>NC_044319.2:23724415-25048395 GCF_007474595.2 Lynx canadensis | reverse complement strand
CTTTTTAATGGTTGTGTTAGCATGAAGTTATCTTTCTCTGACCCTTTACTTTTAACATTTCTAAGCCTTTACATTTAAGGTTGGTTTCTTAGAGATGACAGATAGTTGGATCTGGTGTTTTTATGCACTTTGACAATCTCTATCTTTTATGTATTTAGACCATTTGCATTTAAAGTGATTACAGATACAAGGGAGGTGTGTGGGGAATGGCCTAACAGGTGATGTGTACTGAGGAGGACACTTGTGATGATGAGCACTGGGTGTTTTCTGTAAGTGATGAATCACCAAATTCTACTCCTGAAACCAATAGTATATGTTAACTAACTAGAACTTAAATGCAAATTTAGAAAAACAAAAAACAAAAAAACCAAGTGATTACTGACATAATCAAATTAATACCTACCATACTTCTAATAGTTTTGTTTGTTGTATTTGTTCTTTGTTATTTTTCCCTCCTTTTCTGCCTCCTTTGGTTACAGTTAAGCATTTTGTGATTCCACTTTCATCTATTCTCATCAATTATTTAAAAAAAATTTTTAGTGTTTTCCTTATAGACTGCAATATATATTTTAAACTAATCTTAGTCTACCTTCAAATAACACTAAACTACTTCATATATAGTGCAGGTGCCTTTTACAGAATATTCCCATTTCTTCCCTTGGTATGATGTTACTGTCACTTATTTTACCAATCCATACGCTACTATCACCCAACTACTATTTATACCATCATAACTACTATTACTTTAAACAGGTATCTTTTCAATCAGTTGAGAGAAAGAAAAATAAAAGATTTTAATTTACCTTTATTTATTCTTTCTCCAAAGTTCTTCCTTTCTATACATAGATCTGAGTTTCTGACCCTTAACAATTTTCTCCTCTCTAAAGAACTTTTCATTTTTCTTGCAGAATGATAAACTCCCTCGGCTTTTTTTTTTCTTTTTGTTTACAAGAGCTATTACCCTTTCACTTTTGAAAAATAGTTTCACCGGATATAGAATTCTAGGTTCGTAGTTCTTTCTTTCAATGCTTTGAATATTTAACTCGTCTCTCATCTTATTTTCATGGTTTCTTATAAGAAGTCCATTGTAATTCTTACTCTTATTCATCTGTAGATAAGGTAATCTCTTCCCCCTCAGTTTTTTAATGTATGGTTTTCTTCAAATATGAAATGCCTATAATATAGATTTTTTGGTATTTATCCTGCTCAGTGTTCTCAGCTTCCTGGATCTATGATTTGGTGTCTGCATTTAATTTTGGGAAATTATTTAATTCAAACCATTCACCATTATTAATTCAAACATTTCTGCTGCTGCACTTGCTCTTTTTCACTTCTGGTATTCCAATTACACATATGCTGCACCCTTTGAAATGGTCTCACGCTACCTGGATGTTTTGTTTTTTCATTCTTTTTGCATTTGTATGAAAAAATTCTGTTGACATACCTTCAAGCTCACTGATTTCTTTCCTCAGTTTCATCCCATCTATTAGTAAACCCATCAAAGGTATTCTTCATTTTTATTTACGGCGTTTTTGATTTCTAGCATTTTCTTTTAATTCGTTCTTAGAGTTTCTATTTCATGCTTACATTATTCATCTGTTCTTGCATGTTGTGTCCTTTTTTCATTAGAGACTAACATATTAATTACTTTTTTTAAATTCCATCTGATTAATTACAAAATCATTACTGAGTCTGGTTCTGATGCTTGCTTTCTCTCTTCAGGCTTAATTTTTTCTTGCCTTTTAGCATGTCTTATAATATTTTGTGAAAAGCCAAGCATGATATATTGACTAATAAAAACTGAAGTAAATAGGCTTTTAGTGTGAGGTTTTATATTAATCTGGCCAGGAGGTAAACTGCTTGCTGTAGCTGTAGGTATCACAAGCTTCAAAATCCTATGGTTTCCATATTTTTGCCTTTGAAAACTCCTCTTTAGACAAAGTTTGTGTCTTGTAACTTTTTTAGGTATAATTCTGTTATTTTACCAGAGTCTGGCCTGGTGTGTTGTAAAGTAAGGTGGAGAGGAAGTGTTCTATAATCTTATGATTAAATATTAGTTTTTTAGTGGGTCTATGTCCCTGGGCTGTGACCTTCACAACTGTGACGTTCACAAGTGTTTCTAAGTGCCCTCTTCCCAGAGAGGAAGGCTAGAGGGGACTGGAGTCAAGGAAATGCCCTTTCCCTAGGTGGGCAAAGGCTCTGGGAAAGTCTTTTCCCCTGGTAAATAAGTCTTCATCATGGAGGTGGTCTGGGTGTATTTCACAATGGTAACTTTTCCCATCCCCAACCAGGGGCATAATGGGATTTTTCTTGGCTCTTCATCTGAGAACTTAGTGAGATTCCTGGAGGCAAAACCACAAGAGAAGTAGGGTGTCTCCCTAAGAACTACAGCTCACCAGGAGTTTCTCACTTGCGTACTGGTCCACATTCAACCTCCAGCAGCTTATCAAAATTACCCATTTAAGTGTTCTTACAGTTTATGGCTCTAGGGAGTTATCTATTCCAGGTAAGCAGATCTTGGTTGTGACTCTGAATTTACTTCTCTCCCCAGATTTCATGGTAGCAATTTGTCCTGTGACCTCAGTTTTCTTATGGGTCCAAGAAAGTCATTTTCAGTTTCCTCAGCTTTTGTCTTGTTTTCTTGTTTCTTGTTTTTAACTCATAATCTCTTAACATGTCAGAGCTGCATCTGAAAATATTTGGTTCTTTTCTAGTTTCCATTTATCTGTTGAGATTCTCTGTCTACTTATTAACACCAAGTTTTCCTATAATTCTTAGAACATATTTATAATAGCTGCTTTGAAGTCTTTGTCTGATAAATTCAACATCTGGGCCCACTCAAAATCTGATTTTATTAACTATCTTTTTTCCTGGGTATGGATTCTATTTTCTGGTTTCTTTGCATGTCCATTAATTTTTGGTTGAACACTGGAGACTTTGGAAAATATATTCTCATAACTCTGGATTGTGGTATGTTCTTCTGAGGATTGTTAGTCTTGTACTCTAGCAGGCAATTAACTTGCCTGGGCTCAAAATCCAGCTGAAATATCTGTTCAGTTCTTTCAACCTCCATGATTCAACTACATATTTTTTTTTAAAGCATTGTTCTCAAATTTCTCTCCCCCACTAATGCTAGCATAGTTTAGTGGTCAGTCAAGAATTTGGGCAGAGTTTGTGCTCAAATTCTGGATCTGACCCCTTTTGCAACTTTCTTCTCTCAGGATACTCCACCTAAATTTCTAGCTGCTTTGCCAGCCTTTAACTCTGTCCTTTGCCACCTTGTCATAGTAGGAGTTCATTTTTTGCTGCCAGAGCTATGAGAACTGGTGATCACTCTCAGACTAAAAAGCAAATCCCCACTTCTTACCTATTCCAAGGATAAACTTTTCTGGCTGCTGCCTGCTTTGGTCATTTTACAGTGCCTTCAAATAGCTAGATATTTTAATATATTTTTGTCCAAATTTTATAATTGTTATCCATGAAAGGGTTTGACCAATTAACTCACTCCACCACTCCCAGGCCTAGATTGTCTGTGATTATAACTTTTAAGATGAAAGAACCCCATGTGGCCCTATGCCATTAGAATCTAAAGTCTAGTGATGTTAATTTGTATTCAAATCCAACTTTTGTTGAATCTGGATTTCTAGATAAGTAGAATTAGATTTCAAAAATCTTACCTATATTGATTTCCCAAAGTAATCCCAAGGTTTTGTTACACAGGAATCCCAATAACAACATTAAAAATAGGGACTAAAATGGGATTCTTAATGATTAAAAAAATAAGTCAAATTTGAAAGAAAATACAAAAAGAAAAGATTTAGGTTAACAGTTAGTTGCTAGACATGTAAAATGTGGCTCAAAATTCATAAGGCAAAGAATGCGTACAAGTGGAACACATTAAGAAGGGGTTTAACAATCTAGTATGAAATAGTCAGAAGTCCTTTGGCCCTGTTCAAAATTTTCCATTAATTTTGAAACCATAAGCAAGTATTCCTATTTCCCCTGTATCTAAAACAAAGACAGGAATATATACTTTACTGCATAGTAATGTAAAAATATTTTAATACATTTTGAAGTACTCTGGAGAATGATGTTAGTTAAATCTACATTGTTTTATTTATCATAAAAACAACTTATCAACTTAATGTTGGTTAGAAAAGAAGAAATTATGCGGCAGCCAAATTAACCAACCTTTTCCTTTACTTTGCATATTATATGTGGTGGAGATCTGCCTCCTCTTTTCTTAGGCTCTGGCCAAAATCAAGAAGGTAAAGATGAAAGATAAGGAAAGAACTAGATTGATGACACTTTTTTAAATCTGAAATTCCAATGATTTCAGTGAATTCAGTTATATAAAAATAATTTTCCAATACCGGTAGTTGTACTTTGCTCTTATCTCAAAAATTGGACATCTAATTTTATAATCTACTTCAATCAGGGTAACATATGATATGATATGATAAAAGAATGACCATGTCATCTTTTTGTTTAAAATGGAACAAATTATTACCGGAGGCGTAAATCTTCCCACATTTTCAATAATCCACACAGCATTACTATCTCATAGTATTTTTTCCAGCATTCAACGGTCTCTGCTGCAGATGGATCTTCCTTAATATTGCTCTGATACTCGATGAGTTCAACACGTTTATTTTTATACTTCTCCAAAGTTTTTTTGAAACGTTGTGCAATAGGACCAGGTATGGTTCCATCTTGTATATCACACCACCTGTAAAGTATCAACATAATTACAATGTTTATTTTATGTAATGTGCTGAGTAAGTTTTTTTTTTTTAATTTTTTTTAACTTTTATTCATTTTTTGAGAGACAGAGAGAGACAGGGCTTGAGTGGCTTGAGGGGCAGAGAGAGAGGGAGACACAGAATCCAATGCAGGCTCCAGGCTCTGAACTGACAGCACAGAGCCCGACATGGGGCTTGAACTCAAGGACCATGAGATCTTGACCTGAGCTGAAGTCAGACGCTTAACCGACTGAGCCACCCAGGCGCCCTGTGAGTAAGTTTTTAACTATACTTACAAATTAATTCTTTCTTCAATCAAAGCAGTATAATTCTCACAACTTTCTTCATCATCCCAGTCTCTCCAAAGAAAGTCATAAAAAAACCTATGACGAATAAAATTAATAAAAAGTGATCAAAAAGAGCCAATACCATGTATAGAATTAAAAAGACATTCTCATGTCAGAATTCTTTATATGAATTCTAAGAAAATACATATATATTTACAATTTTTAAATGTTTTATTTATTTTTGAGAGAGAGAGAGAGAGAGAGAGAGAGAGAGACAAACAGAGCATGAGCAGGGGAAGGGCAGAAAGAGGAGACACAGAATCCAAAGCAGGTTCCAGGCTCTGAGCTCTGGGGCTTGAATTCACAAACCATGAGATCATGACCTGAGTCAAAGTTGGACACTTAACTGACTGAATCACCCAGATGCTCCAGAAAAATATTTTTAAATAACCTTTCAGTGAACTAATATTAAAATCAAACCATTATTTTTATTTTATTTTTTTTAAGTTAATTTGAGAGAGAGAGAGAGAGAGCGAGCAAGTGGAGAAGGGGCAGAGAGAGGGAGAGAGAGAGAATCCCAAGCAGGCTCTGCACTGTCAGTGCAGAGCCCAATGTGGGGCTGGAACTCCCAAACAATGAGATCATGACCAGAGCCAAAATAAAGAGTTGGACATTGGGGGCCTGGGTGGCTCAGTCGGTTGAGCATCCGACTTTGGCTCAGGTCATGATCTTGCAGTTTGTGGGTTTTAGCCCTGCGTTGGGCTCGGTGCTGACAGCTCAGAACCTGGAGCCTCTCAAAAATAAATAAACATTAAAAAAAATTTTTATTTTAAATGGACAGGGGAACCTGGCTGGCTCAGTCAGTGAGCACGTGACTCTTGATCTCAGGTGTAGAGAATTGGGTGTAGAGATTGCTTAAAAAATAAATAAACAAAAAAACAAACTTTAAAAAAAATGGACAAATTTAATTCAGCAGTGAGTAAAAATTAAATCAATAACTATTATAAAGTTCTTATACACTTACATATTAACTTTTTGAATATGATAATTTTAACGTTAAGAGGTAAAAAGGTCAAATACCTTACAACTTCCAAGGCCAAAGCAATATCATGATTATCAGAATCTTGTCCTTCAACAGGGTAGACTTCCAAGAGAGGCACACTGTGCTCCAGTTCTTCCAAAATCTCATTGACCAAACCCCTTGGAATATTTGCAATATTAGAAGAAAAGGGCTCAGCAACAGATACAGTAACTTTGAAACAAGATGATGAGCTTTGATGTGGTTTACAAATTACCTAAGATAAATATTATAAAATCTGTAGTTACAAATCAAAACAAACCACAAAGATTTTTTCCTCACACATGATGTACTTATAAAATTTCTTTTTTTAAATTTTATGATTCCTTTAACCACACACACAAAGTCATTATAGATCAATATTAAATAAAATAACACAATTTTTCAAAGCCCACATTTTTTTAGTTCCAGTATAGTTATCAGTGTTCTATTAGTTTCTGGTGTACAATATAGTGATTCAACAATTCGATATACCACTCAGTGCTCATCAAGATAAGTGTTAATCCTCTCCACCTATTTCACCCATCCCTCCACCCACCTTCCCTCTGGTAACCATCTGTTTGTTCTGTTTGTTCTGTATAGTTGAGAGTTTTTTTGTTTGTCCCTTTTGTTTTCTTTCTTTGTTTTCTCTCTCTCTTAGTTTTTATTTATTTTGAGAGAGACAGAGGGAGAGTACATGAGAGCAGGGAGGGAAGGAGGGGGAGAGAGAGAGAGAGAGAGAGAGAGAGAGAGAGAGAGAGAGAGAATCCTAAGCAGGCTCTGCACTGTCAGCGCAAAGCCTGACTGACGTGGGGCTCAATCTCATGAACCATGAGATCATGACCTGAGATGAAATCAAGAATCAGACACTTAACTGACTGAGCTACCCAGGCGCCCTTCTCTTATTTTCTTTATTAAATTCCACACGGGAGTGAAATCATACAGTATTTGTTTTTCTCTGGCTTATTTCACTTAGCATTATACTCTCTAGATCCATCCATGTTGTTGCAAATGGCAAGATTTCATTTTTTTTTGTGGCTTCATAATATTCTATTACGCACACACACACCCACACATTGTCTTTATCCACTTATCTGTCACTGCACACTTGAGCTGCTTACATAATTTGGCTATTGTGAACAATTCTGCAATAAACACAGGGGTGAATTTATCCTTTTGAAGTAGTGTTTTTGTATTCTTTGAATAAATACCCTGTAATATGAATACTGGATCACTATTTCTATTTTTAGTTTTTTGAGGAACCTCCATACTGTCTTCCAATGGCTCAGTTTGCATTCCCACCAACAGTGCAAAAGGATTCCTCTTTCTCCACATTTTCATCAACACTGTTGTTTCCTGTTTCTGATTTTAGCCATTCTCAAAGGTGTGAGGTAATATCTCATTGTATATCTCTGATGATGAGTGATGAATATCTTTTCATGTTTTCACGTCTGTTGGCCATCTGAATGTCTTCTTTGGAGAAATGTCTGTTCATGTCTTGTGCCCATTTTATAACTGCATTATTTGCTTTTTTGAGTGGTGACTTTTATAAGTTCTTTATATATTTTAGATACTAACCCTTTAGCAGAAATGTCATTTGCAAATAATCTTCTCCCATTCATTAGGTTATCTTTTAGTTTTTTTGCTTGTTTCTTTCACTGTACAGAAGCTTTTTATTTTGGTCAAGTCCCAATAGTTTATTTTTGCTATTGTTTCCCTTGGCTCAAGAGACCTATCTAGAAAAATGTTACTATGCCTGATGTCAGAGAAATTACTGCCTGTGCTCTGTTCTAGGATTTTTATGGTTTCAGATCTAACATTTAGGTCTTTAATTCATTCTGAGTTTATTTTTGTGTATGGTGTGAAAAGAGGTCCAGTTTCATCCTTTGGCATGTTGCTGTCCAGTTTTCCTAGCACAATTTGTTGAAGAGACAATCTTTTTCTCATTGCATATTCTTGCCTCCTTTGTCAAAGATTAATTGACCATATAGTTTATTTTGGGGTTTTCTATTATATTCCATTGATCTATGTGTCTGTTTTTGTGCCAATACCATACTGTTTTGATTACTACCACTTTATAAAGTATATTTTGAAATCTTGGATTATGATACCTACAGTTTTGTTCTTCTTTTTCAAGATTTCTTTGGCTATCCAAAGCCAATCGAATTTATAGTTCTGTACAAATTTTTGGACGACTTATTCTAGTTCTGCGAAAAATGCTATTGGTATTCTGATAGAGATTGCATTAAATCTGTAGATTACTTTTGGGTAGTGTGGACATTTTAACAATATTTGTTCTCCCAATCGATAAACATGGAATATCTTTCCATTTTTTGTGTCATCTTCAATTTCTTTCATCATTGTTTTCTAGTTTTCAGAGTACAGGTCTTTCACCTTCTTGGTTAAGTTTATTCCTGGGTATTTTATTATTTTTGGTGCAATTGTAAATGAAACTGTTTTCTTAATTTCTCTGCTACTTCAGTACTAGTGTATAGAAAAGCAACACATTTCTGTATACTGACTTTGTATCCTGAAACTTTGCTGAACAATCAGTTCTAGTATTTTGGTGGAGTCTTCAGGATTTTCTATATATAGTATCAAGTCAAAAATAGTGAAAGTTTTACTTCTTTCTTACCAATCTGGATGTTTGTTATTTCTTTTTGTTGTCTGATTGCTGTGGCTAGGACTGCCAGTAATATGTTGAATAAAAGTGGTGAGAGTGGACATTCATGTCTTGTTCCTGACCTTAGGGGAAAAAGCTCTGTTTTTCACCAGTGAATATGATGTTAGCTCTGGATTTTTCATATATAGTTTTTATTGTGTTGAAGTATGCTCCCTCTAAACTTACTTTGTTGAGGGTTTTTATCATGAATTTGGATATCCTTTGTCTTACTGATGTTATGTACCACATTAATTGATTTGTGAATACTCAATAACACATCCTAGGAACGAATCCCACTTGGTTGTGGTAATATTTTTAATGTATTGTTGGACTCAGTTTGCTAATATTTGGTGAGGATTTTTGCATCTATGTTCATCAGAGATATTGGCCTGTAGTGCTCTCTCTCTCTCTCTCTTTAAATTTTTTTAAAGTTTATTTATTTATTTTGAGAGAGACAGACAGCATGAGCAGGGAAGGGGCAGAGAGAGAAAGGGTGAGAGAGAGAATCACAAGTAGGCTCTGCACTGTTGGCATAGAGCCCGATGTGGGGCTTGAACTCATGAAATTGTGAGACCATGACTTGAGTCGAAACTGAGAGTCAGATACAGCTGACTGAGCCACCCAGGTGCCCCCCCCCTTTTTTTTGGTATTGTTTTGGTATCTGGTTTTGGTATCAGAGTAATGCTGGCCTCCTAGAATGAATTTGAAAGCTTTCCTTCCTCTTCTTCTTCTTTTTTTTTGGGGGGGGGGATAGTTTGAGCAGAATATGTATTGTCTCTTTAAATGTTTAGTGGAATTCACCTTTGAAGCTGTCTGGTCTTGGACTTTTGTTTGTTGGTAGTTTTTTTGATTACCAATTCAATTTCATTGCTGATAATTGTTCTGTTCAAATTTTCTGTTTCTTCCTGCTTCAGCTTTGGTAGGTTATATATTTCTAGGAATTGATCTACTTCTTCTAGGTTGTTCAATTTTTTGGCATATAACTTTCCATAATATTCTTAGCATCTTTTGTATTTGTGGTGTTAGTTGTTATTTCTCCTTTTCTATTTCTGATTTTGAGTTCTGTCTCTTTTGATGAGCTGGCTGAAGGTGTATCAATTTTGTTTACCTTTTCCAAGAACCAACTCCTGGTTTCATAGATCTCTTTTATTGTTTTTTTTTTTTTTTATATGAAATTTATTGACAAATTGGTTTCCATACAACACCCAGTGCTCATCCCAAAAGGTGCCCTCCTCAATACCCATCACTCACCCTCCCCTCCCTCCCACCCCCCATCAACCCTCAGTTTGTTCTCAGTTTTTAACAGTCTCTTATGCTTTGGCTCTCTCCCACTCTAACCTCTTTTTTTTTTTTTTTTTCCTTCCCCTCCCCCATGGGTTCCTGTTAAGTTTCTCAGGATCCACATAAGAGTGAAACCATGTGGTATCTGTCTTTCTCTGTATGGCTTATTTCACTTAGCATTACACTCTCCAGTTCCATCCACGTTGCTACAAAAGGCCATATTTCATTTTTTCTCCTTGCCACGTAGTATTCCATTGTGTATATATACCACAATTTCTTTATCCATTCATCAGTTGATGGACATTTAGGCTCTTTCCATAATTTGGCTATTGTTGAGAGTGCTGCTATGAACATTGGGGTACAAGTGCCCCTATGCATCAGTACTCCTGTATCCCTTGGATAAATTCCTAGCAGTGCTATTGCTGGGTCATAGGGTAGGTCTATTTTTAATTTTCTGAGGAACCTCCACACTGCTTTCCAGAGCGGCTGCACCAATTTGCATTCCCACCAACAGTGCAAGAGGGTTCCCGTTTCTCCACATCCTCTCCAGCATCTATAGTCTCCTGATTTGTTCATGTTTTTTTTTTTTTTAGTTTCTGTTTCATTTATTCTGCTCTAATCTTTTTTTTTTTTTTAATTTTTTTTCAACGTTTATTTATTTATTTTTGGGACAGAGAGAGACAGAGCATGAACGGGGGAGGGGCAGAGAGAGAGGGAGACACAGAATCGGAAACAGGCTCCAGGCTCCGAGCCATCAGCCCAGAGCCTGATGCGGGGCTGGAACTCACGGACCGCGAGATCGTGACCTGGCTGAAGTCGGACGCTTAACCGACTGCGCCACCCAGGCGCCCCAATTCTGCTCTAATCTTTACCAACTCCTGCATTCTACTTGCTTAGGGTTTTGTTTGTTCTTTGTCTAGCTCATTTAGGTGTAAGGTTAGGTTGTTTGAGATTTTTCTTGCTTCTTGAGGTGGACTTGTATTGCTATAAACTTCTTAGAACAGCTTTTGCTTCATCCCAAAGATTTTGGATGCTGGTGTTTTCAATTTCATTTGTCTCCATGTAATTTTTTATTTCCTCTTTGATTTCTTGGCTAACCCATCATTGTTTAGTAGCATGTTATTTAACCTTCAGGTATTTGTGGTCTTTTTAGATTCTTTCTTGTGGTTGATTTCTAGTTTCACAGCATTGTGGTTGGGAAAAGATGGTATGAGTTCGGAATTTCTGAGACTTGTGGCCTAACATGTGTGATCTATTCTGGATAATGTTCCATGTGCATTTGAAAAGAATGTGTATTCCACAGTTTTAGGTTGGAATGTTCTGAATATATCTGTTAGATCCACCTGGTCCAATGTATCATTCAAAGCTACAGTTTCTTTTTTGATTTTGTCTGGTAATCTATACATTAATGTAAGTGGAGTGTTAATTATAATATTACTATCAATTACTTCCTTTATTTTTGTTATTAGCTGTTTAATGTATTTGGATGCTCCCATTTTGAGTGCATAAATATTCATAATTCTTATATCTTCTTGGTGGATTGTTTCCTTTATGATTATGTAGTGTCCTTTGTCTCACTGCAGTCTTTGTTTTAAAGTCTATTTTGTCTGATGTAAGTATTGCTACCTGATTTATTTTCACTTCCAGTTGCATGATAAATGCATTTATGTCCCTTCACTTTTATCTGCACGTGTCTTTAGGTATGAAATGAGTCTCTTGTAGACAGCATACGGATGGATGGGTCTTGCTTTTTATTCCATTTTGTCACCCTATGTATTTTTATTGGAGAATTTAGTTTTTTAACATTCAAAGTAATTATTGAAACCGGACCACTTTCTTATACCATACACCAAAATAAATTCAAAATGGATTAAAGACCTAAATGTGAGATCTAAAACTATAAAAATCCTAGAGGAGAATACAGGCAGTAATCTCTTTAACATCAGCCATAGCAACTTCTTTCTAGATATGTCTCCTAAGCCAAGGGAAACAAAGGCAAAAATAAACTATTGGGATTTCATCAAAATAAAAAGCTTCTGCACAGTGAAGGAAACAAGCAACAAAACTAAAAGGCAACATACTGAATGATAGAAGATAATTGCAAATGACATATCTAATAAAGGGTTAGTATCCAAAATATATAAAGAACTTACAAAACTCAACACCCCAAAACTGAGTAATCCAATTAAAAAATAGGCAGAAGACATGAACAAACATTTCTCCAAAAAAGACATTCAGATGGCCAATCGATACATGAAAAGATGCTCAGCATCACTGATAATCAGGGAAATACAAATCAAAATTACAAGAAGATATCCCCTCACACCTGTCAGAATGGCTAAAATCAGCACTACAAAAAACAACAGGTGTTGGTAAAAGATGCAGAGAAAGGGGAACCCTCTTGCACTGCTGGTGGGAAAGCAAACTGGAGCAGCCACTCTGGAAAACAGTATGGAGTTTCGTCAAAAAGTTAAAAATAGAACTACTCTATGAACTCTATGATCCAGAAATTGTACTACTAGATATTTACCCAAAAATACAAAAATACTAATTCAAAGGGATACATGCACCCCAAGGTTTATAGCAGCATTGTCTACAATAGCCAAATTATGGAAACAGTGTCCATCAATTGATGAATGGATAAAGAAGGCGTGGTATATATACACAATGGCCTGTTATTCATAAAAAAGAAAAAAATCTTGCCATTTGCAATGACATGGATAAAGCTAGAGAGTATTATGCTAAGTGAAATAAGTCAGTCAGAGAAAGACAAATACCATATGATTCCACTCATTTATGGAATTTAAGAAACAAAACAAATGAGCAAAGGGGGAAAAAAAGAGAGGGAGACAAACCAAGAAACAGACTCTTAACTAGAGAACAAATTGATGGTGACCAGAGGGGAGATTGGTGGGGGGATGGGTTAAATAGGTGATGGGGATTAAGGAGTGCACTTGTGATGAGCATTGGGTGTTGTATGGAAATGTTGAATCACTATATTGTATACCTGAAACTAATATTACACTGTATGTTAACTAACTGGAACTTAAATAAAAACTTTAGGGGCACCTGAGTGGTTTAGTTGGTTAAGCATCTGACTCTTAATTTCGATTCAGGTCATGATCTTGTGGTTCGTGAGTTTGGTCCTGTATTGGGCTCCATGCTGACAGTGCAGAGCCTGCTTGGGATTCTCTCTCTCTCTCTCTCTCTCTCTCTCTCTCTCTCCCTCTCTCTCTGCTCCTTGCCTGCTTGCTCGCTCTCCCTCTCAGAATAAATAAAACTTAAAAAAAATGTTAAAGATTCTCTAAGCTTACTGATAGTGACTATACATGCTTTATATACAGATGTTTAAAAATCAACCATAATCCTATCAACAAAGGTAAACAACCACCATTAACCTTTTCCAGCTTCATTCTACATACTTATATAAGTTACATAATTGGATCGCACTGCATATCTAGTTCTATAATCTTTTATCTTACATACACATTGAGCACTTTCCTAAATCACTAAAAGTTTTTTGTTAATATAAGTTTTACAACTACATAATATCCTATCTTATATCATCCTTTATTTGACCAGCATCCTATTATTAAAGTTTTATGGTATTCCCAATTTTTAATTTTTTTTTGTTTTGTTTTTTAAATTTTTTTTTTAACGTTTTTATTTATTTTTGAGACAGAGACAGAGCATGAATGGGGGAGGGGCAGAGAGAGAGGGAGACACAGAATCGGAAACAGGCTCCAGGCTCTGAGCCATCAGCCCAGAGCCCGACGCGGGGCTCGAACTCACGGACCGTGAGATCGTGACCTGAGCCGAAGTCGGACGCTTAACCGACTGAGCCACCCAGGCGCCCCTCCCAATTTTTAATTTTATAAATATCACTTTGATCCCTCAATATATAAATCTTTTTCTGCATTTCTGATTTCTGTAGGATAAATTTCTAGAAATGAACTTTTTCATTTTCATTTTTATTTATTTTTCTGTACGGGGGGGTCTATTTATTTATTTTTATTTTTTCTAGCTTTATTGAAGTAACTGAAATATAATGGGTGAACTATTTTAAAATTCTTAATATATTTTGGCAAACTATTTTCTTTCTTTTCTTTTTTTAATGTCTTTATTTATTTTTGAGACAGAGAGAGACAGAGCATGAGCAGGGGAGGGGCAGAGAGAGAGGGAGACACAGAATCCAAAACAGGCTCCAGGCTCCCAGCTGTCAGCACAGAGCCCAACACAGGACTCGAACTCACAGACTGTGAGATCATGACCTGAGCTGACGTCGGACGCTTAACCGACTGAGCCACCCAAACGCCCCTTGGCAAACTATTTTCTACAAAGGTTATAAAACAGTTTCCTTAATTTGTGGAGCACTTTGTAACCAAGATTGAAGATATGCCAGATTTCCTTCCAATCATATGTTTCCAAATTTTTTCTTTGTTATTGTGTGAATCTGTAGCAGGCAGAATAATGGCCCTCAAAGATATCCATGCCTTTATCCTGGGAATCTGTGAATATATTACTTTACATGGTAAAAGGGACTTTGCAGATGTGATTAAGGTTAAGGAATTGAGATGGGAAAGTTATCCTAAATTACCAAGTTAGGCCCATTCTAATCACAAGTCTTAAAAGACATGCACCGTTCCAACCTGCAAAGAACCAGAGAGATACAGTCTGAGAAAGACTTTGAAGTTGGATGAAGGAGACAAGTCATGGAATGCAGGCAGCTCCTAGAGGCTGGAAATGGCAAGGAAACAGATTCTCCCCTAGAGCCTCCAGAAGGGAACGCAGCCTTGCCTACATCTTTATTTTAGCTTACTGGGCCCATGTTAGATTTTTTTCTATAGAACTGTGAGATAATAAATTTGTATTGCTTACCAAACTTATGGTGAATTGTTGCAGCAGCAATAGAAAACTAATAGAGCATCTAAAGAAAAAGACTCAGAGAATGAGGTCCGTAGGAATAATTTATTGTGACTTCAGAACAAGGAGCATTATATAGCACTGTTGATACTTCAATCCAAGTAAGATTAAAGAAGCAAAGGCAGACAAAACAACGTCTGAATTGTGCAGCACTACCTTAAAAAGGTCCCAAGAGCTAGCTTCACTGCCACATTATTCAAAGAATTAGAATCTGCCAATATACTATTCTGCTTTTCCCTGTGTTCTCCCCATTTTCTTCCTATCTTTCTAATGATTAAAGGTCTTTGGCAAACCCCTAGCAGATTCTAAAGCAACCTATCTGTGATCCTGCTTGCTACTTTTGGAGTGGGAAAGACAGCAAATAATCAATGGATTGCATGTAAAACCTTAGAACTTCATAGAATTTCTAGGTAATTTTAAGGATCTTTAAAGGTTTTATAGAGTAGAGGGTCTATCATGAAGTGTTGTGAGAAAAGCCAAGCCAACCATATGCTAGAATACCATCCTCTTTATTTCAGTCAGAAATGCCCTGCTTTAATGTGATGTGTGTATCAGGCTTCCACATAACTTGACTAAAAAAATCCCAAACTTATGCTACCAATATATATATATATATATATATATATATATATATATATATATATATATTTAAGATAATGATATAGTACTACCTCCTCTTATTTTATCCACATGAAAAAGTCAGAGAAGTCATGAAAGTTCCAGGGAAAAGCTACACAAAATCTGGAGATAAGCAAACCTCAAAGAACACTAAAAACAGAACATTATTGAAAAATAAATCCCATGTTTCTATTATTATTTTTTTTGTAGTCTCTATGATTGAAAATATGCCATTCTTTATCTGTAAAAATACCACTAACTTACTTTTCCATAGAACATAGAATTGAATTGTTTTCAGGTAGTGTGCAATGTAATGAATTTCAAACACAAATTTTTCTTGTGACCAAAACAGCAGATTTGAAATATGTGAGGCAAGGATACCATTTGTGATTATAGATATTAATGTCTATACAAGGATAATTAATCTCTAAGGGAATCAAACTTATGACATCAAATATGCCACAATATTTAACCTATAGAATAGACTTAAAAAAGCAAAATCTTACCAGATGAAGTGTTGGGAGTTGATGCATTATACTAAAAGGGTACCTTTTCATAGGAAGAAATTTCAAATTTTACCAATAGTTTTCTGATCCACTATTTCTGTCCTAATCTAATTAACCTCATAATTCAGATAAATGAAGATTAAAGGGAAATGATGGGAAAAGGGGGCCCAAGTCTGTTACAGCCTAAATTACTAATTTTAAAGAAATGCACTTTTGAGGGGCACCTGGGTGGCTCAGTCAGTTAAGCATCTGATTTGGAATCAGGTCATGATCTCACGGTTCGTGAGTTCAAGCCCCACGTCAGGCTCTGTGCTGACAGCTCAGAGCCTGGAGTCTGCTTCAGATTCTGTGTCTCCCTCTATCTGCCCCTTCCCCACTTGTGCACTCTCTCTCCCCAAAATAAATAAACATTAAAAAAAAAAAGAAATTCACGTTTGTTATTTAAGCAACTGAAACTAAGCTAATAAATATTGTCTGATACAGTAGATTCCATTTAATGATTAACTGTGCACAGGTAAATGGATGCTAATATCCCCCTTTCTTTTTATTTATATTTTAATTTTTTTATGTTTATTTATTTTTTAGAAAGATAGACAGAGTGTGAGCAGGGGAGGGGCAGAGAGAGGGAGACATAGAATCTGAAACAGGCTCCAGGCTCTGAGCTGTCAGCACAGAGCCTGACGCGGGGCTCGAACATACAAACTGTGAGGTCATGACCTGAGCTGAAGTTGGACGCTTAACCAACTGAGCCACCCAGGCACCCCAACTTCTTTTTATGCTATTAATTTGCTTAGAAACTTAAAATTGACACAATCTTTGTCAATCTCTGTTTAAGTATCAAAGCAACAAATTAGTAAGGTCATATTTTCATCATAAAAAGAACTGATAATTTCACTCAAAAGAACAAAGATCAGGTAAAAATTATTTACCTCAACCAGTATACCAACAAAAGGGATAGAAGCTTCTTCATATTTCACAAAGAATAACTCAGGATTAGTCTTCCAGACTCCAAGCCATTTGTCTTTCAACTTTAATTTTTCTGACAGATATTTACTCATAGCCCCATCAGCATCTTCTGCCTAGCAAAAGAAAAAAATATATATGTAGTAGGATAGGTATAAATATTTTTACTGATTTCTATTTAAATATGGGACCAATATACCCTTAAATAACTTTAAAAACCTGGAAAGTCATAGATTTTAACTGAATTTATGTTTACTGGAAATATCATAAACATTAAAACCTTAAAAAGATCTATTCACTCAATAGAGTCATTCAGTGCTGAGACATCTACTTGTTATTTATATTTAAGTAATTTGTTTTATTAATCCACTGAGGAGGAAGAACTGCAATTATACCCTTAAAAATAGTAATTATCATATTAAAAATAGCAATTATTTTTTGAACTTTAGAGATATAATAACCTATTTAAAACATATTCATACATAAAAATTTAAGACAGCACTCCACTCTATAAACAAACAAGCATATTAAGCATTCAATAAATGCTGCCCATTTGATTTTTTAAATTTCAATTCAGCTACCTCAACTACCGTGACACTCAGTCATTACACCTCTGATTAATGACACAATAATTTATATATATAAACGTTTTTCAACTGCCTTTCAGAGACTTCATCTTCTCCAACCCTCAGTATCGGATATAATTAGGCCATTAATAGTGTCCTAGTTTTATCGTAATGGTGTTTTTATTTTTTTGTTTAAAATTTTTCTTAATGTTTATTTACTTTTGAGAGAGAGAGAGACAGAGCGCAAGTGGGGGCAGAACAGAGAAAGAGGGAGACACAGAATCTGACAGAGCCCGACATGGGACTCGAACTCGTGAACTCGGACATCATGACCTGAGCCCAAGTCGGATGCTTAACCGACTGAGCCATCCAGGTGCCCCGTGGCCCCCACAGGTTCTTTACCTGCCCCATCCGTTGGAAATTAAGTTTCTATTTTTCAATTCTGATTATTATCGGTGCAATGAATATCTTTGTACACAAAATCTCTTGCTATAACTTAAAAAACAACAGCAAAATAGGTTAGAATCATATTTGCTCTAGTCAGTGTTGCCAGGTACCGACGGATCTTGGATCCGAAACATCATTCCACATCACAGACTCACGTCTGGGAACCGCGAAGCGTAGACCTGTTCAGTCCGGGAGCCACAAAGTGTCGACACGTTCAGTACTGTCCGGTGGAAGTCAAGGCTAAGTCATCGTATCTCAAATCGTCAAATGGGAAAACGTAAGCTGTAAACCTGGGCACCGGTGAGGCCTATCGATCTCCGGGTGTTGGAAGCTCCCAGAAAGCTGGGAAGCGCTCCACCGCGCCGCCCCCCTAATCGATGACGGCCTTTGGGACGGAACTCCTAACGGTAACGCGCTGGGGCCGGGCCGGGTGCCCCGGGGAAGGCGGAGGCCCCGCCGACGCCGAGTCACCTGAACTCTGGGAACCGCAGGCTCTGTCGGTGCCCCGCGGGGAGGACCCCGCTTCCTCGCGCCGGCCTCTCACCTTACAGCCCTGAAGCACCTCGTCGCAGTAGAGCGCCACCTTCTCGTCGCGCCACATCCCCCTCATGGGGAACATGCAGACTGGGGGCAACGGCCACGCCTCCTCTTCATCCTCCTCCGGCACCGACAAGAGAGGCTCCTTCTCCTCCACCTCCGCCCCCTCCTCCCCCACCTCGGCCCCCTCGGCCCGGCCCTGGGCGTGAGAGGCCGGCAGGAGCTGCAGCCGCCTCCGGGCCGCCTCCCGGCCCGCCTTCCCCTTCACCGGGCGCGGGGACGCCACCACCGACCGCACCCGGGATGCGGCGCTCTTCAGGGTCCCTACCGCCCCGGTGGGCGCGGACACCCCTTTCTCGCCTCGCCTGTCGGGGCTGGCGGTCCGGACGGAGTCCTCCGGCCCGGGAGCCCTGGCCCCCGACGCCATCTCTCCACACCGCAAGGGCCGGCTGCGGCCGTTGGCCGCTTTTCCCGCCCGGAGCCCGCTGGCCAATGGGCCGGCAGCACCTGCGGAGCCCGCAACGAGCGCAGGGACCTCGAGCGGCGCCAGGCAGGGGTGAGTGAGGTGGGGGATGGGGTGTTCGGGTGGGGGTGGGGGCTGGAGGGGCGCGGCTCGGGGCGGGAGCGGGGTGGGGGGGCGCGCGGGGTGCTGCGGGGCGGGGCCGAGGTGGAGCGTGAGGCACTCGTCGCGGCGTCCCCGCTAGATGGCGCCCCCACGCATAATGCTCCCCCTACTCCACGTCGCCGTTCCCGTGGAACCACCCGGTGACAGAATTCTCCCCGCAGGGACCTCCTACGTCTTCAGGGTACTTGTGAGTCACCCCCCCCACCCCAGGTCATCAGGACCTAACTAATACATCTCCTACCACCGCACACACGCGTGTCTGTGCAAACACAACCAGAAAGAAAATTTAGTTTTTACACTGGAGACCATAGTACCTGTGCTCATAACCAAAGGACACTCAAGTGACAAATCCAGAGACCTAGATTTTACCCTATCTAGTCACACGGGTCCCAAAAGAAAGCTTGCTTTACATTTTGAACAAGACACTCATTTTCTGTCGCAAAGGATAGGTTAGTCTATTTTCATGTCTCTGCTGTGCTGCTCAAAATTCTCATAAACGAGTATTTTATGTAACCGTTCAACTAGACTCAAATTTCCAGCTGGAAATTTTGCTGTGTGCAAACTACAAATGCCCTCACAGTAGAGGTCTGCTCAAGATAACGCATTTTGGAGAAGAACAGAGACCACTGGTTTCTGTTACATTACTGTTAAAAGTACATGGATCCAGTTGGAATACTTTCTGTTTACACTCCAGCCCTGAAGTACTGTGCTAGGGCCAACAGCTCCCACAAAGAACAGCATTGGGAAAACACCTGCCTTCCTTCACACTTATCTGGAAGGACACTGTGTTAAGTTTGGAGTTTATTTTGAGGAAAATATTAGTATTCATGTTACTGTAGTTCAGGGAGTAATTACAACATTTATCATGTTTTGACTCTAAGTTTATTCCTTTTCTCAGGCATCTTGGATTTTGTTTAAAATTGTACCTAGCCACAGATTTCACTCACCACAAGTAAAAACTAGATATGCTAGCATTTCTTCAAAAACTTCCAAAACAAAACCCCCCAAAAAACAAAAACAAACCAAAAAAACCCAAAAAACAAAAACCGCACACCACAAGCAAAGATTTGTAGAAACCTACTATGTGCCAGGCAATGCATAGATGCCAAAGATATAGAAATAAAAGACAGAATTCCTATCCTCATAATCTTTTTTTTATTAAAAATTGTTTTTTAAATGTTTGTTTTTGAGAGAGAGAGAGACAGAGTGCGAGTAGGGGGAGGGGCAGAAAGAGAGGGAGACACAGAATCGGAAGCAGGCTCCAGGCTCTGAGCTGTCAGCACAGAGCCCAAAGCAGGGCTTGAGCTCATGAACTGTGAGACCATGACCTGAGCCAAAGTCTGAAGCTTAACCGACTGAGCCACCCAGGTGCCCCTCTCCTCCCCTTTAAGGCCTTTTCCTTGCTAATAAAATGGTGAGTAACAGTTTGTGGTGGAGTTTTGCTGCTGAGGTAGTGCCTGAGGCACACCCCATCAAAGTTGAATCAGCATCTGCCTTCCTACAGCAGTTAAAACAATTCTCACATTTTATTAGTGCTTCTAAGTAGCAGGGCTTTGGGTGGTACATGAGGCCTGCTCTATTCTCTGTCTTGGGGGGTAAAAACTCATTTCCCCTCTTTTTCTTTGGAGGCTTTTCCTTGAATTGGCTTTTCCTTCCCACTGAAGTGTTGGTTCTAGATCAGGGCCCCAGGTGGAAAGGGCAGGCTGCTGCCAGGCGTGTGTGGGCTCAGGACTAAGAGGTACAAGAGAATCTGTGGTGCCTGCATACGTGGGCTAGTGTCCACACCGGGTTTCATGGCCAGAACCTCTGGTCTTGTTACGTACAAAGACCTGGCTATGGCAGGGGGGTGCCTGGCTATGGCAAAATTGAACTTGAGAAATCTAAGGTCCTGGACATCTTTCTTTATCTCTTGTTTCCAAGGATCTGACCTGTAGCCATTGTTCTATCTTGCTTCACTTCAAATGTCCTTCCTGCTTGTCTCAACCTGTCAAAATTCTCCTAGGCCAAATTCCAATACATATCTCTCTTCAGAACTAGCATTTTTCTCCTCTGTGCCTCTCAGAGTACTTTCTGCAATATTAGACACACTGAAAACACTTCATGTACAGGGACAGATATTTTTTATCCCTGGTACTTAGCACAGTCCTTGCACATAACTACTAAAAGTTTTAAGAAGTGTCCTACTACAGGAGTATAAGAAATATTTTTTCTAACATCTGAGTTGAAATGTGTATATGTTTTCTCCTCCCCTAAGATGTTACTTCCTTGATACCCACTCAGGATCAGGTTCTACTCATCTTTACGTCCGCTGTGGGACTTACATAGCATGTGGATTAAATTCTACAGATTAATGTGACTATTCACAGGCTGTTAACTGTCTTTGTGTTGGGCTGTGTGGGGGAGCTCTAGGTTAAATCCACAGGCTGTCTCCAATATACAAATGATCTAAGTTACAAAAGCTTTGGGGCGCCTGGGTGGCTCAGTTGGTTAAGCGTCCCACTCTTGATTTGAGCTCAGGTCATGTTGGAGCCCAGCCTCAGGCTCAGCACTGACAGTGTGGAGCCTTCTTGGGATTCTCTGTCTCTCTTTCTCTCTGCCCCTCCCCAACTCACATGTTTGCATGCACATGCTTGCTCACTGGCTCTCTCTCAAAACAAACTTAAAAAGATAAATTACAAAAGCTTATTTTATTTTTTTTTTAATTTTTTTTCAACATTTATTTATTTTTGGGACAGAGAGAGACAGAGCATGAACGGGGGAGGGGCAGAGAGAGAGGGAGACACAGAATCGGAAACAGGCTCCAGGCTCTGAGCCATCAGCCCAGAGCCCGACGCGGGGCTCGAACTCACGGACCGCGAGATCGTGACCTGGCTGAAGTCGGACGCTTAACCGACTGCGCCACCCAGGCGCCCCCAAAAGCTTATTTTAAAATCAGAACTCATTATTGTCTATCAGAAAAATGTTTCTTATCAAACCTTCTTCTCTTCCTAGGTCACTATGAAGCAGAAAGTAGGCTTATAAATTCTTATAATCTTTCAGTCCCTGAACAGTAACCCTTTGAGATCTTTTTTTTCTTTTTTGCTCTTAGTGGGAAAGAACAAAGCACTGATAAATAATAATAACAGCTGGCCGTAGGCAAAACAAAAATAGATAAGACTCACTGACATCTCAGAGATCCACCCAGGTTCAGAGTTCCCTTGATGTTTCATTATTATCTAGAGTAGGGACTTGGCGTCAGTAGAACAGATCTACTTGATAGAAGTACAGAGATGTAGTAGGGCCTGGAGTGTAATAAAACCAGCTCTGGGACTGGGGAGATGTACTGGAGAGACATTAGAGACCTGGTGGATTCACCTTCCTTTCCTCCTGGTGATGATCAACATGAATTCAGGGGACGGGCTGGGACCAGAATTAAGAGGGACTGGGGCAGCAAAGAGAAAAGAAAAGAACACTTGTTTTTGTTTTTTTTCATGTTATAGTTATGTATTGCTCATCCACTTTGGGCTGGCATTAGGTGCTGGGGATATAGCAAAAAACATAAAAATCTCTGAGCTTGCATTCTGAATGGGGAGATAAAAAATAAACAATTTTTTAAAGTAAAATTCCCAAGAGAAACAAAACATGTCCACACAAAAACTTGCACAAGAATGTTCAGAGCAGCATTATTACAATACTCAAAAACTGAACAGAACTCAAGTGTCCATCAGTTGATAAACAGAAAAAGGAAATGTGGTGTAATCCACACAATTAAATATTATTTGGCCATTAAAAGAGATGAAGTACTGGGGCGCCTGGGTGGCGCAGTCGGTTAAGCATCCGACTTCAGCTCAGGTCACGATCTCGCGGTCCGTGAGTTCGAGCCCCGCGTCAGGCTCTGGGCTGATGGCTCAGAGCCTGGAGCCTGTTTCCGATTCTGTGTCTCCCTCTCTCTCTGCCCCTCCCCCGTTCATGCTCTGTCTCTCTCTGTCCCAAAAATAAATAAACGTTGAAAAAAAAAATTAAAAAAAAAAAAAAGAGATGAAGTACTAAAAACAAAAAGAAGAAGAAGAAGAAGAAATGAAGAACTGATACACACAATGTGGAAGAACCTCAAAAACATGCTGAGTGAATGAAGTCAGTCACAAAAGCCCACAGAACATATGATTCCATTTGTATGAAATGTCCTGAATAGGTAAATCTGTAAGGACAGAAGCAGACTAGTGATTGCCTTGGACTAGGGGAAGTGGGATGGTTTGAGGGGAAATGGGAACTGATTGCTAACGGGTCCAGGAGTTCTTTTGGGGGTGATGAGAACGTACTACAATTGATTGTAATGAAAATTGTACAACTTTGAGAATACACTAAAAACCATTGAGTTGCATGTGTTAAATAGGTGAATTGTATGGTATGTGAATTAAAGGCAATTTGGAAAAGTAAAATGTATAGAGGTAAGTGCTATGAGAATGATAAAAATATATGGCAGGGAGCAGAGATGCGGGAGTTTGTGAGGGTAGGGCTGGGGATACAATTTTCACAGAGTTGAGAGGGGAGGTCTCACTCGTAGGTGGCATTTGAGTAAGGATCTAAAGGAGGTCAAGAGGAAAATCTTGGACTTTGGTAGTTGCAAGGGAAAGAAAGTTTTTTCCATCACCCAGTTATTTCCGGAGGGCAATTCAGGTATGTGGAACACAGGTAAATAAGGAGTAACTACAGTTTTTGAAAGTCCATAATACTACTAACGTATTATCTTCATGTTTCCTTACACGATAAGCATCTAAATAGGGCTGACGTTGGTCAGAAAACACTAACTGGGTACATCGGGGGATTCAGGAATTTTCGAAGTTTTGTATGACGGAGATTGTTTTTTATCGTTTTGGATAGGATTCTGCGAAATGCTGTTGTATTTATTTGTTTTTCCATTTGTTTTTCTCGATTGAATAAACAAATAAATATTAATAAGCACTTCATTCAGCAATTTATTCCCAACTACTTTAAATTTTCCTCTCTTAGGACACTAACAGTTCCCTCTTCCTTAACTCTGTGACCTTAACTTTGAGAACAAATACTCTGATGGGACCCCCCTACGTGAGCGCAGCTCTTTTGGAAGGCATGTAACTCCTCATTTTTGGCCAGAAGAGGGCACTAGAGAGCTTTTGGGCTGTTTGAGGGCCCCAATCCCAAAGGGCTAGGTGGAGCCTAAAGTGATCCTTTAGCCCAGCCAGCTCCAGCCCTGACTCAGAAGCAGACTGCACACCACTTTGCTGGAGGACAAGCTCAGACACATTTCTCTAATGTCTCGCACTTCTTTAACCACACACGTGATGTTCTGCTACATCTTCAAGCTTTGGCAGTGTGTACTAACTCCCTGATACTTGTTTTGTGCTCTTTTGTTTTTAGCTCTTTTTGAGGGAAATACAAGGTTGTAATTTAATTTTACATTAATCACACACACACAAAAGAATCACCAGACATGTTTCATGGCACATGGATTCCACTAAAGAGAGGCAATACAGGATATGGACAAGGAATAGCCTAAAACCACTGACAATACCTTCCCTGGTACAAAGCTAATGGCCCAAACTTGCCTTAATAATGCTCAGAAGTCTTACATTTCAATCTAACAGTAAAGGACACTAAGAATGACAATGACCATAGCTAATTAGCCTGTATTTTGAAAAGTACATAGATATTTAATAGTAGGGCAAATATTTTAAATTGATGATGGCCAGTGTAAGATACTCATTCTCAACCACTGTTGACAGGAGTAGATATTGTTAAAGACATTCAGGAAGGCAATTTGACAAAATCTTTCAAAATGTTCAATGTGTCTAACTTCAGTCCAGCAATGCCATCTTTAGACATCAGTTGCCCAGAAATGCTGGTATATGTGCATAAAGGTATATGTAATAATTATAGTGATGATAATAACATTTAGCACTTAATAGGTGCCAGATAGGTTGAAGAACTCTACATATATTGACTAATGTCATTCTAAAAATAGCCCAGCGATCCTCACTTCATGATGAGGAAACAGGGAGAGAGGTTAAGTAACAGCCATGAGTGGTGGAGCCAGGATTCAAATACAGGCAGTCTGACTAAAGAGTTTATGCTCTTAATCAAGACACTATGCAGTACAGGGTATTTACTGTAGCATTGCTTATAATAGTATAAAACTGGAAATGATCTACCTACGTCTGGTAGAATGCCTAAATCACTGATGATACATCCATTTTATCCAAATGAGGCCAATCTAGATGCCCTGACTTAGAAAGAGCCCCAAAAGCATATGGTAGGGAAAATGGGCAGGGAGGGAAGCAATTCTCAGACTAATGCATATAATATGATCCCATTTGTGGTTTTTTAAATTTCATATTTGTATTTGGACATATATACAAGCATAGAAAAAGGATGGAAAGACCTACAGACATCAAACTGTACTAACTGTAAGGAGGACAGTGGTTTTGAGGATGGGGGTGTTTGCAAACGGGAAATTTCGCATTTCACCCTGTGTAGTTCTGAATTACTTAAATGTTTAAAAATAAACTATATTTATACACTATAGGAATACCCTTTCAAAGAGGGAAAATGATGTGGTGTAACAATAGAAGGTAATCTTAGCAAGCCATCCAATCCACCCCTTCACGTCACAAATGAGGAAGCTGAAGTCTTAAGAGGTACAATGGAGCGTGTGCTGTTATATGTGCAGTGGCTGAGCTAAGCTATCGAGCCTGCCAGCTTGACTCCTGCCCCAGGGTTCTTTGTGTTGCACCATTTTGCCTTTACCCTGATAAAACGTCTGAAAATGATATGCACTGTCTTTAAAAAAAAATTTTTTTTAACGTTTATTTATTTTTGAGAGACAGGCATGAGCAGGAGAGGGGCAGAGAGAGGGAGACACAGAATCCAAAGCAGGCTTCGAGCTCTGAGCTGTCAGCACAGAGCCTGATGTGGGGCTTGAACCCACAAACCGTGAGATCGTGACCTGAGCCGAAGTCAGACGCTTAACCAACTGAGCCACTCAGGTGCCCCTGTTATACACTCTCTTAATGTGATTTTACAGTTACGTTTTATCTCAGAGATTTGTAATCATCTGGTCTTTAAAAAGTTTCAGAAGGTATATAATGTCAGTCATTAGATCAATGAAAATTTATTAAATCAAATAATTAGATATTACTAATTAGATGTTTTTTGTTACATGCCAGGCACTGCTGTGATGCCTGAAAATACAATGTTGATCAAGAAAAAAAAAAAAAGAAAAGGTGTCGCCCTCAAGAATTATGGAAACATGTTCACCACATAACCATATATGAAAAACCCCCAAAACACGAAGCTGTATATGCTGGAAGAAAATGCACAAAATTGTTAAAGGCATTGTCTTAGGAGTGTTAGGGTGTTTTATGTGGTTCTTTACAGATTTCCGTGTTTTATTTTTTCCAGAAGTTTCCAATTTGCATGTATTTCTTTCACAGAGAAATATATTTTAAAGAATCAAATAGTAGCTCTTTGTCTGAGCTTGAAGCATGTTGAATTATATGACAAGGGAAGAAGGTCATTATACTGGAGGAAATGAAATGTTTCCGGTGGGGAAGAAAGGCTTGGGCAAGCTGTTTTATCCCTGACACTAAACTGTGATTCTATGGAATTCTCAGAGAAAAGGCTTCTCAAAGGGCACTGCATGGAGGTGGGAGACATCTTTTGTCACACTACCAGGGAGAATATTAAACAATATACTTCAGGCGGAAGAATACTAGAAGCCAGGTACACACTAGCGGTTTAGTCCTCAGGCTTTAGAGACTGACACCTAGGCTCAACCCCTTTCTCGCTGTGCAACCTTGAGAAATATACTTGCCTTTCTGAACTTCAGTTTCTCCATCTATAAGTGGAAATAAGATAGATATCATATCATTGGGTGGTTATGAGAGTTAAATGAGATAATGTATATAAAAAGTTCAAAATTGAAAACAAAAATTAAAAAAAACCAAAACTTAAAACCATGGTTGTCACATAGTTGCGCTTAGTTTATGTTACTAATTCTCACTTCCATGAGAACCTAATTCTCACTTCCGTGACCATCCCCCTCACCCCCACACACAGTCCACACACATATTAGCACTTGCACACTAAAAACACAGGCTATGCCAGAGAGAACATGTCGTCAATGCTGTTTCAGGCAGCCATGCAAATTAGTTCATTTGCCCTAAATTGGACTAGAAATAGAACAGCCCTACATATTAAAATATAATGATAGGGAATGAACCCCATGACCTTTCCTTTCACATTATTGCTCAGGTGTCCTCCCTGCCCATAGAAATAGGTCCTGGGATGCCTGGCTGGCTCAGTCAGAAGAGCGTGCAACTCTTGATCTCGGGGTCGTGAGTTTGAGCCCCACATTGAGTGTGGAGATTACTTAAGACAATGAACTTAAAAAAAAAAAAAAGAAATAGGTCTTAACATTTTACTATATCTATTACTTTATTTTTCAAACTCCTTAAAAGTAACCAGTAATGGAAGGACTCTGAAGAACAATGGCCACATAGTAATATAAGAGAGTTTATCCCCAAATGCCAGAGGTCCCAAATAAGCAAAGGCTTGGCTGCTCCCCTGACATGTAACCAGCCCAGCTATCTAATTTGAAGAGACCACATGGGCTCAGCATGGAGGATACCCATGGCACCCGTGGTGACTTAACCCTTACCCACTGTCCAGCACCACAAGTTTGGGGCTTCAGCACTTTGATACTTTGAGGAACCATTTGCCAAAGACTGTATCTTTGTGTAATAATGGAGCACGTGCTAGATTTTGAAGGAAAGTAAAACAGTTCATTAAACTACCAGTGAAATCATAAGATCACTTTCCAACAAGTAGTTTGACTGCTCAGAGCCATCTCGCAATCACGAAGGAAGCCAGACTGATGCAAAGCCAGCACAAACAAGAAACAGAAAGAAGGAAAGCCAGAGCCCTGATCCAACTATGCCTGAAGCTTGGAACCACTTCTGGACTCCTCAATTATATGGGCCAATAAACCCCAATGCTTTTTAAAAAATAATGGATAGTTTAAAAAGCAATGGATAGTTCATATTGCATATATTAGTGAAGCAAACAGATATTCAGTAGAACAAGTGAATTTCCTATTCTGGTTTTGAAAACTTAGGGAGCATGAACTTATGCAGAGTCACACCAAAGTTTTTGCAGTAGTGTGTTTGTTCCTTATCACTAGCAATTCCAAATTCGATTTCCTTTGGAATATGTTTTGGAATCTTAACTCAGATTCATTTAATATATATTACAAATCTAAGCCGTAGGTATGTTTTACTGGTGAACATATTTCATAAGTCAACTTACTGGTTGGAGGTTTGGAAGGCTCACCAAGTGAAGGAATTGCTGCTGGGTAAGAGGTGCCAGAGCACCGGCTGACCTGGGGCTCCTGCCAGATCAGAGCCGGCTGAGGGAACAAACACTGTTTCTAGGGTGTCACTCACCCATCTTTCTTCTGTGGATTTGTTGCTGGAGGGAACATACCAAGCACTAAGGAAAGGGGAAGTGAGCTACATTTTAGATAAGGAACTGTTTGACTTAAACAGGATTTCTCCATGCCCTTCTCTTTGATCTCGGAGAGAATAAGAGGAAAGAAACATGCCAGTGGAGAGGTAAATGAGAAGAGCGGCCATGTCTTTGCCTCATGAATGCCGAGAAACTTGAGACACTGAATACTTCTAACTGGCTCTTGCTTGTTTAGAGTTAAAAAGCCTCCTTCCCCAATAGTAATGGAGATTGGAAAACTCCAGGCAAGACTAGTTCAAAGCAGGTACCAATTTGACTTATCAATGTAATTCATTTTATCTTGTAGCCTTGAAAAGTTAATGCCTTTTTAAAGAAGGTAGGATCAGAGGGTAAATAATGGAATGGCTTGGGGTATAATGATTGGGGATGGCTTGGGACATACACCCCCTCCTGGGTATAAAACAATCACAGATTTCATTGCATTCATAATCAAGTACATCTCCCCAGCCAAGAATTGAAAGCACTCCATGAATTGGTCCATGTTTCTTTTCTAGCCGTGTCTCCTTATCCCATACCTTTCATGCCATTTATTACCTTTGGGCTTTTGTTCAAGCAGCTCCATTCCTGCCTGGAATTTCCTCATGTCTCCCTTCCCCTAGTATCTGCCCTGTATCACAGTTGTTTATGTGTTTATCTTCCATGCTTGGTTTCCTGCTCAGAATGCAAGAACCATGCCTCTTTCAACTTTGAGCCTCCATCTATGAACTTTGCACATATTTTATATAGATCGTAGACTCAGTGCCTTCCCATTTTCTTATAATATTATGTACTACCCATAATAATAGTTCCCCTTTATTCACTCAAACACTTTTTTTAATGTTTGTTTGTTTGTTTATTTTAGAAGAAATTCTTTTATTCTGATAAAAGGCATCTAAGAAAAACCTATAGCTAACATAATTCTTATTGGTGAAATACTGAATTTCCTCCTAAGATTGGGAATGTGTTCAGGATGTTTATTTATTTTTGAGAGAGAAAGAGATGGAGCACAAGCAGCGAGGGGCAGGGAGAGAGGGAGACACAGAATCTGAAGCAGGCTCCAGGCTCCGAGCTATCAGCACAGAGCCTGATGTGGGACTTGAACTCACAAACTGCAAGATTATGACCTGAGCTGAAGTTGGACACTTAACTGAGCCATCCAAGAGCCCCATATTCACTCAAACACATTTTTAAAAGCTCTACATATATCAACTCATTTAAAGCACACAACACTGCTATGAGGTTGGTTACCATTATTATTCACAGTTTATAGCTAATAAGTAGCAGACAGAGATTTGAATCTAGAAAGTCTGGTTCCAGAAGAGTCTCATCTTTTCTGAGTTTGGTATCTACATGACAAGAAGATTAAATCAGAAATGACAAGCTGCTGGGTTTTTCTACTGTCTTTTTTTTTTTTTTTTTTTTTTTTGAGTCTCAGGAGGTCTTAAATATCAAATCATTTTATCTGGAAATCTTGTGTAAAATTGGACTGGAATGACTTCAAGACAGTAAGATATGGATTGTGTTTTCAAATGGCATTTTTATGAAAAATCTAATTATGCCTTTTCAGCATCCAGAACTCAACCTAAGTCCCATCATCCGCAGCTGTACCACTGTGAGCAAAAATCCAGGGCCAAAGAGAGACTGAGAGAATAAATACTCCTGGAAAGTTGTTTCTAGCCAGAAAGTAAATATGGTCAAACAATGGAGCATGGTTGTGGTATTTTTCAGATATGAGCTGAATTCAGCATGGTGTGTTACCAAGCTCAATTTACTCAGCACGAAATGTTCCAATTCACAGGGAGATGTGGGGAAGAACCCCAGTTTCCTTTACTTGCAACTGGAAATTTTGGAGGAAGATTAAGTTCAAAAGTTATTTTCCTCAGTCTAAAGTTTACTTTTGGGTTTTAAGGACTTCGTGGCTTCTCAGGACATCAAGGCAAAGCATGCTTGCCGTTTTCACTGTGAAGTTACACTAACTCCAGTGGTTTTTAGCAGCACACAGTATAAGGCTGCCTTTGTCAGCAAGCTGTCAGAAATAGACTTGATTAAACCCTACTCAAGGTCTGATGTTTAACTTCTTAAAGTAAACATTTGCAGATCACGGTGTAGGTTTTACATATGACTTCAGGTGAAGAGGTAAAAGTATTAATGGTAAACTACACATTTATGTGGTCAATGTATCAGTTCCCTACCTTAAAGGGTTGAAAGTGAATTAAAACTATGAATGAAATCAGTCTCTCAGGTTCTCAACTATACATTCGTAATAATTTCAAGAAAAATGTAACGACATAATTTCAACATGACACTATGATTTTTGAAATCTTAAAGTCTGCAGCAGAAAACTACAAAATCTTTAAAAAGTTAATTTTAGGTTTGTTTTTTAAATTTCTAGGACTCAGTGGGAATCCAAACATTCTAGTAAGTTGCTAGATTTCTGGAAATAATTACCTGCAAGGAGATTAACACCTCTCAACTAGTCAATGGCCCAGCTGTATGCTATTGTTTGTTGGTAAAGGAGCTATTCATTCATAGAGCTGAACCCACCAAGCCAAACAAAGAGACTCTTGGTGGATGTTCAGGTAACCCCAAGCCAAGAAAAAAGGATTGCCTCATTTCCTCAAGGCTGAACTTTTGATCAGTGCTGTGTGGTCAAGCTAAAAATCTTTTAATGGCATTTCGGAAGCCACCACCAAATATCCTCCACTAAGGAAGTAGGGTAACAAGATCAATGGAGTCAGGCAGGAATTTAAGGAAATTCGCCTCTATTACTACAATATGCATTGAACTCTTTTTGACATCAAGGCTGATGAATATTTTACAAATAATAAAAAAGTATCCACTTTGGCAAATCTGAGGGCGTGATATGGGTTTGTTCATAACAAGCTTTTCGTAACTAAAATGCGGTTGAGTTTGCAAGATGCTGGGGTACAAGAGAGAAAAGATTGACAAAGCTCGTGTTCCTAAGGCCTTATATTCTAGTGCTGGAGACTGACTGTAAACATCTTTTTAAAAATATATTTTAACTAATTGTGATTAGTGTTTTGAAAGAAATAGGGTACTTAGGAGAAGATAACAGAGGGAAGCTAATTAAATAGGGTGATCAGGGAAGTCCTTCCTGAGCTGGGGACTTTTAACCTGAGATCCAAAAGATGAAAAGCCATTCATGGGAAATCGTGTAGGAAGAACAATGTAGGCAGGGGCATTTTGCAATTGCAAAGGCCCTGCAAAGGAAAGGGCCTGGCATGTCATAAAAGAACTGACAGAATTCTCAGATGCCGGAAGCATCAGGACCAGGGAGGGTGGCATGAAATGAGGTTGGAACGATAGGTGGATACAGGTCTTAACAAAGAAACTTTTCTCAAAATATTTCACTATAGGAAATATATCTTATATCACATTCAGTAAACAAAACAAAATGCACAAAACAAAACCTACTCTTATAATGTATAATGCCTATCACATGTTCTATTCTGTTCTATAATTTTATTTTCAAATGCTGATCACTATTGGGGCACCTGGATGGCTCAGTTGGTTAAGTGTCTGACTCTTGATCTCAGCTCAGATCATGATCTCACAGTTTGTGAGTTCAAGCCCCACATCAGGCTCTGCGCTGCCGGCATGGGGCCTACTTGGGAATTTGTCTCTTCCTCTCTCTGCCCCTCCCCTGCTCATGCTACCTCTCTCTGTCTCTCAAAATAAATAAATAAACTTAAAAAAAAAAAACAACCTCACACCAAAATAAAATAAAATGCTGACCTTTACCTACTAAATTGATTTCCTGACCAACTAATGGATTTTTGCAAAAATACAGATAAAGGTCCTTGTAGGCCAGGGTAAAGAGTTTGGAAAATTATTGGAAGTCTTTAAGGAAGGGGGAGCATGATTAATAAATAAAATCATTTTAGCTGCTGTAGGAGGAATGAATTGAAAGATTACAAAAATGGAAGTGTGAGGATCATACATGATATTATTGCAGAAGCCCAGGTGAAAGATAATAGTACCTTGGGCTAGGGTGGTGGCAATCAAGATGAAGAGATATGTTCAGATTCAGGACATATTTTAGAGGTAGAACCTACAGGACATAATGATGGATTGGGTGGGTGAAAATGAAGGAAAAAGAGGCATCCAGAGTTAGTCCCAGGCTTCTGGTTTTGGTAACTGAAGAATGGTAGCACTATTTATAAGGATGTGGGGGACTGGAGCAGAACAGGGTATATGGTGAAAAATAAAAAACCCTACTTGAAACATATTAAGTTAGAGGACTCTGAGTCATCTAAGCAGTGAATTATTACAGCTGGAGTTCGGAGAAGAAAGCTGAGGATCATTAAAATCAGGGTTTTAAACAAATAAGTGGTATTTAAAGTCACAGAAATGGATGGATTCATCTAGAGAAGGTATGGATATTGAGGAGAAAAGGAAGGGCTCAGGAAGGACTTCCAAGGAGCTCCCCTGTGGAAAAGTGGGATAGAGGGGTTAGGAGGAGCTAGCAAAACCGATCAAAAAGGACCTACCTTGGAATATGAGCAATGTCAGCAGAGTGCACTCTCCTGGAAACCACAGGGCAGAGTGTTTCAAGGAGGGAAAAGCTGTGTTTGAATACTATTGAAGAACCAAGCATAATGAGAACAGAAAGTTTCCCATGTGGCACTATGGAGGCCTTTGGTAAACTTGACAAGGGTGTTTGAGTATAGTTGAAGGAACAAAAGCTAGATTAAACCGTATAACCAAAATTTCCACCCCTCAGTTATTGGAAACAAGAAACTCTTGCATGAGTGTACCAAGAGACTCCTACACAAGATGGTCATAACTACTTTCTCCTACACAAGATGGTCTTGTGACAGAGCTACCCAGGGGCCCCTCGTATTTAGACTTTTAATCTACCTAGAATTAATTTTGTGACCTGGTGAAATTCTTTTATTAATTGTTAAAGTTGATCTGTCATTTCTTTTGAATTTTTGCATATACAATCATGGCATCCATCTCTGAATAATATGTGTCTTACTTCTTTCTTTCCAATCCTTTTACTTTTTCTTTCTTTTTCTTTCCTTATTGTACTGGTTATGTTCCCAGTTCTATGCTAAATAGAAGTTGTAAGAATGAGCTTCCTTGTTTACTACAAATCTCTGGGGAAAAGCATCGAAACTTTCACCATTAAGTTAGATGTTTAATGTATGTTTTGATAAATATCCTTTATCATATTAAGAAAATTCTAGTCTAGTTTGTAGAAGTTTTTCCTTGTTTAAAATCATGAGTGGGTATTGAATTTTATGATTTTTTTCTTTTGTATCTGTTGTGATGAACATTTGGTTTTCTTCTATATTTTGTTAATTTTCAAGTGTTAAACCATTCTTGCTTTCTTGAAATAACTCCAACTTGATCATAACGTATTATCTTTTTATATATCACTGGGTTTGTTTGCTAATATTTTGTTTAGGATTTTGTATATAGTTCATCACAGACATCTGTGATTCTTTCTTTCTTTCTTTCTTTCTTTCTTTCTTTCTTTCTTCTTTCTTTCTTTCTTTCTTCTTTCTTCTTTCTTTCTTTCTTTCTTTGTTATATGTCCTCGGTTTGGATGTCAAAGTTTGCTGGCCTCATAAAACAAGTTGGGAAGCATATATACTTTTTTCATTGTCTGGAAGTGTTTGTAAGGTATTTTATTTCTTCTTTAAATGTTTCATAAAATTTACTGGTGAAGCCAAAGGGCCCTAGAATTTTCTTTGTGGAAAGGCTTAAAATTAAGAATTTTTTTTAAGAACTTTTTTTTTTTATTAGATCAAGACTTGGCTAAATTGTGTTTTTCTAGGAATTTGTTCATTTCATCTACGTTTAAAATTTTATTGTCATAAAATTGTTCATAATATTCTCTCATTGCTTTTTTAGTGTCCATAGTATCTGTACTGGTATTCTTTCTTTATTTTCTAATCTTGGTAATTTTGCCTTTTCTTTTCTTAATGAGTTTTCCTTAAATTTATCAATTTTGAGTTAAAGAAAATCAACTTTGGCCCTATCGATCCTTCTTTATTCTGTGCTATTTTTTATTTCTCTAAGTTTTGCTCTTATCTTTATTATTTCATTACTGCTAATTTGGTGGAATTAAATTTGCTCTATTTAAAAAAATTCTGAGATGTGTACTCAAACAATTAACTCTGTTTTTTCTTCATTTCCTGTATATGCTTTTGCTCATATAAAAATTTTCTCTATGCATGGATTTAGCTATATCCTATAAGTTTTCATATATGGTACTTTTATTATTATTTGATTCAGATGTTTTCTCATTTTAACTGTGGTTTATATTTTTTAACCCATGGGTTAATTAGAAGCATTTTGCTCCATTTCTAAATATTTGGAAAATTTTTTAGTTATCTTATGGAATTATTTTTAGCTGTGTTTCACTATGATCAGAGAATATACTGTGTGGTTTCAGATTTTTTGAAATTTATTGAAATTTGCTTTATGCCTAGTATATGGCCTATTTTGGTAAATGTTCCATGTGCACTGGAAAAGAAAGTCTGTTTTTCAGTTGTTGGGTAGAGTGGTCTCAAACATCAATTCTGTCAAGGTGCCTGGGTGGCTCATTTGGTTAAGCGTCCAACTCTTGATTTGGGCTTGGGTCATGACCTCACAGTCATAAGATTGAGCCCTGTGCAGGGCTCTGTGCTGGGCATGGAAACTGCTTGGGATTCTCTCTCTCTGCTCCTTCCCCTCCCCTGTTTGTGCACATGCTTGCTCTCTCTCAAAAAATAAAAAATAAAATAAAATAAAATAAAATAAAATAAAATAAAATAATAAAATAAAATAAAGTAAAATAAGATATCAGTTCTGTCAAATGTGTAGCTGTGTTGTTCACACTTTCTCTATTCTTATAGGTCTGTCTGTTCTACGAGTCGCTGAGAGAGCTGTGTTAAAATAGCCCAGTGTATTTGCAGATTTGCTATTCCTCTTTTTACTTATTTCAAATTTTGCTTTTTGTATGTTGAGGCTATGATATTAGTTACATACATATTTAGAATTGTAGTATCTTTTTGGTGGATTTCCTCTTTTATCTTTACAAAATATTCCTCTTTAGGTGTAGTAATATTTCTTGCCTTCGTGTCTGCTTTGTATAATACAAAAACAGCTACATTAGCCTTTTTTGATTAGTGTATGAATTATCTTTTAACATCTTTTTATTTTCAACCATTCCATATGTAGCTAAGTTGTGTCTATTATAAGCAGCATATACTTATATTTTTTTTAAAAACCCAGTGTGTGAATCTTTGTCATGTAATTTGATTATTTAGACTTATTTACATTTAACGTTCTCACATTTGGGTTTAAATATACCATGTTAATACTTGTTTTCAACTTTTCTTACCTATTCTGTGTTCCTTTTTCTCTCTTATTTTCATTTGGATGAAGATTTTTTTATTTCATTTTTTCCCCCTCAAATAACTTACTGATTATATATTCTTTTGCTGTTCTTCTAGTGTTGCCCTGGAGACTACCATATGCACTTTTAGCTTTCCTTTTCATTTTTTAACTTGTGGTACAATATACGTAATATAAAATTTACCACGTTAGCCATTTTTAAGTCTACAGTTACCGGCATTAAGTACTCACACTGCTGTGCAAACATCAGCACCATCTCCCGAACTTTTTTCATCTTCCCAAACTGAACCTCTGTGCCCATTAAACAATAACCCTCCATTTCTCTCTCCCCTCAGGCCCTGGAAACCACCATTCTACTTCCTTATATGTGAATTTTGACTACTCTAGGTAGCTCATATAAATGGAAGCACACAGTGATTTGTCCTTTTGTGTCTGGCTTATTTCACTTAATAAAGCCAAAGTTCATCCATGTTGTAGCATGTGTCAGAATTTCCTTCCTTTTTTGGGCTGAATAATCTCATCATATGCATATATGACATTGTTTATTCATTCATCTGTTGATGGACGCTTGGGTTTTTTTCTTTTACATTTTATTTTTTCATTCTACTGCTGAAAAACACTTGGGTTTCTTCTATCTTTTCTTCTGCCCGTCTCTTCTTTCTTCTACCATCTGTCTTCTTCTGTGGCTATTGTGAATAATACCACTGTGAACACGAGTGTACAAACATCTTTCTGACTCTGCTTTCAGTTATTTTAGGTATATTCTCAGGAGTGGTATTGCTGGTTCAGATGGTAATTCTATTTTTAACTTTTTAAAGAAACTCCAGACTTTTCAAAGCAGCTGCATCATTTTACATTTCTACAATAATGCACAGGGTGCCAATTTCTCCACATCTTTACCAACATTTGTTATTTTGTTTGTTTTGTTTGTTTGTTTGTTTGTTTTTTTGCTTGGTAGTAGCCATCCTAATGGTTATGAAGTGTGGTTTTTAATCTTTTGTTGCTGTTGTTGTTGTTCATTTATTTATTTTTGGAGAGAAAAGGAGGGAGAATGTGAGTGGGGGAGAAGCAGAGAGACAGGGGAGAGAGAATCCAAAGCAAGCTCCTGTCAGCACAGAGCTGGACGTGGGGCTTGAACTCACAAACCACAAGTTCATGACCTGAGCTGAAGTCAAGAGCCAGACACTTAACCAACTGAGCCACCCAGGTGCCCCTGTAGTGTGGTTTTGATTTGCATTTCCATAATGATTAGTGATGTTGAACCACTGTTGACTCTTTAAAGTTTCAAATATGTAACTTTTACTTCTTCCCAGGTAATGGAAGGACCTTAGAACACTTGATTTCCTTTTTCTCTCTTACTGCCTATGTGCTACTATGTAATTTAATTCCAGATATATTTTTAAATTCCATGAGGCATTATTATTGCTTCATAAATTCACTATTGATGTATTTTCCTGAAAATAAAAGCTAAGAAACACGCTCTGTGCCACATTTGCTATCTGCTCTCATGTCCGTTTTTCTCCATTCCGCTGCTTTTCACCAGGATTGCATTTCCCAGGCTCCATTCCTGATTGATCCTGTTAGATTCATACAAATGGGAGACACAGGCAAAACACTGGAAGGTAGCAGAAAGGGAGAAGTCAAGCAATTCTCCTTTTTCTCACTCTGCTTCAGGTAATATCTCCAGCAGTCACTCCCTGTGCCTTCTCTGTGGCTGTAGTTCCTACTGGGTGCCCCTCTTCTCTGGGATCCCAGCACCCACTGGGCACTTCTTACTGTGGTTCTAGCCCCGTGATGCATGGCCCTGGCCTCTAGGCTCTGATAGGAACTCCCCATCCCATTGCCTCTGCCAAACCCTGGGCTGCCACATTGTCCTTGTGAGGCTTCTCAGGGCCTTCATCATTTACATAACTCTCTGTATTAAAGTCCTTTTGTTCATAGTTCTTAGAGTAGTTTCCATTTCCTGACTCTACAAAATACATTTGCTCACCACAGTATAGCATTAAGAAGCTATTCAATAGTTACCCTGAACAGAGATCCAAAAAGAGGAATGCAATAAGGTGTATGTTGATTTTAATTCTATTATAAACCTTGGAAGCCTCAAATCAATGTTTGCCAAATAGGAAAAAAATAAATACATTGGTATTTAGGGGAAGGAAATGTTATTTTTAAGAATCTAAGCTACATATTTAAAACAATAGAATGCTTAAAAAAAACACCTTAAGAATATATAAAAATAAGCCAGTTTCCTCTGAAATACTGCATTATTTCCTTTATGGAAAAAAAATAGGTTAATACCTACCTAGAAAATTAAAATATTCAATTGAGTTTTTAAAAACAAATTTAAATTTATTAAGTTTTAAAATTTTTATTTAAATTAGGTGATAAAAAATTATGGGGCACCCGTTATGTGCTAGGTAAGTATTATGCAGCATATAGAATGAATAAGACAAAAATAATTCAAAAGACAAAGCAAAACACAGGAAGAAAAAAAAGCACAAAAGAATGTCTGGAAAAGAAGTTCATGTATAAGATTACCCATCACTTAAATTAAATTTAACTAACATTTATATAATACCTATTCTATTTTATCATGGAATCAGAAGGAAGATTTAGTGTTAGGATACTAGTGATACAATACTGATTTCAATACTGATTTCATTGTTTACCACTTTCCCTTTTACTCCCCCCATTTTTGCGACACTGGACTTACTGCTATTCTTTGAAGCATGCAGCAGAGACAATGCAAGATAATACATAAAAATAATACATAAAATACAAGTATGATATATAAAAATAACAAAATATATTGATGATGGGTGCCAAGTTCCTTAATTTTTGGAGATGCAGATATGGAAAAGGACAAAACTAGAATGAACACTTTGGATTCAATTGGAATTAGAAGTATTGGTGTGGGGGCATCAGTTAAGCTTCCCAGTTTGGCTCAGGTCATGATCTCGTAGTTCGTGACTTCGACCCCCTCATCAAGCTCTGTGCTGACAGCTCAGAGCCTGGAGCCTGCTTCAGATTCTCTGTCTCCATCTCTCTCTGCCCCTCCCCCTATCATGCTCTCTCAAGCACTCTCTTTCAAAAATAAAATAAACATTAAAAAAGGGGGGGGGGTTGCACCTGGGTGGCTCAGTTGGTTAGGTATCTCAGCTCATGTCATGATCTCGTGGTTTGTGGGGCTCTGTGCTGACAGCTCAGAGCCCAGAGCCTGGTTTGGATTCTGTATCCCTTTCTCTCTGCCCCTCCCCCCGCTCATGCTCTGTCTCTGTCTCTCGTAAATAAATAAACGTTAAAAATTTTTTTTAAAAAGTATTGGTGTGAACTCATGGATTTCAATGTGTATAGACAGATATGAAAATACATATAAATATAAGATACATATATTCCCTAATTTTGGCCTAGAGCAGTAATGCCCCTCCCCCACCCAATACCAATAAGCATACTAACTATCCAGAAGTTGACTTCCAAATACTTTTCCCCACTAAAAGGAATCAGGACTCTTTATAAAAATGGCTAATTCCAGAGTTGTTGCAGGGAAAGTAAAAGATGAGTCTGGGATATTTTATTATTCCAGACAAAAAAGAAATACTCAAGGAATGATGGGGACATGCCAAAAGGACACAGAGGTCAATTTGAATAGAGTTACCATTAGCCAAAATGGGGACCATATGAACATCAGAATGATGCTTGTAACAGGTTATGAATCCATGAGTCCACACTGACATGAATTAACAAATAAATAAGTTGAAGATTTGGTGAAACTTCACATAGTCTCAAAGTACCACTTTATAAAATGCTTATTAATTATAAAGGGAAAAAGAGTAACTGTAAAGTGGAGAAGACTAGCAGATATTACCTTAATCAAGTGATCAGAGTTAAATGGAACAAATAAGAATTCTGTGTGCCTGGACTGGATGGGATGAGAACAGAGCATCACTCCTGGGATGTTCCTAACAAAGGTTCAAATACCTGAGACAATAATGAAATCTCAGACAAATCCAGACTCAAGGGAATTTTGCAAAATAACTTGCCAGTAATTCTCAAAAATATCAAGGGGCACTTGGGTGGCTCAGTCGGTTAAGCATCTGACTTTGGCTCAGGTCATGATTTCATAGTTCATGAGTTCAAACCCCACGTTGGGCTCTGTGCTGACAGCTCAGAGCCTGGAGCCTGCTTTGGATTCTGTGTCTCCCTCTCTCTATTCCTCCCATGCTCATTCTTTGTTGCTCTCTGTCTCTCAAAAGTAGATAAACGTTAAAAAAATGAAAAAAAAAGTATCAAGGTCATGAAAGTGAAAGACTTAAGGAACTGTGGTACTGAAGGTGTCACCACACATCACTAGTAAATGTAGTAGGTGATTCTGTACTGAATTTGTTTCCTATGAAGGAGATCATAAGTTAATTTCCTGATTTTGATTGTTATATTGTGGTTATGAATTCATAAAGTATTCCTACTGTTAGGACATAAAGTCAGAAATTTAACTCCGAAATGATTTAGGAAAAAGTTCTTTGTAGTAAATCTGCAACTTTTCTCTAAGTTTGAGATGAAAGAAAGATAATATGATGTATTCAAGAAAAGAAGGCAACACTCTCAATTCTCTGTGTCAGGAATTCAAGCGGACTTGGCAGTTTTGTTGTGTTCTGGGTAGCCAAAGGCAGGGGTCACTCACTCAGCTTCATTCAACTAGAAGCTGTGCTAGAAGTTCTAAGATGCTTTACTCACTGGCTCCTCTGTGCTCCTCCGTGGTGTGTCCCCCTACCCACCCTCCACAGTGTTCCATCATTCAGGGTGTCTAGCCCAATCTCTCAGTCTGATGGATTCCCACACAACAGACAGAAACAACTCGGCCTTTTTAAAAAAAAAATATTTATTTATTTATTTTTATTATTTAGAGTGAGAGGGGAGGTGCAGAGAGAGGGAGAAAGAGAGGGAGGTGGAAAGAGAGAGATAGAGAGCAGGGAGGGAAGAGAGAGAGAGAGATGAGAGAGAGAGAGAGAGAGGAGAGAGAGAGAGAGATCCCGTACAGGTTCCTCGCTATCCAGCAGAGACCCATGTGGGGCTTGAACCCATGATCCATGAGATCATGACCTGTGCCGAAACCAAGGGTCAGTGCTCAACTGAGGACATCCAGGCACCACAGCGAGGCCTTTGAAATCTTCTTCACCTGGCTGGTGGTTGCATAGGTGTGTTCACTTTGTAAAACTTTCATCAGACTATGTACTTAAGATTTTTGTGTACCTTATAGTGTGTATGATATACTTCAACAAAGAAGTAAAAATAACTTACAGTTATTGTTTTACTGTTCTAATTGCACATCCTCCTTTTTTTACCTTTCCAATTAACAACAGGTGATAGGCAAATTCTTCCTGGATTGAAGCTAAGAAAATAACATAGGCACATGTATTTGATGACCTTTCTTTCTAAATATCTACTAAAATAGTCTAGCAAATATAAAATGGATATGTTTTGCGTACCCTGGAAATAAAGACCTATCCCACCTGCATATTTCAAACTCTAGGAATTTTCACTGAGCTAACATAAGCATGAAAAAGGAGCACCAACTTGTTGGCAGTTACCTTAACCATTCTTTCTAGGGAGAACCAGAGAATGGCTTTGACTCATATCCTTTTTGCTTGCTAGGAGAACTGGCTGGTTCACAAATATTTATTAGCCTCCCACTCTGGAGGAAACCTCTTTACAGGTTTGCCCCCAGGGAAGGACGTGCCTGGTCCTGTACTCAAAACCACTCAACAAGAGGAAGCCTGCTTGGAAACTTGCTCCAGGGAGATTGCAATCTCTGTAGCCACAGGCTCTGATCCTGCTCAAAAGAAGGAATCTGAGAATAAGAAAGAGAATATATTTTAAAACAAACCTAGTTAAGATAGATTGTAACTGAATGAGCACCAATTTATGGAAAATTAAATCTCATAATGGAGAACAAAAAGGCTAATGGAAATTATTAGATAAAAGGTAAAACATGGAATGCAGATGTAAGTAATCTAATGTTCTGTTCTGTATTGTTTTTTTTAATGTGTTGCCAGAAATAAAAATAAAACAACCAAAAGAAATTTATAAATAGATACTCAGACAGGATCACTGAAAAAGAGACATACAGCTAGATGCATTCTGATAAAATTTACAGATTTCAAAGATAAGGCAATTTTATATTCTTCAGGAAAGAGAAATACTTATCCACAAAAGAAAGATAATCAGACTGATAGGAGATTAGTCCAAATGTTCACAAAGATGTATTAAGAAATATTAGAGCAAATTATGGGATGCCTGGGTGGCTCAGTCGGTTAAGCGTCTGACTTCAGCTCAGGTCATGATCTCACAGTCCGTGAGTTCAAGCCTGGTGTCTGGCTCTGTGCTGACAGCTTGGAGCCTGGAGCCTGCTTCAGATTCTGTCTCCCTCTCTCTCTGCCCCTCCCCTACTCACACTCTGTGTGTGTGTGTGTGTGTGTGTGTGTGTCTCAAAAATAAATAGACATAAAAAAAAAGAATTAGAGCAAATTAAGTATCTTTTCATAGAATTTATAGGTTATGTCTTGGAGGAATGAAAAACTTCACAGTATTTAGTCTTCCTCTCCAGGAACATGATCTATCTCTCCACGTGTCAGATTGTCTTTTGTGTCTTTGAGTAAAATTTTGTAGCTTTCTTCATTTTGGTCTTGCTCATGTCTTGATAAATTTAATCTTTGGTATTGTATGGATTTTTTTGGGTGTTTGTTTTGACATTGCTTGTTTATTTTTTCATTATATTTTCTAAGTGATTATTACTAATACATATTGCAAAAAATAATGACCATTTTTCTATCCCATTTCAAAACTTATATTGCATTTTTCTTATCTTATTGCATTGCTTAGTGCCTCTAGTACAATGTTGATACTATTCATCTTTTTTTTTCTTTACTTGAATGGGATTGCATTTAATGTTTTGCCATTAAATATGAAGTTCACCATAGAGTCTGGTAGCTGACTTTTATCAAGATATATTCCTGGCTTACTAAGGATGTTTATAGATATGGAATTTTTATTGAATTCTTTTTTTGTCATCTTTTGAGATAATCACTTTTATTTAACTTTAATCTGTTAATGTAGTGAAACTTAGTATTAGATTCTGTAAAGCTGATGCATCTTTATATTCCTGTGATAAACCTAATTAGCCAAAAGGTATTCATCTCTTCATATACTGCAGAATCTAATTTGCTACTAATTGTTTAGCATTTTTGCATCTTTGTTCATTAGTGAGACTACCTATAATTTTATTTTTGGTGTGCTATAATTGTATTTTAGAGCTAAAACTATGGGTATGCTAGATTCATAGAATGGGATGGAAAGATTTTTTTTTTCAACGTTTATTTATTTTTGGGACAGAGAGAGACAGAGCATGAACGGGGGAGGGGCAGAGAGAGAGGGAGACACAGAATCAGAAACAGGCTCCAGGCTCTGAGCCATCAGCCCAGAGCCTGACACGGGGCTCGAACTCACGGACCGCGAGATCGTGACCTGGCTGAAGTCGGACGCTTAACCGACTGCGCCACCCAGGCGCCCCGGAAAGATTTTTTTAAACACATATTCCTGAACAGTTTGCACAACATAAAAATTATTGAAACTATGAAGAAATTGTATAAAACTCATTAATTTTTTTAGAGTGATTCTTTAATAGATTCTAACTTCTTCTAAGGTTTTAATGTATTTATTGTTTCTACTTCTTCTTAACTCAAAAGTAACATTTCTATAGTCCTAGAAAATCATCCATTTCAAAGCTTGTCAAATTACTTTTGTATAATAATTAACAATATTATCTGAGAGCATCTAATCTTGCTTTAAGCAGTTGTGTCCCTTTCTTGTTTTTAATGGTGTTTAATGTTTTGTGGTCATTATTTTCTTGATTGTTCTTACCAAAAGTTTTTCTATTTTATTGATATTTTCAATGAAGCAGCTTTTGTTTTTCTCAATTGAGATTACATTTTTATTTTTGGTTTTGGGTCTTATCAGTTCATTTCTTTGTTCTTCTTTTCTTTTTGTTTTAATTAAAAAAATGTTTTTAACGTTTGTTTATCTTTGAGAAAGAAAGAGAGACAGAACATGAGTAGGAGAGGGACAGAGAAAGAGGGAAACACAGAATCCAAAGCAGGCTCCAGGCTCTGAGCTGCCAGCACAGAGCCTGACGCCGGGCTCGAACCCATGAACCGTGAGATCATGACCTGACCCAAAGTCGGATGCTTAACCAACTGAGCCACCCAGACACCCCTCTTTGTTCTTAATTATTTATTGTTAATTATTTGGGTATACAGTAAAACCTTGGTTTGTGAGCATAATTCCTTACAGAAACATGCTTGTAATCCAAAGCACTTGTATGTCAAAGTGAATTTTAAGAACCATTGGCTCAGTTGCCATCATGTGACGCTTGGCATCACGTACTACTCCTATTGCAAGACATCACTTGTTTATCAAGTTAAAATTCATTAGAGGGGTGCCTGTGTGGCTTAGTTGGTTAAGCATCAGATTTTGGCTCAGGTCGAGTTCTCGTGAGTTTGAGCCCCACGTTGGGCTCTGTGCTGACAGCTCAGAGCCTGGACTCTGCCTCAGATTCTGTGTCTCCCTCTCTCTCTGCCCTGCTCACGTTCTGTCTCTCTGTCAAAAATGAACAAACATTAAAAACATTCTAAAATTTGTTAGAAATGTTTGCTTGTCTTGCAGAATACTTGCAGAACAAGTTACTCACAATCCAAGGTTTTAGTGTATTTTGTTATTCTTTCCTCTAACTTCTTCTTTTATTATTTTTTTATTTGAGTGAGTGAGAGAGATAGAGCAAGCAGGAGAGAGGGGCAGAGAGAGAGAATTTTTTTTTAAATAAAACCAAACCAATTTTTTTTAGGTTCATTTTTTATTTTGAGAGAGACAGAGCATGAGCAGGGGAGGAGCAGAGAGAGGGAGAGAAAAAATCTTAAGCAGGCTTCACTGCTCAGCCTGCAGCCCAACACAGGGCTGGAGCCCACCACCCTGGAATCATAACCTGGAGTCAAATGTTCAAACGACTGAACCACACAGACACCCCTTTCCTCTAACTTCTTGAGTGGAATATTTAATGCCTGTGTTTTATTTCAATTTTTTAAAATTGTCATCAAGGTAATACATACAAATCAATACATGATCAAGGAGTACTAAGGGCTTATATCAAGAAATAGTAGCTTTGGTGGCCGGGGAGGTGGGGGGTGGCGCTGGTTCCAGCACCAACTACAGGCAGCCACACCTATCCCACCTGTCCAGCCACGGCTGGAACTGGGAGGAATGCCACCTGGACAGAGGGGCCCAGGCTGGGAGGCTAGCAAATTATTGGAATGAACATGAGAAATGGCTATATCCTGTCCTTGTGTGCCCTCCAGCCTGACGCAGAATGTAGGTGCTCCAGGTGTATCTGCTGGACCATTGGCCTGAGGCAGGAACCTGGAAGCTTCCAGTGCCCTCTGCTCCCCACCCCTGGGGCCTACCTCACAGACCATGCAGTGCCAGCAGGTCTCCACATGGTGCTTGCACTAGTTGCAGGTGTAGACAAAGCAGTCCTGGCTCTGGGTGTGCAACCCCACCAGCATGCACATGGTGGACCGCTGGGCTCTGCAGAGTGAAGAGAACTCCAGATGCTTGTCCCTCATGAAGATAAGGAAGGTGTCCTGCCTATCCATCAGATCGCAGGGGACGAGGGGTCAGGATCAATGATGGGAGGCAGGGAGCTGGTGGCAGGGCCGGCGATGAGATGGCTGTGAAACAGGCCATCTCAATCTGACTCTGGAACAAGAGGACCACATGGCACTGGATCAACAGCAACAAACAGGTGAGTCAGGCTGGATGCCAGCAAGGCTGGTGATGCTTGAGTTAATTTACAACCATACAGAGTTCCCGATACAGCCCTTGCTTTCTCCTGCTCATAAACCTCTGGTGTCTTCTCTGAAAATGATACAATGGGCCTAAACTCTATGTATTGTCTTCCCACTGAATAATTCCTTCAAAATAAGTACGGTCTAGGTCAGGCACAGTGCGTGTCCAGCGGATATCTCACCTCAAGGTGGTCTACTCTAAAATGCAATCCATGGTTGAATCTCAATCTAATTGCAAGGAAACAAGTCAGACAAATCCAAATTGAAGGATACTCTACAAAACGATTTTTGGCCTTGACTCTCAACAAAATGCTCAAGAAAGCTGGGAACTGAGATGTGGAAGCTCAACCTAATACAAAATCCTTGACTGGAGCACAAGGAGGTCTTCTTTCTTAGAAGGTACTTACTGAACTACAGATAAGGAAGATGTAGCAAAACCTTAACAATTGATGAATCTAAGTGAGGCGTATGAAGGGGGTCCACTATGCAACTTTCTGTAAGTTTGAAATTTTAAAAAGTTGGTAGGGGTGGGAAAGATAAAAAAGCAAAACCTTCTTAGTTCTTGCTGCAGAAACAGCAAAATTTTTGCTCATTAAAGTTTGACAAGACACAACCACCATTAATTCACAGAACCATTAGTGTAAAGGCTACAACAGCAAACTGGTATTGCATATCTATTTTACATTAATTAGTTTACAACTGTAAACTCTTATTAAACTAAAAAATGTAAAATGGTACCTTTAAGAGATCAGAAACTTGTGAGCAACTGCTATACAGCTCACTATATTCTACCAGTTTTGCGGAGACTGAAAATTGATGCAGACTGGCAGTCACACTTAAGATATACTTGGGCAGCATTGTTTGCATAAAACAAGGGTCTTAAGATAAGACACATTTCTAGAAAAAGAACATAGGGCAAGAGAGCACACCTCTCTAACAGATGCCAAAAATTAAAAGCATCAAGGAAGGACTGTGACATGTGTTTGACCTTGTAATATCGGGTTTAAGACTGTGGCTCAAAGAAAGCACTCATAAAGCGAGGAAGAGCAATTAGAAAATATAATGTACAGGAAAGCACTGAATCTAACAAGTGGGGAATGCCTGTAACAACTCATTCAAAGTAGAGATGAATAAAACCATCAGGTGACCAAAAAAAAAAAAAAAAAAAAAAAAAAAAAAAAAAAAAATAATAGCCTTTTCTCTATCACCAAATATAACTCCTTAAGAGCAGACATTTTCACTTTTCAAAGTGTTTTGTGTTATTCACTTCCATCTTTTGAAATTATACTTATGTTGCTATTTCTTCACTTACCCATTTCAGACAGAATCTATAGATACCTACTATGGTAGTTGAGAATTTACCTCTGTACTTCCCTTTTTCCATTCTCAAAAAATTTTGTTAACCCAGGATCCAACATATATGTCATTCTGATGTGTAAATATTATTCACTATTGAACAAAATAATGTATTTTGATTATGTGTCCTTTCTGTAAATCTTTCTGGTTTTCCTGCAAGTAATAATTGCCTCGTTTTTATTTGCTTAAGTTTTTTCTGTATGTAGCTCTGTAGTAGTTTCCAAATCCTACTACCATTTACTTTTCCAAAACACCTAGCAAGTTTTCCAAATGCTCTATCACATCAGATAATTTATAAGTTCCACTATTTTGCTTTGGTGCCCCAAAGTCCACCATCCTCCTACTCTGATATGAACCAATTTGCCTCTAGGCCTGGTGTGTAATTACTAAGATGAGTATTTCTTTGTCATTCGCTTGTCGGAGATCTCGTATTTCCCAGCTCCCACGTGTACTGTTCTAGATGTTTAACAGTCTACAGAATATACTCTAGCTAGATTAAGCCCAAAGAAATTTATTTGATCTGTACAATCATTGAAAGAGCTGAAGGAGGAATCTCTAGGCCAACCTTGTCGGACCTCTGCCAAAGTCATACCATAAAACTGGGTAGTGGCTGACTCTGCCATGTTCAGGAAGCTGCTTCCACAATGGCTGGCGTGAGAACCAGGCCATTTCTGCCACATTACAGTTGCCCCCTAAAAGCACCCTGATAAATCAGGAGGGTCCCTGGGAATCAGTGTGCCACAGCCATGGCTGCTGGCTCTAGAACCATATCTCCTCTGTACAATGTGTGTCAGTCTCTATCCTCACATAATTCAGGTCCAAGTCCCATTCTTTCAGAATGCATCTGCTAGGCCTAATACACACAATCTGCATCTGGAACCTTAGCTGCAACTTAAATCTAAATTCTGGTATGAATGGCTTTCTGCTTTCCAACCTCTGCATTACAGGAAGGCATTGTGGGACAAGGGTAAAATAGGTGTTGTGCAAACCATTCTACAGCAAGTGTACTAGTCCTCTTGGACTAGTTTCTTCCCATACCTAAACCTTCCCATATCCTGTACCATACCTTCTTCCCATTCCTAAACTTCCAAGGACAATATATTCTCACTTAAAACAGCATAACTATACTTTGTACAAATGAGAACATCCTTACCATCTTTCTAAAAGAGGAGACCCCAAATCTTCTCAGTCACTGCACCCATCTGGGTGATACTCTTTCTTCCTCTAGTTCAGTCACCAACCTCTCTTGATAAACTATGACATGTGGACTAAACAGAGTCACCTCTATCAACACACTTTATATAAAAGCAGAGGAAAAAAAGGGGAGGGAGGAGGAAAATTAGTCATTATGTAGATTCCTGATTCAGATGCTTGATTTACAATGGGGTTATGTATGAATAAGCCCATCATAAGTTTAAAATATCCTGTCAAAAATTCATTTAATACACCTAACCTACCAAATATCATAACTTAGGCTAGTCTACCTTAAAAGTGCTCAGAACACTTGTATTAGCCTACAGGTGGGCAACATTTTCTAATGCAAAACCTATGTTTTAAATAAGTGTTGAATATCTTCATGCAATTTATTGAATACTATACTGAACGTGAAAAACAGAATGGTTGTATGAGTATAGAACAATTGTGAGTGTGTTGGTTGGTTCATGATTGTGTGGCTGACTGGGAGATGGGCTCACTGCTTTGCCCAGCATCACAACAGGGCTGCAAACTGCATATTGCTGGCCTAGGAAAAGATCAAAATTCAAAATTTGAAGCATGATTTCTTTTTTTTAAATGTTTTTTATTTATTTTTGAGAGAGAGAGAAAGAGACAGGGTGCGAGCAGGAGCGGGGGTGCAGAGAGAGGGAGACATAGAATCTAAAGCAGGCTCCAGGCTCTGAGCTGTCAGTACAGAGCCCAATGCAGGGCTGGAACCCACAAACCATGAGATCGTGACCTGAGCTGAAGTCAGACACTGAACCAACTGAGCCACCCAAGTGCCCCAAAATTTGAAGTATGATTTCTACTGAATGTGTAACTTTGCTTTAGCACCAATGGCTTTATAGTTGACTCAGTAAAAGGTCAGAGCCATACACCTGACTATGGCACATATTAACTCACTCAAAAGTGCAGACAGTCCTGCTAAATGTTGTGCCTTTTCATCAAAGTAGAGTTTTTTTTTTTTTTTTCAAAGTAGAGTTTTAAGGTACATCATTGTGTCTTTCCTTTTGGAGGGACTATTCTTCTATGACTCAAATAATTGGAATCTTTACTGAGGTGGCAGGGCTGTGCATTTTTATGGAATTTATCTACCATTCTTTGGCACACATGACGTCTGCTTATCAAGATAATGAAGGTGCACTACTGTCCAAATTAGTGAACGCAAACTAAGCTGTTTTTAGTGTTCTCAGCCTAGAGAGAAAAAAATACACTTATCAATGAATAGCTGCATACACGATATAGTTTTTTTTTTTACGTTTATTTTATTATTGTGAGACAGATCATGAGCATGGGAGGGGTAGAGAGAGGAGGAGACACAGAATCTGAAGCAGACTTCAGGCTCTGAGCTGTCAGCACAGAGCCCAATGTGGGGCTTGAACCCACCAACCGTGAGATCATGACCTGAGGCGAAGTCGGACACCCAACCGACTGAGCCACCCAGGTGCCCCCATGATATAGTTTTTTGATTTGACCCAGTAAGGAGATCAAAGGTACAATTGTCTACTCTTCTCCTTTTTTTTTAAGTTTATTCATTAATTATTTCTGAGAGAGAGAGGGCACTAGTGGGGTATGGGCAGAAAGAGAGAGGGAGACACAGAATCTGAAGCAGGCTTCAGGCTCTAAGATGTTAGCACAGAGCCTGATGTGGGGCTCGAACTTATGAACTGTGAGATCATGACCTAAGCTGAAGTCAGACACTTAAGCGACTGAGCCACCCAGATGCCCCTTCTTTTCTTTTCTTTTTTTTAAATTTAATATTCATTTTATTTTCTGAGAGAGGAAAAGAGAAAGCAGAGGAAGGGCACAGAGAGAGGGAGACAGAATCTGAAGCAGGCTCTGTGTTGACAGCAGAGAGCCCAATGCAGGGCTTGAACTCCCCAACAGTGAGATCATGACCTGAGCTGAAGTCAGACGCTTAACCCACCGAGCCAACCAGGCACCCACAACTCTTCTTGATTATGCTGATGATACCAGGACCTATCTGTCTTCAGCCTTGGCCAATGTCAAGTTCAATGGAGCTAAGGTGGGGGACTACTATATCTTGTTTGTTTCAAGTCTTTTAAACCTTTTATAGCACTGATTTCTAGGATTCTCTTGGGAATGGAATGCAGTATTGCTTTTGATTTGCTGTTTTGATTGGGGGTTCTACTTAATTCTTTCTATCATGATAGACCTTACTACTTGGATTGGAAGCCAATGCTAGGATTCTACCAACTGCTGAGTATGCTATTCCAATATACATTCTGGAATAATGGAAGTAATTATAGGATGGGTTTGTAAATGTCAGGACCCACTGTGAGTTGCACTTCAGCCCAACTTCATTTATGACTTGACTCAATAAATCAAACTCCACTGAGTGACCATAGTAACATTCTGGGTTCCTAGGGATTCATGGCAGCTCATAGCCATTGGTGTTCAATAATTCTTGAGGAGTATTCCTCTTTTCCCAGTTGCAGTTACCCCAGTAAATGACACGAGGCCTTTTGGAAAAATCCAGGAGCTCTGGGTTTGAAATGGACTCACTACTATGGTGAAGGGTCATGACTCAAATCAGGGTCTACCTACAAGACTTACAATTTTTTGTTTGGTTGGTTGGATGATTGGTTTGGTTTGATTTGGTCTGGTTATGTAGTATGCTGCTCAGTTATTTAGTCCTAAGGACTATGTGATCCATTAAGATTGCAGAAGAGTCTTGATAAAATTAGTCTATCCCTCCAGCCCTGCTGCCTATTACAGCTACCATGGCCATTTGCCTCTGTGGGTAAGTACTCCCGATTAGCGTTTGCATTCCAGGTTCCCATCATTCCTGTTGAAATTCAAGAGGTCATTTAAATGGCAGCATCTCCTTCCTTCATTCCTAGCCTAGAAGGACAGACACTTTGGCATCTCTTAAAAATAGTCTCATTTCCTTGACCATTAAACTTTGTATGCCGAAGTAAAGGAAATATCACTTGGTACCTCTGGAGAGGATATAGGGGGTTGTCTAGCAGGTCACACATGATCAATCCATTTCAAGATTGATCCACTCTGTGTCTCTGAGTGTTTAGATTTGTTCTTCTGTATCAGTGATAGTCCTAGGGATGGATCTACCTCTTGAGGGAATTTTGGAAATCTGTGGAACCATTTGATGTCATAGTGATTAGGGACGTTGCCAGGGGCCAGGAATAGTAAATGTCCTGCAATTAATGGGACAGATTGACTCAACAAAGAATTGTACTGCATCCTGTACAATATTCAGTGGTTCTCTGGATATTACTGTATGTGAAAAATCTGTTTACAATAATTTGAACCTAGAGCCTAACTCCATCTAATATCTAAACAGACTACTTTTGCAATATTTTAATTTAAAATTTAAAATTTTTCTGGAAAGCAAGATTCATATAAATAAAGATATTACTATATTGTTTTTTCAGAACTTTATCAATACTTGTTTCACCATTTTGGAAAAATCCTATCACTGACTGCACTACTGCTTATGAACTTCAAAAGAATACATCTGTATCATCTGGAGAAGGTGATTCTGAATATAGATTCAGACTTAGGACTACTTTACAGTGTCTTCTAGTGGAGTTGTGCCTAAGCATTCATACATTGAATTGATACTTTCCTTTTATTTCAGTATGTCACAGATAGACTATTATATTGATTTAAAAAATGATATGTGTAAGTAGATTATATTAACTATGAATTTCAGTCAAAACAAAGGGGATATTACCAAAAAATATAAAAAGGGGACATTGGGTCTAATAGGGTAGAGAATCACTGTTTCATATAATACCAAAGAATTTCTGCTATCTCAGTGTAACTCAGCACAGAACACTGTTAAATCAAAGCCAACAATTAGAACTATTCTCAGCTGCTTGAGTTAGCTCACTGAATCCAGAATCTCTCATGGATACATGCCAATTGATAAATTCAGCCCAGTCTAAAGTTATGTTCCTGCCTCCTGATCTAACATCCTTAGAATTTATTACCACACATGTTCACTGTCCAGGGTTTGGACAATGTAAACTAGCACTTAGAAGCAGCCAGCTTGCCTGACAGTTTTTGACTCCTGGTGAGTACCACCCTCCACCTTCTTGCTTAAGATCTATTGCAGCTGACATGACATCTGCTAGAGACTTGCCTTTAATAGACAATTCCTTCAAAATCATTACAGGTGGTAATTTAAGGTTTTTTTTTCTTTTTTTAATCACTAGTCCTTGAACTACCAATGTCCCTTCCTTTTCTCATTATGGTTTTCTGATAATGTTTCGTAGAGGATATGTCTACTTGCATGTTATGGAAGAGGACAAAAAAATAGAAATTTCTTTCAGAATAATGTTCTAGATGATTTTTGAAACTATGTTCTGCCCCTTTCCCCTTCCCCTCCCCATTGGATTGTTAGTCAACAAATATTTATGGAGAATCTGTTATGTGCTAGACATTAGGTAGGTGTCAGGGCAATAAGACTGGCATTGTCCCCGCTCCCATGGCATGTTAAAGGTACTGTTTCCTTCCTCATATTCTGTAGACTTTTTCATGGTCTTCATTTCTTTATGCAGTCAGATCTTTCCAGACTTTTGTCAATAACAGTGGCAGTTGAATGGATCCTTGTTAATAACAATGACAGTTGAATGGATCCTTAGTTATCTGATTTTGGATCGTATCCAAGCATCTGCTAATTTAATTCCAAGAGCATGTATCTACTATATGTAAAACAGTGTAGGAGAGAGGGCAAATAAAATAGCATGTACTGAATGCTTAATAAGTGTCAATCACTTTTTAAAAATTTTTTTTTAATTTTTTTTTGAGAGAGAGAGAGAGAGAGCATGATGTGCACATGCAAGCAAGGGGAGGGACAGAGAGAGAGGGATAGAGAGAGAATCCCAACCAGGCTCTCAATGCAGGGCTCAGTCTCATGAGCTGCGAGATCATGACCTAAGCTGAAATCCAGTGTCAGACGCTTAGCAGACTGAGCCACCCAGTCACCCCAAGCGTCAGTCACTTCTAAGGACTTTGCACGTATAACTTGTTTAGTCCTCCACCACTTTATGAGGTGTTGCTGTAATTACTACCATTTTACAGATGAAGAAATGGAGGCATTAAGTGGTTTAGAAGCTTGCTCAAGGTCACCTACCAGGGATTAAATACAGGTGATGCATATCTGGGGCCAAATCTCTTAACTATGTATATGTGGTAAATAAGATGCAAAGTTGAAAAATAAGACTTGCTTCAAACATCTTGCCATGGAAGGAAAGCTTTGAAAGATTCTTCAGGTTTTTTAGAATAGCTCAGGTAACCTCTCTGTTGACCTTTTTTTCCTTTCACCTTTTATTTCTTCTAGGGATTCACTTGACCATTCATGAAGTTGTGCTTCTTTATGTTGACTTTTTGATCTTATTGTTTATCTTCCCAATGAAAATGGAGAATTTCTTGAAGGTAGGAACCGTATTTATCTATCCTTTTATTTTCAGCACCTAATATACAATAGAGTATTACTAAATATAAGGACTAAATAAATGCTTATATTCAAAATAAATAGCAGAATTATTCATACTTAATATTTATGAATACATTTTGCCTAAGGGTACAATAGTGTTTTAAAGCCTTTGATTGAGTAAGTCTCAATAACATTCTCATAGGAGAGTTAAACATTATTATCCTGTTTCACAATCAAGGGCTTAATTGTCAAAAGGTCAAGTGGCTCACAAGTAATAAAATCAGTCAGTAGAGGAAAAAACAGAATCTAACAGTTTCTTTCCTTAATACAAAAAGATTCCCCCAAAGTTAAATGAATTCTCATAAGGATACAAAAAAAAAAAATAGTAAGATCTTTATCAAAACTCAAGCAATATTTAAACAGAAAACATTTACTTATGTTAACTTTAGGAGTACATTATTTTGAAAAGCAACTATGAAGATCATGTTGAGAAACTTCTTTCCATGCTATTTTTGTTTTCTACACATTATTTTAGTAATACGGGCTATATCCTCCCATGAGATCTACAGGGCGGATATGAGATAAGCCAGAGATGAGTTAACTTGTTTTGGCTTGAATAAGGAAATGTGGCTGCTCCAGATGCTTCCATGCTCCAAGCACATCAGATCTAGTAGGCAATAGAAACTGGGCTAAGACTCAAAGAGGGAGGCAGTTTTAGCTAATAACAAAGTCTACTCCTTCAGTGTTTCCCTAGACAAAGATTTTTTTTTTAAAGAAAAATATTATTACAGCGTAGTTCTAGATTAGCTCTTCGTAAACAACCTTCAACAAAGGATGAGCCTAGAGTCTTGACTTTTTTTTTTAATATAGAAAAGTTATTTTTACTCTTCAATATGTCTCAGGGACTGCTTTCCCTACCTCTGTTCATGGCTTCACCATCCATTGAAATGACCAAGCTAGAAACTGCAGATTTATTCTGCATAGCTCCTTCTTCCTCACCCTCACATGTCAATGGTTTTCCAAGTCCTGCTCATTTTATTTTCTAAGTATACATATCTCTATTGCCTCTTCCAAAGGTCTAGCTTCTGTATGACAGTCTTCTAGATGGTTTTCCTGCCTCCAGTTTCATCTTTTCCTAGGCGTTTTTCCTCCCTAATCTGGTAAAGTTATTAACCTAAAATTCACTAAAGGCTCACCCTTGCCTACAGATGAGAATACAACCTCCTTAGTAAGATATTCATGCCCAATCTTTATAATCAACTATTTTCTTCTATTTCCTTGAAACCATCTATGCTAACTGCAAGTTCTTTCTTGCCATTCCCCAAACATCTCCAACATCTTAAGCTCTTTTATGTTTCACTGTCCTTGCCCATGATGTTCCCTTGGCTTGCAGAGTTCTTCCTCTGTATTCATCACATGGCCAACTCCTAGACTTCTCTCAAATCCCAGCACAAATGTGGCCTCCCTACCAAGGATTTCTTGACTTTCCTATTTAATTAATCACTCTCATTTCACACCCATGGCAGAAACTCCTCCTTATCAGCGAATAACCTCATTATGCCCCACATTTTGCATCTCCTTACTAATGAGGTAGGGCCACATGTCTTCTTCAGGTCAAAGAGCTATGAGTACAAGTGAGAGGTGCCACTTCTTTTCCAAAACACTTAAGAGTTGGTGCGTGACCTTCCAACTTTCTTTTCTCCCCTGGGAAACCATGGAGGAATTTTGACTAGATGACAGAACCACAAGATAGAAATGGCCCAAACACACCACACTGGGGGAGCTGCTCTGGAAAGTCCTCTGAAACTGCATTAGAATTCATATAAGCAAGAAATAAACTTTTATTGGTTAAGTCACTGAGATTTGGTGCTTATTCATTACTACAGTTCATTACCTCACCTATCTTGACTAATTCAACATTCTGCCTATCTCTATTTAGCCTTTCATTATGCTAAATTACAATAATGTGTTAATTATTTTTCTCCTATACTATGAGCCCTCAAGGTCAGACCCAATGCCTTATTTTTGCATCTAACGTAGTGTAACAACCCAAACTGAGCTTGTTGAAAATTAAATTCAGTATCATCAAACTTTATCCCCAGATTTGTTCTTCAGTATTTCCTATCTCAGTAAATGACATCACCATTAACACAGTCACTCAATTCAGGATCTGGAATTACCTTTCTTTATTTTCTTTATTTTATTTTATTTTCATGTTTATTTATTTATTTTGAGAGGAGGAGGGGCAGAGGAAGGGGGAGTGAGAATCCCAAGCAGGCTCCTGCAGAGAGTAATTTGGGGCTCTGTCCCACGAACCATGAGATCATGACCTGAGCTGAAATCAAGAGTCAGATGCTCAACTGACTGAGCCACCCAGACGCCCCTGGAATTACCTTTCTTATGTCTTCTTAATCATCTTAAGTCAAGAATACCTAGGAGATACTTATTCTACGTTCTAAATATGCCTTGAGTTTGCCAAGTTTCTCCATCCCCTTATCCATCATCATCTATCTCTTGTTGGGATGGTAGCCACCAGCTTCCTAAATGGCCCCCTTCTATTGCTCCTTTGCGATTCATTTTTCATCTGCAATAAAAGAAGCATGTTTTAAAATTTGCAAATATGATCATATTACTTCCATGCTTAAATAAGACCAGATACATATGAGAAATGTATTTTGGTTGTCTGAATGACCAAACACATACGTTCATACATACATACATATATATGTTATATATATAAAACATACATATATATTTCTAATAAATTGCCATATTATACCTCCCCTTGGATTTCAAGTGTGTTCGGGGAATAGCCCTGTCTTGCCTGTTTCTAGCTGCTGACACACAACAGGCAGTACAAACTATTTGTTGAATAAACAAATGAATGAATGAATACTTGGAAACCAGCAGGTGCTCAACAGGTGTTTCTTGAATAGATAAATAGCCAACAGCTAGCTCATATATATTTAAGCAAATATGAATTTCAGTACATTCTGAAATGTTTTATCAATGCATATTTTAACTTTCAGTGCTCTTTCTCTTCTTTTATGTCAGCCCACAGCCCTTGAAACCTTTAAAATTCTAATCTGGCTCATTTATTCACTCTTTTATTGGGAAAGGAGGTTCTTTGCATATTAATCTTATGCATTTATGCATCTGAGTTACACAATATCACTTAAAATTTTGTGTTATTTTGTAAATGTGCTTCAATAATTTTAACATTTATATACTCTGTCTTCTTGACTGAGTTATAAAATCACTTAAAAGTGAAACTATGTGGGTGCCTAGGTGGCTCAGTCAGTTAAGAATCTGACTTCGACTCGGTATGATCTACAGTTCATGAGTTCAAGGCTGGCACCTGGCTCTCTGCTATCAGCACAGAGCCTGCTTCGGATCCTTGGTCCCCCTGCTCCCTCTACCCTTCCCCTGCTCGTACGTGTTCTCTCTCAAAAATAAATAAACATCAAAAAAAAAAAAAAAAAGAAAGAAAGAACTATGAGTGGTGTTTTGAAACTCTTGCCTCCCCTCACAACAACCTTACCCTTCTGGTGCCTAGCCTTCTGCCTGAGCAGATCACTTAGTTTTGTAATAGTAATTGAAGGATTGGCAAGAGGTAGCCTACAAGAGTGAAAGATGGTTGGGAGAAATGCTCAGCAGGCAGATAACTGGAATGGATTCCTGGCTTTGCCTAAAGGTAGAAATGAACTTTGGGGCTGGCGTCTAGGGCTTGGGTCAGAGGTACAAGGTACTTGGTGTTCATCGTTTTCGTTTTGTTGGGCTCCATCCCAGCATGCATTTTTCCCAACAATTCAGTCAGTTGTGTTTGATGACCCCACGTTATGTGTAAGACACCCTAAAATCAATACATGGAAAATAAAATTGTTTCTCTGAGGTCCTTTTGAATATATTGAAATCTTACAAAAACCTAAAGTAAACTGCATTTATTCATTACAAATTAGTTAATGTTAAGATCTAACTTATCTACTTTTTTCTTACACCCTTCCATCTCTCATTAGTATTAATATTTAAACAAAACAAAACAAAAAATCTTAGTGATCTGGAATCAGGTGATGGGAATATTAAAGACCCATCTCATATGAATGAAATCAGACACAAGTGAATTTATTCTTTGTGTCACTGGCCATTGCCTTGATCCGCCTGTGCTAAGAAGGGCTCTTTCCTAGGCTGTTCTGGCATAGCAGTGGGAAACACATCCTATTCTATTCTATTCTATTCTATTCTATTCTATTCTATTCTATTCTATTCTATTCTAGCTCCAGTGCTGCTATGTAATTATATATCACAGATGAGGGGATAAGACTGATCAGGAGGGATGCCTGATGACAATGACTCTTTCATGCATTCAACTGACATTGATATGATGTTTTTATAATGAGCTATCCAAGAAGGAAGTTCCAGAATAAGAAATACTCCAGTATTTGAAAATAATGTAAAGCTGTCCTGTTAATTAAAATGCTCCTGTACACAAAATGAGGGAAAAGTATTATAATTCTCAGTTGTTACACCTTACTTTCATGAAAATGTTCAGATGTTATACATTTTGAGTGAAGAAAATCCATTCTTATAATTACTGAAATTAAAATTTAAATAAAATCACAAAGTTTTGGAGCTGGAACATATCTTACAGCTATAGGTAGATACGATTTTGGCATCTTGTTGTTGTGACTACTTGAATTTTTCTGGGTTACTAAGTTGTTACTTTTACTGGTATACTTTAGACATCAGTGAATAGTATATTGTGACAAATTTAGGCATATTAAGATATAATTTATTCCTATTTTTAGGTACCATAACTGATGAAGGAAAAGTAGGCTCATCTTCAGTACCCACACAGAGTCACGATTTCTAAGATAGCAGGTTCACTTTGTGTCTACTGAAACAAAGTAAAGGTAGTATTTAACAATGGTATTAGTCAGGTCAGCTGCCTTAACACATACCATAGACTGAGTGGCTCAAACAACAGAAATTTATTTTCTCACAGTTTCAGAGGCTCAGAAGTCCAAGATCAGGGTGTTGGCCAAGCTTGCAGACAGCCACCTTCTTGATGTGTCCTCACAGGGGAAAGAGAGAGAGAGAGAGCGAACCCATGTGTCAGTGAGTGAGCACTTGCTCTCTGGTATCTCTTGTTTTTAAAATTTTTTTTTTTAATATTTACTTATTTTTGAGACAGAGAGAGAGAGAGGGAGAGCAGGGGAGGGGCAGAGAGAGAGGGAGACACAGAATCCGAAGCAGGCTACAGGCTCTTAGCTGGCAGCACAGAGCCTGATGCAGGGATCAAACTCATGAATAGTGAGATCATGACCTGAGCTTGAGTCAGACACTTAACCAGGGCCTTAACCAGGGCCTCCCAGGTGCCCCTGTCTCGTGTCTCTTCTTACAAGGGTACTAATCTCATCAGACCAGGGCCCCACCCTCATGACTTCATCTAAACCTAATTATTCCCTAAAGCCCTATCTCCAAATACCATCATATTGGGAGTTGAGGCGTTAACATATGAATTTTGGGGTCCACATTCAGCCCATAACAATTATTTAAAGGCTTTTTTTTTTTTTTTCCCTTGAGCACTTCTGGCTATTGCCATGGTGCCAGTTTCTGGAGTGTATTATTTTTTACATTCTGCTGGGTTTTTATTTCTCAGACTTTAACAGTTTGCTTTGACCTTCATTTTGTGACATACTGAGAAGAATTCTTTGGAAGTGATTATTTTCTTTTGCTGCTTAAGAAGCCATATGGAGTATTTTTGACTTACTTGCCTTACGTACTGATTATATTGTATTACTGCTTTATAGCCTGTAGTATTTTCTTTGCTAAAACTGCAGTGATGTCATAGAGGTCCTTTCTATTCAGACTGTACTTTCCACAGTTCGTTCCAGAATAAGTGACCAGTGCTTCCATTAGCACAAACGTTCACATGCTATTAAAAACAAAACAAGGGTGACTTATGCCTAAAAGCTTCTACTGACATGCATGCAATAGATATGCAGAAGACCATCTAGATCTTTGAAAGCAAATGTCATTCTTGTATTCAGTTAAGACTCTGATGTCAAATTACTTCCTGGAATGACTTTTCTGTAAAATCCGTTTGAGTCAGTATTAATTCTTGCTTTGGAAAATCCTGTCCTGCGTGGTTAACAAATGGGGATAGTGAACACACCCTAAAGATCAAAGGTGAAAGTTAGTAGAAAACTATTATTACTTCAGTCAAATGTGATTGGAGAAAGGACTAAAAGTCCTATACCTAAAATTGTGGTGCACTAATACTTAAAAGCAAGTGAAGGACTCCAATTACCATATAATTCACTGGGCAGTTGAAGAAATGTGATGTGTGGGAAGAGGATTGTCTGGCTTTGCTGTAATTAAGCTGAGTGGGTTATTAGGTGACCCTGTCTGTGGACTTGGATGAAAATGGACCCTTTTCCCCTTCATGTGGAACTAACACTTACTAAGCCTTGTCACTACAGCATATTTATGAAGTCCTTGAGTGGTTTAACATTAACATTTAACTTCTAAACTTTAATAATTCAGGTTGCAACCATGGAAAAAATAACCTGTGTGCATAACTTGAGGCAAATTGAACTTTCCTTCCCCTAAGCTGATCTTAGCTGTAATAGTCATTGTTTTGGGGGATGTAATTCAAACTAAAAATATGTGTATTAAAAAAAATTTTTTTTACCATTTTTATTTATTTTTGAGAGACAGAGACCAAGCGTGAGCAGGAGAGGGGTTCTTTAAAGACCATGAGTCTTTGAAGACAAAGACTCTGTAGCCAGACTATGCATGTTTGAATCTCAGCTCTGTCACTTACTAGCTGTGTGATCTTCAGCAAGTTCCTGAACCATTCCTATAAAATGGCATGATAGTAAAAATACCTACTTATAAAGTCATTGCAAGGATTAAATGGGGTTAATATACTTAAATGAATTGCTTAAAATGTCATTGCTACCTAGAAAACTCCAAATAAGCTGCTATTATTATGCACAGTGGTTAGATGCATTGGCTCTAGTTTCAGACATCCAGAGCTTAAATCCAGACTCCACCACCAGCTGAATGACCTTGGGCAAGTTACTTAGTATCACAGTGCCTTAATTTCTTCATCTGAAAATGGGGCTAATAATAGACATGAGAACTGATTGAAATAATAGACGCAAAATGATTAGAAATGTCCCTGGCACATAGTAAGTGCTGAGAAAAATTAGCAATGGATATAATAATCACATTAGGGAGACCAAATTATATTCATGTCTCCGAAATACCAACTGAGATATGATATCAAATGAAAATGCTATATCCTGTTTCACCAGCCTCGAGAACAATTTAAAGTCACATATTTTTAGTAGTAATGACTCCAAACATCTATCTGGCTTATTATGAAAATTCTTTCCTTTTCTAGGTCCCTATGTCATGGTAAATGCAGGAACCCAGGAGTTGTTACTCAGCCTCTAGGAGTCAGTTCTGATGACTCCTCCCTGCTATTGAAAGGCCACTGTCTCTCCTGCAGTATAACCTCAGTGTACTGGGTCAGAGAGGTTCTGGTGCCAGCCCAACCTTTCAGTTTGCTCAAACCACAAAGTCCTTTTTCTCACCTTCCTAATGTCCAGCTAGGGGCAGACTCCATGATCCAAGCAAGACCATCACAATAATTAACAGTATATTTCCTAAGGTCCCAGTTAATTCAATTTTAAATAATGGTATAATAACAAAGATAACTAGAAAATGTCCAAATGTTTGGAAATTAAGCAACACACTTTTAATAACCTATGGACCAAAGTAGACTTTGGACAGAAATCAGGAAATATTTTGAATTGAATAATACAATGATGGTGTGGCACATCAAACTCATGGAATGTAGCTGAAAGTGGTGTTTAGAGGAAATTTATGTCCTTAAACACACGTATAAGGGGGGAAATGGCTGAAATTAATTATCTAACGATTTCAGTCAGAAATTAGAAGCTGAGGGGCACCTGGGTGGCGATCAGTCAATTAAGCGTCTGACTGCTTGGTTTTGGCTCAGTGTTGGCCCTATCTCACGGTTCATGATTTAGCTCCACATCGCGTCGGGCCTGGGCTGACAGTGCTGAGCCAGCTTGGAATCCTCTCTCTCCCCCTCTCTCTCTCTCTGCTCCTCCCCTGCTTGTGTTCTCTCTCTCTCTCTCTCAAAATAAATAAACTTTAAAAAGTTAAAAAATAAGATATCAAACAAGATATCAAACTCAAAGTTGAAGGAAGGAGATAATAAAGAAGAAATGAGTAACATGGTAAACAAACAATAAAGAAAAATTAAAAAACCAAAAGCTGGTAATTTATAATAATTAAACTGACAAATCTAGTAAGTTAAAGGAGAGAACATACCAATTTTAGGAATAAAGTTCCTGCCATCATTAAAAAGAGAATAAGAGGCTATTATGAATAACTTTATGCCAATAAATTTGAAATGTAGATGAGATTGACAAATTCCTTGAAAAATACAAGTTACTAAAACTGACTATAGAAGAAATAGAAAATTTAAATATTTATTTATTATTTATTTATTTACCTATCTATTTATTTATTTATTTTAAATTCCTTTGAGCTGTCAGCCCGAAGTCTGCTATAGGGCTTGAACCCACAAACCATGAGATCATGGCCTGAGCTGAAGTTGGATGCTCAATCGGCTAAGCCATTCAGACGCCCCAATTCTATATTTATTTTTAAAATAATCCACTATTAAAATGTCTTCTCCTCTTTACCCCCCCACCAAAAAACAAAAACAAAAACAAACAAAACCAGAAACAGATGGCTTCACTGGTGAATGGTTTCAAGCATTTAAAGATGAAATAACACTTAAAATAATTCTTCTAGAGTAAAAAAATAGGGATACTTCCCATCTTGTTTTGTAAAGCCAGCATAATCTTGGTACTAAATCCTGACAGGGATGTAAGAAAAGGGGGAGGGGGGGATATAAGAGGGCAATTTCTCTCATTAATATAGATTTTAAAATCCTAAATATAACATTAGAAATTAAGTTCAGTGTAAGGTGAAAAAAATAATAGCATAACCAAACTGGGTTTATTTCAGGAATACAAGGTTGGTTTAGCATTTAATAATAAATGAATGTAATTCAGCACATTAACAAACATAGTAATATATGGTTTGGATAATAGAAAAGTCATGAGCATTTCAGTAGATGCAGAAAAATCATGACCAATTCCAACATTTATTCATAATTTAAAAGATAAAATCTCTCATCAAACTAGTAATATAATAGAAATTCCTTAATCTGATAAACAGTAAATATAGAAAATGTACAACAGATATTATACTTGTGAAATGTTGAAAACTTTCCCCCTGAGATCAGGAATAGATGAAGATGTCCACTTTCACCATTTCTGTTCAACGTTATACTAGATGTTCTAATCAGTGCAAGTAGAGAAGTAAAAGAACTAAAAGGTATTAAAAAGGAAAATAAGAAATAAACCTGTCAGTATACATAGATGACTTAATTGTGCAGATAGAAAATTTTTAAATGATTTACAAACTATTGGAAATAAAGTGAATTTCACAAGGTTGGTCAATTGCTGGATATAAGGCCAATATAAGAAAATCAATTCTCTTTTTATATTCTAGGAATAAACAATAGGATAAAAAAAAGCAAATACCTAGAAAAATATTTAATTAAAAATGTACCAGTTTCTAGGGGCGCCTGGGTGGCGCAGTCGGTTGGGCGTCCGCTTCAGCCAGTCACGATCTCGCGGCTCGTGAGTTCGAGCCCTGCGTCAGGCTCTGGGCTGATGGCTCAGAGCCTGGAGCCTGTTTCCGATTCTGTGTCCCCTCTCTCTCTGCCCCCCCCGTTCATGCTCTGTCCTCTCTGTCCCAAAAATAAATAAACGTTGAAAAAAAAATTTAAAAAAAAAAAAAATGTACCAGTTTCTATACAGAAAATAATAAAGAGTACCAAGATAATCTAAAGAAGACCTAAGAAATGGAGAGATACACCTAAATATCTACACCTATATTTGTATTATGCATAGATATTAAGACATGGAAGATTCAATGCTGTATAGACGCCATTCTTCCCAAATTAATATATAGGTTGAATGGAATCATAAACAAAATTCAGGTAGATTTTTTTTTAGTAGAAATTGATACAAGCCAGGGAGAGGGAGAGAGAGAATCTTAAGCAGCCTCCATGCTCAGCGCAGAACCCCACTGGGCACTTGACCCCCACTACCCTGGAATCATGACCTGAGCTGAAATCAAGAGTCCGACACTCAATCAACTGAGCACCCAGGAGCCCTGCCAATTCTAAAATTAGATGGAAATGCAAAGGGCCAAGAATAATCACCATGGTCTTTAAGAAGAAAAAAAGGGGGTTGGAGAACTTACCCTACTGGATATCAAAACTTATTATTAAGCTACAATAAAACAAAATACAGATGTTTGAAACAGACTACTTGAGTGTTTGGTGACAAAGTTCATAGTGCAGCCTAGTGGAGGAAAGAATAGTCTCATCAATAATGGTGATTTAGTGATAGGGTTGCCATATGGAAAAAATATATTTTGATTTCTACCTCATACTGTAAACAAAAATCAATGCTAGGTGGATTAAAGATTGATTTTAATTTTTTAAAAGTTTTTATTATTTATTTATTTATTTATTTATTTATTTATTTATTTATTTAGAGAGAGTGGGATAGGGGCAAAGAGAGGGAGAGAGAATCCAAGCAGGCTCCACGCTGTCAGTATAGAACCCAACATGGGGCTCGATCCCACAAACTGTGAAATCATGACCTGAGCTGAAATCAAGAGTTGGATGCCTAACCAACTAAGCCACCCAGACACCCCTTAATGATTTAAATGTCAAAGATAAGACAAAATTTCCAGATCACAGCACAGGAGGACATGCTAATATCCTTAACAATTTTAAACAAATAGAAATAGCACTAGTCTTCAAGTTCAAAACTAGATTACATTTAAATTAGGAATTTCTTTCATCAAAGGACACCCTTAAATGAAATGGTATAATATCTGTGACTTTTGCTTCAGAATAATTAAGTGGTGATGGGAAGGGGCGAGGCGGGGTAGAAATATGAGAGCATAGCTGAAACAAGATTGGTTGTATATCTTGTTTTTGAAACTGGGGTTTTATTGCATACTTCTTCCACTTTTATTTATGTTTGAATTTCCCCATAAATAAAAGTTTAAAAACAAGAGACACTATTAAAAAGGGAAAAGACAAACCAGAGTGAAAGAAGTTATTTACAATACATAGAACCAGGAAAGGGGCGTATGTATAAAATGTATAAAGATACCTACACAAGGGGTTGCCTGGGTGGTTCAGTGGTTGAGCATCTGACTTCGGCCAGGTCATGATCTCACACCTCATGGGTTCGAGCCCCGCATTAGTCTCTCTGCTGTCACCACAAGCCAACTTCAAATCCTCTGTCTCCCTCTCTCTCTACCCTTCCCCTTCTCACACACTCTCTCTCTCTAACATAAATAAACATTAAAAAAAAAAAAAGAATACCTACACATGATTAAGGAAAAGACATTCAACTCAATAGAAAAATGAACAAAAACAAGTGAGAAGGCACAAAAGAGGATTTTAACCCAAATGGTTAAAAAAAAAAGGAAAATGATGTCAGTCTAATTAGTAATTAAAGAATTAGAAATTAAAGCCACAATTCAATACTCACATTCAATGACATAAGTAATTTATCATTTGTTTATATATTATAATATACACACATGTAATACACACACACACACACACACACACACCAACCACACACACACACACATACATCTGGAGTGAGAGGCCCTCGAGTTCAGCACCAGTACCATAATGATGTTAACCTAGAATGGTGAAGATTAAACATTGACAATACCAAGTGTTGGTGAGCAGGTGGTGTAACCAAAACTGTCATACACAGTTGGTAGGTGAGAATTTTGGTACAACTAATTTGGAAAAGAGTTTAGGAATATCTACCAAATTTGAATATGCCTATCCCTATAACTCAGCAATTCCATTCCTAGCTAGATACCCTTAAACGTGTGTGTGTGTGTGTGTGTGTGTGTGTGTGTGTGTATCTCCAAAGGACAAGTAAGAATTTCAGTAGTAACAAGTAATATTATTCATAATAGCTGGAGACTGGAAATGACTGAAGTGTCAACAAACAATAGAATGAATAAACAATCATAGTTTTATTGTTATAGAACACCACGCAATAAAGAAAAATAATGAACTATTGCTACATACATCAATATAGATGCATATAAAAAACACAATATTGGTCAAAAGAAGCCACCCATATTAAAAAAAACTGTGTGATTTTACTTAAATAACCTTCAAAAATGAGCAAAACTGATCTAATATTACTGTGGAGGACAGAAGAATAGATATCACATATGGGACTTGTGGGTTAGGGCAGGATGATTGTCGAGGGACAGCATGGGGCTTTTGGATTAGTACAATATTCTGTTTCTGGACCTGGGTAGTGATTACAGAAGTGTTTGTTTGCACTTTGTGATATGAGCTATTGAACTGTACCCTTTGAATTTCTGGGGTTTTTTGATATGTAGATGGTACTTCAATAAGGATGTCTATTAAAACAGGAGAATGAGGGGCGCCTGGGTGGCTTGGTCGGTTAAGCGTCCGACTTCGGCTCAGGTCATGATCTCATGGCCCGTGAGTTCGAGCCCTGCGTCGGGCTCTGTGCTGACTGCTCAGAGCCTGCAGCCTGTTTCAGATTCTGTGTCTCCCTCTCTCTCTGCCCCTCTCCTGTTCATGCTCTGTCTCTCTCTGTCTCAAAAATGAATAAACATTGAAAAAAAATTAAAAAAAAAACAAAACAGGAGAATGAGAGGGAATTCTGATAGATGAAAAAGTCACTTCAGTGTAGCAGAATTGTGAGTGATTTTTTTACAAAAATCTTGCTTTTAATTTGGTTGTTACAATAAATAAAATTTGGGTGGGAGGAAAAGTAATGTAGCCTTTGTTCAAATGCAAACTGGAGATGGGAGACCCTTGAGTTCTGGGCCAAGACCACAATCATTTCAGCCAGAAAAATTTTAGAGCTGCTATCAGAACAGCCTCCCAAAGAATCTTGCTCAAAAAGCTGTGAACTTCTAATTTTGAACAATATAGTTTCCAGGTACATCCTCCAAATAAAACCCCACAAACCTACTGCAATATATCTGAGTAGTTGAATAAGGAATGAACTATTAGACAATTAAATGTTGAAAGAAAACTACTAATAATAACTTTGGTTTTGAAAGAACCTCTCTTTCTTCTTTTTTTAGAGTTGAATTTTTAAAATTGAGGTATAATTGGGGCACCTGGGTGGCTCAGTCGGTTAAGCATCCAACTTTGGCTCAGGTCATGGTCTCACCGTTCATGGGTTTGAGCCCTGCGTTGGGCTCTGTGCTGACAGCTCCGGAACCTGAAGTCTGCTTTGGATTCTGTCTCCCTCTCTCTCTGCCCCTCCCCTGATCGCACTCTGTCTCTCTCTCTCTCTCTCTCTCTCTCTCTCTCTCAAAAATAAACAAACATTAAAAAGATTTTAAGTTGAGGTATAATTGACATATAACATTATATTAGTTTCAGGTATACAGCATAATGGTTTGATATTTGTATCTATTGCAAAATGGTCACCACAATATGTCTAGTTAACATCCATCACCATTTACGATACATTTTTTTCCCTTGTGATGAGAACTTTTTATTTACATTATTACATTGTGATGAGAGCTTTTAAGAGCTACTCTCCTAGCAACCTTCAAATATCAATACGGTTATATTAAAAATTTTTTTTTTGTTTATTTATTTTTGGAGACAGAGAATGGGGAGGAGCAGAGAGAGACACACCACACAGATCCAAAGCAGGCTTCAGACTCTGAGCTATTGGCACAGGGCTCAACCCATGACCGTTAGATCAGTGATGCTTAACCGACTGAACCACCCAGGCACCCCCAATACAGTATTATTAAACGTTAGTCACCACGCTGTTCTCTGGTGGTGGGATGCAGTCCACATCTGTGTAGTAGAATACAAATTTTTGAGACGGGATTTGTTCTTTGTTTCCTTTGACAGGAAGATTTTGGGTTGGGGAGGGATTGGTCTTTGTTCCTCATTTTGAGAATGTTTCCTTTTTTTATTGTCTTTATAATAAAGTTCTAATTTAAATTTTATAAATTATGATGTGTGTACTTCTCTCTTCCTTTTTAAACTAGCATCACAGTATAAAGATGTTTTAAATTGGGAACATGGGGCTGGGTGGGAAGAAAGGGCTTTACCTCATACACGAGGAATCCGTCTTTACCTGAGCATGGCCACAGCAGATATCTTATCTTGTTTGCTTGGACTTGTACCAAGGATCCATGAAGGATCTATAAACCTAACCAAAGGATTGTGTGCAGCTAGTGTAATTTTGAAGAGGGATATTCTAATTCTCTTCCAGGATCACATTAATTTCATAATTTAGAATTCCCATTTGATAGCCTAAATCCTTGGAAGTTCAAGGTAGCTCTTCTTTACACTTGACCCTGATCTTTACACCAGAAAAGGAAATGGCACTGGATTGGGAACCAGAAAGTGCAGGCTCTAGTCTTGATTTTGCTGCTTACTAGTCTATAGTGATTACTGAATCTCTTTGAGCCTTAGTTTTCCTCAGCTCGTATTTAATATCCCCTGCTTCAGAGTTATTACATTTTTCTTGAAAAGCCTAAGACACAAGGTAATATAGGCTAACATCATTATGTTAGTAGAAGTTCATTGTTATCTTTCGATCTCATTAAATTTAAAAGATAGGCATATAGTATAGTGGTGATTAGTCTTGGGAAAAATACAGGGAAGTGAAGTCAGAATAAGGAATGGGAAAATGAACACATTGGTAAGTACAGATTTTTTAAAAGGGCAAAATTTTGATGTTAAAAGGTCCAATAACCTTTTAAATTATTTTTCTATGCCACACACTCTCACTTTGGATATAGTAGACATCTGTTGTGTTTTTCTACTTGTAACCTGCCCTCTTCTAGAAACAGCTAATCTCTTTCCTTGGAGAACTGCTTTTCCCAAACTCCGTGGTTTTCTGGTGGGCTGCTTAATGACATCACTGCATTCAACTGGCTAGAGGTGGGTATGCTTGGGGATTTGCAGGTGACCCCAGCCAGGAAAACCAGCATCCTTCCTTGACATTGTTTACATAGACCCTGATGGGGGAAATCTCTTTTCTCTGGAGTTCTAAGTGGGATTTTTAAATCTTGGAACTCCTTTGTGTAATAACAACTACATCCCCTCATTCTACCTTTCTTGCTGCCTAGACACTGGTGGTTGGGAACTAAGATCATCTTTTGAGGGATCTGAAACCATTTCTCCCACATCTTTACACTTCCTTCTAAACACCACATCTGTTTACTAGATAATGTAGTTTCTAAGCAGTTAAGAACATGTATTAAGAGCCACAGATTTAAAAACAAAAACACCAGGTAACCTTAAGTAAAAGAAATCTCACACACACTTTTTTTTAAGTTTATTTATTTTGAGAGAGAGAGAGAGCATGGCTAGTGCATGCAGGGGACAGGCAGAGAGAGAGAGAGAATCCCAAGTAGGCTCTGAGATGTCAGCACCAGAGAGAGGCCCTTGGGGCTCATCCCACAAACCTGAGATCAAGAGTTGGTCGCTAACCACCCAGGTGCCCCACTTTCACTATTCTTTTATACCAAGTCTATTTAGTCAACAGTAGAATCTCCAGGTACCTAAAATACTTGTTATCATGAAATAGTTAATAAGCATTTAAATTTTCCAAATTGTTTTAAAAAATTGTTTTAACCTTTGTTTTGTTTGAACTAGGATTCAAACAATGGAGCAAAATGGTTTTTTTTGTTGTTGTTTCTTTATCATTAAGCACATGGCCTGGGCCTGGTTACATTTTACCTCTCTTTGAAATAGTTATTTCCTTGAGAGCAATAGAATTTAGAAATTAATTCAAAGTCTCTTCATGTGCTTTACAAATATCAGATGAGGTTCTGGTAATGAAATCATGGGGCAGAAGTAATAGCTTAAAGTTATCCTTGGACATTAGAATCCAAAAGGGAGCCTTGACAAGCAAACCTTACGTTGATTTTGCAACCTTTGGCATTTCCTTATCTTTATCTGTTTTGACTTGGTGGAAAACAAAAGGAGACCACCCTTTGGTTTCCCAATATGTAATAGAATATTGAAAATTTCTAATAGCAATAAATGCATTAATATATTTCCTTAAATATATTTATTAAAAATATCTGTAGCTTTATTTACAACATTATCTTTGCCCTATAAGCCTTTGTTTGTTCTTAATAAAAGACTGAGAGATGTATCACCCTCTCTAGGTATAATTGAATATGTTTATTTTGCTTCAACTCAAAATGAAAGGATTAAAAGACTGTTATCGACAGCCCCACAACTTTCTTCTCCTAAAGTGGAGATGCCAAAGGATGAGGGGTGAAGAGACTTTTACCCATGTGTGATCTCTGCCCATCTCGTCAAATAAATGAACAATATAAGTGATCCACATAACTGCAAAGCAAGCTCAGCATTTTGACAAGTCCTGTAGACCCCACCCCTGACAACCAGACCATTATCCTTAAAGTTCACCTGGAGCTAACACTGACCCCAATTATAGTAACCTAACATTTACTTATTTCCGATCCGCACTATCCCTCTATTAAAAAGAACTACAGGGTCCAAAACCGGGGTATGGGTTTTGTCTGTTTTAGTCGGGTTGGGGTTTTTTTCTTTCCTTGGTGGGGGGGGGGGCATATATTTATTATTCTTACTTTACTATTAAGATCTGGAAACATTTTAAATAATAATAATAATTTAAAAAAACCTGTCTCATGGAGCATCCACTACCAGCATCCACTTTGCCTGGGGACTCCAAAGGTTTAAAACCATCGACCCAGGCCATCCACTTTTACAGCTCCTTTCCTGGTCCTTGCTTGTCGTATCAGCACTGGTAAGTGCCCAGGTTCTGGGCTGGGACTAAACTCATGATCTTCTGGCTCAGGTTCTGCGAACTGAGTCATTCTGGCACGGAGAATATTCCGTGACTCAGCAGGCCCGAAAAGGAGGATGTCATCCAGATAATTTCGAGTCTTTTAAAGGCAAGATGGGGAACATAAACAACACAGTGGAAGAATTTCACAGTGGGTCTGCGTACCCAGGGAAAAATGTCATTCCATTCCCAGCCCTTTCACTTCCTTCTCTGCCCCAGTTAAACGGCGGGTTACACTTTAATTTAGAGGGAAATAGCTTCAAAAATTCATTTTGAGGCTGCGACCAGGCCCTTTATTCTCCGAGGACCGTGTCAATTCCCTGGACACCCCCGGGGCCTCTCTTTGGAAGGGTTAGAGCGGCCCCGCGCAGCAGGGGCATTCCCGGGGCGGCCGCGGGGGCCAGGAGCCCGCGGGCAGTTCCCACCGTCAGGTCCCTCGGGCCCGGCCCCAGGTGCGGCGGCTGACGCAAGGACGGACACCTGGTGGGGCAGAGCTCCGCGCTGTCGCGGCCCGGGTTGGCGCGGGGCCACAAGCCGATTCCGAGTGACCTCACCGACCCACGCGCCCCTTTAAGACTCCCTCCGTTGCCCCTTCCCCAACCGAGTCTTCGGGACCAAGCGGGCCCAGGGACCCCGGCGCCCAACTCCCACAGGGCGCTGGCTCTCCTTGGCCTCCCCTTCCTCCCTTCCTGCACCGCCCCGCCGCCCCCCCCTCCCCCTGCCCCCCTCCCGCACTCCCTAGCTCCCCATCCCACCCCTCTCGTCCCCTCAAGTCCCCTCCCCTCTCATCCGTCGCCGCCGTGCCCTATCGCTATATTCCTCCTCCCTCCGTCCTCCTCCTGCCTCCTCCTCTATTCTCCCACCCTTTCTTCCTGACTCCTTTCCCCTCTCTTCTTTCTTTTTTCTCAGCTACGGGGGCCGCGGAGCTGTTGGGAGGAGGCCGGGCTGGCTTTCTCCTCCGCCAGACCCCACCCCACCCTGCCGACCCCACCCCCTGCTCCTTCCTCCTCGGGGCGCGCGCTCGGGCCCGCGCTCGAAGTCGGGGGTCGGCGCCGATGCGGGCAGTGTCCCGGGTGGTGAGGGAGGCGCGGAGGCGGCGCGCGGGGCAGTGGTCGGCGAGCCGCGCGGTCCTCGCCAGCGCGCCCACTGGCCCGTCTCTCCGGTACGAGCCGCCGCCACCGCCCGGCGCGCGAGTCCGGCCCCTGGCCCCGAGGCTCAGCCCGGAGCGGCCTCCTGGGGACGCCGCTGGGCGAGAGGAACGCGCCCGCGCCCTTGCGTTCGCCGTGGCCCAGCGCGCGGGCGGCGGGATGAGGGGCAGCGAGCGGGCCGCGCCGGCGCTGCGGCCCCGGGGCGGCTCTGGCCGGTGTTGGCGGTGCTGGCGGCCGCCGCGGCCGGCTGTGCCCGGGCAGCCATGGACGAGTGCACGGACGAGGGCGGGCGGTCGCAGCGCTGCATGCCCGAGTTCGTCAACGCCGCCTTCAACGTGACCGTGGTGGCCACCAACACGTGCGGGGCTCCGCCCGAGGAGTACTGTGTGCAGACCGGGGTGACCGGGGTCACCAAGTCCTGTCACCTGTGCGACGCCGGGCAGCCCCACCTGCAGCACGGGGCAGCCTTCCTGACCGACTACAACAACCAGGCCGACACCACCTGGTGGCAAAGCCAGACCATGCTGGCCGGGGTGCAGTACCCCAACTCCATCAACCTCACGCTGCACCTGGGTAAGCGGTGACAGCCCTGTTCCTATTACTGCTCGCCAGCAGCGCAGCCGCCCGGTCACCTCCACCCCGTGGCCCAGCCTGCGGGGCTCAGACAGCTGCGGGCTGGCTCTGTGCGTCCCAGCATGGGCCACACGTATTCCCTCCTCCAACTTCTAAACTGGATCTAGCACTTAACATTCCGCGAGGGCCAAGATGCTTCGCTCTAGCATCTCTGTTTGCTTTTCTACTCTTTCGAACTTAACCGGATTCTTGCTCGCTTAATGATTCGCTGTTTGGGCTGTTTTGTCCCTCTTTTTTTTGAAGCGTTAATCAGAAACCCCTATTCTCGCTTTTCTCCCTCCTAGCGGGGCCATCACAGCACATTCTTGGGTCAGAGATAGGAAGGTCACCTTAAGCACTTTTATCTTGTTTAAATGCCCTCTCCCTGGGTTTGAGCGTGATTGCTGTTTGCTCTATTGAATAAGCTGGAGAGGAAAGGGTCTCTAGTGCCGGGAATTTGAGGGAAGCAAATGTCTTTACTACCGGTATGGCCTACGCGTAATTAAATATAAATTCACTTTTAAGGTTATTGTTCTTCAGAGTTGTTCAGCTTTAATTAAGGACCACAAAGCTGTTTCACTGCTAATCCTGGTACAGAGAAAACAAAGAAAGTGTGCACTCACTGTAATTTCTGGCCACAGTTTGGTCCCTGGGTAAAAAGGCTCTCCTTACTGGATTTCCTTTTACTTTGATTCAAAACAAGTGTAGAAACCTTTTGGAAATCAGGAAAAGGATGTATAGAAAACTGTATTGCTCAGTAGTGGATAAAGATGGACATGTTTATCCTAAGGTATCAAAATCATTTTTGATCCTAATAAGTTTTTCTTCACTGAAATAGAGAAATAAGCAGAATAATTCATTATTGTGTTTAAAAGTAGAATATGTGTGAGAAACTGGCACCTGATTTGCAGAGCTTCAATCCCTATTGCAGTGAAAGAATTGATTTTACTAGCCTCTGGTAGGAGAACATAGGGCCCAAATAGTTCTTTTGGTCATGGTTTTGCATTTTTCTCTCCACTGCTCTCTGGCACATTAAACTTTACATAAGTGGCAAGATTCCAGAGGAAGAATATAACTTACAAAAAGTGCTTTGAAAAGTAGTCAAACTACTGTGTGTGGAGTAAGCTTTAGAAAAGGAGTGTTTAGCACTATTTTATTTCTAGACAAGTTACTAGGAAGATGAACTTTGGGAAAATGAGTTCATAAAGTGAAACTCTGAGGCACCTGTTTTCAGAGATGGAAGAAGCAAACTGTGCTTCAGTGTTTTAAAGGTATTGGAAATGCATAGAACCAGCAGCGTCTTGGAACAGGTGCCTTCCAGGACACAGCAAGAGTCCTAGGATCTTCTAAAACTTTGTGGGGATGCTGACTCTTTAGACAGCTATATTCTCTTATGTACTGTATATTTTTAAGCAAATGTAATTTGACCAAAATTATTTTTATTATTTTTAAGTTTATTTATTTATTTTGAGGGGGGAGGAGGGGCACAGAGAGGGAGAGAATGAATCCCAAGTAGGCTCCATGCCATCAGCACGGAGCCTGATGCTAGGCTCATACCCCAGAACCATGAGATCATGACCTGAGCCAAAAGCAAGAGTCGGACACTTAACTGACTGACTGAGCCCCCCAGGTGCCCCTGTATCCAATTATTTTTGTTGAAATTTTAACTTATTAAAATTTCTGTGTTGTATTTTGAATGCCTACAAAGTCTTATTTAACTATTTTTAAATAGTAAAATTTCAAAGCAAAAGCATTTGCTTGATGTTTCAAAGTGCCTGAGATTCAATTGAAAATTTCTGAATAAGAATCTGTTATGTAGGTTAAAGTTGGGCTGTCAGTCTTGGCCTTCTGAGTTTTCTGCTGTGGGTACTATGTAGCACAAGGTTATTTCAGGTGATTGCAGAGGTGGCTAAATTACCCAAAGATTACTTCTTTGTTACAAAGGTAACTGGTGGGTAAGACAGCAACAGTAGCTTGTTACTTTTGGGGAGCAGATATATTAATTTTGAGTCATGGTGATTTAAAGGTCAAAAGAAATCTTAGTGGTCACCTAGTTAGGACTCTTACATGACTTTGTACTCTAAAAATGTTTTATGCTTGGACTTGTTTTTGCCGAAAAAGTCTTCAGCTTTTGGTAATAATTCGTGGTAAGTGAAGTTCATAAAACCAAGGGTTCAAATAAAGTTATTTAAAATAGTTTCCATATGAATAGTGGGATTAACTGTAAAAACATTTACTTGAAACTTTTTAGGTAGACAATTTCTAAAAATTTGAGTAGAACTTATTGTACTTTTTCTTGGATCAGAAATGATGTCCTGGAGGAAATTGTGTGTGATGGAAAAGGTGGAAAAGAAGGGAGACTTGTGTAGTGGGGTTGATGTCTCAATCTCTCTCTCTCTCTTTCTCTTTCTCCTCCCTGCCCCCTAGCCCGTCCCCTTTTCCCTGCTCCTTTTTTAATGACAAGGATATATGTACACATGCAGGTTATGGTCTATAATTTATGGAAAGGGCTTTATGTATCATTGTGTGTTTTCATGGTCAGCATATTCAGTCCCTAACTTTAGTTACTCCATGGGCTCTAGCTAGCTGTTTCCCATGAATTCAAGTACCATGACTGTTTGTGCATCTATTAAATCTCCCATCCAGTTCAAATTTCACATACCCTTAAGCAAGTGATGCATATTGTGCTTTGACGTTACAGAGCCTGTGAAACTCGAAGTGAGCAGGGTGAAAGACGCAGGGCTAGCCAGCACTTTGCTCTCTTCCTTTTTGATGTTGAACTTAAACACAGTAGACTTTAAAATAAGCAGAGTGAGATTGCACTTAAGTCGTTATGAGAAACATACATGTTTTGGCATTAATCATAAGTCATTTTTTTTTCTTGTAAAAATAAAACATGACATGGTGAATTGAAACAGTTAAGGATAATGACTAGTGAGTCTCTTCCTCTTCAACTGCTACGTTGTAGGAGACCACCAGTCAGTTTCTCGTGTAGCCTTCCAGAAACTTTTCATGCATACACATGTATCTATAAAATTATATGTTATTCTTTTAACTGCTACCATGTGTGTGTGTGGGGGGGGGGCGGTAAGGCATATTCTAACTGATAGCAAGGACCAATTAGATCATTGTACCATTATCAACACTAGTACAAAAGCCAGGAAAATCAGTGTTGATTCTGAAAGCAGCCATGTCTTAAGCACCATATACAGTAATCCAGGGTGCAAAGTATCCTCAGATATAATCACATAAAGTTGCTGTGGGAACAAGAATTGCATTTTCTGCCTGTTGTGGAGAGAAAGCTCAGCCAGGCACCCTTTTCTAAAAAGAATTCTTATTTTGCATTCAACTTCTGGATCTTCTTTCCTAACTTTCTATATGGATTATTTGACTGCTACTCAAAAGTTTGGCTTTTGTGTTTTATAAGTTATAGTAAGTTTTATTAGTATCAGTGGGATAGTCGATAGTAAGATTGTAGCTGAGGATTTGCCTTATATTAAACAGCCTTTTTAATTAACTTGATAGTCCTTGCGGATGGAAACTTGGCAGACTGGGTCTTAATTTTGGAGGAAGGTAGCTTTCCCCCTTTCTGAAAACAATTAGATTAAGGAAGAGAGTGCCTATAAACCAACTCAATCAAAGTTTATGGAACTCCTAAAATTTACACCAAGACCAGATTTGTTTCCAACCTCCTCTAAGCTTTAGGACCAAACAGTGATTAAATGATACTTTTTAGCTAATATTTAGCTAAATATTAGCTATGTGTCTATGTGTGTCTATGTCAGAATAATTGATATATAAGGATATTACATTTTATTCTGTTTCATTCTTTCAGTGTACATTTAAAATTAAACAGCTGTTTTTGTTTTTGTTTTTTTTTCCCCCCAGGACAGTCTTTGCCAGGTAGGTTCTAACTGTGTCAGGGAATAGTTCACTCTGGTGACTTCACTGTGGTATTTGCGTACCCTGAGGGGACACTATTTTAGTTTGTCTCACAAAGGCCTGATTTACATTTTGCAGGTTTCAACTTGAGAAGTTAGGGAGCTCTTCTTTAATGGCCAGTGGTTGTTGAACACGGTTTTATAAAGTTGTTGTTGGCTCTTTTCCTTTTCTACAATTCACTGCTTTTTCTGTGTATAATCTTCTCCAGGTTTCTAAAGCATTCAGAGAAACAATTTACACTTTAGGAGAGAAGTTGGAACTATAAGCACCCCCCCCCCCCGCCATTATTTTGTGTTTGGTCACATTTGTGGGAGGGTTGGTTTGACTATTTCAATTCTAAATCCTTTTAGGAAGTTGGATATGCCTTCTGCTATGTGCTCCCCCCCCCCCCCGTGCATATGTTCTCATGTTACTGCCAAATAGTCTGCAAACATTTTTTAAATACCTACTAAATACATAGCATAGTACCTGATAGAAAAGGTGTATAAGATTGAAGGTCCCATTTTTCAGAAGTTTACACTCTCTATTAGATGGAATTTTTGCATTCTGTTGTAATGACAATAGTAAGTCAAGAGTGCTTTTATAATAGTTTACAGTTTATGAAACCTCCAGTTTATTTTATCATTGATTAGATTTCCACAACTCAGTGAGGGCAAAGATGAGGATTCTGAGGTTATGATTTGCCAAAAGTCATGGTGGAGGGGTAGGTTTTTGACTCTTTAGTCTAATGCACTAGGCCCTGTAGCTCTTAGCTTCTCTAACAGATCTCTCCAAAGAAGGACTACTTTATTCCAGGCCAGCTTTAAAATACAAGTTCATGTACACAGTGATTCAGAAATACCAGACTCCTTTGGTTTTCCTCCTTTTCACTCTATTCTTTTTCACTTATATTTTTGGATTCTCCACCCCCCCCCCCGCCTTTTTTTCCCCCATGCAACTCACTGTCCTTGAATGAATTCCTCTTAATCTCAAGGCTTTCTTTACTGTTTGCAAATACCAATTCTAAACTTGTATCTCTAGCCCAGCTCTTTCTCCAGTCCTGAAGACTTATTGGACATGGTCAGTTTGGGATGTCCGGAGACCATGTCCAAAACTACATTCATTCCTCATTGTGTTACCCAACTCAAAGTTGGATCTCAATGAACACACTACTGTTTAACGCTGAGGCTCTTGACCCAGTCTTTTGCCAAGTCTCCCATCAAAGATAACCAGGCTTGATAGGCTTTCATCAGTAAAATTACTTTGTTTGAAGAGCAGATAGGATCCACTGCTGGAGGCAGGTCAGTTCTGGGCAACTATAACCCCACCCCTTTCTTTCCCACCCATCCTTACTACAATCTGTCCAAGATTGTGCTCTTACCTCCTATATCCAGCCACTGTGTCTCTTGACTCCTCACCTTTATCTCTACCTTATTGTAGCTTTCCATTGAATTTCACCTGGATTACTCCAGTAGCTTTCTAACTAATTGGTGGTCTGTCTGCCCATTTTGCCTCTTCTATTCAGACAGCCACACTTTGGACTGAGTGATGTTCTGAAATGCAAATCTGATGATGTCATTTCCCAGCTAAAATTCTTCAGTGGTTCCTCAAACTTTTAGGAGAAAGTCCGGACTCCTTGGCATAGCGTACAAGATACTTTAGGATCTGGGCTGTTTTTTTTTAACCTCTAGGCTTATGTTTTGTCATTTACATGCTTTGGTTTGGAACTCCTCTGCTAGGTATCACCACCTACAGGAATTCTTCCCTAGTTTCTCTGTCTTTTACCCTTTCCCTCCTTCTCTCAGGCATGGATTAGGTGTGGTGCTCACACCACCCTGTGGTATCTACTGTAGCACTTATCATGTGGTATTATATGTTTCTTGATTTGCCTGTTACCACTTCTTGACCATGAAGTCTTTGAAGGCAGGGTCAGGGACTTAGTCTTTTAATTCATTTCAATGTAACTAACATTAGTTAATTGCTTGTCATTCCTCAGTACCATACAAATTCCTGGATGTACAGTGATTCATAGGACATTGCCCTGACCTCATGGAACTTGTAGCTCGGATGTGGAGACCTGTATCTCTAGACTGGGATATTGGCAAATTATAGCATTCTGGCCAAATCCAGCCCAGGGTTGCCTCCTGTCTTTGTAGGTACCAGGCAAATGTTTTTACATTTTTTCATTCAAAAATCAAAAGAAGAATGAAATTTTGTGACATGTAAAAATCATGAAATTCAAATTTTGGTATCTATAAAGTTCTGTTGGAACACAGTAAATTCATTTCTTTTTAAATGTTTTATTTATTTTTGAGAGAGTGCAAGTTGGGGAGGGGTAGAGAGAGGGGGGACAGAGGATCCAAAACAGGCTCTGCGCTGAGAACGGTGAGCCTGATGTGAGGCTCAAACATCAAGATCATGACCTGAGCTGAAGTCAGACACTCAACTGATTGAGCCATCCAGGTCCCCCAGTGAATTCATTTATTAACCCTATTGTCTATGCCTGCTTTTATGCTGTAAAGGCAGAGTTGAGTAATTGCAGCAGATACTGTATGTCTAGTCCCTCAAAATCTAAAATATTTCCTATGTGGGCCTCTACAGCACACGTTTTGTGACTTCTGCCCTAGATCTATGCATTCTGTGTTTAATAATAAGTTCTAAGCAAAAAGGTGCATGCACAGAGAGCATTCACTTACCATTTTGATGGAGGCTGGAATTTTTGTATCTCCAGTGCTTAGCAACATGTCTGGTGTAGTGTTCTGTAAATGTATGTAAGTTAGTGAATAATGAATGTCTGAATTATAAGAAGTCCAAAACACTGTACATTAATTTAAATTCTTCTCAGCAATATGTTGGAGTTTGTGTGTATTTTTATTAGGGTCATCTATTTTCTTGAGGTATGCCACTATAATAGCTAATATTAAATGTGGTATAGGTTCTTTTATTTCTATAGCTTTACAAGATGCACAAAGTTAGGTGTGGAACTAACAAGGAGTTGAAAGATCTAGGATTGTCTTGTTTTCAGTAAAAATTAGACTTTTATATGATTTGAAAATCTAGATAAATAGGTGTATACTTTATGAATATGCTATCTTTTCAGATTTGAATCTTACATGTGAATATGTATTTCTGAAATTTTAACATTAATATTGTGTTTTCTTTAGAAATGGGCCTACACATTTTACTTTAAAACATGTACTCACATGTCTATTGTTAAGATACCTTAAAGAGTTGGGGCGCCTGGGTGGCTCAGTCGGTTAAGCGTCTGACTTCGGCTCGGGTCATGATCTCGTCCATGAGTTTGAGCCCCGCATTGGGCTCTGTGCTGACAGCTCGGAGCCTGGAGCCTGTTTCAGATTCTGTGTCTCCCTCTCTCTGCCCCTCCCCCGTTCATGCTCTGTCTCTCTCTGTCTCAAAAATAAACGTTAAAAAAAGATATCTTAAAGGGCAGTTGTGGGGAAAAGTTACAATGAAATATCTTGTTTACTTGTTGTGTATGGCATCATTTTTAGTTTCTCTAATTCATTGGGGTACAGTTGGAGGACAGACATCCTGAAATGCCTGCAGGAAAGTGAAGAACCACGTTATAGTCGTTGGGCAGATGAACATGGTCACTTGTCTGGAGTTAACAGGCGCAGACCCAGCAGATGCTTCTCTACTGGCTCCTGGTCTCCAGCTGTACTTAATTGACGGCTCTGCCGCTGTTCTGTTTGAGTTTCAGAGAAAAGTGTCAGAGCTTAGAGCAGAGCTGTCTGTTTGTTTTTACTGTTCAAAATTCCCGAGAAGATTTTTAGGTTAAGGACTTTCTTCCCCTTGCTGCTCTCATGATTCTCTCCTTGCCTGAGTATTTTGTGAATTTGACTCTGATACGTCTTGTTGATGGTCGGTTTTTGTTGAATCTAATGGGGGTCCTCTGTGCCCTGGATTTTGATGTCTGTGTCTTTCCCAGGTTAGGAAAGTTTTCCGCTATGATTTGCCCACATAACCCTTCCACCCCTATTTCTCTCCCTTCCTTTTCTGGGACCTCTATGATTCTGATGTTGTTCCTTTTTAATGAGTCACTGATTTCTCTAATTCTTTTTTTAAATTTTTTTTTAACGTTTATATTTTTGAGACAGAGAGAGACAGAGCATGAACGGGGGAGGGGCAGAGAGAGAGGGAGACACAGAATCGGAAACAGGCTCCAGGCTCTGAGCTGTCAGCACAGAGCCCGACGCAGGGCTCGAACTCACGGACGCGAGATCATGACCTGAGCGGAAGTCGGACGCTTAACCGACCGAGCCACCCAGGCACCCCTGATTTCTCTAATTGTTAAATCGTGCTCTTTTGCCTTAGTCTCCCTCTTTTTTTTTTTTTTTTGCTTCATTATTCTCCATAAGTTTGTCCTCTGTATCGCTGATTCTGTTTTGCCTCATCCATCCTTGCCGCCGCAGCATCCATCCGTGACTGCAGCTCAGTTACAGCATTTTTTATTTCGTCCTGACTAGTTTTTACTTCTTTTATCTCCTCAGAAAGGGATTCTAATCTATTTTCGACTCCAGCTAGTATTCTTATTATCGTGATTCTAAATTCTGGTTCAGACATCTTGCTTGTATCTGTGTTGGTTAAATCCCTGGCTGTCATTTCTTCCTGCTCTTTCTTTTGCGGTGAATTCCTGTTGAAATCTGTGTTTGTGAAGATTGTTGTGTTAATCCTCAGATCAGTTTTCTAGGTGTGCAGGATGGTTTGGTGTTGGTCTGGCTGTATTTCCTGGACACAAGACACACAAAACTTCCATGCTGTTCCGCCATCTTGGCTTCCTCCCCCCACCCCTCCCCAGAAGATTTTTAAAGCTAAGGGATTAATCTGTCCCTTCTCTTAAATTGTCGGTTTCGAAGGGTAAAGTTCCAAGATGACTGTGTGCTGGTTCTATCACCGTGCCTAAGCTGCTTGTTCTTAGATTTGTAAGAGGGCCTTGCTAGGGTCTGCAAGCATCTCCTTTCTTGTAAAATGATGAAGTTAGATGTTTGTACGTTAGGTGTTACGCAATAAAATTGATAGCTTACTAAAAGGGGTTACTAGAAAACTCATTTATAGAAATGTCTCTGGGGTTTTAGAGTATTGTGCCAGACTTTGGAGACACTAATTAAGTACATCTGCTTTTCTTTCCATGGGCTCTTCCAGGGGGCCATCCTAAAATAACCAGGCCCAGTCAGCCTGGTGCCCTATGAAGCTACATATTCATGAATTAAAATAAAGCAGACTTATCTCTTTCTCAGACAATGGGGCTCTCAGATCTCTTGTGGGAGGAGAACCTTGTGGCAAGGCTGGGAGATGAATTAGGGGATTTACATGATTTCTTCTAAAATTTTAGGAGTTCTATTCCCTGGGCTCTCTTCTTTTACTCTGTTCCCAACTGTGTGGCTGCTTCCTGTTACACTGAAGGAAGCATTGAAGTTTTGTTAATACCGCCTTCTTTGGATTTTTGTTATTTTATCTTTTTGTTTTGAAAGTTCTTGGAAATATCCAGAATCAGTCTCCTTCACATTAAAAAAAAAAAAAATTCTTGAAATAGAGTATACAAATGGTCTCATATAGAGTTCGAGATTCCATAAATTTTGTTTCGGGATAATAAACCACAGAGTGTGTGGAGGCTTCTGTTAACCAAAGTGATTGTGCACGACAGTGACCACAGGGGAGCCTGTCCGTGTTTTCAGGGATGTGGTTAATGACCAGTCCTTTTCCTCCTTTATAGTTCTGACTTTATGTTCTGTATCTTGCATTGGGTGGAGGTTACATAGGTGTAGAATACATATGTGCAAATCCAGAGCCGTGCATTTGGTATTTGTGCACTTTATTGTGTGAAATTATCCCTCAGACTAAAAAAAAAGTTAAACTTTCCAGTCAGTTGTACAAAATAAAATACAGATGGTTTTGTTTGTTTCTGATATGATTTTGGCTTCAAATAGTAGAGCACAGAATCTGAGGCTTAATCATCTAAGATCTGTTTCTCTTACTGTCTTTCTGTTCTCTACCAGCAGTTGTTGGCCTTGGTAGGTGTTAACAGATACTTGTTGGGTGCGTGGACAGATGGTTTTAATTGAGGTGGCTGCAGAATGCTTTCCGGAAAGCATTCAGGTGAGCTTCATGGAAGGTCTCAGGAAGCGGAGTGTGGGGAAGGGTGCAGGAAGAGCAGCCGTCCTTGCTCCTCTCACATACCTTTAAGCAGGTAGTGGTTTTGGGTGATGCTTTTGTGGCTTGAAGTGTAAAATCAGAAGTTTGTGGCTTTTGCTTGCAGGCTTAGAGACTCCTCTAAGAATGTCTGCATGGCTTGTGCTTCGGTTACAATGTCTGGTTTTTATATAACTTACTATTTAATTTCTGTGGGGGAAATCTAAATGTTCCATAAATTACTTACAACGAAATGTAAAGACCCCATTTTCTTTCCTTTGACATGTTCTGAGTAGTGGCTTCCTCTCATTGAGCCTTTTGTTTTATTTTATTTAAGTTTATTATTTGAGAGAGAGGGGCAGAGAGATAGGGAGAGAGAGAATCCCAAGCAGACTCTGCACTGTCAGTGCAGAGCCTGATGTGGGGCTCAAACTCACGAGCCGCGAAATTATGACCTGAGCCCAAGTCGGACACTTAACTGACTGAGTCACCCAGCCGCCCCCTCTCACTGAGTCTTTTAGAATAAGTCCGAAGCTTGAATTGTGTGGCTTTTTAGAGATTTATGAAGTTTGTGAAGTATTTCCAACTAAGTGAAAAGAGCTAGCTACTCAAATTGGGATGACTATTAGATTGTAATTCTAATTAGAGGACAGAGGTCCACAGTAAATAAGGTGACCCCGGTGAGAAAATTCTTCATTTATGGCTGTTGTATATGGGATGTGTGGGTAACAATAGATGTTGACACATGTTATCTTCAGGTAATTTGTAATGTGTTTGAGGAGAGGAGGCAAAGACATTCACGCCCAGGAAATCAATGGGGAAATATAAGCATAGTAAAAATAATTCAGTTGAAACTTTTTCACATGAAGGAATACTTGCAGAGCACTTTGAAGAGTGTAGATTGAAGTTAGCCGGAAGAGCTTCTTGGGTCTGGAGAAAAGTAGTGGATGGGAATTGGAGGGCTTTCCAGGAAGGGTGAGTTGTTTAAATAAAGATCTAAAAGTAAGCAGATAATGGTGAAGGAATTATGTGCTTTTCATGGAGTAGTGGAGACATGTATGATGGGTTTTGAGGAGACAGGGATCCTGAAAACTGGGTGACAAAAGAAAGCAAGTTGCCTTTCATTGAGTGCTCCCTCATACCTTTTTGAATACTCAAAATAATTGAGAACTGTTGTTACCCTCTATGGAATAATCACATAAGATGACTAGTGACTTCTCTGAGTTTGGGATCTAGACTTGTGGTGGATAGGTTATGCTCTTACTGTTCTACCATGTTAGACCCGATGAGGGATAGAGAACTAAAGACAGACCTTTAACTGGGAGTGAAATGAGAGTATACCAAACCAAAGGTTTCCCTGAGAGGCCTCTGCTTGAGGAGCTGTTCGTTTGGGTGGCTACTTTTATTTGTATTTATTTATCCTAAACATTTGTTTATTTTGAGAAGGAGAGAGCATGAGTGGGGAAGGGGCATAGAGAGGGGGGACAGAAGATCCAAAGCAGGCTCTGCACTGATAGCAGTGAACCTGACATGGGGCTCAAACTCACGAACTGTGAGATCATGACCTGAGCCGAAGTTGACGCTCAACCGACAGCCACCCAGGTGCCCCTGGATGGCTGCTTTTAAAAAGGGCTCTGCACTTGTTTGTAAAGAACAGGGCGTTATTGGCAATGGAAGAATTTTAGGTTTGGGGTACTTACACTAGCTTTATAATTTAGCTGTTAATGCTTCTAGGAATTTCTAAGGAATTTATTGAATTTCGGAATGAGATCCTGGGTTTTGTCAGTGTGTACTGATAGGAAAAGTGTACCACATACTCCATTTCTTGAAGGGTGGTCAGGGGAGTGCCACCTTATCTCCTTTCCGCCTTATCCACGACTCTTCTGGTTGTTGAGAACTGCCGAGTTTAGTTCGGTTGCTTACTTTATCTGACATCCTTCAAGATAAGACTGCTAGGTCCATCTCCAGGTTTGATTTCATTTCCATTCTGCTGCAAGCACATTGTAACTCTTACATGGTAGCTTTTTTGTTGTTCAAGTTTGATAACTAAATAGGTATAACTAATCTTTTACTGGTTGATTGATACGTGACTAGTATGATCCTAGGAGATTTCTCTGCCAGTGTTTTCATCATTCAGGTTTAGAAAGTGATGCCCTTCACCTTGATTTTTTGTATGTGGTAATTTGTAAATCTGTAACTGTCTATTGAATCCATTTATCTTATCTGTGTATCTATCCTTTATTCAATTTATATCTCCTTAGTTTCTCCAGAGCATGCTGAGCTAAGGTTCAATCAGGGGATTCTTAGAAACGCTAATTAATTAATTAAATAAAACTGAAGAAGAGGTCATAGTTCCCACTTAGATTTTGTACTTTGTGCCTCTCTCCCACTACATACTATCTCCACTTCTTGAACTCAAGATTCTAGGATTGGTTTTTCTTTACAGATGTGAGTTGGCTGATTGCATTTTAGTATTACTGAATCATAGTCTTACCTTTTCTGCTTTTTTACTGACTTGCTCAGTACACACTGTATTTCTGTGATACATGTGGTTACATCATCATATCCTAGTGATTAATGATTTTTAAAGGTGCATGCCCCTTTCTTATGGGAGGTTGGATGGGAGGGCACCCATTGCTACATTTGAGGGCTGAGTGTTGGGCTTAAAATGCACCCGCGCCCCTTTTTGCCGGTTGGCAAAATATAGAAGCATAAGTATTTTCTCAAAGCTTTTCCATCCCTTTTCTTCAAAGAGAATGAAAGGATCCTATTCCCAAGAGAAGAACTTCACAGTTTTTGAAGAGGGGGTAGTGATATCTTGATGAAAATGAATTGAACCACTTTTATTGGGCTTTCTATTCATTAGCGGAATTAGGAAGTGATATTTCCGTGTTCTGGCAGCACAAAATACTGATTAGAGGGAAGAGTGGTCTGTGCAGATGTTCTCAAGATCTGAGATCGTCTTATTATCAAAAACTGTTAAGGAATAAAGAGTAATTTGGCAATGTACGATGACTGGATCTAGATCTGGATTTTTATGTTAGGGTGTAATTGCCTTGGTTTAGCAGTTTATCTGTCCACCTGTACGTCAATGCCGTGGCCCCTCCCCCAGTGGCTCCTGCTTGTGATGGACCTTATTCTCATAGGACTGCTGACCTCTGTTGTTTTGGTGTCACTGAGTTTTTAGATTGTTGTTTTTTTAATGCCAAATCTGGACCTGGTAAAGATGAGTATCCTGAAAGGGCGTTGGTGGGGGGAGTGAGCTGGAGGAAGTAGGGGGGGTGGGGAGTTGGAAACCAAAAGAGCAATTGTGTAGTTTAATTGCTTTGGTCATATGATTGCCTTTCATGGGAAAAGGGACATGTTCTGCACGGTTGAGTGTCTAGGATTAACTTCTAGAGTGTCTCTGTACATAGTTTCGAATTTTTAGTGAATATTTTAGATAAAGTCTGTTGAAGACCAAATTCGTAGATCTCTACTGCAGATTTTGAAGTTTCTGGGAACATCTGTAATACAGCTGTAATAAAATGTGTTTACTTTATCAGGATTGCTTTAGAGGCTCAAGCTGGTTTGTGTTACTTGCTCTTTCAGCATTTTTGCCACATGCCAAGAAATAAGTTAGCATCAACTCCTGGAGGAATTTGGGGGTCATTCAGTTTTATGACCATTCTAATAAAGTTTTGGTTTTAAACTTATGTCCACTTAAAGCTCTCTTATATCCTGGCACGAGATCTGGATGGTGCGTTCATAGAACCAAAAGAGGGCCGAGTCTGGAAATTGACATACTTTCCAGATGTTAGAGAATGTAGTCATGTTTTCTGTGTTGCTTTTTTTTTTTTAATGTTTGTTTATATTTGAGAGAGCATGAGAGCAGGGTAGGGACAGAGACAGAAGGAGACCGAGATCTGAAATGGGCTTTGCGCTGACAGCAGAGAGCCCGATGTGGGACTTGAACTCACAAATATGAGATCATGACCTGAGCCAAAATCGGATGCTCAACATGACTGAGCCACATAGGCTCCCCCTCTGTGCTGCTTTTTGTGTTTTCCTATGTTACCTGTATCTGTGCTTTCCTGTGTTTTTATAGGAAGGCCCCTTGGGAAGGGGGGAATCTGCTCGTTGGTTTGAGAATAAAATAGGTATTAATTTTTTTTCATGAAATATTTTGAGTTGGTATTGCCATTTCTGTGAGAGAAAGGAGAGGCAACTTTGTTCCCATGAGGGAGATTGTTGGGAAGGGGGTGGTGGGGTGAGACTCTGGAAGTAGTAACTGAAAGCAGACTTATTCACATCTCTAGTGATTTTAAATTAGGAAAACGGGTCACTAATGTTCTGAATCAGCAGCCTTTTAACCATGCCTGACTAATAGACCTTGGTTTTTGAAATTCACAGCAGTGCCTAGATCCCTGCTGTCTTTTGTGCCATCCTGCTAACACACAGCTGTTTTTGTTCATACATCATTTTGTGTTCAACTGCCTGGTTACTTCCTCAGGTCCCTTTTATGGTGAATAATGAACACATGGGAGTTTGAACACCCAAGTGTGTGGTTATTCCAAACAGGAAGTCTCAAGGAAGCACAGTAACCTTGTCAGAGGAACAAAAGATGGAACTGAAAAGGCGATTGGATGATTCCAGGCTTAAAACATCTGCCAGGAAACATCTGACAGTTTCTAAGATACACAACTGCACCCTCCAAATGGATGGTTTATTTGGAACTTGTTCCATTTGTTTTAAATGCTTGGAGTATTAAGCCCTACTCTAGAAATGGAGGTGAAAAAAGAAGTAACATGGCGTTGCATTAAAGACAGGAAGTGGCTCTGCCTGTGGGGATGACCGAGGGTCCTTGAGAAGAAGGCGCAACAACTCATCTTTACCGGAAGGAGCAATGGGCCTGCACCCAGAAACGGTAGATGGGACCTACGGGGGCTGCCAGAGCTAATGGGGTTGGGTTAAAAAAAATGATTTTGTGCCAAGCCTTTGATTACTGAGCACAGGAGGAGCAGGTAGATAAAGAAGAATGTGGGTTCTGCATGAAGAGCGTGTATTCTAGTGGAGAGCAAGAATGTGTATATCAACAATACACTCTGAGAAAAAAAAAAAGTGCAATACAAGAAAAGGAAAAAAAAAAAAAAAAAGAAATCCCGTGGGACTGCAAACGGGATCTGATTATAGCTGATCAGGGTAAGTGACTTCCCAGAGCAGTTTATCCAGTGACCTTTCTGATTCCTCCCAACCTTGAAATTCCTTGATTATGTGATAGAGGACTTAGAATGAGTCAAGTAAATCCTGGTTTTAGATTAAAAAGTGAAAATTAAATCTGAAGTTAAGAAGGGGGAACTCCTGGGTGACAGCAGTTCACCTTAGGCAAGTTGGGTGATGTGGTAGCTGAAGAATTGTTTTGGGCTTAATTAGAGGAAGCAATAGTAGTATTCAAGGGATACAGGTTCTGTTCCTCTGTGTGACCGAAACTCTGCCCTTGGTTCCAGCCACAGTCATTGTATCCACACAGCATGGGCGCTACATCTTTTCTTGATGCCATCCTTTTTTTTTTTTTGGCTACCTTCTAAATTGTCCTTAGAACTTATGGCACTTACAACTTCAGGAAGAATTGTACTGGTTCTAATTCCTCCTGCCCCTCCTCAGCACATGCATTATGTTGTTAGATCCATTCATTTCTAGAAATCCATGAACATTGTGCATGCCCGTGATGTAGAGGTACCATACTGTTTTCTGTTTCCCCTATTTGAGTTCATTGAGGACAAGACTCATCTATTGATTTCTTTTTATATAATTTTTACAGTTTATTTGAGAGAGGGAGAGAGAGAGAGAAGGAGCATGCACAAGTGGGGGAAGGGCAGGAGAGAGGGAGAAAGAGAGAGAATCCTACTATTAGTGCAGAGCCTGACACAGGGCTCAAACTCACGAACCATGAGATCATGACCGGAGCTGAAAATAAGAGTTGGATGCTTAACCTACTGAGCCACCCAGGCGCCCCTCATTTATTGATTTCTTATTCATTCACCTAACAAATATTTATCGAGTGCCTGTTGTGTAAAAGGCACCACAAAGTGCTGGAGACAGGGCAGAGAAGGTGACGTAGATCCTACTTTCTGGGTGAAAAGTCAGAGGACCTGACTTGAGGAGGGTTTCACTGGCTTTCTTTTTCCATTGACTTTTACATACCGTAGTCTATAATATAGTAGTTTTCTTATAGTAGTAGATGGCTCAAAAGTTTGCCGATGCATGAATTCCTATTTCTATGAGGGTATGGCCACAAGATGCAGATGAAGGTGAGAAAGGGCAGTTTTTTTCAGATTATCCCAAGATGGAGTTTGCCTTTCAGATAGGGGTTCTTGAAAAATGGACAGGTAGAATGGGATGGCTAGTAGATAGTGTAGCTTCCTCATCAGCATTGTTAGGTAAAGACTAAGGCCTAGTAGCAAAGAGCCCCAACAATAAAGTAGGTTTAAAAAGATTGAAGTTGGGGCGCCTGGGTGGCGCAGTGGTTAAGCGTCCGACGTCAGCCAGGTCACGATCTCCGCGGTCCGTGAGTTTCGAGCCCCGCGTCAGGCTCTGGGCTGATGGCTCGGAGCCTGGAGCCTGTTTCCGATTCTGTGTCTCCCTCTCTCTCTGCCCCTCCCCTGTTCATGCTCTGTCTCTCTCTGTCCCAAAAATAAAAAAAAATAAAAAGATTGAAGTTTTGTTTCTCTCTCACGTGATAGTCCTGAGGTAAGTGGGCCGCAGGATGGCTGTGATCCCACAGACGTCCTGGGACCCAGGGTCCTTTCATCTTCATGACCTGCCATCTCTTAGGGTGTTGTCCTTGTGTGTGTGGTGTGGTTGAAGTTGGGTGATGGGCATCTCTGTGTTCCAGATGGGAGGATTCTGCGGAAGAGCAAATGCCTAATTCTTAAGACCGAGACCCGGAAGTGGCATACATCGTTGTATCATCTGTCATTGGAGGGCATTTAGTTACCTGGCCACCTCATACACACAGTGGAGGCTGGAAAATGTAGTCCAGTTGGGCAAGCCTCGTACCCCACCATAGGTCTGTGATGGTGACCGAGAGGGAGAACTGATTTTGCATATGGTTTTGATATCTGCCACACTTGTACTCGGGCATTGTTCTTGCCAGCTCCAGTACTGCAGCCTCCTTTCTCTCTCAATTTTGGTCTCCCTGAAGCACCTTGTTCAGAGGGTCTAGAAAAACTGGCAGATGCGCCCTTTGTGGACCCTCATATTCTAGGTCTTCAGGAGAAGACCTGAGAATAAAGGAGGTGCACACTCATTCTGCTCTTCTCAGTATGCAGCTTTCATACCCCACATTTGCAGAATTCATTTTCTGCTGAGTCATCACCAGTTTTCATTCTCATGGTCCCCTCTTGGCACTGAGATCTTACCGTGTTGGTGTTGAGTTTACCTAAACTGATGGGCTCTGTATCAGATCCATCTTGGAGGTGCATGCCCCATGCAGGATCATTAAGTCTTGATTTACTTGGCAGTGCTGAGCATGTATGTTTACACTCAGCTGTGAAGGATGAATCAAAGCTGTTTTAAAATCCAGATGTGTTTTAGGTATGAGAATTCCAGAAGTGCTAAAACTGTGCCTATTGTTTGTACCTCTCGTTGGTCAATTGAACATTGTTTTTTTTTGTGTGGAATCCTTTTAAGTGTATTTATCTTTTTCTTCAGTATGTCTTCATTGAGGGCAGGAACTGTGTTTTAACCATTAATTAGGTCAGCAACTTAGAGCTAGGTGCTGGACTTAGGGGAATCATAGCAAATTAGTCAAATGGGTGTTTCTACATGGAATGTACTCACATTTTAGGCTGATTAAAGACCATAATGGCCTCACACTAGTTCAGTTTGTGTTTTGTTGTCAGATGGTACAAAAATGCTCTTATGTTAGGCTTTTTTTTTTTTAAGTTTTTAATTTATTATTTATTTTTGAGAAAGAGTGAGTGTGAGCAGGGGAGGGGGGAGGGGCAGAGAGAGAGAGAGAGAGAGAGAGAGAGAGAGAGAGAATCTCAAGCAGGCTCTGTGCTGTCAGCGCAGAGCCCAATGTGGAGCTCAAACTCAGGAAACTGTGGCATCATGACCTCAGCCAAAATCAAGACACTTACCCGACTGAGCCACCCAGGTGGCCCTGCTGTTAGGATTTTTGAATGTAGAGTCACAGAGATGAAGGATTATGGACTTGCATCACATTTGATTATATAAAGTATAGTACTTTTTATAGATAATGATAAGATTACTAAAGACTAAAAATTTGGCACATAGTTGACATTTGATAAATTTGTTATTTAAGTAAGTGAATAAGGTCCATTTAATAGAACTTTTTTTTCCTTAGGATGAATTTTAACAGGTTTATTCTAAGTTAATTTGAGTGGAGGGGTTATTAAATTATGGTAAGAATATTTAGAAGTACAATTATGGTATTACATAAATATTTTTAAAAAGTAGTAGTGGGTGGTTGAATTCTAACAAAAAAATTACCTATTTTAAGAGAAAAGTATTTCTTTTCTCTATGGGTGTTAGTTCATTTTTATTTTTGATTGTTTTGTGTAAAAATGCAGTTTCATCTCCATTGTTTATGCACAGATCTGTTAGGTACCTGGCTGCGTAAAGCCATTTCATTTGAGATACTTTTTGAATTGGAAGTTAATTCTGCTATTCATCTTGTTCTATGATGACTGTGTCCTTCCTCTTGCCACACTCTATGCATCTCCCTATCTACTGACCTACTTAGCAGGGCTTTTTTCTTTCTCTTCAGTTTTTTTTTCTTCAGTTGTTTTAAATCAGTAATAAGTTGGTGTCTCTAGGAATCCTTGAAGAATCACTCATGTTGAGGTGACTATATAAGTGGCTATCAATCATTGCTTTTGCCTGTAGAGTTCCCCTCAGTGTGGTTTTTGCTTTCTAAAAGGTTGTGGTGTCCTTGAAGTCTTTTTTTTTTTTTTCTCCCCCTCCTTGGTCAAACTCACTGTCTATTTACTGAGAGTCCTTAGCTGTCACCCTTTGCCTAAAATATGTTGTCTTCTGGGCTTTATCATCCCCGTTTCTTTTGGAAGGAAATTGCCTTCACTATAAATTCATTTCAACATTTTAGAAGGATGATGGTACTTGTTGTACCACTCTTTGATAACTTGAGCATACCACTTTGTTCTGGAATCTTTTTAATGTGTATTTTGTTTCTTTGTATGAGCTCATTGAGGAGAGGAGCTATGTTTTAAACTATTAGGTCAGCAATTTAGAGCTAGGTCCTTGAATTGTGAACTCATAGGCATTTGAATATTCTTTGGGAGACCATGGCTCTGGAAGAGTGTTGGGAAGAGATATGTTTCCTAATCTTTGGAGAAAGACCACAGAGCTGTTTTCTCAAAATTTAAGACATCATCCTTGTATGGACAGTAATAATAGAAGACCTGCCCGTTTGTTCTGATGAACTTTCTTTCAAGAACAGGAACATAGCTGAAACCAACCATAAAATTGTTTCATTTTAAGCAGCCTCCTCTTCCTTTCCAGGGTGCACAATGCCAAGTTAAATACCTTTCTTTTTTTAGAATAGCAGAGTTTCTCAGACGGACACTTTGAGTTTCTGTTTCACTAAATATAAAGTCCTGTAAAGTAGGTGTTTAAATTCCTTCTTCATGGCTTTTGAAAATTATTACAATGCAGTGCTTCTCTTGTAAATACTTAATACTGATTGCCAGTGAACTTAAGGAATATTCTTTTAGGGAGAAAATCCTATTGTCACCTGGCCTACTGGTTCTCAGGTACTCGTTCGTAATAAATGGAATCATCTCTGGAGTTTTTTATGTTTTGTTTTGAAATACATATGGTCAGCTGTGGATTAGTATGAAGTGATGTTTTTGTTTACAGGTAAATACAAGCTAAAACAGGTAATTACATTGTGCAGCAGATACTCTATTTTAGTGCACAGAAATCTGGAATACAAGTGAAAACTTCTCCATGAAGTGGATCAGTAACTGTAGGAACATTTCTATCTAACTTACCCACACCAGGTATCCACTATGCCCAATTTTGTGTTTTATTCTCCTGCTTTAAGAAGAAAATAGTTTTATCATCCCTAAATAATGTATTACTTGTTTTTGAGGTTTTTTTTTTTAATATTTATTTTTGAGAGAGAGAGAGAGAGCACAAGCAGGGGAGGAGCAGAGAAAGAGAGGAAAACAGAATCTGAAGCAGGCTCCAGGCTCTGAGCTGTCAGCACAGAGCCCGACATGGGGCTCGAACTCACAAACTGGGAGATCGTGACCTGAGCCAAAGTTGGACGCTTAACCGACTGAGCCACCCAGGTGCCCTTTGTCTTTGAGTTTTATAAAAATGGTATATGTAGTCATCTGCGATAGCTTTTTTCACTCAGTACATTTCTAAAATGTAGTTGTAATTCATTCATTTTCATTCCTGTGTAGCATTTTCTTAAGTGATTATACTAATTTATTGATTTTCCTGCTGGTGGACCTTTTTGTTGTTACTATGAGGAAAGTTCTAGGAGCATGCTCGTGCTTGTCTCCTGCTGCTTATGTGCAAGAATCTCCTTAACTGAGTTGATGGGTCATAAAGGTATCTTCAGTTTTATGAGATAATGCACATTGGTTTCTACAGTCATTGTGCTGGTTTAGATGCTCACTAGCAGTGTTGGCAGACTGTTGATCAAGATTTGGTGTTGTGAGATTTGTAAATTTTACCTATTTGGTGATGAAAAGTTGTTTCCCATCACGGTTTTATTTATATCTTTTCATGTGTTAATGTCTTTCATGTTCCCTTTCCTGTAAAATGTCTCTTTGTGGTTTTTGACCATTTTTCTTACTGATTTGTAAAATTCTTCATCTATTCTGGATACTAATCCTTTATCAGCTACATATTGTTCATGTTGTCTTTTTATTTTCTCTATGTTATTTTTTAGACAGAATTTCTTAATTTTAGTGTGATTGAATGTATCAGTATTTTCTCTGGTAGTTATATGTCTTATGGAAGAAATCTTTCCTAGATTTTATTTTAGGGTCTTCTAAAGTTTTAAAATTTGCCTTTTATGGTTTAAGTTCTTAATTCACCTGAAATTCATTTGTGTGTTGTCTTTCTTTCTAGGGCTAGTCCCTTTTAAAACTAATCTTTCTTTTTAAGAAATAATTCTAGCTGTCTTTGGGCCTTTGTTCTTTCATGCGAATTTTAGAATCGGGTTGTCAGTTTCCTCACTGACACTATTTGGATCTTGATTGCAATTGCATTGACTTTATTCTTTTGGTTGAATTGACATTTTGATAATATTGAGTCTTTCTGTCCATGAGTATAGTATAATTTAGGCCCTCTTTTTGAATTCCAGTAATGTTTTATAATTCTCTCTATACGAGCTGTGCCTTTTTTTTTGTTAGATTTAGTTCTGGATATATTTTATTATTATTATTTTTTTTGCTATTAAAATTTTTTTCTAAATTACATTTTCTAACTCTTGCTGATATACAAAAATGTAATTGGTGTTTTTATGTTAATCTTTTTTTTTTTTTTTAAGTTTATTTTGAGAGAGGGAGAGAGAATGCATGGGAGGTGCAGAGAGAGGAAGAGAGAGAGAGAAAGAGAGAGAGAATCCCAAGCAGGTTCCGCACTGTGACAGTGTGGAGCCTGAAGTGGGACTCCAATTCACAAACCATGAGATCATGACCTGAGCTGAAATCAAGACTCTGTCGCTTAACTGACTGAGTCACTCAAGCGCCCTTGTATATTAATCTTGTAGCCTCTTCCTTGTTCTAATGGTTTGTCTTTAGATTCTTTGATTTTTACATGTAGGCAATCATCATCTGTAAATAATAACAATTTTGTTTCTCTTTACCAATCCTTAACTCTTTATTTTTTCTTTTCCTTGTTGATTAGAATACTATACAAAGTTGCTGTTAAACATTACCCTTAAGGTATGCACTATGATTGTACAAAAGTTTTGCTAATTTGATAGATGAGAAATGATTTTATTTTAGGTTACATTTCTTTTGTAATTGTGGAGGCTATTTTTATTTTGTTGCATAATATTTATTTTTATAAGCTACCTCACTTCCTTTTTTTGCAAAGAGATGTATTAATAAAAAATTTTTTTTTCAGCTTAATTTCCAACTTTTTTGCTGTTAAACCATTTTAAGAAATGCTTTGGGTACAGGTTTTAGTGAATTAAAATAGCTCTAAAATATTAAATGTAGTCATATACAGGTATTTGGTAAAATCAGCTATCAAATTTGTTGCTATTCATACTGTTTGGCATGATAAGTGGTAATTTGGAAAATGAAAACATTGTTACAAAATTCACTGAAGACTTGATTAATACATTAGTTCCCCTAAGGAATACAGCAAACTGTTTCAGTGGCAACTTTAGGAAGTATTTACAGAAAGACCTGGGTTTTATTTTGGCCTTCATAAATGAATCCTTCTTGATTTCAGAGTTTGATAAGTTCTCAAGCTCCTGAGATGTTTCGGCCAGTCTTCATGGTTTTCAAAACATTAATGTGGGTCATACACTTTAAGCTCTTTTCCCTCTTTAAGTCTGTCTTAACACACTCTGAAACTTTGTTTATAAATCTGAGCAGTTTTAGAACAAAGAATGCTGGATCTATGGGATTTTGTAGAATGATTGTCTTGTACAATGTAAGATGTGATAACTGTGAGTCTTTTTAAGTTCTTGGGATAGATAAGCCCCATGTGTCATTCATCTGTAAACCCCACAGAAGTGGTTTTCAGAGGGCTGTGGTAATGTCTCATTAGGGGCATTTAGTGGGCAGGAGGCATGGAATATGAAGAGAGAAGAGAGGAGAGGCAGTCTTCTACAACAAAGAATTACCCAAATCCTGCCCAATTTGGGATTTCTCATGGGACATTTGTGCTATTAAAAAATCCGATTATAAATATCTGAGCCTAGAACATAACTCTGTCTTTACACATAAACACAGAATTTTCTTTTATATGATTTTGTTATACATAATTTTCCATGAATACAACCAATATATAAGTAAATATTTTTTAAGCTTAGCATGAGTTTATACACCAATTAGGAGTCATTCCTCAGTCACAAGTGCCTCTTCTGGTGTTCAGGTTGCTCATATAATTCATGTGTAGGTCACTCTGAATTTCTAGCACTCACAGAGTGATTCTGTGTATAGATTTGTATATTCTTAAGTAGCCTTTTTTTTTCCCTGAAACATGAAATGTAAAGAACAGTGTTGATAATAATCAGTTGGTATTTTGAAATTTGCTTTTACAGCTTTTCCTACACATGACTAGTTACCAACATGCCTACTCTGCCAACATGTTTTTTCTTATAGAGCAATGAAAGCAGATTAAGATTAAGTGAATATTTTATAAGGAAACATGCTAATAAAGTTGGCAGATATACATCATCCTTCCTCATGTTCTCCACTTTGACTGCAATTTGTCCTAACATGTTATACCTACTCAGTTAAAGTGATATTCCTCTTTATCATAAAACATACGGGTAGACCTGGTCTGTCATTATTTTTTCTGACACCGGGTTTTACTGCCATGTCCATCTGTACTTTCTCCTTCGTTTTTCTGTATGTCTTGTACAGAATGGCACCACTCCTGTTTTTAAAAATGCAAACTCATTTGTTATAATAAGTAGGTACAAGTGTCTGACAGCCTTGTTACTGCCCTCTAGTGTAGTAATCCCTGGACCTTTATCTGTTGAAATGGGTATTTTAATTCTTTTAATTTCTGCTTTATATTATGGTTAGGGCCACACACACACACATGCACATGTCACTTAGAAGTTGTATACGTTGTAGATTGCATAATTTATGGATTTCATTTTGGGATGATAAAGGGGAGACATTATAAAATATTTGTTATAAAAGCAGGCATGTGTCTGCTAGGCTTGGGAATCATCGCATGGCACATCATCCTCATATGCGTGGTCTTCTAACCTGTGTCTTGCCTTCATGTTCTCCTTCCCCTCCAGTCTTTTGTACGAGGGAAGCCAGGGCATCTTTCTAAAATACCAAAAGTCACTTCCCCAAGTGCAAACTCATATTAACTTTCTGGGGTGTATACTGTCTCACCAACTGGAGACACGGTAGGCAGGGGCTATACCTTAAATTTGTTTATGTCTCCAGGATTAACATAGTGCTTTGTGCCTAGTGTGTACTCCAGAAGTGTTGGCCGCTAGTTTTAGTCTGTTTTTCCCTCCCTCTGATAGAAACTACATGTGGAGAAAGTTCTCCATGTTTCCACACTAACTCTTCCCATTTTTTTTTGTACACGACTGCTCTTTAAATGGGTCTCAGCAGCGAATGTCATCTTAATATTTTCCCTGGCAAAACAGCACGTACACCATACCTAGATGTAGAGAAGATGTACAGAGGTGGAAAGGCCTTAATACTGGTCTGATTGTAATGATTCAGAAGTCTTTTTTAACAATATGTTTGCCTGTGGTAAAAGTGGTCTTAGTTTCCAAGTTTATCTGAAAGGTTATGTCAACACTATATTCTTAATTTTTGTTTTGGTGACTATTTTCCCCAATTTGGAATTTGATTTATTGTGTACATTTTTGTTTTGTTTCCTGGTGAGGGAATTTGCTTCTTTTCTCCTTAAACACCAAACTCTCCCATTCTCAGCAAATTAAAAAAAAATTATTCTGGAACTTCTCTCTTCTGTGTCTCTTGTATCTATTTTGTTAAGTTTATTTATTTATTTAAGTAATCTCAACCCCCAGCATGGGGCTTGAACTCAGGACCCCGAGATCAAGAGTCAACATGCTGTTCTGACTGAGCCAACCAGGCACCCCCTTGTATGTGTTTTTTAACCTGGCTGCAAAAAGTTTGGGAGGTATCAGTTGTAAGCTAGATTTGTAGTGGGTAGTGTTTTCCATATGTTTCCATGCATTATTCTCTCAAATTCAGTGTTCTTGCCTGATACACTTAGTGTCCTGTGTGCTGCAGAGTCACCAGTGAAGAAGGTATTATCTTCTATTTGATCAGTGTCCTCAGATTTCAGAGTTGCCATTGATCACACTGTATAGGATTTGATTATCTGTTATATTGCTTAATCTTCTTTTAAGAGACATTTTTGTCTATATATTTAACCCATTTAGAAATATAGATTAGAAATATAGATTACTATGTATAGAATAGAAATATTATAGAAATATAGATTACTTCTACGTTGTGACTATTGTAAATAGTGTTTTGATGAATTTACCTAACTTCTGTGCCTATCTGCTTGTTTTTTAGATTAAATTCTTAAAGATGGAATTATTGAATTAAAGCCCGTGAATATTTTTAAGGCCTTTAGTGTTCAGTTCTTAAACTCGTAAGTAACAGCATCTAAGAGTATTGCTGTGGGAATTCCCTTTCCTCCTCTCCTAATGTGAGGTAGTCAAATGAATTTTTCTTCATCTGGGTTTTTTTTTTAAGTCCCTATATTCAGTAGTTAGTAAATTATGGCTGCCTAGATGCAGCTCCGGTTTTGGGTGTTTTGTCGGATTGAAGATGACTGGAAACGCTTCGGCACTCCTCCCTTTGCGTGTGCGCTGGCGTGTGCTGGCCTGTACTTTGCGTGTGCCCGTTGACCGTAGGGACTAGCAGGTGTGATGATATGCCAGCTCCAGGCTCATCCTCTGAGAGGAGTGGCCTCTCTTTCCTTGGCCTCCTAGAGCCTCGGCTGCCATGTAGAGGTCCAGCTACCCCAAGACTGGCAGGCACGACATAGACAGGCCCTCCAGCCTCGTACCTGTCCCCATCGAGGCACTGGGCCTGAGCAGCTCAGCTGCCAGCTGAATACTTCCAAGTGACTTCAGTGAACACCATGTGGAGCACGAGAGTCACCCGGCTGAGCCCTTCCCCAGTTTCTGACTCACAAAATCATGAGATGAAAATGGTGGTAGTTACAAGTGACTGAGCTCGCTGTGCAGCAGTAAATAATTGGAAGAGTTACCGAGTCTAGAGTATTGAGTTGGAGAGCTTATTTCCCCAAGAGGAATCAACATTTATTCCTTCCCGGAATGGTTGCTTAGAAAGAACCTGTAGACTTTTGGCAGGCACTGTACTTCTAAGCTTCAGCTAGAGAGTAGTGGGAGGGGAGCCAGAAGTATCCTGAGGCTGTGAGAAGTGAAGCTTGGCTGAAGTTTCAAACCAAATTACTAACACAGGACTCTTGTGTCTGAGAGCAGACTCTTTTCTGTTCCGAATCGTTTTGTGTCTACCAAATGGGAGGCGGGAATAGGGACCCATCTTTAAGATGATCTCAAGGAGCGTCGTAAGTGTGGGTGACCATAAGACAAGCTGTGTTCAGACTCTTGGTATCCATAGTTCCTGCCATTTCCTCGACCAAAGAGCTTCCGTTTCATTGGCTGCCAAAGAAAATAGACATTCCCTGGTTGCTCTTCAGGGCACTCTGTAACCATAGCCCTAACTCCCGCCTATCTCCCACAGGTGTCCCATTAGCTACCTGTGCATTTTTACTGTGCTTTCATGCCTTTTCCTTGCTGTTCTCCCTCCAGAGGCACCCCACTCTCCATTCCTCATTCTGTCTTTCCGAAACAATGCCAATTGGTATTCTATTCATTCTAAAAGGTTTTCAGTTACTTTCTTTTTCTTAAAATCTTTCTTTTTTTTTTAAGTTTATTTTGAGAGAGAGCACATGCACATGGGGGAGGGGCAGAGAGAGAGGGAGAGAAAGGGAATCCAGGTTCTGCACTGTCCGCACAGAGCCTGATGCAGGGCTCGATCTCACTAACTGTAAGATCAAGAGTTGGACGCTTAATCAACTCAGCCACTCAGGTGCCCCCAAATCTTTATTTCTTTATTCTTCCTGCTTGTGTCCTCCCTCCCTTACCTTGAACACAGTCAGCCTGGCTTTTGGGTATTTGTCTCATATCCCTTAGTAGATTATAAGCAGTTTTGAAGACAGAGAAAGTGTTATTTATTCATAATAAATGAGAGTGTTCATGAAATTATTTGGATTATTTTCTGTATTTGCATTTTCCTCTCTCTTACTCAAGAGATTTCTTAAAGAAACTACATGAAAGTTCTTTAGGAGTTTAATGGCTAGAAACTTAAGAAATTATTGTCTTGAGACCATGTGGCTTTCCTTCCGCAAACATAGGTAAAGAGGCAAGAGACTTAGACAATGAGTATTCTGTACTTCCTAGTGTTGGCTGGAGTTCTCTGTAATTCTGCTTCCTGTCCAGGGAGGAGAAAGATCAGTCATTTCTGAATATATTTGTTTGAATTTATGGTACAAGAATGCTATAAATTAAATCTCTTGTTAAGGTTTAGGTTTAACTGCATTAAATCTAAAAACTTGAAAAATTTGCTCAAAAACTTGAAAAACTTGGTTTCCTTGTCTATTTTTAATCAGTTTTTTCCCAGGTATATATAATATACATATTTCCCCATATTTCCCCATGTATATATATATATATATATATATATACACATGGGGAAATATGGGGAAATATGTATATATATATGGCATATATGTATATATATTAAAGAACACAAGCAGGGGAGAGGGGCAGAGGGAGAGAGAGAGAATACTAATAAGCAGGCTCCATGCACAATGCAGAACTCAATCCCACGACCCTGGGATCATGACCTGAGCTGAAACCAAGAGTCAGATGCTCAACCAACTGAGCCACCCAGGCACCCCTCCCAGATAGTTTTGACTGTAGCCCATTATAAGCATATTTTCTGTTGCCACCTAGTCAATACATATAACTGAAACAAGTTTTTTAAATCTTACCTTTTTTTCATATATTGTGCTTTAATATTTTCTATTCTAATTTTTAAAAAAATTTAAATGTTTATTTTTAAATTTTTTTTTTCAACGTTTATTTATTTTTGGGACAGAGAGAGACAGAGCATGAATGGGGGAGGGGCAGAGAGAGAGGGAGACACAGAATCGGAAACAGGCTCCAGGCTCTGAGCCATCAGCCCAGAGCCCGACGCGGGGCTCGAACTCACAGACCGCGAGATTGTGACCTGGCTGAAGTCGGACGCTTAACCGACTGCGCCACCCAGGCGCCCCTAAATGTTTATTTTTGAGAGAGAGAGAGAGAGAGAGAGAGAATGAGCGAGCATGAGTGGGGGAGGGGCAGAGAGAGAATGAGACACAGAATCTGAAGCAGGCTCCAGGCTCCGAGCTGTCAGCACAGAGCCTGATGTGGGGCTCGAACCCACAAGCTGTGAGATCATGACCTGAGCCCAAGTTGGACGCTTAACTGACTGAGCCACCCAGGTGCCGCTCTATTCTGATTTTTTTAAATACTGGTCTTGACCTTGGAACTTTTTTTTTTTTTTTTTGTTTCAAACAATTGTGTTATTTGAAATGTACTCAGATAATAAAGGCTTGAATAGTAAGGGTCTGATTCTGAGGTTAATCAGCTTTCCTGAGAGAATTGGTGTTTTTAAAGACCACATTGGTGGATGAATCTGATCAGAACAGTCACATTTTATAAAGATCTTGTGTAATTCAAAATGTTGCATAGTAAAAGGTAGGTTTTCTAATTGGGAAGAAACATAGGCGGGATCTATAGTCTTTGCTCAAATGATGCTTTCTATTTTCTTGGCACTATCACTGGTTTGTAGAATGTTCTCTCAAAGTAACAGCACTGCCAACTGAAGCAGTTTAGTTTTTGTATTTTTTCTATAAATAGTTTTATCATGCCCAGTTTTCTTTTTTAAGTTGTTGATTTTCAAGTGTATTCATAATACTAGCTTCATTATTAGTACCAACACTTAACAGTTATCATTTATTGAAAAGTTATGTGCCATGCATGGTGTTGAGTGCTTTTCTTTTTTTTTTTTATTAAATTTGTTTTTAATGTTTATTTTATTTTTTGAGAGAGAGAGAGAGAGAGACAGTGAGACAGTGAGCGGGGGAGGAGCAGAGAGGGAGACACAGAATCCGACGCAGGTTCCAGGCTTCGAGCCATCAGCACAGAGCCTGACGCAGGGCTTGAACTCATGAACCGTGAGATCATGACCTGAGCTCAAGTCAGATGCTTAACCAACTGAGCCACCCAGGTGCCCCAAGTGCTTTTTTTAAGTTCATCTTCAGAGCACACCAGTGGGGAAGGTAAGCTTTCCCATTTTACAGAGGAGGAAGCTGAGGCACAAAGAGCCACACACCTTGTCTGTGGGGTCTGGTTGCAGAGCCCCCTTCTCTGAACTGGCCTGTGGTTGATCGTACCTCTCAGGATGAAATGCCTTGTATAAAATGTAGTTATACTGCTTATGGCTTTTGGGGGCTTGTTAGTACTTGTAACTCATCCCTAAAATTTGAGAATTTGAGTTTCACTTCTAGCATTCTAATGGCAATGACACTATACCACTGTCCCTAGAATATTGATGTTCTGGGATTATGTTAAGAATGAGGGAGGGAGGGGAGGGTGGGTGATGGGTATTGAGGAGGGCACCTTTTGGGATGAGCACTGGGTGTTGTATGGAAACCAATTTGACAATAAATTTCATATATTGAAAAAAAAAGAATGAAACATAAGTAAGGGCTAAAGTAAGGTTCTTTGGGTATTTCAGTGGACTTGGTTGATAAAGGGTTCAAGATTCATGCACCTTGTTTATCTCATAGTAAATCCATGGTGAAGTTTCTCCTAGCTTGAAATTTACTTAGTTGAGAAACATTGAACTTTTTTTTTTTTTAATTTTTTTTTTCAACGTTTTTTATTTATTTTTGGGACAGAGAGAGACAGAGCATGAACGGGGGAGGGGCAGAGAGAGAGGGAGACACAGAATCGGAAACAGGCTCCAGGCTCTGAGCCATCAGCCCAGAGCCCGACTCGGGGCTCGAACTCACAGACTGCCAGATCGTGACCTGGCTGAAGTCAGACGCTTAACCGACTGCGCCACCCAGGCGCCCCAAACATTGAACTTTTGAAAAATTCAGTGTGTACCAAATGCCGGACCCCATAACTGGCTCTAAGATTACAAAAATGAGTGTAGAAAATTGGACTCTGTTTAATGGATAAGACATTGACTATTCATGGACTCCTAAAACCACAGGCCCCTGAAAGATTTTTTTTTTTTCCACTTTGCATCTTCTAACAGTGGAAAAACAGGACAGGTTATCAGGGTTCCTTGTTCTTTGTGTTCTGTTGTGTTGCCTTCTCTCCTGGTGGCTTATTCCTTTGGTTAGTGAGAATTCTGCTTACCATTTCTTTTACCAGTCTGTGAAATGTGGTGGTGGGTATTTTTAACCATTTACTAGTGGTTGATCTGTGTTGTTGACACTTGCTAAGGATGACTTAGCCCCTTGAAGCCTGTTTTCTCATTTGAAAAAGTGAGGTAATAATGACACCTATTGGTAGGATTGATGTGAGGATTAAAGGGAGTAAGTGCATTAATAGTGTTTACATGGTGTTTGCCACAAACACAAATACAATCAATGATTATTTTTAATGAGCTTAATAAAAGTGAGACTCTAGTTGGGGACTTTTTTAAAAAGGTATATTAGCTATTATAAAGACACTATTGCATTAAAAATCTTGTGTATGAAATGAGAATTGAGTACTGTTTTCATATATTTATGTTCCAGTCTTCCTTCTTGAGCGAGACTTGACTGGAATTGGCCCAGCCCTGTCTCTGGCTGCCCAGCACTACCGTTGGGCAGTGTGGCGCAGTGGAGAGAGCATGGGCTCCGGTGATAGATGGAACTTATTCCAGTCTTGCTTCAGCGGCTTGCTACCATGCGACCTTTGTAAAGTCTCCTCAGGTGTAAAATTTCTTAATTTTCTTGGGTATGAAAAGTGAATCGTAGTACTTTTCTTATAGGATTGTGAGGATTAAGTAGTGAATGCAGAGCAGGCAGTACAGCCCTCACCACCCTCTGCTTGCTCTGCCTTTTCTCTGACACTTGAGGCTCATCCTATGAACAACCTCACCTCCCCAGATGCGGTGTATTTGTTGTCCACTGGACAAGTGGCGCTGTTTTCAAGCCTGATGTGAGCCGTCTTCATCCTGAGGGCTTCTTTACCGCTCCCACCCCACCTTCCGGATCGTACCCTCCCTCCTGAATGCTCCAGTACCACCTGCTTGGCACTTAACGAACCCCAAGAGGCAGCATAGAGGGACCTCAGAGACCTCAGAAGACATTTTATTGCCCACACTCATTTTACAGATGAAGACACTGAAGCTCAGGCGAGATCGTGGTTGCCTAAGATCAGGCTGCCCACTTCTCCACTAGGGCCCTCTCCCCTCTCTGTGCTCCATCTCAGTTTTTGAGCTTATTTAAAAAAAAACAACAACAAATAAGTTATGTATGCAGCCTCTTCTGAGTGTGCTCAGCGTCCATCCTGCTCCCAGTCTATACACCTATTTTATTTAGGTGGTAGGTAAAATGTTTGAGTAATTTTTATTGACAATCACAACACAAGTGTTAATCATAATTGCTAATATAATAATCACTAAGCACCTATTACGTGCAAAGCATTGAGGACTGTGACCTTTACAAGAAAGAGAGTCTGTGCCTTTGGAGAGCTCACAACCTCTTGGGCGCTAAGAAACCATGGGGATCGGGAAGATTCTGGAGCAGGACCAAATGTTCTTGAGCTTGCTAGTGTTCTGCCCCCAAGACAGATGCAGAGAAACACAGATTGGTGTTCACCTTGTTCTCACCTCCACTTCTCCAAGAGCAGGTATTTCGCAGAGGCAGGTATGTTTGTTTGTATTTCAAAGCCATGGTGGTGCCCACCTCATAGCTTTCTGGAAGCTGCCAGGGACTTTATTTGGTCAGCTGTTGTTCCTTACCATTCCCTTAGCCATCTTTGGTGGGCAAACATTTTATGATACAGGCTGATGTCCAGTTTGACTGGGTCGCCTCTCTCTCTGGGAAACTTCCCAGGCCATCCCAGACCGTATAGAATTTCATTTAAAGATTTTAACAGCTGTGGGGCGCCTGGGTGGCTCAGTCGGTTAAGCATCTGACTTCAGCTCACGTCATGATCTCATGGTCTGTGAGTTCGAACCCCACATCGGGCTCTGTGCTGACAGCTCAGAGCCTGGAGCCTGCTTCAGATTCTGTGTCTCCCTCTCTTTCTGCCCCTCCCTTGCTCATGCTCTGTCTCTTTCTGTCTCTTGAAAATAAATAAATGTTAAAAAAAATTTTTTAACAGCCGTCACACTGCAGCCTAAGCTAGCAGGGTTGGGAAGCTGAAAATGCACATACATATCATCCACATTCCGTTTACTGAAGTTTCTCTTATTTTCTCTTCTCAAAACAATATTGTGTGCCTTAACCAAACATAGCATATATTTTTTTATGTGCACGCAAACACCTGAGAAGTAACTAAGTCATAGTCAAAAGTCATCTTTAGAAGGATTGGCTCTGGTTTAGCAAATAATAGCAGACTTCATCTCTTTCTAAAAATATGTCGTCAGTTTATGTCATTGAGTATATTTGACCCTTCTAAAAAGAGGCTCTCTCTCCTCTCTAACATGGAAGGACATTTATTTTTTTTGCCTATGATGTGGTTTTCCAAAAGTTCATTACTATTGGCTGCTTCATTTCTGTTCTAAATATAGCAGATTCTTGCAAGTATACTTAAAGAGGCAATTTAAGGGTCTTAAGCCTGGTTGATCGTGTGGTTGTGAGTGGTCCATTGCAATATTTCACACTGACAGCATAGGGATATTGGGAGTGATGGAATTTGAAATGCTTTGAAGTTTTCTACATTTTTATGTCTGACTGCTTCTTGAAATGAATGCATTACTTTGTGTAGCAAAGACTCCTCTGTGGTTATTTTAATTTTCTTGGCAGGTGTGAATTTTTCTGGTATCTTCTTTGTAGTTATTTAATAGTAGAGAGCCCAAGTTTTGTTTGTTTGTTTTGTTTTGTTTTTTGTCCCCAGAAGATAATCATCGAAGTGGAGAGTGATGGATTTGGTAATTCAGGAGTCTGGTGTGTGAATGAATCATTGAGAAACACGTTAAAGGATTCAGGCTTAAGTTTTGTAGTTCTACATGTCCCATTTTCCTGTAACATTTTCTTATGTCTCAATAGATAAATATTTTATCTTTACTCATACTCATGTTTCTTGTTAACCAAATTATTTCCTAAGATTGTTTATGTAGACTTGAAGTATTTTTAATGTCTCTGGGTGTGGGTGTTCTTAAGTACCTCCCAGAAAACCTCCAGGAATTTTTGCCCACCTACTTGGTTTCCCTGGAGGGCGAAAGAAGATGATTAGTGGAGGAGAAAACCTCACAAAAAGCCACCAACAAAAAGCTGCCTACATGTCTGTTAAAGGTAAGCCCTATGGGCTGCAGTCTCAGCAGCCCCACGGGCTCTTCGGGTAAGGTAATATCCATGTCGTTCTGTTCTAGAACATGTACGGTTTTCTTCCCTCAGAATAAAGTCTCAAAAGATTTTCTTGAAAGATAGCTATGTTTCGACAGGATCTATTTTAGTCACGTGTCTCAGTTTACTGGAAGTTTAAAGTGGATGATTGCTTCCATTGTGTTCCCTGTACCCTATTGCTTATCTTGTGATTTTCTTAGAATCACCTGGTAGTGAAGTGGCCTCTGATTCAAGCCTTCACAAGGAAAGCATCTATTGCTTAGGGGAGGCTGTGTTAAGAGAATAAGAAACCTGCTCAGAGGTAAAAAGGGGGGCTTCATTGTTGATTGTTTTATTAACTTGGGCTCAGATTTCTGCTCTGAGAGATGTTCCACAGAAATGTTGATGGAGGGACTATTAGTAAGTTATATCACTGTGAACTGTGGCATCCCAGACCACCTCAGCCCTCGTGCCCTGGCTGACTCTAAGTGCCTTTATTGTAGAAGTGTAGTGGTTAAATAGGATGACGGTACGAAACGTCTGGCCCGGTGCATGGGAACTAATACGTGTTTCATAATGGTAGCGGTGATTGTTCTGGTAGTTTAACGGGGGCCAGAGGCATGGAGATAAATGTGACCACTGTTGTATGTAGTAGGAGGTGTATTAGGGCTCTCCAGAGAAACAGACTCAATGGCAGATACACATCTACAGAGATTTATTGTGAGAAATTGGCTCATGCTATTAGGGAAGCAGAGAAGTTCCATGATGTGTTTGCTGCCTGCAAGCTGGAGAGCCAGGAGGGCAGGCGGTATAATTCCAGTGTGAGTCTAGAGGCTGAGAACCAGGGAGCCCCAGGTCCAACGGCAGCAGAAAACAGATGCCTCACCTCACGCTGGCAGACAGGCAGCAAAACGGTGAATTCTTCCTTTCTCTGCCTTTTTCTGTTCAGGCCCTCAGTGAATTGGATGATGCCCACCAGCATTGGGGAGGGCGAGCTGCTTTACTGAGTGCACGCATTCAAATGCTAATCTCCTCTGGAAACACCCTCACAGACACACCTAGAAATCGTGTTTATTTGGGGCACCCCATGGCCCAGTCAAGTAGACAGGTAAAATTAACCATCACAGGAAAGCTTTATTGATCTTGAAAGGAGAGTCTTTTAGAGCAAGCCTTAAAATCTTCACATCTGGTCATGTCACTGCTTAAAATCATCCCTGGCACCTCATCACGTATCCAGAAGTTCAGGGTGACATGAATGTGCTTTCCAGCTTTACTTCTGGTGTTTTAGTCATGCTGAATCTCTTGCAGTTTCTGGAACATGGCGTGCATTTTCATTTTTTTTCTTAAGTAGCAGCTGCTGCTTTAACCTGTCTCTCCACTCCCCATTAGTCATCCTTCAAGACTTAATTCAGATCCCATTTCTTCGGTGTAGTCTTTTGGATCATGGTCTCCCCATCCCACCTTCCTTTTTGGTGAATCACTACTTGTATTGTGTTTCCATAGTACCCTCTACACAACACTACAGCAGTTACTAAAGTGTCCTAATGATTTGTTTAGTGTCTGACTCACTAAATAATCATTACATTCCCTGAGGACAAGGATCAGGTCTTAGTCATTTTTATATCCCTAGCACTAGATCGGTGCCAGCACGTAGTAGACGCTCATTAGATGCTTGTAGGTGGGAGGGAGAGAGGGAGGGAGGGAAGGAAGACAGGAGGGAGGGAAGGAAGACAGGAGGGAAGGAAGGAAAGAAAGAAGGAAGGAACGAAGGAAGGAAGGAGTTATCCTAATTAGAGATTATCCTAAGTTGGTATAACAGCATGAGCAAAAATAAGCCTGCAAAATTAGCATCATTTTGATGGGAAGAATGAGACAATTTGATTGGAAAGGATTTGTGTTGAGAAGTAAGCTTGTGTAAAAGAAGTTATGATCCCTTCACTTGGAAGGCTTTGCATATGAAGCAGAAGAATTGAGATGTGTTACGGAAGGGAGCCATTTTAGGATTTTGTCAGAGGAGTGATGTGGTTACGTAGCAAAGTTACAGGAAAATGAGTCTTGTGGCTGGATGGTTTGGAATGAGGGGAAGTTTGGGTCCTGGGGTACTCTTTAAATGATTGCAGCAATAATGAGAGCTGAGCCTAGGGTGATGCCAATCAGAAGGCAAGAGGAGATACATTTAAAACAACAAATCACAAAATTCTGACAAATCCGTTCTCTTTAAGATTTCTCACATTTTGGTTTGCCAGAGTTTTTGGGTTTTTTTCTTCCTCCTTTCAAAAGTGAAGTTTTCTCCATTTTGATTCTTCAGGTATTATTGCCTAAAAATTCCACCTTAATCTGAAACTCTCTACTCTGATTTTTTCAAAAAGGAACAGAAGTTCTTTCAATAACTTCTGTTTTAGTTTAGTTTTTTTGTTTTTGTTTTTCGGTCTGGGTTCATCTCTGCTGGGCTGTGGGCCCAGAAGGAAACTTGGGAAATAATTTGTCAGTTCTCTTTGGCATTTACAAGATGTTCCTATAGTGTCCTTATTAGAGCATGGCTTCCTGACATTTTGATATGGTTGTCGATGAGAGTGCTTATTGAAAAACGGTGCCTATATCAGTTTTTTCTTTCTTTCTTTTTAAAGACATCTATATCTTTTCAAGTTTTGTATCTTTGAGATATTCTTATAAGGTCTTTTATTCGTGGATTATGAAAAATGTCAAATGAAATTCTAATCAGACGTCAGTTTTGTTCTGTGAACTTGTACAATGAAAAAAAGTTATCTAAATGATAAACATGTCTCATTTTCATTTAATATAGAGGGCCTGCTCTACTCCAGCTTGGAGCCAGGGGCTCCACAGACGTTATGTTGAATGCTTCCCACACCTGGGAAAGTAAATATTTAATGATTTACTTTATTAAGGAAAGTAAGGATTTGGGCAGTTGTGTCACTGTGCATAATTGGGAAGTGGTGGGAAAGGAAAACCACATCTTTTTGAATATACCCAGTTGATGCTGTACATTTGCATACAGCAGTTCTCAAACTTTCTTAGTGATGGGACCCTTCATCCAAAGAAATAGACTTCCTGATACGTAAAATGGATAAGAATAGTGTTCTGTTGTATACATTTATTTTAATTGACATACTAGATTTCAGGTTGAGAGTTGATGTTTCAGTCTTCAGTCAGTTTCATCATATAGCTTATTTTTATGCATGTAAGATACATAAGAATTCAAATAAGAATTCAAAGTCATGTGGATAATTCTAATAGCTTGTTTTTTCCTGTATCAATGTTATTGTTAAAAACACTAATAATTACAATATAGCTCTTTAATTGCTTTTTAAAATAGTACATCTGGCAGTTTCAGAGCAGTCTGATTACACTGATCTAGAAAACTGGAAGGAGAAATGGTAGGAAATTTTGTTATAAACTTGAATTACTGATCATACCTATTGTTGTCCACATTACTTACCAGTTAAGTTCATGGCTGGGGGGTGGGCAGTAAGGAGCAGGCAGGGAGTTAGGGAATGCCTCCACATCTAGTTTCATTGTTTGGCAGAAAACTGTTTTTGAATATGCCTTATAATATTTTAAGATGTTCATGGTTACTTAAATCAAAAGACTGTTAGCTTTTCACTCAGTTTCAGGAATAGTCAAATTTATTTTGTTTTACATGTTGAGTACAAACTAACCTCCTGCAGTCCTTACTATAGTAAGATTAGAGCTTGCTCAGCAGGACAGGCAAGTTAATGCATATATGTTTTATTTTAGAGATAGTTAATGAATGGAATTTATCAACCAAAGAGTAATTCTTTAAAATTCCAAGAGATAAAATTCCAAATTAAAGAGAGATTTTTAAATCAGTATATTGTTCCAGAGCAAACAGCAAGCTTAGGTATGAAAAAGAAAGTTGAAATTGTTGTATATGGGTATAGAAACCTTGGAAAATGAACGTTTCAAAGATGGTTTAGTGAAATTTTATGGCATTGCCCATTACTATTTGGAAGATGCTGGCATCTAATACTTAGTATTGACCACTTGAACGTACTTTAGCAATTGCTTTTGTAGGAGCTATGCTACTCCTGAGGTCTTTCCTATCATTGCATTAAATAGTATGATGTAATGACTTATAAATCTGCCTTATATTTTTTGTAGCAGAAACATGTTACAAAAGCAAGCAAGACAGGCACATCTGTCTCATCAAACTGAATTGTTGTAAAGAGTTTGGTCAATTTCAGACATGGAATGAACTCAATCAAAGGGAGCTCTTGCTAAGAATCTTCCCTGGGTGGTGTTCTGAGATAATGCTATTAATTTTAGTTTCATAATATTATGCTCATCCATCAACCTTAATGCTATATTATTTCTCCTCCTCCTCCCTTCTTCCTTCACCTTCTTCCTTCTCTTCCTCCTCCTCCTTCTTTCTCTTCCTCCTCCTCCTTCTTTCTCTTCCTCCTCCTTATTCTCTCCTTCTTCCTTCTCCTCCTCCTCCTCCTCCTCCTCCTCCTCCATCATAATGTTTGCCTGTCATATAGCTCATTCTGTGATATGATTGACTTTGAATGACAGAGTACTTAAATTTTTATGGTCAGGTTGTAAGTATAAAAGACTGTAAGTCCTAAAACTTTAAATCCGCATTAAGGTTTTATGAAGCAAAATGGGTAACATCTTTATTATTGAAAGTTGACTCTTACACTGTGGCAGGTGCAGGCAGCCGGTGGGCAGCTGTGCTTAGGCTTTCCCTGGCATTTGAGTGTGACACACAAGGACAGTTTGATAGTGTGTGTGCTTATACAATTTTATACAAATGGACAAACCCAAAACTAAACTCGCATGAAGACAAAGCGGAACTATAAACAGTCTAATTAAAGACATATGTATAAGTTGAGATATATCACAGAGATGGAGAAGAGTTTTTCCAGTGTCTGCATAAAAATGAATTGTCTGTATCATTTAGTGCATTTGATGGTTAAAATTTTATATGCAGTACATCTAAGTGTATGTATAGTCTTCAGAGAAACAAAACTAAGAGATACATATGTGTACATATATATTTATATGTAAATATATACACATAATGTTTAATATATATGTGTGCATAAGTCAATACATACATAAATACACATATATTGGTGTATGTTACATATGAATTTATTTTAAGGAATTGGATCACATAATTGTAGGGACTGGGAAGCCTAAAATCTATAGGGCAGGTCAATAGGCCAAAATTCAGGTAAGAGCTATATTGCAGTCTTGAGTCCAAACGCTGGAAACTCAGCCAACATTTCTATGTTGGAGTTGGAGGCAAAATTCCTTCATCTTAGGAAACTTTAGTCTTTGCTTTTAATGCCTTCAACTGATTGGATGAGGCCACCCATGTTATGGAGGCTCATCCTCTTTGCTCTGAGTCAACTGATTTAAATGTTAATCACATCTAAGAAATACCTTCACAGCAACATTTAGAATGGTCAAACACTTGGGTCAAGATGACACATAAAATTAACTATTACAGAGTGTATTTTTAATTGTAAGTTTTGAAACATTAAAATAATTTAAAAATTAAATTTTGTTCATTGTGACTACTTCTCTGGAAGCCCAGAACTCTGACAGGAATGAAAAGTAGTTTGGTATGGAAAGAACAAAGAATTGTAGCTGGGCAAACTTGGGCTTAGACCCCAGCTCTGCCATTTACAATGGGAGATTTTGGTCAAGTTTCTTAAATTTGATTTTCACTTTCTCCATTTATAAAATAAGATTACTTCATCAGACTACTTTGATAATTAAATGAGAGAATGCTCATAAAAGTTCCAGTGTAGTGACTGGTGTATAGTGGCATTCAGTACATGATAACTTAACATTGTGATTAATACTATAGACTTATATTCATACTGCATTTTAAAGTTTTTAATTTCCCTTTATATCTTTTACACTGTAGCCTTATGCACAAGCGTCCTGTTGAGCACTGTGTTGGCATTGTTTGCGAGGAAAATGGAATCAAAATCCATCATCTTTAAATTTTATTCTTTTTCTAAAAGGACTATTATAATTGAACATCCAAGAAGCGAAGTGACATTATGACCTCAGAGTGTTGTTTGAAGATTAATGAGGTACCCTGAAGAGCATTTGCTACAGAGCTTGGGACCCTAAGTTGTTTACTGTGTTTTTGACCATCGGTACATAATTTTTCTGAAGTCATGGGTTATGGTTAAGTACATTGTAAGAGTGCATCCAAACTTAATTTCTTGTTTTGATATTAGTGTTCATTGAAATGGAACCATATTTATAGAAAATCTTTAAAGCAGTTCATATTCTTTTTTTTTTTTAAATTTTTTTTTTTTCAACGTTTTTATTTATTTTTGGGACAGACAGAGACAGAGCATGAACGGGGGAGGGGCAGAGAGAGAGGGAGACACAGAATCGGAAACAGGCTCCAGGCTCCGAGCCACCAGCCCAGAGCCTGACGCGGGGCTCGAACTCACAGAACGTGAGATCGTGACCTGGCTGAAGTCGGACGCTTAACCGACTGCGCCACCCAGGCGCCCCAAAGCAGTTCATATTCTTACCTAGAGCCTTACTAACTATTGATGACTTACTGACGGGCTTTGGGATTTTGTTCAGAAATAAAAAGTAATTTTTGATCTATTAGGTTTTCAATTTTGTTTGGAATTCTTTTTTTTATTTGATAAGTACATTTTTAAGGTTATAAAAGTACTTTTGATTTTTTTTTAAATAGTGTGACTCCCCCTAAAGTTGACTGTACTGCTACACAATGTATTGTGTGCAATTCTTTTTTGCTGTAGTTCTGGACTATGTGTTCTGTAGTTTGTCAGTATTAAGCATAATAGTGTTGGGAGTGTATGATAGCAAAGAGGACTTTGGAAAGATCTGTCATTGGGGTCTTCACATGGGTGCTGCTGTTATTGAATGAATGGGAAAAAGAGACTTAACTCTATAGCTGTCGCTTCTGATGAATCTCCCAGGAAGAGTGGATTGGAGTCCATTAACCTGAGCTTCCTATAGCATAATGGGAGATATGCTTAGGGTCTGTTTCCTGGTAACCTCCTGATGGTCGTAAGGGCTAGATAGAAAGTACCTGGTAATGCTCAGTTTCTTACTTGAGGGTGGGGTTTAAAAAAAAGAAGTCTTTTGTTAAAATCTTTTTGCTTAAGATGTTATATATGAATGGTTTTTGCGTTGTGGGTTTCTTTTTATGAACCATGACACTGGATACAGTTGTCCTCATCTCAGATGCTTAAATGAACTTAAAGTATAAGATAATTATTTTCATGAAAATTGAAATAGCACCTGGGATATCACAGTCCTAGGTAAGAAGTAGAAGCCAGGACTCATTTATAGTACATCAGCATTGGTAGGTAAGGACATCCATTCAGCTGAGAATGAAGCAGCATCCAAACCAGAAAGGTTTTAGGGGTATTGGTGCTCTTCAGATTCATCCAGGCCAGCTAGCAGCATCCACTGACTCCTAGAAAGGACCTGCTAAGCGCAGGCACTGTGCTAGTATTTTATGTGTAGTCAGAACTTCTCTAAGAAGCAGCTACTAAATTATCACAGGTCTACAGTCACACATCTAATACTCTTGGAACAAAACGTGTTTTAGAATTACGACTTTCTGGATGTTTAGAATATTTTAGCATGTACTTTATACTACATATTCCCCCTCCCTCAGCAGTTTTTGGCCAGGTCCCCCTTAATTGAACATGTGACTATTTCTGTAGTGAAATACATAAAAATTCACACATAAGTGGGGATAATGACTACAAACAGCCCGGCTCTATGTCATTCAGGTCACATTTTGCCACAAATGAGTTTTCTACCAAAGGAGTTTGCTGTTAACTTAGAACGAAAACTGGTTTATAGAGCTTTGGAAGTTTCAGACTTGAGGAAAAGGCATCAGAATTTCTGTTTTTATAGTTAAGGAAGTAATGGCATGAAAAATAATTTTCCCAAGACACTTGAACTCCTACATTTACCACTATACCATATACCACCATGGAATAAGAACAGATACGTACATATGATGTCATTTCATTTTTTTCTCTACCTTTTTTAGTCACCTGAGTGTTTGAATTCTTACACATCATTGAGTCCTAAAGACAGTATAAGTCAGTATTGGCTTTCCCACCTCATTCTTTTCCATCTAAATTCATGTGCATTTTGACCTGGTTTTAGTGCATTATTGGGAAATTTCAGTCCTGCAGGTGAAATTAGGAGATTTCCTATTTTAAATACTTTCAAAGATTCTTTTTAATTCATAGTCCATGGGTGTATTTTGTTTGTTAGATATTTTCCGTTGGTAGGTTTTTATGAACCATCTCCTAACTTTATCTCTTTTTCACAAAATATAAAAATAGCTTATTTGGCAATAAATCAGTGCATGTTCACTAGTTTATATATATAGACACAACAGGGTGTTTAAGATTTTGCCCAGTTTTCTAAGGGTTCAAAACATACTTGTTAGTGTTTTTCTTGGCAGTTACCTTCAATATAGTTAGTGTTTGGGGAGAATTGAGAAAACTTAGAATAGGCTCAAGATGTCAGGGGAGAAGATTCTGAGGGCTATACAGCCCCACTGCCTGAGTTCTACTCCTGCTGCCGTCTCAGGCCTGTGATACTACTGGTTTTGAAGGGCTAGCTGAAGGATTAAGTGAAGAGGTGCTTGCAACAGACTGAGCCTGTCACCTGGTGCATACTCCATGTTCACTGTCATTGTTATCCTGAGCAGAACTAAGGTTTTCTTCTTCTTCTTCTTTTTAACGTTTGTTTATATTTGAGAGAGAGAGAGAGAGCACGTGTGCCCAAAAGTGGGGGAGGGACAGAGAGAGGGAGACAGAGGATCAGAAGCAGGCTTTGTGCTGACAGCAGAGAGTCTGATGCAGGGCCCTACGACAGGGGGTAAGAGGTAAGATCATGACCTGAACCCAATTCCGACACTTAACCGACTGAGCCACCCAGGTGCCCCTTCTTTTTCTTGTTTTTTTTATTTGTTTTTTAATGTTTATTTTTGAGAGACAGAAACAGAGAGAGAAAATGAGAGGGGGAGGGACAGGGAGAGAGGATCCGAAGTGGGCTCTGCACTGACAGCAGCAAGCCCTATATGGGGCTTAAACCCAGGAACCGTGACATCACGACCTAAGCTGAAGTTGGACACTCAACCTACTGAGCCCCTTAGGCGCCCAGGGACTGAGGTTTTCTCACCTGACATAATTCTTTATCAGATTTGCATCTAAATTGAAGCAGTTTGTTGTTGATTTCACCTTTCCCCTCACCTTCAAGTAAGTGGCCTCTCAACCTTTTCCCGGCCTTCTTATTCCCGAGAGCTGTACCATGAGATCCACGACCAGGTGTGGCAGTGATACTCCGTTGAAGGAGGTGGGGTGTTTGGGGTGCAGAGACTGCAGACGTTCTCTCAGAATTGAGGGAATCTGAGTATGTTCATTGGTTTCTGCTCCGTTCTCTGGGTGCCCTGCCATTGAATCAGTGAATAAGTAGTCTTAGTGACTAAGCTTGCTAAGTTTCTTACTAGGATGTTTTAAAAAATATTTAAGTATTTGAGATAGTCACCTCTGATGAGAAATGTACCAAAATACTATGGTCTGACAATGAAGAATGAATCCAGAAATGTTTCTTCATTTGACTCTTATTTCTTGACTAAGGAAAGAAAGCAGGACATGAGTTTACATCTAAGGTTATACTTTTAATATTCCAGTTCTGTAATTATTTAAACCGTATAGTATTTTGTAAGTTGCTTTAGATAATACGTATTATGTATGTCATATTGTTACAAATTTCAGTCAGTCCTAGAAGCTTATGTTTCAATAAAAGTCAAGAATTTGTGGGTTCTTACTAGTTTACTTTCATGAGGGTGGGGTGATTGTTATGTGCAGGCCCTTAGTAAATGCTTTTACTTGAAGAAGTGATTTTAGGTGTTCTGTCAGTATAAAGATAATAAATTGTAGGGAAGCTTTTGAAGACTGAGTTGTGAATTTACAAAATATTTCTAGGGTAATTATTTGAAAATGCTTGCGACACAAATCCAGCATTCACAGTGAGTTTTTCTAATTCCCACACTCTCCCTTTTCTCTGTCATGGTGATCTTCATCACCTTTTTTCTTTTAAATCACCACGAAGAAAATCAGAATTAGTTGCCACATAACGCTACTTAATATTTAACGTAGCCTGGTAGTTACTGTGGCTTTGTAGATTTTTCCGATGTGATGGTTTCTTATGCTTTTACAGAGTATGTCAGAAAGCCTTATTTTGAATAGGTTTGCAGGTTCATTTGCTAATTTGTCAGTAAATAAAAAGGAGACATTATCTCATATTTTAAACATAAGTATGCATTATGAGCCATTTTCTAGTCTATATCTACTATTCAGTTTGTGTTTGATTTCAGATCAGATTCTTCTCATATTTTATGTAATGCTCTAGAGTTAAGCAAAACCTTTCAAAGAGAATGTAAACCAACTTGAACTAATAATGAAGTTAATTTATTCCCCTTTTAGATGAGCAGTTTGTTTGCCACTTAGCTTCTAATTCTATTGGGTGGCTCTTACTGGACTGTGTTATTTCTGTAAAATATAGAATCACTAGGAAATAGTGTCTGTGGAGGATGGATGTAGGTGGCTTCCAAAGGTGAGGCTTTTTTTTGATGTAGAAACATTCTCAGCCTTAGAACAGAGTCAGTGAGGTTCTCGTTAAGTAGCAGGTGTCTTGATAGATGACGAAGAGAGTTCTTACAGGAAATTTATTATAATCAGTAAAAATATGTCAATCATGGTGACTGGAGAGTAGGGATAGATAATAGTTAAATAGCTTAAAAACATTGATGCATTTGAATATTTGTGCCTCAGATGATGGAAAGAGTAACAGATGAAATGCACTTTTTAGGTTGTATTGTTTTTATCCTCAGAGTGAGAGTAGAAGTGGCAGGGCTGGAAAGAAGTGAGCATTTGCATCCACGGTTTTTTAGACGTCCTCAAATAGTTTTAAAACATACATTCATTGATAGAATAGACATTTATTAGAAGACTATTCTATGCCTGGGACTGCAGGAAATCCTGAAGATATGCCATTGAGGAACACAGCCTGGGAGGTGAAGTCTTAACTTTTAGAAAGCCTTTTCCAACACCTGTTGAATTATATGCCTTCCCTTTCTGTGTACCCTGAGCATTCTTCTAATTACACTGATCCGAGTGCTGTAAAACTCTAGAGGTAAACATAGGGTAAATTGTTGTGACTTTGGGTTAGGCATTGGTTTGTTAGGTATGACACCTAATGCATAAGCAACTGACGGAAAAAACAGATAAATTGGGACTTCATCAAAATTAAAAACTGTGGTGCTACAAAGGGTATGATCAAGAAAGTGAAAAGATACCTTGCTGGAAGAAAATATTCATAAATCATCTGTCTAATAAGGATCTAGTATTCAGAATTTATGAGCTCTTACAACTCAACAATGAAAAGATTAATAACTATAGAATGGGCAAAGGATTTGAGTAGACATTTATCCAAAGGAGATCTGTGAAGAGACAATAAGTACCTGAAAAGATGGCATCATTAATCATTAGGGAAATGAAAATTAAAACCACAACAAGGTACTACTTCACACTCGCTAGGGTAGCTACAGTTAAAAAATTAACAAGTGTTGGTGAGGATGTAGAGAAGGGAGAACCCTCATGCATTGCTGTTGGGAATGCGAAATGATGCAGCTGCTTGGGAAAGCAGTTTGGCCATCACGGTAAACACAGAATTCTCATAGGGCCCAGCAGTCCTACTCAGGTATGTTGGATTTATATGTCAGTCTAGCTGGGACATGGTAACGTGCCCAGGTATTTGGCCAGACGCTATTCTGGACCTTTCTCGGGTGTTTTTTTTGGATGAGTTTAGCATTTGTATCTGTGGGCTTTGAGTAAGGCTGATTGCCCTTCATGTTGTGGGTGGACCTCATTATTGAAGGCCATAACAGAAAAAAGACTGACATCTCTTAAGCAAGAAGGAATTACACCAGCAGACAGCCTTCAAGCTTCAGCTGCAACACTAGTTCTTCCCTGGTTCTCCAGCCTGACGTTTTTTGGCCTTGAACTGCAGTATCAGCTCTTCAGTGGGTCTCCAGCTTGCCAGCCCACCATGCAGATTTGGGGCTCGCCTGCTACCATAATCATGTGAGCCAATGAATTAACATAAATGTCTCTTTCAATATATGCCTGTACTACTGGTTGTGTTTTTCTGGAGAACCCTGATTTATACAATGCCCAAAAGAATGAAAACCATGAGTTCACACAAAAACTTGTACACAGTGTTCATAGCCTCATTATTCATAATATCCAAAACATAGAAACAACCCAAATGCCCATTAACTGATGAGTAGATACACAAATGTGGTATAGCCATAAAATGGAATACTATTCAACCATAAAAAGGAATGAAGTACACACACACATTCTCTCTCTCTCTCCCTCCCTCCCTCCCTCCCTCCCCAACATGGATGAATCTTCTACACATTATGCTTAAAAAAGCCAGACACAAAAGGCCACATATTGTAGGATTCCAGGTCTATGAAAAATTCAGAATAGACAATTCCATAGAGACAGGAAGTAGATTAGTGTTGCTAGTAGCTATGAGGAAGAGGAATGGGGAGTGACTGCTAGTGGGTATGGTGTTTCTTTTTGGGGTGATAAAAATGTTCTGGAGTTGGGTAGTGTGATGGTTGCACAGCCTTGTGAATATACTAAAAACACTGAATTATATATTGTGGGTGAATTTTATTATATGAATTATGTATTGATTTAAAAAAGACCTATTCTCAGAGAGCTTTCACCAGGTATATTGTACTTGGCACATTAATCTAAATCTCTTGGGCTTTGTACATTTTTTATTTGCACAGTAAATACTGAGTTATTAATTCAGTTGACATGTCCTACGTACTCTAGGGAATAAAGAGATACGTCAAAACACAAATGCCAGCTTATATATTATAATAACATAACCCATATTTATGGATAGATTTGTCACTTATAAAAAATTTTACATACCTTATTTGATCCTTACTACAGTCTTGTGATTTGAGTAGAACAGAATTAATTGGTTTCTTATCTGTTTTCCAAAATCTTTTCATACCTTTTACTATGACATCTTTCTTCACAATAGCATATCTCAATAAATGCACTGTGACTAGAATGATTTATCCCCATTTTCTAGTTGAGAAAATCAAGACTCTGGGGTTGAAGGGACAGGCTCATCTTCCCACCCTGGGTGGGGGCATTTTGTTGCTGTGGAGTGGAGTCTATGCTGGGATCTTTCCATTTTTCCTCACTTGACCATGTACAAGAAAGATGATTATATGCCACAACAGAAGTTCTACCGGAGGAATTCTGAGGCTTGGAAGTGAAGTCAGTGAGTTGTGAATGGAGTTGTTGTTGTTGTTAATTTTATTTATTTATTTATTTATTTTGAGGGCTGGGGGGGGGGCGGGAATTAGCAGGGAAGGAGCAGAGAGAGAGAGAAAGGGAGAGAGACAGAATCCCAAGCAGGTTCTGCACTGTCAGTGTGGAGCCAAACGTGGGGCTCAAACTCATGAACCCATGACATCATGACCTGAGCCAAAATTAAGAGTCAGAGCTCTGAGCTCAGCCCAGTCAGACTGAGCCACTCAGACACCCACGAATAGAGTTTTGAAGGAGTTGGTGAAGCAGGCATTTTAAAATTAATTAATTAATTAATTTAAATAGAGGGGGGGCACAAGTGAACAAGGGTGGAGACAGAGAAGAAGAGAGAATAAAACCCACAAGGAGCAGGGAGAAGGAGAGGGAGAGGGAAAGAGAGAAGTGGGGCTTACCTGATGCAGGGCTCAAGCTTATGAACCGTGAGATCATGACCTGAGCCGAAGTCAGATGCTTATTAACTGACTGAGCCACAGGCGCCCAGAGGGCATTTTTTGTCTAATGAGAGAATGCTTTTTTTTTTTTTTAATTTTTTTTTTCAACATTTATTTATTTTTGGGACAGAGAGAGACAGAGCATGAACGGGGGAGGGGCAGAGAGAGAGGGAGACACAGAATCGGAAACAGGCTCCAGGCTCTGAGCCATCAGCCCAGAGCCTGACGCGGGGCTCGAACTCACGGACCGCGAGATCGTGACCTGGCTGAAGTCGGACGCTTAACCGACTGCGCCACCCAGGCTCCCCTAAGAGAATGCTTTTAATGTTTTGCTGTTGAGTTTGGTACTAGCTGAAGGCTTTTTGTAGATATTAGGTTAAGGAAGTTCCCCTTTCTTCCCATTTTAAGGTGCTGGAGACACTGGAGAAGAAGAATGCTCATCAGACACTTGTTACTTTTTGTTGGTTTTGCTAAGCTGGTGCTTTGGGAATGTAGTCTACCTAAAATGAAAAAGCCATTTGAAGGCAGAAATTGGAAAATACAGTCTCAAAGCCATTATGGTGACCAAAAGTGTTTTAGAGAAAATGATCTCAACGTTGTGCTTTTCCTACTTTGATGATACCTGTTTGAATACCTATGCCTGGGGTATAAAGGTTTTTAAAATTGTATTTCAAGAGTTCGTCAAAATTTATAGCATAAACTCTAAATATGAGTTTTGGTAGTAAGACAAACCTGAGTAGGCTTCAGTTTGGGCACATTTGGAGAGAAGTACTATGTATGGTGTTGGGCAAGGATTCAGATTTCTACTGTGTCACTTCAGAAGGGTGTAACATTTTTAGATCTTAGTTTCCTTAAATCCTAAAAACCAGGTTCTTTCAGGGAGTAACTTGCCATGAATCTGGTAGTTAATCTTGTGGTCCTGGGGTATTTGAAATTATATCCAGGTGGTGGTTGTAGTTAGAAATTGTGATAAATCTGGGGCCCCAGAGTGGCTCAGTGGGTTAAACTTCCAACTTCGGCTCAGGTTCATCTCATAGGTCATGAGTTTGAGCCCTGCATCGGGCTCTGTGCTGACAGCTCAGAGCCTGGATGGAGCCTGCTTCAGATTCTGTGTCTCCCTCTTTCTCTGTCCCTCCCCCGCTCATTCTCTCTGTCTCTCTCAAAAAATAAACATTAAAAAATTTTTTGATAAATCAGATTACTAGAAAGCTTATCAATTACTGGGTGAACCATGAGGGAAATTTCAGCAGTATTCCTGTTTTAGAAAGATTTCATAGGGAATGTCTGGAGAGTAAGCTTTTTTGTTTGCTTGTTTTTAAAATTCATGGTTGAACTCTGCCTGGTTTATATACTTTAAAATTTAATTGTGTGCTTTCACATTACAAACTTATACCTGTGTTGTCAGGACTTTAGGTCTCTTTGTATGCAGGCAAATAGGCATATTTTAGTGTGTCTTTCTTGACAGCTTTTTTTTTTTTTTTTAATTCATTTTGGGAGAGAAAGGAAGAGAGAGCGGTGGCAGTGGGGGGGGGGGGGAGGGACAGAAAGAGAGGGAATGAGAGAGAATCCCAAGCAGGCTCCACATTGCCAGTGCCAAGCCCAATGTGGGGCTCGAACCCATGAACCATGAGATCATGACCTGAGCTGAAACTAAGAGTTGGACACTCAACCAACTAAGCCATCCAGGTGCCCCAATTGCTAGAATTTCAAAACAGCATTGTATGTGTCTAGGAACAATAACTGTAGACTTTCTTTATCACTGTTGTGCTAATGCATGTTCAAAGTGAGACAGATGGGACATCAAGATATATAAAACCTAATTATTAAATGGTGTTTGATGTCCTACTGTGTATGTTTAGAAGTAGAAGTGGAACTAGGATGGGGCATCTCAGAGAGACAGAATAAGATGGGCAAAGGCTCTTAGTCTAAAAAGAGAATGGCCTGTTTGAGTACAGATCTACCTTGACCTACACTGGGGTTATGTTCCAATAAACCCATTGTAAGTTGAAAATATCCTAAGGCAAAAATTCATTTAATACACCAACCTACTGAACATCACAGCCTAGCCTACCCTTCCTTAAACATGCTTACAACACACACATTCACCTACGGTTGGGCAGCAGCATCCAACACAAAGCCTGTTTTGTAACAGAATCTTGAATATCACATGTAACTGAAGACAAGTGAAAAACAGAATGTAAGCGTTTCAGTTGTTGAACCTCAAGATCACATGGCTTCTAGAAGGTGCAGCTGGCTGCCTCTGCCCAGCAGGAGAGAGTATCATACCGCACACTAGTTGCCTGGGAAAAGATTAAAATCAAAATTCGAAGTGTGGTTTCTACTGAATGTGTCTTGCTCTCGCACCATCCTAAAGTTGAAAAATCAAAGTTGAACTGCCCTCGGTCTGGGTCAGGGACTGTCTATAATCTTAAGTAATTTGGGAGGACACAGTGGCCAGCACACAGTAGACTCTTCAGAAATAGTCACTCTACAAATCATTGAGGGAATGAACTGATGAATGAATGAATGAATGAATGCATTGGATTATAGAGTGAGTGTAGGGTTAGTTAAGAGATGTGTACACTTGGCCATGAAAATCTCTTACGCCATGTATTAAGGAGCTTTTTTTTTAAATTTTTTTTTTTAACGTTTATTCATTTTAGACACAGAGAGAGACAGAGCATGAATGGGGGAAGGTCAGAGAGAGAGGGAGACACAGAATCTGAAAGAGGCTCCAGGCTCCGAGCTGTCAGCACAGAGCCCGATGCGGGGCTCGAACTCACGGACCGCGAGATCATGACCTGAGCCGAAGTCGGTCACCCAACTGACTGAGCCACCCAGGTGCCCCTTAAGGAGCTTTTTTAAGTCCAGTGTGCTTTGGGAAATTATAGAAAGATGTGAGCAGGGGAACAAAATGACCAGATTTGTATTTTCTAAAACTTGGGTAATTTTATTGCCTAATAAATTATCCTTCCATAACCCCTTTATGAGGCAAATACAAGGTCAAATAGTTCAGTCTGTGATTCAGTAGTTTTATCACTACATCATTTACTCTCTGGGCTGTGTCTTCACCTGTAAGGGAGGCAGGTAGACTTGGGAATTTTTCTGTCCCTTCCTCTTTAGAACATCTGTGATTTTAATTAAGGGGACAGGCAACACTGCTACTGATGGGACTTCAGACCTGAGCCCTTTCTGTTGGGTTCCACCTCCTGGCTCTGGAGGCATCTCTCTGGGCTGTCATAGAGTTTAGATGGCTAAGGTGCTTTGTGGATGCCCAGATGTTCCTGGGATGCTTCCAGTTTTGTGGGTGATGGTAACATCTGTGTGTTCTTTCTTTGTTGTCTGGGTCATGATCTCATGGGTATAACCACCATTTGTATTTATTTGGTCACTTTGATCTCTGGGGCAGTGAGGTAAAAGCTCCTATTACATTTTTATAACTGTAAGTAGAATAAATGCTGCATTTACTTGGTAATTAGGGAAACCTTACTCTTTGGAGGTGATTAGGGGAAAAGGATTTAACAATTCCTTGAGATCTTAATGCTATATTTTTAAATTTAGGTCTCAAGGAGAAGATGTGGTTTTAGGATTTTTTAAAGGAATTTAGGAATTTTTTTTTTTTTTTTACTTGAATTCAGTGGGGTCTTTCTTATCAGAATGTCACCTTTGGCAAATTTCTTCTGTTAATATGTAAAGAATAGTGCAACAGGTGGAAAGGGTCACTGAATAGTGGGTGGGGGTGAGTTAAAAGAAGAGAAATCCTACAGATGATGGCTGGTTGGATGATAAAGATGTGGGATTGTGTGTTGATATATTCCCTGTGGTGGTCTGTAAATTTGTGTGGGAGACATTTGTTCTCATTTCCTGTTTCATCACACCCTGCCACCTGCTGTGTCGCTATACAAAGTAACAGTACTTTTCAAGATTGCTGTTTAGGAAATGTGTTTTATGCGTCAGGAAGCCAATTTTGTTGTTGTTCACAGAAGGCTGATCCAGGAAATGTCTGTCAAGGCTCTAAATTTGAAAGGGGTGTGTGTGTGTGTGTGTGTGTGTGTGTGTGTGTGTGTGTGTGTGGTCAAGTTAGGGAATGAGTTACCTTGGAATTGTGTGTGCATAGACGTTTTGTCCACAGTGGGTGGAGGAAAATGCTTTACAGTGTGTTTTGTAGCTATTATCCTGTGGGATTTCTCACTTAAAAATTGAAACTGTATCCAGATACAGCTGTAATTTAAAATAATAATAAGGATAATACAGTCTGTATTTTTCTCTTTGTGGACACTGGGATGACAGAACAACTGTGTTGCTGTTTGAGGTAAACAGAGAGACTCTGTAAATCCATCTTCGTGATTCGGATTTGGTAGTTATAAATTCACCTACTTGCTAAACGTTATTTGTAATCCCCAAATCAATATTCATGACACTTTTGTGGTTATTTGGGGCCATGGGCAGAGCAGTGAAAAAGTAGGGGTCCCCTGGCAGGCTCCTTCTCAGCTGAGGTTCAAGTGGTGCTCTGCCTTCTTTCTTTAGCTCTCATACTGTAAACAAGAGTCCTTTTTTAATTTTTTAATTTTTATTTATTTTTTGATGGGGAGAGACAGCACAGGAGCGGGGGGGGGGGTGGGCAGAGGGAGAGAGAGAGACAGAGAGAATCCTAAGCAAGCTCCACAGAGCCCGATGTAGGTCTCAGTCTCATGACACTGACATCATGACCTGAGTCGAAATCGAGTTGAATGCTCAGCTGCCCACCCAAGTGCCCCAGGAGTCCTTTTCATGGTCTGTTTAATGCCATGTTTTGTGCTTTTTGTTGGTGATTTTGCTACCTTTAGGTAGCATTTTAATGACCCTCAAGTGTCTGTTGTTCTTTTTTTTTTTTTTTAACGTTTATTTATTTTTTTGAAGGAGAGAGAGACAGAATGTGAGCAGGGGAGGGGCACAGAGAGAGGAAGACAGAATCTGAAGCAGGCTCCAGGCTCTGAGCTTTCAGCACAGAGCCCGACGCAGGTCTTGAACCCACAAGCCGTGAGATCATGACCTAAGCCCAAGTCAGGCGCCCAACTGACTGAGCCACCCAGGCGCCCCCAAGTGTCTGTTTTCTTAAGTGGAAGAAGGCTTTGATGTGCTTTTAGGGAGAAAATACTTGTGTTAGATAAACTTTGTTCAGGCATGAGTTTATAAGTACTTTATAAATTTATAAGTTGTTGGCCATGAGTTCAATGTTAGTGAATCAACAATGTATAATAAATAAGGTGTCCTAGAACAGAAACATACATAAAATGAGGTAACGTATTGATCTTTCGGTGAAATGTTGTGACTAGAGGCTTGTAAGAACCTAGTCTTGTATGTCTCCTAGGAGCAAAGCATCAGCATTCACAACTACTTCATAGAACATACTTACCAGGAATAATGAGAATTGAGTCTATTTGGAGTAAAAGCTTATTGGTCTTACTCACAGGTCACATGTCTAGGTGAACATGGGGAATTTCTGTGCGTTTGAAAAGATAAAGTAAAAATCTCTTGAGAATTAAAGGAACTGTTTAATTTGGAGCTAAGAACAAATACTAGTGCAAAGGTAAAATTTGACTTTCTGAGTTCTTTATTTAAAGTTTGACCTTCTGAAGTCTGTTATTTGGGGGGGCACCATCTGTGATCACATGTCCGTGGTGAGCGTCTGACTTTTGATAAAATCTTACTACACATTCCAGAGATTGGGAGACTTGGGGACATTTATTTGAAGTGGTCCTTACAAGGTCTGCAGACAGCTCTTGGACTGTCTCAGACTCTGGGACTTGGTCGTGGCTGACTGTGTGTATGTGTTGGCTTCATTAGAGTGTCTGAAGTGACAGCCAGGGAGCCACACATTCCACTGGTTTTCAGACACTATTTCTTTTACTGAGACCCTTCTTTATGGGGTATGGTCCTTCCAGAGCAACTGCCTGACTTGAATCTAGGAAACGGTGGGAGAGAATTTTCCCACATTACTAGCATTACAGAGCTGTGAGAGAATGGACTTTGGATGTGGTGAATTGGATGACTTTTGGGTAGAGCTGGTTAGAGGACAGAGTCAGCTGGATATCATTGTAGCATCATTGCTACGTGGGGTTTTTCTTTTAATAGCACTAAAACTGAAGTTTTGTTTTTTATTTTTTTTAAATGTTTATTTTTGAGAAAGAGAAACAGAACAGGAGCAGGGGAGGGGCAGAGAGAGAAGGAGACACAGAATCCGAAGCAGGCTTCAGGCTCGGAGCTGTCAGCACAGAGCCTGACATGGGGCTCGAACTCATGAACCATGAGATCGTGACCTGAGCCGAAGTCGGACACTCAACCAACTGAGCCATGTAGGTGCCCCTGAAATTTTGTTTTTTTAAATTCACCTGCAACCTTCAGTGTCCTTCCTCTTTGTTTTATTTCATTTATTATTGTTTGAAGAGTACTCTTTAAACCAGTCTTTGAGATTGAATATACATGGGAACTTAAAAAGAAAGGATTAGGCAGAGTGAGACTAAAAATGCCATTTGTGTAGTTTCATCTAGAAGATTCTCTCTGGCCATATGCTAAAGGAACCTAAAGGAGATAGACTCGTTTTTATATGAATCAGATAATCTAGGAGTTAGTGCCTAACTTTTGCATTAGTTGGATACACCCCAAATGTTCAGCAATGATTTGCTTTGTAAATTATTTTCCATAAAAATTGTTAAATGTAAGTCAGCTTCCAAAATCTGTTTGAAATTGGTACTTATTATGTACTGAATGTTTGTATCCCTGCAAATTCATAGGTTGAAGCCCTAACCCCCAATGTGATGATATTTGGAGGTGGGGCCTTTGGGAGGTAATTCGGTTTAGATGAGGTCATGAGGGTGGGGCCCTCATAGTAGAATTATGCCCTTATAAGAAGAGGAAGAGAGACTAGAGTTCTTTGTTCCTCTCTTTTACATTGAGGAAACTGAGTAGGTAGCCTTCTGCAAGCCAGAAGAGGGTCCTCACCAGGACCTGAATCTGCTGGCACCTTGATCTTGAAATTTCCCAACCTCCAGAACTGTGAGAAGTAACCGTCTGTTGTTTTGTTTTAACAAAACAATACTTTGGGATTTCGTTATTACAGCCTGAACTCAGACAATACTGCATGTGCTAGGATAATATATTTTAACTTTATCCTTGGTTCTTGGTATAGAGCTTCAAAAACTCTGAATTTCCTGAATGAAGTGTTTTGTTACACTGATGGAGTGACTTATGGTTGTCTTTAGATAGCTTCAGGATGGGGGGGGGGGGCTGGTCACCAGAAAGACCAACAATATGATTAGAGGCTTGGAGCTTTGGGCCAGCTTGACCTCCAGGAAGGGCGTAGGGACTAGACATTGAGCTCAGTCACGTGGCCAGTGATTTAATGAGTCATGCCTATATAATGAAACCCCAATAAAAACTCTGGTTGCTGAGGCTTATTGGAGTGTCCTGGTTGATAAACTGATTATATTGAAAGGGTGACAGTCCTGGGTTCAGTGAGGAGAGTGCACAGAAGCACTGCATTTTCCCTACCCCCATCTCCCTCTATATGAGTTTCTGTTCAGCTGTTTCTGACCTGTAACAGGTATGTGAGTCATTCTGGGTTCTGTGAGTCATTCTAGTGAATTATCAAATCTGAAGAGGGTGGGGAGACTCTTGAATGTCTTGTCTGTTGGTCAGAAGTATGGGTGGTCTGGGGACTCCAGAAGTACAGCTGGCATCTGAAGCAATGGCAGTCTTGGGGAGGACTGAGCCTTAAAATCTGTGGAGTTCAGTACTAACTCCAGGTGGTTAATGTCAGAATTGTATTGTAGTACATCCAGTTGAGGGTCAAAGTGGAATATTGAATTTATGTTTATCACAGTGGAAGGCTCACTACTAGCTCATATAGTTGATAGTACTTTATGTTGATGAATCTTTTAATTTTTACCAATCAGATGTGTGCAAAATGGTATTGTGGTTTTATTTTTTATTTCCCAGATTTAAAAGCCTGAGCATGTTTTGTTTATTGGCTGTAAATATTTGTCTACTCCTTATACTTTTAACTGGCTTTAGTTTCGTGCTTGGCTAGGGTTTCTAGTATGATGTCAAGGAGTTAGGCATCTTTGTTTTGTATTTTCATGGAATTCACCTTGCCATTGAGTGTGATGTTGCAAAAGGAAACTTACTCCTTTTAAATTCAAACACAACCTTAATCTCTCTTAAGTTTAAAAGAATCCTACTGAAATAATTTGTCCATGGGTTATATTTTCTTGGCTAATGGAAAATATTTTCCAAGAATAGATTATTAAAATTGTAGATCTGTTTGAGCAAGAATGAAAGAGTGTTACAATTAGGAAGCGAACTCTCAGATTATCTCAGAGTCATACCCAGTATTTGAGTCTCTTCACAGGCGTGGGCTCCAAGTGGCTCTTGGCCCTATAGTCTTTCAACTTTCTTGATCGAGCACACTAGTAGTACAGTATTTCTTGGCATATATCCATAATGTATATTGACTAATTTACAAATGCTACACATATATGCTATAGTAATTATGTACATTACAGGTATAGTAAATGGAAAGTTTCAAAGGATAAGATCAAGCAAATGTAAATACAGTTTCTAATATTTTCTTCTCACACATCCCAATGGACCATCTTGTTGGCTCATTTTGGATAGCAGTGATCTGGCCTCCCTTGTCCTTCCCCCAGAGACGGGGAATTTGCAACTTCTAGAGTTAGCTTGCTTCAGGTGTGGTGTTAATTTGTGTGGTACAGTGATTGGAATGAACAAGCATTTGGTCAAGGAAATTCTCGTATCCTTGGAGAATTTTTAAAACTTCCATTTCCTTTAAATCAAGTCTTCAGATTCTGGGTGCTTGAAATGTTTTGGCTTGTAACTCTCAGCTGCCTCCTGTGTGGAGAGGAAAGGTAGGAGATAGGTGTACAATCACAGTTTCTTAATCTCTTGGCACACTGGGACGTATGAAATCAGGGGATTTGACATCATGTTGTTTGGCCAGTTTCTATAAATGCTTCTGCAGCTGTCATAAGCCATGTATCACAAAACCTCATTCTGTCATTTTATCAGATCATACAGTTATTATAGAGAACTTTCTCCCCTTGGCAAGTTCTTTCCAACAGTGAATCTATAATATACATATGTCTCCACGATGGTTAAAAAAAAAAAAAAAGAAAGATGGATGTGAGGAATCCATTCACCATTTGAGAGGCTATTTGCTTTCTAAGCTTTTTTTGTGATTATGAGACACACCTCATGTTAATGCCTTCAGTTCCATTTCATTTGCCTTTATCTCTGAGTAGGGAAGGATATTTTGTTTAACTGAGCTTTGCCATTTTTATTTTTTAGCAGTAAGGGCCAAAAGAATGCTGTCATGGAGATTTTGATGAAAAATGAGAAACATGAGGGCAAACACTGCAGTACTTCTCTTTTATTCCATCACATGTCCAATGTCTATTTTACTACAAGGATTTTTAATTTAATTTAATTTAATTTAATTTAATTTAATTTAATTTAATTTAAGAGAGAGCAAGCAAGCGATCAGGGGAGAGGGACAGAGGAGAGAGAGAGAATCTTAAGCAGGCTCCACGCAAAGGGCAGAGCCCAATGTGGGGCTCAATCTCATAACTGCGAGATCAAGAGTTGTACACTTAACTGACTGACCCACCCAGGGGCCCCGGTGACCATTAATCTGTTCGTCATCCTTTGGCATTTCTGTCCACCACTCTAGGAAAACAGTGGAACCAAGCTAGGGCTTGGGGTAGTAAGGTCGGAGGGGTTAAACTACTTTTTTCTCTTCCCTTGTTCTGTGATGGCTGAGAACCAGCCTCCGTGCATCGGCATCTCCTTGCTTCAGGACCATTGTAGACCTTGAGGATGAGACACTGTACTTGTCTCACACTTTGTCTAAGACCACATCAGAGCAAAATCAGTCTCTACTTGTTTTCCTCAATTTTCTGCTATCTCAGTCACCGGTTCATTATGTGAATGTACTCTCTAATTAATGTTACAGTTTTGATCCCTGGTTTTTGAAGCTTTGATATAATTTTTAACAGAAAATCACTTGGCATTCAAAACATCAAAGCGCATGCAAAAAATGAAAAATTCATTTTTCTCTTACAGACCCCCATATGTCCCTCCCCACCATCTAATGCTTGTAAATATTTAAACGCAGAAAAATATTTTAACTTTATGTCTAACTAATTAAAGAAGGTCCTGTTGATTTTAATTATTACCTAGTGATTGACCTTTTCGTTACAGTCTCTTGAAGTAGCTTGAAAAGCCAAGGATGTGCTTCATGAGTTCATGAGTTTTGGAAATTGGTGTAATAAAGAGGTACTCTGGAGAATAGCGAGGATTGCTTTTTTCTAATTTAAAGGGAACAGAAGAAAGGACCTAAAAATGCAAACAGGTACACTTGCTGAAAGGTTTGGGGGAACAGGAGCTTTCTTTGAAGTACCTGACAGAATAATTCCATAGCAATTTTTTCTTTAAACACTGTGATCACAGGGGCGCCTGGGTGGCTCAGTTGGTTAAGCGCCGACTCTTGATATTGGCTCAGACAGCTTCCTGAGTTTGAGACCTGCATTGGGCTCTATGCTGACAGTGCGGAGCCTGCTTGGGATTGTATCTCTCTCCCTCTCTCTCTGCCCCTCCCTGCTCACACTCTCTCTCTCAAAATAGATAAATAAAAGCTTAAAAATTTTTATAAACACTGGATCCCAGAAGTAATCTTACTGAGCTGTTTTGAACAGGGAGACTTACAGTTGTGGGGCATTGCTGACTGTTTGCAAGAATAACTTTTCCCATACCCTCTTCTGGGTTCCATCCAGTTGTTCTTTGACCTGTTGCTTGTGTTGACTAGCTCTTAACCAGTTTTCTGTCTCATCTCTTGGGAGTTTACTTATTTGGAGCAATAAAGTTGTATTTTGTTTTTTGTTTGCTTGCTTGTGTGTGTTTGCATATTTAATGTACTTTTTTCCTTGATACTTTAGATGTGGATTGAAATTATGAAAGATATTGGTTCAAAAAGGTTATTCTTAACAGAAACTTTATCATATTTGTTATTTTTGACTAGTTATGGATCCTGTGAATTTCTGCATCTGGAGATAAGGAGTTAACTGGAAAGATATGTATCACATTGGAATGTTAATTGCTTTTTTAAATGCATTTAGGTCTAAAAATTCAAGTAATGAGATAAGATCCTCAAATCCCCAAATCTGGAATCAAGGTGATAAAACTAAACCTGTAATAGAAGGAACAGTTTTAAACTCATTTTTATATTACAGTTAAAGGCAACATTGTGAGATTAAGGGGATCATGACATACAGTTAATATAAGAAGCTTTAGTGACATACAAGGGATATTGAAAAAGGAGAAATGAGTAAAAATTTTAATCTGTGCCTCCTTCTGTGCGAAGGAGAGTCTTCCAATTTTAGATAACTGGTCTGATTATTTTTAGAATTATCTCTAGATCAAAGAAGGGCAGTTTTCTATAACTTGATAGAACTATTGCCTAGGAATGTTCAACTCCCATTTATTTGCTCCAATTTTCTGCTTACCAAGCAACCTATTGATCTTGAATTTTTGGTCTTCTGTGAGGACTTGCCCTGTCCAGATACCTGCTTTTATTATTTCAACAACAATAACAAAAAAACCAACCTTCCCCAAACTGTTTTGTTTAAAAACAAACATGCAGTTGTTGATGGTATAATCAGTTTGGTTGAGTTTGGTTAGCACAAGTCAGCTCCCAAAAGAGTAATCATTTGATGGAGTGATAAGAATTAAATTTCTGAATTTCTAAAGCTGATGATCAGATGATTTCATTTGAAATAACCAGTGTTACAGTCTTGATAATAGATTCCATGGAATTCTGTTGAATACAAATATAAATTTTGTTTATTACTGTAGTCCTCTTATAATGAAGGGATATCTTATTGAATAATAGTAGTGCCATGGAAATATAAAAAAAAGTTTTTATTTTTCTGGCTATTTTTTCCACAGGTGATATTTAAGATACCTACATAGTTTCTGTAGCTTCTTGGCTGGATCCTTTATCTTTGGTTACCCATTTCTGAGAGCACTAGGTTGAACAGTGAGGAAATATACATGGGCAAAACCTGGAGGTGTGGACACTTGTTTTAGCTGTAGGTCCTGAGGAGGTTAAATTCCTGAATTTATGTGGCTTATTCCTGGAGTCCTCAGAGGATCTGCCCCACCTTCTTCCATCTCCAGCTGTTTGCTCTGGACCTTCCTGTAGAAGCTAAGGCTTCCCTGTTCCCTTCTCACATTCTCAGACTGCAGCCTTGGGGGTCAGAAGTGTTGCGAGTACCCTCAACTACACTAATAGTCACTGGGTTGAGTACTGCCTTCTGGGAGCCAGAGATTTTGTTTCTTTCTGTTTTCCCCAGACCCAGGAGCTAGTATGCTAACTATGAACCATTATAGCTTGATTCTAATGTTTTTGATACTATGTTAATAGGGAAACCTATGTTGGCTAGACAATTTTATTAGTGTTATTTATGTTAGATTGGTAATATTTTATTTTTTAGTTTTTTTTTTTTTTTTAAATCAATACAGTCTTTATTTGGACTTTAAAAACAGGCCATAAGACAACTTTTTGGCAGTCCATTGTTCTAAGATTTTAATACTTTTGAGTGAAAAATGCCTTGAAAGGCTATAACAAAGTTCATTTGGCTTCTAAAACAAGTCTTTAAGTGAAATTAGTAATGCTGTTTTTTTAATTAGTAGACTTTTGTTTTTTTTTTTTAATTTATATCCAAGTTAGTTAGCATATAGTGCAACAATGATTTCAGCAGTAGATTCCTTAATGCCCCTTACCCATTTAGCTCATCCCCCCCCCCCACAACCCCTCCAGTAACTCTCTGTTCTCCATATTTATGAGTCTCTTATGTTTTGCCCCCTCCCTGTTTTTATATATTTGCTTCCCTTCCCTTGTGTTCATCTGTTCTGTGTCTTAAAGTCCTCGTATGAGTGAAGTCATATATTTGTCTTTCTCTGACTAATTTCGCTTAGCATAATACCCTCTAGTTCCATCCACATAGTGGCAAATGGCCAGATTTCATTCTTTTTGATTGCCAGGTAATACTCCATTGTGTATATATACCACATCTTCTTTATCCATTCATCCGTTGATGACACTTGGGCTCTTTCCATACTTTGGCTATTGTTGATAGTGCTGCTATAAACATTGGGGTGCATGTGTCCCTTCAAAACAGCATACCTGTATTACTTGGATAAATACCTAACAGTGCAATTGCTGGGTCATAGGGTAGTTCTATTTTTAATTTTTTTAGGAACCTCCATACTGTTTTCCAGAGTGACTGAACCAGCTTGCATTCCCACCAGCAGTGCAAAAGAGATCCTCTTTCTCCGCATCCTTGCCAACATCTGTTGTTGCCTAAGTTGTTAATGTTAGCCATTCTGACAAGGGTGGGGTGGTATCTCATTGTGGTTTTGATTTGTATTTCCCTGATAATGAGTGATGTTGAGCATTTTTTCATGTGTTGGTTGGCCATCTGGATGTCTTCTTTGGAGAAGTGTCTATTCATGAGTGGACTTTATTTTTTTTTCAATACATGAAATTTATTGTCAAATTGGTTTCCATACAACACCCAATGCTCATCCCAAAAGGTGCCCTCCTCAATACCCATCACCCACCCCCATCAACCCTCAGTTTGTTCTCAGTTTTTAAGAGTCTCTTATGCTTTGGCTCTCTCAGTGGCCTTTATTTATTTATTTATTTAAAAAAAAATTTTTTTTTCAACGTTTATTTATTTTTCTTGGGACAGAGAGAGACAGAGCATGAACGGGGGAGGGGCAGAGAGAGAGGGAGACACAGAATCGGAAACAGGCTCCAGGCTCTGAGCCATCAGCCCAGAGCCCGACGCGGGGCTCGAACTCACAGACCGCGAGATCGTGACCTGGCTGAAGTCGGACGCTTAACCGACTGCGCCACCCAGGCGCCCCTCAGTGGCCTTTATTTTTAAGGCTGGTTTGGATGAATAGCAAAGTCAAGCTGCTACAGAGATGTCCCACGTACTCCCTCTCCCCATCTATAAACACAGCTTCTCTCATGGCCAACATCCTCCACCAGTGTGGTACATCTGTTACAACTGATGAAACAACATTGACTATGTCAGTATCCCCCAAAGTGCTTAGCTTACATTGGGGTTCTCTCGGTGCTGTAAATTCTGTAGGTTTGGACAATGTTTAATGAAAATTAACCTCCATTACAGTATCATACAAAAAAGTGATACTGCCCTAAAAATCCTCTGTTCTCTACCTGTTCATCCACAATCTTCTCACAAATTCCTGGCAACCACTGATCTTTTTATTATCACCATAGTTTTTTCTTTTCCAGAATGTCATAAAGTTGGAGTCATACAATCTGTACCCTTTTCAGATTGGCTTATTTCATTGAGTAGCATGCATTTAAGATTCCTCTGTGTCTTTTCATGATTTGGTAGCTCATTTGTTTTTATCCCTGAATGATATTCCATTGTATGGATGTACCACAGTGTATTTATCAGTTCACTTGTTGAAGGACATCTTGGTTGTTTCCGGGTTTTGGTAATTATGAATAAAGCTGCTATAAACCCATGTGCAGGTTTTTGTGTGGATGTAAGTTTTCACCCCATTTGGTTAAATACCAAGGAGCACCATTGCTGGATTGTATGGTTAACAGTATGTTTGATTTTGTAAGAAGTTACCAGACTGTCTTTCAAGTGACTATCCCATTTTGCGTTCCCACCAACAATGAATAAGAGTAGTAATACCTTTTAATCCTAAAGAGACTGATATGCTAAATGTATTTTTTTGATGACTTCCTTGCGAGGATGTCATTTTGGCAAAGGACTGTGAAGTTTGAAGGGTCAGGGTAAGAGGGTTGACTGTGGTATGTGACACACATGTGCGTGCATGTGTCATATCCAGAAGTAATGGAGTATGTTTTCCCCAGAAAAGTGCAACATCCTTCTTTTACAGATTGCCACAGCTCGTCCAGAAATTATCTTATGTTTTGGAGTCATTGTTGGAAATAGAATCATGCTGTTAGTGTGATTATAGCACTAATGTTCTTTCATTATAATAGTACTGATGATGAAAATATCTGTGGCATTTTAGGCATATGACTGGACCCCCAAAAGGTGTTTATTCTGGTTTGTTACTGTTTACTAGGGTGTATTATGATCTCGCCAACTGTATCCTAGCGCTGGGAGTTGAAGTGAAAACTATGACTTTGGACACTGCTCTTTAAAGTCAGGATAGTTTCCTGGTTCCCTCAGCTCAAGCCTTGATGTGGACAGAATCATCATTTGTCTTGTTAATGGTACAAATGGGGCGAGGGCTCTCTGGCCTTGGATAGCACAGCTCCTGCAAAGTTAGCTAAATGCTCACATTTCTGCAGTCTCTGCTTCTGACTTCCAGTATGTTTGTTCTTCACTTGTATGGTGAGGGGACTTTGAAGGAAGCAAAGAAAGGCAACAGTTTTTTGAATTGGTACAAGACAAATAAGAGAAAAAAAAAAAAAAAGATTTTCCCCTCCATGTTATTATTACCATAAAGAGTATGTTCCATACTGTTGCTCTATAATGATTCTATACTGATGCTTTTTAATTATATTTGCATTGATGGTTACTGATCTGCCTTTAAAGTCGACTTTCCTTTTTAAAGTAGGAATAAAATGAGAAGAGGGGGAAAAGTCTCAAGCAGGGCCTTCTTCCACCCGGGTGCCTTATAGCTACTCCACGGGAATAGTACAAATGACACCTGCATGAGTGGCTGGCCTACCAGCTGTATGTTACCTGACTTGTCCTGGTATCTTCTGCGACTGAAACTTTGGTGTGGGTACTGCTCTGTTGAATATTGGACTGTTCTCATACAGAATCCCCTTGGAACTATCATCATGCTTCTTCTGAGTCATAACATGAAATTTGCCATATGGCAAATTTGCCATTTGCCATTTGTGTAAAAGACAACCCTAATATCAGGCTATTTCTCATTTTCCCTTCGAGAAGATTTTTAAAACAGGCTTATGCCAACTTGAATATATAAACATTTTAGGAATGTAGGTGAAATAATCATTTAAATAATCATTTAAAATATTTTATTTATTAACTTACATGTTATAAGTAACATATATAAAAAATTAGGATTGTTTCCCATATTCTTACATCTTCTGGAGCCATTTTATCCCAATTCTTTGAATACGTCTTTGACATCAGTGATCGTTATAGTCTCATTTTAGCCATCAATCAGTACAGTTTCCCAGATCATATTATATTCATTTCCATGAATAAATTATTTATGACAGTATACTTTATTTTTTTTATTTATTTTTTTAAAGTTTATTTATTTTTGACAGAGATAGAGTGTGAGCATGAGCGGCGGAGGGGCAGAGAGAGAGAGGGAGACATAGAATCCGAAGCAGGCTCCAGGCTCCGAGCTGTTAGCACAGAGCCTGACGCAGGGCTCAAACTCACAAACCGTGAGATCATGACTTGGGCTGAAGTCGGACGCTCAACCGACTGAGCCACCCAGGCGCCCCGCCCCGATAGTATACTTTAAAAATTTGTGAAAGAGTGCTATCATTGGAAATTTTAAACCATATATACTGATCCATGTGATATTAGCATGCACTTTTCCATTTCTCCTCTTGGTTTATATTTTGGATCTTCACGATATAACCACTTATTCTCCCGCCTAATAAACTATTTAAAAAGCTTGTTATTTACAGTAAAGCCATACCTCCCGGGGATAATTACATAAATCTGGTTTAATCTCTTTGCCTCTTAAAAAACAAAATAAAAATCTTCTATTATGAGTCCTACATAAGCTTCCAAAACTTGTATTATTTGAGGTCATTTCAAGCTAATTTGATTTCCCCACAGTAATATGTGGTCTAAAATGCAATAACTGGGAAGCTTTGTAAGAACTAGAATACAAAGTAGTTCTTTCCTTTCTGAAAGGGAAATTTAAGGGAGAAATTCTTTTATTATATTAAGGCATATGGGGTATGTAGAACTAGTCTCTGTCCTTATCTGTACATGTATTCATAGAAATTCTCTGTGGTTTCCTTACAATGCTCCCTTCTTTTACTCTGGCATTAAGAATGGAAATGCCAGGCATTTTACTCATCAATATTCTAAAAACTCATATAGTAAGATTTCAGGAGAAGTACTGAAAGAAAATGCAGTTGAGAGTATATATTTTATTGATCTATTGTGTCAAAACCACCCACTCGTATCTTATCAGTTACTCAGAAAAATCTACATTTGTTCATAACTGGTTTTTAAAAGTCTATGAAATCAGTCTGCCCTGTTTATGTCTTTGCTGAAACTTAGTACATCCTTCTTTGTGTTGCACTTTGACTTGCGGTCCCACTAGATTGTAAACTTTTTGACAGCAGAGAACACATTCATCCTTATATACTCCATTACTTCTGGCATTCAGGATGTGCTTAGTAATTAAATTAGAAAGTAGATGCCCCTAAAAAAAGTTTATAAACTTGATTTATAAATTCTAGAGAAAACTGGTGCTCTTTGGTTCACCTTCACGCTCTCCCTTTGCTGTTGTTTTTACCACTTAGCCCCTTCCTATTTTATTTTCCTTTCATTTTCTATTATTATATATAATTAATACTATTATATTATTATTAACATTAATTTAGGTTCTCCCTGGACATTTAAGAACTCGGAGTGTTTGACTTTTAGCACATGTCCACTTAATCTGGCCTTTTATGAGACCTCCAAGAGGGTTGAAAACAGTACCGAGTATAAGCAGGCAAATAAAGTAACTCCTGTCTCTCCACTTAAAACTATATAGACAGGCCTGTTTTATGCTAAATCACACACCTATGTTATATGGACTTGAACTTTTACTGCTGTGGAATGAAGGAAAATGGGGAAAAATCTAGAGAAGGCTTCCTTGACTTATCAGCATGGAATCACTGTGCAACAATGTGCTACATGACTGCCTTGCGAGTCTAATCCGCCTACACGCGTGAATCAATGGGGTCTTTGTTCTTGGCTTGCGGAAGAAGGCAGGAGCCAAGTAGTGGTGGGAGTTCAGTTTAGTTCCAGTGTTTTATAGATTGGGCTAATTTGCAAAGGGATCCAGACATTTGCTTTTTCAAGTGAGAGAAGCAAGAGCAGAAAATCCATTCTTTCTTGCTACTGAAGAACTTAATCTAAAACGTTACGTGTCATTTGTCCCTCATAGCTAGATGTGGACAGAGATGTATGATTATTTGTTTAGAGCCTGGAGATTGAACTGCTTCATTTTTTTATGGACATAAAAACCAAGAGCTCTCTTTTTCTCAGCCAAAGATGGAAGCAGTTATTTGAGAACCCTGTACTCAGTCATTAGAAACTCTCAACCTTAAAAATGGAACCTTAATTTCTGTTATCCTTTGCAGATTATTCAGTATATTCTCCTGCGGCTGGGAATACAGGACTTGACCAAGCGCAGAATATTGGCAAAAGCACTGTGTATGTTCAGAAAATTATTTACTTCTTTATAGAACTGAAGTTAATTGGAAACCAGCTGATGTCATCATGTCTCTGATGTCATTTGTGTTTGTGAAATCAGTTTTTACGCATTTTTAACATTTCTCTAAAATGTCATTGTAAGAAAAAGTATTAAAAAGATCTGGTGAGAGAGGTACCATTAGAAATGTTTCTGACACGTAAGATTGCACAATCAAGCAAGATTGTAGAATCAAGATTGTAGAATCTAGATGGATGTTCAAATTTGTCTTGTCAGAGTTCTTTATTTTATGGGAGAAGAACACAGATGTCTGATTGCTCCTTACTCTCTAATATAGTACGTGTCTTACTTTGCATTTTAATTATTTTTGTCTTCCCTCATATATCATATAGAATTACTTTAGGGCAAGGACTGAGTCTTATTTCATCCTTGTATCTTCAGTGCCTTAACTAACTGCCTGGCACGCAGTCCATTTTGGCGTATTTTCACAAAATGAATCACGGAATGAAGAACCAAACAGCAAATCAAGCTTTAGGCCACTGTCTTTCTCGTATAGGACTGCTGCTTATTTTACAAGTCAAATATTTTTCTCCCTTTAAAAGACAGTAAAAACATACCTCAAAGTAAAGGGATAGCCGGGGATAAGACAAGACCTCCTGGTCCTCAAAAGGTCACTCTCATGCCTGGGGGAGAAGAGGGGGACAAATAAATAAAACATGCAAAAATAAAAGATAATTCCAATGATATCCAAAGAAAAAGTGCCATGAGCATGAGATAGAACTGTGTTTCCCAGTATGTGGGAAACAGTGTGTTTCCCACCAAGTGTCTTGTCTTTAGTAGAAATCTAACCCCAGAATCCGGCATTAGTCCATCTATCCCATGGAGAGGAGATCCTTGCTACCACCCTGAAGGCTTAGCCCAGGCTCATGGTTGAAGTTCTTCTGGAACCAGAGCTGCTAAAAAGAACTTCTTTGGAAGGATTGGTTCAGGCAGGATTGGTCTCAAGGATGCTGTGTCGATGAATGGGATCTTTAGCCTTTTAGCTTTAGGAAAAGGATTTTTTTTCCTTTGATCTTGTTAAAGGCTGCCACCGACAAAGGCTCTTTTTAAAATATTGTCCTGGTTTTAAAATAATTGGAACAAGGTCTTAAAGGGCATCACCTTAAACTTTGTCAGTATCCAGAAAGCATCATTTCATTGTAGAATTCTGACCTGCTGTGTAATAGATGAGTCAGTTTAGTAAACAAATATTTATCGAGCACCTGGTTTGTGTCAAGGACAGTGCCTGAGGGATTGCAGAGTAGTGTTTTCTAAATTGTGGGTTACAACTCCCTAATGTCATAAAATCAATTTAGTGAGCTGTAACTAGCATTTTAAAACAAATAAAATGGAGAATAGAATAGAATGTCAAATTGCATCATAGATAATATTGTTTCATCAAACTTGAGTTTTAGTTCTGTGTGTATGTGTGTGTTCTGGGCTGCAATATAAGGTGGGGTTTTGTTTGTTTTTACTATATGTCATGGTCAGAAAAACTTGAAAAATCCTTTAGTAGAGGATACCCAAAAAATATAGATTCCTTGCTTTTGAAAAAGTTACTCTCTTGTAGGATAACAGAAACTTACACAAAGGGGTAAATATTCAAGTACTGAATTCTGTGGTTTGGTTAGTGAGTGTTGGGTGTTCTGAAAAGTAATTGTCAAGTGTCATGGAGACCATAGTACTTGAACTAGACATGGAAAGATAGGTAGGCTTGGGAAGGAGTAACTTCAAAGTGAGAAATGGTATATGGATAAAAAAAGATGGCAAGACTGGAGTAGAAGTTTTAGTTTACATTGGAGAGTTTTAGGATATGGTTTGAAGGTATAAAATGAAGCATACTTGTTCAGATTTATGGATACCTTGCAATAACATGCCTAAGGAGTTGCACTGGATCAAGTAACTTGCAAGGATCAGTAAGCTGGGGAGTGATAGGATGTAGGATGGGTTTATACAGTATTTATACAGTTTATACAGTCCCACTCCTTCCCAATTCCTCTTTGGTCCTGGAGCTCCTAAGGGAATTTCTTCCAGGTGGGTGTCAGGTACCAGGGCTCTGGCATCAGATCAAAGAGAGCTAGAGAGGACTTTGGCTGCTCTCCAGAATGTAAATAGAAAGGTAGAAGAAGTCCCATTGTGGTGCGTGTGAAATACTCCCTCGGATGAGAACTGAAGCACTGTCTGTTTGAAATATGGTGAAGGATGGATTTGAAGAACATTTCTTCTGATACCACTGCTAAATGTTTGCTCTCAATGTAGAAGGAAAAGCAGATAAGAAAAGCTTATGTTTTTGAAGTGCTGGGAATGTGACCGACCTACCTGAAGTATGCTATGTAAGTAATTTGTGAGATGATCTCTTTGCCTTCAGCATCCCTTCACTGAATGTGGTATATACATCATTTATAAAAACAGTTTCAGTAGTGATCATAAAAAATTTCTTCTTGCTGGAGAGGGACATTGAAATTCCTTATGATTTTCTAATTGAGAAACTTAAAGAAGTTTCTGGAATTATAATGTACATTAATTTCTTAAATGTTTTATTTATTTTTATTTTTCTTTTTTTTTTTTTTAATTTTTTTTTTCAACGTTTATTTATTTTTGGGACAGAGAGAGACAGAGCATGAACGGGGGAGGGGCAGAGAGAGAGGGAGACACAGAATTGGAAACAGGCTCCAGGCTCCGAGCCATCAGCCCAGAGCCTGACGCGGGGCTCGAACTCACGGACCGCGAGATCGTGACCTGGCTGAAGTCGGACGCTTAACCGACTGCGCCACCCAGGCGCCCCTGTTTTATTTATTTTTAAGACAGAGACAGAACATGAGTGGGGATGGGGCAGAGAGAGAGGAAGACACAGAATCTGAAGCAGGCTCCAGGCTCTGAGCTGTCAGCACAGAGCCCGATGCAGGGCTTGAACTCACAAACTGTGAGATCATGACCTAGGCCGAAGTCAGATGCTTAACCGACTGAGCCACTGAGGGGCCCCTGGAATTATAATGTACATTAAAGGGAGGATGCTTTAACTGGAAAAGCAGCATATTTGAACAGGACTACTTAATCTGTAACACTAAATGCACCAATAATTTAGATTGACTTCTTGTTGGAAGTTTTGATTTTTGTTGCAATAGATCGTCAAATGTTCAAAACTGAGGCTATACTACAGAATATTCAATGTTTAATCTGAGTCTTTAGGAAGAATAAACAGATGCTTGCATCTGGGAGTGCAAGAGTGTTTACAAATACTCTAGGGAGATTGTGGGGTGCCTGGGTGGCTCAGTCGGTGAAGCATCCAACTTCGGCTCAGGTCATGATCTCACAATTTGTGACTTCAAGACAGCTCAGAGCCTGGAGCCTGCTTTGGATTCTGTGTCTCCCTCTCTCTCTCTGCCCCTCGCCTGCTTGTGCTCTTTCTCTCTCTCAAAAATAAATAAACGTTAAAAAAAGTTTCAAAAAATCTAAGGAGATTACCTATACTGGATATTTGGTAGGGGGCATAATTTAATCAGGAACACAATAGCAAGTTCAAATACGGCCCACGAGAGATGAAGGGACGTGAAGAACACAAACTTTGGTTTCTAAAAGATAGTGTGTTGGGTGTGCATTTCCATTCCACTGCAAAGAGGGTGGGTGAATGAAAAATGAAGGGGGTATTCGTTGATACTTATCTTATGAAGGCATCTGCTTACAATCGGTCACTTGTGGAGAGAGTGCCAGCTGGCAGAGTATTTTCATGATGTAAATCGTCCATCCGCTCAGAAGAGCAGAAGTACAAGGAGGCCTGTGTAAAGGACTGAATTCCAATCCAGAGGACAATGGAGGGAGGTCCTCGCAGAGATCTAAATGGGATCTACTCGCATTTTCCACTTTATTTGCAGTTATCAACATGTCATTTTTCCTGCTCTCCCAGCGATGATTGCTGTTTGAGCTGATTTCTCCATTTCCCTCCTTTCACTGCTGTTGCTTCCAATTACATCTCCACTTGGGATGTGCTCCACGCCTGGAAAAATGGTGCTGCTTTTCACTGTACTGCTGTCTCCTCTGTCTTTCTGATTGGCTGATTTATTTTTGTGGGCTGTACCAGGGCTAAAGGTCATTACAGATGTGATTTTCAAAATGAATTACATCTCCATCCCCTCCTTTTTTAACTGCTCATCTTTTTGCCTGTTCATTTGCCAGAAAGGAAACAGGTGGCATTTTTTTTCCCTATGAAGTAATACGTAATTCTTATATCAGATGTATTAGAATTGTTATTAATCTTGTAAAATTTCGGAATAAGCTTTCTTCATATATTTTTGTGGCAATACAGGGAAAATTCAATTTTCCTTGGACCAAATTTTCAGAGTTTGCCCTGCAGAAAAGAGGAAGAAGAGGTTTTAATAGAAATCTTTGTTCTTATGGTCTTTGATTTCTTAGATCAGGATTGGCAAGTGTTCTCTTTGAAGGGCCACATAGTGAATGTTGTAGGCCATGCATTCTCTTTCACTATTGCTCACCTCTGCCCTTGTCGCCAGAAAGCAGACATAAGTTCAAATGAATGGGTGTGACTTTGTTCCAGTAAAGCTATTTACAAAGTAGGTGGTTGGCTAGATTCAGTCTGCAGGCTATAGTTTGTCAGCCAAGGCTTGAGTGTGGAAGGAGATGGGATCAGTGACCTCAAAGTATTTCTTTTTTCTTTTTAACGTTTATTCATATTTTTGAGAGACAGAGAGTGAGTGGGGGAGGGGTAGAGAGAGAGGGAGACAGAATCCGAAGGCTCCAGGCTCTGAACTGACAGCACAGAGCCCAATGCGGGACCCAAACTCACAGACTGTGAGATCACGGCCTGAGCCGAAGTCAGATGCTTAACCGACTGAGCCACCCAGGTGCCCCTCAAAGTGTTTCTGAAATGAAAAAAGAAAGCACTCCCTACAGATGAGATGTGAATGTTGTGAGAGTACTTAAAATCTGGAATATCTGCGTGCCGCGGTGGCTCATTCGGTTAAGCATCCGACTTCGGCTCAGGTCATGATCTCATGGTTCAGTTCATGAGTTTGAGCCCCGCACTGGGCTCTGTGCTGACAGCTCAGAGCCTGGAGCCTGCTTCGAATTCTGTGTCTCCCCCTTTCTCTTCCCCACCCCTGCTTGTGTTGTCTCTTTTTCTCTCAAAAATAAATACATATTAATAAAAATAAAAATAAATAAAATCCAGAATATCGAGTCTGGATTTTTAGTGTTCTTAAAATTCCTCAATCTCCAATCTCCCCCTTTTCTCTCTGTCCCTTTTTTTCTTCCCCTCCCCCTGCTCCTCTCCCTCTCTCTAATACTAATATGAACTCCTTGTACTTTGCTCTTAGGCCCCCCTTGACATATATAGATATAAATATAAATATAAATATAAATATAAATATAAATATAAATATAAATATAAATATACACACATGTGTATATATAATCTATTTTTAATACCTGAAATTTCTTCTCTGAAAAGTACATATTTCTACACTGGTATTTAACCAACAGAATGTAATACCCTCCCTGAAAATGCCAACATTGCCTGGCACAGACTAGGGTTAAACAAGTTCTAGGCTTTTAGACAATGAAGAAAAAGTGTTTTCTTATCTTTTTGAGTGTACTGAAGCAGAAGTTAATTCTTTGCTTCCAGATTTGTTTCTTGCCAGTGAGAATTGCTGTTGGTTTTGTATCATTTTATTAAATACTACTGATTGTTGGGAAGAGGAAGGAAGAAGTAGAGAAGCCAGAGGGGATAGGGAATTTGGTTTACAGGGAATCTTGACCAGTATCTGCATGGAAAGAACAACACTGTAAAATCCCTGGCAGTAGGCGAGTTTTCTCAAAATAGAAATGTATATTTCCACGTGCCTGGGAAATAGGGCCTTGAGGATACAAGTTGAGTGATAGGAAATTGGCATGGAGGAAAATGTTGGGGAGTTTGGGTTCAACTGGCCCGTCGTCACCCAGCCTCCTCAGATGTGAAGTGAACAAGCCCTGTGAGTTTAACGTCTGAATGTGTCTTAAGAAAGATGGCTGTCATTCTGGTTCACTGCTCATGCCTGCACAGTTAACAGTTGCAGTAAATTTCACCTTGAAATACTGATGTGTGAAAATCAGAGTCACCGTTCATGAGTGCCTAAGTTCATTCTGCAGGGCAGCACTAAGGTCAGAACTCTTTCCCTACCTAAATATTTGAAGCATGAGAACCAAGATGAAGAAGAGTTTACAGTAGGGCAATATTTCTCAAATATAACCGTACATAAAAACTCACCCAGGTTGCTTTTAAAAATACAGATATGGGGAGCTCACCTAGAACCTTTAAAAATGGAATTTCAGGAGATGAGGCTCAACAACTTGCATTTTTTTCAGAAGTTTTCCAGGTGATTCTGATAGGCAGTTGGTCCTTATCATGGGCTAGATTATGGGTCTAGGAAAGACTAGACCTGGGCTGGCTCTACTGGGGAGCATCCTTCCAGAGCTTCTGTGGTTTTGGGGTACCAGGTAACTTTTTAATCTAGATACTTACAGTAACCCTTGTCCATTCCATTATTTCTTCTTTCTGGAAGGAGATCTATGAGAAGTCTCAAAGAACTTTATTATGGACCAAAGTGGGTCTCTTTTACACACTTTCATTTATCTACACCGGGAAAGAGCCTCACTGCTCAGTGTAAATTCAGCTGCTGCAATGAATCGTTTTTAGTGACATAACACATACTGTCTCCCCACCTTCAAAAGCAATTTCCTCTTGAACCCTTCCTTCTCTCCTCCACCTACCACCTTATTTCTTTATAGCAATATTACTCAGAAAATTGTTTTTATTAGCTGTCTCCAATCCCTGCAGCCCCTCCCCACCGGAGACACACACACATACACACACTCACACATGCGTGTGCACGCACACACACATTCTCTGGCTTTCATCCTGTCATTCTACCACACCAGTTGTTGTCAAGGGCAGCAGTAAATCTCGAGGTTGTCGAATCCAGTGACCAATGGCTCAGTCTTCATCTTTCTCATTCTTTTAGGAGTATTTGACTCTGTTGGCCATTCTCTTCTTCTTAAAATGTGTTTTAAGACTTGGCCTCTGACAAGGATGCAGGGAAAGAGGAACCCTTTTGCACTGCTGGTGGGAATGCAAACTGGTGTAGCCACTCTAGAAAACAGTATGGAGGTTCTCCAGAAAATTAAAAATAGAATTACCCTACAACCCAGCAATTACACTACTAGGTATTTATCCAAAGGATGCAAAAGTGCTGATTCAAAAGGACACATGTGGAACTTAAGGGGAGAAAAAGCATGAAATAGAGGAAGGTAAGCAAAAGTAAGATAAAAACAGAGACGGAGACAAACCATAAGAGCCTCTTAAATATAGAGAACAAACTGAGGGTTGCTGGTGGAGTGTTCAGGGGGATGGGCTAAATGGGTGATGGGTATTAAGGAGGGCACTTGTTGGGATGAGCACTGGGTGTTATATGTAAGTGAGGAATCACTAAATACTATTCCTGAAATTATTATTACACTATATGTGAATAAACTTGGATTGAAATTTTTTAAAAAGCTGAAAAAAAACCTTGGTCACTGAAATTCTATTGATTTTTTTTTTCTGCTTCAGTGGCTGTTCCTTTTTGAGTCTCCTTTGTTGGGTCCTTTTTTTCTTCCCCCACTTCTAAATGTTGGTATGTCCCAAGACCCTGTTCTGTACCTCTCATTTATCTATATCCATTCTCTAGGTGTTTTTTTTTTTATCTAACCCCATGGCTTTCAACATTATCTGTATGGTGGTGACTTCCAGATTTTTCTCTTGCTTGGAGCTCTTCTGAACCTCAGACTTGTATACATTAATTGTCAACTTGACACCTCCACTTAGAAGTTTTATAAGTATCTCAAAATATCCAGAGCTTAACTCCTAATTTTCTTGCTCTCCATCCCCACACCTGTTCCTGTCATGTTCTTCACTAAATAAATGGCACCTTCATCTTTCTAGTTGCTTCCACCACAGCTTACACCTCACATGCAATCAGTATAACTGGCTCCCTCTAGCCTCAAAATGTGGCCAGAATCTGATCACCGCTCACTGATCCCAGCCTGGACCAACCTACCATTATCTTGTGCCTTGTGCAAAAAGCCCCTCATTAGCCTGCTTGTCTCTCTGTGGTCCCCTTTATGGTTTTTTGTCAGTAAAGCAACCAGAATGATCCTTCTAAAATACCAGTCAGGTCATGTAACTCCCTTGGACAAGGTCCTCCAGAGGGTTTTCATATCATTCAAAGTAGAAGCCCAAGTCTTACAGTGGCCTACAAGGCATACATGATTGGCAATCCCTCCTTCCCGTCAGTTTCTCTGACCTCATCCCCCACACTTTCCTTCTTTTCCACTCTTACTTCAGCCACACTGGCCTCCTCACCATTCCCCAGAACTTGCCAGGATTCTCCTGCCTCAGGGGTATTCGCATTTGGTTTTCCTAGAATGCTCTCTCCCAGAGGTCTGTTTCACTTCTTCGTTCTCCTCAAATGTCACCTTATCCAGGTCAGTGAGGCCATCTCTGGTGACAGTGTATTAAATGGCACTTCTCCTCCATGATTTCCACCTTGTTCTTCACTGTGTCATTTATCATGTAATGCATTATGTTTTTGTTTTGATTTGTGATTGTTATCTATCCCTTACCTACTTCACTCCCTGCTGTGCTGTCAGCCCTACAAGTTTGGGACCTTGTCTGTCTTATTTTCTGCTCTAGTCCTATACTTAGAACAGTGCCACAATATGTGCCTAGTAAATATTTGTTGAATGAATGGAAGAATTTGGACTTGGAATTATCAAGAGCAGTTTGGCTCTGATCCTTGACCTAATGGGTGGCTGTGGCAAGAAATTAAGCAATTGTGAAAACTGAGAAAGATATTTTGGAATTTAACATATTTTGCAGTATTTGTAGTTGTTTCTTCTTTTGAGGACAGATACAAATAGTATGTAGGGAAAGACAGGGCCAGGTTTATTATGAATTAAACTAGAGGGGCGCCTGGGTGGCGCAGTCGGTTAAGCGTCCGACTTCAGCCAGGTCACGATCTCGCGGTCCGTGAGTTCGAGCCCCGCGTCGGGCTCTGGGCTGATGGCTCAGAGCCTGGAGCCTGTTTCCGATTCTGTGTCTCCCTCTCTCTCTGCCCCTCCCCCATTCATGCTCTGTCTCTCTCTGTCCCAAAAAATAAATAAACGTTGAAAAAAAAAAATTTAAACTAGAAAGTAAAAGGCATTGTAGCAAAATGAAGGATTGGGTATTCTAAATAGCTTGATGGACTTTCACTTAAACTCACCTAGCAAATAGTTGTTAAATAAATAAAAGTACACGGTTGGTCAACTTTCTGTGACTTTGGGGAGTGGAGGGTTTATCAGAGTCGATCTTAGTCTGTTATTGCATCATCGTAATTGTATATGAGAATCTTTTCCCCCTTAGATTTTCTCACTATTCTTTTACCATTCTTTATTCTTCTGTTGATAAAAGACAAAAATTAGTCAATTCTTAATAGTGCATGGATGTCAAAGAACAATAGCCTCCCATAAAACTATAGTGTCTTTTTTCTTTTTCATATCTTAATAATTAGACTTTTTTAACGTATTGGTTTCATGCTGCTTATATTTCATTGCCTCTTTATTTCTGTTTCCTTAGTGTTATAATTAACTTCTTTATTTTCTTTATGTAACTCCATTAAATTCCACATGTCAGTCATTTCCTAATAGTTAGAACTCTATTGTTCAGCTGAGTGGATTTTTTTTGCCTCAGCTTGGCTGAGTGGGAGTAAATGCTGGCTTCATTCCTTTAGCTTGGCTCAAGGATTTCAGGCATGCTTGTGACCCACTAGCCTGAATTAGAGTCGGTACTGAGTCTTATAAACATGAGGTTTAGGTTAATAAAGCATATGCCCAGTTCTTGGAGTGCAATTTTACTTGGCAGTTTTGTTTCTTTTGGTGAAGGTTTCAACTAAAATGATAAGGATATATAAGTGAGGATAAATTTGTTGTACGTCTAGATGATAGAAAATATCTGTGACCTCCAATAATAATTTGCACCTATTTGAAAGTACCGTCCAAGACTATTTGATATTCTAGTGTTAAGAGTCCTCTGTGTTCACACATTGGCTATCTGATGATCTCATATTTAATTAGTGTGTTAAGCCAAATCACTTTTGACCCTTTAATTTGCTAAAACGTATATGGCATTTTTCGGGTATTGCAGTTGGGTAATACAAGCAGCAAGATTTTACTTTTTGAGGATTGCTGTACTAGGTTGGTGCCTTGGTCTTATTCAGCAATAGCACCAAGTTACCAGTAGTTTGTTGGGGGGGGGGTGGTAGGGAGAGAGTGGAACTGTCTTCTTTGGCTTAAACTTTAAATTGGTACTTTATGGAAACATCTAGTTTCCCTAAGAGATTATGGGTTTGTCTTCCCCAGATCATGCCAATCAACTTCAAAACTTCTGTTTTCCCCTTAGCTCCATTGTTATAGCCACAGCATTACTTTTAGAAATAGCCTTTGGTACAGAATTTTAGCTTTTAAAAGAATTCTAAAATGATTATCTTCTCTGCTCCTTTATCTGCCTGCTTTGTATATTTGGGATTGAAACTCTCCATGGCCCAGCGCCACTAATCTGAGCATGCCTCTGTCGGGACAGTGGCACATGTGTGATAGGAAGTGCTCATTGCGTGTATTCAGGAAGTTTGCACTGTTGAAGCCTTTTGTTTATTCATTTGGTAGGGATGCTTTCCTCAAATTGTAAATTCCATTGCATTCGCTTCAATAAATTCAATTTAAAATGACTGTTTGTCAAAGCTATGAAGGTTACTTTTCCTCGACTGTAAGTTGTGCTGATTTAGATATGCCTCGCACAGAATTGTCCCCTTGCACTGTTGGCATTTAGCTGATTTACAAGAGAGGGGGATGAAAAAGGAGCACCAAAATTTAAGGGAAAGAAATGGGCTAATAAGTTTTTAAAAACCACCTATTTTGAGGATGAGTTTCAGGCCATAGAAACTAGCCTTTCAACGGGTGGTTCGGCCTGAGTTTTCTAGTGGTTGGCATGAACTCCGTGCACCATCTCACCTCCACACATTCTGTGTGTGATTGTTCCCCTTTATGCTTTCTGATCACCCATCTGTGTCCACTTGAGGATCCCACATTCAGCATTCACTTGGCCCTGGGTCATCTTGACGGGCCAGGCCGTATTTGCACAATCTGTCTGCCGAGGTGGAACAATAACAGCTGGTCCGCAGCTGTACACGTTGTCCTGGGAACTCTTATTTCAGCCAGCAGTTATACTAACAGAAATGAAAACGTTTTCAAATAGTTGCCTTCTGTGACCTCCTGTTTGTGTTAACTGTTTGGAGAATCCCATTTAGTAGCCTGAGCGTCTGCCATCTCTAATTGCCTTTATGCACCACAACCTTACTGAAGTTGTGTACTCCAAACGTCCAGTTTGACTTCAAGGAGAACAGTCACTTTCTGACTCTAAGGAGTTAGCACGTAAGAACAATAGTGAATCAGTGACTCCTGATTTGATACTTTAGAATGAACCGGTTCTCTTCGTTGAATTCAGGCCGTGGAAGGGCATTTTCAAGTTCTGGAAAATTCTGTATAGCCATTGTCGTTCATTACCTCACTGTAAAGGGGGCTGTTTCACAAGATCCTCATGGAATTCTTCTGAGCTGCACATAACAGAGAGGCATTTATGTTCCCCAGCAGTCAGTACTTGAATCCAATTCTAAGACAGGAAGGGTTTCTCCCCTACTCAGAAAGATTAGAAATACTTAACCACGTAGGAGGCTTAAGCAGAATTCCTTGGCTTGGCCCTGCGTGAACAAAGGCTGAATTCTCATTGTTCAGACACTACCCACCCCCCCCCCCGCCTCCCCTTCTCTCGTTCCCTCAGCCAGCGTGAACTGTAGGAATCAGAGCAGGAAGTAATAGTTAATTTTGTGTGCCTCATTCTAAACATCTGTACTTGAGTCTTTTTGTTTATGGAAGGAATGTGTAAGGGGGGGGGAATGCAGTAGAACATTCAGAAGCTAAATATTTTCTTGAGGGTGTGTATATCTATGGTTAGTCTTCATGTGCATGAACGTGAGGTGAGTTGAGGGGAGGAGGGGGGATGTTCTAGTTGTATAGTTGCTGGAATACTTTCCAGACGTCTACTTACTGATTTTCTTAATTGTTTGGCTTGGCCTCTTTACCTTAAAGTCATACTGCCTACTTTTATGTGCTCCCACAGTGTAAAAATAGTAGAGAAGCTATCATTGGACTAGAAATCAGGAGACCTGGTCCTGTGTCCTATTTATCTACCATTTAACTAGATCTTTTCATTTTGTCCACTGTGAAACGAGTAGGATGGATAGATAAAGAGTAGGGAGGTATGATGAGGGAGAAAGAGAGGAGGAGAGCGACTGTCCATGACAAGTCTTGACTGCAGCTGTTTAATGGAATAAAAGCCAGCTCCTTAGTTTCCCAGTTTTTGATTATCCATGACTACAGGTAATTGTGGATAGATAACTCAGGCCTTGACTCTTCTCCGTTTTCTGTATTTGCTTCCCTATTTATTCAGATTAGATTCCAAATCCTTGATGTAATTTCAGTCCCCTTTTCTTATTATTTCAGCCAGCAGGTATGAAGTGGCTGTAGAAAATTGCACCCACACAGAGATATCTGTGCAAAGTCTGTACCCTGTTCTTGGCAGCCCTGTTTCTGCCCAGCAAGGATTCTTTTCCTCGAGTCCACTTTCTCTGTGGTCTCTACAGTGGCTCTTATGAAGTCTCTACCCTCTCTTCAGATATTCCCACTGGCTTTGCTCTCAACCCCTTAGCGAGTACCTGTGATTTTCACTGCACAGAAAAAATAAAGTCATCAGAACTCTTTCAACTTGCATTCCTTAAAATCTACTCAGTCATTTGCATTTGCTCCCGCATAGAAAGTAAGGGTACGGGTTTTCTCCTGTATGGAGCCAGTTCTCTCATTAGCACAGAATCCCATTCTTATTTCCCAGCCTTGTTTCCACATTCAGTCTTTCCCTGTCAGCTGACTCGACCACAACAGCATATAATACAACCTCATATCTCCTATCTAAAAAAACAAAAAGGAAAGAAAAATCTTCCTTGACCCTACATTCCATCCCCTTCTCCTCATTCTCTGCCCCCCACCTTGCCAAATGTTATAGCAGGTGACTACACTCGTTGTATCTTCCATCCTACCTTTTATCTGCCATTCATCTTCAATCCCACCCACCCTGCCCACAGGACTGCTCTAAGTACAGCAGTGACCTGTTTGTAGCTTGAAGCCAATGGACATCTCAGTCATTGTCTTACATGACTCTCTTAGCATATTTTAATACCAGTGATTATTCTTCCTCAAACCTTCTTGGCTTCCATGATATTGATGCTCTTACTTGTCTCCCTCTCTGGCCTCACAGCCTCCTCTGTAGTCCTACCATCTGCTGTCTGTGCTTTAAATGTTGATGCTCCTGAGAGTGATCTCAAAAGTCAAGTCTCTTCTCACTCAGCACACTTGCTTCGTTGGTCTCAACCATACCCAACCTTCACCATCCATCTACATGCTAATCTATATATCTGACTCAAACATCTCTCTTGGGCTTTCAGACCACTCACATCCAACTTCATACTAGACATTTCCTCTTGTTTAGATGACCCACAGACACCTCAAAACTAGTACATCCAGAATTGAACTCATGTCCCCATCCTGCCCTCTACCACTGCCTCCAGTCCTGCTTAACCTCCCCTGTCCTCTATTTCAGTGGGTGGCTCTGCGCTCCATCGACTTGTTTGTAAATTAGGAAACTGAATGTTATTTTAAATCCTTCTACCTTATTTCTGGAAAAGAAGCTTTGACAGTGAAACAACATGTCAACAGAGTAAAAGAAGAGGCTTTCAGAGGTGGCTCCTGTCCCTCTTACTCTCCATTGGTCACCAAGTTACTACTGCGGTCTGCTTCCTCCATCTCACCCAAATCCACTCATTTCTTTCCATTCCGGCTGCCCCTATTTTTAGTTCAGCCACCGTCATCTCTCCAGGATTATTGCCACATCTTCTTAACTATTCTCCCTACTTTTAATCCTGTCCCTTCCAACCTAATCTCTACCCAGTGGCCAGAGTGATCTTTATAAAAGTCAAATCTGATCATGTATTTCCTGGTGCAAATCCTTCAGCAGCTCACCATTGCCCTTAGGTTGAAGTTGCTCTTTAACATGGCCTCAGGCCTGGCCTGCTGTCCTTCCTGGTGAGTCCATCTCCAGCCACTCTCTCCAGTTCTCGCTGTGTTACACAACTCTGATTCTCAGTGATCACTCCTCTGTGTTCTCTGGGCTTTCATACATGCTGTTTCATTTGCCTCGACCACTGATCCCTGTTTGCTTGGGTAATTCCTCTACATTCCTCAGGTCCTGGATGTTGATGTTACTTCCTCTAGAAAATGTTTTTTGACCCTGCAAGTCCAGGTTAGGTGACTTTCCTCCATGCTCCCAGAACTTTGTGCACTTGTCCTGTCAAAGCATTCATCACAGGGGAGTTGCAGTGGTCTGCCTCCACCACTGGACTGACTCTAATTCGGAGGGCAGTGTACGTGGCCGTCTTGTCATGTGGCATGTGTGAGCCTCCTTTACCGGTTGCCGCAGAGCCCTTTTTCTCTTCCAGCTGTGGCCGTGGGTCGGAAGGAAAAAGGCAGCTCCGAAAACAAGGCTCAGTGAGTGCGGCCGGCACCAGTGAACTAGTTTGCTTCAAAGTTTAATGCTAGTAGCAATGTTGCTTACTCACCTTCTGCCGCCCGGTGCTATGTCTGTGGCAGCAGTGAGAGGGACCACAGAAGCCCATTTCTTTCAGAGTGTGGCTCTGTGATGCAGATTTTAGTCTGGAACACGACATACCCAGCTCCATTTTATCTTCTCTCCTTTGATCCAGTCTCCTGCAGGTTGGGTTGTTAAAGAACAATGAGATGTCAGAAATGGGGACAGAGAGAGTAGAAACAGCAAGGGTAATCTGTAATCCACAGGTTAGTGAGTAAGCCTTTGAGCATCCCAGACCACCTGTCCTGAAGAGAACTCAATTGTTTTACCATTCCAGAATGTCTTAGATCATCTCTGGCATGCCATAGATACTATATTAAAAATCCACACCCTCATTCAAAGGGAACACACCTTAACAGTTTTGATACAGCAGAGATAGAGGTTAAATTTTCATTCTTTTAACAAGACAGTTGCAAACTGCATTTTCATAATCTGTGTCCAGCAAAATGTAGTACTGCATCTTAGGGAGAAGATCCAGATTTGTGTCCTACTCTTTAGCAACTATACTAGGTAGTCCCTGGCCCAGTCAGACCTTTACATGTGAACATATTCAGGATCCTAATTCAGGATTTTTTTTTTCTAAACTCCATTATAATAATGCCTTATATTTGTATAGAGTTTTACAGTTAACCAAGTATACGTAAGATCTTAGTTTGTCCTTTCAACAACACTTTGAGGTAAATGGCTCAGGAGTCATCACCTTCATTTTTGCAGAGGAGAAAATGGTGGAACAGAAATCACACAGCTAGTCATTGAAGGAGCCAGGACCTGAGCTCAGGTCTCATAATGCCCAGTCCTGCGTTCTCTCCATCATGCCACACACCTTTGTGTTCAAAATTGTATGTGCGTTTCGTGTATATGGGGGACAGTTAATTAAACTTCTCTTTTAAGATCTAGACCGCCTAAGAAATAGATATGGCTCATCATATTAGTTTATTGTAGATAATACTGGACTAAAGAATACAGCCTGGACACATGACTTACATGGGCTTTCTGCTCTCCCCCCGTCCCCTCTTCTCCAGCCCGGTTGAACTCACCCACTTAGTCCCGCATCTAGTAGTAGGACAACAGCAGGCCTCCCTGGCACAGAGGCAGATGCACTGCCTTGCATTGAGGAGTCCAGGACAGGACCTTAGGCAGGCAGCTGGAGAGTGAGCTGAGGAGATTCCAGGCCACACGTGACCATCACTCGTCCCCTGAGGATGAGCAGGTACATGGAAGTAAGAGGATGGCAGAAGTCTCTCCTCAATACTTCTGAGAGTGTGCAGGAGTTCCTCCTCTGTGAGCTTTGTAGGAGAGGACCGAGCTGGTTCTTCCTGTGGAGTTAATCCACTTGGGGAGGAAAGACTGTAAGATCTTTGAGTGCAAGGACCTTTTATGTCTAACACATTCTGTGCCCCAAAGTGTATAGTGTAGGACTGAACATGTAGTTGTGCCCAATAAATACTTGTTGGCCAGTCTGTAATCTTCACTATAGCATGGAAGTTGCAGAGGATAAACATTGTCAGAGAAAGACCCAATTTGTGAATGAAAGGTGATTAAAAACAGTTGCACATTGTCTTTTTGAACCACCTGAAGGCACACTGGCTGGCAACCAAGGTGTCCCAGCCATCAGACCACACCCTGGCTGCCACAGGGAGCTGTCTGACCGGTGGCTCTTCCTGCAGAGAGACAGCAGCCCAGTTCCTCCCTTTTGCCGACTTTCTCTGCTCAGATCTTGCATATTCTCCTTTGAACATATTCAAACAAGTTCTTTAAACTCCCATTCTCCTTTTCTCTCTCTCCCTTTTTTTCTCTTTGTTCAGCTGCTAGAGGAATTTTTTTTTCTTCCTTTTCTACTCCCTGCCCCATCTCTTAATCACTGTCCTTTTCTCTTTCTCAAATCCCTGTCTTAACTTGGTGGATAAGTAGAAGAATAGTGCTGAAGATAGTCCTCCTGCATCAAGAAGTAACATTATAGTTAATAGAGTGAGTTTTTAAATACCTTGAAAGTTTCCAGAATACTGATCTAGAAAGTCAGCAAAAATTTTCTTTTCTGTTTTTTTAAATTAAATTGTTTATGCTGAAGCACCAGTATTAAGAATAAATGTACTTTTTAATTCAATTTTGCTTTTGTTTGATAGAAGTACAGTGCTACCATTTTTCATGGCAAACAAAATTTCAACAATGCATGTCCTAAACAAGCTTTTATGAGCCAACTTATGAACCCAACTATAACTTGTCATTTCTCAGGGAAAACGCCCACTATTTCCAGGTTTCCAATTGCCTAATGGACACAGCCAATGTGTCGTGTGTTCTGGAACCATCTTGGTCCAGGGTGCACAGGGCAGTTTGTGTTCTCTCTTCGTCAAGTTCCAAAGCAAACTGGGAAGAGAGGGAATTTCTTTGCTTCCTATGTATGACTTTTGAACGTGTTGTTTGTCTCACAGGAAAAGCTTTTGACATCACATACGTGCGCCTCAAGTTCCACACCAGCCGCCCGGAGAGCTTCGCCATTTACAAGCGCACACGGGAAGATGGGCCCTGGATTCCTTACCAGTATTACAGCGGCTCCTGCGAGAACACCTACTCGAAGGCAAACCGTGGCTTCATCAGGACAGGAGGAGATGAGCAGCAGGCCTTGTGCACAGATGAATTCAGTGATATTTCCCCTCTGACTGGAGGCAATGTGGCCTTTTCAACCCTAGAAGGAAGGCCGAGTGCCTACAACTTCGACAATAGTCCGGTGCTGCAGGTAATGCATCCAGAAGTTAGCTTTGCCTCCGGTTAGTTGTTCCATGTACCTTCGGGATGCAGGAAGATGGATTGTATGGGGCCTTTGGTCCCACTAAAGAGGGAGGGGGTGGGTGTGGAATCTACCCCAGCAGGACGGACAGGTGGATTTTATCCTGCTCTCCTGTAGATGCTCAGTATGGGAAGAAGAATCGTTTTGTTCCTGCTTCCCAAATGATGTTCTTCTATCCCTGTGCATGCACCAGTGATTTCTGGGCTACAGCTTCTAGAAATCTTGAAAGCCGAACAATTTTAACTTGGCTCTTTACTCACAGTGCAAACATTTTGCTTCGACCTTTTGAAGAGAGTATTTGAATCTACCCATTATTTTTGCATCCTTTCTTATCTCTTCTCTGATTTGACAAAAGGAAAAGTATTTTTTAGTGTTCGCAAGGGGGAACAATTGGAGCAATATCTGAGAACGCCGTCCTTCTTCGTAACCACGCAGGGAAATTTGGACTGGGTCTGTCTGGCTCTGTTGTCAGTCATAAAAACTTCTCATCATCTAAAGGCACTGGTGCTTGTGACAAGATATAAATTTAGGTACACATGATATAGAGCCTGAGCATCAAGATAGAAACTTTTCCCCATTTAAGCACAGAAAGAATTAAAGCTGTCCTTTTTCTCGGAAATTCTGTGCACATATTCCTTATATGCCATAATTTGGAATCTTTCTGTAACACAGAATTGGAGATGCTTCTGTCATGTGGCTGAAGTTAACATCTAAATGGGGACAGCCTGTATTAATTGACTGAGACAAAGACTGGATGTGGGTTTGCAAATGCTGTGTACATTTTATGAAAAGCTGTTGGGATTTCTAAGTAGGGAATCCGCTCATTCTTCTGGGCTTCATGCTTTTGTGTCTTCTCACGCTTTCTCTTTGAAATTTGTTATATTCAGAGACTTTCTAAATTGGTTGTATGGTTTTGCGTGGTGTCAAAAGATGAGAATCTATTTATTTCTCTGTGGGTCCAATTCTTCCCTTCCATTATATTTCTGTAGTTTGCTGGGAGATTGTACATCTTGATCATGGTAAAGTCTGAGGTTATGGTGAGCAGTGAGTATGTCTGCAAAGGCCTTTGAGTAATGTGTTTCTTGCAATGGTGATAAGATGTATTCAAAATAAGTAGGAAGAATTAACTGCTTTTGATAGATGAAAACACAGAAGACTGAATGTCTAGGGCAGATGTGATCTACAATTTTCTTAAGCTGATCAACTAGCAAACATTTGCTAGCTTAGTTTCTTACTATCCAGATTATTCTATTTTACTGTCCTGCAGAGACAATGGTATAGTCAGCGGGAAAAAGCAGTGACATATTGTGACTGTGATTTTATGGCACCTTTGCTAACTGTATGCCTTGTCAGCCTATCTTGAAGCGGTTCCCCCAGCTGTAGGGATTCTGTTTGCTACTCTCTCTCTCTCTCTCTCTCTCTCTTTTTTTTTTAAAGTACTACTCCCAGTGTGGGGCTCGAACTCATGACCCTGAGATCAAGAGTTACATGCTCTACCAACTGAGGCAGTCAGGCACCCCTGATGTTTGCTACTCTTTATGCCATAGGAACTCATGAGACTGAATGTGGTGAAAATGCTATGGGCATCTGTAATCGATTTGGTCAGTTGCTGTCATTATGCAAAAACATTAATTATGTGTCTCTGAATGTAAGAGGTCTGGATTTCATACCCAGTTGCCAAGGAGGGTTAGCTGATTTGACTTTAGCTGATAATGACCCTTTTTCCTCATTGCTTCCTGTGCCTCTCTCCAGAAGCTGTGATCTCCCAGATGGGAGAGGAGACCCTTCCTGGTTTCATTGTATATGAATATTATTAAGCATATACTGATTTATAATAATAGTCAACTTTTATTACAACACTTGCTGTAATGTGCCAAGTAGTGTCCTGAGCCCTTGAGATATATTAGCTCTATGTACTCATTTAACCCTCATAATAACTCTACATGTAGACACTTTTAAAATTCTATTTAATTTTTATTATTTTTTGAAAGAGAGTATGCACGAGCAGGGGAGGGGCAGAGGGAGAAGGGGGAGAGACACACACACACAGACACACACACACACACACACACAGAGAGAGAGAGAGAGAGAGAGAGAGAGAGACACAATATCTCAAAGCAGGCTCCATGCTTAGCACAGAGCCCGACATGGGGCTTGAACTCCTGAAACTGCGAGATCATGACCTGAGCCAGAATCAAGAGTTCGGCACTCAACCAAGTGAGCCATGCAGGTGCCCCTCCCTTCTTGGGGCGGGGGGCAGGTAGACAGTTTTATTATCTTCATTTTACAGATGAGGCATGGGCATTATTTATCAGGAGAGGTAAAGTAACTGATCCCAAATTGCAGTTTTAAGTAGCAGAAATGGGATCCAAAACCTAGAAAGGCTAGCTCCAGAGCCTGTTCTTTTTAAGATGTCCATTGTGAAAAAAATGACTTAAACCTAACTCTTGAGAAGCTTTTATTCAAGGGAAGCTGTTATAAAGATGAAGCTCGAAGGAGAGATAATAAGCATTAAACAGAGATATGTTTAGCTATTTACATTACAGACGACTAAAAGATTCCTAGCATTGTGGCCATGAGTGGGAGTTGTTATTGGAGCTCCAAGTTTGCATGCGGTGGAATCATCATCTCTTCTCCTTTCTAATTATACTTGGAGGCTTCACGGGGATTAGCTTTTATGAGGCCTCGATGTTACTCTGTATGCCAGGTGTTTGGCATGGTTTAAGCTGTGCTCCTTAATCAGGGGTGTGCCTCCCAGTCTCACGGGGAGCCTCCTGGAAACACAGATGCCTGCTGCTCTGCACTTGCTTGTTGCGTCTCCACTGTTGATGCCCACGTGTGGTCCCACGATAGGACTTTCCGTGGAAGTGGCATCTTTGGGCGGTCATGTATAATATGCTACTCCAAAACTTAACAATTCTAAATGACCGTGACTTATTATTTCTCCTGATTCCGTATTGACCTGAGCTCCCTCAATGGCAGGTCAGCTGGGAACTGGGTTTGTCTCTCCCTGTGGCCTTAAAGCTTCAAGGTGACTAAACTAGGCTTCCTCGCATGATGGCAGAAGTGTTCCAAGAGAGTAAGTCCCAGTGCACAAGTGCTTATCAGACTTCTGTTTGTGTCACGTTTGCTCATGTCCCCTAGGCAAAAGCAAGTCACATGCCCCAGCCTAGAATCAGGGTGGAAAGGGACTGCGCAGGGTGTGGGCACTGGCAGAATGATTCATTGGAATCATCATTATAACAGTCTACCATAGAGGTAAACATCTGACTAAAATTAGCTCAATGAAAGGGCATTTATTATAAGGGCTTAGAGCTCATAAAACCTAGGGAAAAACTTTAACTTTCATTCTTGTCCTCTGTTATTATGGTACACCTACCAATTTGATCAGTTGTGGTTTCTTCAGATTTGTTCATTTGCTCAGCCTATGTATTTGAGCACCCACTGTATGCTAAGCACCAGGGAGACTGCAGTAAACAAAGCAGATAAGTCCTTCTCTTGTGGGGCTTAGAATCTTGGTGGTGATTAGAATGGTGGGCTTAGAATGATGGTGGCGGTGGCAGTGGCGGGGTGGGGGGAAGGTGATGGAAAGAGACAATATAAATAAAACAGGGGGCACCTGGGTAGCGTCTGACTCTTGATGATGGCTCAGGTCATGATCTCACGGTTTGTGAGTTCGAGCCCTGCGGGGGGGTCTCTGTGCTGGCAGTGCAGAGCCTGCTTGGGATTCTTTCTCTTCCTCTCTCTCTGCGCTTCCTCCGCCTGCGCGTGCGCTCTCTCTCTCTCTCTCGCTCTCTCTCTCTCTCAAATAACTTAAAAAAAATTAAGACAGGAGAGTGAAATAGGGAGTTGGGGTGGGCAGCAATGTTTGGTTGGGTGGCCAGGGAAGGCCTCACAGAGAAGTGACATTATGGGAAGGGTCAGGACAAAACTGCATCTGATTGGCCCCAGCCAGCATAATGATTTATTATTTTGTACTTGGATGTCTCTCCCAGATCTATCAGTAGTGGACTAGGGATGGAGGGAGAGGTAGATGATGGTACAAAATGGGCAGGAGGAGACAGTGACCAGCATATCTAACACCACTGTGGTGCCCCATGAGCTCTGTGCTGGCTTCTCTGCTGGATTTGGGGCACGGAGACAAGGTGGAGAGAAGGGGCGTGTGTACGGAGTCCCTCCTGTATGCTAAGCCTTTAAAAGTATATTTCCTCTAAGCCTCTCAACAGCCTTGTGAAGAAACGATTATTATTCCTGCTTTTTGGGACTCTGAGTGATAACAACAACTTAGATCAAAAGAAGGGAAGAGTCCAGAAGGAGAAAAATACTAGGAAATTAAGGGAGTCCTCGAATAATATATCCGATTTAATGCTAGAAGAGGACATAAGTCACATGATATATTAACTGCTGGAAAAGTTTAGAAAATTTTGTTGCGTATATGTCCCTCATCTTCAGTTCCTTTACCTTTTTCCATTTTTTTTATTAATTTTTTTTCCCTCACAGGAATGGGTAACTGCCACTGACATCAGAGTCACACTCAATCGCCTGAACACCTTTGGAGATGAAGTGTTTAACGACCCCAAAGTTCTGAAGTCCTACTATTATGCAATCTCTGATTTTGCTGTGGGTGGTAGGTAAGTAAATCATTAAATAACTTTGAAAATGACTGGAGCTTTGGTTTAGAAGTGAGTGTAGCAACTTTCTTACAACCATATTAATTAATAATTTTGTTATTTCTATAACCTTGTCAAATCAGCACCCTTGCTGAATTCTTGCTGGGCACCTCAGCACAAAGCGATGCAACAGGCACTCTGAAGCCACCATGGAAGCATAGGACATTCACCTGCTGAAAAGGACTTGACCTTCCAGGATCGTACAAATGAATGGGGCAGGCAGTGTATGAACGTGTGAAAAATTAAACACATGTTTTAGATAAAAAGAGGCCCTATGTCAGAGAATGAGACAGAACTCTCAGGCTAGAGAAGCAGATGGGAACCAAGCTGGGCCTTGAAGAATGGGTAGAATTTGGATAAGGAAGCAGGATAGGTGGGTGGGATTCAGGAGGGTGGGTGTGTCATGAGCAGAACTATAGGGTTGAGGAGGTACCTGGGTAGCTCAGTCGGTTAAGCGTCTGACCGGCTCAGGTCATTATCTCATGTTCGTGAGTTTGAGCCCCACATTGGGCTCTGTGCTAACAGCCCAGAGCCTGGAGCCTGCTTCGGATTCTGTGTCTCCCTCTCTGCCCATCGCCCATTCGCACTCTGTCTCTGTCTCTCTCTCTCAAAAATGAATAAACATTAACAACAACAACAAAAACAAAAAAAAAAGAAGTGTAGGGTTGGGAGATTATAGGCTTACTAGGCTTAAGAAAAACCTCCTTGGTGAATATTTGGAGTAAATGGAGTGAAAGCTGATGGAGGCTGTAATCAATGAGAAATCGTGTACTTTTTTGAAGTAAGACTATGATATCTAAACAGTGGTTAAGATTAGTTGCAGGCAAGGTGAAAGAGTGCCATCAAGAGAATTTATATTCTTGTTATGATGCTGTGATGTAGGTGTTAGATGACAAATATCTGGCATTAGGGTGGTGACAGTAGATTGGAAAGGAACAATTTAGGTGGATTTCATTGTGAAGCAAGAGTTATCAGGCCTTTAGGCAAAGATGATTTTAAGGTTTAATGATTAGGAGAGTGATGGCACTATTAATGAAATAAGTGAAGAAGATGAGTTAATTTAGGGAGATGATGAGTTGTAGACATCTAAAATTTTAGGTTATGGGGGATATCTAAATTTGTGCACTAGTGAAGGATAGGAGTCAGGAGAAAGATGAGAGCTAGGGATATAAATTTAGGATATATCTGGCACACTGTAGATGTTCAGGAAAGGTCTGAGTGTATTAGGACATAGTAGTGGAAGCTGTGGAACTGATTCTGTCTGTAAAGAAGCCAGTGAGGGAAACATCAGGACACCAGAACGCGTGTTAATACTCATGGACATTTCCATGAGTCCTTAATTTATGACTGTGCCTGCATCCGAGGGATCCTTCAGGGATTCTTGCCCCAAACAACCTGAGGGAATATCAAGCTACCAGAGTTCCATATGGTAGTTGAATGTCTCTTACTACCTTCAGATCAGGAAAATCATTATGACAGATCATAGCTGGCATAATTATTGACTTATAGTATGCCTGCACAATCCTAGGCACATAAATAAAGCAGCTTCTTGACCCTCTCAGTAACCCTGTGAAATTCACATTCTCATCATCCCTATTTAATAGCTAAGGCACAGAGGTTAAGTTACATTGGTAAGTCACAGGGCAGGGTTTCAAACATGTATCCTGGCTTCAGAGTCCATGCTCTGCTTAACCTCTGCACTTGGCCGCTCCTTGACACATGCAGTTGACTTCCGGAAGTGATCCTCCAGAGGGCCTCAGAAATTGTTAGAGACTTTCTTCTTATGTCTGGTCAGTGCCCCATCCCTGGTTAAATACAGATGGGGTGGTGGTGTTTTTTTGTTTTTTGGGGTTTTTTTGCTTGTTTAATTTTAATTCCTACCTAAAAACTCAATCATTACTTAATTTTGCTTAGTTCCTCAGTTTACAGTTTTGAGTGGCAAAACTAAAAAATGTTCTGAGGTTGCTTTTAGTTCTCTCTGTACATCATTTTTTTGCATCCATTTCTGGGACTTTGTGGCTGTTTTGTATTTCTGAGTGCCTGTTCTCTTCCTAGGTGTAAATGTAACGGACATGCAAGCGAGTGTGTAAAGAACGAATTCAACAAGCTGGTGTGTAATTGTAAACATAACACTTATGGAGTGGACTGTGAAAAGTGTCTGCCTTTCTTCAATGACCGGCCGTGGAGGAGGGCAACCGCCGAGAGTGCCAGCGAATGCCTGCGTGAGTGCCCCTTGGCCTCCAGCTGTTAGATTATCTTGAGGGTTTCCAGAGTGGGGAGCAGGAATGGGTGACTTCCTTCTGTTCCTCCTTGCAAGGAAAACTCTGAAAAGCAGTGCTTCTTCCATCATTTGAGAGCATGGAACGGTAAACTTACACGCACATCAGAGGAAGATCCTAGAGGAAGGCAATTGGCTATGGATATAAAGTATGCTCATTTTGTGTTTCCTTCACAAACACACATACCAGGGTGGGGGCAGCATCTCCAAGGTTTGGAACTTTGCATAGATCCAAATACTGGGCAAGTGTAGCCTCCTGTAAAATTTGGTTTCTCTAGTCTTTTCTTTGCTGCACGTGTAGAATATTTTCCTGCCAATGGTCATTTACTCAAGCAGTCAGGATCATTAATTAATATGTGTCGGATATGTTGATTTCTAGACTAAGACTGCCATTCAAAAGATGATTTTCCCAAATTATTTTTCCTTTATTTCACGAAAGAGCCCAATAGGGAGAATCTTCCTTCTCCTCCCGTGCAGATGTGGGTGGCTTTGGGAAGGAGAGTAGATTCTAGTATTTCTAGAAAAACGTAAAATGGAAAAGATTATACATTGTTCATCCCTTCGTAATGGCTTGGTTTATTTTGAACAGATAGAGAAAGATGTCTCAGGAGAAAGGAACCATGAAACTATGTGATTGTGATTTGCCAAGGACTTAAAAATAAGACACTTTTAAAGCAGATATAATTTTTTATGACCTTATAAATATTTATCATCTACTCTTGATAAAGGAATAAGAAAGAAGACACTCCACACTCACTGGAATGTTTGGCAGAAACCTTGAGAAACGATGAATATTTTGTCTCATGACTATTTCTGTTAGTTGCCTAGAGCAGATTTTCTTTTTATTTATTTTTTAATGTTTATTTCTGAGAGAGAGGGAGAGAGGGAGAGAGAGAGAGGGAAGGAGGGAAGGAAAGAGTAGGGACAGAGAGAGAGAGGGAGACACAGAATCTGAAGCAGGCTCCAGGCTGAACTGTCAGTACAGAGCCTGATGTAGGGCTCAAACTCATGAACCATGAGATCATGACCTGAGCCGAAGTTGGGTGGTTAACTGACTGAGCCACCCAAGAGCCCCTAGAGCAGATTTTCTTATTTTCCCTTTTCCTCAGCAATTCCCAGATCTGAAGATAAATTGTGCAACTTCCTCTAGAATTCCTACGTACTTGCTTGACCTTCTCTTCTTTTACTGAACTGTAATATCTAGTGTTAGAAGCTACAGGATTAAGGTCTTAACAAAAAGAATGACATGCCCCTAAGATGTGACATTTAAATAAATGTACACATGTGTTTGACAAGTATTCTGTTCAATGATAGGGTCACATTTGGAGTCTCTCCAGGACCATTATGAGAAGAATAAACAACAGATTGCCAATTTACCACTAGCAGACAGGTGGTTTGCCTTCTCACCAGCTGATGATAAAGGAGACACAGCACCTGCTTTACCTGGGGGTTAGGACAGTGTAGACAAGGGAACTGTTCTGCTCCACATCCCAGACCACCAGACCTTTTAGCTGGGGATGGACCGAGTTTGGCTGGGGATGGGATGTGCAGAATAATCTAGAGAGGCTTGAGAGAAGAGAAATAGCAAACGAAGAAGAGAATGGGAGTTCTACAAGTTACCTAACACAACTCTAATTTTTGCTACCAGTGATTCAAGTTTCTAAAAAGTATTCAAGTATAATGCTATTAAAAAAATGATTATAAAGAAGGGGAGGTGAAAAAAAGAAAATATATATACTCAAACATTTTTTTAAAACAACTTTATCTGAAATCAAATAAAACTTTAGTGCTTAAGATACTGCCTGTACTTTGTGTGGAATATATAATTCTAAGGAAAAAAAACTTAATAGAAATGTAATAAAGAATTTCTGTGTCTACATGTACATGTTCTTAAAATGTAGTTGCGTTGTGTAGGGAATATAGTTGGCATTGTGGCTCCCCAGTGGATGACTGTGTCTAGTGACACTGAACGTCCCTTCAGTCCTGCCTCCATCTGCAGGGGCACCAGTCTTACCTCACGTGTCTCTGGTTCCCCCAGTCTGGCTATGCAAGTAGTCTGGCACTTCGAAAGTTAGTGTCTTAATGTATTTGAATTGTCTGAGGGCTGAAAAGTGAGGTAGATGAAAGCCCGCATATAAATTGGCACCTTGTTTTTGAAGCTGGTATTGAATGAAGGATAAGGATTTAGAAAAATTAGAATTCAACTTGGCTTTTACTTGCATTTAAACAATTGCCCAGAGATTCTAAGTACTGGAATTTCTTGTATTTTATGGTGGCCCCGGGGGGTTTTGTTTTAAGAAATTTTATTTTATTTTATTTTATTGAGAGAGAGTGAGAGCATGAGCGGTAGAGGGAGAGAGAGAATCTTAAGCAGGCTCCACACTCAGCGTGGAGCCTGACAGGGAGCTTGATCTCACGACCCTAGGATCATGACCTGAGCCAAAATCAAGAGTCAGGAGCTTAACCAGCGGAGCCACTCAGGCACCCCAATGGCATTGTTTTTGATAAGACCATTTCTTGGTAAACTGATAATGTGGCCATCTAAACCCTTTACTGACATACTCCTTTTTGTTTTTAAATGAACAATGCATCAATTAGGCGGTCTTATCCTACCACCCTTTGGGCCACAGGGATATGGGAAATTATGGTTTGGTTTTCTTGGAGTCTTGAAAATGGTGTTTGGCTAAGGAACATGGATCTGACTTAACCCGTATGTTTTGGCCAACAGCCTGTGACTGCAATGGCCGATCACAAGAATGCTACTTTGACCCTGAACTATACCGGTCCACCGGCCATGGTGGCCATTGCACCAACTGCCAGGGCAACACAGATGGTGCCAAATGTGAGAGGTGCCGGGAGAATTTCTTCCGCCTTGGGAACAATGAAGCCTGCTCTCCGTGTCACTGTAGTCCTGTGGGTAAGTGACAGGCAGAGTCAGCTTCGGCCTGATGGATTGAAACACAAAATAAGGGCTCCCCGTCTCCCCAGAAAATCTTTGTTTCCTAAGCATCTGCACAGGTTAGGTATGGAAGTGTGTACATTATTGTACCCCCCACCTCCACTCTGTTTAACCAAGTTAAGCTTTCAAATGATTTTCTGGTGTGTATAAAAGTGTGGGGTTGGCCTGAGTAATGGTTTTGTAAATAATTAGTAACACGATCCCAGAAACCAGTTTGAACTTTGACTGTAAGAGGTTAGCTGTTTCGTGAGTTCTTCCTTGTTAATGACTTTGTTTAGTTTACAGTCCTTAGAGGGCTGAACTTTCTCAGTATGTTGGTGTGTGTTCAGAAACATAGAGTGCTCTTAGTCTGTTCTACTCTTTCAAGAGTTTGACCTTTATTTTGTTGTGCCTGTATATACTTAAGTTCTAGATGTGGGCCTTAAGGATCCTGTGCTTGCCCACAGAGAAGGGACTGGTTTTGAGTACAGTTTATCGTTGGGTGCAGAGTGCCTTGTTTTTCAACATTGATGAGCAGGGTGTGTGTCTGGAAAGTTAAAATGTTATGGCTTAAAAGGATATTATTTTGAGACAATGAGGATTTAAAATTTGATCTTTATTCCCTCCGTAACCATCTAGAGATTACGTATTAGGTTTCAGGCAGTGTTTTTAGTTACCATTTTTTTTTATTTGACATATTAATTTTACTTTCATACATGGTTGTTGATAAGCTCTTTAAATTTTAGGTTCTCTCAGCACACAGTGTGATAGCTATGGCAGGTGTAGCTGTAAGCCAGGAGTGATGGGTGATAAGTGTGACCGCTGCCAGCCTGGATACCATTCTCTCACTGAGGCAGGATGCAGGTAAGACTTTTCAAAACCAGGAAAAGGGGGCAGAATCTAAATGTAGTCGATTCAAAACAAGAGATCTTGTGGTTTGTATAAACATTTTTCCTTATAATAATTGTCAACAGGATTCAAAACTTCTAGCTCTAATGGTGATCCAGGATTGGTTTGTAACAGAGATTAGGCAGAGTTTTTATTTTTTTATTAAAAAAATTTTTTTATTTATTTTGAGAGACAGAGGGAGAGCACAGGCAAGCAGGAGAGGGGCAGAGAGAGAGGGAGAGAGAATCCCAAGCAGGCTTCACACTGTCAGCACAGAGCCCAGCTTGGGGCTTGAACTCACAAACCATGAGATCATGCCTTGAGCCGAGATCAAGAGTTGGATGCATAACCAACTGAGCTACCCAGGTGCCCGTAAACAGTTTTTTTTTTTTTAAGTTATTTAAAATAAATTGAACATTCCTTCCATGTTCTTCTGGATGACTTACCACCATAAATTATACTTTTTGCACTATGCCCTTTGTTTCCCCCAACTGTTTCCATATGGTGCAATAATTACATGCTCTGTTGAATTCAGAAGTGTTGTTGAAAGGTTAGGCGAACAGAGGAAATATACGGATATGGAAAGGAAAGCTGCAATTTGGTCTCTGTTGGTACATAAGTAAAGATTTGTAAACAGGAGTTTCTTGGAAAGGAAGAATGACGCCATGATTCTGTTCAGATTACATTTTACACCAAACTCTATGTTAGAAGACATGCATCTAAGCCACCTTAAAAGCAATGTAATTTTTTTGTATCTCTTTTTCCTTGCCTAAGCAATAGAGAATCACAAAATGATATTGCAGAGTGTGCTTGAATACCATTCTATTAGCATATAAGAACAAATGGATGATTTACACTATAAAAACTAAAGATAAAGAGAATTGGATGGTCTGTCTTTGTAGACCACCGAGCAATTTTTTTTTTTTAATTTGAACCCAAGTTAGTTAACATATAGTGTAATAATGATTTCAGGAATAGAATTTAGTGATTCATCACTTACATATAACACCCAGTGCTCATCCCAACAAGTGCCCTCCTTGATGTCCCTCACTCATTCAGCCTATCCCTCCCACCCAACACCCTGCCAGCAACTCTCAGTTTATTCTCTGTATTGAAGAGTCTCTTACAGTTTGTCTCCCTCTCTGTTTTTATATTATTTTTTAAGCAGAGTTTTTAGTATAGAAATGTGATAGGTATTCTTAATTGAAACCAAATTCATATATAAAACTGATTTTAAGACTTCTTTCACTTTTTTATGTATTCCTTTTTTTAAAAAATAAAATGTATTAACATGTAAAACCAAAAGTTGGCTTTGAGTGTGGAATTTCTTTCTCATTTCTCTCATTGTTTTACTCCTTTTCCCATCCAATAGGCCATGCTCTTGTAATCCTTCTGGCAGCATAGATGAATGTAATGTTGAAACAGGAAGATGTGTTTGCAAAGACAATGTTGAAGGCTTCAATTGTGAGAGGTAGCTCATTCTTTCTCTAGCTGTATTTTTTTTTCTGATACCATATTTCAAGCACAACAAATTCCTGGTTATATCTTCATGTTTTTCAGGTGCAAACCTGGATTTTTTAATCTGGAATCATCTAATCCCAGAGGTTGCACACCCTGCTTCTGCTTTGGGCATTCTTCTGTCTGTACAAATGCTGTCGGCTACAGTGTTTATTCTATAACCTCTACCTTTCAGATCGGTAATTTGGACCTTCCCTTCTGTCTCCCAGAATTGTGAGACTAGACATACAGCAGTTTAAAAAAAAATTTTTTTAATGTTTGTTTATTTTTGAGAGAGGGAGAGAGAGCATGAGCAGGGGAGGGGCAGAGAGAGAGGGAGACACAGAATCCGAAGCAGGCTCCAGGCTCCGAGCTGTCAGCACAGAGCCCAACGCAGGTCTTGAACCCAAGAGCCATGAGATCATGACCTGAGCCGAAGTCAGACGCTTAACCAACTGAGCCACCCAAGCGCCCCAAGACTTATAGTAGTTTTAAAAAATTAATAATTTTGAGGATTTTTTGATAGTGGTAACATTTTGTTTTTCACTGTACATAATGTTTTGTTTGGCTCTTTGTTTGGCTTTTTAATTGAATGAAAACATATGGCTTTAGAATGTACTGTAGTATAAATTTATGTAAAAATCAAAGTATAGCTTGAGGGGTATAGCATATACAGGTACTGCTATAGGAGCCGTGTATTCAAACTGTTTATTGCTGACTTTCTATATATTTTGTGGTCTATAGAGGACCTGAGTTCAGGATGTTTACGAGGTGATGGCACTTGTGTTCTCATCCTGTGCTTGCAGATGAGGATGGGTGGCGTGTAGAACAAAGGGATGGCTCTGAAGCATCACTCGAGTGGTCCTCAGAGAGGCAGGATGTCGCCGTCATTTCAGATAGCTACTTTCCTAGATACTTCATTGCTGCTAGTAAGTAAGACTGGGAAGCAGTCTGGCGCCACGTGTGTCCCTGTTTACTCTCATTGTTACGTTCTCACACACCACTGTGTCTGCTTTCCAGCGAAGTTCCTGGGCAAGCAGTTGTTGAGTTATGGCCAGAACCTCACCTTCTCCTTTCGAGTGGACAGGCGAGACACTCGCCTGTCTGCAGAAGACCTGGTGCTTGAAGGAGCTGGCCTGAGAGTGTCTGTGCCCTTGATCGCTCAGGGCAATTCCTATCCAAGTGAGACCACTGTGAAATACATCTTCAGGTAAGACTGTCTTCTTTGGAAAATCTGACTTGACCAGAATTCTAAAAGTTGTTTCTTTACCAGTCTTACTGGGCCTTAAGGTGTATGTTGAAGAAAAACGTCTGGGTTATAGGGTGATTTTGGAAAAGGAAGCCTTCCCTTTATTTACCTGTATCTTTGCAGTTGTATTATCAAACCAACAGATCCATTTCTGACTTGGTTAGATTGTCAGAGCCTTGCATTGTTGGTGGCTTAAATGAATAAGAAATGCTTTCTCAGTACCCAGAATTTTCCTTATAGAGGTTAATATGGATCTTTCTTTCTCTCTAGGCTCCATGAAGCAACAGATTATCCTTGGAGGCCTCCTCTTACACCTTTTGAATTTCAGAAGCTCCTAAACAATTTGACCTCCATCAAGATCCGTGGGACATACAGTGAGAGAAGTAAGTTATGATATAATTCAAGAGAATTAAGAAGATGATTGGGTAAAAAGATCCACAATAAATGTAAAAGTTTATCTCTAAAGTCCCAATACTATAAAACTTGATCCTAAAGAAGTAGTATAAACTACCTTGTTGTACATGTAAAAATAATGCATTTGTTTAACCACATTCAAGGACCTGGAGAAAATTTGCTAAAATTAATAAGTGGTGTTGTTTCATTATGAATAAGCCTAATGAGGTTACTTTATATCTACATGTATTCCAAGAATCCTTTTTTTTAAATGTTTATTTATTTTTGAGAGACAGAGAGCATGAGCAGGGGAAGGGCAGAGAGAGAGAGGGAGACACAGAATCCAAAGCAGGCTCCAGGCTTTGAGCTGTCCACACAGAGCCTGACACAGGGCTTGAACCCACGAACTGTGAGATCATGACCTGAGCTGAAGTTGGATGCTTAACTGACTGAGCCACCCAGGCCCCCCTATATTCTAAGAATCTTGAGTGTAATTCTACTGACTCACATTGCTTCCTCTTTATTTCTTAATGTGCCTTTAAAATTTTTTCCCTATAGTTTTGGTTTTTTTTGTTTTTTTTGTTTTTTTTTTTTAATGAGGACCTTTTTCTGTAGAAAGCTAAAGCTGTTTGGGTGGAGTCAGAGTGGTGGTGTGGCATAGTGAGTGACATCAGCAGCTTGGATGTATTGGTTTTTGAGATGCCTACATGAACATCCAGATGAAGATGTCTTATAAATTGTTGGAAATATGGGTCTGGGCTTAGGAATAAGTTAGGGCGAGAGATCTGGAATTGAAAGGTTGACTACATATGGGCAGTAATTTTTAATTGAAAATGAGACCAAAAATAGAGAAAAAGTGCAACCCAGAAACATAGTTATCTAAAGACTATGCCCTGAGACTCAAGGGAGAAAAAAGAATCTTGAGGAGGAGAAACGATTAATGGGTTTATAAAGATGGCTCTATTGGATTTTGGATTGGGTGACTAAGGAATCATTGGCAATTTTTTGTTTAAAGAGGGTTGAAACTGAAGTTATATTGCAGTGCTTTGATAAGTAACTAGAAGGTGAAGCAGTAGAATAAAGCCAAAGAAGTTTGGCTGTAAGGGAAGGAAAAGAGGTGGATTACAGTTCAAGTGACAAGATTAGAGGAAGAGTACTTTTTAGGATGGGAGACTTCAGAATGGTTACAATTGGAAGCACCTTAACCAGTGGTTGTTTCTCATGATCTAACTGCTAACAAAACCCCATAAATATATCAAAGCAGTAATGGAAGAGATGTTCTTTAGCCTCAGGTTGTCAGGTTCTAAGAATTCTATAAACAGCAAGTGATATTTCATAACATAGGGAAATAAACTTGAAACATTCTGGAGCAGAATGGAAATTAAAAGGAAATATGATGAAATAAAGGACTGCCACGTCATAGGATGTTCCTGCTGAGGCCATCCCATGCTCTGTTGAGTTGGATGAACCATTGGTCTAAGCCAGTATAAGGCTTCCTCTCTTTTTTTTTTCTTCTGGAAATGGGGAAGCATTGTGATATATGGCATATTTGCTTGGGAATAATTGCATATTTGCCAAAGTAGCCCTGAGTATTAAAACTTGTATAGCAAATTTTCCTGTTTTATGCAGGGCACAAAGCATATTGAGTGGCACTTGTCAGCACGTGCTCTTTGCTCTTTTATTCCTGAGCTGTGCTGTCAGCGCCTGCTTCTGTGGCAGGAGAACTAAAACACTGCTTAATGGCTATGGACTTAAACTCTTCTTATCCCCTGCATTCTTGCTCCAATCTTTTCTTGCCCCAGAATATTTCCCAGTGCTTTTCCTTTGTCACATTGGTGATTGAGAGAACTGAAGAATCCAACAAATCCGGTTGGTGTGTGTGTGTGTGTGTGTGTGTGTGTGTGTGTGTGTGTGTGTGTGTGTGTTTAAAAATGTTTGCTATACTGCCCTTCCAAATACTTAATGCTAGGTACCCCACAAATGTTGTGAATGCTATTTTCTAGTTATCTCCTCCAAAAGATGACTTAACTAATAGTTGATTTTCTCTGGAATTTTGTATCTGATAACTCTTTAGCTTTATTAACTTTCTGTAAGCTTTTGAAAAACAGAAGCCAGTTCAGTGATTCTCCTGCCCACGTCATACACAGGTGCTGGCTATTTGGATGATGTCACCCTGACAAGCGCTCGCCCCGGGCCTGGGGTGCCTGCAACGTGGGTGGAGTCCTGTACCTGTCCTGTGGGATACGGAGGGCAGTTTTGTGAGATGTGCCTCTCAGGTTACAGAAGAGAAACTCCGAGTCTTGGGCCGTACAGCCCGTGTGTGCTCTGTACCTGCAATGGACACAGTGAGACCTGTGACCCTGAGACAGGTGAGCAGATGGTCTTTGGTGGCTGCTAGACCTCCGTCATCTAGCAGATGGATGGGAAGTGCTCACGGTCTCATGTGCTTGCACACTGGCCTGTTCTCTCGTCCCCGCTCTCCACATAGGTGTTTGCGACTGCAGAGACAATACAGCTGGACCCCACTGTGAGAAGTGCGGTGACGGGTACTATGGAGATTCGACCGCGGGCACCTCTTCGGATTGCCAGCCCTGTCCGTGTCCTGGGGGCTCGAGTTGTGCCGTTGTCCCTAAGACTCAGGAGGTGGTGTGCACCAACTGTCCCACTGGCACCACTGGTGAGTCCACTCTTCCGTAGGTTCTCAGTGTTCCATCCCAAAAATCACTCGGGAAGAGGAGCTCTGGGGGCTTGCGGACTTTTGTCTGTTGCTTTGGTTCAGTGATTATGGTGTTCTGGGTAGGCAAAAGTTTGGTTAGGAAAGAGATGTATTATCCATTTATAGAATGCGTATCAGATACAAATAATAGCCAACATATTTATGGCCACATACTTCTCGGAGCACTTTACACATTCTGCCTCATTAATCCTCACAACCCCATGAGGTGGCTTTTGCCATGACCCCCATGTCACAGCCAAGAAAACTGAGGCGCAGAGATATTAAGTTACATGTCCCAGCTGCATGGCTAGTCGCTGGAAGAGCTCATGACCACTGCAGTGTACTCTCCCCGACATGAGAACCAAAACTGGATTTTTAGTTTGTGGGGCTGTCCTGGGATTCTTGATATAAAGTGGTATTTTTTTAATTCTTTAAATTCTTTCTGTCTTTAAATAGTCCTTTTGGTGCATCATTGCCCATCACATTTAGTTGGGAAAAAATATTTGTATAGCTTTGGATAGACCTATGTTCCTATTCTCAGAGTTTCTTTCTTTTTGATAAGAACATAAAACTAGATCTTTCTTAGCTACTCAAGGAACTGTCGTGCTAAGGACTCCAAATCTCACTGATGACCATTCATTCCTCTTTTTCCATTGACTTTAGCCCCCATGTAATAGAGAGGTTCTGGCTAGGCTTCAGATACGATTAAAAACTTTTTGTTCAGGGGCGCCTGGGTGGCGCAGTCGGTTAAGCGTCCGACTTCAGCCAGGTCACGATCTCGCGGTCCGTGAGTTCGAGCCCCGCGTCGGGCTCTGGGCTGATGGCTCGGAGCCTGGAGCCTGTTTCCGATTCTGTGTCTCCCTCTCTCTCTGCCCCTCCCCCGTTCATGCTCTGTCTCTCTCTGTCCCAAAAATAAATGAACGTTGAAAAAAAAAAAAAATTAAAAAAAAAAACAACAAAACTTTTTGTTCAAAAGATATTGCTGCAGAGCAGGGAAATAAGTAAAAAATAAAAAACACTGACCTAATAATTTGTATCTCTTGTATGTCATCAAAACATTGTTTATTCGTTGGGAAACATCAAAACACTTCATCTTCCTTTCACTACTCCACTGAGCCCACACCAAGCACAAGCACATTGTAACACAAAGAGATTCAATCATTTGCTTGAGGTAGTTGAGAAAAGGAGTAGAAACTAGTGTTGACTTTCAGGTTTTTTACTCTTTTCTGTGTGTATGTGTGTTCTAAAACAGTGGCCCAGCAGAGGCTCACAGATGGCATTTCTCTGACCTGATCTCGTTTCCCACCACCCACTGTTGCCTTCGCTGCTCCTGCTCCAGCCATCCTGGGCTTCTTGTAATCCATCAGATGAGCCAGACTCTATGGCCTGCCATATATGATGTTCTTTTTTGAGAATACTTTACTCTACTTTCTTCCACTCAAACCTCACTTTTCTTGTCCAGCTCCAATCTTTTCCATGGAGTTGGGTTGAAACATCACTTCCCTAGGAAGGCTTTCCTCAGTGAACCCTCCCCGCACTACCACCTCAGGTTTTTAAGACCCTTTACTCTGCTGCCACAGCATAGCTCAAGATCCCACTTGCTTAGAATCTATACTTAGATATACCTGATAAAATGTTTTGATGAGAGATCCCTTTGCTCATTCTGTTGTTCCATTGGGTAGTCTGCAAGCATAAAACTAAGCTAAGCATTTGGGGGTATTCATTCATGGCAGTGCTGAATAATACAAATGGTGCACTGAGACGACTTGGGATACGTAATGGAGAGATGGAGTGTAATATAGGAGATCTTGCAAAATGTTGTAAACCCGTTTGTCTATAACTAGATGCCTCTCACACAAGACTTATGAAATACATTCATCTTCTTTGTCTTCTTAGTTATCACCTGGCTTGAAGGAGATGAGCAATAGCACTTCTTGAGGATGTTAATTGAGGTAGAGGTCCACCTGAAAAACAACCTAGACCCTGTGAAAAATAATGCCATCACTCGTTAGTCCTATTTCCTGCTTTACTTTTTTCATAGTGCTTTTTAACCACTTGATATTTTTCTGTTTATTCATTTGTTTGTTGTCTGTCTTTCCTCTCCTTCACCCCAGTTTAAGCTTCACGAGAGCAGGGACTTCTGTCTGTCTTATTCGTTTTTGTATCCCTGACACCCCGAATAGCACTTGACATGTATACTTGTTGAGTGAATGCAAATATTTTTTGGATGATGAATAGAGATTGCAGATGCAGGGTAAGGTGTTCCTCATTTAGAAGGCTACTGAAGAATAGAAATAACTACTGATAGTCCCTGAGATCTTCACAGATGAGATCTTCTTCACAACATCTTTAAAATGATCTTTTGGGGTAAATTAATAATAATATTCTTTTTTCAACACATTTATTTGAGTCCCTGGCTTTGGGAATGAAAATGCAGAGATGAATTAGGGATGGTCCCTGCTCTTCAGGGGCTAAAAGTGTGGAGGCAAACACAGATAATTTTTAGACAGTGTGGTTAGTTCAGACAAAGGAACTCACGTAAGAGGGCCAGAGGTGAAGGAGCAACACCTCCCCAAGGGTGGGGACAGAATGATAAGGAAAAACTAAGGCCCAAAAAAGTACATTACTTGCCCAGAGTCATGTAGGCAATCCATCCAGGACTTGAACCTACATCCTGGACTCCGCGACAAAAGGGGATGGGTTAGCTGTCATGTTGCTGGGAGATATTTTAGAGTGAAAGCTTCCCCTGGGCTACCACGCACCTCTGTTTTAGGTCATTTTTTTAATTGTTGTATTCAAAACCAGTTTCAAGGCATTTTAAATATACATCATATCTAGAATAGCCAAATTATCTGATAAAAAGCGAAACGGAAATGCTGTTCTGATCCTAGTCTGGAGAAGGCTCTTGGGTGAGGGTCTGGTAACTATGTATATCACAGACCAGAAGCTTCCTTTCCTCTCTTAGCGTTTCATTCCTTCCCCTGCTGCCCCACCCCCAGCTAGAGTTTCTGTTCACCTCATCAGTGGTCTCCATTTGCCAAATGCAGGGGTCAGTTTTCAGTCCTCATCTGACCCCATCTCCCAGCAACACTGGACTCAGTTGACTGCTCGCTCTGCCCCAGACATTTCCCCTCTCGCCTTCGGTGACACTGCCCCCTCTTGGGTTTCGTTCTTTCCCTCTCCTCTGGAGTCTCTGTTGATCACTTCTGGTTCTCAGCCTAAGGCTTCCATGTCAGCTCATCTATATTCTCCCCTCAGGTGAACGAGTCTTGTCCTTCAGGCTTCAAAAGCCTTTCTGTGCTTACTAAAAAAATCTGCATCTTCAGCCCCGACTGTGCTCTCCCCTGAGTGGCAGCTACTTACTTGCGGGTCCACTTGGCGGGTGGGCTGGAAGCCTTCCATTTGCCCCTTCACATCCGTTCTTTATTCTTCTCCACCCCGACAAGGCCTGTGTGCACCACATCAGATGGACCCTCCATTTGTGTCCAGGCAGCAGGAAGTACATACAGGAGGTCGGGGATGGGGGTGGGGGCAGAGTATTTATTCCAAGGCCTCCTCTCCATAGAGTCCTTGAGGCTGGTGACCTTAATCAAGGTTCTCAGTTACAGCCAGCATTTTCCAGACAACCCTTTCTAATGTGAGACTCTGGTTAGCTGCTCCCTCCATCCACCCACTGAGGCCCAGGTCATGGAGCCCCACAGTCACTACCACAGGTGCTACACTCTCTTCAGGGATTCCTTACACCCATACTTGTATAGAGAGTATGTTTATTAAACTGTCTTTAGGTCTTGCTAATTTGAATGTGTCTTTTATTTTCTGCTGTCCTCTTGAGTCACAGGGCTAAAGGCATTTTTAGGCATATCCAAGCTACATCTTTGATTTCTTCTCTTTTTTTCTAACCCAACCCTGTCCTTTCCCAATCTTGTTCATCTCCATGAAAATACTCACATCCACCTAGTTGCCCACGCTAAAATCCTAAGCTTATCTTTAATTCTTTCTTTCATTTCCCGGAAGCAGTCAGCCAGCACGTGTGATTGAGTCTATCTCACATCTGACCACTTTCACTGCCTCCACTGCCACCACCCTGGTCTACACCACTGCCCTCTCTCACCTGGAATGGTCTAATTGGTCTCCTAATGAGCCTCTCTCACTCTGCGGCCCTGCAGTCCACTCTCACATGGCAGCTGGGATAATCCTTTTTATTTTTTTTAATTTTTTTTTTCAATGTTTATTTATTTTTGGGACAGAGAGAGACAGAGCATGAACGGGGGAGGGGCAGAGAGAGAGGGAGACACAGAATCGGAAACAGGCCCCAGGCTCCGAGCCATCAGCCCGGAGCCCGACTCGGGGCTCGAACTCACGGACCGCGAGATCGTGACCTGGCTGAAGTCGGACGCTTAACCGACTGCGCCACCCAGGCGCCCCGGATAATCCTTTTTAAATGTATTTCAGGTCACATCACTTCAAAAACCCTCTAATATCACTTTAAACCAGACTTTTTACTGTGACCTTACATGATTGGCTCTTACTACTTCTATAAGCTCATCTTGTTTTTCTGGCACATTCTTCCCTTGGATATTATCATGGCTGTTTTCTTCCTGTCTTTCCATTATCATCCCAAATATCTCCTCTTTACAGAGCTTTCTCTAACCACCCAATCTGAAGTAGCCATTGCCCTGTCACTCTGCCATATTGCTCAAAATGTTTTAATTTTCTTATGCTTATCCCTATCTGAACTAATCATTTTCATTTATATGTCTGTGGATTGGTCTCCCCCAGCTGCAGCATAAGCTTTGTGAGAGTGGAGATCTTGTCCGCCTTGTTCACCACATCATCCTGACAACCTAGAACAGTGCCTGTGTAATAGATGCTCGGCAAGTGCTTGTTAAATGAATAAATGAACAAACCTTTGTTTCTCCAAACAATTTAGGCTCATTCAGGCCCTATTAGCTACAAAGATATCAAGAACCCAACTTGAGCTAATGATAATGGAGAAGTGGAAAAGGAAAGAGGAGGAGCAGTGAGTTTAGTATGGTGGAAAGAGTCCTGGATTCTAACTGTTTGGTTGTGGGCAAGTTACTTAACCTCTCTGCTCCCTTAGCTGTAATAGAAGCTGGTGGCAAATGACGATCTCTTAAGTTATCTTCTAAATACTCTGATTCTGTACCAGTTGACACTGCTCAAACAAGGATTTGCACAAACCTTTTATTTTTTTAAGAAAATTGTCCTGCTTACTCTGTTGTATGGGAAACTTAAGATATCGAGTGGCCCTTCATCTGTTTTAATATCATGAACAAAACAAACATGAATGTGCCATCCCTTGGGACTGGAGAGGTTAATAAACCCTGAGCCCGACTCATTTGCAAAGTACTTTTTTAAATGTTTGTTTATTTATCTTTTTGAGAGAAAGGGGGAGGGGGAAGGGGCAGAGAGAGATGGGGACAGAGGATCTGAAGCAGGCTCTGTGCCGACAGTACAGAACCTGATGCGGGACTCAAACTCACAAACTGTGAGATTATGGCCTGAGCCAAAGTTCGATGCTTAACCAACTGAGCCACCCAGACGCCCCACAAAGCACTTTTAATGCATGATTTCAGTTAGTCCCCAGGACAGCTGATGTGGAGTGGGCAGAGCGGGTCCTGTCTTTCTAATAACAAAATGGAGATGTGCCTGGAGTCATTCAGCCGATACTGGCACAGGGCCAGGACTGCAGCCCAGGTCTAAAAGCTTCTCCTGGGTTGGTGCCCTGTCAGCTGCAGCATGCCGCCTCACATCTGATGGTTAAACTAGATTCTTTGTGACCAGACTGTTTGTATCCAACAGCACCAGAAATGTCTAAGGCCCTTCTCTTGTAACATCAGATTTGTCTCATGTCCAGGTAAAAGATGTGAGCTCTGTGACGATGGCTACTTTGGAGACCCTCTGGGGAGAAACGGCCCCGTGAGGCTTTGCCGCCTCTGCCAGTGCAATGACAACATCGATCCCAATGCCGTTGGAAATTGCAATCGCTTGACAGGAGAATGCCTGAAATGCATCTATAACACTGCTGGCTTCTATTGTGACCGATGCAAAGATGGATTTTTTGGAAATGCCCTGGCCCCCAATCCAGCAGACAAATGCAAAGGTGATCTAGCCATCGGCCAGATTCTGTCACGGTTGTACTCATGTGTTCTGAGGATTCATGTGTGGTCTCTTTAAATACTTCCAGTTGTTTGGTCTAACAAGGCACTATTCAATAGAAATTGTGAACCTCTCGTAGTTTAAATTTCTCATAGACACGTTGAAATAAAGAGAAACAGGTGAAATTGATTTTAATGATACATTTTATTTCACCTAACACATCTACTATACTATTGTTTCAGTGACTAATGAATTAAAAATTATCAAGATGTATGTTCTTTTTTCCCCACGCTAAGTCTTTAAAATGTGGGTTGTATATCACATTCACAGCACATCTCAAGGCCAGCCCCATTTCAGGTGCTCAACGGCCACAGGTGATTAGTGGCTACTGTATTGGTTCAACTGATGTGTAAAGGGTTTGTTTGTATTGTTTACATTTTAGTCCTTCTCCCGGGCGATTTGCATCTTTTGCTCTCTGCTTCCCCCCTTAGCCTGTGACTGCCATCCCTATGGAACCGTGAAGCATCAGAGAGGCTGTAACCCTGTGACCGGGCAGTGCGAATGTCTGCCCCACGTGACTGGCCGGGACTGTGGGGCCTGTGACCCCGGCTTCTACAACCTGCAGAGTGGGCAAGGCTGCAAGAGGTGAGATGCCAGGTGCCTTTGCTGGAAGTGATCTTTGCTTTTTTAATTGGGAGAGGTGAATTTTTCTGAGCTGTATGTAACGGTGGCCTTGATTTTGTTCAGGAGTTGAGTGCCCAGTTGAGGCAGAGTATCCTTAGAGGCAATCCTGGACAGTTGTAATTAAGCTAATGGGAGAAAAGAGTGGAATGAAGCTTCCCCAGTTGTGTCAGAATCACCTGAGCAACAGTTAGAAAACAACAAATCACATGGTGCTCTCTGACGCACTGAGAATCAGGTCCTCTGGGGCTTGCAGCCTGGGAATTGCTCTTTTCCAAGCTCTTGGTCAGTACATATGCGGTGCCAGGTTGGAGAGCCACTTTGTAGTGGTTTTAGCAGTGAAATAACTGTATTTGTGGGTTAGGTTAGAAAAGGAGGTTCTCAGTAGAACCCCTGAAAATTACTTGAACCTCAGGCGCTTAATAGCCCACAACATTTTGTCTTAATAGCCCTTTACATTCTGTTTTCTAATACAGATTACATCAGTTCTATGCTGAATGAAGGTGGGGGGAAGGTTTGCTGACAGTCCGTTTTTCTTACCTGAGAAATGTTGTGTGTTCATTTTCAGGTGTGACTGCCATGCTTTGGGTTCCACCAATGGACAGTGTGACATCCGCAGTGGCCAGTGTGAGTGCCAGCCTGGCATCACGGGTCAGCACTGCGAGCGCTGTGAGGTCAACCACTTCGGGTTTGGACCCGAAGGCTGCAAACGTAAGGACTTTTGGGGGCATAGAACTCAAAGTCTTTCCTAATGCCAGTTAGAACTGCAGACTTTGACAGCCTCCGTCTGGCCCCATGGCTTGCAGTCAGGGCAGTACCTAAGCCATCATCAATGAATATTAGCCTTGTCTCATACTCTGGGGATTGGGAGCTTCTCGGGTTCCTTTGCGGCCACCTTATTTACATCTTCTTTTATATCATTTCTGATTCTTTCTCCAGTCTTTTGTCTTTCCGAGGGGAGTCTCCCTTTGATTACTGGACTTTCCCACTGTGCTTAATGAAAAATTTTTATTGATCGCATTCTGAGAGCAGATAATGAAATGGTGAGAGACTTTGCTCACAACTTGTTGGTCGACTTACCGGCTGCAGTTCCTTCCCACCCTTGGGGCCCTTTTGGTTCAGTTACATCTAAACATCTGCTTCTCCTTGGCATAAACACTTGCCTGGAATTAGGCCTCAGAACAGTTTGGTGCTTTGCTTTTTGAATTCCTTCATTTCTCCTGTGGAATGTAGCATAAATCATTGACCCAGTTCAGAGAACAAAGCAAGTAAACAAACTATAAAATAATGCAAAATAAGTATTAGCATTTGGGTTTTCTAGTTCATTAGTGAGAGAAGCATTAAACAGAGAGATGAAGGTAGAGAAGAATTCTTGAAGTGCAAAAAAGGGCACTGACTAGTTCAGTAGACTAATTTCTATAATTATTAAGTAACGTAAAATGTGCCCCCTCCAAGGGATGTACATTTTACTTTGAAACTCACTTTTGCTTTAAAAATTTCTGTTTTCTCTGCTAAGTAGAATTAACTGTTCAAATTCTCATAATTTGGCCTGGTTTTAAAAAAATGTCTACTTATAATGCCTTATTGATATCAATCTGAGTTACAAGAAAAACTCACTCTTCCTTCTTTTCCCTGTCATGTACTCTTTTCCCTTTATTCTGCAGCGTGTGACTGTCATCCCGAGGGATCTCTTTCACTCCAGTGCAAAGACGATGGTCGCTGTGAATGCAGAGAAGGTTTTGTGGGAAATCGCTGTGACCAGTGTGAAGAGAACTATTTCTACAATCGGTCTCGGCCTGGCTGCCAGGAATGTCCAGCATGTTACCGGCTGGTGAAGGATAAGGTAAGCTGTCCACCATGCATTCACTCGTTCACTCATTCACTCACTCCGCAGACATTGAAGGGGTGCTTCCTGTGCACTTAGCTTTGGAGAACAGATGGTAAACAAGGTAGACATGGTCCCTGTCCTCCAAGACTTATGTTCCAGTTGGGAGACAAATAATAAAAATTAAAGAAAAAAAAGTACTAACTGAGATAAGCACCAGAAAGGGTATAGACAGTAACTGGAGGAACTACTTTCTATAAGGCCTCTCTAAGGAAATTTATTTAAGGTGAGATCTGAAGAATAAGAGGGAATAAGCTGAATGAGAAGTGACAGGTAGGCTGTTCCAGGCAGAGGGAATATGGGATACACAGGCCTCAAACGTGGAGGTTGTCTGGGGCTCCTGAACGAGGAGGGCTGGTTTGTGAGAAGACGGGAGAGGTTGGTGGACATAGCTCATGTTGCACCATGTCAACCTTAGATTTTACTCCAGATCCAGGGAGAATGCACCGAAGGGTTTTAAGCTAGGAAATCCAATTCATATTTTAAGAAGAACACGCTGACTGTTATGTGAAGAATGATGGTCAGGAGTGGGGTAGAAAGGGAAGCCTGGATTGAACTGGATAAGTATGTGTGTTTGGGGGCAAGGACAGGGAAAGAGAAGAATCAAGGAAGCATGTTGGGTTTTTTGCATAAGGTAGCTGGAGGCATTGGTTATTGAGATGGAGATGACTCAGGGAGAGCAGATTTAAGAGAAGAAAATCAAGAGTATAGTTTTGGATGTTGAATTGAGAGATACCTATCAGAGCCAAGTGGAGGTATCAGGAAAGTAATCTAAAACCTAAGAGAGAGGTCAGAACTGGAGAATCATCCACATGTAGTGTTTAATGTCAAAGGAATAGACCTGATAGTTTCTCTCTGGAAGCCAGAACAATAAAGAAAAACCACCTGTGTTACCTGTTCAAAAGTGGACATAGGTGGAGTGTGTAGACTTGCGTGTGTATAGAGTGCCCCTTGATGACTATTCCTGCAGGAAGTCCAGCTGGGTTCTCTGTATGTTCTTCATCATGTGCAGGTTGCTGATCATCGAATGAAACTCCAGGAATTAGAGAATCTCATAGCAAACCTTGGAACTGGGGAAGAGGTGGTGACAGATCAAGCCTTTGAGGACAGGCTAAAGGAAGCAGAGAGAGAAGTTATGGACCTCCTTCGAGAGGCCCAGGATGTCAAAGGTATACATGTTTAAACAGTGGGTAACTTCTGCCAGATGGCCCAATCTTTAGACGTGGCTCCTAGTTCAAGGTTGGTTAGTACAGCTTTACAAAATTCTCGATTTCTTAAACTATTTGTAGAATATGAATTTTTTCAAACAATCTGTGAAAATACAAGAACTTGTCAACTTAATGTTTTAGGATACAGCAAGTGAAAAGAGTTCTCCCAACACATCAGAAACTATTAGATGTTAAAATTCTAAGTGTTTAATAAATCTATTCTATTACAAAGTGTTTTAAAACAGTTTTTAAAAATCATGAAAGGTATGCATTTTGGGTGTACATTATTTTAAGTAGAAAATTTGAACTTGGATTTTTTTCTGTTATTCTAGTGAGTCAGAATTTATTTTATGCACTGCTTTATTTCCTTAGGACCCTCATAAGGAAAAAGTGTAGTCTTCAAGTATTGACTGTTCTGTTTAATAAGTGAACAAATGTTCTAATAACATCATGTAAAGTACATTTTATACTGCGGTGTATTTAATGTCCTTTGCAATTATGTCACTTCTCTGTACATTATCTGTACCATATTATGATGAGATAAGCTGATTATGTCAGCTTATCTGATCATAAGCAGAGAAGGAGTTGGTTTAAGATTTAGAAAACTATTTCAAAATACTTTATTGACTTTAAAGGAACTTGAGTTTTTAAAACTTTGAAAGTAAGAAAAAGTTATTTTAAAATATTTACTTTTAAAATCACTTTAGGGGCACCTGGGTGGCTCAGTGGGTTAAGCATCTGACTTCAGCTCAGGTCATGATCTCACAGTCTGTGAGTTTTTGCCCCGCGTCGGGCTCTGTGCTGACAGCTCAGAGCCTGGAGCCTGCTTCGGACTCTGTGTCTTCCTCTCTCTGTGCCCCTCCTCTGCTCATGCTCTGTCTCTCTCTGTCTCAAAAATAATAAATAAAAACATTTTTAAAAAATCACTTTAATGTTTTTAAAAATTTTTTTAATGTTAATTTTTGAGAGAGAGACAGAGCACAAGCTGGGGAGGGACAGAGGGAGGGGGGGGACACAGAATCCAAAGCAGTCTCCAGGCTCTGAGCTGTCAGCACAGAGCCCAATGCAGGGCTCGAACCCAGAATCGCGAGATCATGACCTGAGCTGCAGTTGGACGCTCAACTGATTGAGCCACCCAGGCACCCTTGTTTTATTTTTATTTCTTACTCTGAATTAAGCTTTTTTTCTAAATTTGGACAAATCCTTTTCTACATTTACTGAGTGCCTATAGTATACCAGGCATTGTGCTAAACACCAGTTAATGAAAACATGAACAAGATACTGCTCCTTCTATCAAAGTGTTCCCCATCTGGCTGAGGTCACTTTTGTCTAGAGCATCCCATCGTTGAGGTACAGGTGTTCACAGATACTCATAGTAAATGTGCATTAACATTAGTACATTTGGAACCACAGTGATTGACCTCTTCATTGAGTTTATGAATCTACCCATTTGGAGTTAGAGAATCTTCCTATCAGAGTACAGGTCAACAGAAACTAAATGTAGTCCTTATTTCTTATTGTAGATATCCCTAATGTATATAATTTTGATTTTATAAAATTAATGAGGAAGGAAGTAATTTGGATGCATCTGGTTTGGGCCAGTTTGTTGAATTTTTATATGAGAGTCCAGAAATTGTTCTATAAGGTAAATTTTTAGAAATTTAAAAATAAGAAGTTGAGGCGCCTGGGTGGCTCAGTCCATTAAGCATCCAACTCTTGGTCTCAGCTCGGGTCAAGACCTTGCAGTTCATGAGTTCAGGCCCCGTGTTGGGCTCTGTACTGGCAGTGTGGAGCCTGCTTGGGATTCTCTCTCTCTCTCTCTCTCTCTCTCTCTCTCTCTCTCTCTCTGCCCTGCTTCTGTTCATGCTTGCATTCTCTCTCTCTCTCTCTCTCACTCTCTCTCAAAATAATAATAATAAAAAAAAAGAGGTCAATAGTTTATGTTAACTTTAGTTGTGTTTTGTGGTGTTGGTACATTTTAAGTGTTAAACATAGAATAAGAAGAACTTAAATGTTTCCTGTTGTGTTTATTCCTGTTCTTTGCGTTTTTAGTATGTTCATTTGTTGGCAAAACCTTTTGGCACACATTTTTCCTGTAATGTATTCTCTTGAAACAACAAATTCCCATTGAGTAATACTGCCATACTCATTGAAGAATTGAATGCAGAGTTATCATTAACTGTTGATCAGTCCATTGGAGAGCTGGGGTGCCAACACCAGGAGCACATGGGAGCAGTCAAGAGGCAAGAAAGGGGGGTCAGCCAGCATTGATTGCATCTTAGTGCAGCCCCAGCTAGGTCTAGCTTCCTCTGGCCTTGACTGCCTCCTTTCCTCTATTAGAGCAGACAATCCCATTGGACAGAAGCTTTGACAGAAGCCATGGCCATCATGCCTCCCCTTGAACCACTTGCAAGGCAGGAACATAATGGGCTGCTGCTTCCCGGGGCTTGGGTAGCACCATAGCTGGGCTAGGGTTAAAGTCTGCTCCCACTGAGGCTTGGTTTCATGGAGTTCCTGGCTGACCTTTCTTACTTGGGTTCAAACTAGCCGAGAATAAGAATATCTTCACAATGATTTATCCTTTCAGACCATCCCTGAGTGTTTATTTGTAGTTTAAACTTGTGTTTATTCTGCAGCTTTAAAAGGAGATTATATGGTGCAACTAGGTTTTGCAATTTGAAGGCATTTCAAGTGATCCTACCAGTTGCATTATCTATTCCCTTTTCAGTTACTGTTGTTTCTCTTGAGCTGGCCAGAGAGATTGGTATCTGTTACATTCCTGAGTGTCTAAAGGGAAGGGGCTTTTATAACTTCATTGGCTGCTTGTGCTTCCTAAGTCTAAATGATTTTCTACGATTTCGACACTTTGTCTTTTGTTGTTTTCTTAAAAATCTTCAGATTATTAAAGAAGTGGTTGATCATTCAAGCAGGGTCACTGTCTATAGTTAGGCAAGAGTTTTGCACCACACCAACTGTGCACGAGTATTTGGTGACCCTGCCTACGTGGTTGCTGTTTTCCAAACCTGTATTCATCTTTATTGATCTTAACCGTGACCTCTTCTCTTTTTCACATTCCTTGGAAAATTTAGATGCCAACTCTGAGCATCATGTTGAAATAAGAACTGGTCAATTTTGCGTAGGACTTATGTATACTAATATGTGTGTTAATATAATGTGTATTAATATAATCTTAGAACACGTGCGAGTTTTGACAGTGCCAATCATATTTGCATGGGCTTATATTTATCTTTTATTAGGACATAGGTATGAGATTTAGGCTGAATGGGCACAATTAAAAAACAATTTGAAGAACTCTTCAAAAGCAGAAATCAGTATGAAAGAAATGACATGGGTATTCCAGGGGGTGGGAGGTGGCAGCAAGTCTGTATTTAGTTTAAAATACAAAATGAACCTATTTTTTAATTTTTTTAATGTTTATTTATTTTGAGAAAAAGCGAGTTGGGGTAGAGGCAGAGAGAGAAGGTCCAAAGCAGGCTCTTCACGGTCAGCATAGAGCCCGACACGGGGCTTCAACTCACAAACCATGAGATCATAACTTGAGCCGAAATCAAGAGTTGGATGCGTAACCAACTGAGCTACCTGGGCACCCCTAAAATACAAAATGAATTTAATCGGCCACACTTCAACATCTGTTTTGAACCTGGTTTTTTCCTAGTTTAGAAAAATGTCTAGCACTCAGAGCTGGTAGTGCTTTTAATATTTTTATGATTAAATCTGGCATGTGCTGGAATATCAAACTTTCCTTTGTCAGACATTTCTTGGGTGTCTCCTTTTTGCGAATCACTGTGTAAGACTGGGCATGAGTAAGAAAGAAGCTCACAGTCAAGTGGAACCGACAGACACACAGTTGTAGACAGTGTTGTAAATGCAACAGTGGAGGTACAACTGGGCACACAGTAAAGACTGACCAGTCCTGCCGATGGGCTTAGGAAAAGCTTATCGGAAAGATCTGTGTTTGGAAGAATAAGGTTTTGCCTCAGCTTTCATGTAAGATATGTCCCCTGCTTCAGATAATTTATGGACTTTCTTCTGCACTGCCATTGCAGATATAGACCAGAATTTGATAGATCGCCTCCAGAGATTGAATAATACCTTATCCAGCCAAATTAGCCGTTTACAGAATATCCGGAATACCATTGAAGAGACTGGAAACTTGGCTGAGCAAGCACGTGCCAGGGTAGAAAGCACTGAGCAGTTGATTGAAATTGCGTCCCGAGAACTTGAGAAAGCAAAGATTGCTGTTGCCAATGTGGTGAGTGATTGGGAAGGTCTGAGGTTGGGTTGTAGGAGTCCCCTGGTAATTTGTAGCAAGTCTGTTACTGTCCGTTGAATGCTTCAGTTAAATTGACTTATGTCTTTTTGTCATGGACCAAGAAAGCCACATTGCTCATAGTTGTCATTAAATAGTTATCACGAACTGGATAAAAACCAAAGGACATCTGGGTCATTTCTCTAGCTTTGTTCCTTCTATAGCACTAGGCAATTTAGACTTCCCTTATCCTTTGATGAAAACAAATAGTAATCTGTAGCCAAGGAGGCTAATAATAAGTAAAGATCTTTTAATTAATGAGACATTCTTTCTGCTAAATAATACTGATACAAATTTGGTTTTGACACTTGCTTTATTAAATTTAAATAATTCAGTCCTTTGAGATTAGTGCTTTATTTATTTCCTTTTCAGTCAATCACTCAACCAGAGTCCACCGGGGACCCAAACAACATGACTCTTTTGGCAGAAGAGGCACGAAAGCTTGCTGAACGGTAACCTCCAGATCCCTGTGTTTTCATGGTTAAGCTAGAACTTTCCTTACAGTGTGTACTTATTGTCCCTCCTTTACCCACACACACTTTTCACATATCCCACTTTGGCAAAGTTTGCTCTCTTTTCTGAAATGTCATCGGCTATGTGTACTCTTTCCTTTCCTTTGAAATTAGAATATTTACTTTGAATATTTGAATATGATGCTTTGGAGGGAAATTGTATTTGCACTTCTCAAAGAAAACCATAAAATTTTTAGATGTTTAATTTCAGAACCTTTAAGTTGATAATAAGAAGCTCAGTTGAATTTGTTTTTTTTAATTTTTAAGGTTAATTTTTAACAAAAATGCTTAACTCTCATATTTTAAGAGACAACATTTACTAACACATAGTACATTTGAAAATCAGCCCAAGAAAACAGACTATTTCATTCCTGGTTTTTTTTAAGGTTTTTTTTTTTTAAATTATTAAGTGTAAGGTAGTTTCGTAGGAAAACTGTAAGTCATAGGAGAGTATTAAATTGAAAAAAAAAAGCTGTTAAACAAGTTGCTAGAATGTAGGCTTATTCACTGCTGAAGTTCCAGTGCCTAACACAATGTCTAGGATACAGTAAGTGCTCAATAAATGTTGAATGCATTGCACACCAGCTCGCAGACCTCATGGTGCTTAAGTAAGCCCAGCGTTAGAATTTTAACCTCATTGTTCAAAGCGATTACTTCAGCTTCTTGCTTTAACATGTGCTCTTTCTAGTCTTTGTAAATGTAAATGTGTGAGCTGCGTAATTTAGTTCATGGAACATTCATGGTTTCATAGCTAGATTTTGTGATTAAAAGATGACAGCTGAAAACATATGGAAAACTCCTAAGATAATTAGGTCTTGAAGATAAAATAATTTGGTGTATTTCATACAGGAATTTTGAAAGAAAGCTTATCATACCAAAAAAAAGAATGACCACATATGGCAGTATGACACTGTAATAGAAATTTTAGAGCTGACAAAATCTTAATGACTTACCCAGCTAAAATTCGCATTATTTGGCTGGATTCCCTGGTGACATGTTTCTTTCCATTGAGTGTTGGGTGGCTTTTCCTGGTCAGTGATTACGTTGCCTGTGCAAAATCTGAATAGTCGAAGCTGTTTCAGGACTATGTAGTAACTGAACCAGAGTAAGGATTAAACATTAGATCTGAGGTTTGTGCTTATGACTAGATGAATGAGTCCTTGCTAGGATATATGGTTTTATAGATAAATTATTCTTAAATAATTATACTTAGAAGTCATTTTTTGAAGAAATATAAACATTTGCCTCTATAAACTTTATAGGAAAATATTGCTTGGAAAATAACCTCTGGGAAAATGCCATTTTCTCAGATTGTTGAATGTTATTGTAAACTTAGCCCCATTGAAATGATTGCAAAATTCCAAATTTATAAGATTTTTCCAGTATTTATAGAGCTCTGCCCACGTTGGCATTTGTATATATAGTAAGGTAAGCGTTACCTAAATTCTGCTTTCTCGATTAAATAGTTCTGTTTCATGGTTCCTTTTTTCTTTTATGTTATCCAGCCATAAACAAGAAGCTGATGATATTGTAAGAGTGGCAAAGACAGCTAATGAGACATCAACTGAGGCATATGATCTGCTTCTGAGAACACTGGCAGGAGAGAATCAAACAACACTGGAGATTGAGGAGCTTAATAGAAAGTGAGTGTCATTTAAAAGTGGCTTCTGGCCCTTCAGTTGTTGCAAGCAGCACCATTTCCATGAAAAATGAAATGCTGATGCATTCAGGGCATGCATTCAGGCAGTAAGATTCCTTTTGTTAATCATGCTTTTGAAATGGTGCAATAATTAGAGCGGGGATATAGAGCTACAGAGATTTTATTTGATCTAATTCCTGTAACTACAGAGAAAGGTAACAAGACTAGCCATGATACTTAAAATTCTGCAAAAGTGAAAAAAGAAAGAGGAAATATCATAAAGTAGAGAAAATACACTTGAGCTACAAATGTTTAAAAGGTATCCGAAATAAGAAACTATGTGGTAAACCATATGGTATAAATAGAAGTGATGAGATGAAATATAAATTTAAGCTATGTTGGTTTTAAATAATAGCATTTGCTTGTGGCGCCTGGGTGGCTCAGTCAGTTAAGCATCCGACTCTTGATTTCAGCTCAGGTCATGATCTCAGAGTTTGTGAGAGTGCACTGAGAGGGCAGAACCTGCTTGGGATTCTCTCTCCCTCCCTCTCTGCCCCTTCCCTACACACACACACACACACACACACACACACTCAAAATAAATAAATGAACTTAAAACAGCATTTTCTTTAAAGTTGTAGAAATTCTATTGCAGTGATTTGAACTGGAATGAATGCAGTTAACATTAAGATGCCAGAAGCAACTCAGTTTTTCACTCAGTCACATCTTTTGTTCCTTAGGTATGAACAAGCAAAGAACATCTCACAGGATCTGGAGAAGCAAGCCGCCCGAGTGCATGAAGAGGCCAAAAGGGCTGGAGATAAAGCGGTGGAGATCTATGCCAGCGTTGCCCAGCTGACGCCTGTGGACTCAGAAGCACTGGAGGTACGGGGTGGACAACCTGTATGCACAGGGATTTGGTTGTCACCGCCATCACCCTCCACAGCACGCACCCTTGCCTCCCAGACACATGCACACTGCACGCACCCCTCACAGTCTGGGTGAAGGCTATTCTGACTGCTCTGTGATTTTCATGGGTACCTTCCTCCTCCGTCCTCCAACTAACTCAGTGGCAATATCGGGTTCTGTTTTAGATATGTTAACAGAACTTACCGAGATAAAGAATCCCGTGATTGAGGCGCCTGGGTGGCTCAGTCAGCTGAGATTCTGACTCTTGGTTGCAGCTCAGGTCATGATCTCAGGGTCGTGGGATGGAGCCCTCTGTCGGGCTCTGTGCAAAGCATAGAGCCTGCTTAAGATTCCGCCCCCCCCCCCCCACCGCCGCTCTCCTCTGCTCGCACTCTTGCTTGCTCACTGTCTCTAAAAAACAAACAAAAACAAAAAAACCAGTGATTATAAAGATTAAACATCAAAGACTCTTTAGTGATATTAATCACTCCTAAATCTTTAATATAAATCCAACTTATTATATATTTGTATTTATTAGAGCCAGTACACCAGGAGTGTTACTCCCAGGTACTGTCTGCTTGAGAACAAGAGAGAAATTGAAGAAAATGGTTTAAATGAAAGAACTCTTACCAGGATGCTGTTGGGCAGGTGAAATATTTGGGGATTGGTAGTATTTTATTGCATCTGTACTCCAGTCATGAATCCTGTTCCCAGGTTCTGTATAAATTATATATATCTATGTTATATACACTTGAAATTTATTAAGTATCACTTCTTACATCTGAGGTGTTGTTGATTTTTTACCATAAAGGTTTAGCTAGGTCTCTTCAGACATGTATATACTGTATGATCTCACATATTTGAAATTTGAGAATAGGCAAAACTAATCTATGATAAAAACCAGACCAGTGGCAGCTGCATTGTTGAAAAGGGAGGTATGGAAATTAACTGGAAAGAGATACAAGGGAGTTTCCTGGTGTGGAAATACTCTATATCTTGACTGGGTAGTTGGTTACACAGGGAAATATATTTGTCAAAGCTCATTGCAGTAAGTGTTGTGCCTTTCACTGTGTCTAAAGTATACCTCTGTTTTTGGAAAAAAGGTCCAAAAAATATTGACCTATGCTGCTCTTTTAAAAATATCTGTTGAGTCTCTCTGCCCCTCCCCTGCTCACACTCTGTCTCTCTCAAAAATAAATAAACATTAAAAAAATTTTAAAGGGTTCCTGGGTGGCTCAGTTGGTTGAGGGTCCAACTTCGACTCAGGTCATGATCTCACGGTTCGTGGGTTCGAGCCCCGCATCGGGCTCTGTGCTGACAGCTCAGAGCCTAGAGCCTGCTTCAGATTCTGCATCCCCCCACCCCACCCCACCCCACCCCCATATCTCTCTGCCCCACCTCTGCTTGTGCTCTCACGCTTTCAAAAATAAACATTAAAAAAAATTTTTTTTAAATATGTATTGAGTCTTAAGTGTTACAGAGTTACTAAGGCTAGCTTTTCATCAGTTTCATTGTTTTGTCTAAAATGTCACAATCTTACTTGCTTTTCACAGAATGAGGCAAATAAAATAAAGAAGGAAGCTGAGGATCTGGACCATCTGATTGACCAGAAGTTAAAAGATTATGAGGACCTCAGAGAGGACATGAGAGGGAAGGAACTGGAAGTCAAGAAGCTTCTGGAGAAGGGAAAGATCGAACAGCAGGTTGGTTTGATTTGCAGGTTGCTTCCTGTCTTGAGGCAAAATTTGAAACCGTGCACGCAGAAGCTGTGTCTGCGATGTTACCTCAGGGCCCAGGGCAGCGAGCCCGAGGGTGTTCGGAGGAAAGTCTGTGGGGCACCCAGGGCTAGCTGCTGTAGGCGGGCAGGTGTCGGGGTGGTAGCTTGGAGGTGCCTGGTCATTAGGAGAAAAAAGGGCTTTACCTTGGAGGGTTCGTCCCCTGATCTGCCATGTGTTTGTAGACTGCTGACCAGCTCCTAGCCCGAGCAGATGCCGCCAAGGCTGTTGCTGAAGAAGCTGCTAAAAAGGGACGAAATACCTTACAAGAAGCCAACGACATCCTCAGCAACCTGAGAGGTAGGAGCAGGTCACATAATTGGGTAAATGTCTATGCTTTCTTCACTAGGGTGATTTCCTTTTTTTGTTTTTTTTTACCATGAGATTCTTGGAACATCTACAATATGAAAGATAATAGTATAATAAACCCCATAAATCCTTCATCTAGATTCAACAGTTACGATTTTAACTATACCTACCTCATCCCCCAGCATCCACCCTAGTTTTTTTATGCTGAAGTATTTCAAAGAAAAATCTCAGAGCTCATGTCATTTTACCCCTTTATACCCCAGTGTGGGGGAGAAAAAAAAAAGGAAATTTTCTGATGTTAGAATAATTCATGTTATCAAGATATGCCTATTTAGCTGGCTCATGTTGGTAAATAGAGATGATTTTTAATTTTCTCTGCCAAGTGCATCTCAGTGTTTTTATCTTCTTTCCTCACCCAAGATAAAAAACACATGTGCTCAGTTCACAGTATAGTGCTGGACTTGCCTCTGATAAACTAGCCCATAGGTTCTATAAATATGGAAGCTTTACCAGATAATGGTTGAGGGCGCCTGGTGGCTCAGGTGGTTAAGGATCTGACTTCGGCTCAGGTCATGATCTCATGCTTTGTGAGTTTGAGCCCCGCATTGGGCTCTGTGCTGACAGCTCAGGGCCTGGAGCCTGCTTCAGATTCTGTGACTCCCTCTCTCCCTGTGCGTCCCCTGATTGCATGCATGCTCACTCTCTGTCAAAAATAAACAAACATTAAAAAAAAATAAACAAAAAACCAAGATAATGGTGGAGTATATTGGCTCTGGTGTCAGTGGGATTGAGTTAGAATCCCTGATCCCCCTCTTATTTCTGTGAACCCTTGGGGGAAATTATCTACCTCTTTAATCCTCAGTTCTCACGTACAAAAATGACACAGTGCCTGCATCACAGGCACACCAAAAAGCTCTTAACTCCGTAGCTAAGACATAGGAAACACTAAATAAACTACAGCCTTTAACATTGGTTCCAGTGGTCATAATGGCATACTCAGTGCTTTGCATGAAAATAAACTTTCCGGGGCGCCTGGGTGGCGCAGTCGGTTAAGCGTCCGACTTCAGCCAGGTCACGATCTCGCGGTCCGTGAGTTCGAGCCCCGCGTCGGGCTCTGGGCTGATGGCTCAGAGCCTGGAGCCTGTTTCCGATTCTGTGTCTCCCTCTCTCTCTGCCCCTCCCCCGTTCATGCTCTGTCTCTCTCTGTCCCCAAAAAAATAAATAAACATTGAAAAAAAAAATTTTTTTTTAAAAGAAAATAAACTTTCCAGAAACACGTTCATTCACAAGAATCTGAAGCCTTGTGCTCTGTTCTTCTCAAGGCTGCCCATGCTGGTTTTCATTTTTCTCTCCTGGCTTTCATTGTTCATAAAACAGATTCCAGTTGCAGCTTCCTGAAAGGTTCCCTTTTGGCTTGTTGAGAGTTCAGTTCAAATGTGTTCCTTGAACTTGATTTTAGATTTTGACAGGCGTGTGAACGATAACAAGACAGCTGCAGAGGAGGCTCTAAGGAGAATTCCTGCCATCAACCAGACCATAATTGAAGCCAATGAAAAGACGAGGGAGGCACAGCTGGCCCTGGGCAATGCCGCTGCGGATGCCACCGAAGCCAAGAGCAAGGCCCACGAGGCCGAGAGGATCGCCAGTGCTATCCAAAGGGTGCGTGCTTCCCCCTTCTCCCAGACGCTCTTTGCTCATGTACTTCTCTAGTCATCTTCCAGGTTCTGTCCAGACCCCTAGAAGCCTATCAGGCTTCTTCCTCGAATTCAGTAAAATCACCTTAAACTATCCTTATTCATTTTTTACTAGGCAGTAGAATAGGTACATACATTGACTGAAGAGGGAGAGTCAGAATCATTGAAATCATCGAAAGAACCCTTTAACATTTCTTCTGTTGTCTCAGTGGCAGGGTCTGTATTGTGAGTGGGGGATGGCTCCTGGACCCACAGAGCCCCTTCCACACAAACGTCAGACTCTTCTCAAACACAGTTCTTTGACATGGACAGCTGAAATTTTTTTCAGCCTTATGTAGAGTGCCAAGTCCATCCAACTCTGAGGCCCCTCTTCCAGACGGATGTTGTATCTGAGCCCCTCCTATTAGCTTCCACTGCCAGGATTCCTTCTACTCATTGTAAAGAATAATCTCTTTAAGCTGCCTCTTTCCTACTTAATGGTTAATCTGTTTGTTTTATTTAAAAGAGAGACTGGAACAGATTCTAAAATCTGTGTTTGAGAATCATATATGTTTTTTTAGTTTGCTTAGAATAGTTGGTTTGGGGATTAATTACATTTTATAAAATATTCCTATTTCGGGATCATGGTCTTTTTGTACATTGTGATGAATTGCCAAGTAGAACAAGGCTACATTTGCATTAAAAATGCATAATGTGAAAGTGTCTAATCCATGTGATGTGGAGGAGAATGTACACCATGTAAATGTTTTATCATTTGCTAGCCATGCGACCTCAACTAACAATGGAAATAACAGAACAGGAAGTATTAAGGATAAATGAGAGGGTGCAAACAGAAGTATTTTATAAATTGTAAAATGCTATTATGTTAGGTGGTAAGGCTAGCTTTTCTTTCATTCCTGTTATTTGGAACCCAAATAAATGATAGCGTAACTCAACATATGGTATAATTTACTGCTCCGTTCTTTCTGGATTGTATTTTTGATCCATTTTACAGATTATAAAAGGTGTGGGAGCATACTTTAGAAAAAGGAAAGCTTTTTTTTTTTCATTAGTAGTTATTTATTTTATGCCTAGAATGCTACCAGCACCAAGGCAGAAGCTGAAAAGACATTTGCAGAAGTTACAGACCTGGATAACGAGGTGAACGATATGTTGAAACAACTACAGGAAGCAGAAAAGGAGCTGAAGAGAAAACAAGATGATGCTGACCAGGATATGATGATGGCAGGGATGGTAAGCAGTTTGTTTTGGCCTATTTGCTTCTGGAAGGAAGTGAAGGGTGATCAATAAATAAGATCCCCATCTTGTTAAGAAATGTCTCTTTCGTATTGACTTTTGTTTCTCATTGCGTTTTGGGGCCATGAATTGGCCTAGTAGCTGACATAGAAGACAAAGAATTTGGACCCCCTGCCAGGTTGTTGCACAATTGTCCTGTCCCCAAGCTTCTCTCAACTAAAAGCAAAACATTCTTTTACACATTTGAAGCTTTAGGACATTAAAAAGTACATATTTATATTTTTGGAGGGATGCTTCATTGATGGTATAAAATCAAAAGGAGTACAACGAAAAGTTGATGTCCTTCCTACTCTTGTTACCCCAGCAACTTGCTTTCTAGGGGCAAAGACCAGTTTCTCATGTTTCATTTTTAAAGATGACAAAACATACCAAACTTACTTCCAGTTTAATTTTTTTTTTTTTTTTTTTTTTTTTTTTTACCTTTTGTGATGTTGTTGGTAACAAAATTAACTCATTGAATGCATGGCCTAATGAAGAACGAGAGTCCGTTTTTCTATTTTATGCTATATGTTGCTTTCAAAAGACTTTGATGGAGTCACAATAGAAAGAACTTTTCAGTTCAGTCGAATTACAGTCATAGGAATGATACACATGAACGTGTTTAATTGTGCACTTTCAGTGCAAGCAAGGGACCTTTCTTCCACTTTTGAAAACCAGACTTTCTAGTCTGGGTCATTTTCACCTTGGGACAGAAAGGAGAACTATGATCCTGTTTATCTAGGCAAAGAAGACTCTAGGGAAGTGATATCAGGAAGCATCCCTTTGCAAATACCTAATTTTATTGTGCTTTTTGGGTTTTGTTTTGGACTGCCTTAATTTTCTGTAGCAAAGTTTATGGCTGAAATGGAAATTATAAGTAAAAAAAAAATCTGTTTCTCAGATGTGCTGAGCATCTCTAGATTTCATTTTTAATGTGGTTGTAGAACATTAGATTCAGAGACTGTTGAAAGAAGGAAAAGGATATATTCTTAATGAGCTTCAAAGGAAGGGTATGGATTCAATTCAAAGGGTGGAAGTGGATCCATCTTTTGTTTCTTTTGGTAAATAGCTTCCAAGGAACACAAAGCACCCTCACATACACTGTCCCACTTACATTTACGTCAGTCCTGAAAGACACAGCGTCAAGCCACTTTTGTTTAAATACTTTCCTTAACCAGAAGAGCAAAGCTTACAGTTGTCCTGGAACAGGAGGCTGGAGACCACAGGTTAAATGCAGTAGTGTCGCTGTCCACAGGCCATAGCAGTCATTTACCCTCTCCTGGTATACACACAGAAAAGCCTATCGAGACTAAGAATGGCTGTGATTTCAACAGAGATTAATCATTTATCTGTGAAGGTTTTTTCCTCCTTTTCTTTTTAAAAATCCTACATTGTTTCTATCCAAAAACGTTGCATTATCTTGAGCCAAAAACTAGGAAAAACAATCATGTGGTAGGGAACTCAAAGCCACTCATTTATATCCTGGCTAGATTTATTTGTGAGAGCATCTGTTTTCTGATATTTAGACACTTCCTCTTCCATTGCCATTTCCCATGACTCATGCACAGTGTATTTGTTCAGGTTTCATGGAACTTTCCCAAATACATTTACCTTTGGTTGATTTTAAAAATGTAAATTGTATTGCCCCAGTTTGTGTGGGTACGTGCACACCCGTGTGTGCGCACAGGCACGTGTGGTTGCAGGGGGCGAGGGTGTTCTAGAGGGTGTCACTTGCTTATGAAAATTTTTTGAGAATACAACATTTCTAATCAAGTTTCTAAGATAGTCAAGTCTCTAAGAGTGTCCTGAAGGACATATTTCAGTTCTAAAATGTAGTTTTTATACTCATCCTTAAAAATAACTTGTTTCTGCTTGATGAATTATATTATGAATATACTGTGTATTCTTGAGTGAGAAAGTGGGGAAAGGAAATAATATTGGTCTTTTTGAAATACAAATACACTCAGTGTAGGCATGCGGACTGCCTACTCATGACAGTCATATGAATTAAAAATAATAACATTTCACCAAGAAGATAGGATCAAAAAAAAAACCCTACAGTGAGAGATTATAGTTTCATGAGTTAGGAAAAAAGCATCTGAAAATTGGACTTGTTGGCTGATTAGGGGCTGATTCTTCATTTCAAGAAGATGAAGACACACCATTGGGACTGTTGTTTTCATCTGTCCTTCTCTCTGTACAGGCTTCACAGGCTGCTCAGGAAGCCGAGATCAATGCCAGAAAAGCCAAAAACTCTGTCACCAGCCTCCTCAACCTGATTAATGACCTCTTGGAGCAGCTGGGTAAGTAGCTGGAGAGCCATTTTAGGCAGGATCTCAATTTTGTGCATTGTTTGTTCTTGGGGTCTGGTATAGTTGTCACAAAAGCAGATATTACAGCATGAGTATTGTGTGAACCGAAACGTGACTTTAGGTTGTATTAATTCAACAAATACTTCTTCCGTGGCATATGATCTAAGTACTGGACTCTGACCAGGACTTCTAAAATTAGGAAGATTGGTTGCCAGAGTGGCTCATTTATGGTCGATGTTTATGATACATTGAATAGCTCATTCTGCTGGCAGAGTGTCTTTAAAAGATTTAGAGTGAAGGATTTCAGTGGCACAATAAAAGAACACTTTAAACTGGTGATGACTTCATTGCCTGGAATTCTCTTCATTTGCTAATTAAAAGGATAATCTGACAGTTTTTTAAAGAGTCAGATTATTTGATTATTGTCTTACTGATAGAATAAGGAAATATGAGCATGTTGAAATGCTATTTTAATCTAGTTTAATAGGGAGCAGACTTCATTATAGGACAGATGTACTTTTGTCACAAGCCTTCATTATAAAGTGGTAACAATCCAGCCAATACAGCTTTGTAGCAAGGCATTCTGTTTTAATTCGCCAGCCTTTAAGGTTTGGTCACTTTTTCTTTTGGAGCAGGGGGAGGTGGGGGGGGGGTATATTTTTTATCTGTCTCAAATACCAAAAATAATAAATAATGTGCTAACAGATGTGTTTTAAAATGACAGGAAGCTAGAGGAGGTAGCTTTTTGTGGGAAGAGCTAGATTTTAAAGTTAGTCAGACTTGGGTAGGAATCTTTGTTTTGTTGCCTTGTAAACTGCAAACTTGGGCAAATGAGTTAACATCTGAGAATCACTGGCATAAGATGGTCTCGTGAGAATTTAATCAAGTACAGTATGCGTAACATGCTGATCACCGTGTGGCTGTCTGCTCTCATTAATTATGGAAGCAATTCCTTCCAAAAAAACCTCTTTTTCTTGCTAATTTTAAAGTGAAGCTTTTGCTGAAATTATTTCAGTATTTCATCCCTGGCCATTTTCCATAGGAGGACTCCAAGTAGTGTCTAACTCCTAAAGGCAGGACATGACTCCCAAAACCAATGCAGCTTCCCTGGAATCTAAGAGCTGAGGGCTTAGAGTTCAGCTTAAAGATTCTTATGTTCGTCAGATGGCATTAAAATGGCATACAGATAACAGTTATTGCCATTTTTATGTTTATATATATAATCAGATGACCTTCAAAACCACAAGTGAGACTTAAAGTCTTGAACACGGCACCTGTGTATTTAGAAAGCATTTCACAAAAACTGTTTTCTCAGAGAAAAAAACTATCCAGCCCAGTATCCGTTATATATAGGCTCTGACCTGTCCTAACTTAGCAAGGTCAGCATTTGTCGTTGGTCTGCATTGACCACACCCTTGCACAACACGAACAGTCTACACATCACACATGCAGGCCGACTCTGCTTGGGGGTGGCTGGGGGTCTGTGTTTATAGAAGAGGTGAGTGGAGTTACTTGTGGAGTAATGTGATAACTCTTACTGAATGCATTTCCTTCTGTGTCCTTTCCGACTCTACAGGGCAGCTGGACACAGTGGACCTGAACAAGCTGAATGAGATTGAAGGTACCCTGAACAAAGCCAAAGATGAGATGAAAGTCAGCGATCTAGACAGGAAAGTATCTGACCTGGAGAATGAAGCGAGGAAGCAGGAGGCTGCCATCATGGACTATAACAGAGATATCGAGGAGATCATGAAGGACATTCGCAACCTGGAAGACATCAAGAAGACCCTACCGTCTGGCTGCTTCAACACCCCGTCCATTGAAAAGCCCTAGCGTCATCGCGTAGGGCCGGAAGGCAGCACCCCCCCCGACCAGGGAGCCGTTGTGAGGCCATAGAGTGCCTTAACACAAAGATGACATTTCTCAGACCCCCACTTCTCTGCTGCTCTCCACCACTGTCCTTTTGAACCAGGAAAATTCACAAAGCTTAAAAAGAAACAAGTCAGATATCATGAATCGGGAACAAAGGGTTTTATCTGATAGTCTCTCTTCCACGGAAGGCACTCCCTTACCCACACTTTCCCTTCCGAGTTGCGTGAGGACGTGGCACCTTACGGTATCGTACGGTGGCGTAAACGCTTCGTGGGAACCATTGTCCGCCAGGGCTGAGCAAGTAGCCCTCCCCTTCTCACTGATACCAACAGAACTCCTCAGTCTCAGTACTCTTGTTTCTATGAAGGAAAAGTTTGGCTACCACTAGTAGCATTGTGATGGCCAGTATATCCAGTCTATCGATAAAGAAAATGCACCTCCATCTACCACCCCTCCTTCTTTTAAGCAAAAGGAAATAAACATCCTGTGCCAAAGGTATTGGTCATTTAGAATGTCAAGAGCCATCATCAGTTGTTTTAGCTATTTTGAGTATAGGACACTGAGCCATCCACGGGTAAGGATGCAATTATTTATGACAGTCTCCAGGAGAATGAGGCTGCAGAAGTAGGCTGAACATTTTCTTGTATGTTAATAATTTGACTAGGAAGATAAACTTTTTTCAGATCTTTGGGCAGCTGATAAATCTGGATGGGCAGCTTGCACTCACCATAGACATCTTCTGATATTCCTATAAATGGAATTTATACAGAAGTAATAGGGATATGATAACCACTAAAGACTTTCAAAATCAAACCAATTCTTAGAGCTTTTTTTAGTACATTAGTCTTGGAACTAGTGCTGTTAATCCGGTAGAGAGAAGTTGGTCCCTGAGATCTTGACAGACACAGAACAAGCCTCCTCATCCTAGTCTTTCCTAGCAAAGGGATGAAACTTAGATGCAGCCTGTATTGTCAGGATCCCACATACCCGTTTTTCTTCCACTGGGGAGAGATGACGCCTTTGACCCTTATCCTCAATTAGCTTCTGACGTTCCCAACTTCTAGAATCTCTCTAAACAGTTTGCCAAATCCTGGTGGCAAATACTTGCACTCAGTATTTCACACAGCTGCCAACACCATCTAGCTCCTGCACTTTGTGATTTAAACCCACTCTAAACCTTCCCTCCAAGTGTGGAGGGGAGACCCATCGGTGGAGTTGCCTCGTTGGCTTCTCAACTTTTGATCCTCAGCTCTGTGGTTTTCTTGCAAGATCACAGTGTGACGATTCCCTGCCACACAACCCCTCCCTCCTACCAGCCCACCTTTGAGATTCATATATAGCCTTTAACACTATGCAACTTTGTACTTTGCGTAGCGGGGGGAAAGAAACTATTATCTGACACACTGGTGCTATTAATTATTTCAAATTTATATTTTTGTGTGAATGTGTTTTTTTTGTTTATCATGATTATAGAGTAAGGAATTTATGTAAATATACTTGGTCCTATTCCTAGAATGGCACTGTCTGTTCACTTCTTCCCTCCATTTTTCCTCCTCACTGGCACAACGTGTCTGGATACCTCCTGCCCTGCCGCCTGCAATTCTTTGCGTTGCATTTGTTCCCCGTGGCTCTGCTCGCCTTGTGTTTGCAGCATCTTCATTTCCTAATGTCGATATTGACCTGCTTTCCTGCCACACACAGCCGCTCAAAAGAGGTACCTCACACCCTCTTCCACTGCAATCCTGTGACCTTAAACTGCGGCATGCTGTCGTTCCTAATGCCCGCTCCAGGGCAGGTATGTCAGGTTGACAGAATGTGGTGGGATTAGGACATTTTGCCCATTGGTATCTTCAGCATCGATGTGGGTCAAGCCAGGAACGAGCTAGGAATGCCCTGACACTTTGAACCAGATGGGTCATTTTGATAAGGGAGTGCACGATCACTGAGTGCTCGTAGGGCATCAGGGACAGTGTGCACAGACAGGTAGGATGGGAGCAGTCATGCCAGTCCGTTCTCCCCTTTCCGCCTCCGTGCATACCGGAGTTGACTACAAGCGTTTCGACTTGGCATACCCCTCGCTTTCCCTCTGCTGCTTCTCCCCGGCCTCTCCTACTGTGGCCCAAGGCGCGGGTCTTTCTTGCCAAGTTTTCACATCAGTGTTCCCTAGCCAGCTCCTCTTATTAAGTGGCCACATCCTAACAGAGACATTTTGTTCAAGGTTACAGGACAATGACTGTAGATAGACTGCCAAGATAGTTTCCCTCTGGCCCATGGGTCAGCCTCACACACCAGTAAGTCTTAGGCCACAGTGAAAATTGGGTTTTTGTTTTTTTCTTCATTTTGTTTTGTTGCTTTCCTCCTCCATCTGTGTAGTATATTTTTAAACAGAATTTTATTTTTAAAATAAAAGCTCTTTATAAGGCAATACCTTCATTACACTCCTGCGGTATACATGATTTTATTGTATAGTTCCAGTTATCTGTATTTTACATCATAAAATCGACAGGGTGGCTGCTGCGGAATGCTGGGTGTCACAGGGGACACAGACAGCTGTTCCCTGGAATTGTTCCTTCTAATTCCAACTGTGGCCCTTTTATATGTGCCTTCACTTTAGCTGTTTGCCTTAATCTCTACAGTCTTGCTCTCCAGGGTGGTGAATAAAATGCAACACTTGGCATTTTTTTTATGTTAAAAAAAAAACCAGTATTTTATTTATAATAAAATCTGAATATTTGTAACCCATTATATTTGGTGTGGCCTGAGTGTGGTACTGGGGACACAGGATGTTTTAAAAGGTTGAAGAGAAAGCTGCTCATAATATCTTATTGGGGTGACTTATTTTCTTGAGAACAATCCAATATGTGTGTATATATGTGTGTGTGTATCCGTATAATGTATCTATGTGTGCGTATGTGTATCTGTATAATGTGCGTAGTACGTGTGTGTATCTGTATAATGTATGTGTGTACATATCTGTATAATGTATGTACATGTTTATAGATGTATCTGTATAATGTGTGTGATGTACGTGTGGGTGTATATGTATCTGTGCATATGTTCTGTGTACAGATAACATATGTAAGTACATATACACATACATATATTTATATTTACCCTTCTCAGATAGGGATACTTTGGTGTGGCCCAGAAGTAGGCAAACTTTTTCTCTAAAGAGCTAAATTGTAAATACTATAGGCTTTGTGAGCCATACAGTGTCTATTACAACTACCGTGCTATTGTAGCAGGGAAGTGGCCCTGACCAGTGTGTAAATGAGTATGGCTGGAGTCCAAAAACAGTCATGGGCCTGTGGGCTGCCATTTACCAGACTCCCCCCCCCCACCCCACCCCGAGACTCTTAAAATTATTTGGGTGTAAGTTAGCAGCTGTATGTAACAAGTTGTCTTTCTCCCTTTAAATATGCATATAACTTCAGCTAAAGGGGGTTCTTCAGATGATGGAAAACACTCTCAAACATAATGGAATGAAGAGAAAACGGAAGTAATGTGCTGAACCGGCAGGCCAGAAGTAGCTCCTTGTACCTCACTCCTTCTGGGGGGTGGGCCAACGGAGTAACCCAAGGCCGGGTGAAGAGTTGGAGAACTAGGGACACAGCAGGAAGGCTTCAGTTTGCTCTTCTGTGCTCGTTTGTGGCCCTGAGTCCTTGTGGACAACATGGCACCTTCCCAGTCATACATCCTTGTAACTGTGATACCTGTGAAGAACCTGAACTCTGTTCTCAGTTGGACTTGCTCAGAGAGAGCTTTAGAGGGCACTCGTTACTAGGTTTCTCACATCCCCTGCTCTTAACCCCTGATTGTAGGAGCCGATTCAAATGCAAATACATCTTTGTAGCTACTGTGTCAGAGTGATGAATGGGATTTAAAAATTCTTCTCATTCCTTTTGTTAGTTCAGGGCCAGGGGTTTCTCCAAAGTTGGTATCCACATAATCTGATTCAAAATATCCCCAAAGGTGTACTCCTTAAATAAGCATTCTTGAACCCTGATAAATCTGAATTCCCCAGCTCACTTCAGTAAGCTCCACATGGAGAGTCTCAAAAGAAAGCTCTGGCACCCAGGAAAGCCATGAAGTAGAAAGGCAGATGGTACCGGCTTCGTAGGGTGAGGGAGGACCCATCCCAAGGAAAGATCAAATATCTCCAGGTCCATAGTTCATGGAATAGAAATAAGACAATTGGACATAGCAGGTAATTTTGCCTGTTCACACTAAGCAGGTTTTAATGAAGTATTAATCACTGGAGTGAAAAATAAACTTCCTAGTAAATCTATCAGAGGCTCCAGCGGTTCAGAAGTCAACAACTAGCGTGCCTGCCTTATATTTGTACCGAGTCCCCTGAATGATTCTGTCTGTTCTACACAAACGATATTCTAAATAGAAATTAATTATATGCTTAAGAAAGGGAAATATTTAGCAGAAGTCAAATAAAAAGCTAAGAAGTTCCTGGTTGGGAATTCAAATAAGAGAAACCTCATCATTTCAGGTGTTCTTCTAACACCTCCATGTCATTTCTTTAACTCTCCTCCCACCCATGTTCTTTCTTTCCCCGCTCCATCCCAGGAAAGCCTGAGAGGCCAAGGGGTCACCTCCTCTGTTGAAACTGGCCAGTCCTTCCCTGTGTCCACCATCCCTCCCAGCCTAGCCTTGTACTGGCTTCTAACACGGCCCTTGGACACCTGTTTGTTGGGCAGGTGCCTCTCCCCCACCTTTTCCCCCAACCTCCCTCGTACTCCCCCAAATCTGGATCTGTGTGTTCATGTCCACATCCCCAGGGCCAGGAGGCATCCAGCAGTAGTCGTCACTGGGTTGTCAAAATGGTCTAAAAGTAAAACCAGCCTCTCTCATTTGCCTATTCTCCCATTTCTGTTACTTGAGCGGAGAGGGAGGTTTATGGGTACTTGTTAGTGCCCTCTGTGCCCTCCTGCCAGCGTCATTCTGCTCCCTCGATACCCCCATCTAGGGAGGGATTTGCAGGAATAGAAGCAAAACCGCTCTCTTTCACCAAGCGGCGGAATGCCCGGCACACACAGCTGGTGTGGCTCAGTCTACAAGGCCCGTTGCTCTGCATCCCAGCCTCACTCCAGCCGTTCCCAACACTGTGAGTGTGCGTCTGCCAGTTTACCCACAGCCCCTTTTGTACATATCTCTGGCTTCTGGTCCACATTGTAACATGAATTCCTTTTCTTCCTGAACTCCTGGGAATGGGCCTGGTAAACTTCAACAGCTTGGTTGGTGTTTCATCCTGTTTGCATATGTACCTTCGAAAGACTGGTGATCTAGGCCATGCAGATACTGCTTATGATTAATTCAGTATAGTATTTATTTCTATAAAAAGTTGAGCATCAGGCCCTCGATCAAGAATGTAACCCTCTGATACAGCATTGTTCCCATGAGTATGTCCAAGTCAAGTCAAGTGATTCTCCAGGAAACGTGGCTGGTCATACCTTCGAGGACACCTCTCCATCCTCCCATAGTTCTTTTTCACCATGGCTAGTAGCAGAAAACTCTACTTGAACTTCAGACTGATGCTTTTGAGCCCATGGTGTCCGCCCTTGTACTGAGATCCTTTGTTCTTTCAGTAACCAAACGCAGTCATCAAATTGTGCCATAGAAACCAGTGTTAAGAATTTCTAATGCAACTCCTTTTTGAATATTCTGTGTTGGCCTTCTAGGATGTAGAATCCAATTTTCCTACTCTTCTCTGTCACTTGATCCCAGCCGTTCCTTGCATGGGCATTTCTTTCTTCCCGAGCATGGTTTCTAAGTTGAGGTTAGTGCAGAGTAAGCTGAAGTCCAGTCATGAGCAGAAATGTCTGGGGAAGATGTGCTGTCCTAGTGCGGATTACACGTTCCTGGGCTGCTGAGCCAGCGTCCGAGATAAAGGCTCGGGAGGAACGGCTATGATTTCAGTGATTACATGATTTCAGTGATTACATGTTTAGTGCGGTCAGAGACATTTGTGTTACAACTTGCTCACCACTCTTGGCTCAGACAGTCTGCTATCTGTGCTGTCTCGGTCGGGCTGATACAGAGGCTCAGACCTGGTCAGAGAGATGAGTTTTGCCACATAGATTTCAGACAGGCTCCCCCCTCCGCTTACATTTCTGAAAGACTGGGGAAGGACTAACACTCTCAAGATATCTTGCATTGTATATTGATCTTTTAAAAGGTACTTTCATAATGTTTTCTTTGATTTGCCCCTGATTTGATGAGGGTCTTCATTTGACCAATGAGGAAATGCGACCGTGGTTTGCTGCTCCATCACCTTAAGCACTATTTTAGCATGTTGCTTTATTCTCTCGTGATTTTGATGTGTTTTCCTTTTTTTTTTTTTATTTTATTTTTTTTTTTAATTTTTTTTTTTCAACGTTTTTTTAATTTATTTTTGGGACAGAGAGAGACAGAGCATGAACGGGGGAGGGGCAGAGAGAGAGGGAGACACAGCATCGGAAACAGGCTCCAGGCTCCGAGCCATCAGCCCAGAGCCCGACGCGGGGCTCGAACTCACGGACCGCGAGATCGTGACCTGGCTGAAGTCGGACGCGTAACCGACTGCGCCACCCAGGCGCCCCTGATGTGTTTTCCTTTTAAGAAAGAGTCAGGGACAGGAACATAAAGCTGGCTCACCAACATTACCTTCACCTAGCTTCCTCTAATGTTAACATCTGATAAAGCCATGGTACATTTCTCAAAACTAAGAAATTAATATTGGTGGAAGACTTAACTATAGTCTTTTGCCTGCCTTTAAACACCTTCTTTTTCAAGACCCCATTTTTAAAGAAATACTGGGGGCTCCTGGGTGGCTTATTCAGTTAAGCATCTGACCTCAGCTCAGGTCATGATCTCATGGTTCCTGAGTTTGAGCCCCACGTCGGGGTCTGTGCTGACAGTCCAGAGCCTGGAGCCTGCTTCAGATTCTGTCTCCCTCACTCACTCTCACTCTCTCTCTCTCAAAAATAAACATTAAAATTTTTTTTTAAATTCCGAATTTTAAAACAAAATGAGAATACTCAGCTTTGATACCCAAGCTATGGGGCAATAGGCGTGTGGATAGTTGATTTTATTTTCATAATACAATCAAGACTGCCCAGTGTATAACGTATTCATAATTAACTGCAAGCAATGTCATTAAACAACCTGTTAAAATGTCCTGAAAGCTTCAAAAGAGATTTTTAAAGATCCTTCAGAATGAACATTCTTTCATAACAATATGCCACAAAGTATATTAGAAATAGATTTATAAAGATCACATTTAAAATTTTTTGTTATGCCATTTCAGACTTACAGAAAAATTGCAAGAATAGCCAAAAAGTTCTTCGATAGTCTTTACTCAGATTTCTCAAATGTTAATATTTTACTACATTTGCCTTTTCTCTGCTCTCACTCTTGCTCTCTGTGTAGAAAGAGACAACTATCTTAAGTTGCAGACATGATGCCTTTTTACCCGTAAATACTTCAATGTATATTTCCTAAAGGGAAATTTCTTACATAACTACAGCACAATTGTCAAATTCAGGAAATTACCATCGACACAACATTATTATCTTATTTACAGCCATTATCCAGATTGCACCATTTGCAGCAGGCAGATAAATGGCCCCCAAAGATGTCCACATCCTAATCCCTAGAGCCTGTGAATGTGTGAGGTTGCACCACAGAGGGAATTAAGGTTTCTGATGTCATTAAGGTCATGAATCAGCCAATCTTGGAATAGATTATCCTGGGTTATCTGGGCAGGGCAATATAATCATAAGGATTCTTATAATTGGAGGAGGGAGGCTGAAAAGGAGGTCAGAATGATGCAAAGGGATAAGGACTCAACCTATCATTTCAGGCTTAAGATGGAGGCAGGGGCAGGAGCTAAGGAATGTGGGCAGCCTCTAAACGCTGGAAAAGGCAAGGAATAGACTCTCTCCTAGGGCCTCCAGAAGGGAGCACAGCCCTGCCGACACTTTGAGTTTAACCCAGGAAGATCCCTGTCAGACTTCTAGCCTACAGAATTAGAAGGTAATAAGTTGTGCTGTTTTCAGCCACTAAATTTGAGATAATTTGTTGTGCAGCCATAGGAAACTAATACACCATTTGCCCCAAGAACACCTTTTATGAAAAAAGAAAATCTGGGGCTCCTGGGTGGCTCAGTCAATTAAGTGTCCGACTTTGGCTCTCAGGTCATGATCTTGCAGTTTGTGGGTTTGAGACAGCTCACAGCCTGGAGCCTGCTTTGGATTCTGTGTCTCCCTCTCTTTGGCCCTTCCCCACTCATGCTCTGTCTCTGTCTCAAAAATAAACAAACATTTAAAAAATATTTTTAAAGAAAAATCTGAAAGCATGTGTTCACTTGTCATGTCTCTTCTATTTCCTTTACTTTGGAGCAGTTCCTGAATTTCCTTTGTATTTTCTGATGTTGACACTAAAAAAAAAAAAAAAAAATCCAGATAGTTCTTTTGTAGCATGCTCTTCAATTTGGTTTGTTTGATGTTTTCTCTTGATTGGATTCAGGTTATGCACTTTGACAGGGAGATCATAGAAATGATGTTGAATTCTCTTCAATACATTGTCAAAGTCATTACTGGCAATGTTAACTTTGACAGTTGATTGGGGTGATTCCTCCCAGATCTCTACATTGTAAAGTTATCCCGTTACCCCTTGTCATTAATAAGTATGAGGACATACTTCGTGACTATAAATACCCTATTATTCCGTAACACTTTCACAAACTAGTTTTAGTATCCATTGATGATGGCTGCCAAATGGAGACTTTCATTATACTAAGAGGTAGAGATTTTTCTCCTCCTCCACTTTTTATATGTATTTATATCATTCATGTTAGAGTCATGGATTCCCCTTTTATTTAATGAGTTCAATATGCTCTTCTTGGTATTTATTTTGATCCTTAAATGTCCTTTATTTGGCCAACGGGAGCACCTTAAAGCTGACCCCTGTGACCCTTTGATAATTTCCCTCATTCTTTGAGCATTGTCTTATTTTTGGCACGTGAAGACATTTCAGGCTCATCCCGTACTTTCTCTGCCATAATCCTGGAGCCAGCCACTTCTCTAAGGAGCAAAGTTAGGTTTCATTAATTCTCCACATGCCAATAGCCAAAGACAACAATAAGCACAACAACAAAAATGGGTCGTATTGATGCAAACACTCTCAAAAGTGTCATTGAATTTCAAGCAAATTGTTTTTTAGGCTACTTGGCTTTAGGGCGCATGGCCTGTTCTCTCCACACAGATGAGGGCCTGTGTTATGCATCACCGACAAATATTTTTGGAATACTCATTGCTCTTGCAGCCGCCCTGGTACTGGTACCCATGAGTTTTACACTGTGACAAAGGCAATTATTCCTACTTTGAGAAATGTAAGTAGGGGAGGCAGCAAAAAACAAAATAGTACGAAAATAAAGGAAGACATATCTCTATAAATAGGAATATGTAAGCATGTTGGCCAACAGATACATAGGAACATTATATATTAATAATATATTGATTTTTTCATTAAAATAATTGAATGCTCAGGACTGTTCTTTTTGGTAAGTCTGGGAAGGACAAATTATATTTGTATGAAAAGGTATAACTTTTAGCTATGTTGAGGAGAATATGGTATGGGAAATAGGCTTGAGGACACTGACCCAGATATAAAAATGCATGGACAGAGAATTCAATGATGTGCAATTGAGTGGTTGAGTTTTTCTCCCATCCATTGCTCCCTGTGTGAAGACATTCCAGAACCCCAGCACTGTAGTCTTTAATCACAGGGAAGACTCCGATGCTCTATGTGCTCAGTTTCCATATTTCAGTTTTTGGTTGATTATTATTGTCTGTCAAAGGACCGATAACATGGCAAATTATTTCATTATTTCAAACTCCGTTTATTGAGGCTGTATAAAAGTTCTTAGCCATTAATCAGAAAGATCTTGCCATGTTGAGACCAAAAGGGGTAACTACCAAAGTACTGGTAGTCTATTGGTGTATTAGACTCTGAGGAAGAGCTGGCAAAAACTACTATAGGCTTTATTATGCTTTTGTGCTGAGTTTTATGAGGGTTGAATATGTATTAAGATGAAGTTCATATTCACCTACGTTTGTGGACTCAGAACGGCTCCTAGAGCTCCTAGAATGGTTCTCAAAGTGAGGTTCTGGGGTCAGCAATGGCTGCCTCACCTGGTAACTTCTTACAAATGCACATTCTCAGACCCCACCCAGACTTACTGAATCCACAATTTCAGGGGCAGAAGTGTGAGAGGGTAATCTGGGCTTTAACAAGCTCCCTCCGAGGGATTTGATGCTAGCTAGAGAGTCACAGAGTGCTGTGTATTGGTTTTCAATGATTATATCTTTTAAGTCTGGGTGTTGGACTCAACCAGGCATCATTTTTACTTTCAGCTACACTTGCTAGGTTGGCTCTTTGAATTGGGAAGAAAGAAGTTCAGAATGTGTCTGTGCTAATTACAGTGTTAGAGACAATCAATATTGACTCTTCTCCATGCTTAAAACTTATACTAAGAAACTCTATTATGTAAATGTCAAATTGGTTAATTAATCAAAACATTCCTCTTATGGAAGGCAAAAGCCTTCCTAAAAAGTAGGTGAAGGGGCCCCTGGGTGGTTCAGTCGGTTAAGCGTCCAACTTCAGTTCAGGTCATTATCTCACAGGGCGTGAATTCGAGCTCTGCATCAGGCTCTCCACTGACAGTGTGGAGACTGCTTGGGACTCTCTCTCTCCCTCTCTCTCTCAAAATAAATAAGTAAACTTAAAAAAAAATTTTTTTAGGGGCGCCTGGGTGGCTCAGTCGGTTGAGCGTCCGACTTCGGCTCAGGTCACGATCTCACAGTTCGTGAGTTCAAGCCCCGCATCGGGCTCTGGGCTGATGGCTCAGAGCCTGGAGCCTACTTCCGATTCTGTGTCTCCCTCTCTCTCTGCCCCTCCCCTGTTCATGCTCTGTCTCTCTCTGTCCCAAAAATAAATAAACGTTAAAAAAAAAAATTTAAAAAAAAATTTTTTTTTAATTTAAATCTATTTAAAATTTATTTTTTTTATTATTTTTAAATTTTTTAATGTTTATTTTTGAGAGACAGAGCATGAGCAGGAGAGGGACAGAGAGAGAGGGGGACCCAGAATCCAAAGCAGGCTCCAGGCTCTGAGCTGTCAGCACAGTGCCCGACACGGGGCTCAAACCCATGAACTGTGAGATCATGACCTGGGTCACCAGACGCTTAACGGACTGAGTCACTAGACGCTTAACCGACTGAGTCACTTAGGCGCCCCCTATTTACAATTTTTTTTTAAGTATTTTCATTTCCAAAATGATTTATCTACTTTTCACAAGATCTTCTAAATATTTTTATCCATACTCCTGAAATCATTGTTGCACTATATGCTAACTTAGATGTAAATTAAAAAAAATAAATTAAAACAAAAAAAAATAAAATAAAAAATATATATTTTTATCCACTAGGTGTAAACAGGCCAAAATATCATGGGATATACTAGATTTTTAGTGATTCACAATCATCATCTAACGCTATGAATTTGGCAAGCTTGTTCTGAATGGCTCCACAAGTAGGAAATAAAAGAGTCAAGTTCATGTAATATGGGAGACGCATTTGAAATTAGGATAAGCAACAAGTATGTGTCAAAACATCAGAAGCTCAAGTTAAGGCTCAGGCCCTACTGAGCGGCCACAATTCATGGGCAAGTTAGCTGTGTGCCCTTAGCTAAGTCTCTCAACCTTGCCTATTTTTCCCATAAATGAGGCTGTCAAAACCTTACAGAAGTGCTCAAGTCAGTGGATCCATATGTAAAAGAATACAGAATTTAGCATAATCAGGTAAACTAAGTTTTTGTAGGGTTGGAAGCTTGTACAGTTTGGGGGCTTCTTTTAAAAAAACATATAAGATAGGGGCACCCGGGTGGCTCAGTCAGTTGGGAACCCAACTTTGGCTCAGGTCATGATCTCACGGTCTGTGGGTTCGAGCCGGGCGTCGGGCTCTGTGCTGACAGCTCAGAGCCTGGAGCCTGCTTTGGATTCTGTGTCTCCCTCTCTCTCTGCCCCTCCCCCGCTCAAGCTCTGTCTCTCTCAAAAATAAACATTAAAAAAAAATTTAAAAAAACAAGATCACAGATGCAAAGTAAGCATGGGGCCGGAAAGGGACCCGTGAGCGCCATTACTTCCGCATGGCAAAGCCACCTCTGAGTTGGAACTATCTTTATTTTAGGCCAGGAGAAGGCCGAGCAGTTGCTTCCTTTATGTCACTGTGTCATTGGGTGTGTGCATGACTGGATTTCCCTTCCCCTGCAGACACCTCAGCCGCCGTCTGGCCAGGAGAACCCGTTTGGTGTGCTCACTGCATGACGGCAGCGGGTGCGGCTCTGAGGGGAGTGCCAGGTTCTACAGAACGTGCCCAGAGGCTGCAGAATCGGACTCTTGCCAGAGGAAGAGAGAGTGCCCCAAGGCACGCATTCCCTGGACAAACAGCGAACAGTGAAATCAGCTAGCCAGGTGCCCCAAAGATCTGAACTCTTAAGTTTACCCTTCTGAGCCTATACTTCTGGGGCCTGTGAGATGGTGCAGAATAATAGTGTCCTTTATTTAAGGGGTCCATTTCACTGGGGACTCCAGAGCAACCCATGGATTTGTGCTCTCTTAAGTGGCACATTGAAGACTGGTCTGATCCGAAAACACGGAGTGATGCTTCAATTTAGGGCTGTAACACCTCAATTAGTTACTTTTATCAAAGGAAAGTGATTTCTGATCATTGTTGATTTAGCACTAAAATGCCCACCCAGCACACTGAGGGTCTGTTCTGTGACTTTCTTGGGCAATCTAGGAGACAGGCTCACCACCTGTGACTGATTCACACAGATTATCTAGGCCCACATCAACGTCTGCGATAGAGGAATGCTGGTTTTTATTCATATGGGCATGATCATATTAAACACATTTTAAACAAGTTTTGGTTACTGACTCTTGAGTGTCTAAGAAACTTTAGTGACCTGTCATTCTACAACTGTATACAGAAAATCAGCTCCGTGTGAGGCCCTGCCCAAGGTGGTGGGGACAGAGCAGTATACAAAACAGACAAAAACCCCTGCTCGTGTGAGACCTATGCTCTAGTTCGGGAGACCAAATAAACAAAAGATGAATGAAATTGTAAACATTATTTAATTGGGTAGCACTTAATATACTTCAGATGTGGTTCTAAGAATTTGATAAATATTATGCCTACCTGATGAGGTGGGTGCTATTATTATTCTCATTTTACAGATGAGAAAACTGAAGAATAGAGAGATTCTATCTTGGCGACCTGCTAACGTCACAAGCAACTGAAGCCAGGTCTTGAACTAAGTCCTAGCTGTGTCTCAACCACCACATTATATTGCCTCTAAGTTTTACCAATGTCTAGTAGGGCAGAAAGTTCTATGGAGAAAAACAAACCAGGGAAGGGGGAAAGAAAGGGCTTGAGGAGTCGGGTGGAGCTTGCAATTTTATACAAGATGGTCGAGAAAGCTCCACAAAGAAGATAGCATCCTAGTAAAGCCCTAACCACGCGGGTATCTGAAGAAAGCACATCCCAGGTAGAGACACCAGAGGCTGCAAAAGCCCCGAGTGGAAGCAGCCATGTGGCTGAGGGTGAGCGAGGAGGAGGACAGTCAGGTAACAGGGGTTGGAGGTAGAGCAGGACACAGATGCGGGACCTTGACGCCATTACGAGGACTTTGGCTTCGACTCAGAAGGAGGTGGAGTGCCTGGGAGCTTTTGTAATAAGGCATGGTGAGATCTGAATCGTACTGTAATAGGTGTAGTCTGGCAGTTGTGTTTAAACTAAAGGTGGGCAAAGGCAAGAGGAGGGAGAGGAGGTAGGCTATCAGTAATCTATGCAAATGATAAGTGGCTTTGGATTAAGGTGGTTGCAGTGGAGGTGATGAGAAGTGGTCCAATGCCTAGTATGATCTGAAGATACAGTGAGCAGCAAGATATGCTGTGAGAAAAAGAGTTGGGAATGACTTTAAGGTCCTTGGACCAAACATCCCACCTGTTTTATTTATTTTTTTATTTCTTACTCATTTTCAGACCTTTCTCTATGGGGAAGACTGAGGCAGAAGAGATATGGGGGGCAGAATATGAGGAGCTCGGCTTCGTGTTACATCTGGGATGTTAATTACCCATCCAAATGGAGATTTCAATTGGGCAACTGAACATGATGTTAAAGATTTCAGAGGAGCTGTGCAAGCAAGCTAAAATTAGAAATTTGAAATCATCGGCAGATGATGCTTGAAGGCACGAGGCTAGCTGAGAAAACCAGTGGAGTGACTATAGACAGAAAAGAGATGAGTTCCAAGGCCTGAGACTTGGGTGGCTTACCACCCCCCCCCCACCCCATTAAGAGGGCACTTCTATGTTCCAAGGTAAGAGAGATGCACACAATATTCTGGAAACCAAGAAAAGTATTTTTTTAAGGACAGAGGCATGATCAATTCTGACCAATGATGCTGATAGATCCTAAAGGATGAGGGCAGAGAATTGGCCATTTCATTTTACAACACAGAGGTCCTTGAAAGGCTTCCAGACACAATTTCAGTACTGTGGTGGAGGCAAAGGCCTGATTGCAGTGGTGGGAGAGGTGTCGTGAGATCTAACTGCAGCAGTTTCAAGAGGGACCAGGAGGTGAGAAACTGGGGAGGGCAAGTCAACTCTTGTCCACGAGGGAGACAACACTAAAAGGGAGCAGAAAAATGGGGGAGAAGCTAAAGTGTAACGTGGGTTCAAGGGGGGGGGGGTTGTGTTTTAAGAGGAGAAAAATCCAGAAAAGGCAGAAGAAACAGTGATGCAGGAGAGTGAAGAATCCTTCTCCAGAGGGTAGAGTGCTGTCCCTGAGTGGGGCCTAGAGGGCTGAGCCCTCCTGCTGTGGGGTATGTAACAGCAGGGGAGGTGGAAAGGAGGGCAGTAAAGGTAGAGGTTCTCTTCCAGGTGCTTCTATTGTCTCAGAGTCTTAGGAAATAGATCATTGGCAGAGAGTGACATGAGGGAGGTGAGAGAGGATTGAAGAAAGGGGAAAGAATGAAATAGACTTCAAGGAGAATTAGACAACAAATGGACTAGGGAAATGGAAGTCTGACTGCTCAGAACCCCTTTGAGGTTAAAGAGCATGAATTTGATCTATGTCAGCAAGTTAGGCCTGGGATTCTAATGGGACTCTGAGGGAGCGATTCTAATGACTGGCCATGGCATTTTATTTAGTTTATTATTTTTTAATTTGGCCACAGCATTTTTTTTATTTTTTCTCAATATATGAAATTTATTGTCAAATTGGTTTCCATACAACACCCAGTGCTCATCCCAAAAGGTGCCCTCCTCAATACCCATCACCCACCCTCCCCTCCCTCCCACCCCCCATCAGCCCTCAGTTTGTTCTCAGTTTTTAAGAGTCTCTTATGCTTTGGCTCTCTCCCACTCTAACCTCTTTTTCTCTTTTTCCTTCCCCTCCCCCATGGGTTTCTGTTAAGTTTCTCAGGATCCACATAAGAGTGAAAACATATGGTATCTGTCCTTCTCCGTATGACTTATTTCACTTAGCATCACACTCTCCAGTTTCATCCACACTGCTACAAAAGGCCATATTTCATTCTTTCTCATTGCCACGTAGTATTCCATTGTGTATATAAACCACAACTTCTTTATCCATTCATCAGTTGATGGACATTTAGGCTCTTTCCACAATTTGGCTATTGTTGAAAGTGCTGCTATAAACATTGGGGTACAAGTGCCCCTGTGCATCAGTACTCCTGTATCCCTTGGGTAAATTCCTAGCAGTGCTATTGCTGGGTCATAGGGTAGGTCTATTTTTAATTTTCTGAGGAACCTCCACACTGTTTTCCAGAGTGGCTGCACCAATTTGCATTCCCACCAACAGTGCAAGAGGGTTCCCGTTTCTCCACATCCTCTCCAGCATCTATAGTCTCCTGATTTGTTCATTTTGGCCACTCTGACTGGCGTGAGGTGATATCTGAGTGTGGTTTTGATTTGTATTTCCCTGATGAAGAGCGACATTGAGCATCTTTTCATGTGCCTGTTGGCCATTGGCCACAGCATTTTAAATGGGTGAGAAGTGCCGGGATGGCAAGAGGGAGTAGAAGTGCAGAGATGATAGGCTCGACAGATTGCAGGGGCTGGGGTGTGATTACAGTCGGGGCACTGGACACACTGAGCTTCCCGGATTGGAGGTGGTGATTCGAAACCGGGGGGATGCTTGAAACTGAAGTTCTGGGAGAGGCACAGTTACCTGGAATGGCAAGATCTAAATGTGGCCGCAGGAGTGAGTAGCTGAGCAGGGTGTGTTTTATCAAAGACTGTTTTTGGTTCAGTAGTCACACTTTTCTCACGTTTTCAATCCTGTCCCAGTTGAAGCCACCTCAGTAAATTGTCCAAAATTTTATTTTATTCTCAAATGAAACTGAATGAAATCTTTGTTCACTGGCAGCCCCGAGGCCATGGATGACCCATTGTGACTCATAGATGCCCTGGCCCTCTGTATCCTGCACACAGACACATGACTAGGACATTTGATGAAACTCCCTGATAGGAAAGGAGGGGTTTGAATCCCAAATGAACATGAGCATACATACTTGGGGTTGATGAAGTATACTTGAGTAATTTCTGTAAAGCCAATGTTTTAAGAAGGGATATTTTATTTATTCTATGCAGATTACTGTATTTCCCTTTGTGGTTGTCCTGTGCATTCTACAAATGGGCCTTCTTTTAAGTACACCTCATGAAGTAAAGAAATTGAAAACCATGTACCCAGAAAACCCAAATCGGAACCCTTAATTTCAATGATTTTTTTTTCAACAATTGGGTTAACTGAAAAACAAAAACAAAAACAATTCCACAAGAATATAAGCTCATATTAATTATCTCACTGAAACAAAAATTTAAAAGACAAAGAACTATCCAAAATTTCCAAGTGAGGTCAAAGGGTGAGTAAAAATTTGGCTTGCATTGTCTGTGTTAACTATAGTGTAGAGTAAAAATAATGGTTAAGAACAGGATTCTTCTTTAAGAAGGATTGTAATAATCATGCTTTAGACAGCTTGTGTGCCAGAGAGGGCATCTAACTTGTTAAATGAAGGCATGATTGCCTTAGTCTGGAAAATGAAATGCCATACTTCAGGAAAATCTGTTAGCAGGGGTTTAGTTAGCCAGAAACCATATCCAACCCCAACATCTTCTTTCCTGAACTTTCTATTTAATTGAGGATTCTACATTTGCTGCCTTTATAAGAAGTGGGAAATTTTAATGGCCTGAGATAATAGACCAACATGAAGGGCTGTCCTCTGGTGCCAGTGAAAGCACAGCAGAAGAGGATAAGGTAGGAACCAGGGCCTCTACCAATAGGAGATGAATGCCTCTGGACGCCAAGGTGGGTTTGCAAAGGGATTTGTCAGGACGGCGGACGCTGTGACTAGGGCTGTGCCTGGCCTCAGTGGGGTTGAGGAACCCTCTGAGTGCATTAGAGGTCTGTTTTGAGGTAAACTTTGAAGAAGTGAACAAACACTTTCCTATTTCTGTAAGCCTATGCTTTGGAAGCAAATTCTGAATTGCTTAAAAAAAAAAATTCTCTTAAAAAAAAAAAAATTGGTGGTTAAAGTTTGATCTGGCCAAAGAAATGTAGAGCCATTATAGGCTGACCCAACAATAATCTTCCCCCATTTTCTTTCAAATGAGTGACTCCCAACAGCAACTTTGTTTTACAAGAAGTCTAAGGAAAACTTCAAGTGGATTTTCAGCTACCCAGCCAATTATTCTAATTATTTTAATTCTAGGACATAGAATTTATTCTCAAATTGGTGGTGGTGGTGGTGGTGGTGGTGGTGGTGGTGGTGGTGGTGGTGGTGTGTGTGTGTGAGGGAGAGAGAGAGAGAGAGAGAGAGAGAGAGAGAGAGAGGGAGAGAGAAGGGGGAGGGGAGCAGAGTGGAAAGGGATTTTTAAGAGCATGTTACTGCCAGTTCAATCTGAAGATGTATGTTTTAGGAGAGGCCTAGCACTAGCTTCCTTCTTAAGGAGGGACAGATTCATGGCTACAAAAGGAACACTAATGGCCTGGAACACTAAAAGCACATTCTCAGGACATGCTGAGGTAACCAGTTTAAACTTGCCAAAGGATGCTTTTCCACTTGGCTCACAGCTATTCATTCATATTGGTTTTGACCTTCCCACTTGTTTTATTTTTAATTCCTCATTCATTTTCAGGCCTTTCCGTATAGGGTTAGCAAGAAACTAATTCCAGAGCTGGCATTTGTGACGCTGAACTAGAAGATTAAATCAGGTTTTAGAAATCTTGTTTTCTCCTGTTTGTCCCATGTCCAGCTTGAGAACACTTCAAATATTAATACTTTAATTACAGAAAGTGGTAAGTTTTAAAGAAATCAGTTGGGGGGCAATTGGCTTTACACTAGGTTTCAGTGGTGCCTGATAAAAACGAAACCATTCATTCAAGCAAAGATTACGCTAGAAAAGTTACTTGAGGGGAAAAAAACAAATCTCCCACATAGAAGAATTCAAATAATTTATGTAGGTATCCTGCCTCAAGGAGGTGAAGTTAACTCTCACTCCTTAACTGTGGGCAGCATGTAGTAATTTCCTTCCGAAGAGCACAGTATGGAAAGGGGGTAAAGAGTGACTTTATGGTGGAGAAATTTGGCAAAACTGCCTCAGCCAAGTGAGGTCAACATCAACAGGGATGTCATGCTGATAGCATGTACCCTTGGCACAATGAAATGAAAATGGCACTTTCCTTAGTGGTCTTCCTCCCCCAAACCCACATCCCCAGTCTAATCATGAGAAAAATATCAGACAAATCCCAATTGAGGGACATCCTACAAATCACATGACCTGTACTCAAAACTAACGAGGTCATCAAAAACATGGAATGTCTGAGAAGTTGTCGAAGGCAAGAAGAGCCAAAGGAGACGTGACAACTAAGCATAATGTGGTGTCCTGGATGTGATCCTGGAATAGAAAAAGGATATTATGTTAAAAACAAACAAAAAAAAAAACCTAAGGAAATCTGTAAGATATGGTCTTTAGTTAATAGTAACGTATCAACATTGCTGTATTACAAATAGAGCATCCTAACGTAAGATGTAATAGGGGAAACTGAACATGGGGTATATGGGTATTCTCTATACTATATATTCAATTTTTCTATAAATCTTTAGCTTTTCTAAAAAATAAAATCCGTTTTAAAAACCTACTTGAATGAAAGGTAAACACCCTGCTCTCACACAATCTGATGCAGAAAGTCTAATCACGAATTGGGCAGTCCTGGGCTGTCAGAGCCCTATAAATATGGACTCCACCATTCTGGCAATGCTGTGAAGAGAAGTATGTTCCCAAGATCCCAGCTTCCCCATTTTGGACCCTTTCCCCTCAAAGATAAAAGCTAATACTAACATAGCATTGTGCTAAGTTTCTAGCTCATTAATTGCCTTTTACCTTCACAGCAGCCAACACTAGGAAGTAGGTGGGTGCTATTATTATCATTCTTTCATCCATGCAGAAAAGGACACCTAGAGAATTAAAGGACCCAAGCTCACCCTCCCTGTAAGGGTAGAGCTGGGATAAAAATCCAGACTGTCTGGGCCCGGAGTCAGGGTTCTTGTAACCTCTATCATCACCCCCCACTTGACTCCTCCTTTTCCAGGCACTCAGGGGCTCCTACTCTCTTCAACAGGAATTATTCTTAGTTTATAAAGGGCCAAATTTATGATGACCCATGGTGTCAGCTGTACTGTGTAGACTCAACAGAGAAATAATTGAGGTGGGGGCAGTGCCGTGAGCAGGATGGGAAAGCCCCACTCTCTGAAGTAACGCCGGGTTTCCAATTACAACATTGGCCCCAATCCCACGCTCAGATCCCCACAGGGACTTGCAGTGATACTGAATCCCATCCTATAGTCTGTTCTAACCTTAAACCTAAGGGTTGTACCCATCTGATGTCTTGGAAACAATCCAGCCTTCGGGCATTTTCAAGTGGTTTCTATAATGAGCACTAGGAAACCCACAGGTGTGCCTAAATGAGGCTTTGTAAAGCTGAACATATTTTCCCAACCCTATATTTCAGGAAGGTTGACTCCCTTTTATTTACAAAATAAGATAAAATTGCATGTGCCAGCCCAAATGAAGAGAAGTAGATTCCCTTTCATGTTTGCAAAAGATGTACATAAGACTTTGAGAAAGTAATTTGAAACAGCAGCTCCTCAAACTCTGCCCTTTTCCATAAATTTCCTTAAATGGTCGTAAAGTTCACAACTTAATAAAGACCCTTGAAAAGGCTAGTCAAAGAATAGACCCATTCAGTAACTTCATAAATATAGGGGGCTAAAAGTAAAATATTCCATCACGACTTCCTGCTAGAAAAGTCAAAGCTGGTTTAGATCACTTGAAGGGGAGACGGTTCCAGTGGAGCACGCCGTTTGTTTTATGAGCTCCCTGGGGCATGGGGTGGCAAAAAGGCTTCTCTTTTTCCCCTTGGGTTATCTGTTTTCTTTTAAAATTTTTTTTTCAACGTTTATTTATTTTTGGGACAGAGAGAGACAGAGCATGAACAGGGGAGGGGCAGAGAGAGAGGGAGACACAGAATCGGAAACAGGCTCCAGGCTCTGAGCCATCAGCCCAGAGCCCGACGCGGGGCTCGAACTCACGGACCGCGAGATCGTGACCTGGCTGAAGTCGGACGCTTAACCGACTGCGCCACCCAGGCGCCCCGGGTTATCTGTTTTCTAATAAAAAAAAAAAAAAAAAAACAGTACATGTGTTGCTCCTATCCTAATAGAAATAAACAAGAAAAGCTACACATATACTGTGTGTGTGTGTGTATAAGAAAGTTCAGATTGTTGTTTTGCCAGGAAATTGCTTACCTGGAAAATCGTGATATGAGCGTGCTTAGGAATGGTTCTTCCTGTGACTGACCAGGCATTGCAGAGCAGGGCCCTGGTTTGAGGAAGATTTTTTCTAGGACTGCAGCAGGACTCTGGGGGACTCCATGTTACCACCGCTGTTGGGTTGGAGATTCGGCAGAGGGCCTGAGTCGTCTGGTTTCACAGAACCAACAAATAACTTGCAGACAATTCAGAAAAACAAAACAAAACATGCCACCAAGGTTGGAACACAGATCAATGTAAGGAACGGATACCCATCAATCTGGAAGAAAAGAATGAGGGTAAGTTTGTGAACTTCCAAAACTAAGGCTTTTGTTCTGAAGCTGGTGTGTTCATTTCTTTTTCAGCTCTGCTCAGGAAAGCAGGGGTGGGGGGGAATCAACTTAGGTTGACATGTGAGGGACTTATATTGGTCCAACCGAGTCTGACTTTCTCTCCTGTAGCATCATGATTTAGGGGGTTGGAGTCAGCTCCAAAGTGGGTTCATGTTGACCCAAGCCAGGGGTTGGCAAACTTTCTGTAAAAGACCAGACTGTACATATTTGGCCATTTACAGACCCTGTGGTCTATGTTAGCACCTACTGAACTTTGCTGTTGTGGTGTACAAGTAGCAATGCATAAAATGTGGGGAAAGAGTTTGTGTTCTGATGAAACTTTCCAGAAACAGCTGGTGGGTAGGATTTGGCCCACAGCCATAGTTTGCTGACTTTGGGCCTAAGCCAATCATAGATATCCCATCCATCCCATCAGTGATTAGGGTAACCAGGCTTAAGCCAACCTGCATAAAGTCCTTTCCTGGTGATAGTTACTGAGAGATAGGCATGTGACCTAAATTGGCCCAGTCAGGAAAGGGAAAGATTTTTGTCTAAAGTCTGGGGGAGAGGGTTTTGATCTCCGGCCTCCCACATGAGTAAAGAAGTATGGAATAGTGCTACCAGCAACCAGTCTACAACTATGGGGGAAATCAACCTTCAGATGAAGTGGACTCTGGATAATGGAAGAGAAAGACAGAACTTGGATCCTTGATGGCATCACTGGACCACAGGATAATTTAACCCTATTACCCACCCAACCTCTGGATTTTCAGTTATGTGAGCCTATAAATTTGTTTACTGTCAAAGCCACTTTGAGTTGGGATTTCTATTACTTGCAGCTAAATGCATCCTATCAGATGGAACATTTTAAAATAAGTTTATGACTTTCAAAGGTGCAAATGCTAACAAGAGTTGACACCTGCTTCTGTAAAATTTCCTTTCTCTCATTAAAAATAAATGCGAAAAATAGGAAATTAAATGGCTCTTTTTAATTACCTAGATTGGTGAGTTTAATAATGAAAATGATCTAAGGCCTTAGGCCTTAATGAAAAGAGTTTATCAAAAACAGTAACAAATAACCACTTGTAAAATGTAAAAAAAAAAAAAAGTGCTTTTTAGAAGAAGCATCTCATTTAGAAGTTTAATGTTCTTTATGCCATTCTTATTATAGTTTATAGGCCACTGTTTTATATTCATTTTAGTCTTAGTTGTACGAATTTATAGCTTTGGTGGCCTGCACAATTACTTTAATAAAATAAGGGAACTTGAGTTTTAGAATTGCTTTTCTTCCAAGCAGGTCCAATCTGTATAGTATTAACTTAGTCATCTTCCTAACATTGCTAAGGGGTAATTTAGATTAGATAATGTCCCTCATCATATTAATATTTAAGCTGTGATATAGAAAGGCAAGTCAATTCGGTCTTGCAAAGATCAATACTAAACATGCATTACTCATTCATTAAAAAAAGATGTTACTGAAGGCTTTTGAAGAGCCAGACAGTGAGTATTTTAGGCCTTTTTACGACATAAAGTTGCGACTGTCCTGGAGCTTATGTTCTGGAGGGAAATACAGAGAACAAATTCGTATGTCTGATGGGAGGTGGTAAGAGATGGTAAGACAACACAGAAAGCAAAGTAAGGAGTCGATGCTGATTGGGCAGAGTTGGGTGATGGTATCTGATCACGGTCATTTTCAACCTCAGGTGGGACGGGCTCTGAGGCAGAGCACGCTTCCTTGTTTGAGCAACAGCAGAGGGCCAGTGGGGTTGGAGCAGAATGAATGAGAGAGACGGGTGGGGCGTGTCGTGTATGACCTTACAGGCCCCACAACAATGCTGACTTTTATCCTGAGAAAGACGGGAATTGTTGAGAGGGCCACTAGCCTACAGATTCTCTGACAAACCTAAATATTCCCAGCAATACCAAGACAGCAGAACTGATGAATTCTTGTTATTCATTAAGCTGATTTATAGCCTTAATAAGTAGTTGAGTAGCCATTCATTACATAGAGTGAAGGGATTAGTTCATTGTTCTTTCCCAGTGCAATTCGTTCTACCAGGACAAGGCTTTGAAACTGTACTTCATGATCATATTGCTCCTTTGGTTCCCTTCGTGCCCAGAAACTTTAATAGTTTCTGTAGCATCTGTTCTCCCCCTTTCCCATAGGTTATGTAGAGCGGAGTTATAGGATTGATCAAGTGCCCACCATCACGTCTGGCTCAGAGTAGCTGCTCCAAGAAACGCATCGAACAACTAAGCAAAAGAATGAGCACAACAAAATACTGTGAAAAAAGGATTCTCTATAAAAATTATCTCAATAGGGGCACCTGGGTAGCTCAGTCAGTTGAGCATCTGACTTCAGCAGCATGACATGAGCATCTGAGTCAGCAGCATGACAGTGAGGTCATGATCTGTCTGTGAGTTTGAGCCCTGCATCAGGCTCTGTGCTGACAGCTCAGAGCCTGGAGCCTGCTTTGGATTCTGTGTCTCCCTCTCTCTCTGCCCCTCCCCACTTGTGCTGTATCTCTGTCTCAAAATTAAACGTTAACAAATTTTTAAAAAAATTATCTCAATGAAATAAAGCTGTCAGACTTTAATATTAAGAATTTAGCCTAGGGTCACTGAAAAGACAGATTACAAGCAATTCTTTCCTCTTTCTCATGTCATATTATTTTCTTTAAAAAGATCAAATCATAAAATAAAAATCTGCCTTGTGATGACAGTTTCTGAAGATAAATTCCATTTGTAGGTGATTACAACACCTAAGTTTTCAAGCGTGTTCTGGGAAAGCAATTTAGTATTTGTAAAATGTCAGAAAAAATGTATTCTAAGTATTTTGCTTCTCATAAAATACCCTTCAAATAAAGCAATGTGAATACTTTGCAATAAATGAGGAAATGGAAAAAAAATGTGCAACTTCCAAATTTTAGGCACAAGAAGGTGAAACTAAAAGTCAGAGCAAGGAACTTGTATCCCATTTCCAGGCGTCTGGTGTACAAGAATTTATTAATGTAAAAATGATATTTGCCAATAGAAATGCAGGGTCAGAAAATTTTAAATTTTTAATGTTTATTTACTTTTGAGACAATGTGAGAGACAGAGTGTAAACAGCGGAGGGGCAGACAGAGGGAGACACTGAATCTGAAGCAGCCTCCAGGCTCCCAAGCTGTCAGCACGGAGCCTGACACAGGGCTCAAACCCACAAACCGTGAGGTCATGACCTGAGCCTAAGTCGGACGCTCAACCGACTGAGCCACTCAGGTGTTCCAGGGTCAGAAAATTTAAAAAAAATTTTTTTTTTTTCAACGTTTATTTATTTTTGGGACAGAGAGAGACAGAGCATGAACGGGGGAGGGGCAGAGAGAGAGGGAGACACAGAATCGGAAACAGGCTCCAGGCTCCGAGCCATCAGCCCAGAGCCCGACGCGGGGCTCGAACTCACGGACCGCGAGATCGTGACCTGGCTGAAGTCGGACGCTTAACCGACTGCGCCACCCAGGCGCCCCTGAGTCAGAAAATTTTAGATAACACAGAAGAAAATTTCTGCTGGCTAAAACTTTAATAGTTAAGCAATAAGTTATTATTTACTTTCAAAAAAAATTTTTCCATCAGAAGTCATTTTATCTACTCACTTAGTTACAAGTGACCACTGTGAAGAAGGTACTTGGTAAGATGTCCATTGAAAAAGGAGGGGCAGGGGCGCCTGGGTGGCTCAGTCGGTTAAGCCTCCAACTTCGGCTCAGGTCATGATCTCACGGTCTGTGAGTTTGAGCCCCACGTGGGGTTCTGTGCTGACAGCTCAGAGCCTGGAGCCTGTTTCGGATTCTGTGTCTCCTTCTCCCTCTGCCCCTACCCCACTTGTGCGTGTGCTCTCGCTCTCAAAAAATAAACATTAAAAAAAGTCTTTTTTAAAGGGGGGGCAGAGAAGGCCTTAGACCAGTGCCTCTAGCCACATGTGGTTATTTACATCTAAATAAAATTAAGTAAAAAATTTAAGCTCCACATTTGCACAAACAACATTTCAAATGCTCAATAGACATGTGGTTAGTGGCTATCCCCCTAGGAAGCACAAAAACAGAACGTTTCCATCACTGCAGAAATTACCACTGGGCAGCACTGCCTTAAGAAGTACAGACGGGCAGTCAAGCTGATAGAATCTTTAGGGGCGCCTGGGTGGCTCAGTTGGTTAAGCATCTGACTTCAGCTCAGGTCATGATCTCCCAGTTCATGAGTTCAAGCTCTGCATCGGGCTCTCTGCTATCAGCATAGAGTCGGCTTCTGATTCTCTGTCCTCCTCTCTCTACCCCTCCTTTGCTCTCTCTCTCAAAAATAAGTAAACATAAAAAACAAAGAATCTTTAATGAAGGTGGGCAAGCAACCTATTTTGGACAAGGAATAATGGATTCTGGGAAAAGGACACCTGATGACACTAGGATGGCTCTTCGGGAGCACAAATGAATTTAAAGACAAGATAGAGGGGCACCTGGGTGGCTCAGTTGTCAAAGCATCTGACTTCAGCTCAGGTCATGATCTCACAGTCGGTGAGTTCAAAGCCCACATTGGCTGAGCATAAGCCCCACTTCGGATGAGCATGAACCCCACTTTGGGCAAAAAACACGAGCCCCTGGTGAACCCTGCTTCTCTCACTCTCCATCTCTCTCCCCCTCCTTCCCTCCCTCCCTCCCTCTATACCCCTCATTGGATTCTCTCTCTGCCCCTTGATCACTTGTGTCCTCTCCACAAAAAAAAAAAAAACACATCAATAGTTTGTGTGGATGTTCAAGAAAGTTACAAAACTTACACACCAGACATTTTAAACTCCTGTCACCTTAGAAGCAGAGGTAATATTTTGTTATGCGTAGGAAGCTTGTTTGGGGGATGGAGGAAACTGCTAGAAGTAATATCCTCCAAAGATTGGTGTGATAAGCAAGGTTTTCTAAAATGATTGTAAATTGCCTAGAAGACATAATACATGGTTTAATCTCCCAGAAGGTATTTTGCTGAGGTTGGTGCTACACACTGAATCAGTGCAGAGAAAAGAAACTTTCTGGAAAAGCTCACAAGACCTGGAATAAGTGGAAAGGTAAAATGTGAACTTCAGTGAAAACTGGTGTTCATTATTATATTTAAAGGAAAATAATCCAAATTAGAACTAAATGAGGATATCTGAATTGCCAGCTTCACATCAAGGACAAAAATCAAGAATTCATGTAGACTGATCCTTTGCTTCCCATTTCCTGCTGATGGAGCCCCTCCCCGTAGACCAAGCAGGAGAAAGGTTTCCTTCCTCCGGATGCACGCAAGCTGGCGTGCACAGCTTGGCCAAAGAGGCGTGTGTGGATGTCAGTGCTTTACTCCCCCTGAAGCCCACACACCTCCTCCGCTAGATGTCCTGGGCGACGCATAACCCCACAAGGTGCCCTGGCCGGGCCGTCCACCCAAACTCTACACCACCAGCGTGCAGGCTGCGGGGTTTCCAAACGTAAGAGGTGTCGCAACTTGGTCTCTGTGAACATACACACAGGAACGCTTGGCGACATTCTAAGGAGAGCCACCAAAATCATCACGAGGGCAGGATACTAGATGAGTCTAAAAATAGATCTTTCAGCTAAAAAGGGAAGCGGACCTATAGATCAAGCTTACAAAGTCATAAGGGATTGGGGAATGGTTGAAATATACTTTTGTCTAACAAAGCCTAAAGTATTAGAACCGAGGACAACGAAGAGGTTCTTTTAATGAAATAAAGTCAATTTTATATAGCAGATCAAAAACTTCTGGAAAACACAGCTGTTTAAAAGAGAGTTGGGGGGCACCTGGGTGGCGCAGTCGGTTCAGCCAGGTCACGATCTCGCGGTCCGTGAGTTCGAGCCCCGCGTCGGGCTCTGGGCTGATGGCTCAGAGCCTGGAACCTGTTTCCGATTCTGTGTCTCCCTCTCTCTCTGCCCCTCCCCCGTTCATGCTCTGTCTCTCTCTGTCCCAAAAATAAATAAACGTTGAAAAAAAAAATTTAAGAGAGAGTTGGTTAACTTCACAGAGAATAATTCTATAATATGTTAAGAAAATGATATTTTGGATCGTTTTCCTAAACATTTAAGTTAGTGTCATTGGAAGCAACCCACTTTCAAAATATCCACTGGTGCTCCTATGAGGTGCAGCCTAGGTCTGTGTAAGGGGACATTGATCGGAATCAGCAGGGTACTGTAAATGGTACAGGTTATTACTCTTTGGGTTCTGTGTTCCAGTGGGAAAACCAGCATTATGGTTGACTGGTCAGACAAGATCGGATTCTGAAAGGAAGCTCATTAAATTAATTTTTATTAGTATAAATGTATAAAGTTAATAAGAATTCTTCAGCAAATTTCAACAGGGAAGATTAGAGTGCAGATAACATTGAGACAGTTACTGCCAAGATGGGTTTTGTAATCAGGCCCTGAAGGGTCAGAAGATTTAGAGTGGCCCTTTCCTTAGAAAGTATTGAAGATTAAAACCCAAAACGCAAACCGACTAAATAAAAGCCCCAAAATTTTACTCAAAAGATTTTTTATTAATTAAAATATCAAAAGATATTTTATTAAGATTCAATTCCAGTAAAGTTAACACACAGTGTTATATTAATTTCGGTAGACAATGAAGTAATAATTCTATTCCATAGTTTTCTACCTAGAGCTCAAGTAATATACATTCATGTGTGTGTGTGTGTGTGTAGAATTTTTAGCATAGATGTAATAATCCATGTTATGTTTACCTAAGGCGCATAAAATGTATTCATTTCTTCATAAACAATTCTGCTGCCAAACCAAGTAGCCATATTCTTGCTTTGGCTGAGATTTTCTAAATTGCTTCCAAAGGTTATGTGAACAGAGGACTCTGAGATAAGAAAGTAGCAAAGGCATTAGCAGCCTTAATAAAGCAATTGCTTTGCTGTGTATTCATACAATAAAAAGCAGAAAACTGAAACTCTTGTCTGAATAACTCAGATCTACAATGTATTCGCCTAAAATGGACAGATAACGGAGGGAAATGTGTCATTTTGGTTTAAATCGTCTCAAACAGTGCATTAATTCTCCTACTTAATCTAAGTAGACATATTGAGGCTGTGGGAAATTTTTAGGCTAGTGAGGAGTGTCTCTGGATTTTTCAGTGATTATTGGTAGCGGTCTCCATAATTGCAATGGTCTGACAGTTGCACCTTGTAACCAAAGTCTAATCCAATCCACAGGCTTCCTGCAAAAGACCCACCCAGGAATGTTTGGGGATTTCTGTGTAACCTGGAGAGAGCTACTAAATTCTGGAACTCTTTAAGACTGCTCAGACTCTTTACACTATGCTGAAAATAATTTCCAACTATTCTAAGGAGTTACTAAGTTACTTAATAAAGGAGCTTTTATACCTGGATTAAGGTATCAGACCAAGAGAAAAGCATCAAGACCTGGTTGGATGATGTAAAAGGATGTTGCGTAAGAATCTGAAGTCATTGTACACTGACGAATTACAAAAGGTAATGTGAAAAGGAAAATGCACCCCTAGTAGCCAAACCTTTATTGCTGATCTGCAGGAGTCCTGTAGATGTTATAAGGACTAGGAGTTTTAATTTATTTAAAGGTTCAACTTTTTTTTTTTTTTATGGGGAAGTGTGTGTTTATTCAGTGAGAGGCTTAATTTGTTTTTATATTGTAGTTGAATAATTACTCTGGAGAGTGGCATTGGCAGGGATTTGTGAGGGAGCCTGAGTAACCTCAAAATGTGGATAATAATAGCACCTGCTGCATAGGGCAGTGGTGACGAATGAATTCTTAAGTCCCTGCAAGACTTCTGGCACTGAGCTGGGCACATGCAGAATATTCAGTATCGTGGTTGGCAAAATGATTAGATGTTTAAAATGTGTCCTAAGTTTCCTGTCTAAAGACAGAGAATTAGACTCTCAATGCTATGGAGTTTTTCAGACTTTATAGTAAAGGTGGGAAAGTTCCAGATTGAAATTAAGCACCTTTAAAAACACTGTTTCCTGGACTCATTTCTTCCTTTGGGAAGGCATGGGTGGGGATCTCGGATCTAAGGGTGGCCACCTCTTACTTCCAGCCTGTCTTGTCATGCCTGCAGCCCTTGAGCCCTACCAGTGCAATCCAGGGGAGAATGTTCACTGTGTGGGCTCCTTCACCTCTCAATCAACTCTGAATAGCTACAAATCAAGTATTCAAGTGGCCGAGGAACTGCAGGCAGCGTGTTTAATCTACGAGTGGACATTTCACAGGTGAGCGGGTGACCACATTTCAGTCCCAGAGAACGTAACATCTGGCAAACCCCTAAATCTGCTAAAGTTCCCAGCATCTCTCACCCCGTTATTTCTTCCATGTCTATCTCATCTGGTTCTGCACGTGTGTCCCTCTTCTCTCTGCTCCTCCCTGCTTGTCGTTTTGGTAAACAAACGTAGGATTTGAATACTTGTCTGTAATAACTACACCAAAAAAGACACAGTGAAATCCTTTGTGTGTAGCTGTTCCTTTCCCACCACATTGCCTGCCCGTGTGTGCCACCAGTCAACCACAGGAAAAAGGATCAACTCCCCTTAAAAAGTAAAAGGCATAGGGCTGCTTGGGTGGCTCAGTTGGTTAGATGTCCGACTTGGGTTCAGGTCATGATCTCGCAGTTTGAGAGTTCAGAGCCCCGCTTCGGGCTCTGTGCTGACAGCTCAGAGCCTGGAGCCTGCTTCAGATTCTCTGTCTCCCTCTCTCTGTCCCTCCTCCACTCACATTCGGGGTCTCTCTCCCTCTCTAAAAAATAAACATTAAAAAAAAAAAGTAAAAAATGAAAGTCATTATTGAGCTCTGTCCTGGCCTCTACTGCCCCCTGAAAAGTAGCCGTGGGAACACTATATAGGTTTCTGCATAACATGGAAACCTGCCCCTTCGGCCAGAGTGCTTGCTTCAGAGAACATTGTTTTCTGGAGTCCGGCCAACGTTAGAGAATTTACCCAGACGATCCAGGAAACGCTGAACCATTTCCATTTATGGACATTTTCCTTTATCAATTAAGAACAAAGGGGAGTTGGGTTTCCGCCCCGCCTCCAATTGCTGCATTTTATATGTAAAATTTTTCTGCAAATGCTGACATAATTAGAACTATCTGGGGGAGATTAAGGGCAGGGAATGGAGTCCAACAGTCCTGTCTATTGCTGGCATGTTAACAGCCAGTGCTTCAGTTTCTATCATAAGTGAGCTTGAAAGCGGGTGACATGCCAGACATTCCTTCTGAAAGCTAGCTAAGGTAACGATGGAACTCAAGGCAAAAATCAACATGTCACTTGCAATTCTGTTTGGGAGGTTGCGGGTGGAGAGATGACAGTTGTGTGGAGTGATTTACACGGCACTGTAAAAGGAAAAGTCCCTTGGGTGACTTATGACTGAGCTGCAAATAAAACAATGGACCTAGGGGACTTCCAGGGCTCAGCCTTCCCGGCCACACCCTGAGGAAATGCCCCAGGACCTTTCCGTCTCCAGAACTGGAGAACTTCTGCATGGAACCTCATCCCCACTGATATCGGGGGCCATACTCTAGATGATCGTGGCGATTTGGGGGACGATATGATGAAAATCCAAGTGCTCATTTCCTAGGACAAAAGTCCAACGGGGGTTTGAAATCTGTGCCCCCAAAGCAAACATTTCACATCATCATCTCTGACCTCCCATAAACTGCCCAAAGAGACATGTTTCCAGAAGATGGGTCCCCCTGCAATTCTTGGGTAGTATTTCTGCCTGAAGCTCTTTAGAGCTTATGAGGACCAGCAGAGTGTTAGGACTGGACTCTGCTGTGGCTTTGTCACAGCTCGTGCAGACAGCGGTGTGTTTCTAGCCCTGGGACTGAGTTTGCACATTTGAGCTGAATATCATCTTATTTATCATGTAGATTTGTTGAGATTATCTTACTTTTCGTACCAATACCATTTTTATTGAGGTATAGTTTGTACACCTAAAATAGGTAATTTGATTGTGTATAATCTGACTACTTTTGACTATTGTATTTAAAAATATTTCTTTTATCCCCCAAAATGAGCCTCACGCCCCTTGCAGTCAATCTCCTACCCCTGCCAACCGCTGATACGTTCTTTCCTTGTAGTTTCACCTTTTTTGGATTTCATATCAATGGAATGATATACAATTTGGTCTTTTGTTGTCTGGCTTCTCTCACCTACCACAATGCCTTGAGATTCATCCACGTTCTGTATGTGTCAGTGGTTCATTCCTTTTTATTGCTGAGTAGTATCTAATGATTTTTGTCTGGATTTGCAGAAGAAAGATTTATTTGGGTCACATGGAGAAGCAAACAGACTTTCACTGCCTTTTTGAGAAACATGTGTCGCCCGAGGTTAATTGTAAGAATTCTTTAAATCCATCTTACTTTTAATTTTCCCCGAAATTTAAGATCTTCCTTCCCCTTATTTAAAATGAAGTTCTAGTGGTACCTGGGTGGCTCAGTCGAGAATCTGACTCTTGATTTTGGCTCAGATCATAATCCCAGGGTCATGGGACGGAGCCCTGCATAGGGCTCTATGCTGAGCATGGAGCCTGCTTAAGATTCTCTCTCTCTCTCTCTCTCTCTCTCTCTCTCTCTCTCTGCCTCTCCCCCCCCCTCACACCCTCGCTCTTTAAAAAAAAAAAAATTAACTTTTTAAAAATGAAATTCTAAATCTTAAAACATTGGACAGGAAGATCCGAATGTGAAGGAAATTTTGAGATATGCAGCAAAAATAAAAATTAACAACTTCCAAGTAAATGTTGGCAATCTGGATAGGAACCTGGAGTAGACCAAGAGTTCCATAGAAGTTTCAAATTACTATTCAATAGGGGCGTCTGGGTAACTCAGTCGGTTAAGCTTCTGACTTCAGCTCAGTTTGTGAGTTCAGGCCCCACATCAGGCTCTGTGCTGACAGCTCAGAGCATGGAACCTTCTTCAGATTCTGTGTCTCCCTCTCTCTCTCTGCCCCTCCCCCATTCACACTGTCTCTCTTGCTCTCACAAATATATAAACATCAAAAATTTTAATTACTATTTGTCAATTAGTAGGAGAGTTGAAGCAAAAATCCCTTCTTATAGGATATTTATTAATTACAATAAAGGAAAACTGACGGTGCTTAGTGGTAACAATAGCAACAATTATTATAGCTTACTTGCATAGTGCATATATGTCTGATACTTCTCTAAGCACTAGATAGGCCATTTAATCTTCCCAGTATCCCTACCAGGTAACAGTTCTATTATCCCCATTTTACAGATGAGGAAACTGAAGCTTAGAGAAAACTAAATAAACTACCTTGATGAGACGTGAAGCCAGGATTTGGCCCTGGGGATCTGCTGCAGAACCTCAACTTTTGACTACTAGAGCACTACAGAAAAATCCTCAAATTGGCAAAGAGCAGTTGATATGGTCTCCGAGCATGGGAGGAGATTCGGCCAGAACAGAGGTCTCAAGCTTGAGCCAGGCAGGTTGTCGAGATGTGTGAAAAGATCCAGAATAAGGCAATGAAAAGGGGTAGGAATGGAGAAACACCAAAGTGTACTGTTCACATAAAAGAGGCTGCTGTTTGGCCTGGTGCCCAGGGCTCTGCTGCCCGTTTTCTATTCCAGGTTCAGGTGGCCTCTGGGGGTCCTTTCAGAGCTAACACGTTAGGCAAAATCAGAAATACTTGTTCAGAGTCATTGGGACTTGATTACGGTGTGGGCCAATCTGGTTGGGTTGTAATGGATGTTGACGAATAACCATTGGCTGCATTTTGAATTCATTGAGTATTGTGAATTTGTCTTTTTTATGGGGCTCTTTAATCTGACCCCTAAACTCTGGAACCAGTGTGACTTTGAGCATGCTACCTGACCTTTCTATGCCTCTGTTTTCCCATTTGTCAAATGGGAAGTTAATAGTACACCTGTCCCATGGCATTGTTTCCAAGATTAAAGTGTTGTTCTGTATAGAGGATTCACATCAGCAATTACAAATGGTAGGTAGTGTATAGATGTTAGCTATTATTTCTATCACTATCCAAAAGTGATAGATGAAAATATCTGTTCCAACTTTTGAGACAGAATAGACTAATAATCTGTACTAAAATGAAATTTACCTTTAAGCCTTTATTTTGCAGGGCTCTGTTCCTGTTCTTGCAGGATTGTGGATTGCACAACACTGATGGGTAGAAGTGCATGGATCAGGGACTTGGGGGCATGATTTCAGCCTCTACAACATACTAGTTACTAGACAGGAAAACTAGACAGTTACTGGTCTCCAGGACCTGAAACTAGCAGTAACTGGAGACTGAACTTTGAGAGAGAAGAATCTTTATGCTATTTGCATGAATCCCGAACAGAGTGGAAGAGGAGAGTAGAAGCTTGGGATGAGAAAATTGGAGATTCCTTTCTATTCATTTTTTGTTGTTGTTGCTGGAGATTTTAGAATAGATGGTAGCCAGTGTTCAGTGAATGGTCTCCCTCTGTGGTTCTTTGGTGCTGTATTCAGATCCTGATTATTCCCCAACACCTACCTAGTTCATGGTTCATGTTTTGTGCATAATCCTCCCAAACTCTCCCAGCCCAACTGGTCTCACTTACATGCATAAACTGAAATTCTTACACCTTTTGACACACAGTAACCATGTTGTTTTGTTTGTTGCATTATGTTATCTATAGAACTATCTAGAGAACATGCATTCCTTTAGCCAGTGAACAATATTCACCAGGGGCCTTTGTAGGCCTTGATCATGAAAAGTAGGGGTGACTGTTTGGGACAGATTGTGCATATATACTGAGCACCTACAAACCTCTGGTAATTTTTTAAATCTCTAGTAGGAACCAAAGCTTTCTCTTTGACAGAGGTCTCTCTGAATTATTGCCACCAGCCTCCTTAGGGATAGGGGCGATGTAGGATATACCAGGATTTGCAGTTTCCTGGACATCAGTCCCCTCACCTAACACAAGAGACTTGGATGCCTCTCACCGTGAGTCTCCGCAAACATTTCCTGTGCGCCCACGGAGAACGGTATGAGAAAAATGCTCTAAGAGGTAAAAGGAATATGAAATCCGGGTTCTCCGTTTTCTTCAGTTCCGCAGAACATTTACCGAGCTGACAGTGCGCCAGCAAATGCGCGAGCTGTTAGGGATCTAGAGCGATACCCCGCCTTCATAGGGAGGCCCACCGGTCAGGTCAGCAGGTGACTTGACAGTCGCCAGCCCAGGTGATCAGGAAGTTAGGGGGCCCAGGAGAGGAGCCCGGTGATGGGGAGGGAAGGAAAGAAGTGCTAGCAGAGTGGGTGGGCTGGGGGAGGCCTGCCGTACTTCAGAGCGGTTGAGGGGAGGCCAGAGGGTTGAGAGCACCCTCTCGTGATGCTTGTTCTCCTTGACGTCTTTTAGACGGGAGCCGATCGGGGTTGCCGGCTGTGAGTCTGCGCCTTGGAGAGGGGGCAGGCTGCTCGCCGTCCACCTGTGCGACTTCTGCGGCGGACCACCCCGGGAGAGAAGCAGGGCTGCGGGGCAGCGGGCGCATTCCTCCAGCGGGATCCCTGGGCCGCAGCCTCGGCACCACGCCCTCGGCCCGGGCCAGGTGTGCACCCCTTTCGCGGCGAGGGCGGGGGGAGCCCGGCGGCGGGGGTGAGCGCTCTCGCGGCGCGGTGTGCGCGGTGTGTGTTTGTCTGGCTGCTGAGGGCTGGGTCCTCCTTATTCACAGGTGAGTCACACCCTGAAACACAGGCTCTCTTCCTGTCAGGACTGAGTCAGGTAGAGGAGTCGATAAAACCACCTGATCAAGGAAAAGAAAGGCAGAGCGGAGCGCGGAGCGCAAACCAGCAGCCGCGAGGCGCGGGCGGCGACCCCTGTGCGGCGGACGGACGCGCGGCCCGGCCATGCGCGCGCTCTGGCTGTGCGGCTGCCTCTGCGTCGCGCTGCTCCTGCCCAACGCCCGGGCCACCTCCAGGAGGGAAGGTGAGTCGGCCTCCCGGAGGAAACGTCGCTGCCCTGGCCCTGCACACGGCGACGGCCGAGCGCACCTCCGACGATTCCCGCTGAGTCGAGAACTTCTGTAAAGCTCCCCACTCCTCCCGCGGCTGGGGCTTCTCCAGAGACGCGGTGTAACCAAAGTCTAATGTTCTATACGGCTGTCTGGTGTTAAAATGGGAGCCAGTAGGTTGTGCCAAACCAAGATTTTCCTTCCTTTAAAAATGTGCCGTCTTGGTTGCTTTTGGGATCAGTGGGGCCCTGTTTGATCAGGAATATGCCGGCGTACGAATTCTTTTCCCATCACGTGTTTTCGTTGATGGAATTGTGGTGGGAATGTTTTCTGTGAGTGTGAACACCATAAAGATTGAAAAGGAGCCTCTCTAATAATCCTTCTGGAATCCTCATCTCATCTTCGGGATGGAAACTGAGCCTTAGGAGTCTTAGCAACGCTTTATTTTTGCACAACGTTACTTCGAATAGTATTCTCACATTAATTCAACAGGCATTTACTGGGTGCCTATGTCATAGATTGATTTTTTTAAAAATATTTTTTAATGTTTATTTCAGAGAAAGAGGCAGAGAGTGACAGAGCATGAGCAGGGGAGGGGCTGAGAGAGGGAGGGAGGGAGACGCAGAATCCGAAGCAGGCTCCAGGCTCTGAGCTGTCAGCACAGAGCCCGACACGGGGCTTGAACCCACGAATTGTGAGATCATGACCTGAAGTTGGATGCTCAACCACCTGAGCCACCCAGGCACCCCATAGATCATTTAATCTTATCTAGGGTGTCCAAGGGCTGTCATATTGTGAGAAGTTCAAGTCGCTCACGTAAACAAAACTTGCTGAGAACCTAGCAACTGTTTGCTATAGGCACGGGTCAGTTATGACAACACATAACGGGTGTTTTCCCTGTCACTTGGTTTGACCGATGATATTCACTTGTTTAATTACCCTGAATTTTCATGTTTAGATTACTCCCTGCACCTGATGGCCTTTCAGTAATTATTTCACTAGGTCCAAGAGTCATTTTCACATATGTGAACGTGAGACAATGTTCACGCACGCACTGCGTTATCTTATGCTTTCCATAAATAGCTGGCTTGAATTCTATTTGAATGGCACGGATATTTTGGCATGTGTTTGAATGAATTGATACAGTGTTTTTTTTTTTTTCCCAAAATAATCTTGGAATTAACTTCCAACCCATCATCCCTGATTACCATTTTAAAAGCCATTTATGAAAATAATGATGTAGGTTAGGTTCCCTTATGGTTAACCTAGTGAGAAACATCCTAAAAGTAAGGAGAGAGTCTCCAAATATTAGAATTCAAAGGGACTGCTTATGGATCAACTACTATAGCCCTTGGCTTAAAATACGAAAACATGGAACTGGATTTGCACAAAGCTATACACCAGCTGTTGGCAGGGACACATCTGGCACTCGCAGGAGTTCTTAGGCTGGAGCTTTTGGGACCACATTGTAAAGTAATAAGGGAGCAAGTACATATGTTTTATATAATGGGTAATTTTTGAAGCAATTTTCCCATTGGCCACATCTAATGTGTTAGCATTAGATAACAGAAATAAATATGTAGGATTTTATCAGTTGTTAAGTAAAACCAGACTCGAGGACAGACTCAAGGATAGACAAACTGAGTATTCTATTTAGACAAGTCAGAAGCTATGTTCAGTTTCATTTCTAGACTCTCCCCTTCCTTGGAGATAGGTTGCTTAAGATATTAGACTCCCTCCTCAAAAAGGGCTTCATTTTGGCGTTCAATGAGAGTGTGAAAAGTTTGGCGTTAGGGTAGAGCACCCATGCTTTTCTATTCACGGGCTGCTGGGATGTGGTGTAAGTTGGACTAAAATATGGGACTGGCCACTTGCCAAAGTGACCTGCATCTGTGCGCCCTGTGGGCTGCACCTATGGGAGCCTGAAAGCCATGGCATTGCTTCCTGGCTGTTCCCTTGAAGGTGAAATTATGTGTTAGATGTCATCAGTGAGACTTTCACGGTTGGTCTCAGCTAAAGCACAGGTTTTAGGGTCAGCCTGATCTGGCTTCAAATTTTGGCTACTATTTTCTTATTAGTAACTATTCAGGCTCCTCAACTTCTTGGAATCTTCTCCTTCACCTGTTAAATGGGAACAGCAGTACTCTGCAACCTTGCAGAGCTGTTGGAAGGATGACAGATTATTGTAAAGTGCTTTAAAATGCTTAGAACCATGTTTCTTTAAAAATTCTGAAGCCAACAGTCGAGATAAAAATAGTGAACTTGGATGCACAGAGATTGCTAAGCAAGATAAGGACTTCCCTTCAGGAGCTCATAGTTGGTGTGTGAGAGAATGTGGCATATAGCTCCATTGGTCTGGATCACAGTTCACACAGATCATGACTGGAGAAGGGGCAAGAAGTAGAGAAGAGTGAGACTAGAAATGTAGCCAAGAACCTGGCTGTGAAGAGCCTTATGTACCAGGCTGCACAGCTAGGATAGTGCCTCATAGGTAAAGAAAAGTTGCAGATGGTTTATATAGAAGCAGGGGTGGGCATGGCCAGATTCATGTTTTAGCAAGGTCGCTCACTGAACGCCTTAGACGGAGTTGAGCTAGGAGAGGGCAATAAACGGCCATTGCAAGAATCCAAATGAGAGATGATGAAGGCTTTCATTGTGGTGGCAGAAATAGCAAAGTGGAAACAGATTACAGAAACATTTAGAAGGTAAAGTTGAAAGAATTTGGTGATCCAATGAGTATGTGTCAGGGATAGAAGGGGATGTCATGAGAAATAAGCAAGAGTCCAGGATGGGTCTGAGGCTTCAGGTGAGTGTGATTGGTTAGATAGCGATGCCATTAAAGGAAATGAGAACTCAAGGATCCGAATTGGGAGCAAGGTTGGATAGTGGATGAAGAGGAAGGAATGAGTTCCTATAGGGATATGTTAAGTCAGGGATGCCAGTGGAGATGGCCAACAGTCCTGGTGAACGGCTGGAACTGTGATCTTGAAGTTTAGAAGAACAGTTTGAAATATAAAATGGTGAGCCCAAAGGGAGAAAGCAAAGCCCTGACAATAGATGATATTACCTGGGACACAGAGGTAAGAGAAACCTCAACACTTACCAAGGAGATAGAAGAACAATGGAGAATAAGGAGGAATGGGCTTTGAGAATAGAGAACATTATCAAAGAGGAATGTTTTGCTAGCCAAAGGAGGATCTACAACAATGTAGGTATAATAAATGGTATTCAGACATAAAACTATAAATATACAAAGAATGAGGATCAACATGATACTGTTGGATTCAGCCATCAGTTATGTCTTGAAGCAATTATTCTAGAATGATAAGCTCAACATCCAAGATGATTAGAACACTAGTCTGGTTTCTCTCATGGTCGGATACTGGAAGAGAGATGCTGTGGGTCGTGGAAGAGAGCCCTGGAAAGGTTTATACTCTCTCCTGGATTCTGTTACTTAAACTGTGGAAATGGTATAGCATCATGCATACAGGTGCAGGCCTGGGTTCAAATGGTAGCTCCACTTCCTATTTGTGGGGTTTAGGCAAGCTACTTCCCCTGGTACTCAGTTTCCTGGTCTCTAAGATGAGGAAAATAAGTTGTTGCAATCATTACATACTAAAGCACTTTGCACAGTGCCTAGTAAGCACTGTGTTCAATATTATTGTCATAGAACTCTCCTGCCAATGCTGAATGTCAACATACTGTCTTCTGAGTTTTAAGCGGTGAACTTTTTTAAGAGGTTCCTTTCATTAGCTCAAGAAAGGTGATGAGGAGTCCTTCTGCTCAGGCTGAAATGAACCCCAAGTTTTACCCAATGAAATAAATGGGAATTCCTGACAAGGGACTCAGAGCAGATGGAATTTCAAGATCAGATGTCGTATCATTTCTTATCCTTGCTTTTTGGCAAACACCAGATCTTATCACATACAGATTCAGCAGGTCTATTGCTCTCTAGAACATGCTCAAATATATGATGAGCACTCCATAAGCTGCTCTCTCACTTCTTAATTGGAGACTTTCCCCATCCCCCACCAAAAAAAGGGTTTGGCCAACTTGATTATGAAACCATTTAGCAGTGTAAATGCAGTGGTCACATGGCTTTTTGTGTGTAATGTAGCACATTAATTCACAAACCTAAAGTCACATAATTTATAAAATAACTTACAAGTATTAGTTTGTAAATTCACATTTTATGAAGTAATTACATTCAAACTCCACCTTTAGCAGCTAACAGAACTTTAATACAGTTTCTTCTTTGCTTCGGTTTAGGTGGCTTGAGATATAGCTCCATTTGTGTCTGTTTTTCACACCGTCATTGGAAAGTACACCATTTTCAAAACGTCTAAAAGATTTAAAGATTATCCTTCAACGCACATTGTAATCTTCACAGCATAATCATCTTGAAAGGTTTATGATTTTCGACACTCAAAATTGTGAGATAATGAACAATTATGAGGGTTGGTTCAATAGCCTAGGCTTTTTCTTACTGATAAGTATCCAATGCATTGACTGACATCATTTCAAATTGACAGGTCTTCCCCAAATAATATTTTAAAATTAAAAGTAATTGAAAAAGATTTTGAAAAGACTTAAATGTGACCTTCCCCCCCCCCCCCGAAAAATAAAACCTCCCACCTTATTATATTCAAGTGTGTGCAATAAATAAGAGTATGGATTTGAATTGGGGGCATAAGCTGGAAACACCTATGAAGACTTAAATTCTGGGGTCCTGAACTGGGGACAGCCATCGGTTTAGCTCCACTGGTCAAGGAGCTGAGGAAGAATGTTGGTTTGTGATCAATGTTTATGGGAAAGTCAGGAGCATGAAATTAAGTTGTTGAGGCAATCTTGGGAATACTTTTCCCATTTAAGCTCTTAGTGGGCTCAAGTATATTGACTTTTTTTTTTTTTTTTTTTTTTTTTTTTTTTTTTTTTTTTTACACACCCTAGAGAAATTTCCAAGGACAAGACTTGGATCATTACAGACCAGTGTAGAAATAGGAGTGCCATAGATTCTGGAACTCTAATTTAGTCACAAATTAGGCCTAGCAGATTACTGAATCATTACTGGGCTGTGCTCTAATATAACCCCCAGGTACATGATGTAATATTTGAATTATATTCAAAGCCAAAAGCTAAGTCTTTTCTGTGTCTGTGGGTGACTGTATGTCTGTATAGGTGCCTGCCCAACAGTCATGTGCTTCCTTATGTCACGATTAGGAAAGAAAAGAATGGTTCTTCTTCCATCACTGGTCAATGTAAGGGCTCTAGCCTTTTCCTTCTGCTGTATCAGAGGAGAGGTGGAGATCAGTTGGGTAAAGGTCTATGTATCCTAGACTTCTTCAGGCTTGGCGACCATTTACAGAATGCCAGCTGTTTCTTTTCCAGATTTTATTTTTATTCATTTTGTGAATATTCACAGTCTAGAAAAAATTAAATCGCAGCCAAATCATTTCCCACACTGATTTAAACATTGGAAAAGTTATTCACATCTTTAGCTGCACTCATTTGGGGCATTTCTTATAAAAAGTTCTGCATGTTTCCATACTTTTTTCTCTTATTACAACATCATGGTATTTACTTAATTTTTACTAATTTTTTTAATGTTTATTTTTTGTGAGAAAGAGAATGAGCGGGGGAGAAGCAGAGACAGGGAAACACAGAATCCAAAGCAGTCCCCAGGCTCTGAGCTGTCAGCACAGAGCCCAGTGAGGGGCTCGAATTCAAGAACCACAAGATCACAAACTGAGCCAGCCAGGCACCCCAGCATCATGGTATTTAAATGAGAATGGTCCTTAGAGGTTCTCTACAAAAGCTTCTCCTTTTGTAGGTGAGAAAAATGATACCCAGCCGGCAAATGAACTGTGTGAATTCTCAGTTACATCAGAGCTGGGTTACCGCATATGTAATCCTCCTTCATAGATAGGAAAATTGAGGCACAGAAAAGTTATTTCCTTGACCAGAGCCATGCACTTAGTAAAAGGACCAGATTTCAGTTGCTAGTTTAATATTTCTAATTCTTATTAAAAATTTTCATTTAAATAAGAATATCCCTATGTCTCTAGTAGGGGCATCTGTGTCCTGGCTATTTTCAAGTCTTTATTTGTATACATGACTCCCTATGGTGGCCTTTCTTTTAAAAATGTCAGGGAACCACAGGTTAAGACCAAGCACAAACTCTAGTTGGTGAGGCATTGACCAAAGAACAGATTTTAAATGACTAAGTTTTCTCTTTCTCTTTTATTCTTTTTTTGTTCAACTCTGTTGTCAGATTGTCATGCAGGTTGGAATTGACTAGGTGGCTCAGTTAAAAAAAAAATAGGACAGTTGAGGGGTAGGGATAAGTTTTTTTTGTTTTTTGTTTTTTTTGTTTTTTACCGCTGTTCAATGACTGTTGACATTATGATTCTATACATGCATATTTATGTCCCGAGGCTATTTTTCTCCCCCTGTTGGAGTCCGTTGGTATAAGTTTTAGAGTCTTTCAGGATCAGGACAGTTTCATGGCCAGAACATTGTAAGCTTTGCACGTACTTACTATTTCAAATCATCACCCATTTTGCTTTTGGTAAAAGGGGATTCTGAATGTTGAAAGGTCATTTCTCATAGCAGATAGACCGGTCTACTTTGCAATAGCACCAGGTCCAACAGTAACCCAAAGCTTCTGCTCTTGCCTCGTGGGGCCAGGGGTGGGGGGCTGTTGTACACGGTGGGAGGGGATGTTCACATGCTGAAGCCACAGCTGACCTGCCATGGGAAGTGACAGTGCAGTAGCAGCACATTTGTTCAGCTGAGATACAAGACACATTGCACCTGCTCCCTGGTGGAGGCTTCATGGTCCAGTCTGATCTTCGTTTCTTCTTTTGATGGAGGTATAAAAAGTGGTTGGTCCCCTAAGAGACATTAACTTAATTCATTCTTCTGACGTTAAGCAGTACAGTTTTAATTTACTGTTTTCAGATGGATTTTTTCAGAAAAGAATCTCTAAGGAAGCTTCTATAAATGCACTTCATACATATTTTCCCAACACTGTAAATGCACATGAATTACCATTTTGTTCTTTTGTCCAAACTGAGAACTGCTGTGGTGCACAGTAAGCATATGCATACCTAACCGGGTTCAGCGTTGTGAAGGGATGTAGAGACAGCAGAAGAATCTATGGCTAATTTCCTTGTACAGAAGTATATTGTTCATGAAAGCAATGCAAGGTTTAAAAAGGAATTATTTGGTAACTTTTTAAAGGAGCCAACAAAACAAACTGAAATGATTGAAAAACCATATTTAATATGTATACTCTGAAAAGCATTTTCAGTACAAATCAGAATTTCCTTTTTAGCTTTTCTTTACCCAGACTCCTTATACACGTTTTATTTTTTTCTTTTGGTCCTCATTGCTTCAAGTGTCACCTCTAGCTGTCCTGAGCACTCTACTGTTGTTTATTTCAGTTGATTCTTAAGAGGGCAGAGTATACCTTTTGTTGAGTCATGTGGAAATGCTCAATGAATACTGTACTCTGAAGTTAGTCAAATATGCTTTCCATATTGATGTTTTTCTTTATAGATGATTTCTTAGAAATACAGAAAATTGCTATATACGGGGGCAGAAGAGTGTGGGTTTACATAGCAGTATTGGATATTTGCATATGGAATCCTTACCACGCACACTCACTGAGCCTCCATACTGAGGCTGACACTTGTGGTCTCGGAGTAGAGCCCTTGTAGGTGCCAGGTGCAAGGAAAGGAGAGACTCCTCTGTATCTCATGTCCTAATCTCCTCTTCTGTTTCACCTTTGAACTCAGACTGAGCCTCCTCCTGTACCCTGAACTCCTTTGCTAGTTAGATGAAAATTGGTGTCCCCAACCTCCCTGTTGGCTGGGATGTTCTTTCCCTCTCCCTGCTGTCTGCCTGGACCCTAGTGGGGGATTAAGGGAAGACATCTCCAGGTGTGGTCTCCTGGTGTATGCCTTACCAGGTGGAGTATCTGCGGTCCATGTGTGCCGTTTCCACATCTAGGTTGTAATAGAATATGCTATGAACTCAGTGAAACTAGGGGACTCCTTTTAAGTCATAATCATTCCAAAGGAAAATGTGGTGACCTGAGTTTGACTCTTGATGACTTTGGACTATTAAGGGTTCAAAAGATTGGTCCATAATTCTAACATCCCAAATTGCCCATGTGATTAGAACACCTGAAGTGTTCCTCTCCTTAGGGCACTTCTTGGTGCAGACTTACTCACACCTACTTGGGCATTTACATACCCTGAGAAGCAAACAGGCAGGATACACATCAGTGGTTCTGGCTCTGTTGGCTTAAAAGGCAGCTGTGAAAAATATGAGAGGAAAAAACTGAGTTCAATTAAAAGACTCTTCGTGAGGGAAGTGCCACTTTGGTTTTTTATTTTAATTAGAAAACATTGTGACATGCCTTAAAAAGATAAAACTGGAAGCAGACATTCACACATTAATCCACATTTCAAGATTAAACGAAGAAATGTTCAGACTTTGTTTTAAAGTATTCACCCAACCTGAGAAACATATTAAATCTTGGAAAGAAAAATTCCATGTAGGAGGCTTTAAAACTAGAAAATACTTAAGAGCATTTTCATCATCACATGTAAGTACAATATGGTAAAAATACCGTGTCATGTTGAGCATTTCAGGTTTGGAGACTTTGATTTTTGCAAATAGGATGATAGCTACCAGTGCCTTTGGTATCTACCTCACTGATAGATGTCAGATTGATCTTGCTTTGGACTTCATATGTTCAATTTGAATATGTGTAAAAATAACAAAGAATACATTAGAATAGATTGCTATTTAAAGGACACTTTCAAAGTGCCTGGATGGCTCAGTTGGTCAGGTGTCCAACTCTTGATTTTGGCTCAGGTCTTGATCTCAGGGTGGTGGGATTGAGCCCCACGTTGGGCTCCATGCTGAACATAGAGGCTGCTTGAGATTCTCTCTCTCTCCCCCCCCCCACACCCCCTCTGTCCCTCTCCTTTGCTCACATATTCTCAAATAATTAATGAAGGACACTTTCAATAGTTGCTTTTGTTCTGAAGATAAGCATTTGCTGGGTTGCTTTTTTTAATCTGAGTATACTATTCTCAAGATTCATTTTGTTCACTGTTTTCAGTCTAGCTCTTTACATTTGGATTTCCTATTAAGGAGCCTCATTACAAGTGACTTCTCGGAGGTGACGGCAGCTATCTTTGAGCATAAAAGTGTCAGTTTACAGGAGGCCAGTTTTTTGACTCGGAGGAAGGAAATAATATTCAATTGGACAATGGAGGCTTAATTTTTTGCATAACTGCTTTGGACAAACAAGAGAGAACATGGTGGTTGCCAATGTTAGCCCCAACTCATCTCTCCCCACCATGATGCTTTTCCCTTCACAAAAGAACTTTAAAAAGCTGAGGAAGCAAAGACAAAGTGAGGTATAAATGAAATGAATGGGAGAGAGGTGAAGATGTCCCAGTGAGGAGTGTTATATGAAATTAGGCTGGAAAAGTAGGTAGGGTTAGACCATGGAAGTATTTGTAGCAATGTCAAGGAATTCTGTCTTTATCCTAAAAGTCAAGGAGAATTATCAGAGTTGTAAGCAGAGAGGTATTGGTAGAATATATTTTGGTAAGGTTTTCCGACTGCTGGATGGAGGCAAGAGAAGTTTCTGGGAATTCATTCAGTCAAAAAGTATTGTAGGCAAGAGGTGATAGGGGTTTGGTCTAGAAGGGCTACTGTGGACATTGACTTGGGTGAACGAGCTATTTAGTGGGTTATGTCAATAAAATTTGGTGTTGAATAGAATACGGGCAAGGAAGAATGACGGAGAACCTATAAGAATAGCTTCCAGCCTTCTGACTCGAAGGGATGACAACTAGGAATTTGGTTTTAAACACATTTTGTGTGAAAAGCTTGTGAGGCAGCCAGCTGGACATGTAAAGTGGATGGCTGGTCTAGAGTTGACAATGAAGTTTGGGCCGGGAAGTACCTTGGCATACCGGTCAACAGCTATCATGGTTACCTAAGCCCTTGGCTTGGATGGGCAAGTCCCAGAGGGAGGCCTCAGGGCTGAGCCTGGAATAACCCCAACATTTAGAGTTAGTGTAAGGAGAGGAGCCACAAAGACTTGGGTAGGGGTGGGGGGACAAGGTCAGAAGCCAAGAGGAAATCTGACAGTATGGTCTTCTAGTGTCCAAGGGAAGACCGTTTCAAAAGGGAAGGAGAGAAAAAGATGTGGTATCTTGGAAAAGGAATGAGGGGCACAAAATGCTGGGGAGACAGGGCTAAATAAGGAAGAGCACGGGTGCCATCTCTGTATGGACTCATCCACAGATCACGGGTAACACTTTCCAAACCTACTGCCCTGTAACTGAGTCAGCATTAGCGCCCGGAGCCCCTGAAGTGGAAGCGAGGGCGGCAGAGCTGTGGGTGAGGGCGGCCAGCACACACTGCCAGGTTCAAACACGACGCTCAGATTCCTAGCCCCTGAGATCTTCCCTTGCGCCCGCCAAGTGCACCCTGCCTGTCAAGGCTGCCCCACCACTGCAAACTGATCTCCTGGTCTCAGGCAGGCCGTACCTCAGGCCCCTCCACCGCCCACCTGGCTCTGGCCTTGCTGCCCTTGGAGAGGGCAGGCTGGGTGTCACTGCAGCCCGGGGGTCTGGCACCACCAGTGCGGAGGTGGCCTGGAGGCAGTAATAGTTCCTCTGGTGTGAGAGCAACCAGAAAGTCTCAGCCACTCCTTCTAAGTGAACGGATCACCTTTCCTTTCTCTCTGTTCCTATCTCGCCCTGCATTTTTTTTATTGAAACATTAGCTTTTTATACTTACACTGAATGCCACATGTAGACAACGCAAATCTGGTGTGTTGAGAAAATTTCATATCGGGTCTCTGGACTCCTGGGAGATTTTCTGTATGTTCGGGTTTGTTGGTTTTGGGTTTTTTTTTTTTTTTTTTTTTTTTTTTTTACTTTTCTTAGAGTCAGACTGCCTCCCTCCCATCCATCCATCCACCTACCCATCACAGTCCTGCGCCCTGTGTTAGGTCCCATGTGGATACAAACGTAGAAAACGTTATAGAGGAAGCAAGTCATACACAAATAGTGAAGACAGGACAGAAGGTGAGAAGTACCAGGATGGAGGCGAGGATGAAGTCCCGTGGGCATTCAGAGGCGGGAGAAGCTATAGAAGGGCCATCGGGGGCCCTGCACGATATCGTTTATGCTCTTTAAAAGATCAGCCTGTGGCTGTGTGGATTTAGGGAGGTGGAGGCAGGTAGCGCTCCTGGCAAAGGAAGTGGCAAGCCTGGAGGCCTGAGGTGGGAAGGAGGTGGTGCTTCCCAGAGTTCATGCAAAGGTCTGTGTGTTGGAGCCCAGTGAACAAGAGAGAGAAAGAGGAATGCGGTAAAGTTGGAGACGTCGGCGGAGCCAAATCTTCAGGGTTTGGAAAGGAGCTTGGATTTTTTAATTTGTTGTTACTTGTGAGAGCACTAAAAAGCACGATGATCCCATACGCTGTACAGAGGATGGAAATTAGATCACCTCGGTGAAAAGCTGAGCATGTTTTTCAGCTTCGAACAATAGAAAAGACCTGCTTATACACAAACGATCAGATTGGCGCCAAGTTGTTAAACTTTCTCGTAATTGCTCGCAGTGTGTCCTACGGGGAACTTAAAATGAGGTCTTGATGAACAGCAGCCGCTGATGCTGATTATTCCAAGGCTTTGCCACAGTGCAAACCTAGGAAGTACCTGTGTTTTCAGTTTCCTTTCATTCTCCTAAGGATGCAGCTTGGAAACAGCCTTTGCCCCGTGCTTCCTGTCCGGACCTGTCGTTGCTGTGTGTTTGAGCGAGGGTGGGAGCCTTGTGAAGTGAGCCTGAGGGGCTCTGCACACTTGCTCCATTGTTTGCAGAGTCTGGGGGAGTGTGGGTGGCTGTGGGCAGATCAGCCTGTGTCTGGCAGCCTGGAGGGCTCCTCTAAGAAGCACCTTGAGGGTCAGCAACCGTATGCTATTATAGTGATTATTATAATAAATACTTAAGTGCCAAAGAAGCAGCAACAGAGAGGCAGACACAAAAACCACCCACACTTTACTAGACTGAAAGAAATATGTGAAAATCTGAGTAAAATGACTTGGTTTCATGTGTGTTTACACAGGGCTTGAGGTCAACTTGACGAATTTTATTGCTGTAGCTGTGGAGAGATGCCTGGCTGACAGAGACCAGGATTTCCGGGAGCTGGAGTGCAGGACAGAGAGCGAAAAGGACAGAACCTTGCAGAGATGTCTCTAGCTTGGAAAGAGTACGGGACAAATGAGGAGTTAAATAAGAGTAACAATGGAACCTGGCACCTAGGATACGGAGTTCAGTGAAAAAGGGAGAAAAAAAACTGCCTGTCTTGATTCCTAGACCCTGTAAGGCTTTGGGTCTGTTCAGGGTCTGAGAGGAACTTGTTTCTTTTTTCTGCTGCAGTGATAAATTAGCACCAGGTCCCAGACCCATGCCTGTCCATAGTGAAATGAGAAAAACATGGATAATGTAAGAAGTATTTCACAAAGCCCAATATATATATTAAATATCTACATATATCATATCTTATGTGACAAAATAAGACATCGGCAGCTCCCTTTTTTGAAATCATGCTGGCTTATGATGTCCCAGGATGCAGACATCCAGTGTGGCCTCTCTGTCAGGAATGCTTTTTATTCATTTTTTAAAAATGTTTATTTTTGAGAGAGCGCATGTGTGTGCAAGCAGGGAAGGTGCAGAGATGGGGGAGGGACAGAGGATCCGAAGCCAGCTCCATGATGACAGCAGAGAGCCCAATGTGGGGCTTGAACTCACGAAACACGAGATCACAACTTGAGCCACCCAGGCGCCCCATGAAGTGATCTTTGTTCAAGTGAAATGGATGTACATCTCAGTGACTAAGGACAGAAGGAGGAGGAGGGAAAAGGAGTAAGAACCAGTAAGAAAAATCTACCAATGAGGTACTTGGAAAAGAAAGATTTATCAGGAGAGGAAAGGAAAATATATAACAAAATGAGAGGTGAATAATTTGATACATTTGGTGGATAATTCATAATTGGTAAGAAAAACACCACGCCTGGTAGGTAAGCCGACAAAGCTCATGAACAGACCAGCCTCAAAATAGAGAGGTAAACCAGGGGCACCTGGCTGGCTCAGTTGGTGGAGCGTGCGACTCAACCTCAAGGTTGTGGGTTCAAGCCCCACATTGGGTGTAGAGATTAAAAAAAAAAAATCTTAAAAAAAAAAGTCAGCTTGGGGCGCCTGGGTGGCGCAGTCGGTTAAGCGTCCGACTTCAGCCAGGTCACGATCTCGCGGTCCGTGAATTCGAGCCCCGCGTCAGGCTCTGGGCTGATGGCTCAGAACCTGGAGCCTGTTTCCGATTCTGTGTCTCCCTCTCTCTCTGCCCCTCCCCCGTTCATGCTCTCTCTCTCTCTCTCTCTGTCCCAATAAATAAATAAATAAATAAATAAATAAATATTGAAAAAAAATTTAAAAAGTCAGCTTATGTCACTTTCACTTTCTCACCTCCCCCCTCCCACCCCACAACTTCCTGTTTCCTTTCACTGCTTTATGTATTTCTCTTTGACAAATATCACTATCCAAATATTCTCTGTATTACTTATTTTTTCCCCCCTCCTCACATGAGAACTTCATGAGGGCTGGGACATCTATTGGTTTTGTTTACCACTGTATCCATACTAGATACTCCATATGTATTTGTTGAGTGAATGGACCCTTGATAAATGCTTCCCAGGCAACTTAGGAAATGTCCAAAACCCCCATCTTTATACTTTCATTGCTTGTTTTTTTTTTTTTAACGATTATAATTTTTTGAGAGAGCACACACATGCAGCACGTGCATGAGCAGGGGAGGGGCAGAGAGAGAGGGGGAGACACAGAATCTGAAGCAAGCTCCAGGCTCTGAGCTGTCAGCACAGAACCTGACGTGGGGCTCGAACTCACACACTGTGAGATCATGACCTGAGCCAAAGTCAGATGCTTAACCGGCTGAGCCCCAGGCACCCTTCATCACTTGCTTTTCTGTCAAGATGCCCTGATGGACCAGACTTTAGCCTCTACTACAAAGCTGTAATCATCAAGACAGCATGGTATTGGCACAAAAGCAGACACATAGACCAATGGAATAGAATAGGAACCCCAGAACTAGACCCACAAAAGTATGGCCAACTAGTATCTTTGACAAAGCAGGAAAGAATATCCAATGGGAAAAAGACAGTCTCTTTAATGGTGCTGGGAGAACTGGACAGCAACATGCAGAAGATTGAAACTAGATCACTTTCTTACACCATTCACAAAAATAAACCCAAAATGGATAAAGGACCTGAATGTGAGACAGGAAACCATCCAAACCCTAGAGGAGAAAGCAGGAAAAGACCTCTCTGACCTCAGCCGTAGCAATTTCTTACTTGACAACCCCAAAGGCAAGGGAATTAAAAGCAAAAATGAACTACTGGGACCTTATGAAGATAAAAAGCTTCTGCACAGCAAAGGAAACAACCAACAAAACTAAAAGGCAACCAATGGAATGGGAAAAGATATTTGCAAATGACATATCAGACAAAGGGCTAGTATCCAAAGTCTATAAAGAGCTCACCAAACTCCACACCTGAAAAACAAATAACCCAGTGAAGAAATGGGCAGAAAACATGAATAGACACTTCTCTAAAGGAGACATCCGAATGGCCAACAGGCACATGAAAAGATGCTCAACGTCGCTTCTCATCAGGGAAACACAAATCAAAACCACACTCAGATATCACCTCACACCAGAGTGGCCAAAATGAACAAATCAGGAGACTATAGATGCTGGAGAGGATGTGGAGAAACGGGAACCCTCTTGCACTGTTGGTGGGAATGCAAACTGGTGCAGCCACTCTGGAAAACAGTGTGGAGGTTCCTCAAAAAATTAAAAATAGACCTACCCTATGACCCAGCAATAGCACTGCTAGGAATTTACCCAAGGGATACAGGAGTACTGATGCATAGGGGCACTTGTACCCCCAATGTTTATAGCAGCACTCTCAACAATAGCCAAATTGTGGAAAGAGCCTAAATGTCCATCAACTGATGAATGGATAAAGAAATTGTGGTTTATATACACAATGGAGTACTACGTGGCAATGAGAAAGAATGAAATCTGGCCCTTTGTAGCAACGTGAATGGAACTGGAGAGTGTGATGCTAAGTGAAATAAGCCATACAGAGAAAGACAGATACCATATGTTTTCACTCTTATGTGGATCCTGAGAAACTTAACAGAAGACCATGGGGGAGGGGTAGAAAAAAAAAAAAAAGAGGTTAGAGTGGGAGAGAGCCAAAGCATAAGAGACTCTTAAAAACTGAGAACAAACTGAGGGTTGATGGGGGGTGGGAGGGAGGGGGGGGTGGGTGATGGGTATTGAAGAGGGCATTCTTTTGGGATGAGCACTGGGTGTTGTATGGAAACCAATTTGACAATAAATTTCATATATTAAAAAAAAAGATGCCCTGAAACTAGATAAACCATTTATGAAATTCAGAAGCATAGCAAAATTACAAAATAAAAAAGAAATAAGAGCTCTAGACAAACTTGAACAAGGCCAAATATAAAAGAAGTATAATAAATTTTTAGAGTTTGTTTTAAAATGTAGCCAAGGCTTATATTTGGGTCTATTAACCTAAATAAGTCATTGCAGTAGAAGTTACCAAGGAAGGCTGTTTTCTGGACTGGTCTTCTGTAGAGAAAAGCATCCTTTCATGGAACAGGGAAGAGAGTGACTGCTAAATATTAGTATTTATATTTTTAAGGCATGTTAAGACACATGGGACACATGGGGTCCTTTCAATTTAGGAACCCCTGAGCTGTGTTTCTACAAGTTCAAGAGAATTTTCATTCATTTGTTCTTCAAACACACATCAAACACCCACTACGACCAGGCCACTGTGCCATATACTAGGGCTTCATTTCTCCTTTTTCTAAAGCAGGACATGTGTTTTCTTCCTGTTAGAAGAGCAGAGATTTGCCCTTGGACATAGATTTATTTCAAACAGAAATACAAAAAAAAATATTTTTTGGCCAACATTTAAAAATCAGATTTCAGTGGTGCCTGGGTGGCTCAGTCGGTTAAGCATCTGACTTTGGCTCAGGTCATGATCTCGTGGTCGTGGGTTCAAGCCCCACATCGGGCTCTGTGCCGACAGCTCAGAGCCTGGAGCCTGCTTCTCCCCCTGCCCCTCCCCCTACTCATGTGGTCTCTCTCCATCTCTCAAAAATGAATAAACGTTAAAAAATTTTTTAAATAAAAAAGATCAGATCTCCTACAGGGCCAGATTTCTGTTTTCTTTAGAAACCTGAGTGGAAATGCTGACCACAGTAGGCAGGATCCCCATGTGGCTACACTTGGCTGCTTTTCCTCTTAGCCCTGTTGGCAGAGTCCCCACTGATCCCAGTCACCTCATTCCTAGCCGGGCAGTGCCCTTCAGCAACCAGCGTGCCCATGGTAGTGGTTAGGCAGAAATCGGTCACAGAATAAAAAGGACAAGCCTCAGGGTGCCTGGATGGTTCGGGCAGTTAAGCGTTTGAGACTCTTTTTGGCTTAGGTCATGATCTTATCTGTTTGGTTTGTGAGATGAAGCCCCACAGCATGAAGCCTGCTTGGATTCTCTCTCTCCCTCCCCTCACTCTCTTTCTGCCCCCTCCCCTCAATGCTCACACACACAGTCTCAAAAAAAAAAAAAAAAAAAAAAAAAAAAAAAAGACCAGGCTCAAGCTGTATGAGGCCCGTTTTATTAAGCCAATTGCAAGAATATTCTGGAATTTCAAAACATTTCTTTCCCCCCAGTAGCGAGAATGAGTAATAGTTTTAGGGAGGTTGGTCTAAATTTGGGAGATGATTTGAGACCATGTTTCAAAAGCATCAGCGACAAAAGGGGTCATCTCATGCAAGAGGAGCAAAGTCTCTACCCTTCTTCTCTGGGGGTGAAGGTTCAGAAGACTCAATATTAAGCTAAAGTGCAGCGCAGCTAAGGGTTGAGCTCAGTGCAGCTTGGAAACCTCAAAGTCCTGCAGGCAGGGCTGGGGAACATCTTCATGAGGTTCTCACACGATGCAGACATAGGAGGCCTATACACTCCCCGACACAAGGCCTACTTGGCCCTACCCAGTCAGCACAACCTTGGGCTTTCATGGAAACCCCAGTGAGAGAGGGGGATTCGTCAGTGAGCAAGTTCCAGAGCAGTTGCTGGCTGAAGATCCCCCTTGCTCAAACTGTAATGTATCTCTGCAGAAGGCTGGGGGATTTAAAGGGAGAACACAGTTTTTTCAGAGTAGAGCCTGACAGGAGAGAGGACAGAAGGGGAGGGAGGCATTAAACACCAGATTATAACAAGGGTGTCTATTTTTGAAATAGTGTTCTAAATATATCATGAGCCATCCTTATAAAGTTAACGATTACCAGCAAAAAGTTTGTTCTGGGTCAGAAAGGCACAGTGAAAATTTTGTAATTGTTTTGAGACTGCCCTCAAAAGGCACCCAGGACAGAAAGGGCATTGGCACACTGCGTGATCCAGGCGACTGACCTCACACAAGGGTCGTTGGCTGAATTTAGCGCTTATACACGCCTAAGGATGTTCTCAGCAATTTCACAGCACATGACAGCTGTGTGGCACATCTGTTCGGGATCCAAAAAATCAGTCACACAAGCATTCACTGGGGAAGATTGGAGTTGGCACCCGTTCTGCAAAGAGAGCTGGGAGTCTGAATTGAGTGCAAGCTTAACACACTAAGTTTAACGAAATGCAAAACTGTGTCCGTGGAATTCTAACACCCAGTTGTGTTGCATGCTGAGCTAGTCGAACCACACTTGGAGGACTGTGATAAATTCAGGCCCTTTTAAGAAAGACATTGGGAAATCAGTATGTTCCTTGGAGGACAGTCAAGAAGAATCTAGAAATCATCCTATGGGAAACGGTTGAAAGACATGGAGGTGACAGGCCTCCAGTTTAACCAGAAGGAGAGAAGGCTAGAGAGGGAGATAGGATAGCTGTCTTCAGACAGTCAAAGCCCCGGCTGTCACAGTGCTTGTAAAGCCATGTTTGAAACAAAGTGATAAGTAAATGAAGGCCACAGGTGTGCGTGTGTTTTCCAAGGAAGAGCAAGGACACATAGTAAAAATTACAGGGAGGGAGGCAGAGTTAAAACTCCCGAAAAAGTAATCTGGAACAACCAGTGCGGTCTGTGGCGGGACAGGATTTATGTAGGGGCTGAATGAGCCTTTGTGAGGGATTTCTAGGAGGAACGGCTACCTGCAGTGGTAACCAGGTTCTCAAGAAGCGGGGGTGGGGGTGGGGGTGGGGGTGAAGGCTTTGTGGTTGGACACACTTAGGAGCAAATTGTATGGTTGCCATTTAGCTGTGTGACCTTAAGCAAGATATCCAGCATTAGGTTCTTCATCCGGTCAATGGGGACAAGACCACTCGTGCTGATGTGTTCTTGTGAGAAGTAACTGAGCTGATATGTGTGAGGTGCTAGAGACGGCATGGGCTCTGGAGAGATGTGTGTGGTAAGAAGTCGCTTCAGAAGCTCATCACGTTTACTTAGTCCCCTTTGTGCCTTCAGAGCCCTGACATGGCCTGCACAGGGCAGCTGTTCAGCATGTGCGTTGGCATTTTTTTTTTTTTTTTTTAATCAGTGCTCTGGGTAAGTTGTGGCCCTAGGCAGTTCTAGAAGTGGACTCTTATTGAGGCCACGTGGCCAATGGCCAATGTGCCTGGTGGAAAGAAAATGAGGTCTGGCATCAGACACAGGTTCCAACCCTAGCTCTCCACTGGGTCAAATTACTTAACCTTTCTGAAATGCATTTTACTCCTCTGAGGCGATGCCTGTCTTGTGTGAGTGAATTAGCAGGTGTGAAGGGCTTGGTATTCTTTTCTCATTGGGATCCTCTCAACAGTCCAGGGAGGCAGGTAATTCCTTTTACATTTATAAGAAATAAGGTTCAGAGAGTTGAAGAGATTTGCCTCCAAAAATAGAACTAGTACTGATTTGGTCCAATTCTTTTAACCTCAAGGCTTATCGTCTTTGTCTTCTCAGTTGTGACAAACGTTTTTTAGAGTCTGCTGTGTGCCAGGAATTATGTGGAGTATTTCCATGTTTCCTCATTGACAGGAATTATGTGGAATATTTCCACGTTTCCTCATTGACTTTTAGGTCCCCCATGGAGAGGTCGCTCAATGGGGTAAACTTTCCTAGACATTTGGGAAAGTTGATTCTTCATGGGACTCTGGTTCCCGTTGGCACCTGGCTCTGGGAGGGACACTCAAGGCACAGTGAAGGGCAGAGGGAGATTCCTGTCCAGTCACATTAGCTCCTCAGCCTTGACCATCACAGGAGGGACAGCTATCGTGGACCTTGAACAGAGGACGCCGTCAGCTGTTGGACAGCTGTGCCAGAGCGCACCCGCTGGCAGTCCTCAGGTTTTCTCTAGCCGGTAGACTTGTTCTATGGGGTTGCGCAGGGCTGTAAAAATGAGTTCTTTGCAAATTTAAGTCAGGAATTTGTACATAAAAATACATAACGAAGGGTGCCTGGGTGGCTCAGTTAAGTGTGCAACTTCGCCTTGGGTCATGATCTCACGGTTCAAGGGTTCGAGCCTCACATTGGGCTCTGCACGGACAGCTCGGAGCCTGCTTCGGATTCTGTGTCTCCCTCCCTCTCTGCCCCTCCCCTGCTCACGCTCTGGGTCTCTCTCAAAAATAAACATTAGAAAGAATACATAACGTAAGATTTTTGGTGTCTCTTGAGGAATGGGACAGTCGGGCAACCCTGAGCTCACGTTCTCCCTGACAGCGACCCCCCCGCCCCAGCATGCTGCTGCTCCCTTTGGGTGGGGCAGAGACTCTCCCAACCTTCCTTCGACCCATGTCATCCTTACCTTACTCCAAGTAGCTGGCGTGAATATTTAGTACCCTGCGCATAGTTTACATTAATGATAACATTGTCTCTGAGCTTTTTACTAGCGAGGTCTTTTTCTTCCCCCATCCCTAGTCTGTGATTGCAGTGGGAAGTCCAGCCAATGCGTCTTTGATCAGGAGCTTCACAGACAGACAGGCAACGGGTTCCGCTGCCTCAACTGCATTGACAACACCGATGGCGTTCACTGCGAGAGGTGCAAGGAGGGGTTCTACCGACAGAGAGAGAGGGATCGCTGCTTACCCTGCAACTGTAACCCCAGAGGTAATGTGCGACAGCAAGAACAGACCTGGAGGGTAGTATGTTGAGTGAGAGGAGTCAGACTGAGAAAGACAAACACCATATGATTCCACTCCTAAGCGGAATTAAAGAAAACCCACAAATGAGTAAACAAAAAAGCAGAATCAGGGGAGCCTGGCTGGCTCAGTCAGAAGATTGGGCGACTCGATCTTGGGGTGGCGAGTTTGAGCCTCATGTTGGGTGTAGACATTAAATAAATTTAAAAAAGGGGGGGGCAGAATCAGACCTATACAGAGAACCAACCAATGGTTGCCAGAAGGGAGGGGAGGTGGGGGGGATGGGCAAAATAGGTGCAGGGGAGAGGGAATACAGTGATATTGTGATAGTGTCCTATGGTGACAGGTGGTAGCTACACTTGGGGGGAACACAGCATGACCTACAGAGATGCTGAATCACTGTGTTGTACACCTGAAACTAACGTAACCTTGTGTGTTGACTATGCTAAAAAAACAAAAAAAAAAAAGTAGTTGGGGGAAAGGCAAATAGAGAGAGAGGGGGAGGGGGAAGGAAGAGAAGCCAGGAAGGCAAGAGAGTGGTGTTCAACATCTAGAACAATTGGGAATCTACTAGACACTGGTAGTGTAGTGTCTTAGCATTTCTATCTGAAAGGCAACACATTTTTCTGTCTTAAGTCTGGGTTGTAGGAATCAGCTGGAGTCTTTAGGACACAGTTGGCTTGAATTCTAGTAGCAAGAGGCCCATGATTACTTTCCCTGGCAGATGACAGTTTGGCCCAGGGACAAAGGAAGCTTTGTAGGCTTCCAGTGCACCCATAGCAATGCCTTTGACCAACCTCTCGAAAAATAAAGGGATAGGAAAATCTGTTTCTGGTGCTATGGTAGGTGCTAGCAATATAAAGTTGTATTAGTCCAAGAGACACCCTGATTAATAGGCAGATTAGAGGGGCACCTGGGTGGCTCAGTTGGTTAAGCATCCTCCTCTCGATTTCTGCTCAGGTCAGGATCTCAGGGTCATGACCTCAGGGTTGTGAGATCCCGCTGAGCACGGAGTCTGCTTAAGAGTCTCCCTCTCTGCCCCTCCCCCACTCTTTCTCTCTCTCTCTCTCTCTCTCTCTCTCAAAAAAAAAAAAAAGGCAGATTAGAGTCTTTGATGGGTTTGTTCACAAAAGAAAATACAATCAATAAATAGGAAATACCTACAAGATGGCTGGTTCATAGCAGGAATCCTTTGTTTTTTAAAACATGTCGCCCAGTGCTGTATTCTCACAGCTGTGGGTAGTTCTTGCCTACACAGATGTACGTGTTGTGCTATATTCATCATGGACAGTAAAGACAAGTTAGTACATATAGAGAAGGAGAGACCAGTAGTTCTGTTAAAGAAGTTGAGGTTTTTTAGAATACCTTGTCTATTATCTTTTTTGGAAATATCTGTTTCTCTTCTTTGTTAGAAAGTGTTTAACAGCATAATAGGATAAGTGTTAGTGTGCTTAATGGGTATAAACAGCTTAATGAACGTAAAAATGGGCAGGTTTTGGTCTAGCCAGGAGATGCCGGTAGAGTGTGTTAGAATTACAGAACACTGGGGATGACCCCAGGCTGATGCAGACCCAAATTCCAGCAAACACTTCCCAGTTCACCAAACTTGCGGTTACGGTGTGTTTGAGTCCAATTTGCTCAGCTTTGTGGCATAGGGTCAGCATCCAGAATCTTTTGGATTTAGCAATTCTTGTGAATTAATTTTTCTTTATGAAGTTCTTTAAAAGTTATTCCATGTTAGTGGGCATTCAACCCTTCTGAAAAGCCCAGAACCCTTTAGGATATGCAGCTTCATTGTGAGTCACTGGAGTTGTGTCATCCCAGCAAGACGATCAGCGAGAATGTAATTAGAAACTTAATTAACTTAGCTGGAGAGCCTGGCCTGAAGACAAGGTTATTAGTCCGTGCAGTAGACAAGGAGGCTGCCACGTGGCTGAGAGATGGTAATGAAGGATTTGCCGCACCATCTCTTTTTCACTCGAGTCCATTGCTCGCCCAGCATCCATGAGCCTGGCTTTTTCTTTGCCTTTGGGGGGTATACATCCCAGGCTCAGTGTGAACATCTTGGTAGACAGAGGAGGAGCCCAACAATGAATTATAGCTTATATGATCCCTAACATGCATTACCCACTTTCTCTGTGCCAGGCACTTTGCTAGATGCTTTCATCCAGCAATTAATTTAATCTTCACAAATAACCATATGAAGAGGGTGCTATTATTATGTCCATTTTACGGATGAGGTGGCAGGGCCTTAGAGAGGGGGGTGAAGAAATTTGCTGAAGGTTGTGTAGCTAGGTGGCCAGCCCCAGGTCCACAGACATCAAAGATGGTAAAGACTAGTGGTGGGTTTTGGAGCCAGAGAGCCTGGGTTCAAATCTTGGTACTTCCGCTTCTGCTGTGTCATTCCGGGCATGTCCCTTCACCGCTTGCTGCCCCTGTGTCCCCATCTGTAGAAGGGGGACATCATGCTCTTCCCACCACAGGATTGTGTGAGAATTGTGTTAAGCACGTGGTAGACAACTCAGTAAGTTGTAGTTGATTTTTCTTTTTTTTTAATTAGGACAGATCAGTGTGGCAGTTTCCTGGGACACCGGCTTTTTTAAGTTACATTCTACTTTAGAAGGAATGCTGTCAAGGCCATATATTTGGTCTGAAACTATTAGCATTTTATTTTCTTATTAATATCCTGAAATTGGCAGTGAACTTTTCAAATGTCTTTTAAAGAGTGGGGAAAGGGAGGCCTAGAGGAGCTGATGGACTCCAGTCCTCTAACAAGTAATTGCAAAAGCTAAAGTTATAATCCAGAGTTCTGATGGAGAACTATTCTTATTCCTTCCATATGAACAAATAAAGCATCAGAATGCTGTTCTTTTATCCCCAACATCAGACAATTAGATGTCCAGGAAAAGCTTCATGGATCTTATTTCCTAAGATCTGGGTAGTGCTTTATATTTTTCCAGAATATTTTTATAGGCTATATCTTCTTCAGTGTTCATAACAACTTGACAACCTGCAGGTGTTAGCACGCTCCACCCACCGTTATGGACACGAAGAAGGTGACGTTCCAGAGTCTGACCTGCGAGCCTGAGTGGCACGTTAGTGACAGAGACGGTTCCCACCCTGTGCCGTCTCCCACGACACTGTGGCTGCCCAGATTCCTAGCCCAGTGGCACAAATTTAATTCCCTATGGGATTTCTCAGTCTCCCAGTCAGCCAGAAGATATGCATCACCTACAAGGGAATTTATCATATATTCAATCTCAAAATGAAGAACACACCTTACCAAAAAATGCAATCATTCCATGTATGGTGAATGAAGCCAGCAGCATCAGTAATCCCCAAAGTGGTCACAGATTTTGGATGTCACATCAGTTTCTCATAAATATAGCAGCCAGGCTTATTTTTAGGTGATGACTTTGTGGGTTCAGCAACAGGGCTGAGTTCTCAACTCTTATAACCATGTGTGTAAAAGCCCTGAAAACCTCTTGCAAATATTTTGAAATTCACTGTACATACATGTGTGGTTTTTTCTTTCCATGACACCTAAGTTCTTGAGACCTGTATGGACATCAAGGATACTGGCCTTGTTCTCTTAATTATTATTTACATATTTATGATCCTGACAATGGATTACAAAATTTGGGTTATTATTGAAAACATGCCTTAATTTTTCTTAATGTTTTATTTTTGAGAGAGAGAGAGAGAGAGAGAGAGAGAGAGAGAGAGAGAGAGGGAGGGGCAGGCAGAGGCAGACACAGAATCCGAAGTGGGACTTGAACTCATGAACCGTGAGATCATGACCTAAGCCAAAGTCGGACGCTTAACTGAGTCACCCAGGTGTCCCAAAACAGGTCTTAAATAACTTATAATTCTTAAATTCTTGTTACTTTAAAATACAAGAGTGTGTGTGTGTGTGTAAAGGGTTCTCAAATGGACATACCCTCTTGTTTACTATTTATCAAAAAAATTTAACATTTTTGAGACAAACACAGCACAAGCAGGGGAGGGGCAGAGAGAGAGACAGACAGACAAACAGACACACAGAATCCAAAGCAGGCTCCAGGCTCCAAACTGTCAGCACAGAGCCTGACGCAGGGCTCAAACCCATGAACAGTGAGATCATGACCTGAGCTGAAGTCGAACGCTCAACTGACTGAGCCACCCAGGTGCCCCTTAATTTGCTATTTTTTAAATAGTAATCATTTTAGAATAACTTCTTGAACCCTCAGATGCACAGAAACTATATAAGCCCTAAAAGAGCTTATTGGGACACAAAACAGGAAGCTATTTTGTTCTTTCAACCCAGTTATTCACAATCCTTAAAAGCAACTCACAATGTAGGAATTGGGACAAGGGTTTTTATTTTAATGAGAAACTTTGAAAACCCAGTGCTATTATTTTGGCAGTTTTAGAATGTGAACTAAAGTAGTCACTTTCACAGTAAGGACCCGTGCACATGTCTGTGTCAAGGTTTGCGGGAGGCCTTGAGATAGCAGCGTAAACTACATTCTTCCAGTGCCCATTACGTGCGAGACACTAAATTAGGCCTTTATATATTTTAGTTCAAAGTCTTGCAACAGCTCCATGAGGCATAGGCTGTTACCCTCACTTAAAATAAGCGATGAGTAAGCAGTTTACCCAAGGACACAGAGCTAAGTGGCAGAGCTGGTTTTGAAGGGAGAGTTGTTGGATTTCAAAGTCTGGGCACTTTGACCCCCAGTTTCTAGAGCAGAATTCTCTAGATAATGTCCTGTAGAGCGCAGTGTTCAAGATAATAGGCGTGGCCTGTAAGAATGTCAAATAATGGTTGGAAACACTGGCCTTAAGAGTTAAACAAGCGTCATGCCTACTGAATGAAGTTATAAGTCTCTGAAAGGCCTAGAGTGTACCATTTCCCGAACTCTTTTGAACATAGAATGCCTATTTTCGTGAGAGCATTAATTTCCCTCAGAACGGTGTTTTGTAGAATAACCAATTTGGTCTATGTAGGCCAGAGTCCAAAGCAAAGTACAGTCTTTTCCATTTTCTAAGAATAACTCATTTCTGAAAAATTACTGCAGGGAGAATTTAAAAAATTTTTTTCACATTTATTTTTGAGAGACAAAGACAGCACAGTGGGGGAGGGGCAGAGAGAGAGAGACTGAGACACAGAATCTGAAGCAGGCTCCATGCTATGAGCTGTCAGCACAGAGCCTGACCCGGGGCTCGAACCCATAAACTGCGAGATCATGACCTGAGCCAAAATGGACGCCCAACCGATGGAGCCACCCAGGCACCCCTGCAGGGAGAATGGTCTTAAGTCAAAAGCGTGATTTCCATAAATTGGAATGGAGAAAAAAAAATGTGTTTCTGAACCCATCAACACCCATTTGTGTTAAACAAAGAAAACAACTAATTGTATTAAAGAGAGATGTCTTGGGGTTCCTGAGTGGCTCAGGACTTCGGCTCAGGTCATGATCTCACCATTTGTGGGTTTGAGCCCTGCGGCAGGCTCTGTCCTGACAGTTTGGAGCCTGGAGCCTGCTTTGGATTCCTTCTCTCCCTTTCTCTCTCTCTGCCCCTCCCCCTGCTCGCATTCTGTCTCTCAAAAATAAACGTTTAGTTTTTTTTTAAATAAAGAGGGATGTCTCCTGTTGAATGTTACTTATCAGAGCATAATTCAAAAACAGCTTTCCTTCTTAGCTGTGTTGGCTGACAGCTTGTAGAGTAGAAGGGCCCCTTCAAGCTTTACAGAGTTGACATGGGGTCTTCCACCAGCTCTGAGTGTGACTGATGTTGTTCATGTTCCACAGATGGCATAAAAACCTTTATGTAGGTGCAGAGCCAATACCTTTATCGATTTGAATTGTATCTACCAGTGAATTAAAAATTCAAATAACTGATTAGAAAGAAAGGAGCAACTGGTTAGTGTCCTGTCGGCTTGGTACCAGCTACTACGGTCTGCTGAGACAGGCGGATTATTTGATCATTCTGCCAGCACAGGGAAATCGTCAAGTAGGGGAGGTACACTTCTCACCACCTTCCTGCTCAGCTTTTGCTACCTTTGACCCTCTCCCAACAGCCCCGACCTCTTTCACGGCGTACATGGTTTCATCCGACAGATTTCTGGGCATCTCCTCTACGTCGGGCTCTGTTCTGGGCACTGGGGACAGCAGGGAACACAGACTGAGGGAATCCTGAGGAAGCAGGACTATGGTAGTGGTGGGATGGAGATTTTAGATTTGGGGATCCAAGAAGATTTCACTAGAGAAGTAGTAGTAACTCAGGACCGGAGAGCCAAGGATGGGCCAATCAGGGGACGCTCTGGGGAAGGAGGGTTCCAGGCCAGGGGAGCAGCAAGTGCAGGTGCCTGAGGGGAGAAGCAGTCTGGCACGTTCTACCAGCAAGGCTGGGGGGGCTGGGGGGCTGGGAGCAGAAGGAAGGAAGGAGAGGTTGAGTCTTGTGGGCCATGATATAGTTTGCATTTTATGCTGCTTACAGTGGGGAGCCACCAGAGGACTAAACAGATGAGTAATGTGATCGGAATTCAATTTTTAAATGTTTAATGTTTATTTTGAGAGAGGGAGAACACGCAAGTGGAAGGGAAGGGCAGGGGATGAGGGGGATGACAGAATCCTAAGCAGGCTGTGTGCAGTCAGCCCAGAGCCTGACATGGGGCTCAAACCCATGAACTGTGAGATCATGACCTGAGCCAAAAATCAAGAGTTGGACACTTAACCAACTGAACCACCCATTTAAAAATAAATTCCATTTTTTTTTTTAATGTTTTATTTTTGAGAGAGGATGAGCTGGGGTGGGGCGTGTGCAGAGACAGAGGGAGAGACAGAATCCGAAGCAGGCTCCAGGCTCCGAGCTGTCAGCACAGAGCTTGATGCAAGGCTCGAGCCCATGGAACTGTGAGATCATGACCTGAGCCGAAGTTGGATGCTTGACTGAGCCACCCAGGCACCCCAAGATGAATTCCATTTTTAAAGGAGGATGAGAGGAGAGAAAGGAGACAAGGATGGAGGCCGGGAAGAGAGAGAGTGGGAGGCCGGGAAGAGAGAGAGTGGGAGGCCGGGAAGAGAGAGAGTGGGGAGGCGGGAATGAGAGAGAGTGGGGTAGGCCGGGAAGAGAGAGAGTGGGAGGCCGGGAAGAGAGAGAGTGGGAGGCCGGGAAGAGAGAGAGTGGGAGGCCGGGAAGAGAGAGAGTGGGAGGCCGGGGAAAGAGAGAGAGTGGGAGGCCGGGAAAGAGAGAGAGTGGGAGGCCGGGGAAGAGAGAGAGTGGGAGGCCGGGAAGAGAGAGAGTGGGAGGCCGGGAAGAGAGAGAGTGGGAGGCCGGGAAGAGAGAGAGTGGGAGGCCGGGAAGAGAGAGAGTGGGAGGCCGGGAAGAGAGAGAGTGGGAGGCCGGGAAGAGAGAGAGTGGGAGGCCGGGTCCTGGGAGAAAAGACAGAGGCTTGAACTGTGGCGGGGGAAGGGAAGGCAGTGAGAATGGAGAAGAGTCCGGCTTCCGGCGTGGCACAGTTGCCGTCCTCAGCACCGTTCTCTCAGCAACTCTCAGTCTGAGAGGGCCCGCTGACCAGTATGAGCACGTCTGTACAAAACTGATCACAGGGCAAATGCCGTATGTACTAAGTGGGTACGATGCACAGGGAAGGGGAGATAGCACCAAGGACGAGAATGTCTTCCGCTCTGGGTAGGTACAGATTTTAGATTAGGAAGCCTCTTCACACTCAAGAATCACACTGTTCAAGCATGGACACTTAAAATACAGCTTTTGCCTGCCAGGAATAAGGGAAGGCGTTGCTCACTTTCTCCTACCGATTCTCTTTGAGGAGGCTGATGTGCTCAAATTTTCCCTCTTCTTGAGATCTCCAGGATTCAACTTACAAGGCAGTGGCCTACACACTAATGTTCAAATCAGAACAGATACTAAGTAAAAATGCCTGCCTTCAAGAGTAATTTCCGCTTCTTCGCCTGAAGAAGCCATCCTTGACCGTGAAACCTTGCCCCGGTGGGTGGACATGTACTCAGACAACGTGGAATTATTAGCGGCAGCAGGTGGTGGATATTCCTTGTGCTCCCACGGGGCCACACAGTTGTTTCCTAATGCCAAATAGATTAAGTATTTCCTTTTCTTCTTCCCTTTCCCCCCCCCCCCCCCCCGACCCCGTCGGGTTACAGGTGCTCTCAGGGCTCGATGTGACAACTCTGGACGGTGCAGCTGTAAACCAGGTGTGACAGGAGACAGGTGTGACCGGTGTCTGCCAGGCTTCCACACACTCACCGATGCTGGGTGCACCCAGGACCAGAGGCCACTGTAAGCACCTGCACCCACCACTGCAGCTTCTGCCATGAGTGATGACAATGACCGTGACATCAGTGGCCACTTTACTGAGTACTAACTGTGTGCCAAACGCTGCTTGAGGACTTCATGTGGGTTATGGCACGTGATCCTCACAATAACCCTTGGAGGCTGGGATTAGCTCATGTTAAAGACAGAAATTTGCCCCCCAGGAGGTTAAGTTTGCCCAATATTACTGGTGAGGGTGGACTAATATTTAGGCCCAGAGTTTTGGCTCTGGAACCCATGTTCTCCACCCTGAGGATTGCCTGCAGTTTAGATGAACCAGGATGGAGGTAAAGAGTCCTTCAGATTCTTACCTGGGACCCATTTCAACCCAACATGAACTGGGCTAGAGAAATTTTTCTGCACTATTTTATTCCTATAGTTTGAAGCGTCCTCCATCCCTCTTCAGAGGCTTTTCTGGAAGAGGAGGGAGCACACATTATGAGTCACCTAAGCAGTCCACAGAGCTGCAGAGCCAGCAGACAGACACTAGGGGAAGGGGAGCTTGGCAGGGGAGCCATTAGCTAGGGGGTGCCCACAGAGGATCATTTCCCGTTTGCCCCCTTTTCTAGCACCTTGCCCGTGGGAGAACGCCCTCCAGCTATGCTTGCACCGGCCTGGTGACCACTGTCCCAAGTTCTCTCACCCGTTGGGCCTCCACACAGACTGTTCTCTTCCGGCCTTCCCTGCCCCTTTTACATGGTCTTCAGAGGCCCTTCCCTCAGTCCAGTGTCCCTTTGGAAATGCTTTATAAAATATGAAGTCGATCATATCATTTTGCTTGCAACCCTCCAGTAGCTCCCTTTCCCACTCTGAATGAGACGAACTTCTTACGCAGGCCCAGCAGGGCCCTACAACATCCTCTGCCCTCTGCGCCCTCAGCAGTGAGCTCTCCCTGGCTTTCTCACCCCTCTCCCCCTGGCCCCCTGCACTCCAGCCCTACCAGCCTGCCTTCCCTTCTTCAGAGGAGCTAAGCCAAGCGATCTTGGACCTGGCCTAGAGCACTCCCGCTTCCTACAGGGCCACAGGGAGTTTCACAGGCTCTATCCTCACCTCATCCACTCTCCACAGAGGCCTTTCCACCTTCTGTGTTCTGACCGTTGTTACTTCACATCCCTCATTTTCTTTACGTATTTGTCTCTCCCACTAGACTGGAAGCTCCATGTCGGCTTTGTCTTGTTCACTGTGTTCCCAGTGCCCAGAGCGGGGGGAGGCACACAGGCTGTGCTCCTGCTTGGCTCCAGCTGGCCTTATGCTCCACTGTCATCGTTGTTCAAGCTCTGCCCTGCCTTGAGACTCCTAGAGACCAGGACCCCATTTCTTAGTGTCTCTGGTGCTTACCAACCGCTAGATGTTGTATAATGTTTGTCAGAGGGTCCAGTTAGTCATGTGGTGGGGCTAAGGACAGGAGGGGACCCTTGCAAGTGAAAGATCCACTTTCCCACACTGGGGAAGGGATCTTCAGGGAGCCTGACAGGACCTGGAATCTGATTGGATGAGAAATGTGAGGGGGTGAGGGGAGTCCAATCCAGGCTTGGGTAGGATTTGGATGGGATCAAAGGGAAGTCAGAAGAGGAACAGAACAGTAGGGAAAAGACAGCATATTTGGCTTTAGACCCACAATATAGGCACATGTGACTATGTGCCCATCTGAGTGACACTAGTTACTAGCCAAAGCACTAGTCTGCACGAGACAGATTGCATCAAAATTAAATGGAAACATTGACTCCACTGAGAATGTCTTGCAAAAAAGGAAAAAAAACCAAACTCGGCAATTCCACTCCTAGAAATACACTCAAGAAATATGAAAACATCCATCTCTGCATAGAAACTTGTACACAAATGTTTGTAGCATTATTCATGATAGCTAAACCCAAATGTCCATCAGCTGTTGAATGGATAAACAAAATGTAGTCTATCCATATGACAGAACTGTATTCAGCCATAAAAAATTGATACCTGGAGGAACCTTGAAAACATACTAAGTGAAAGAAGCCAAACACAAAAAGGCCGAAGATTGTAGGATTCCATTTACAGATAATGTTTAGAGCAGGCAGATCTATAGAGACAGCAGGTGGATTTGTGGTTGCCTGGGCTGGGGGGGGGGGGGGAGGAAGTGGAGGGTGATTGCTAAGGGCACAGGTTTTTTTGTTTGGTTTTTTTTTTTTTTTTTTTTTTGGAGTGATGGGAATGTTCTAAAATGGAGATGGTTGTATAATTCTGAGAACCTACTAATAGCCATTGAATTGTACATTAAAATTTTAATGTTTTTGAGAGAGAGAGAGCACAAGGGGCAGAGAGAGAGAGGGAGACACAGAATCTAAAAGCAGGCTCCAGGCTCTGAGCTGTTAGCACAGAGCCCGGAGCAGGGCTCGAACCCACTAGCTGTGAGATCATGATCTGAGCCAAAGTTAGATGCTCAACCAACTGAGCTGCCCAGGCGCCCCTTCAGTTGTACATTTTAAATTGCATGGAATGAGAATTGTGTCTTGATAGGAGTATTAGCAAGAGAAAGAGCTATTAAATACAATACCAAGTAGATGGGATTAGTCCTGATGAAAGCAGTCATCACTGAATCAAGCAATAGAGAAGCAAAGGACGAGAAAGCGACTGAACCAAACAGCCAACCAAACCAAGCCAAACTACCCAGTTTAGTGAGGAATTTGGTTCACATTCTGGCTCAATCCCCTTCTCTCCTTAGGGCTTGGTAGCAGACAGTTCACGGACTGGCTGTCGCCATCAGAGGAGCAGGAACACAGACAAATGAGCCCTTACGGGGTCTGCGAGAGATTAGCACCGATAAAGATGGCTGAGGGAGGCATCAGGGAAGATGAAAAACTTAAGTTGCTGACATTAAAATGATCTTTAGGTGTGTAGTTGAGAAGCCCTTGGAAACACACCCCTCATTTTCTTTTTCTTCTTTCCCAGAGACTCCAAGTGTGACTGCGAGCCAGCTGGCATCTCGGGGCCCTGTGACGAAGGCCGCTGTGTCTGCAAGCCAGCTGTCACCGGAGAGCGCTGTGATAGGTGTGTGTAGCCGTGGCCCTTCAGACACAGCAGGGAGGGAGAGTCCCCCGGCAACTAGCATGAGGCTTTATCCTCCGAGTGTGGTTGTGGAAAAGGGACACTTAAATGCTGAGGACCTCGGTCCTGCCCTCTGTCCTCAAACACTTGCCTTTTAAAAAAAAAATACCACGGAGCCCCCGAGTCTCACTGGACTCTATGCTCTTGCCGTGGGCCCCTTCTATCTGTTTACAAGGGCCGCAGAGGCACAGGGCCCCAGTGAGTCCCCTTGCCAGCTGACTCCGAATCCTAGGTGCTCCCATATAAGGTGGTATGCAGTGAGGTCACATGACTCAGCTGGGCCCCAGAAAAGACCTGGCCTAATCAAGCACGTTGGGAAAATGCTTGTAAGAGGAAATATCTCCGTGTATGGCCATATAGAACCATCGTGTGCAGAAAAGGAGCCGCCCAGGGGCAGAACAGTGGTTACATGCACACACATGAGCCGGGAGACGTACGAGCCCGTTGGGCCCCAAGCCATGTTGGGGCAGGTGGCACAGTAAACAGCGATCCACCCTCAGTCGCTGCTTGCAAGATATTCCTTAAGGACAGACTGCCCAGACTTCTAAAATTCTTCTCTCCTTTAAGATTGTTGTGAGCTGAGTGCTGTGAGGCTGGCCCAAGAGGTAAAGGCGGTAAAGGCTTTCTTCTCATTTCCTTAAAGTAAAGAAAGCAGTTCTTTGCCATTCTGACAATCACTTATACCTGGGCAGAGAAAATTCCAGATACATTCCCAGCTTGTGTTTTCAGGGAGTTCCTTGGGGCTGAGGTGGGGGTATGGAAAAGCGTGAAAAGAGGAGTCACTTGTTGAAAGGTTTTTAAGTTCGAAGTGTAGGACAGAAATAGAAAAGCACATACCATAAATGTCATCAGCATCACCAATTGATTCTAAGAAATAGACCTTCACTAAAAATTTGCCATCTCAACTGACAACACCCTCCCTTCTTTCTAGAAGTGACCACTATTCCGACCTGTGTAATTGCTTCCTTCCTTTTCTTCATAAGTTATTACCCAAGTACATCCCTAAACACTGTTTAGTTTCGCCTGATTTCCCTCAGTTCCTTCCCCTCACTTTCTGTGCCCCTCCCTTCCTTCCAATCCCTTTTAACCTACAGGTTTTGTCCACAGAAACCATATTTTTTTTAAGCCTTTGCTCTCTAGAGAAAAAAGAATGCTTACTTACAGCTGTTCTCTGAAGCATTTACTGTTCACAGCCAACCTGCTTTTCTGTGATTTTGCACAACGAACAGACTCCCAACACAGGGTCCCATGGATTAGACCGCATGACTTAGAGGCAAATGTACATGGTTTGAATCTTGCCTCAGTCACCTACCAGCTGTAGGACCTCGAACAAGTTTCTTAACCTCCCTGACCTGGGTGTCTTCATCTAAGAACATTGGAAATAAGTGCTAAATAAATGATAGTTGAAACTATTATTTCATGTAGAAGGATGTAATTAACTCAAATGGAGAAACAAGTCCTCCCCAGTTTTTCCTTCTTCTCTGTGACCCCAACATCTGCAACTTGCCTGGTAGCTGTGGTCCTCAGAGAAGCTACTGGCAGGTGGGATGCCAGCCTACATCTTGCTTTTGTGGAGAGCCATCCTTCTTTGTCATACCTTCACCTGCCCCTTCCCCTGTGGGCCAGAGCCCAGGTTAAGGGGCAGGGATGGTGGGCAGCACCTGGTATTTCATGCGGGTCAGTATAGCTGAGGGGGTGCTGGGACCCGGGTGTTTGCCTTTCCTTGCCTGGCCTCCAACCTCCCACTCTTTTGCCTCCATCAAACACTTTCTCTAAGACAGGGCCAGCTCTACATACTCTTGCCCTGACTCTTTTTGTCCCGCTCATGTGGCCTCCACTCAATTCCTCAGCACGAATGGAAAAATCACTAAGTTCCCAGACCACCAAGTCAAATGTGATTCTGCTCTACCAGAGGGAAAGTGAATGTTCATGCTGTCTCAGTGGGCGGCTGTGATTGTCCATCAGGTTTGGGAGTGAGGGTGGGACGTGTAACTTAGGATTTCCTAGCTCTGGGAATTAACAGGGCCAGGTGGGAGAGAAAGATCAGTCGTCATGTTCTCTATATGAAAAAGTAACCCATAACATTGTCCCGATTTCTAAAATGCTGCTACAGGTGTCGACCAGGTTACTATCACCTGGATGGGGGAAACCCCGAGGGCTGCACCCAGTGTTTTTGCTATGGGCATTCAGCCAACTGCCACAGCTCTGGAGACTACAGTGTCCATAAAATCATCTCTACTTTCCATCAAGGTAAAGTGTCCTGTTTCTAGAATTCTGTTTTTAATATCGTATAGGGCTTTGTGTTTACAGACAACCTCCCTCATCATAGCACGGGACTCTTGACTAATCTTTAGCATTTCTCTTCTAGCTTTTAACATACATTATTTGGTCAGGGCAAGAAGACAGATCCTAATGACTTGAAAAAGTCCTACCTGAACAGTTTCCTTATATTAGCACATGAAAAATGTAAGATAAATAAGAGACCAAATTTTCATGTCCCTGGCATTTCCCATATCCATGTATTTTAAAACCACAAAAGAGTCTTTCATTTGGATGGGGGCGGCGGCGGGGTGGGGGGGGGGGGGGTTATGTGATAACTGATACTAATAACACTAACACTGCTTTCACATACATTACATGCAATATATGTGAAATTAGTTACCAAGCTACAAAACACCATAAAAACATAGGAGATGGATAGGATTTCAGCTTAGTTAAGAGGGTCTAATATGTTCAAAGAGAAACTAAGGCCAGAACTTATGTAAATAAAAGTATGAATTACAAGAATCAAATTCAAGTCAAAGCAGCTGCGGGGTGGGAGGTGAAGTTGAAGCCCAAGTAGAGAAGGGCACAGGGAAGTGTGGAACTATTAAGAAAACCCCACTAGTTATTCACCTCTAGGACTTTTTGGGCAATCAAGTCTTGTCTTGTTCAACTCAATAGATGAAGAGGTTTGTCTGAATGCAGAGTGATTTTGTTTCAGATGTTGATGGCTGGAAGGCTGTCCAAAGATATGGGGCTCCTGCAAAGCTGCAGTGGTCACAACGCCATCGAGATGTGTTTAGCTCTGCACGACGATCAGACCCTATCTACTTTGTAGCTCCTGGTATGTATGGTATTTTTCTTATAGAATCCAACTTTTAAGACTCGAAGTCATGATAGAAAAATGGAGGTAGAGAATGTGAAAACTGGGTCATTCATTGCTGTTTTGAACACTATCTCCAGACGATGGTTGGAGCTTCAGCCCTATTGACAAAGTCATGGCACAACAGAACAGGACTGTGTGGGAATGCAAACTGGTACAGCCACTCTGGAAAACAGTATGGGGGGGGTTCCTCAAAAAGTTAAAAATAGAACTACCCTATGACCCGGCAATTGCACTAGGTATTCATCCAGAGGATACAGAAGTGATGTTTCAAAGGGGCACATGCACCCCAGTGTTTATAGCAGCACTATAATCATAGCCAATAATAGCATGACCAATAAGAGCCAAGGTATGGAAAGAGCCCAGATGTCCATTGACCAATGCATGAAGATGTGGTATATATATTCAATGGAATATTAGTGAAAAAATGAAATCTTGCCATTTGCAACAACGTGGATGGAACTAGAATGTATTATGCTAAAGTCAGAGAAAGAAGTCAAGGGCAGTCACATGATTTCACTCATGTGAAACTTAAGATACAAAACAGGTGAACATAAGGGAAGGGAAGTAAAAATAATATAAAAACAGAGGGAGACAAACCGTAAGGGACTCCTAAATACAGAAAACAAACTGAGGATTGCTGGTGGCGTGGTGGGGGGGGAAGGGCCAAAGTGGCGAGGGGAATTTAAGGAGGACACCGGTTGGGATGAACACTGGCTGTTATACATAAGTGATGAATCACTAAATTCTATTCCTGAAAAAATGTATATGTTTTGATTAAAAAAAACAAACAGGACTGTATCAGGCAGCCAGAGTCTGGCTGCAGTTCCCACTTTAATCAAGTGGGAAGTTTCTAGGCTTCCCACCAAGACAAAATAGTGGTCAAATCTGTGGACCTACTGAGAAGCAGGTGGAAAAGTGAAAATAAGGCATTGCTCAAAGTTTTAACCCTTTATAAATTAAAATCGTTAACTCACGTCAGTTAATATGTAGTATCTAGGCAAGTTGTCTTAACGTTTCTAAATTTCAACGCTCTCAGCTGTCAAATGGGAATAATACCTCCAAGAATTAACACCAAATGTAACGATGTCTGTGAACTATGAAGTGTATGTAACAGAGGGTATTATTGCCAACATACCACGGATCTTTATACATCATCTAATAAGTGGAATGGTCTTATAACGAGGCCCTTTTAGCATTTTAGTAACGAACCCTCCTTTGTAACCAATAGCAGTATGGCCATGTCCGTGAGCTGGCTCTTCTGGAAGGGTAGTCTGGGGCAGGGCGATACACTGGCAACACAGGACTCCCACAGAAATCACCAACATTCATGCCAAACTTGCTTGCTCGTTTGCGTCTCCAGCTTCACACTGATCTCAATCTTTTCAAATTCTGTTTCATAGCCAAATTTCTTGGGAATCAACAGGTGAGCTATGGGCAAACCCTGTCCTTTGACTACCGTGTGGACAGGGGAGGCAGACACCCATCTGCTCACGATGTGATCCTGGAAGGTGCTGGTCTGCGGGTCACAGCTCCCTTGATGCCACGTGGCAAGACACTGCCATGTGGGATCACCAAGACTTACACGTTCAGGTAAGAAGAGTGACTACACACAGGTCAAACACCAAAACTGTTTGAAGTCCAGTTCCTTTGTTCATTTAACAAGCTTTTCTGAGCACCTTTCACGTACCAGACATGGTATTATATACAGAAACAGGACGTGCTTCCTGCCCTGAAGCCCCTGACAAGCTAACGAGAGAAAAAAATAAACAGTGTTACAGTGTGGTTTGAAAGTGACCAGATGGACAAGGTGGGCACAGATATTTTGAACAGAGGAGACACATATAACCCACACTGGAGTGGTCATGGACAGCTTCCCAAGAACACATGACACATGAACAGTTTTCTAAGGAAAGAAGGAGGGGTTGGGGGAAGGTTAGCCAGGCAGAGGCAATAAGTCATGCTTGAGGAGGTTTTGTGCAGTAGGAAATTCTAAGCAGTGACGCAGGAGTGAAGTGTGGAGTTGGGGACAGGGATACGGTGAGAAATGAGGTCAGGGAATGAAACAGAAGGGGTAGGGTTGTTTCTGGAACACAAACCAAAATTTGAAAGATGAGCGTAGGGGCTGGTGATCTGATGCAGCCAGATACTGTAATGATAAATCAAGACGTGGGCAGTGTAGAACGTGAAAGCAGACTCTTGGAGAAAGTGAAATGTGCTAAGTCATTTAAAACCAAAAGCTAATGGCAGCTCCCTTGAGGGTCAGGGCTTCTTGAACTCAGAGATGTTCCTGATACTAAGTTTTGTGTGGCCAAGAATAGGAAGTGGGCTCTGAAGACTTGGACCATCACCGGACGCCATGAGCCCTGGAGCTGGGCTTCCAACACTGGGGTGCCCTCCATCACTGCCTCCCCCCGTGGAGGGAGGAAACTCTAAGTTCATGCCTATAAAGATGCAGCTACTCATCCTTCGTCCCCCTGGTTAGGCAGGACTGTGAAAGGGCTTAGCTGTTCCCACATTCTTGGGTGTATTTTGATAAGAGTTGGATTTTTAAGCTTTTGGCTTTAAATCCTGCAGGTTAAATGAACGCCCAAGCAGTAACTGGAGCCCCCAGCTGAGTTACTTTGAGTATCGGAGGTTACTGCGTAACCTCACGGCCCTGCGGATCCGAGCTACCTATGGAGAATACAGTAAGCGATGAAGGGAAATGAATTCTTTAGGGTTTTGTTTCAGGATGGTTTATGATCGAGTCTCTGGGTCTAAATTTTCACATTCTATAAGTTAGAAGTAATGTTTCTCTAAAAGAAGGTTAACACCAATGAGGAGTGAAATGATGCTACTTTGCTTAAAAGAGCCTCCAGATTTAGGTGAAAGCGGACTTGAAGAGGATCTGCAACAATTGGGCATGTTCCCTTAGGCTAGACAATGGCATCCACAACGAGCCCTCTATTATTCCTGGAATTCCTTTGGGATTATACTCAGGGCTACCATGTTCAGACATCACGTTTATTCTGTTACTTTTACGTTTAAGTTTGTTAATTTTTATTCTTGAGAGAGACAGCACTAGCAGAAGAGGGGCAGAGAGAGAGGGAGACACAGAATCCGAGGCAGGCTCCAGGCTTAGAGCTGTCGGCACAGAGCCCGGCACGGGGCTCAAACCCAGGAAACGTGAAGTCATGACCTGAGCAGAAGTCGGATACCCAACCGACTGAGCCACCCAGGCACCCCTGTTAACTCCGTTTATTGACCTTCACATGTGGGGTATTCCTCATCCCAATTGGATTTATATGGGAGTTTGAGCTTTTTCCACACTTAAACAGGAAGCATAGCTGGCATGCATAATTTCTATATCATCCCTGCTTTATTTGCATTAAGAGAAAATGGTGTTTATTAACAGTTAATTGAATCTTTACCTTGAACCAAGCACGTAACATATGCAGTTGTCCCATTTAATGTCACAACCAACATGGGAGGCAGAGACCATTCTTACTTCTACAGTTGAGGAAACAGTTGTAAAGTTATGCGACTTGCCCACCCACTTCACACAGTTGGTGAGGGTGGAACCAGAATTTAAACCCTGGCTTTTCTGATGTGCGTCAGTCATGACGGACTGCTGTACCTGTGGCATAGTGAGTGAACGCCACTCATCTTTGTTAGGGTGTTAAATCTAAAAATCTAGAGAGGCCTGACTTTAGATCTTCAGACCTCACCACCTGCTGGCTTCTAAACCTGTTCTCCGTATTGCAGGTACTGGGTACCTTGACAACGTGACCCTGATTTCAGCTCGCCCCGTCTCCGGAGCCCCAGCACCCTGGGTTGAACAATGCGTATGTCCCGTTGGGTACAAAGGGCAGTTCTGCCAGGATTGTGCTTCTGGCTACAAAAGAGATTCTGCCAGACTGGGACCTTTTGGCACCTGTATTCCATGTAACTGCCAAGGGGGAGGAGCCTGCGATCCAGACACAGGTGAGTGAAGACACACCTGTTCCAGGTGGCTGGGGTACTGCTAGGGGGCTGGGGACCTGAGGAAGAAACGGAGCTATGTAAGAAAGACCGTGCCTCAACTCATTTTGGAGATGGGAAAGGGTTAGGAAGGTAGGGGCTGGAGTCTGACAGGATGGACATGGAGCTTTATTACACTCCTTTTCATTATGGAAATGCCACAAGGTTGTGGGAAAGGTACCAGGTTACAGGAAATGGCGGTCAGGGTTCAGTGGGGGGAGGGCAGAGGGGGGATTGGTGTAGTTGGTGTTGAGTTTCAAGAATTGTATGGAGACATCAAAGGCAATGTCAGGGTCTGAATGAATGTGTGGACAAATGGCCTCAGGCCGTGGGGACTGGGGGAGCAGCATTGAGGTATTGATGGTAAAGGAAGCTAGATCTCCGTGTAGGAGAGCCAGGGTAAGATTCAGGAACGTGGCCAGGTCTAGAGTTGGTACTAAGGCAAAGGTGAATGCCAGTGCTCACTTTGGAGAAAGCTTCAAAAAGGAAGGTTTTGGTCACTCCGCTCTGCCTCCCACGCCTCATCCATATTAAAGGAAGTGTATTGTTTTACCCTGCTCATTTCTCTGCCCCTCCTTTCTTGCTTGCTCCCTCCCAGGAGATTGTTATTCAGGGGATGAAAATCTTGACATCGAATGTGCCGACTGCCCTATTGGTTTCTACAACGATCCACACGACCCCCGCAGCTGCAAGCCGTGCCCCTGCCGCAACGGGTTCAGCTGCTCCGTGATGCCCGAGACAGAGGAGGTGGTGTGCAATAACTGCCCCCACGGGGTCACCGGTAAGGCCCATGGCCTGCTTCCCTGTCCTGATGCCACAAATCCACATCAACAGCTGCTCTTCCAAAAAGAAATTCTGGGGAATTATAATTCCTTAGCGTTCACGTAAACGGGCTCATTCTAAAGAGAAGAATATGCCCGAGAGGTGAGGAAGGGCAGCGCGTGGTCTTGTATGGTATGTATGTGTGGCCAATGCTGTTTTAGGAGGTTTGTAATTAGGAGGCGAAGGCTGCAGATGAAATATGTGGCTTCAGTTTTACAAAATGAACCGCAGTACAGAAGGGAAACTTAGTGGCATTTTAAATGCCACCTCTCTTGGGGCACCTGGCTGGCTCCGTCAGTAGAGCATGCAACTCTTGATCTTGGAGTTGTCAGTTTGAGCCCCATGTTGCATGTAGAAGTTACTTTAAAAAAAATGTCACATTTGTCTGCTGGTCAGTCTGAAAGTTCATTCTTCAGCAACAGCCTCAGTGATGGTTGAGGAAGTCAGATTTATAGTACCATCTAGTTAATCGGCAGGAACCCTCCTAGTAGGGCTGCTGTGTTCTAACATCTGGGACCACCATGGAATGGAAGAGCTGACCTCCTGCCCTGGGCACCTGCTGCTGCTATTGTTCTGGGGTCCAGGGTGGGAGACTCTTCCAGAGGGTGACTGGGACCCAGGCCCCCGTGCCTGTTCTTGCCATCGACAGATGACCACTCAGGCTCAGGCATTTGTTTCTTCCAGGTGCCCGCTGTGAGCTCTGTGCTGATGGCTACTTTGGGGACCCATTTGGGGAACATGGCCCAGTGAGGCCTTGTCAGCCCTGTCAGTGCAACAACAATGTGGATCCCAGTGCTTCCGGGAACTGCGACCGCCTGACAGGCAGGTGTCTGAAGTGCATCCACAACACAGCTGGTGTCCACTGTGACCGGTGCAAAGCAGGCTACTTTGGGGACCCTTTGGCTACCAACCCAGCGGACAAGTGTCGAGGTAAGACGGCATCCCTCGACAATGGCGTGTGCATGTGCACACATGTAAGAACATACAAATCAGCTGGGCCAGCAGCAGGTAATAGGATGCTACTGTGGTTTCTCTGACCGACTGGCCCACGAACAGTTTGGACTTTTCACCTGTCAAAGGCCTTAAGACCCCTCAGCAGGGTTCTGGAAGACAGAGCTGGAGGGTGTCGAGTGGGTTAAAGCTGGGTGGGAGAAGTAGAGAAGGCCAGGCTTACATTCCTGAGTGGAAGAGGAGGTGCGAAGCGGCCAGGTCGTATGCCTGGTTCCAAGGCTGGCAGAGGAAGTGTTGGCAAAAGCCTCTCACAGGACAGCAAGAAAGGACCTGAGACTAAGCCTGAACCACGGAGGTGGCGAGGGGGGTGCTGTGAAGCAGTTTAAGAGACCCTCTCAGGAAGTCTGGGTAATTGATGTAGACAAAGGTAACAGTTTCAAGTTCTACTAAGGAGACCTGGCTTCAAAGCAGCAGCTATCTGGGAGCACTCCTTAGGGCTGCTTCAGATCAAAGCGCCAATGTGCACAAGGGTCCGCTCACTCGGCCCTTCTTTCCAGCCTCTGCACATGTCATATGTTCAAGAAGTTCAGTTCTAGGGAGCTGGCCTGCCCCCACAGACCTACACTCAGTTGCAAAGGTCCCAGACCAGCCCTGATGCCCAGAATGCAGGGGCTTGTTTATCATAACAGAGCCACGAGGGCCTCTGGGGACCCAGATTGGAGGACTCCCAGTTCCTTGTAAGGTCCGCAGGGAGCCCAGCCCACAGAACCTCCACCCCTGAAAATGCCTAAGGATCTCTGTGCAACCTGAGGCTTCCACACAGGGGCAGAGATCCCACCTGCCCTAACCCCAACCCTGTGGGTTAGCTCCAGTGTGCTTGGAAGTACCCCATGATAGGAAGAGCCCACATGCCATTCTTGCAGTACTGAGTTCAAGTCGTTTTTTTTTTTTTTACCTATTGTATTACACTGGTTATGGCAGTTAATCTGAACCTCAGCTTCTTCATGTGGATGAATATTTAGCTCAAAGTGGTTGTAAATAGAAGAGCATATGAGAAAGTACACTGTAAACAGAATAACTCTAGCGATAAGGGGTTAAGAGACTTTACTGGCTTTAAACTATACATTTCTTCACTCAACTATCTTTTGTCAAATCCCTGCCAAGTATCCATATATGGAACTAGATGCTAGGGCATAGCAATGAATAGGTCAGTTCCAGCCCCCGAAGAGATCATATGCTAAGACAAAAATATGTAACAAGACACATATGTGATATGTGCCAAGTATTTCACGAGCGTCATAGAGCAACCAAGAGAATCACTTTAACTCCCTTAGTGCACTACCTCACCCACTGTTCTATCCTCTGCTCCTAGAACAGTGTGGCACATAGGTGCTCAATCAGTATGAATGAATAAAGGTACTTTTTTTTTTTTTTAACTGCATTTCCTACATCAAAGGCAGCAGAGCAAAAGGAAAAGAGCATTGCCTCTTTTCCAAGTTCTCAATTCTGGCTTGCCATTTACTTGCTGTGTGACCTACAGATGACTCAACCTCTCTGAGCTCCTATTCATCTATAAAATAGAGTGAGCTAGAGCACCTGCAGAATATCCAACAGCTTTACAACTTAACGGGAGGAAAAAAGCACCACCAGAAAGGATGCACTGTTGTAGTCCCTCTTTATCCACATGTTCACCAAACTTACTAGATGATTCCCAAGCTCTATCTATATTGGAAATGTAGTTGGAGTCCCAGGCAAGAGAGGAATCTAGCACAGTGTGAACTGACAAGGGCAAAGAAGGATTCTTTGCCATTGGTGACTTGATCTTTTTACCTTTGCTATAACTCCAGTTTCTAGAATTAGCTTGATATGAATGCTTTGTCTTTTCTCTCTAGCTTGCAACTGCAACCCAATGGGCTCAGAGCCTGGGGAGTGCCGAAGTGATGGCAGCTGTGTTTGCAAGCCAGGGTATGGCGGCCTCACCTGTGAGCATGCAGCATTAACCAGCTGCCCAGCTTGCTATAATCAAGTGAAGATTCAGGTGTGCATGTTACCCAACTCTCACCCCCATAAGGACAGTCTAAGTGTCTACTGGGTGGGTCTGTCACAAATCTAGGACCCTCCTAGCCTCCTGGGGATGAGGGTGGGGATTACTATTTGTCGCTTTAAAAATTGCTATGTTAAAATGTAGTAATAGGTTTCAGATGCTCTTAAATAGACTTTTCAAAAGTACCCTTTTGCAGATACTGTCTCATTTGGTACACTTGATAACTTTGTGAATTTGCAAGAGAACGTATTCTGACGTCCGTTTTCACTGAGCAAGTCTCAGGACATCTGCGACTTTTCAGTCACATGGCCAAGTGGAGCCAAGAATCCCACCCTGAATTCCCTGTGAATTCAGTACTCTTTCCACTTATACCACTTTCTAGATGGATTTGTAAGAGAGGTCCTTTGCAAAACAAAAATATATAGAAGATCCATGGAGTCTAGAAGGTGTCAGGACTGTTCAAAGAATGGCCTCCAGAGATTTCTTTCACATTCCAGAGAAGGACATGAATGTTGTTAATTATTAGTTACTATTTCCTAGGGTGAAGGGCGGAGGCAGAGAAGGCCCAAACCCCGAAGATTAGAACAAATTCAACTTTTTTTTTTTTATTTATCAGTTTTACCTGCCCTCTATAGCACTTTGTTCCAGACACTGTTCTAAGTCCTATATAGGTACTAACTTAGCCCAAATAACTAGGAGATATTTTATTATCCTCATTTAATGCATAAAAGTGACTTGCCTGAGGTCACACTCACAGCTAATGAATAGGGGGGCCAGGATTCAAACTTAGAGTCTAGGCTCTAGTCTAACTACTACCACCATGACCTGCCAAGCATTTCTGGGCTTTTAACTATTATCCCCCCCGAGTACCTGGTATTGGACTGTGATCTCCACCTTCTGTTCTGATCTTCTTTCCTATGTGGTTTCAGATGGACCAGTTTAGGCAGCAGCTCCAGAGCCTGGAGGCCCTGGTTTCAAGGGCTCAGAGTGGTGGTGGAGCAGTGCCCAGCACAGAGCTGGAAGGCAGGATGCGGCAAGCTGAGCAGACCCTTCAGGACATTCTGAGAGAAGCCCAGATTTCAGAAGGTGATGAAGGCCGATTTCCATAATCTCCTGTGGGTATCAGTTGAGCAGGTGTCTCTGCCCAGCACTTGCAGAGAGGAGAACTATCCTGGACTCTCCTGAGACCTGAATGATGGCAATGAAAGCAGTTCCGCGCATTCATTCATTTACTGGGTTTTTACCCTTTTGCCACAAGCCAGTCAAAGTAACTTTTTCAACCCTCCACGTTGGATTACCCTGTGCTGATTGTGAAAGTTCTCATCCTTCTTTTCCTTACTGTACCAGGTGCTATTAGATCTCTCAATCTCCAGCTGGCCAAGGCAAGGAGTGAAGAGAAAAGCTACCTGAGCCGCCTGGATGACCTCAAGAGGGCCATGGAAAGAATTCGGGCCCTGGGCAGTCAGTATCAGAACCGAGTTCAAGACACTCACAGGCTGGTCACGCAGATGCGCCTGAGCCTGGAGGAAAGCGAGGCCTCCCTGAGAAACACTGTAGGTGTTGCTGGGATAGGGTACTGAAGATCCCCGCTCTATTGGGAGACCCCCCTGCAGACTTTCCGTCTCTCCCATTTTTAGGTCCGCCTGGCAGGTAGCTGGACTTTTTCTGGAAACAGGCACAACTATTCGTGTTATTTGGCTTCTTGTAATTCCCGGTTTTACTGCACTTGTGTTCTTCCTAGCTCATTTCTCACTAACCGTACCCCTCTTGTTGGCTCTCTTCTCCCTTCTCACTGCACACCTCCCTAAGCTGCCAGCGGGCAGGATTTAGTTTTGTTCATATTTGCATTACCAGCCCACAGCATAGTGTGTGGCTGTGATAAATGTTTGCTGCATGAATGAATAAAGAGGAAAGGTGGGAAGGAAGGAATCTCTGAAGACAGGATTCTGAAAAAGGGGGGGCGGGGGGGAGTGTTGCCAGTATGATTTTCTTAATGCTGTAGTTTTTAGGGTGGTAGGAGGGAGAGATTTGAATGAGCCCTCTCCTCTCAATGCAGAAGACAATGGTGACAATAAGTGGGTGAAAGATGAATAAAGGAGATTGCAAGACAATCATATGCTGAGGAAATGATTTAAAAAATCCATATTGATTTTTTTCATTACAAAAATATTCTATTTTGTAGAAAATAGAAAATAATCCTCTGATGCCATTAATAACCACCACTGAAACTTGGTATATAGTCTATCGACCTTAAATACATATGAAAATACATATTAACATGAATATATTTTTACATGCATCAGTATCTGTATACAGGGTTTTTTCGTCTTGGATTTCTACTTTATTCTTATTTTTAATGTAATAATTACGGTGACTAGGGACTCCTGACATCAGGGTGTAGAATGTTGTGTGGCTAACAACAAGTTCTAACAGGACAGATGCATAAACCCGCTTAGGTTTCAGGGCCGAGTGCAAAGTCTTAACCAAGTCTCCTTTTTTCAGAACATTCCTCCCTCAGAGCACTACGTGGGGCCAAATGGTTTTCAAAGCCTGGCTCAGGAGGCCACAAGATTGGCAGACAGGTGAGCAGACCCCCTGCTTCAGGCTACCTCTGCAAGGCCAGACTCGAGCAAGACTGTAGAATCCTCAGGGGGCACCTGGTGGCTCAGTCGGTTAAGCATCTTCCACTCGGGTCACGATCTCGTGGTTTGGGAGTTTGAGCCCGTGTCGGGCTCTGTGCTGATTGCTCAAAGCCTAGACCCTGCTTTGGATTCTGTCTCCTCTCTCTGCTCCTCTTCTATCACTCTCTCTCAAAAACAAACATTAAAAAATAAAAAGCCTTATAAAGACTGTAGAATCCTCAGGACCTAAGCGACGAATTCGATGCCTCCAGCCTCTTTGCAGCCATTTCCTTGCCTTGGGGCCATTTTTTTAAACCTCTTGGCTTTTAGTGTATGTAGGTGGCCACTGGGCCACGGTCGTTTGGCAAGTGTTGCGGGTGGAGGTGTTTTTTACCACAGATTTTTCTGACTCACAGTATGGCTTTGGTGTGTGTGTCAGAGGTGATTTTTTTTGGCCCGTGAAATGAAATCAGCCTTTGGAAGAGAACGCTCTGCAGCTTTGAGGGACTCCCAGGCTCCCACGTCGAGCCTGGGAACAAGTAGCAACGAGTTGTTCACTAGCCTGTGGGGGCTAGGGCTGTAGACGGGGAGCCTCCTCCGGAAAACTGGCTCTGCAGGGCCCCAGTGGTACCAGGCGGCTCCCTAGTCCTAGCCCGACTAAATCCTACCACCCTGGTGAAGTGGTTTGCTCTTAGCAAGAGTGCTCAGCAGGGTGGCAGGCTCAGTTAATCCAGATGGAATTCAGCCAGTGAAGGGGGCCGATTTGTGTTTTTGTAGCATGAGCTGCCTCGAGTTTGTTTCTCCTTTTTTAAAATCACTTTCTAAGCCTGTGGGGGACTTTTACGGACAGGCTCTGCCCCCTTCTGGAGGAGGGTCCAATGTCGAGTGGCAGCAAGAGAGTACGGGGGTGTGGGTTCTGGTGAAATCAGACCTAGGCGTTTCTTGCGGCACAGAACAGCTTATAAACGCAGTATTTTATCCGCCCGTTTCCCCCCCCCCCCCCCCCGGACTGCTCGCACCTGTCTCCACGCCCCGCTCCCCCTGGTTCCACCATGAACGGAAAAGATCAGCAGCCACAGTCTAAGATGTGGGCTCCATCTCCAGAACACCTTCAGATCCCCCTCATTCCGACTAACCTGGATCAATGACGTCTGGCGTTTCTAGCCAAACTAGCTCCTTTACTCCTCTCCCTTCATTCAAATAGAACACCTGAAGGAGGCCCTGTGCTATGAAAACTCAGATTCTTTGTTTTCAATCCTTTCAGCCATGTTGGGTCAGCCGGTAACATGGAGCGGCTGGTAAGGGAAACCGAGGACTATTCCAAACAAGCGCTGTCGCTGGCACGCAAGGCTCAGCGGGAAGGAGGCGGAAGGGGCAGCCTGGAGGGCTCTGCGGTGCAAGGCCTTATGGGAAAGTATGTTTCAACGGGTCCTCACAGGGGTCAAGATAATCTGCATCCTTCTGTGGTGTGGTGCAAACCACGTGTGAGGGGCACACCATGTTTCGTTAGCAAATAATGCTAAAGGACGAGAGGAGTGTGTTGATTTGGGGGAAAGGACATGCCTTTACGGCTGGAAGAAAAGGGTGATTAAGTAAAATTTGTGTTTTGAGAGACTGCAGTACTTGCGGGAAGTTGTGGTTGAAGGATGTGAGTAAACCCATCTGGTGGCATGGAATGTAGAAATGTTATCAAGGAGTGGGGAAACTCGGGCTGAATTCTGATTTAATCTGTATAAACTTCAAGGTTTATGTTTAGATCATGGAGAGGGACACATCTGGCACATAACCTCATTTGGTTCTTCCGGTAACTCCAACGTCCATACTTTTTACACGACAGGATGAATGTTTGCTTTTAATAAGGGATTCCTCAAAGTTCTTTCTCCCCACCCTGCAGGTTGGAGAAAACCAAGTCCCTGGCCCAGCAGCTGTCTGGGGAGGCCACTCAAGCTGACATTGAGGCAGACAGGTCTTATCAGCATAGCCTTCGCCTTCTCAATTCCGTGTCTCAGCTTCAGGGAGTCAGTGATCAGTCTTTTCAGGTGAGGGCATGTACTGATGTGCTTGGTGGACAAAAGGGCCATAGTGCTTGCTTCTTCTGGGGTTCCATAATCTCAAATCATTCAGCTTTCCCTCCATATGGACCTTTCTTGAATTGTATTAGGGAGTGTATTTTCTTAACTATTTCCTTGTTCTTAAACCCTAGTCTGCCTCTGAAAAAGCCTTAGCCCACATCCTGAAGCTGCTGGCTGATAAGAATTTTAGGTCTCTTCCTTTGTTTTGGGGACTACTGAAACCTGTGGGAAGTTACCATGGATAAAGCTTGGTCTTTACATTTGGGTCCAAACCATAGTACATCTCTATGTACTGCCATTCAGAAGCCTTTTGTTCTTCTCAGAAGTTTTACGTTGTTTCTGTCATCAATTCCTTTAACTGTCACATAAAGATTCAGCTTTCTACCTATGCAAAAAGCACTCACCAGGATTCCTAAAACATTTTCATGCATATGTAAACATGTAAATTTTAAGAGACAAAACTTGTCTGATGCTGCTATCATTAGATATGTTGCTTTGTTTGTTAGATTTTGCAGTTATTCTCAAACAATGATGCCAGCTCCTAAGAAGGCTGGTGTGGTGACTGATAGGCAGAAAGTCAGACTCCTTCATTTCTTTGGGCTTATAGGTAGAAGCAAAAAGGATCAGACAAAAAGCAGATTCTCTCTCAGGCCTGGTGACTAGACGTATGGAGGAGTTCAAGCACATGCAAAGCAATCTGGGAAACTGGGAAGAAGAAACCCAGCAGCTCTTACAGAACGGAAAGAATGGGAGACAGGTATCCTTTTGTTAATTCATTCACTCAACAACCAGGTAATGGATGCCTCCTAAGAGAATAAGTATGGCAAGAGGAACCACAGAAGACTCTGAAGGTCATAGTATCTTATACATGGAGTAACAGACAACTTGATAGAATTCATTTCCACCCGCTGGATCAGCCCTCAAACCTAGGAATTGGACTCAGGCCTGAGTTCAGTTTTGGTCCAGCTTGTTCTACTAGCTTGGCTTTAGGAAGTATCCAGAGTATAAGATTATGATTTGCAAAACTGTACTTGTCCTTGATGGTAGACTAGAGTTTGTGACTGTTCTCTATACGGGATTTGTTGTTAGGTTATAAAGCTCGCTCAGTCCCAGATTGTGGAGGGCTTTGCAACAACACCCCTAGACTTCCTGGTGAATCGCAGCACTCTGTCGTCACGAAGTGTGCCAGGGTGATTCTGCTGTTCTGCCAGGAATACTCTTCCTCAGTGTAGGTTACGTTTACTGTAATCTTATTCTGCCACTTTACAGAAATCAGATCAGCTGCTTTCCCGTGCCAACCTCGCTAAAAGCAGAGCCCAAGAAGCACTAAGTATGGGCAATTCCACTTTTTATGAAGTTGAGAACATCTTGAAGAATCTCAGAGGTAAGTATCTCATGGGTCAGGTCACTTGACTAGGTTAAAGGTAGAACCATGACTTTATCTTGAATCCATATGTAGCTCTCTAAGTGATAGATATATTGGGATATTAAGACATTTAATAAACATCTTTCTTAGAAAGTATTAATATTGGATGTAGCAGAAAGAATTTAGCTTGATGTCCGAAGGCTTGAGTTCTGAATTTTGCTGGGCTGACTGCTCGGTGCTGACTGTAGGCAAAGTCACAGCCTTTGCAGACCTTAAGGTCTTCTCTTTTAAAGAGAGAAGGTTGAATTAAGTGATCTCTAAGGTCCTTTCACAGATCCAGCATCCTACCACAGATATTTTTCCTTTTCTTTTGTAGCCTGGCTGGTTCCAATGTAGTATTAACGGCACCTGGATGGCTCAGCATTAGGGGCACCTGGGTGGCTTAAGGGTCCGACTTCAGCTAGGATCATGATCTCACTGTGGGTTTGAGACCCGCCTTGGGCTCTGTGCTGACAGCTCAGAGCCCGGAGCCTGCTTTGGATTCTGTCTTCCTCCCACTCTGCCCTCCCTAGCTGGTGCTCTCTCAAAAACAAACATTAAAAGATTTTTTTTTTTTTTAAGTGTAGAATCAACGTGGTTGTTTTGTGGTGATAGAGCAAGCTTTGTCACAACATCTAGATCCCAGGAAATTTGTGTTTGTGCCTTGTAGAGGTTTTAGGGTTTCAGGTTTCTTTACTAACTTACAAAAAGAGAAAACATTCCTAAAGTCTTGGGATTTTCCTCACAGAAAGAGCCTCTACTCCCTCTATCCAGCCTCCAATTATCATTGGTAGCTTAGGTTTAAGGCTCTGGCTTGAAACTTTGGACTTCAAAAGATGCCACCTGCTTTCTGGGTGCCTGCGTGGCTCAAACATCTGACTTGAGCTCAGGTCATGATCTCAGTTTGTGGGTTCGAGCCCCACGTCAGGCTCTCTGCTTGAGCTCAGAGCCCGCTTTGGATCCTTGTCTCCCTTTCTGCCCCTCCTCCACTCGTGCTTGAGTGCTCGCTCTCAAAAGTAAACGTTAAAGATTCTACCTGTTTTTTACCTACTTTAGGGTCTTAATACTCTTGCAGTGGTGGGGACCAAGTACAGGTTGATTGTCAGCTTTTCTAAGAACTTGATTATGGCTTTCAATGGGTCCTTTAGGATACTTTCTGCTAGATAAGGAGCCACAACTTCCCCTACTTTTGCCCCCAGGCAGTAATAACACTCTTCCTGGATTTTTTCATGAAAACTTTAGCCCCATTCACCTTCATTTGTAAGCTTTATGAGCCATTAAAAACACTTTTTGAGGTTTTGAGTTTTTAGAGTGCAAGCAGGGGAGGGATAGCGAGAGAGGTAGACACAGAATCCGAAGCGGGCTCCAGGCTCTGAGCTGTCAGCCCAGAGCCTGCCTCGGGGCTAAAACTCACGAACTGTGAGACCATGACCTGAGCCGAGGTTGGACGCTCAACCCACTGAGCCACCCAGGTGCCCCTAGAAGTCACTTTTCATCTTCACGGTAATATTTTCTTGCCTTTCAGAGTTTGACTTGCAGGTTGAAGACAGAAAAGCAGAAGCTGAAGAGGCCATGAAGAGACTCTCGTATATCAGCCAGAAGGTTGCAAGCGCTAGTGACAAGACTAAACAGGCAGAAGCAGCCCTGGGCAGTGCTGCTGCCGATGCCCAGAGGGCAAAGACCGCAGCCAGGGAGGCCCTGGAGATCACGGACAAGATAGAACAGGTAAACAGAAGTCGAAGCGTAGGCTGGTATTAGAAGTCCCAAACGCAAGAGCGGCGTAGGAAGCCAGAGAGAGATAGAGTGAGAGCGCGCAGCAGGCTCACTTTTGATTCCTACAACTTAAAGTCCCGTTGGGGCCCATAGCAGCCCCAGACCCACACAGGTACCTATCACAGACTAAGAATCTGGAGTGCTCCCTAGCTGCAAGAGAACAAAGGCAGAATTGAACATGAGAGAAACTAACGCCTGGGAGGAGGCAAGAGGCCCGACTGGGGCTTCTGTCTCCGTATTTATGGAGCTCCCGAGATACTACCCACGTGGTGAACGTGAAGAAAACAACACCTTACACGTGTGAATGAGGAAAAAACAATCAAACAGTAATCATTAACTTGTGGGTGTAGGAAGCAAAGGGTCTGGGGCGAGGGGGGGGGCGGTAAGTGGTGTTTGTGATCGAGATACATCAGTATATTGGCATCAGTTGGAAGGTAATTTCCTGCAGGTGATATAACAAGTTACTCGTGATCCCATTACAATACCTCGCTGGCTAACCTCGGGCGTTTTCGCCACGTGGCAGTGGCTTTCTGCCCTAAGCTTTCTTCTAACCCGTTTATGTAAGTAGAACCTGTCTCCCCACAGGTGCCCCTTTTTGTTGATTGATTCACAAGGCTGTCTCTGAAAGCTGCAGGCTTCATTTGCAGCTCCCATTTTGGACAATACCATGAGCAGAGCCATCCAAGATATATGTATATATACTTTTATAAACTATTGTATTAGCTTCCTAGAGCTGCTATATGAAGTACCACAGACTAGGTGGCTTAAAATAACCGAAATTTATTCTCTTGCCATTCTGGAGGCTAGAAGTCAGAAATCAATCTTAAGTCATTGAATCTGCAACAACCCTATTTCCAAATCAGGTCACATTCTGAGATACTGGGGGTCAGGACACCAACATATCTTTTTGGAGGACACAGTTCAACCCCATTGGATGACAGTTCAACAACTATCATCGATGTTTGATTCAAGATTATGAAATTCTGGAGTTCTGCATCCCTTATCTCTATTTTCTATGTCTAAGCACCACATACCCTTTTTTTCCCCCCTCCCACAATGTACCAGCACTGTGCTTGGTGCTGGGGATATGGAGATGAGAAAGAGCCAGTCCTTCTCTTCAAGGAGCACTTGGTGCAATGGGGAGAGACAGACTAGTTACACCACAACCCACATGTTAAATGCTATCGTAGGAGCTGTGCTTTCTTGGCTGGAAGAGAGCTTCTTATGTCTCATTTAAGCATGACTTCTAAAAAGCTTCTGCAGCTCTAGAAAGCCCAAAGGGAACTTTTAGTATCTGGACTATTTGACCACTTGGTAATTTGCAAGAATAATTTCTAATTGTAAGTCCCTTGAGGGGAGAGACCAGTTTCATGTGCCTCTCTTTATATAGCTTCTAGCACACAGATAACTGCAATTTGATGCTTAACAACAGCTTATTGATAAAGGTACTGATAAACTTTGTTCTAATAGAAACAAAAGCACAGCTGTAGCCCATTCATTCTCTGCACCTCAAACTCAACTGTCTCAGGGATCCTAGTAAAATCACTCAAAAGTCTGTGGTAGCAAAGAACTATGACAGGAAATGATGTGAATTTCTCACCCTCTGAGTTTTCCCAAATAGTTTTTTATTGCGTTCACTTTTTGGTGAACATTGACTTGACAGGGAATCAGTGTTTCACTTCTGACCCTCCTAGGACCTACAGCCAGACCCTCAAAGTAACTTGTTTCAAGCAGAGCTTGGGAAAGGGTGTGTCTGCAAGTCTGACTGTCCCGTTGTTCATCCAACTCACTCCATCAGGGCCTGGCTGCAGCTGTGTTTTTTCCATATTTGTTTCTGGGATGTTTTTGTGCCTCACCCCTATATCTCCTCCTGTCCCTGGCTCCCTTTCTTCTCCCAGGAGATAGGGAGTCTGAACTTGGAAGCCAACGTGACAGCAGATGGAGCCTTGGCCATGGAGAAGGGACTGGCCACTCTGAAGAGCGAGATGAGGGAAGTGGAAGGAGAGCTGGCAAGGAAGGAGCAAGAATTTGACCTGGATATGGACACAGTACAGATGGTCAGTTTCCATCGTTTTCCATGGGAGATCCCCTTAAACTTGCTAATGTGAGAGACACCCTTTCAAGACTGGTTTGTATTTCTTTTTCTCCAGGTAATTACAGAAGCCCAAAGAGTTGATAACAGAGCCAAGAATGCTGGAGCTACGATCCAAGACACCCTCAACACGTTGGACAGCATCTTAGATCTAATGGGTATGTGGAGTATCCACAACCTTCCAGCCCCATGCTTCAGGGCTTCGCCCAGAAAATTAGCTAGACCTAGCCCTGATGAATGGAAGTCTGATACCCTTAAAGGGTATTTGCTTTGTTTCCACACCCAGAGACTTTGGGCTTTACATGACTTTACATCTTCTGGACTCTATTTTAACGTCTATAAGATGGGTCATTGAGTACCTATTGCCCTTGGAGGTGAAAGTCTGTAGGTCAAAGATCTGGGTGTCTTTAGAGAAGGTGTATTGAGGCTCAGAGAGGTTAATCATGTCCCTCAGATCACATAGTAAATTGTGGAGGCAGTATATTCAACCTTCACAGCTAAAGAGAAGACTGGACAGTTTGACAGTCCTGCTAAGGGTTCTGGCCTTGATCCTGAGCAGCTAGTGGACACTTTAAAGCAGAGTAATAACATCATCACTGTATATTTCAGAAAGATCACTAAGTGGAGTGCAGGAGTGAGTGGAGGAGAGCTTGGAGGTGGGTTAGACAAAAGGCAGAGTGAGACCATTTTGGAAATGGTGGAAGGAGTTGAGGAGGGAGGTGGCCAAGCCTGAACTCTGATACAATAATGGTAGTAGTAGTGAGTGGGGGAGATTCTCCCAGACTGCGAAGTCAAGAGTCACTTGCTGATTCTGCTGTTTGTCCTTCCCAACCCACAGTTATACCTTGATATAAGCAGGAACTTGACCTGCCTGATTGATAGCCCGGAAGAAATGTAAAGATAGTAGGGACAAGAGATATTGCAAAATTTTCGGATAAAATAGATTTAATGGCACAGTTTGGCAACAATTCAGATTTGCCCACAGTATCCCTCCCCCTGATATCGAACCCTCATTTGGCCTGATTTGTCAGGGGCTGCAGCAGATAGGGGACGAGGGATTTGATCATGGATTCCAGCCACATTCAGGGAAAGGTTTGGTTTTACCTTTTCAATTCGGTAGGACAACTCTAAAATCTGATTTTTCTGTGGAGTACCATCCTCACCCTGGCAGATCAATATTGCCTGTGTTGTTATACTAATGAGTCTGCTTTGTAGTCCCATTAGCTCCAAAGAGTAAATACCCTCTGAGGGTGAAAAAAACACAAAACCCAGTTCCCCAGTGGAGATATAAGCAGCTTTGTTTAGTGTCCTGAAAAAGGTAATGCAACAAACAGGGCCCTTCAAGAGAAAATGAGAGCGTTTTACCAGATGCCAGGCACTATGCCAGGTGTTCTCTGGTCATTTAAGCCTTTTTGAGGTCCTGTGAGGCAGGTTTTATTATTTTTATTATTTTATTTCACAGAGGAATAAACTGAGGCTCAGAGAGGTTGATAAGTCCCACGGATCACATAGTAAACTGTGGAGGTGGGATTTGAACTGAGGACTCTTTGATTCCAAGGCTCCTGCCCTTTTTGAGCAGATCGTCCTGCCTCTCCGAGGACATGGTTATTTTGTTCCCAAGCTTACTTAACTTTCCCAGCATGTCATAGAACCCGGAATTCTGGAATTCTCCCCTGCTCTGAGGTGAAGGTCTGATCTACCAGATATACATTTTTGTTAGGGTGTTGTTTCTCCTGTTTGCTCTCTGGAGTCCGGGAACAGTAACAGCTTAATTTCTAGGTGTAATAAACTCAGGCAGTCAAATGCTCACACCACGGCTCAGATATGTGAGGCAACCCGACCTTGAGTTTGAATTGACCAAAGGCCACTCAAACCCTTTCCACATTAAATAGGTTTGGCCAGGTGCCCTTCCTGCTGACATTAGTTTTAGATTATATATGGGTGAAACATACCTCAACAAATATGACTACATTTAATATTGGAAATAAACTAATAACTAGCCAGATTCCCACTGTTTCAGGCCAGAATGATAGCTTACATCACCTCCTAACAGCTGGAATCTATCCCCGAAATGTCAAAGCATACCTTGGCCTCTTTAAACCCCAAACCCAGCCAGTTTCTAAAGGTCTTCTAATGGAAAACAGCAAGATATTTCCCAAGGATAGTTCAGTAAACATAATTTGGAGTTGGTTCTGATCCTAGGGTGAGCCGTGTTGGGCAGACACCTTGGACAGTACTCAGTCTCCTATGACCTTCAGCCTTCGTCTTTTCAGAGCGTGAACTTGGCCCTAAAGTGAAAGAAATCCAAGCTTCATATTGCTTAACTATAGAGTTCAGAGGCTTGAACTGGGCTGTTCATAACTAGTAACTAGGCTAGAGCTCTCAGAATATTTTCTATATTATTCCCAATGTAAAATAAGCCTTTTAAAGGCATGGCATACCATTTTCTCTGGGCAGGTGGAAACAGGTTTTAGTTAAGGGTGTAGAAGGCCCTTGTGTGTTCAAGGAGATCTAATCACAGCTCTTCTATATTAACTCCTTTCTCATTCCCTAAAATAGACCAGCCTGGCAGTGTGGATGAAGAGGGACTGATCTTACTGGAGCAGAAACTCTTCCGAGCCAAGACTCAGATCAACAGCCAGCTGCGGCCCTTGGTGTCAGAGCTGGAAGATCGAGCACGTCGGCAGCAGCGCCACCTTCGTTTGCTGGAGATGAGCATCGACGGGATTCTGGCTGATGTGAAGAACCTGGAGAACATCAGGGACAACCTGCCGCCAGGCTGCTATAATACACAGGCTCTTGAGCAACAGTGAATCTGCCACAGAGATTTCTCAGCTGAGGTTCTTGGGATACAGACCTCAGGAGCCATCTTGTGTGGTTGGGGTGGGATGGAGACACTTGAGCATGTTGAATGGGCATGCTCAGGTCAACTGAACCTGATCCCATCCCTGAGACCTTGGCCAGATAAATGTCTTATCGCACCAGTGTGACACTACTTGCTTCCTGATGCTGGGCAGTGAGGCAAATAGCACTGGGTGTGAGACTGGTCAAGGGCCTGGACCCCAAAGGGTAGACTGGATGGAAGGGCAAGCTGCATGGGCAGGTGTTTGCCTTGGGATAGTCACACACTGAGTCCTGGAGTATGGACAGTGTATGGAGTATGGAGTATGCTGCTGGGCTATAGTCAGCTTATTCTTTGAATAATATGACCAAAGGAGAAATATTTTTACTTTGCCCACCCATACAGTTCTTCCTAATGTCTGAACAGAGAGTGAAGTCCAGTCACACTGTGGCCAGTGAAATACTATTACCTTGTAGTGTCCAACTACAAGCTTCTCATTGACCAGAGTTCCTCCCACTTACCACCCAGTTTGTCAACGTGTCGTCCACTTTCAAGCTGGGAGAAATGAGCAGTGGTGGAGTGAGAGGCTGTAAGGCTGGTCCATTTGGAGCAATGGTGCCTGTTTGGGTCCTGCCACCTTCAGTTTCTTCTGGGGCCTAGAAGTGCCATCCTTTCTCCAGTGACGCCATGGCAACTTAGAGACTACTTTTTTATTAAAGCACTTCTGACCAGCAAAGCAAACACTGGGAAAGTATTTACTTTTGGGTTTCAAAGTGATAGAAAAATGTAGCTTGAGCATTGAAAGAACTACAATTATCTAGAAGATTTGTTAGTCCTAATTCAATCCCACTTTTCAAACACTAAAAATTATGTGTGTCTACGTGTTTTATTTTCTCATTCCCTCTCCCTGTAGCAGAGAATGTTTCTACTCACACTTGAGCTGGGTAGGCTCCATTCTTCATCCTTCCATCCATCCATCCCTCCATCCATCCATCCTTACAACATATATTTATTGAGTACCTACTGTGTGTCAGGGGCTGGGGTACAGTGGTGACGTAGTCTCTGCCCTCACAGAGTTGATTGTCTAGTAAGGAAGACAAACATTAAAAAAAATATATTTAAAATTACAACTCTTGTTCATCACAAGTAGTTTTTATTGCAATAACCCCCTGGTTGGCAACCTCATTTCTCAACAGAACATGTTGCAAGACACTCCCATGGGGGCACTTGGGTTTGGCAAAGCTGGGATGGGTCTGGGTTGTGCACACTGCTTTGCATTCCAGCCATCACTCCTCCCCTTTCCACATCTGATTGCAACAGACTGTTGAGTCATTATGACACCCCTGGGAATTGCTGGAAAATCCAGAGACACTTCCACCTCGGCTTGGAAGACATTGGTGCAGCCTTGCCTCTATAGCTCCTTGGCTTTTCATAGATGTGTTTTTAAATAAAGAACAATTCTTAGATGCCTGTAGTCAGTTTCTAATTTGTCAAACTCTAAGCCTAAGATGGAGGAACCAAAACAATAGAAACCAAAATGTCACAGAGCAAGGGGTCCTAGAGTTTGTATTTTTCTGAACATCTTGTTTCGCCATTTCCAACCATGAGAGCACTTTATGAGAGTTAATTGGTGCTGTCTCCTAAGCATAAAGAAGGACTTATTTCTGGAACAACCTGAGCAGAGTGGGGTTATAATTAATATTTTTGCCTTTCTTCCTTTGGCTATGAAATTAAGGTAAAATCAATAGTTTGTGGTATATTGTCATGCTTTTTAATAAATTAAAATCTAATAAATTAAGATCCTGAATTGGTCATCTACCCAAATGGCCAAGGAAAAAGATTCTGCTCCAGTCCACATTAATCCCTGAAATTCTGACAGGTCTAATCACTTAGCTTTACCTTCTGTAGAAGTGAATTTATTATCCTGTCTTGGCATAGTCAATCACATGTCTTATAAATCTCTCACTGTAACTAACAACTAGTACCCAGGAAATGTATATGTATTACTTAGATTAACTACTATATCACATCGACCTAAAAATGTATGTAGCTCAAACACAATAGACTTTTTTTCTTGCTTTAATAACGGATAGGGAGCAAGTGGGCAGGGTGACCCTCTACATAGTCATTCCAGGGACCCTGCCATTTGTAACATGTGACTTGCAAGGTCGCCTTGGGACTCATTTCCATTCCAGTGAGTAGAAAAGGAAAAAGACATGGAAGTGGGAGACACCTGAAAGGTTTCTGTGTGTCAGGCCTGGAGGGGATGCAAGTCACTTTCTCTCACATTCCATGGTCCAGAACCCAGTTTTAGAACCATATCTGACTTGCAAGCGGTCTGAGAAATAGAGTCCCTTGGTAGGAGGCCATGTCTCAGTGACAATCCTACACTATGAGAGGGAAGAATGCTTTGCTAAGTGATTGGCGTCTGTCTCTGCCAAGTATGAGATTTGGCAGTACATGTTCCAGGGAACTTGCTGCGGGATTCCATTAGTTAATACATGCAATTATAGGGGCACCGGGGTGGCTCAGTCAGTTAAGTGTCCGACTTCAGCTCAGGTCATGATCTCACGGTTTGTGGGTTTGAGCCCCACGTCGGGCTTTTGTGCTGAGAGCTCAGAGCCTGGAGCCTGCTTCAGATTCTATGTCTCCCCCCCCCCCCCACTCTCTGCCTGCTCCCACTGTCTCTCTCTCTCAAGAATAAACATCAAGAAAAATACATACAATTATGAAACTATTCCTCAATGGGATGAATCATTAAGAAGGTCATAGAATGGGAGAGGATTCCTGAGTAGAGATGGGAAGTGGAAAAGTGACTCATATGACTCCCTTGATGTAGACATGATCCCATCATTTCTGTGGACCTGACAAACTGTTCCTAAGAAGAGAGAAGGGGTGTGTGGCTGAGAGATAGCCTACTCAGGACTTAGCCTCTGTTATGAGTCTTGTCCTGACTCTGCCAGATTAAGGGAGCTGTGTTTCCTGGTTCTGATCAGTATTTCTAATTGGTACTGAAAACTCTCTTGTACTTCTCCCCTGAGAGTTTTCTGATTAACTGCGCTGCTGGTAGACTATTACACACATCATCATCTACTTTGACTCACAGGGATTTCTGTTTGGAGATGTGGGTAGGAATGGAGCTGCCCATAGACTATAGCTTCTTAGCAGATGTATTTCTGATCTTATCCCAGGATGTGGTTTCTTGTCAGTACTCTTGGGAGGCCAGAAAAAAGGGGTAAGAAGATACTCAGTAATGTCCATTGTTTGGAGTGAGGCTCAAGGACCAGGAATATGTTTATTAGGTCTTCTTTTAATGTTTTTACATGGTCATGGAAATGTCGTGGATTCTCACTATGGTCCAATTTTCCCACCTGGAAAGTAGACATTAAATTTTTTTTTTTTTTTTTTTTTTTTTTTTTTTTTTGCTTGGACTACACTATGGACTACATGGAACTTCCTAAGAAATTCTAAGCTCTGAAGCTTACTTATGGGTCATAAGAGAAGAAATGTGTAGGCACATGTATGTTAGTTCATAGTGAGTGCATATTTTTTTTATAAGTTCATGTAAGTTAGCAAATTAAACCAATGTTTATGCCCAATTTTAAACCAAGCTTTCAACATCACATACCCTCAGGACACAGAAAAAAATGGTTTCGGTTTGTGGCCAAAATAACAAATGTAAACACAAGTAATCAATTTACAAGGCATATCAAGCATCATTATGATGTGCCACCAAACCCAGATGGATACACACAAAAGCTAACTATTCCCAATCGTAAACAGTAACAACAAAACACATAGTAAAAACCAAAATGATTTTTTAAAAAAATCACAACTAATCTGACAAACAAGTGGCTAAGCCCTAAATGAGGGTCCTAAAGGGGAATTGCTATCTTACCTTCTGAATCACGACTGATACTAGCTAATGACAATCATCATTTAGATCTATATCAACACACAATATGTGTTACAACTACACATGAAATAAGGACTAATAGAGCAGAACTGAACAATTAACAAATTATTCATTTTTTTGCTTGTTTACATTGCCCAAATTGAGAGTTTAATGATTTGTCTTAAGATCTCTTATACCAAAAGTGAGTTATTTGAACTGAGTTTTTACAAATACATTTTTGTTTTATAAAGAGCTAATTTCATTAGGGAGCCAAAGCTAACCAAGATGAGACAATGCAGATTAGGTAGGTTCTAAGATCTGATTTTTTTTTTTTAATTGAAAACTCTTAGGCATAATTCACAACTTTGCTAATTATCCTTCCCTGCTTATGATCCTTGGGTATGGCTGTATATTCTTTCATATTACACATGTGACATCAGCTAAACTGGGCAGAAAATCTCTGCTCTAAGAACATTTTTGCAACTGTTGGCTCCTGTCAAGTAAGACTATGACAAAAAAGTGATTAATTCTGCAGCTTACAGAGAAGATTCTGGACAAAGACACAATACGAATATCGTTGTCTTATTTATTAACGTAATTGAAACATTTCGCTGATAAAACTTTTGTCCGTGACTATTCTAGCAACAAAATTTTACTCAAAATATTTCACTGTGAAATGGTGTCGCAACTTTAATGTAGTTTTTATTAATGAATTGATTTTAATAAAGCAAATCTTACTCTCAAAACGTCAGACTCAGTGACCAAAAGTGATTCAGAAAAAAAGCTTCCCCCTCCCCGCGCCAATCCTTGAGACCGTTTGGATCAAACTGAGTTCTGGCCCTGGGCTAGACTGAAGGGAAAGAGTGTAACTCATTCCTAAGTAACTGGAACAAGCTAATAGGACAACCCAAACTTACACGACAAAGAAACCACGTGAAGAATTCAGTTCACTGGGCAGCTATAGGAAGGTGCAGACTGGATGAATCGGACCACAGTGCTATTCCTCGGGTATCCTAATTGGAAGAGCTACAAAATCAGTCCCTGTTTCCATCCTCCCCATCTCACCTGTCAGCCTTCCTGCAGTAGCCTTGGGAGAGATCCTGAGCTTTTCATATTCTATGGATTTATTTTTGCCTTACTCTTTTGATGAATGGAATATAATAACATGCTTCTCTCTCTTAGTCCCCTAAAGTGTGTGTTTCTATCAGTTGGGGAGAGTAGATTTGGGCTGTTAAAATACAAGTCATGTCTCCTCGTAATCCTCTGCCTTTTGCTGCAGTTTGATTATTGAGTCTCACTTTCTACTTAATTAGAACAGCAAGTTCTTCTTTCTGAGAAGCTGAAGCATGAGACCAGAGAACGCTGGGGAAAGTTGGCCAAGTGGAGATGGAAGAATAGATAGCGTCTCTAGAAGCTCTAGCTCTGGGTTTCAGGCACTTCAGTAAGAGACTTTCCTCCCCTGTTCTTATGTACATTCAAGGAAAATGAAAGCAAGAAGGCCCCAGAGACTGCCTGGGGTTGGGGGTGGCAAATGAGGTACCAGGTAGCAGCACAGAACCCCCCAGAGGGCCACTCCTTGAGGTGAGAGTCACTGGCACAAAGGGTTTCCCTCCTGCCTGTTCAGCCACTTTCAGAAGAGCAAGAGGGATGTTTTTCATCGATAGGCAGGAAATGAGGCTCCTGACCTCTCTGTTAACATGATCATTGTACCCCACGCGTTTCTCAAAATCTCTAGCCATGCCAGCCTTGAGTTGGCCTTTGTAGGAAGAAGTGGGACCCCAGAGGGGGAAGTCAGGGCCTAGAGGTCATCCTTGTGGCACCTGGGGCACTACTTCAAACTCTGAGTCATTCTAGTGCCAGCCTTTGCAGCATCACAGGCACAATGTCCTGCCCTGGACTGAGATAGGGGCTCTGACCTCCCCCTAGCAAATGAAGAATGGGGCAGGTTGGAGAATGGACAATTCTACCCAAAAGGAAATTCACATTTCCTTATATTAAAGAAAAGCTATTTTAATATAATCCCTGTGATCCACCAAGATAAGATCTGCCCCATTTCATTCCAGACATCTTTATTGCCCCTGTTGTTTCCCTGCCTATCCCCACAGAGAGTATACACAGCCAGCCCAGTTCCCTATCATGGGCTGCGGACCAAATGGGACTTGATCACAGAGCCCAGCAGAGTAACAGGGTGCACCAAAGAGACAAATGACGTCTGGGTTTTCTCAGATGTGCTTATGTAGATCCTCATAATAAACTCTAACCATAGAGAAACTCCACATCCTTAAAAATGTCATGTTGCCCTAGGGAATTCAGTTCCCTGTTTTCTTTTCCTGGATTAGGACCATTTTGCCCAGAAAAAAGCCTCTTCTGTGTCTCTCTGTCTAGTGTCATCTTGAACATTCCAGGTCTTTCTTAGCCTTCCATAAAGCAATCCTTTCTTGGATTCAGTGGGTCACTTTTTGGGATTTCCTCTAAGTTGTTGAGATCTCTTGATTTCTAAGGGAAACCTAGCTATGGCCTTTCTCCCTTCCCTCAGGACTGCCATATACAATGCCCTATATAGGAGCACCTGGGTGAGACATAATTTAAAAGAAAGGTGCCAGATAAAGGCTGAAAAGTGTAGAAACCACATGCTACCTGGTCAATATCATGGGGGAACTAGAGGGACAGAGAGAACAGGGTGGGATGACCTAAGGGTCAGGGAAACAATATCCTTTTGCCAGGCTCTACACTTGCTTTGTAACCTTGGGCCAGCCATTTAATCCAGTGGATCTCTGCTCCCTCATCTTTTAAAGGAGTATGTTGAATTAACTAATCTCTGAAGTTGTGGGTTTTTTTTTTTTTTCCATTTATGATTTCATGAGCCTTAACCAAACACCGAAACCCAGGATTAGAATCTTCATTCCCTCCTCTGGAGATTATTTTCATAATCCAAGAGGAATAACACCCTCCTAGATGATGCTGTAACATGCTCTTCTGTTGAATCCTGTTCCTTTTCCTGGAGGCCATTGAAGAATGTCACAGATGTGAAATGTGTGCTGAAGAATGGTGTCCCTGATGTCAGATCTCACCCCACCCCTCCCGGACCATAACTGCACTAGATTTTGATAAAATTATCCAGCTCCTTGGAGACCCATTCCATGAAGACAACCAGAAACCCCAGAGCCAGAGACTAGATGAGAGACACAGAGCATAAGCATAAGAGAATAATTTTCTTTTGGCTCTCGAAACAGGGCCTGAATGAGACCTGAACAACTAGAACAGTCTGTCAGAACTGTTTCCAGGAGCAGCAGACAAGGTAAGAAGTTAGAAAAAGAATGAAACAATTTAGTGGCTCTTGATGCCCTCCCCGCCATGACCTCTGTTCTGTGAACCCATTCCCCTGCCAGACACGTCTCCTCAGGCGATGAGTGTGGTTTCTGGGCTCTGCAGGAGATATGAGTAGCTCAAGAAACAAGGCCGAAGTAGTGTGTCTCCAGAAGAAACTGACCTCAGGCACCAGCTATGTCAGCACAGCGAGAGTAGGTGAGAGCCATCAATTCCATCAGGGCAACAAGTTGCTCTCTCCTTGGCCATCCTGGACTTCTAGCATGACAAAAACATCTCCCAGCCAAACAGGCAAAAAATAATTCCAATTAGCAAAGATCTCTAGGGTTGAGTGAATTCCTAGCATGTTTTATTTCAGAAATGACTGCATTGGTAGGATTTGGCTTTGAATATGTGATTCTTTTTGGAGGCAGGGATGTAGCTAGCTATGACCTCCAAGGGCTTAGGTGGTGACCTGAAGCTTCCTTGGAAATGCTGGGCTGGCAGGGAACCCACTGTGCCATCAGTCACAGTCCAAAGGAGAAACTGTACAAATGCCACCAGGATATGACGATAGACTGGCTCCGTGTGATCACAGGCCCAGAGCATCAGGAAAATGATCTTCTAAAACAAAGGAAACAGACTCAAACTCTTCTGAGAAACCCTACTATTCCCAGATACGCCTCCCAGGTTTCAGAACCTGGAAGCCTCAGTCCTGACCCTAGACTGTTGCTGTGTGTGGGTGTATGGGTGTGGAGGGTTTGAGTGGGTGAGTGGGGGAGGGAGTGTTGGGAAAGTGGAGGCAGCCTGACCTTCTTTACCGGGTGTGGCCCTCACCCACATACTGAGCGCTGAGGCTGGTTACAGTGTCCGATCAAAAGGGAGGTTTACCCCACAGGAATGCATTGAGACTACAAACATAAAGAACCACGCAAACGGATTTCATCCAAATTCTATGAGGAGTGAACAACAAAACAAAACCAAAAAAAACCCCCCAAAACCAAAAACCAAACCAAAACAAACAAACAAAAAAACCACACCAAAAAACAAGAGCAGAAAGAAAAAAAGAAAAGAAAGAAAAATAGCCCTTCATGGTAAAGGGCATGCTGGGAAGGCGAGAGCCAGAGCCGCCTCCCCAGAGCATGCTGGGAGGACGGGCCCCGGAGCCGCTCTCTAGAGCATGCTGGGAGACAGATACCAGCACATCTCTAAGGACTGCACTCCCCCCAACTCCCACCCTATTCCCTCACCCACCCCCGACCCGGAGACTAGAGGAAAGTCTGTCCAAAGATGACTGCTGAATAGGGTGTGCCGTGGTTCTCTGCAGGCCCCCACACCGTGGAGGGTTGAGTCAGCAAGTGGGGAGAACAGTCAGGATGAGGAGACGGAGCAACAGAGAGGAAAACGAGGGGCTGACAGAGACTGGAGGGGCCAGTGTGTTGGCGGAGGACGAGGGGAGAGTGGAGCCCAGCGCTGTGTGGCTGCTAGCCCGAGGCATTGATGTACAGCTGGCTCTTGAGAATGTAGTCGATGACCGGCTGGGACAGGTAATCCACGACATGGCCGTCCCCGTGCTGCAGGGCCAGCCTGGATGAGAAGAGACGGTCGTCAGAGGACACCCTCCCTGCAAGGCAGGAGGACTGGCCTGCCCCTTCTCCATCAGAGGAAGGGTTTACCCCACATCCCGGTGTCTGCCTCTGCTGGGCTCCATAAATGGCTTCCCTATGGGGGGGAGAACTTGCTTGTCCCAGGATCCCTCCCACACCCCGGTGACTCCATTTCACCCTGGCTCTGCCATTTCCTAACTGCGGGGCCTGAAGCAAGTTAATTAAGCCTGTCCTTCAGTTTTCTCCTCTGTAAAGTGAGGGTAATGTTTGGGCCTATCTCCTTCAGTTATTAAAAGGTTTTGAAAAAAATAAAAGGATTGAATGCATCGTTATGCAAAGCCTTTAGAATAGTCCAAACACACAGTAGGTATTTCAGTGTGCTATTCTTATTTCACTCCTTTGTGTTTCTCTGCATTCATGAAAATGAATCTCCTGATTGACCACGCCTTTCCTTCCTGCTGGAGCCCTGACAGAGAAGAAGAAGATGACCTCTTCTGAGCCCCTTCTCACAAGCCCTGGAGGCTGTGGAGGAAGGCGGTACCAGGTACGAAAGCGTTCTGGTGATACACTTTGGTTTCTTCACAGCTGTGCTCTAGACTTGGTCTGGCTGCTTCCATTCTCTACTCATATGATGGTCTTGGGAATGTCAGGCCCCAAGGAGCTATTTGTAAAAAATGCACATACTCCTCCAGATATCGAGATTCTAAAAGGCATCTGAGCCCTGCCCTGTGAGACCTCTTCAGAGGCTGGCTCGTTGCCTTTTCAATGCATATACTGTCCTGATCTTGCAAGCAAGCTAGGTCCCTAAGTGGCTCCCTGAACAGTTCACAGGGAACTTCTTGAAAAAGTGGTCTGTATCTGTGGTTTCCAAATGCTAACCCCAACTTGATCAGAATCACCCAGGAAGCAAATTCCTAGGCCCATCCACCATAAATTGCGATTCAGTGGGATTGAATGGGACACAGGAATTTGTGTGCTTGTGTAAGTGTGAGGGGTAATTTTATTGTGCAGCCATGTTTGGAGCCAAATCCTTCTCCTCTCCCCTCATTGGCCATTGACATTGGGTTTCAGCTCTCACCTCTCAATTTGATGCTACTCTTTAACTATTTACACATGAGCACATACTGTCTCTTTCCCTGGTTCCCTTGAAGGGAGGTATAGCCGTGTGACTGAGGCTGAGCCAGTGGGATGCAGGGGAAAGTGATCTGCACAACTCTGAGTCACCTTTTTAAAGACCAAGTTCCTGCTCTTTCCAGCAGTCATGGCAGCAGCTGTGGACCCACAGATAGGGGCTTCACATCGAAGAGGTCAGAGGTCAGTTTCTTTTGACTTCAGTAAGAGGGAAATAGACATTTTCTTAAACTGTGACTATTTTGGCTCTTTTTGTTATAGCAGCTTAGCCTATACTCTTATTAATACAGTACTTCATAACTACCTCACACTAAAGAGTCTCAAATTAAAAACATCCCCTTCCCCCCACAAACCAGCTAAAACTAGTCAAGGACCTGCTCCCCTTTAAAAGTAAATGACTGGAGGGAGGGGCACCTGGGTGGCTCAGTCCGTTAAGCATCCGACTTCAGCTCAGGTCATGATCTCAAGGTTCATGAGTTTGAGCCCCGGTTCCCTCTCTTTGCTGACAGCTCAGAGCCTGGAGCCTGCTTCGGATTTTGTGTCTCCCTCTCTCTCTCTCTCTCTGCCCTTCTCCATCTTGCACTCTGTCTCTCTCTCTGTGCCTCTCAAAAATGAATAAATGTTAAAAAAATTTTTTTTAAGTAAATGACTGGGGACAAATACGTGAAGTCCCCAAAGAAGGCTGAATACCAGGCAGCAGGGTGTCAGCAAATGTAAGGGTCAGCTTGAACTCAGGAAAGTTGTATAAAACTTGTGAGCCCATTTGACCAAGTTCCCTCTGGCTGTTTGCCAAGCGTACCTGCTCTTGGTTGAGCTGACAACAGACATAGGATGGTTGATGTCATCCTTCACCACCATGATGTTGTTCTGGGGATAGAGCAGAGAAAGCAGGTTGCCAGTCCCTCACATTACGCTCCGTGGGTGCCCTCATTCCTCCAGCCCCCAGGCCTCTCAGAGAAGGAACACGCCACAGAGCTATAGCAGCCAGGAGATGAAGGACTCACTTTGTATTTGCGGAGTATTGAGGAGTGATTCATGATCCGGTCTGTGTCAGCTGCGTCCCGGGGCACCACCACAATCCCAAAGTCCCCCACAATCACCTCCATCTGAAAAAACAGAGAAAGCATCCTTTGATGAGACCATGACTCCAGCACCTACTAAGGAACTCCTTAGCAGGTGGAATGATCTTCCATGTGGAACCGCAAGCTTTAGTCTTCAGCTTGCCTTCTCAACTCTACGAGTCAGCTGCTTCAAGTAACAACCTGTAACAGTGTTCGTGGGACGAGTGGGAGCTTCACCTGGCACACAGAAGATGCTAAATAAATACCTCCAGACTGAAAGAATAAATGCACTCCTGCATGTCTGGGCAAGACCTCTCCAATTCCTGAGGCTCCTGCTGAGTTCATTATACTGAAGAGTAATAGGAAGGACACATAGTCCGTACGTGGTAGACACCCTCACAGGCCACAGGTCCCGCTGCCCAGCAAGTGCACCCCAGCTCCCAGCCAGACTACTCAGAAGGATGGAATGCTCCCTCGCTCACCCATGTCAAAGCTGCTGGGGGCTTAAGGGTGGTGAAGAGCACAGAAGGGCTTGGAATGCCTGTGTGCCCACAGGCAGTGATAGGAAGATTATTAGGGGGTCACTTCTGAGATCAGCCTCTGATAAATGCTTGCTGCCATAATGAGAAATGAAACCTTTTCATTAAAAAAAAAATGTTTTTTTCTGGTTACAGACACAGTATATGCTTGGGAAATTCAGGGGGTAAAAATCAGCCACAATCACACAATCCGGATAACCACTCTTAACATAGTGTATTTCTGTCCAGTGTTTCCTTCTTTACAAATAAGTGTATATATCTACAACTGGATTAAATTGAAAAAACTAATCATTTTCCTATACTTTTCATTTAGCATTATATTGTGAGCATTTTTCACATTGTTAAAAATTATTTGAAAACATTAAGTTTTAACAGTCTGTATACTTCATTATCTGTACTATGCTATACATGACATTAAACCAATCTGGTATTATAAGATGTGTACAGTTACTTCTGATTTTTTATAAATATACATAACACTTTGTTGAAGATCTTTATATATAAATCTTTCTCCCCTTCTTAATTGTCTTAGGATAAGAAGTAAAATAATTAGATTAAAGCATAAAAACTGATATATATGAACATATTTATGATGCATGATATAGATGAACATATCTCACAAACATATTTCAAGCTCTTGAGACATATTACCAAGTTGCTTTCTGGAAACTCATGCAAATTTTTATTTTCAAAAAGCCTGAAAGTTACGGCATTTAATAGACTTGGGTCTAGCCCAGGCATATTACTGTTTAGATCTTGCCAGTTAAGGATCCCAGACGGGGAAAGAAGGGAGGGGGAGACAGGTTGCTTTTAAGCAGTGCAGCTCATTGAGTAAGACCTGCTCTGGTGGCAAGGGACCCGGGTCTTCCTCCTAATAAGTGCCACAAAAACAGACATAATGGAGCACTGTGGCCACTTCTCTATCAGACAATTTCTGTATAAGCAGAATTCCACTTCTAAGTCTAATTTATCGATTATGGTTGAGTATGCACGTGCACGCCCGTGCATGTGCACACGTGTCCTTGGGTATTTCCATCCACCTTTACCCTACTTCTCCATTGCTTACACCTGGAGCTATAGTCGTGGCTAGAACTCTGATGTTGCTGAGACAAAAAGCTGGTGGAAGGTACCCTGGGAGGGAGACTGTGGAGAGAACTTGGAAGCTACGTATACAGCATCAGAGCCCCCATTGGGTCGGGCCATTTGGAAGATAACACAGCCTTACACAGCATGCTGCATCTCCCGGTAGTGTTCAGATTGGGCAAACTGGCACCACACGTTTGTCCTATAAACCAGAATGTTAGGGAGAGGCCGGGCAAGGAGTTGGAGGTAGACCAACTACTTGGTAGCTAACCCAAGGCACTGGCTCTCAAATGTGGCTGCAAATTTGAATCACCTGAAGAGCTTTTAACATTGTTGAAGCCCAGCTCACACCCAAGATCAGTTAAGTCAGGATCTCTGGGAATGGGACCCAGGCATCAACAGGTTTTTTTAACTTCTCAGGTGATTCCAATATGCAACCAGCTTGAGGACTGGTGGTCTAAGTTTTGCTTAAAACTCCAGGGAGGGGTGCCTGGGTGGCTCAGTCGGTTAAGCGTCCAACTTCGGCTCAGGTCACGATCTCGTGGTCCGTGGGTTCGAGCCCCGCGTCGGGCTCTGGGCTGATGGCTCAGAACCTGGAGCCTGCCTCCGATTCTGTGTCTCTCTCTCTCTCTCTGCCCCTCCCCCGTTCATGCTCTGTCTCTGTCTCAAAAATAAATAAACGTTAAACAAAAAAATTAAAAAAACAAAAAACTCTGGGGAAGTGGTAGTGTAGAGACAGAGAAGGGAGAAGAGGAGAGGACAGGAGGGGAAAGAGAGAGGGGAAGGGAGGTGGGGGAGGGGAAGAGGGGAATCCATCCAAGTTGGTGTACATGGACCTTCCTCAACTGCCTGGCTATGTAGTTGCTTCAAGATACCTGGTGTACATGGTGTAATACCTTCAATTTGATTCTGAGAACCTGGTAGGTGTTCCATATATGATGCATGAAATAATGGGGCTGTTTGAAGTGAGCATTCTCATTGAAAGCATGAAAACTTTCGTTCGGAGTGGTTCAGAGTGGAGTCGGGCCTCACGGGGGATCACCCTATGGGTGACATTAGTGCAGCTGCTGCTTCCCACTCAGGAACTAATGATCTGAGCACTCAATCAGTAACAGTGCCAGGTGGCTCAGTGGGTGGCGAGCAGATGGAGACCTTGCTGCTTGAGATATATTCTTTTTCCAGAAACAGGTGGCAGGCCTGCCCCCTGGGGATCCCAGACGGGGCAAGGGAGACAGGGTCTACAGGACAAGACACAGCTTAACCACATCCAAGCCTCATATCTGCAGAGGTTTGGGTCAGAGACTGCAGAGCTTTTCTGCAACTTTGGCCAGACCCTAGGGCACTGGGTCTAGAGCATGTTTGTGTGGGTGTGCATTTGGGGGTGGGAGAGGTGTCACACACTAGAGTTGGTGAAGTGTACCCTCAGTCCCATAGGTATCCATCTTGTGCAGGGACTTGGCTGTCCTTCCCATGCCACCCCCAATCCCTGCCTCCTGTCTTCACCTGGCCTCTCTTTCTCCAGGAGACAAGGAGACCACCCTCTGCCAGTTGCCTCCTACCTCAGCAGCTGCAATTTTGGGTCTCCCTGTGCTGGTTCTTTCTCATATCACGCACCTTGACCCATTGGAGTCCCCCCAGGCCTCAGTCCTTGGACCTTTCTCTCTCTCTTTTTTCCTATCTATACTTACACTCTTAATGATTTCACTCAGTTTCACAGCTTTAAAGACTGAAGGCTCCCATATTAATACCTCCAGCACAGACTTCTCTCCTGACCTTCAAACTCATATATCCAGCAGCTCTTTCAATATGACTATTTAGATGGGGCATCTCAAATCTAAAATGTCCACAGGCCCCTGAACCCTCTGACATCAATCAGTCAATCAATCTTCATACCCCGCAAAATGCATTTCCTATATTTTTTTCATTTCAGGAAATAGAAACTCTCTTCTCACAACTGCTCAAGCCAAAGCCTTGGCATTTTCCTTGATGGCTGTCTTTCTCTCACATCCCACATTCCATCTAAAAGGTAATAAAATCAGGGGCACCTGGGTGGCTCAGTCAGTTGAGCGTCCGACTTTGGCTCAGGTCATGATCTCGTGGTCCATGAGTTCAAGCCCTGCATCGGGCTCTGTGCTGACAGCTCAGAGCCTGGAGCCTCCTATTCTGTGTCTCCCTTTCTCTCTGCCCCCTCCTTGCTCATGCTCTGTCTCTCTCTGTCTCTCAAAAATAAATAAATGTTAAAAAATCTTTTTTTTTAAAGGTAACCAAATCAATTCCATCTTCAAAACAAATCCAAGAATCTGCTTATTTTTCACCATTTCCATCAAGTATATCCTGGTCCAAGCCTCCTTTGGTAGGTTAAATAATGGCCCCCAAAGATAACCAGGTCCTAATCTCTGGAAGCTGTGAATTTTATCTTATAAAGCAACATATATGCAAATGTGATTAAGCTAAGGATCTTGAAATTATCGTACATAACCTAGGTGAGCTGTCTAATGGCGATAACAAGTGTCCTTACAAGAGGGAGGCAGAGGGAAATTTAACACAGAAGAGAGACGATGCAAAGAGAGAGCAGAAGATTTGAAGATTTTCCACTGTTGGTCTTGAAGATGGAAAGAAGGAGTCATGAGCCAAGGAAGACAACCAATGCAGCTCAAGAAGCCAGAGAAGGCAAGGACAGATTCTCCCCTGGAGCTTCTGGAGGGAATGTGACCTTACCAACAACTTGGGTTTGGCTCAGTGAAACCTCTTCGAACCTCTGGCTTCCAGAAGGGTAAGAACATCAACGTGTGTGGTTTTAAGCCACCAATCTGCAGCAACAGAAAACTAATTCATCCCCATAGCCTCTCACCTGGATTGCTCAGGTCTCCTTGTCTTTCTCTTGCCTTTTTCAGTCTATTCCCAACAGCCAGACTAAAAGTATTAAAATAGATCATGCTGCTTCTTGACTCAAAACTCTTCACTTAAATATCACCTTCTCAATGAGACCACACCATTTCAAGACCATGCTATGTACACAGACCCACATGCAACCCACACCTTCACAGTCCCTACACCTTCCTAGGTTTCACACCCCTCCTTAGCCTTTGTGTCCATCTAACATCATACACACACACACACACACACACACACACACACACACAGTTGTTGTTGTTTAACCTTATTTTTGTCTCTTTCTCTCCTATAAAGGTAGCCTCCATGAGGGCAGGGAATTTTGTGTGTTTTAGTCATCACTGTCCCAAGGGAAAAGAACCTGGCACCTCAAACATGCTTAATAAATGCTGTTGAATAAGTAGATTCCTGCAGAGTCTTGTCTGGCAGCCATCTCTGAGGCATTAACTGATAAGGTCTCCCTGTCTCGGGATCCGGCAAGGAGCCCATGCTACTTAATGGGAGTTCTGGAGCCCCAAAGAAGTTATGTGAAAGATAGACTCTCACATCCTATGATAAGTAAGGGTGAGCTTACTTTTGCAGACTCCTAGACTTGATCTGATTGGTCAGTAGAATCACCTGGGGGAGCTTTAAAACTCACAACAAAAGCAGATGCCCCAGCTCTTACCCCAGGGATTTTGACATAACATGTCTAGGATGGGCTGTAGCCCCTCTCTTCACAAAGCTCCCTAATCCTTCTGATGTGCACCAACCTTTGGGAAATTGTTGCTGTAAATCACATGAGCAGTTGCCTAAACTGCTAGTTCTCTGGCAGTTTCTCTATCTATGAGATATTCATGAGACAAGCACCTCTGAGGATTCCAGCAAAAATGAGGAGGTCACCCTGTGCCCTAGGGAGTGGGGGTGGTTGGGGCTGACATCTGACCCCAGGAAACAGAAGTTTGCTCAGGTTCTCCCTGCCCAAGAAGCCTGCAGGAGTGTGCTCAGGCCCCTGGAATGGAGCTGTTATTCCAGCAGGATGTGGCCAATGTCTCCTGTGTGTTCATGAAGAATTCTCTGCAGGTCTTGCCTTGGGGGTGGGGATGTGGGTGAGTAGCCAGGGTAGCAGAGCTGTCTTGGTTGGCAAGTCCCTTTCCCGATGGTGACCAATGTGATCCCATACTGCCACAGCACAGTTAGCAGGATCAGGGTACAATCTCCCCCTACCCCCGGCATAGAGTGGCCCTCTCAGTGTAGCTCTGGTCTGTCATGTCTGAGGTGGGGGTCTGTGACATTCATCCTGTTTCAACTTCCTGCTCTTGGGCACAGCTCTTTGATTATATCTTTTCATCCTCTGGTCAAAGGTTCCCCAGGAGAAGCATGGGTGGGGATGGAGAGAGGAAGTGGGAGGAGGCAGACTCTGCTTCCCCAAATGTGGGGAATCTGAAGGAAGGATATGAGACATGTTGAGTCAGGAAGCAACTTGGCCTTGGGAAAGAGAACACTCATGAGGACCCAGGCGGCAGATCTCCTAGAAGGGATGTGAACTTCTCCAGGAGACTGAATTTCATGATCTGCATTGTTGGATTTGGGGAATGCTTCGAGTTGGGGGTGCCCTGTGTTCTTAGCCAAGTACTTTCCTGGGCACCAAGGACAGAGTGTTGAATAAGACAGATATGGCTTCATCTCCTGGATCAATCACTATCTAGCAGGAGGCATTAAACAAAGGATTAATTATTTCAACTGTATCCCTTGCTATGAAGGACAAGGGCAGGTTACTATTGAGTGGCTAATATCTTCTAGTGGTTAATGTCTAATGGGTAACTGGTAAAAGTTTGGGCCATATCTCATGGTGAACTTAAACTATCTTATGGGCTAACCTCCTCCAATCAACCCGTACTCAGGTGCCCTTTCATTCTTTCATTCAACAAAGTGTGTATATGGTGAACGGGGCACTATCCTGGTGTTGCCAAATAAGACAGGCACGTATAGTGTACTCACACACCTTACCTTCCAGTAGAGAGAGACCATAAACAAAAATGTAAATAAGAAAACATGAGGTGGAATTAAGTACAATATTGAATGTAAAACAAAAATGATCTTCAAGCTGAAACCAAAATGACAAGAAGGGGCCAGACTTAGAGATACCTGGGGCAGGAGCACTCCCAGTTAGCACACAGCCTGCAGCCCTGAGCTGGGAAAAACTATTCAAAAATAAAACAAACAGGTACGACTGAGGCACAGAGAAGTAGGAAAAGCAGACAAGGACCAGAGATCAAAGATGGGATTTCATTCCAATTGCAAACAGAAGCCATTGAAGTGTTTTAAACAGAAGGTTTAACTTCCATTGACAATAGGATCCAATGTACATTGATTTACCCAGGCAAGCCTACCTGGTTAGATCCTCTATAGTATCATTCTGAAATCAGGGTTCAGAATCCTGACCATCTCCCCCAAACAGTGCTCTCTTCTGTAGGTACAGCACATAGGTGACTTGGGCCCACTTGTGTTTCTTCTTCAGATGAGGATGTTCAGGGATGAACATGGGACACTCATGGATTTGAACCCACTCTGGTCTGCTTTAAAGGCTCTTTCTGCCACATTAAACCTCTTCTAGATCCATTTTCTAAGACTTGCATTTTAGCAACTTGAACCTTTTTTGGTTTGAAAATATATTCTCTTATTTTTCCTCCAAGTTTATCATGGGCCATTCTCAATTCATTACTCTACAATGCCCTCTGGAGTATAGAATTTTGTATACTTCCAACTGGGTTGCAAAAGATGCAAGGAAAGATGTCCAGCAGAAGCCACATGGTGGGTTAGGAGCTTCTGAAATATGCCCCACCCATTTCAGTAAAGAATCCTCCACCCTTTGGGAATGCAAGCTGGTGCAGCCACTCTGGAAAACAGTATGGAGGTTCCTCAAAAATCTAAAAATAGAACTATCCTACAATCCAGCAATTGCACTACTAGGCATTTATCCAAGGAATACAGGTGTGCTGTTTCGAAAGGACACATGCACCCCCATGTTTATAGCAGCACTATCAACAATAGCCAAAGTATGGAAAGAGCCCAAATGTCCACTGATGGATGAATGGATAAAGAAGATGTGGTATAGATATACAATGGAGTATTACTCGGGAATCAAAAAGAATGAAATCTTGCCATTTGAAACTACGTGGATGGAACTGGAAGGTATTATGCTAAGTGAAATTAGTCAGAGAAAGACAAAAATCATATGACTTCACTCAGATGAGGACTTTAAGAGACAAAACAGATGGACATAAGGGAAGAGAAACAAAAATAATATAAAAACAAGGAGAGGGACAAAACAGAAGAGACTCATAAATATGGAGAACAAACTGAGGGTTACTGGAGGGGTGGTGGGAGGGGCGATGGGCTAAATGGGTAAGGGACAGTAAGGAATCTACTCCTGAAATCGTTGTTGCACTATATGCTAACTAATTTGTATGTAAATTAAAATAAATAAATAAATAAATAAATAAGAATCCTCCACCCTTGTTCTGGCCTCTCTTCCTCTCTGGAGGGAAATCAGGGCAGAGGTTAGTATGATCTGAGTTGAGAAAGTGGGAAGGCATTTCCACAATGGTTCTCTTAAGGGCAAATGAATGATCCTTCAGAGGGGTTTCCCAGAGGAAATTATCCCCATCCCCATTTCCAATTTGACTGGGGGTGTGGGAAGGCAAGAGATTCCAGACTCAAGTCAAAAGCTTGAACTCCAAACCAACATTATCTTTCACGTGAGAACCAGAATCTCCCATGGTAGGAGCTAAGCCTCCTACCCCGAGCCTGTAAATTCGGCATTGGTTTTTATCAGTGTGGGGGCCTAATTCCCTGGGGTGGAAGTGTCCATCGGGTTTCCTGGCTGGAGCTGGACTGTCTGATAAAAACCATCTGAGCCTGAAAGACCAAATGTTTGTCTTTGCTCTATTAGTCCTGGAGCCCTGGGATTTCTTCTGGAGTGGCTAGTGCCCCAGGCTCTTCCTCTGTTTATTTTCCTTGGTTGTTTTCCCATAGCTGGTGGATGTAGGAAGCAGTTGGCCCATGACTCGTTGGCTGGAAAAATGTAGGGTATAGCCAATCAGAGGCTAGAATGCTGGGTTTCAAGAAGTACAAAAAGAAAGAAAAAGAAAAAACAATTTCCTCATCAACCTACTTCTGGTGCCTACTGTTCCACCTTTAGATTTTCATTCCTTCGGGTCAATTAGTAACCATTGCTCATTAAAAAAATTTTTTTTTAATGTTTTTATTTATTTTTGAGACAGAGAAAGAGCATGAGCAGGGGAGGGGCAGAGAGAGAGGGAGACACAGAATCTGAAGCAGGCACCAGGCTCTGAGCTGTCAGCACAGAGCCCGACACGGGGCTCGAACCACGAACTGTGAGATCATGACCTGAGCCGAAGTCGGACGCTTAACCGACTGAGCCACCCAGGTGCCCCAAATGTTGCTCATTTAAAATGCAAATAACATTCAAAAGCAGCTAATACATTTAATCATTGAACTTAATGATTTTGTCTATTTGCTGAAAAGCCAAAAAGCTTTCTCAAATAAAGACCAAGATAAACCTTCTATTTCAACCAGCCAGAACCATCTCCCCAGAAGCTCTTGTTCCCACCATTAGATCTTTTACAGCCTACTCTCAAACCGAAAAGCCCTTTCTCTTTCCACCCACTTAACACAATCCTGCCCCTCATTCAAAGCCCAGCCCAGGTGCTCCCCTCTTACAGCCTGCCATGAATTATACACACACACACACACACACACACACACACACATATAAATATATATATAATTCTTCTCATTGTCTGTCTTTTATGGATTAGGGATCTGATGACTTGTGTGAAGTTGGGCTCTGCTGTTTAACAGCTATGTGCTCTTTGACAAGTCACAATCCATGTGAGCCCTGGCATTCACACCTGTACATGTGAATAGAGATTCCCCTTCACAGGAGTGTGTTAGGGGTTGATTGCACTAATCCATGAAAAACAGTCGAAGTGTTTATGTGTAGCTCCCTCACTAGAAAGTAAAGTGCACACAGTGGGGAACTTTGTCTATTTTGTTTTCTCTGCTCATTCGGCCCTAGAACAATGTCTGGCACTTGGTAGGTACCCAATGAATATTTTAAAACCAATAGATGAATAACAACCAACATTTATTGAGTTGAGTGCTTACGAGGTTCAGGAACTCTTCTAAACTTTTTGCAATTTTATTTTATGTAATATAAAAAACTGATATAATGAAAAAGATATTTTTAGACTGCAAGTGCCTTAAGGACAAATAGCATACTTATATTAGTACTGGGCACTCAGTAAGTATTCACTGCAAGATTGATTGAAGGAAAGAATGCTTAAATTGGAAGTAATTTGCCAGACTGCCTTCCATCATAATATGATGGACAAAGAAGCTGACAGCATAAGAGCCCTAGACAATGGGTTTTATTTGGGGGAAGGGAGTGAGTATAATTTCCTGGTCACAAATTTCCTGGTCACCGTCTATCCTTTGGCCTTGACTTCCCACAGATCCAGGTCCATGCTTGGATACCTGCTTGGGTGCTGGTGCCTGGGTGTGGCACAGCAAAGATCAGGTCCCCTAAGGGGAGACGAGCTCTGTAATAAAAACTCAGGGATGGGATGGGCTCAGGGGCTATGGGGCTATGGAACATGAGTGCTGATCCCCAAGGCTGGCCCAGGAGCCTGGATCTTGAATTCTCTCAGGAACCAAGAATGAAAAAGCCAACTGCCAGGCTGCACAAGCAGTTCTTTTGTATTCCATGGAGAGAAACTTGATGAATATGTATGGAATCTTCTCCCCCTGGAATGTAAGGGGAAGGGTGTGTCATTGGTCAGAGGTCAGAATTCACTGTGGGCTAATGGATCTTTGTGCCTAATAGGAAATGCCCAAGGGATGTGTTAGGAGGTGGGGTTGTTCCTTTAGCTGTGTGATTAGCTTTCTGGGTGGAGAGCACTGGTTCCGGAATCCCGATTGAAAGAACTAGATGGATTCAGCGGAGAAGAGAATAGAAATTGTGACCCGGCTGGAGGACACCTTGGTAGTCCTGCTGCAGGACAGATCAAATCAGCCTCTCGCCAGCCCGGCTGGGGGCAAAGCTGCTCCACAGACCCCTTTGAGCTTTCTTTACAGCAGGGTGGAGAGTCTCCTTTCTCCCCAGACCTGTCTGAACTAGTGGCTTCTCTCCTGCCTTCAGAATCCTGAGGCGTCTGAAGGATAGGGGAGGCTTGGGTGTGGAGCCAGGGCCTATAACCTTCCCAAGGAGCTTGGCTCTCCTCCCCACCTCCTGTTCCCAGTCATGGGCAGATTAGGGGTTTGGGCTCATGATCACTAAACGGAGGTCTGTGGTCAACAAATATCACTTGGGATACCAGGTGATAAGGATGCCAGGTAATGAAGAACAATGTGTTCTGATAAGGCTTGAATGAATGAAGGAATGAAATCTGGGATAGAAGCAGGTCTCACAAACCTCATACCTGGTATTCTCATGGTTAGGAACTGAAAACCCTAAAATAGAGTCCTTCCAGGCAAACTCCAGATGACAGAACTTTCTAGTAGAGTAAGCGGGACTCACCCTGTACCCTGTCTTGAAAGTAAGACCTTCCTTTTCTAGACCCTGAGATCCAACCATCCTCAAACAAGGCCAGTGGAGTAATCCACTGAGCTATTAACTAGTTTTGTCCTCCCTACATCCCCCTCTGCCCAACCCAACCCCACTTCTAGCAGAGGACCAGACCCTTTACTGGACCTGGTTCTCTAATTTGCAGAGCAGAAAACAACGTTTTGCAGTCAGTGGCTTTAAACTCACTGAAGAGATTTTGCCAGGTATCCCGAGGAAGAGAGAAAATAGGAAAGATACCTGTAGAATAGAAAGAAGAGGTTCTGCTGTTCCTTGCCCACCGTACCCCCACTTCTAGAAAGAAGCTAGAGGTCTGTGGGAGCTACTCCCTCCTCCCTGCTCCCTCGTAGGGGCAAAACTTCAGAAGAAAATGGGGCCTGGTTATCATTGGCAGGTGAAACCCAGCGCTGGACTTCCAGACTCAGCCATGAGCCCTGCAGAACTTTACCACCTTCAAGTGACCACAAAGGTCCAGACAGGGACGATGTCTGCGGGGAACCTGATGAACTAATGTTCATGTTCAGGGTCCACCGAAGCCTTTCAGGTTCTACTAATCATTAACATAATAACTGAGACTAACTTCCCATCAACGCTGTGGGATAGATTTGGACTTAAATTTTAATTTGATTTAAATAAATCAAAGGTGATATTTCTAGCACACCTCTTTTGTGGGTTGAGATTCACACTCGTTATGTAAGAAAACAGCTCCTTGATTTTTTTTTTTTTTTTTTTTTTTTGGCCTCTACCTCAGGTGCCATAATTCTAAGGACCCCACAGATTGGCTGTGGATTAAATTAGGGGACAGAGGACTTGGCTGAGTGGGGATGGGGAGGTAGAGCCCTAGGTTCCAGAAAGCCTTCTGGAGTGAGCTTTGAGCACCCAAACCCCTGCTTTCTGTGCTGTGGACTGGAATTCTTACCACCCGGCCAGTATAGATATGGGCTCCTGCTGGGCCCCTTGTTGTGCCCTCTGGGAGTAGCCAGGCTGGGGGCTCTGGGTCTTCAGAGTAACCAACCAAGGGGGAGCACAGCTGAATAATGAGGGTCTTGCTCCACCTTCCCTGTCACATTCCCAGTAAATCAGCTGTTGGTTCCTCCAATTTTTTGTCTTAACCACCATGTCATTTCAGCACCAGGGCCCAGTGGGAAGAGGAGAGACCTGGGGCTCCTTCTCTCGGTCTTCAAACGTCGGATCTGACAACCGCAAGAGCAGCCATTTTGGAGAGAAGTCAGAGGACCAGAAATCAGCGATCTAACTGGGAGGAGCAGAGAGGGACCGGCTGTGCCTCCAGGGTCCCAAATGCTGTAAGTTTCAGGCTCCACAAAGCCTGGCTCTGCCCCTGAGAGGGGGCCCTAGAGATTCTCTGCTCATGTTAAGCAGCCCTGCAGGCTGCCCCCAGTTGCCGAGTGCACCCTCCAGGACTGCCCAGGCCTCCCCAAGGGATGCGCCCCCCCTGCAGCTGCCCGGATGTGCCTAGATTCTTGAAAGAGCTCTGCTGAGATCTTGTACATAACTTGGGCCACAGGACTGTCTACTTTCACAGCACCTTGTCAAGTAGAGAGGAAAGTAAAAGTTCATTAAGCCACTTAATCCAGAACTGAATGAAGGTTTAGAATTTCACCTCCGAGAAATGGTCCAGGGGTGGAGATGAAAGGCCCACACAGTGTAATTCACCTCCGGGAAACTCTCCCTGCCCTCCCATTCCTCCCACAGCACTTCACCTGGAATATCTATGTGTATGTCTATGAGGCTATTTAGGTGAATTCACTTATGAATGTTCGTTGCATGTAGCTGTGTTTCAGGCACTAGGCTAGGCACTTGAGGTACACACTGTCATTTAATTTTCCCCAAATCCTATGAGGTAGGCACTATTATTACACCATTTTAGAGATGGGAAAAACTGGGGCTCAAAATGGATTTTGTCATGAGCTGTGTTGGAATAGGACTGGAATCTTGAGTCTGGTCTTGAATGTTCCCTCTCTCTTTCTCCAGAGATATATATATCTGTATATATATCCTGAAAAAAAAATTTCATAGGTATATGTCTTGCCACCTGACACTTGTGGGTAGGGACTGTACTGCATATTTTTTGAAATGTTAGAATGTGATAGATAGCATTCTATAGATTTACAGATTTAAAAAACATAACCGAGTTGTAACTAAACTTGCTGTGATAATATTTTGCAATATACACATATCTCAAATCATTGCATTGTACATCTTAAACTAATACCATGTTACATATCAATTCTATCTCAATAAAACTGGAAAACACTGATGCCCAGAGAGTTGAGTGCTTGGCATGGGGTCATGCAACAAGTTAATAAAGAAAGCACTGGGTCTGGAATTACTGCCTTGAGAATCCAGCTTGCACAGGGCTCTGGAATTGAGAGGCAGCAATAGATCAGGTTATCCGATGAATGAATTAATGGAAGAGCAAGAATGAATGTATGCATGAAGGGTGAGTAACTTATGAATTAGCTGGTTTATGGCCATCACCATCAGATCTGGCAACAAAAGATGCTGATTCAGCTTCTAAGTGGTACAAGTTTAACTTCCTGTTTCCCTCTACCCCCGGTCAATTTCCAGGAGGATCCTACTGACCTTTTGCCATTCACGCCTCCCCTTCTGCCCCCTTTTTTCTTGTTGAGGGAATGCTAGCGTGGTATTTACTACCCCTTCAAAAGGAATCAAAGGAAAACAAAACAGACGATAACCTCAAAGGGGTAAAGGCTTTTTTTAATCCCTTCCTCCCCCACCTACTGCCTCTGCCACACACCTACGCTGCAAGTACTACTTGGAGAAGGTATTCGATGATTGCTTTCTTCCCAGGGGCTTTACAGGAGCACGCACCGGGAAGAGTGACTGTAAAAATACAGTCAGAGATAAAGCTTGGGGTAGGTGAGAATTTTCTCCCATAGTGATGTGAATGGATGGTCCTGCTGGGAGCTCAGAGGAGATAGGACAGTCAGGTTTGGGGGTGGGGGAGAAGCGGTAGGGAGGAGGGGAGACCGGAGGCTGAAACCCAGTGCACCCTCCCCACCTTTCCCATGGCAGCTGTGTGTGGTGCTGCCGTAGCATTGCTACTCACATCTGCCTCATTCCAGAGCCCCGGGATGCAGAAGGACTCCAGCAGGTCACTGCCACACAGCAGCAAGATCCTCAGCTCTGAGGAGGGGGAACAAAGTTTGCAAAGGGTAAGTGGAGACTCTCAGCCTTTCCCCTGAGAAATACAGAAGCCACCAATTCCTGGGGCTCCAACACCTGGCTCTTCCAGGCAGAAACCTTGGCCTGCCACTCCCCTGGGGCTCATTTACAGACCACTCTTGTCCCCTGTGGGAGGAACTACCCATTCAAGGAGGGTCTTGGTTTGCCTGGTACTGAAGGGTTTCTGGAGACACGGGTCTTTCTGTGCTAAACCAGGACGACTGGTCATCCTAACAGAGACGGAACCAGCTATGTGCCTTATCTAAGGTCGAAGGGCCCTTTGGACTCCATATCGAACTCAAGTGTCAACATTGAGTTTGGTTTCTCTGCTGTTGTGCATTATGCAGGGTTTGTCTTTCATCACAAATGCCGACATGATGGGGGGTCTGAGGGAACACTGAGTGTACCCATGCAGTGGCTGAATTACAGATGTCCTCTCTTTACAGGGCCACCGTCCTCAGCAAAGAGCTTGAGTGCCCTGCCCTGCCCCGGCCCAGGTGCACTTCCTGCTTCTCTGTTGTTCGCCTCCCCTCCTAAAGCCCACTCTGAATTATCCCAGCAAGGCTCATCCACACAGGCAGCAAACTGACTGACTTACTGACACTGAGCAATGGGGAGCAAAGAATCCCGAGATTCTCAGAACCACTGAGGGAGGGAGAGACCTCTGCCAGGGAGTGCCTCGGTGTGGAGTGTTTAGTTCCTAGGCATCCGGGGCCCTCCAACAAGAGGCCACAGCTGTGGGCACCTTGTCCGAAACAGTGAGACAGCCCTGCTCGGAGCCTTCCACAGACCACTGCCTCCCTGGACCTTGACGCTGAGAGATGGCTGGTAGGTCTGCCTGCCTTAGACCCCACAGTCTGCTCAGGGACCTGACAAGGACTTTCAGAGGGTGAACTTGTCCCTACTGCAGGAGTCTCCAGGTGGTACAAAAAAAGGAAGGCTGCTGAGCTGATGACAGTGCCTGTATCTCATTGACCCACCATGCAGCTCGTCCTCAGGAAGCCCTCGGGAGCACTGGGGTCTTAACTCCTAAATATTCCTGCAGCCTCTCCTCTTCTCTTCTCCAAGTCAACCTGTAGCCCAATCATCTGCTTATGTGCAGGGACCTTAATTTATCTTATGTCCCCAGGGCCTGCCAGAATGATTTGCACATGATAGGTGCTCAGGATGTACTGAGTAAGTGAACAATAGACAGGCTGACCACAGAGGCCATGCAGGCAAGCTGCTAAGAGCCTCTGGGCAGACTGATGGCTGTGCTGACAATTATGGCCTCTGTTTTTGCAGCATGGGGGTCCTAGGGAAAGTGTTGTCCCAGCCGCTGGTGTCTCCTTCCTTCCATGTTATGCCGTGGGATTTGTGACCCAACTCCCTATCTGTGGAGATGAACCAGCCTTCGTATGGCTGAGAGGAGCAAGACTGGGCTCATTCCTGGGATCCTATTGTTCCCCATCTCCCACCTGGAACCACCAAGTTCCAGGTCAGTCCTCTGTTGGAAGAGAAGGAAGCTGAGACTCTATAACTCTGATTGCCTAAAATTTCAGTTAGGTGGCATTATCTAGAGGAAGTGCTGGCCCTTGGCTTTCTTCATGTCTGTGGTTCTCAGTGGGGGGCAGTTTTGTCTCCTGAACTTGGCAATGCCTGGAGACATTTTTGGATGTCAAGACCGGGGAGAGCGGTGTGCTACTGGGATCTGGTGCTCAGAGGGCAGGAATGCCGTCAAACACCCTACAACGCACATGGCAGCCCCCACCACACAGAATTGTTTGTTTCCAAATGTCAATGGTCCTCAGTTGAGAAGGCCTGCTCTACAGCCACGAAAATGAATCTCTTTTCTATTCCCAAGCCAGGAACTCACTTTTCCACTCGAGTATAATGTTTGTTTGTTTGTTTGTTTGTTTGTTTTTTTAAGCCAATGTGCAGACAGTTAAAAAGTGGGGCCTCCACCTGTTCTTGCAGGGCCGGAACAGACGCATTTGTCACAGACCAGAGGCCCTAGCAGAGCTTGGGATCCCACGTATGGCCGCTGGGGGGCAGCAGCGATTTCTCCTGGTTTATTGCGTGAGATGAATGTAAGCGTTTCCAGCCCACAAAGCCTTTGGTCTGGGGCACCCCCAGGAGCAGAACATGGAAATGGAGCCCTACATGCTACCTGAGCTAAGAGAAAGTGGCCTTTTGTTTCTTGTGAGGTGCAAGGGGATTTCAAAAAGGGGACTCGTGAGCCACAGGGCCTCCCGGTACAGCAGTCTGGAGGTAAGGCAGCCTCCTTCCCCTTCCACCTCCTCTCCTCTCCACCTTCCTTCTGCCCCCCAGCTCATCCTCATCCAGGGATCCAGAGCCAGGAGGCAGAATCAGCACTGTCCTGCCACCCTCCCTTCCCAGGAATCCTGGCTATGTGAAGCCCAGGCCCTGGGGCCCTTTCCAGCTCCCTGCACGCTGAGGCAATGGCCGCCTGTATCACACCAGACCGTGAATCTATCCTGACAGCTGTGGCCACCCAGCTTTTCTTTCTTGGAAAGAAGAGTAAGACAGGGTGAGGCTAGCCCTGCCCCCGACAAGGCTACAGTGAGGTAAGGAACTTGAGGGTGCTGGCCACACCAACACACTGTGCAAACACCCATCAGCGTGGCCTCTGCCGCAGGGGGAGCTCCCAAGAGGTGTGGTCTTAACACACTGGCCCTGGGTGCTGGGAAAGTGAACAAGGTCACAGCTGAAGCTTGCCACCATCAGTTCTTTCTGGAACAAGGAACTAGAGAAACATACATTGAACACAGTTGAAAGTCTAAAGACTGCTCTGAGCTTGGCCGCTCAGGAAGACTTCCCCGGGGAAGGTAGTTCCCTGCCAGGTGTGGAAATGCAGGAAGTAGGAGTGCAAGACTTTGCTCTCATCCTTGCCATCGGGGGTGTTTGGGATTTGTGTGACCTTAAGACAGTGAAGTGCCAGTAAATAAAGGACATTAAAATACAGAAAATAATTCAGAAGTGAGGAGGTTTGAGTAGCCACTATCTTTGTTGTTAATACAGTTTATTTAATCATTACCTAATATAATCTTTAGTATTGGCTGCATTTAACAACGAGTTGGCCAAAGTCCTGAAACTCTTAGAAATGGTTCTAACAAAACAGTAGGAGTTAACTCAGGTACGCCACTGCTCTGCAGATCAGAGGACGTGACCCCGAGGAGCCCCTGGAAATGATGTCACATCTGCTGGGCCTCCGGAAAGAGAACCTGATGCTCTAGGCACAGTCTTAGGCTCCCGGGGCCATGGCAGGAACACCTGACCTCCAGCCCTAGACACAGGAATACCAGGAAGGGATGGCCTGGAGTATCTTGGCAGCTGGGTTTAAGATCGAGTGTGTCTGCTGGACACCAGGCTGCCCATCATGCTAGAGCCCCAAGCATTCCAGTTGTCACTGGCCCCTCCCTGTCACCTGGTACTGTGACAAAACCAGCTCCATCCTGGCATCCGTCTGTTCTTTCCTCAGCTTCACACACTTGGGTCTCTCACCCACTCTGGAACCTTGGAAAGAATTCAGTTTTCTGGTTCACTCCCCAGGGTTACACAGGACTCGGCTCATTCCCACCGATGGGTCAGCTCCTTCCCATCCGACATCTCAGTGGAGCCACCGTCCACCTGCTCTGGCCTTGGGCCCACACACGCCCTCACACAGACAGTGGGTGCCTTAGTGTCCACCCAAGACTGGGGGGAGGTTGTGGAGGTGGCTCTCCGCTCCTTCTCCTCCTTGTCCTCCAAGCTCACAAAATAAGGAAGAAGATAAGGAAGGGCAGGGGAGCTCTTCTGTCTCATGCAATGTCGTGGGCAAAAGAATGATCTCTCTGGCTGGCACTGAAGAGTAAGGTCTACATGTTTTGGATGAGGGAGAGGAGGCTTGAAGGGAAAATTACCAGCCATTCAGTCCTCCCTCCTGGGAGCTGGCCAGATAGATAACGAAGAGAATGATCAAGCTTGGAACAATCATTCGGAGAGTAGACCCTATTGCAAACAGAACCCCAGGGATTCAAGCCTCTTTCCTCCCCACTCTGCCCCTAATTGAGGCAGGAAGCTCCAAGTGTTTCCGCTTTTCCAGCCACACTTACCAATCTCCTCGTACCGCATCACCGTGCCCAGATTGGCATTCTCGTCTAGGAAGGAAAGAGGGATCAGAGAAGCATTAGGGAACTGACTTAATGCTACCCAACACATGGTCCACCCGGGGGCCTACTCAGGAGTATGTGGGATGGGATGGAGTAGGTGGGAGTAGGGGGTCATCGCCTCCCTGCATGGGGGTGGCAGGGGAGGGGGCATCTGTGAGTGGAGAGATGTCCAGCCTAATATGGAGAGGGAGCACCTCCTCACGGTCGAGGGTAGGAGTTCACATCTCTGGGACTTTAAGAATTAGACAGCTTCTCTGGGAAGCCAATGACGAACACACACACACACTCATGCTGAGAGCCTTCTGTTTCTTTCTGTATTTTAGGGAGGTAGTCCACAAAAGCAATGTCCTCTAAGCCTAGGGAGACCGCTTTTAGACTCACAAGGAGGTGACCCTCTCTCCTTGGTGGTTACCTGGTTCAAAGAACAAGCAAAACTGAGCATGTTGAGATTTGTCACGTGACAGATACAGCAAACACCCGTGGAAGACGAGAAAGACAGAGACTTTGACCTGTGCTCTTAAGTGTGCAATGCCTGCATGGGGGTTCACTGGGTGTGCACTGAACAACAGAGGTGCCACCTTGGTCCCCTGTCTCCTTTCCTCCTCTTCCATCTCTCTTAGTTCCTTTTCAAGATGCCAGAAAATGGACATCTCAGAAATGGCAGAAATCAGCCCCAAAGAGTCAAAGGAATGAGGTCTGGACCTTCAGCTCTCTGCAGAGTTGAACTGGGGGACCCTGAAAGAGCCCCACAGACTTCAGATATTCTCATCCCTGCTGAGCCCTTGAGGGAACAGCCAGAAGCAGAAAATTAAGGAAAGAGCGTGTGTGTTCGTAGCCTATCAGCAGGAGCACAGACACTGACAGAGCTGGGAGGACCTGAGGGAGGACTCTGGGCCCCTGAAAACTCTTCGGCATGTGGCCTCATTCTGTGTGGGAGATGGGAAATGAACACATCACCACTGAGGTCTCCCGGCAGCCCGAGGGCAAGTGGGTCACGCCCTTGGGGTTCCCCTAACTGCTTGGCACTGCGGGCCTGGGGACATTCCTGTTTACCACTGTTTTCTCTCCATCACTGCTTTATAAATGGTCACCCCAAGGCAGGGCGATGTTTGCTGAATGAATGAAGGGAGGGGACCAAGAAGAGACGGGACGGGGAAAGGTCTTTGCTCCCTTACCCACAAAGGTGAAGCGCTCCACTGGTGGGCGGACACAGCAGATCCGGCTTAGACTTTCTCCCACCTTCCCCAAGATCTTGGCTATAGGAGAGAGCAAGACAGACAGGGACAGAGGGAGAGAACCACTCACAACTTATGCCCAGCATTTGGGCCACTTAAACACCGGGGTTGAGCGGTGGGAGGCAGGAGGGTAGAGACAAAGAACAGAAATATGACAGCAAACATTCCTTCTCATTTGCAGTCCAAGGCACAGGCATTTTGAACCACAGACTGGAATCTCTTTTCTGCTCATGTTTATTATTTCATGTTGAAAGTTGGAAAATATAGAAGAGGAAAATATAAGAAGAGGAAGATAAAAAACACCCATAACCTCACCCCTGGAAATAACACCACTGACATGTTGGTATAGTATTTCCTTTCCTCCATTAAAAAAAATATATATATATTCTGCAGCTATGTTTGCATAAATTGGATCGTAGTCTCCATTTAGGCATAGAGGCTATTGGCTTTTTTCATTTTTTAATATGAGCCTTGGCCTTCATGCCTTCCCATGAAGATAGACTTTGTAATAATCAGACATCCCACTTTGGCTGAGGGGGATCTGGTTTTGGATGATCTCTCTGGGCTGTAATCCAAAAAATTTTTCTGAGCCCCCACATGAGAGCTAAGTAATTCTGGCTCTTTGTGGACTATCCTCTTTATAACAGACTAATAACATAACAGCTTATGGCCTCTAGGCTTGAAAAGTAATACCAGGATCTGTCTCTTACAATTGGTCTGGTAAAATATATATATATTTGTATATATTAGAAAAAACAGGGACCGGGGCGCCTGGGTGGCTCAGTCGGTTAAGCAACTGACTTCAGCTCAGGTCATGATCTCACGGTTCGTGAGTTCGAGCTCCGCGTCGGGCTCTGTGCTGACAGCTCAGAGCCTGGAGCCTGCTTCGGATTCTGTGTCTCCCTCTCTCTCTCCTGCTCATGCTCTGTCTCTCTCTGTCTCAGAAATAAATAAAGACATTAAAAAAAATTTTTTTTTTAAAAAAGAAAAAACAGGGACCTTGGAATCAGATAGTCCTGAATATGAATTCTGGCTCTTTTACTTTTTGAGCTGTGTGATCTTCAGCGAACTCCTTACCCTCTCTGAATCTCAGTTTTCTCTTGATAAATGGGAACATAATATCTATATCGCAGAATTACTGCACTAAATGAGAATCTGTGGAAAGTACTGAACATCGTACAGGCCTACAGTAACAGGTGTTGAGTAAATGTTGAAGCCCTTTCTGTCACTGAAAAGGTGGTTAAGAGTGTGGGATGCTGAATGCAGATGCCTGGGTTTGACTCCTAGTCCCACTACCTCCTCACTGTGTGACCTTGGGCAAGATCCTCAACCCCCTTGGAAGAGGCAGAGAAAAATGCTGCCTTATTGTATCTTTAATTCCCAGTTAAAGGAATTATATTTATATTTAAATGCAGGGGAAAAAATGCACACCACCAACCCTGTCTCTCTCAGTCTCTCTCTCATTGTGACTATTTCTCTCTGATGCTCTATTTTAAGGACCAGGGCATCCGTATCACCTTGTTAAAAATGCAGATTATCATCTCCCTCCCAGACCTACTAAATCAAATTCTGGGGAAGGGCCTAGCAACCTGGACTTCAACAAGCCCTCCAGGTGATTCTGAAGTTTGAGAACCATGGCCCCACATCCATGTTGCCCTACCTGCAGTGGGCTTGGTGGACACATTGCTGTTCTGGTAAATGGGCTGAGGGGTCTCATTTTGGGGCTGTCCGATCACAGGCGTCATGGAGGGTGTGTTGACATTGGAGAGGATGCAGCCAGTCACCCGCTGGGGAAAGGGAGAGGTGCAAGGTCAGTGTCATTAGCCAAGTTACTTATGAGAAGCATTTCCCAATTATCTCCCAATGCTCATCTGCTCATCTATCATGGGGAGGCCACTCGGAGCTGAGGGAGAGCGCAGTGGTGGCAAGAGCGGGTTCTAGACACGGCCCCACTGCGTGGTTGCACTAGGCTGGCAGGAGGCCGGACAGTTCAGTGCTGCAAAAGCATGCGATGTACTGTTGCATGGACACTGGTTCAGGTTGAGCCCCCTCTGTCACTACGTGACCTTGGATAGTTAACGTCTCTTGAACCTCAGCTCAGGTGTTGAACATGGACAGGCCACATAGCTGCCTTTCCGGGTTGTGGGAGGATTAACACGTGAGCATTTGCAAAGCATTTGCCCGTAGAGGTAGAGTATTTGCCACATGACGGCCGATGTTGTAACCTTCTGTGTAACGTGCATACCTGCCCTCCCTGCCTTTTTCATGGGGCTCAAATGAGGTCATGTCTGCGAAAGGGCTGTGTGAGCTTGGGAAAGGTCATACAAACACCAGGCACTATCACCACCTGCCGCTTCTCCAGGCCAGAGATGCCAATGACGGGCAGAGCCAGAGAGTGGTGCCAGGCCGAGCAGGATGTGTTTGTGTTGCAGGAAGAGGGGGTGGGGTTCTGGGCACTCTCGCGCTTGCCTGCCAGTGTGAATACACATTCCAGAGCCAAACGGAAATTCTATGTGTATTATCCATTGTCCTGTGTTATCTGGCCCGCTGCTTCCCTCTGGTGCCGCAGAAAGCAGAGAGCTGATAAGGCAGCATTTTTCACAGCTGACCCAGAAGCAACCCCCCCTCCCCACGGTGGGTGGGAGGCCTGCCACTGGGCAACTGAGAAACAAAGGATGGATTTTCAATCCGTTTAGCTTCACAAGGGCCATTGCTGATTCAAGGTCCCTTCCCTGAAAGCCAGCATCCCACCCCGCGGCCCATGACTCGTTCTGGATTATGGAGTCCTGAGGCCAGAGAGCCCCAAGCCCCAGGGTTGTGGCAACCCTCGGAAGGGACCCCTTCCACACAAGCAGGGCAGCAAGGCATCCTTCCAAGCCCCAGAAGGGCTGACATTTGTTTTGAGGGGTGACCTGTCACTTCTGTTGTGTTTCGGACAGGAGGAGGTCACAGCAGCATCCAGTCACATCTGGGAGCCAGCTGAGGCCGGGACAGCACGGTCTTCTCAGCCTGTTTTGCGGGATTCTCTGCCCAGTGGTGGTTGCTGGAGTGGAAGGGGCAGCCTGCTTCCTTTTTAGTATTATTTCAGCTCCAGAAAAGAAAAGGCCACATTCTCATTTAATAACAGGTCTGGTAGCTGAAGAATTTCTTCCTCCCGCTGCACTGCACCATTAATCCCAATGGACTTGTTCTGGGTAAAGAAAAGGACTAGCCACATGCCCTGTGCTGCCCTCATTGGCCCTCCGTGGGCTCTCAGATCCTCAGGGGCCTTTCCAAGCATGGCCTTGAGTCACCTGTGAAGTGTGCCCTGTGGTAGTCTCTCCAACAGGAACATGGCCTGATGCCAGAACTGAAGAGATGGGGAGCTATCAGCTCCTGCTCCAAGACAGGGACTTACATTCTCTGCCAGCCTGTGCCCATCCTTGCAACAGCTGGGACTCCTGGCGGCTCCTCTGGCCCAGACTCCTGCCTCTGGGCATGAGTAGCAAAGGGAGGCTTTGGGAGGCCCAGGCATTTAGACAGCAAAATAGCAGCCAGGCTTCATGGCTGGTAGAGCCAGGTCTCAGGCACGTCTGCAGGGTCCCTGATTCCTCCTTTCCATCATGGAGCCTGAGGCTCCTATGTGACTAGAAGGAGCCCAGGCCCCCAGCTGTCCCCCTCCCCCACTGCCATGTAGTGTGAGAAATAAACTTATGTGAAGTTGCTAAGTGTTTAAGAATGTTTGTTACTACAGCATATCTTAGCCTATCCTGACTGATACACCCTTATGTAGTAAGACAGGATGTCTTTTCTTCCTGCCGTTGTTGAGACCAGCACAGAGGGTCAAGTCAGGGCCACCCTGTCTCAGAATCCTTTCAAGGGGACCGGAAAAGACTCAGGATGTGTGTGAAGGGTTCTGAAAACAGAAGGAAGGGAAAATGGGTTTTCTTCAATTCCAAGAAAGACAAACCTAATAGATGAAGCAACAGTCAGCTAGGCCCTTTCCCTCCTCCTCTTACTCCTGACTCCCTGGCTTGTTGGGAGCCCTAAACTCCAGCACTATTAACATGAAGCACAGCTGCATGGTTGGTGGAGTGTGAGGAGATGGGGGCTTGCTGATGGCTCCCCAAGGAGAAGGTTCTGGCCCCACTGACAGAAAACACAGGTGGGTAGAGGTGCTCCCTGAGTCAGAACAATGCTATCTGGACTGCCATTTCGGGCTGGGGAAGGCATGGTGGCCATGCCAGTGGAGGTGAGTAGGTCCACTGCATCTTGTCTCGGTCGGTCGGGCCTCCTCCTATGGATGGCACAGCTCTACATCCGTTACTGTGGAAGTCGATGGGCTGGTATTGATCTGGGAAGGGTGCTTTCTACATATTCTGGCCAGTGCTGCTGACTGGTGTGGGACTCATTCTAACCTGGCAAGCAGCTCTTCAGTCACTACAACCTGGGCACAAGCCACTGAGCAGTGGCTGTGTGTCCTCAGATAGGTTGGCTCACCTCTCTGTGCTTCCTTTTTTATCCACTAATATAACACGGATCAGGACATTGTCTGCCTTGAAATCCTCCCACGGGGGTCTCCTTAATCCCACCTTGGATTTGCTGTTGGAAGGTGAACATCGCCCCGAGTCATACTGAGCAGAGGAAGCAAGACAGGGGAACAGGCTCTGGAGCTGCTTGGGTTCGAGTTCACTGCCCTCCTTCCTGCTGCCCGGGGCTTGGTTTCCCACACAGCTGTCTGGGAAGCAGGAAACTGAACCAGGTCAGTAGGCCAGCAGCAGCACCCTTACCGGCCCGCCCGGCTTCTGGGGGCCACCCACCCCTCAGCCGCAGCCCAGCTCACCTTCATGAGGTCCCGATGATGTTCCAGCACACTGCAGGTTGTCTGCCAGGTGTCCTGATAGCACTCCCACGGGTCCACCCTGATATGACCAGAAACAGGTTTCCCTGGGTTTCCATTCTCAACACTTTTTCTTTAGTAGTTCCTTCCAGAGACTGTATAGCTCGGGGCGCTTAGCAAACCTGCTCACACCGTGTACTTAGATCCCAAATCAGAACAAACATGGGCTTAAAACACCTTTCTACCCCCCAGCTGCCCCCTCTATAAAACCAGAGGAGTACGGGGCTTTGGGAAAGTTACGTTGTCTTTGGGTTCTCACTTTCCCCACCTGTAAAATAACTACGGTAACTCTCTTGTGGGGTTATTGGAAGGGCCCAATGAGTTTTATATATAGAGTCTCTTGTGCTTGCCCACGAGATGGAAATTCTCCTCTGGGCCTTCTAGGATTGTGATCAGGATTAAAAGCCAGGCCCTTGTTGAGTGGTGGCTGCAGACATCTGACTTGGGGAATCGGCCCCTGTCTGCCTCCCTGTGCAGGTGGGGGGGCCTTGTGGGCATGGGGGGGGGGTGTACCAGTCAGACTGAGAGGCGCAGACCCGCGTGCTGGTCCACCCCTCCTGTACACGCAGATGTGAAATGAGCAGGGATCCAGCCCCAGACTGATGCAGCACTCGGGCTTAATTGCCAACTTAATGAACTGCTAAATTGGGATATTTCTCAAACATTTCCTAAGCAGTTGAGCATTCCCTGCCCACCTCCCACCATGCACACGCACCTAAGCTTCCCAGGGGTAAGATCTCACTAAGCAAAAACCCCTGAGAGTCAGCCTGTGTGTCAGGCTCCCCATACCCCTAACCACCGCCTCCCCTGAGACAGGCAGACACCATACTGGCCAAGTCCTGGGGCTCAGCCCTTATCTCTAGAGCTACCTGAGCCTTGCTAGTGATCTCAGTTCTTAGAATTCTGCCTTCTCCCAATTGCCTAGAGCAGTGCAGGTGGGAAGTGCTGGGTGAACATTCGATGAATGAATGAAGCAATTATTTCAGGATCTTCTAATAACATCCAATCAGGATAGACCTCCTGCCCAGTATTTCCCCCCTGGACCCCGCTTTCCCCAGAAGATCGGGAGCCAGAATGTGTAAAGGCCTCGCTTCTATCCCTGACTTGACCACAGATGTGTTGTACATGCTCAAACCCCTCGACTTCTCCGGGCATGTCTCTCATCAGAGAGAAGGCAGCTGTCTCTTGACCCAACCTACATCTTCAGGGGATGAGATAGTCTGTAAAGGGCAAGCGTTTCTTACACAAGTCACTGCACACAAATGGTGAGGATCACTATTTAATTTTCACTTCGCTGCTCTCCTTCCCGCCCAGCCCGTCTCTTCCGTCTCATTCTGAGGTCAGCTTTTCTTCGTTTCCCTCCTTTCAGGGAAACCTCTAGGTGCTGCTTATTTTTTCCAGGGGGAGATATTACGGTACAAATGGTGCGCCATTATTTTTTTTAAACGCCATTTTCTCATGCAAATGATAACCGTAGGAACTTTGGGGAGCGTAATTAGCATAACTAGTGGAGGAGGCTCGCTTTAATTACAAGGCAAGCCGTGCAGATAATGGCGTCTGCCATCTCAGTGAGGACTGTGCCCAGAGTATGAGGGAAAGGCCTTGAGTGCTCGCTCGCAGTGCCTCTGTGCCACGGTCAGCCTGGAGCCCTAGGGAGCCAGAGTCCTGGAAGGGGAAATAGGCAGGGCCAGGGAATATTCCCTTAAAAGGTAGAGTTTGCAGGAAGCAACTGGGGAGGAAAGTGGAGAGGCCTTTCGGATTTCCTGGCCAGGCCTCACCCCAAATCCAATGATGCTTCAGGAATACTGGATCCAAAAGTCCCGGGGCAGAATCAACACTGAAGCTTCCCTCTTCAGTTTGGTGGGCGTTATGGCTTGGTTAAAAGATAGAGCTCTCAGTTGGGCCACCTCTGAAGGTCAGTATAATTATTCCCTCCACAGTGGGTAACGTCTGGGCTGGCCTCCCCACCCCTGTGGGATCCAAATGGCTGAGAGGACGCCTCCTCCTCCTGCACTCACCCCCAGTGAGGCCCAGGGCCACCCACCTGATCCACACACACCAGGCCAGCCCTACCTGATCCAGTCGGAATTCTGGACGGCCAGCTGACACATGATGAGACGGTGTCGGCTTGACACAAGGCCCTGGGGAGCAACAGAGCAATCACCAGGAGGCTGGCTCCACTCCCCACAGCCGCCCTTGAGACGCCATCCCTAGCCGCCCGGTTATTCAAGGGCAGCCATTTGTCAGTGGTGACAGGGAAGGAGGGTGTGGCCGCCCTGCAAGTCCATCTGCCACAGAGACACACAGGGAGGGGCGGAGGGAAAAGAAAAGGAATGGAGGGCGTGGGAGTACATCACTCCCGACAGGGTCAGTAGGTGGACCTCTCCGATGAAGTGGCCAACTTGTGCCCGGCACAGGGACGAGACTTAACCAGGCAAACGTTGCCTTGTCTCTGGGCTCAAGCTGGCTGGTTGGGCGACCTCCCCAGAGGTGTGAGGTGTATCTGGGGAAGGAGGGGGATGGAAATGCCGGGAGGACCCCTAGATTTTCCCGGACATGAGGCAAGGAGGGAGCGACGAGGAAAGGAATTTTAAACCAGAGCGTAAGAGGCAGAGATAGGTCTTTTCCTCCTAAAATCCGGGAAAGACTTGCCCAGCCCATCACCGGCTGCCAGGGTGGCTTCCATGCCAAGTCGCTCTTGGCCCCCAGCGGGTGTGCCCGCTCTGCTGCTAATGAGTGCCGACGGGGCCTGGAGCTACGCGCAGCCGCGGTCACGGGCAGCTGTTCCTGCCAGCTGCCGCCCGGCCCCCACCCGCCAAGGTCTGACTGTGGTTCAGAGATGGGAGCAGGACGCCAGCTCTCGGGCATCTTGTGTTTCCAGGGAGTGAAGTGGAGATGGCAGCAGGGGCAGCCAGAGAGCCATCAGGTTAGAGAGGGTGAAGGAGGAACCCACCTGTTTTCCGTAGGAGTCGTGGACAGGAGAGACGATCCCACCAATCACAATAAACCTTCCAGTTTTGTGCAGATAATCCCTGGCTCTTTCTAATTAAGAGAAGAAAACCACACGTTATAAAGAGGAAAGGTGTGGATTAAAGGCGATCATTGAAATCAATACATTCCCTCTCTGTAGGGTTTATGTCCTGACAGCTTTCTTGCCATTTAAATGGAAAGTGACAATTTTCGAAGTTATGTTGGTGATTCAAAAAGGTTATGGAAAGAGATTCTGGCCCCCAAAGCAAAAGGCTTTACAATAGGGGATTCGTCCAATTGTAAAGGTCCTCTGCTTGACGAGTGGGTAGCTTAGAGGGATTTAGAACAATCACCTCACTGAGAGCCACTCCAGGGACAAATGGGAATTTACACCTGTGATCACTCACAGAAATTCTAAAATGGACGAGTGACTTAAAAGGAGGAAGGAGAAGCAGTAACTGCCACCACCTTCTTATAATATGAAAGGTGGGCTGATGGCCTTCTCTCAGAAGAGAAAAACCACCAAAACAAACTTAAAAGGCCTCCTACATAATTAGGGAGAATTAACAGGAAAGCCATCATTATAGTTGATTGAGAAAACTTCAGACACAGAAAAGCTTTTTTTCCTTTGCAAGGAGTTCGTGATGCTGCTTTTTCAAATTTACCAGACAAGCCCAATCTCATTTCCATGAGAAAATCTAGAAAACGAGGAAGGGCATGAAAATTTTGGTTCTGACTTCCAAAGGGGTTCAGCGTGCAAACCCAACAGGGCCCAGCTTGTACTGCTGAGGAAATGTGGCCTGGACTTATTTGACAGGCGAGGGATTAAGGGGGGTCTTGAGTGGCGAGGCTGGCTGTGTAGTTCACAAGCAAGTTTCCAGGATTTCCTTGTTGGCTCTCTTACAACTCAAAAATAATTCTCATCACATTTGCCTTTTTTTCTTTCAATGTGAAATCTCTTAGTTTCATAAAAAAAAAAAAATCAATGGACTTTATTCTTTAGCAAAGCTTTGAATTTAAAGAATAATTGAGCAGATAGTATGCAGAGTTTTATATACTCAGCCCGCACCTTCTTTCTTATCTTACCCCAACACGGTTTTCCCCTATTATTAATATCTTGCATGAGTGTGGTACATTTGTTACTCTTGATGAGTCCATACTGATGCATTATGATTAATTAACTATGTGCCATAGTTCCCATGAAGAGACACTCTGTGTTGTAGAGTCTTTGGGTTTTGACAAATGCATAATGACATGTATTCACCATTGCAGTTGCATAAAGAATAGTTTCCCTATGCTCAAAGTCCACAGTGCTCCACACCTATTCATACCTCTCCCCCCCCCCCCGCCCCCCCACAGCCACTGGTAACCACTGATCTTTTTATCACTTCTCTAGTTCTGCCTTTTCCAAAACACCAAGCAGATCATACAGAAGGTATCCTCTTCAGACTGGTTTCTTTCACTTGACACTATGCTTTTAAGTTTCCTCCATGTAGTTTTGTGGCTTGATATCTCATTTTTTCTTCATTGCTGAATGATATTCCATTGTCTGGATGTATTACAATTTGTTTATCCATTTGTACCATGTGTTGATCCATTCACCAAGTGAAGGACATCTTGGTTGTTTCCAGTTTTCACTGATTATGAAAAAAACAGATGTAACATGCATGTGCAGGTTTTTGCATGGACATGGTTTTCAATTCGATTGGGTAAGTATCTAGGAGTGCAATGGCTGGATCTTATGGTAAGAGTATTTATTATTCTCCAAAGGTTCACAATAATGGAGAAACAGAAGGCTATCCTGATGGATCCAATGAGAGGCAAACTGGGTGAGTTCTATAGCTGTGGCTCTCAATGTTATTGCTGTAGTACTCCCACAGTAAGAAATACATTTCATATCCTGACATAGTACATACCCATGTATATGTATAATTAACTGAAACAAATATATTACAATACCCTTAACTACAGCAATGCACACTGACATTTTCCATGTATTCTATTCCAGCAATCATAAATTTAAATAAAAAGCTGATCAAAACCTATTATTGTGTGGCAACCTATAGTTTGAACAACTCTGTGCTGATGTTGAGATGTTAAGGGCAGGGGGAAAAGGGACAGAAGAGATTAAGTTTGCCTTTCCAAAGCACTCTAGCCAAATGATTCAGTCTTACCCATTATTTTGGTCTATAGGAGGCCTGGTAGGGGTAAGGGTGAGGGTGAGGGAGGAGTACTATTGACCAAGCAAGTTGGAATCAAACTTCAGGGGGCCCCGAAAGCCAGGCCAAGGACTACAACTTTTATGCCAGTGATTTCTATCTGGTCAACAATATTCTTTGGACCACTTACACTGGAATCATTAGGAGGAGGTTATTAAAATATAGACTCCTGGGTCTTAGTCCAGAGTTACTGAATCAAAATCTCTGGGGTAAGGACTTAAGAGTCTACATTTTCCATTAGTGTCCCTGGGTGATTCTTCTGTTCTCTGAAATTTGAGAACCATAGGCATACATAGACAACAACCATAAAGTTGAGAAGTATAGACAACAGAGAATCGTGGAAGGCTATTAAACAAGGAAGTGACATGCTCTGAGTTGGAAGAAAATTCACTCGCAGAAGGGAGAGTGAAGGTGGTGAAAAATCCTATCTTAAACAAGATAGTCATTCCTAGTGGGAAATATGGGGTCAGGTCATGAGGGATGGAGGAGGGAGATGACCCATCGAAACTTCCCAGGGAATATCCAGGGACCGCGAAAGTGGGATTTCCTTCTCTCTTCAGACATTTTTGTTTGCTTTGCTTCTGAGACTTTGCAGAGGGATGTGTCAATGTATGTGTCATCAATCTCGTAGCCTACACCTTTATGATTGTGCTAATAGTACTAGGTTTTATACCCAGCAATTCATTAGTTGCCTGATTATCCCCTAACTTGAATGTAACGTCAAGCAAGAAAGAGCTGGCACCCAGCTAAACACAAGTGGCCAGGAACAGATATGATTATTCTCTTTCCTTGTTTCTCAAAGAGATTCCAAATGCCTGAAGAGTCTGCCTAGTGACATCTAACTCAGGAAGTGTGGTTTTGTGGAAACAATACTGAACTTGGAATCAGAAGATGTCTAGATCTTGGGTAAGTCACTTCATTTCTCCGCGCCTTAAGCTTCCATATCTGTAAAATGCCTTCTTTGCAAGGTTGCTACGAAAATCAAATCAAATTCTCAATATAAAGGTGCATAACTCCCACATAGTTTCACTGGAGAATTCTATTAAACATTTAAAGAAGAGTTTAAAACAAAGCTACAGATGGATCTACTATAAAACATGCTAACTGTAGTTGAAAACTAAAATGGTTTTAACTCCCAATTTTAACGTGTATGTGTTTGTGTGTTAGCCACACCATGAAGCAATTCTCAGACGCTAGCAGGTATCCTACGGTCCAACTCAATTCTGACACTATCTACTTAGAGATAGTATCTGTCCCCATAGGTTAAGGGTTCAGCCCTACAAGACTGACTGCCTCCTCCCCTTCAGATGCCAAACTGCAAGGCCAGATTGTCACCTATACTTCTGACCACCTGGCTATAAATCAGGGGTTCCCACCGTCACCTCCTTGGGTTTGATTAATTTGCTACAGCAGCTCACAGAACTCAGGAAGCTCATTTACTCACTCAATTTATTACAAAGGATATTAAAGAATACAAATCAACAGCCAGATGAAGAGATACACCGGGCAGGGTCCCAAACAAAGGAGCCTCTGCCTTTGTGGAATTTGGGGTCTCATGGTGTTTAGGATCCAGCATAAAGGTAAATGGAAGCATTCTGGTTCCCCAAACTAGAAGTTCTCCTAATGCCCTCCTTTTGGGGATTTTATGGAGGCTTCATCATATGGGCATAATTGGTTAACTCAGTAGCCATTGATGATTGAGTCGGCCTCAAGCCAAGTCACCTCCCCAGAAATCAGGGGGTGAGACTGAAAGTCCCAACCCTCTATTTATAGCTCATTTCCCTGGCCAGGAGCCTCCATCCTTAGGTGTTTCCAAAAGTTGCTTCATTAACATAAACCTAGTTGTGGCGGAGAGGGGTTTGCTATGAATAACAAGACACCCATTTCACGTTTATGGTTCTGAAGCATTTTCAGGAACTGAGAAAAAAAGACCAAATATTATAACAAAATATGCTCTTCTTGCTCTCATTTCAAAGGCTTTGAGAGCTGTGGGCCAGGAACTGTGGATGACAACCAGATAGGTGCTTTTTATAATTCACAACACCACAATGACATTGTATTGTATAATTGAAATTTGCTAAGAGAGTAGAACTAAAATGTTCTCACACACAAAAAAAGTATGTGAAGTGATGGATGTGTTAATAAACTAGATGTGTAGAGTCCTTTCACAGTGTCTGTGTCTATCAAATCACCACAATGTATGCTTTAAGTATCTTAAATTTTATATGCCAATTATACCTCAGTAAAGCTGAAATTTTAAAAACGAAACAAGTCTAGAGTCCCTTGCAGAAAATAGACAAAAGAGGAACACTTTCCAATTTATTTCATGAAGCCAGGATTACCCTGATACCAATGCCAGGCAAAGAGAGTACAAAATATGCAAAAATCATTAGCAAAATATTAGCAAATAGAATCCAGCTATACATAGAAAGAATAATACACGATAGCCAATTGGCATGTATTTCAGGCATGATGTTTCAATATCTGAAAAATCATTTAATGTGATTCCCCAAATTAACAATATAAAGAAGAAAATTCACATGATTGTATCAATTGATGTAGAAAAAGCAGCTGACAAAATTCAAAATTCATTCATGATAAAAACTCAGAATATGAGGAATAGAAAGGAACTTCCTCAACATAAGAAACATCCTTAAAAACCTATAGCAAATGTCATACTTAATGGCAAAAGATAGAATGCTTTCTCCCTAAAATCAGGAACAAGGCAGGGACATCTGCTGTCACCACTGCTGTTCAATATAGTACTTGAAGGCAAGAAAAAGAAAAGTCATCGAGATCAAAAAGAAAAAAAAAAACAACTATCTCTATTCACATATGGCATAAAAGTCTACTTAGAAATCCCAAGAAATCTACAAGGGAATTCTTAGAGTTAATAAATGAGTTCAGTAAGATCATAAGACACAAGATCAACAAAAGAAAGTTAATTGTATTTTTGTATGCTAGTAACAAACATGTGGAAACTGAAATTAAGAACACAAGACCACTTATAAAAGACCACTAAATAGACCACTAAAAAAAAAAAGAAATACTTAAATATAAATATAATAAAGCATATACAGAACTTACATGCTAAAAACTAAAACCTGCTGATTAAAAAAAATCAAGGAAGATCTAAATAAATGTAGAAACACACCATGTTTATGGATTAGAAGACATAATATAGCAAGATATTAGTTATCTCCAAACCAATATGTAAATGAAATGCACTTCCTATCAACATTCCAGCAAGATTCTTTTGTGTAAATACAGGCAAAATAATTCTAAAATGTACATGGAAAGGGAAAGGAACTAGAATAGTTAAAACTTGAAAAAAAATGAGAAAGTAGGGAAATCAATCTATCCAAATTTTAAGTCTTTTTATATAGCTATAGTAATCAAGACTGTGAGGTATTGGCAGAGAGGCTGACACATAAATCAATGAAACAGAATACAGTCTAGAAATAGCTCCACATACGTATGGCCAACTGCATTTTGATGAAGGTGTAAAAATAATTCAATAAAGGAAGGATAGTCTTTTCAATAAATGATGCAGAAACAACTGGACAGCCAAAGACAAAAATAAACAACAACAACAACAACAAAAAACCCCTAAGTCAACCTAAATCTCTTACCCTATAGAAAAATTAACTCAAAATGGATCATAGATTTAAATTACGTACAACAGAAACTTAAATGAAAATGTGGGAGAAAAATCTTTGGGCATGGGGCTTGGTGAAGACAGACATGACGCTGAAAACACGACGCATAAAAGAAATAACCCAATAAATCGGACTTTCACAAAATTAAAAACTTTTGCTCTGTCAAAGACCCTGTTAAGAGAAGGAAAACCAAGTTACAGACTGGGAGGATCCACATATTTGAGGATTCATGTCTAGGATATAAAAAGGACTCTTAGAGCGCAATAGTTAAAAAACAAAAAAACTAACAATCCAACTAGAAAACGGCAAAAATGTGAAGAGACATTTCACCAAATCAGACATGTGGATGAGAAATAAGTCTATGAAATGATGTTCGATAGCACTAAGCATCAGAGAAATGTAAATTAAGACCACGAGGAGATATTGCCAATTCACCAATCAGAATGGTTAAAGGAGAAAATAATGACAATACCAACTGCTGACAAGGGCATGGAGAAACTGGATTTCTCCTACATTGCAGTGGAAATGGAAAATGGCAAAAAGCTACTCTGAGAAACAGTTTGGCAATTTCTTAAAAAAAAAAAAAAAACAAAAAAAAACAACAACTAAATATGCTCAATCATATAACCCAGGAATTATACTCTTGGATGTTTTTCCAAGAGAAATAAAAACATGTCTATGTAAAAACCTGCACATGGTTATTCATACTGGCTTTATCTATAATAACCAAATACAGTAAATAAATAAAATGTCCTGCAATGGGTAAATTGTTAGACAAACAGTGGTATATGCATAGCGTGGAATATTACTTGGCAATAAAAAGGAAAAAAACTAGCAACAATTAGGATGGATCTCTAGGTCATCGTGCTGTGTGGGGAAAAAAGCCAATCTCAAAAGGTTGAATACTATATGATTGCATTTACATAACCGTCTCAGAAATTATACAGATTAGTGATGGCCAAGTGTTAGGGACAGGGGTGGGGGCAGAGAATGGAGGTGGTGTGACTAGAAAGCTGTAGCTCCAAGGAGACTAGTTCTATATCTTAATTGTGTTGGTTACATGAATGTACACGTGTGATAAGATGACATATAACTATAGATACACTTTATACCAATGTCAATTTCCTCACCTCCATATTGTACTATAGATACATAAAATGTAACCAATAGAGGTCGAGAGCGTGGGGGAACTCTCTGTACTATCTTTGCAACTTCCTATGAAACTGTATTTCAAAATAAAATTTTTTTAAGTTTATAGTAAACTATGGAACATGGCACAATTGTAAGGTGGTAGTGTGCAAATCTAGGCAAATGACAAGCAAACTCGTGGGGCTGGGTGCTTCTAAAACTTTTCTCTCTTCAGCCTTTTCCATTTTTGTTGCTGTCTGGATTCCAAGATTTGGGGTTGTTATGGCTTCGGAGGTATTGTCCAAAACAGTGTTTCTCAAACTTTGATGTGCATGTGAATCCTCTTGAGGGATCTTGTTAGAATGTCGATTCTGATTCCAATGGTCTGGGTGGGGCCTGGGATCAGGACCAGGATTAGGGTGAGGGGGAAAGGGCAGGATCATTCAAGTGCAGGGTCAGATCCTGTCTTCATTTAAAATTACTTTATTTTGTTCACCATAGATATTTTGCAATAATTTTGATTTTTAAAAATGTTATTTATCTCCATTACTGAGTTTTTGAATACCCCCCTTAATTTTTGCACTGGAGGGAGCTCTCCCCTTTGGCCTCACACTACTCCCAGCCCTGCCCCAGAGTCAGCATTTCCAGCAAACTCCTGAAGGGACCACTGCTGCTGGCCTATAGACTATATTTTGCATAGAGAGGGACTACAGACAGGTGCAGCAGCCCCTGCAACATTAGGGTCCCCGCAAAAGAAGTTCTCCTCCCGCTCCAACTCCACCACCACCTCCACTTTGTGTGATAAGGGCATTTCTGGACATTGGCAGGTAGTTTCCTGGCAAAGCTGTAGCTAGGGCCTGGAATTTAATTTCATGCCAAGCTTCCCGAGATGTGGTCTATTTTTGTCCCTCAGCTCTGCCCCAGTGGCAGAGCCAAATCCCTCTAACATTTTACACTCAGGTCCAACCCATCCTCCATTTGGCCTACCCTCCTTTCTCCTGTATTCACAGAGGAGGCGCCCATGCCATGGGGTGGCCTTGTTTTTCCCTGCTCTCAGCACCATGAGGATCCACTATTGTCTCACAACTCATTCCAGGCCACTTTAAACCAGGTAAATCTCCCCTCCTGACAGCCTGTCCTGTACCTACCAGCCACGGACAGACACAACACAGATGATTTGTCCATTAATAATAATTCATGAGACAGACATGTCTCGTCTGCCTCCTGGCTACACAGTGAAACCAGCTGATGGGTGTAATCTATTCTCCTCTTCCAGAGAGTTAGTGGAGGAAACACTGTGGTCAGGGCATCGATACTAACTCCATTTTTCCTTTTCAGCTGCAATTAGAAATGACCCTTTCTGAGTTGTATTCACAGCTGGAACTGCCTGAATTTTTCTTATTTGTGAGTTTCACAACCGTGATCTGGATTTGTACACATTCTAAAATTTAGAGTTGTTTCTTTTTTAATTTAAATATTAGAATGTTTATTGGATCATAAGGGAAGAAACAAAGTAGGGTTCTTCCTGCTCAGGGGTTGGAAATTGTTTTTCTTTTAAAGGAACCATCCCTGTGGCCTAGCAAACTGAACCTTGGACATTCCTTAACAAAAATTTAGTGAGCATTTCTCATGTTCAAGGCTCTGTGCCAAGTGCTGTGGGAGACATAGAGAAGTAAAAGACATAGTCTCTATTTCCAAGGATCTTTGGTTTTTGATGCAGGGACACAATATGCTCTGCTTAGATAATGGATATAAAACTGAACAACAGCAACATTAAAATGCTATAGGATTTCATGGGAGGAAGTGATCCCAATGGGATCAGGTGGCCTGGGAAACTTTCCTGGAACAGATGAGACTTGGGCTGGGTCCTGACAGTAGAGAAGAGGAAGGTGTACTAACTGTGTCTTTTTATTTTTCTGTTTTCTGATGCTTGGACACCTGGAGCCTTGCTGGCCCTCAAGGGGACACCACTCCCAGGGTTAGCTAAATCCTAAAGACAGTAAACAGTGCACCCGAGAGCACACCTTTCAAGTGCAAACTAACCAATTCAGAGCCCATACCCACAAACACACCCTCTGTGTGGCTCTCTTGCGGGCCACCCCTCCCCCGCCCCATCCACCTGCCCTAATCACCCCAGGACCAGGTACCAAACCAATAGAGACAGCTTCTACATCACAGAACCACTGGAAGTATTCATACTGGCTAACTGTAAACCTCATTACCCTGCCTCCCCACTTCCTTCCTGCGGAAACCACAATAAAGGCTCTGGCCTGTGTTTCCCTGGCTCCCTCAATCTCCTGACTGGTGCTTCCCCTGTGTGGCCCTTCTGCAGCAAGACATGCCCTCTACTCTCGGGATCTGTGAGTGTCACTATCTTTTCAGTGGCGATGGTCCCCTGATCTGTTGGCTTCGCCACACCCAAACAACAGTAAAACCTAGATTTTTAAAGCAGAACAAAGAAACTCATTCCAGGGGGAAAAGGTGGCATGGGCAAATGGACTGAATCAGGAATGGAGTCTCCAGGTCCTACAGAAGGCTCTAGAGCTTGGCTTTCTTTGCCTGAAAAGCAATGATACTGTTTTCATGCCTCATCACTAAGGGGGTCTTGCCCTCCCCAACGTGACCTGGAGCACCCTCCTGGATCTCCTTCTACTCCCAGCCCCTCCAGTCCCAATGTGTTTGGGAAGCAGAGAGCTGGGTGATCAACGTTCCCCTGGGTGGACGAACCGATGGATCATACCAGGTCCTATCTCTCTGAGATGTCTAACCTAAGCCGTAAGACAGTATTCAAGTGAGCGAACCACTTGAATCTGAAAGAAGTACGAAAGGGAGCATTGTGTCTGACATTGACCCATGAGTGGGACCATGGAAGCCCACGGGGCCATTCCTTGGTCACTGCTAGCTGAGTGGGCCGCAGGCCCCCTGTAATAAGTGCAGGCTAGTTATGGACCCAGTCTCCATGGGGAGCAATTGGCTTAGCTCTTCCTGGAGCTGGCCAGCCCTGCTCCCCAGCCAGCCATGTACCAACGCTCCCATCACATCTCAGTGGAACTGGCGGAGAAGATGTACATTCACCAGAACAATGGCCCCTCCTCTCCTCACCGGGTACTCTTAACTGTAAGAGAAGTAGTGAAATAGAAAGTCTCTTGAGGTTATGAGAGCACAGTTTTTTCTTCACCTGCTTACTCCTATCTCTCTGACTCAGGAAGGCTACATTTCCCAAGGCGATGATGACGGGGTCCCCAGGTTTGGGGTGTTCTTCCGCCCAGTCTCTGTGGCCAATGGCTGACCAGAAGAAGAGGTGGGCTGGGCATGGATGCCTGTGGGGGTCCATCTGAGGCCCTTGAACGGACCCATGTTCAGGGCAGCCCTGCACCCCCTGACCAGCGACCCTGGACACAGAATCCAGTTCTCTTAACCGTCTGTCTGCTCCCACCATCTGCCCCCATCCCCAGTGCATGCACCTCAGGCTGCCTTAATTGACCAGGGAGGGTAATGCTTCCCGGAACTCCTTGCACACTTGGATTTCCTCTGGTGCCTGGATTTTCATCCACATGTCTGGCTTTTGCAGCCCCTTCTATGTGCAAGGATGAACCAGCTGTCGGGGAGTAGCACAGAGCGGCATGGTTCCCTTCTCATGACTGCTCATCTTACTTGCTCCACTACCTCTGGCTTGGGAGAATTCATGTCCCTTCATCTTCACAGCTAGGAAATGATTTATGACCTCACTTCCACGACTGCCACTTCTGACACACCAAGCCAGGGTGAACCTCTCATGTGTCCCGGCTGCTAGGTGCCCACCCCGAAGTCTGGCCTCTCCATTTGAATCCTGTCCACTGGAAAAGCTCCCCAGATCCCTGCCTCCACTCTTTCCAAACCACACTTCTTGGAATTCGCCCATTATTGGGAATGATTTTTTTTTCTATTTATTTCTTCAGAAATAGAAAGCTAAATATATATGTAAAAATATGGCGTGAACTGGCTTTCCCTTCAGTGAGACTCATAAACACATGGGAGAATTATTTTAAAAACCCACAGACTGTAATACTAAATATAACTGGGTGGGTGGCTGGGTGGGGGTGGGGGAGAGAGGGGAAAGGCGGGGGAAGGAATAAAGACAGAAGAGCACACATGATGTGAAAATCCCACTGTAGTTTTTTGACAGGTTTCTGTCATTTGCATGGAATCAGGCTCTATTTTTAACTACACGTCTGTTATTTCACACTTTATTAACCATTAATCTTTTTGAACACAAGTTCACCACACAGGCTTCTTACTTAGGGATAATTCAGGCTCTGAAGTAAAGTTTATCGAGGGAATAGCTTTGCTTTTACCAAGTAAAACAAGTAGAGCGCATCAGGCAGAGAAGGGTCCCTTTTGTAGAGATGTGGTCCTGCTGAGGCTCTAGGGCCGGGCCACACTGCACGGGCCTGCTTAAAAGTTAAAGGTTACTTTCCCCCTAAGAATGTTACTGGAAAAACACTGTGTCTCGTACAGCTTTCTTACTTGTGTTCATCTTCCCTCTCTATTTTCCCATGAATCAGTAAAAATATCTTCCTGAATCCAGGGCCCCCCCCCAGCTATGGGCAACTAACTCTCCAGGCTTGCCTGGAACTTTCCTACTTTCAACACTGAAGTTTCCATGACCTGGAAGGGCTTGCAGTCCCCAGCAAAGTGAGATGGTTGGTGTGGTGTGCTGAATGACAGCCAGGCCTCCAAAGAAGTCTGCGTCCTAATCCCCAGAACCTGTAAATAGGTCACCTGAACATGGCCAGAGGGACTTTGCAGGTGTGACATAAATGAAGGACCTTGCCACGGGGTGAGATGGGGAGGTGATCCTGGATTCTCCAGATGGGGCCGATGTACTCACTGAGAGAATGCCGGAGGGCCAGATTCAGGGATGATGTGACAATGGAAGCAGAGGGCAGTGAGAGGTTTGAAAATGCAGGAAGGGACTGTGAGACAAGAAGGTACCGGTTTTCTGGAAGCTGGAAGGGGGAAGGAAGATCTCCCCCAGAGCTTCCAGGAAGAACTATAAAACAATAGTTTTAGGACTTTCCGAACTGTAAGACAAGAACTTTGCATTGTTTTGAACTGATAAGTTTGTGGTAATTGATTGCAGCAGCAATAAGAAGCTGATACAATTGGTCACCCTTCCTGTTCCTAGAATCAGCGTGCCCAGTGAACCAATGAACCACTCCGTCTTGTTCTACATGAATGGAACCAAGGGACAAGTATCAACTCCTGCAGAAGTGGAGAAAGGAAATTGGCTCACAGAAATGTACCATGTGTTGGACTCTTTCAGGGTCACAGAAAGGACACGGTTTTGAAACAATTTCATTGATATTGTAGAGTTTTCTCTTTGAAGGAAACTATAAGTAAATAAATGTATAATAACCTATGAACAACCAAAATTAAGCCTTTGGAATTCCTTAAATTAAGACAATGGAGTTTGCCTAAGAGGCAATAGAGCATAAGTTTATAGACTCTAGGTTCAAATCCTGTCCCAAGCATTACTAGTTGGGTGACTTTGGGTTGGTTACTCAACTGCTCTGGCCACCGACACATCTCTAAACTGGAGATAATATTATTCAGCTCACAGGGTTGTCAGATAATAGACGTAAAATAACACTAGAACCCAGGAAACATTGGCCATACTTTTCTTTCTTGGGGAAGTCTAACAATTCCTTTGGGGAGGAAAGTTATGAGATAATAGAAAAAAAATATATATATATATATATGCACACATATTGGTCTCTGACCCTGGTTCCTGGCACAGAATTCCTAAAACCCTTGTAAATTCCTAAGTGACAAGAGCACTGGGAACATCTATTGTTCTGATATTTGGTTTATGACCCTGATTCCTGACACACAGTTCCCACATCCTTTGGAATCTCCTGGGTGATAGCAGTGTCTTTTGCTGTAAATGAGATGACTCTTGGTGCTCCTGGATGGGAACTGGTCAGCATCGATCAAGCCATGATTAGAAGCTTGGAATTTTCAGTCCCTACCTACTCCCACTCTCAATCCTCTAGAGAGAGAAGAGGGAGCTGGAAAAGGAGTTAATATTTGGTCTGCGTATGTGAAGAAGCCATCATAATATCCCAGTAGTAGGGGGTTCAGAGAGGTTCCAGGGTGCTGAACACAACATGGGGAAGGTGACACATCTGAACTCCATGGGGACAGAAGCTCCTAAGCTTGGGACCCTCTCAGACCTCACCCTATGTATCTCTTCATCTGGCTGTTCCTCTGTATCCTTTAATAAGCTAGTAAATGGGGGCGCCTGGGTGACTCAGTCAGTTAAGCCCCAGACTTTGGCTCAGGTCATTCCCAATCTCGCGGTTCATGAATTCAAGCCCCACATCGGGCTCTCTGCTGTCAGCGTGGAGCCCGCTTCAGACCTGCTGTCTCTCTCTGTCTCTGCACACACCCTCTCTCTCAAAAATAAAATAAACATTAAAAAAAAAAGTAAGCTGGTAAATACAGGTAAGTGTAAATATAGGTATTTCCCTGAGTTCTGTGAGCCACTCTAGCACATTAATCAAACCCAAGGAAGGGTCTTCAGAACCTCCGATCCACAGCCGGTGGTTGGGCAAAAGCACAGGTGACAAACCTGGGCTTGTTACTGGCTCCTGAGATGTGTGTGAGTAGGGGGAGGGGGCCACACTGGCGGGACTGAGACCTTACCTGTGGGATCTGGTGCTATCTCCAGGTAGGTAGTGGCAGAATTGAGTTAAGTTGTAGGACATCCAGCTAGTGTCACAGAGAAGGGCTTGTCTTGGGGAAAAACCTCCACGCAACTGGTGACCAGAAATGTCAGAAGCTTGAGCAATAAAGGAGACATCCAGGGAAGAGAGTCCTAGTATGGAAGAACTGAGTTTTTCCCTACATAGAAGGTGGAAAACTGAGTTTTTTCCTTATTACAAAAGTGAAGTTGGGACAAGGAAAAATCAAAAACTCTTAAAAAAAAAATATGCAGCTTGTCATTGTAGGGCTATTAAGTGTAAATCTTACTTTCGTCCTAACGCCCTTGGTGCCCCTGCAATGAGAGATTTTTCTTGGTGCTTGCTGTAGCTGTCCTACCCTCGATTAGAGAGAGCAGATGTGCCTCTCTGGGCTTGAGAAGCCATTTCTGGAGAACGAGTGTCTGACTATCCCCAGCCCCTGAACTCCCCTCGTCCTTAAGTGCAACCCAACAGAAGTTTCCTAGTAATGCCAGACAAGCCAAGACTGGGTGTGGGGGCTTGCTGTGCTTGGGCAGATTTCAACTCTCTTCAGTGTAAGCTGAGTGGCCGGGATGTGTTTGGATGATGGATGGAGGAGAATGGCACACGCAGGAAATGTCAGGCTGGCCCACTGCTCTCAAGGTTATTGATCGCGCTCTGCTGGTGGCTGGACAGAGGGGCTTTCTGCTGCAATGGATGAGACTGCTTTCAAAGGTTTCATTTGTCTTCGGCAACTCTCAGAGCTCACAGAGGGTTTTGCTGCCTCTCCCCAAGCTGACCTGGAGGCATGACTCCAAGGGACATCAGCAGGAAATGATCCTACAATGGCCTTCAGGATCGTGATGTGAAATCAGATACTTTTGTTGTATATTCCTTAAGGCAACATTTTTTTTTTTATAAATGATCCAATTAGTGTCAGTGAGAATGAGGGGAAGTGTGCACTCTAACACACAGTCGGTGGGAGTACAAATTGATTGCCTTTTAGGAAAGCAATATGGCAGTCAGCATTTATCAAAATGACAAATGGGCATAACCTCTGACCTGGCAATTTCCCTTCCAGGAATCATTACTACAGAAAACACCTGCACATGCGCACAGACGTGTGTTCAAAAGGATGTTTCACTTCAGCATTATTTGTAATAATAAAAAATCAGAAATAAATGTGGAAGCTATCAGACAAATTACAACACATACAGCCAAAGGAATATTATGTAGCCATTAAAAAGAATGGGGTAGACCTATTCAGTCTGACAAGGGAAGGGCTCTAAGACAAGACACATTGTTAAAAATAAATTCAACAATGAATTTTGAAAAAAATTCAAGTCACAGAACAATACCTATAGTATGGTGGCATTTGAATAAAACTATATGCATGTAAAATAATTTCAGGCAGTGATTATGAGAGCAATGAAGAAAATAAAATGGGGAGGGGAGGTAGAGATTGGGTGTTGTGAGTGAACTTCTCTGCAGAAGTGACAAGGAGGCAGAGAAGTGAATGACAGGGCACCAGCCACACGAAGACCAGGAGGGAAAGTGTGGAAGATCATGGGGTACAGCGGGTACAAAGTCCAGGCTGGTGCTGATGTCAGGGAGGTTGGAGGGAGACCAACCAGGAAGGGCCTTGGGAACAGGGAAGAAGTTTGGGATTTTATTTTAAGCGCTTGGATGGTTGTAAGCAGGAGAATGATATTTTTTGAAATTTTAAAATTTGAAATGTTGACAATTTTGCAATTTTCAAAAACCTGAAAGCTCATCTGGCTATTGGGTAGAAAAATTGTGGGGGGAGCAAGGGTGGAGGTAGTGAGACCGATTAGGTGACGATTACGAGTCCAGGAGAGAAATGACAGGCATGAAACTGCAAATGGCCAGGCCTCCCATCTGAAGGAGCCACGGTAAATGGCATCTTATAAGGTGGTTGATAATTAAGACATTATTTTAAAAAGTATAAAGGCCTGCATGAAGTAGAGAGTAATATTACAGTGGGATTAAATTTTGCAATAGCTGATTAATTATGAAGGTTATTTTGTCAGGACCGTATTTGATCTGGTCAGATCCTTTCTCTAGAACATGGCTTTTTATTCAACAATCTGATATTACATTGTTAGTTTATGAAATGGGTAGCGGTGGCTCCCCCAAACCCAAGAGTTGAAAGCAGACCCCAAGAACTATGAAAACCTGTACAAAATTCCTAAGTAAGCAGTAAATCCCATATTCTCATGCTCTTAAGTATATTATGCATGTGCTTAAGCATACTTCCCTCTCTGGGTTTTGTTCCTTTTTTAGCTGAAGTTACAGTGCCCCCTAGAAGACCAGACTTGATATTCTCATCCTAATTTTAGGCACAACAAGTATTTTCTCTTGGATGAACCCTCTGAGCAGTTTCCTGAAAAATTAGGGTGGACACCTGAAGACTCATGGAAATTCACCCTGGGCGGTCCACAGCTCGGCTCTTTGGAATGTACAAGATGAGCTTTGTGACCTTCTGCCGGGAGGGCAGTTCTAATTACAGAGCAAAGAGAAAGACTGCCAGGATCAGGTAAATGTGCAGCCAGTCTGGGCGGGGCCCAGACGGACGCTCCCAAACATTCTTAAGATGCCGTGTTTCTAATTATTGAAAGACCTTGGAGAGGAAATCTGGATCTTACTACCTCTAGGTCAGCTTCCCATACTGCCCTGATCTTGAGACGGCTCTCAGAAACTCCTGTGTGAACAGCCAGCACAGAACATGACAGAGTCCTAAGACTTTCGATCTAGCACCCAGGGTAATACCGCAAGCCCTGTCTTCCAGAACGCCTCACACGTCAAATCACAACTATTTCTCTTCGCTCCATCAGCCCAAGCCGAATCAAATGCCTTTAACCTGTTCTGGTCCCTCTCCTGTCCCCAGTGGTTTCTCAAGAAGACCAGGAAGACCACTATTCCTAAGGCAGTGCTAGATCAGTTTGCAACCAGGTTGATTTTGCTCTCCAGGGGACATTTGGCAATGTCTGGAGACGATTTTCGTTGTTGCAGTTGGAAGGGGGGTACGACTAGCTTTTAGCTGGTAAAGGCCAGGATACTGCTAAACATCCTGCAGGGCTCAGCACAGCCTCCACAACAAAGAATTACCTGGTCCACTATGTCAACAGTACCAAGAATGAGAGACCATGTTCGAGATACATAAAACAAGGCCTCTGTCTGAAAGGTAAAGTGGGAACTAATGATGCTAACACAGGTGGAAGAATTATAGCCCCAAGAGAAGAAAAACAAGGGTATTGAGATTTCAGTGTCCACCTTTCCACCCCTTCTAGCTCAAGGGACTGTTACTGGGAAAAGTGACCAAGTCAAATATCATTAGGACAAAATGCCCCATGTGACAAAAGGATTTCCAAGTGATCCGGGAGGGTTGTAAGAGATTAGTCCGGAGGTTCGTGTCACCCTAAGAGGCTGAATATCCAGACTCGCCTCTGAGTGAAGGATGGTGCTTCTGTTCAGCTGCCTTCTCCCCCTCTAGCTGCTCCCATCCCTTCGCTTTTACAAACGGAACCTCAGCTTAGGGAGTCATGCATCTAAGCTCCAGAAATCCCCCTGAGCTGACAGAAAGAATGGTTTCTGTGCACAGTACTTAAAAAGCACAGGAGTTTGGACCAAGCAGACTGAGCGATTTAGGGAATCCTTGGCTAGAGATCAAGGGAGACCCTTTCTCCTTGCAGGCCCTAATTAATTCATGGTTCCTTATGAAAACCACCGTAAGGGGAATAATTCAGACAAGCAACAGCAAAAGGATTTTTCAGCCATCTATTTTCTAGGCTCAGAGTAATATTATATAATAATCAGGTAAAACAAATTGCACTGTTTTCTTGGCACTCTGCTGCTAAAGATTTTTTTTTCTTTCTGGAAGTTCAAATGGCAGGGACCTGTTTACACTGTCTTGGCAGGCAGTGGACAGAGAGGCTTTCTCTAGCCAAGCTCCCTTGGAAGGACCTGCCTCCCACTTCTCAGGTCAGGGGACAGGAGGGTCTGCTTTGTAACCTGATGAGTAAGAGCCACAAAATGCAGTTACTACTTTTCTCATTCAGAACCTGAGAAGTGGGCAAGATAGTTGTGCAATACGCTCACACTTCTGGCCCCCTACACACACACGTGCACGCGCACACACACGCACACACATCTCTCCTGGTGTTCTACCCAATTTAACCAAACAGATTTAGAAATTTGGGAGCATACTATGAAATAGGGAAAGACGGAGAATCACTTTTTCTAAGCACATTGTCACAGGTTTGTGTTGTCTTTTAAAATATTTTTATTTTTATTTTATTTTTAATTTTTTTAACATTTATTTATTATTGAGAGAGACAGAGAATGAGCATGGGAGGGGCAGAGAGAGGAAGAGACACAGAATCCAAAGCAGGTTCCAGGCTCTGAGCTGTCAGCACAAAGCCCGACGCGGGGCCCGAACGCACAAGCCACGAGGTTATGACCTGACCCGAAGTCGGATGCCCAACTGACTGAGCCACCCAGGTGCCCCAAAATATTTTTATTTTTAAATAATTTCAGACTTAAAGACAAGTTGCAGAAATCCCATACACCATACCATTCACTCAGATTCCCCACTTGTTAATATCTTACCCTTGCTTTATCATTTTTGCTTTGTGCATACTCGATTATTATTACTTTTTAAACTATTTGGTAGTAAGCTGCCTCTTTGCTCCTAAATACTCCCGTGTGTATGTCCTAACAAAAAGGGCATATTAGTGACAGTTTATTAAGCTCATCCTTTTCCAACTGAAGGACAGCTGAACAACTGGCAAATAGCTTAAAAGTCTGGCAAGCAGAATAGGATTTTCCAAGGATCTCCTGTTATATCTGGATTCAAATCCTGGCCTCACTGCTTTCCGGCAGTGTGACTTTGGATACCTACTTAGGTTTCTTCATCTGTACAATGGGGGAAATGCTGGTATCTCTTTCATAGGTCGCTGGGAGGACCAAATGAACTAAGTCACCAAGTAAGACTACATACAGACAGGCTTAACGTGTGAAACAATACACAATAACAATAGTCTTCATGGTAGCTACTGTCTCCTTTTCTTTCCACTTCTTACTTCCCTGTAATTATTTAGGATTATTATTCTCCAGTATTTCTGTAGCCAGTACCCTTTGCTATGAAGTCTAGTCCCCCTGTTTTCATTGGCGGAGCTGACATCAAACATGTAATCTCCCTAATTTCTTTCTCTCCCTGATAGTTCCCCTCCCCACACACCCACATCAGTCTTCTGTTCAATTTAACCATGACACATTTAGAAATTTATAAGCACACTACAGAGCAGAATAGAACAAAACTTCATTTCTTGTAAGGTTATTAAAATACCTGTGCTTTAAAGTAAGACAACCACTTATATATATACAATGGAATATTATGATCAAAAAGAATGAAATCTTGCCATTTGCAACTATGTGGATGGAACTAGAGGGTATTATGCTAAGCAAAATTAGTCAGAGAAAGACAAATATGATTTCACTCATATGAGGAATTTAAGATACAAAACAGATGAGGATAAGGGAAGGGAAGCAAAAATAATATAAAAACAAGGAGGGGGACAAAACATAAGAGACTCTTAAATAGAGAACAAACTGAGGGTTGCTGGAGGGGCTGTGAGTGGGGGGATGGGCTAAATGGGTAAGGGGCATTAAGGAGGGCACTTGTTGGGATGAGCACTGGGTGTTATGCATAGGGGATGAATCACTGGAATCTATTCCTGACATCATCATCGCACTATATACTAACTAACTTGGAATGTAAATTAAAAAATTGAAAAGTAAAAAAAATTAAGAAATGTAGGACAACCACAAAGAACCTAGTGTGCATGAGATCACATCTCTTCACAAGCAATGGGGTGGTGGTGATTTGAGCTATTTACCCCTGAACACAGGGAGACCCTGGCTTTGGGGTATTTGGGTCAACCAGTTGTACTTTCCTTCCCTAGACATGGATAATTGGGTATTTGGTTAGGAAGAAAAAAAGAAAACTAATATTTAAAGTACGCTTACTATGTCCCCGGCCCTTTCACAAGATGTTTAGATATTTCCACTTCCAAGCATTTGTTTTTGAGACACAGACCTTTAAAAATCCAGTGACAACAGGTCAGATCAATTAATCACTAGCTACTATCAATGGGCAGCTCCAAAGGCAAAGGCTGGAAGAAATGCCTTGAAGCAGAAAGCTGTGGTTTGAGTTTTCTCTCCAGGGACCTGCCAGGTGTGTGGCTACTGGGAACAGGGTGGCTTTGGCTGAGGCACAGCCTGGGGCCTCATGTTTATGAGGATGCCTCTGCCAACAGTGGTTGCAGCTGAAAGTCGAGCAGCGTTCCATGTGCCCCACATGGAACCTTCTGCTTGTCTCCAGAGGCACCCAAGCACCCTCTTACACGCCTGCAAGCCTTGCACAGCTCCTTGAGGATAAGGCCCAAACTCCCAAGCAGACCCCTTTAAATCTGAACCTTAAGGCTCTCTCCTGCACCTCTGCTCCTGCTTCAAGCATGCCCTTTCCCCCCAGCAACAGGGATTCGTGAACACGCCCCACTGGTGCCTTCACCCTTGGGTTCTTTCCACCTCAAATGCCCTTCCCCAGCTCGGTAACATCTGCCAAAGGATTGTGGTTGACCCTTCTTTGGCATCTCCAGGACCCGGCCCCTCCTGATCACTTAGACATCAGGCAATACATCAGGCAATACTCAACCAGCGCTCGAGATGTACACAGCGTTGCACTGAATTACAGCACACGTAGGTGCAAAAGTGCAGCCACCTTGAGAGCTAGAATTGCCAGTCTGAAGGTGAATTTTTCGCATGCAAATATAGTAACTTGTTAGAAAAAAAAAAAAAAAAACCTTTGTGAATTCAAATTCCTAACATTACCTCATAGAGATTTCAAGAGATAAAATAATAATTAGGTCCAAAACAATTTTAAATTAACACTTTATGTACATATTCCAACCAATTATTTTTTCTCTTGTTATCTAGAACAATTGTGTTTACCACAACACAATGACAGGGATGATTATAAAAATTAAAAAATGGAGTATATTCAATGGACTATCCATCCTACTGTGATAGCTCTCTGTAGTTGACTCTGAGATCATGTGAGGCAGACACACAGATAGAAATAAAATACTTCTATTTATGTATTTATTTATTTTTGAGAGAGAGACAGTGCGAGAGGGGCACAGTGAGAGAGAGAGAGTCCTGAGGAGGCTCCTCGCTATCAGTGCAGATCCCAATGCAGGACTTGAACTCAAGAACCATGAAATCATGACCTGAGCCAAAGTCAGACGCTTAACCAACTGAGCCACCCAGGAGCCCCAGAGGTAAAGTACTTCTCTACTTGCCTTTAAAAGAATTCATTTAGGGGCGCCTGGGTGGCTCAGTTGGTTAAGTGTCTGACTTCGGCCCAGGTCATGATCTTACCATTCGTGAGTTTGAGCCCCACGTTGGGCTCTGTGTGGACAGCTCAGCACCTGGAGTCTGCTTCAGTTTCTGGGTCTTCCCCTCTTGCACTCTGTGTGTGTCTCTCTTTCAAAAAATAAAAACACTAAACAAAACCCAAAAGGGTTCATTTATATCTCCACTGTTTTAACAAAATAAAGAATAAGTACCAAGTTTCCCAGTGGCACAGCATTTTCACCTTGGTGAACACACACATCATGCATGTTTGGTGACATTTGTAGTAACTAGTCCAGCATTCCTTTCGTCGGCACAGTCTACACAGGATGTGTGCTGTATGTGTGTAGGTATATGTTTAATTCAACCCAAATTAAAGACATCATGTCCAAACTGCTTTTGAAATAGAAGAGTACCCCAGGGACTGAGCAAACCACCAAATTCAGAGTAACCAGTCTTTCATTTCTGGTTTGTAGATGTCTTTTTCTCCTTAGTGACTATCAAAATAAGCCACCATTCTGTGGGAGCGGTCAGCCTGTATTGTTCTCCTTGGGCTCACTCTGTGCCAGTCCGGACAGCATCTACAGACTGGGGTGCTTGAGGCGGTGAGGCAGCTTTCTTTAGAAACGGCAGGGACATCATGGAGTCCTCCCCACCCCACCCCACCCCACCCCATGTGCTTGCTTTCCCAGGGACCTTCTCTCCTAGGATCTGGAATTTACTTTGACACAGGTCAGAGAGCCAATGAGGAGGGAGCAGGTGGCAGGGCCCAGGGTCTGTGCCACCTGGGGGGGGGGGGGGCGTGTCTATCTCCCTGACTCCTCCGTGCCACCAAGGGCCACTCTGTGGGATGGGAAGTGAGGGGGGAGGGGCCCATTCCTTTCCCCCCTGTAGGCTCTCTAGCTTGAAAAGGGAGAGGATTCATTCTTTCTGACCTTTTCTCTTTGTGTCTGAGAAGATCCTGTGCCGAGCCAAACAGCGATCCCAGATTTTCCCCTAGGCTACAGGAGTGCCAGGGCCCACCAGCCCACGGGGCTCCCCAGACTCCAAGCTGGCAGGGCATGTGTTCCTGGTGGACTATCCAGGCACGTGGACACTTGGTGTTCTGGAGGGCAGGACTGTGTCTCATGCGGCTTGCTGCCTTACCCGCCCCACCCGCAGCCCTTGGCAGAGCATCTTAAGTACTGCTGATACTCCATGAACATTGAGTGAGCGAGTGAATAAAAGCAGACCAATATTCATAGGAATATTGCATAGTAGGCAACATACGTTGGGAACAGCCCCTTCTGATTCCCCGTCTCCCCACTAGTGGAAACCTAGGGCTTTGCTAGCAGCGTTGAGGCCTCCTGCCAGGCCCCGGCTCTGCATTTTGGAACTCTCATTCAGCATCCCACGTTCCAGACCTCAGTGCCTCCCTCCTGCCCTCAGCCAGATGTTACTTAGCGCCCCGACCTGACTAAGCACTAGACGAGTGTGTATTTTCTAAATGTTACCTGATCTGACTCTAACACATACATTTGAACAAGAACCCTCAGCCTGCCTCCCCAAAGGAGCAACTCTAAAGTGATCATCTTAGCAGTCCGTGTCGAGTTGGGGGAGGTCCCTCTAGGTCGGAGCCCTTGGGTCATATCTCAAAAGTGGCAGCCACGGGGCAATGTGACCAGACCAGTCTGCCCTTCTATCACAGAGGGGAGGCCCAGCGTTACCCTGCTGGATCTCAGCCCCACACCCCAGCCCCACCCTGGGCCTGAGCTCTGGTCCCCTCTGCATTCTCTGATCCCCACGCCTCCCCACCTGCACTCTAGTCACCTCTCCAGTCTCTGCAAACAGAAAAGCCCTTTAGAGTTGATTCAGCTTCCCCCTCACTTTATTAACAGACAGGTAAAGGCCCAGACAGTGCAGAAGCTAACCTCTAGAGCTAGAAAAGGATTCTTGAACCCCCACCCGAAGGCTGTTAACTCCAGGGCTTTCGACACTGGTCAAGAGACAGGCATTATCGTAGGTAGGTATGTACCTACCTATGATAATGACAGGAGCTATTCAAAAAGTTTTGCCTAGGGTCCAAAGTAAAAAAAATATACATATATATAGTAAAATATATATATATATATATATATATATATATATATATATATTTTTTTTTTTTTTTGTTAGCATCAGCTGTGAACTGGATATTGTACTAAGCACTAGGTACAGATAACTCCCCCAGTGTGAGGCAGAGACACATAAATAGACAAATACAATAGCATTCGGAGTTGTAGTAATAGTCAAATCTTCTGAGTGTTTTTTATGTGCTGGACACTGTGTACAGGCTTTACAGTTCCTAATTATTTTAATGACAGAGGGAAGCTCGCCACGCTATGGAGGCTCTGAGCTCCACCGATGGAGGTGGGAAAGTGCACTTCTGACCCTGGTCCAGCTGCTCGATGCCTCGCCTCCCCAGCAGGCCTGGGGCCCCAGCGGCAGACCCTGAGCCCCGCGCTCCTCTCAGTTTGGCTTTCCCGGGCCTCCACCCTGAAGCTCTCCCACCTGTTTGCAGACCCTGGCCTAGCCTGTCTGAGAAAAGCCCAGGCTAGATGAAGAAACGGGGCCTGCCTTTGGAGCTGGCTCCTGATGTGAGAGGAGGAGGGAGATACAGAGGCGATGCCCACAGGAAAGGAGGAAGTGAGCTGAGTTCTGGGTTTGGAAGCTAGGTCAGCTCTAGAAGATTTATTCCTGTTCAGTTCTGGAATTCCGAAACCAGAGCGAAGTCATCTTGTCCTCCCTGAGAAAGGAAATCTCCCACAGAGAGGGTGGCAGGGGAGGAACTTCTGGGGCTGGCAGGGCCAGAACGGGGTGGGGAGGGGTCAGGAGGAGAGGGCAGCAGAACCTTGCACAGCCCTGGGAAAGCCCTAAGTCCTTCCTGCCTGGGTGAGCCAGAGGCCCTGGGCTCCATCTGCTGAGGTCTGTGAACACACACCACCACCAAGCTGCTGATCTCCGCCTCCACCTTGCTAGACTTCCACAATCAGCCGCAGGAGCAGAGGACATTGGTGTCCCAGACGTAGAGCTGTGTGGTCTGGGGTCTGGGTGCCTGAGGAAAGAGGGAAGGGCTAAGGAGTGCAAATCCACTAAGGATTTCTTAAATTGCCTTTTGGTTGTTACTATTTATTTAATCACTACACCAGCCTCTATTAGGGGTGGTATCTTTTTTTTTTTTTTTAAGTTTTTACTTGTTTATTTTTGAAAGAGAGAGAAAGAGAGACAGAGCAGGGGAGGGGCAGAGAGAGACTTCCCAGCAGGCTCCGCACGGTCAGCGCAGAACTCATGAACCGTGAGATCATAACCTGAGCAGAAACCAAGAGCCAGAGGCTTAACTGAGTCACCCAGGCACCCCGGGAAGGGGAGGGGAGTGGTCTCTTTAAGCACAGTCTACAGATGAGAAGTGAAGGATTTGCTTAAAAAATGGCAGAGTCAGGATCCCATCAGGTCTGGACTCAGAAGCCCATGCCCTGGGGACACACGTGTGTGTATACTCCCGCATAATACCCCCCAGGACTCCCACAATGGAAACTTCACTGAAGTAGAAGTCAAGATTGATTTGCTCCGGTCTTGACTCCACTGGAAACCGGTTGGTGGCTTTGGGCTTTAGTGGACTCTCCTGAAAACAAAATCTGCCCTGCAGCCTTCCGTTCTACCAATACTGAGTATCTCCTATGTGCCAATGACTGTGCTGAGTGGCAGGAAATACAAGGATTTATAAAATCACGGTCCTGCCCTTGAGTAGTTGGTATACTAGTGGAGGGAGAAAGACTTTTAAACAGATGATTTCAGCGCAATGCCTACGTGCCCAAGTGGTTGTAGAGTTTCATGAGATGGCATGTGCAGATGCTGAGTGAATCCAAGGATCGCCCTGATTTTCCTGAGATTGAGCCAGCTGCCTTAGAAGCCAAAGGAGAACCAAGAGCAGGATGGGAAACTCTTCCAGAGCAGCTCGGGGCAATCCCTCTGCTCTCATCAGTGCCTCTCCACACAGCAGGCCAGGGGGTGCCTCTTGCTTCCACCTGGTCCATTGACAGTGCCATTCTTCCTTTCCTTTCCTTCTTTCCTACCCTTTCCCTCCCCACCCACCTTCCCTCTCTGGCTCTGTCTGCCACTATTCTATGAGTGTCCCAAGGGAGTCCTCAATAGGGTGACCACCAGCATACTCCTTCCGGATCATACTGGAGTTAGCAGTCAGGGCATCATCCCAGCTGTGGGGTTGAGGGTGGGGCACAACCTAAGAAGACCTTGGGGGGCAGTTTTCCAGGACTTGTCCTGCACCTGTATTGTGGAGAGTCCCTATCCCCTCATTCCTGTTTTCCGGGACCCATCCCAATATGCAGAAAACTGATTTATACATCTTTATAACAGCCTCTTCCTTACTCTGCCTGTGGAGGGGAGCTCTGGAGTAGCACGGTCTTCTGTGCCGAATTGGGGTAAAGAGAGACCACACTGGGTGGACTGATTTCCTCTGGAAAGTAACTCTGGGTCGTTGGTGGAAGAGAAATAAATAGATCCTCAGTGAGATGAGAAGGATCTGAACCTTCTGGGCTTGGGGACAGTTTTGGGGAGTGTGGAGGGAGGTGACAATACTTGAGAGGTAGCTGTATTCAAAATGTACATGGTGAGAGAGATTTTTTTTTTTTTAAGTGTTGCTCTATTTTGAGCAGAACACCCTTTTGGTGTTCTTTGAGCAGTTTTAGCAGAGGCTTGAATTTCTTCGTGAATGACTTTTTGGCTATCTAAAGATTGTTTCTCTGAGTATATCACCATCTCGGGACTGGATCACCAGGCAGCTATGCTTTGGGTGGGTTACACCAACACTCACAGAACTTCATCCAAAGTCACCTGTTCTAACCTCTTCATTTTGTTACAGAAAAAGAAACAGACTGGAGCCAGACAGGCCCCCGGTCCTTGTTTCTCACCTAATTTCTTGACCAAGGAGCAGAATTGCCGCATCCTTGCAGCTGAAAGGGAATGAGGGGAGATTGGTGAGCTGTCAGCACAGAGCCCAAAGCAGGGCTCAAACCCATGAACCGAACCGTGAGATCATGACCTGAACCGAGGTCAGACACTCAACCTCGACTGAGCCACCCAGGCGCCCCTCTCTCCCTGTCTTTTTAAAGCGACATGGGCTTTGAGCAAGTTACCTCATATCTGAGCCTCGGTTTCCTCCTCTATAGAGTCAGATTAATAACAACTACCCTGCAAGGTTGTTGAGAAGTTGGAAGGAGGGCATGGAAGTGTCAGTCAACCTGTAAGTGTGCAATGACACAAAAAGGTCCATTCCTCCTCCCAACTAGAGAGAGTTATTCCAACCTACTTCCCTAAGCCTCCTTCCCCACTTTCAAAAAGGATGCATGCTTTCCTCCTAGGAGAAAGGCCAGACACATACATAATAAAGGGCTTAGTGCGAGAGCAGGCCAGGGAGGGAGGCATCCTGAGAGGCTGGCGTAGGAGAGGGTTTATTTATGGGGGAGGGAGGGACAGGATTGAGAGTGACCAGCCGGAGCAGCTGTGGTGTGTAAATTATATGAATAGAACAAAAAATAGGATTTTAATTAACATTACCAGGACTACACATTTGAGTGCCTTTAACATCCTTGACAGTAAAGATGGAATAACTTTTAAATTACCAGTGAATGTTAAATGGCCGTTCCTGAATATGACACCCCCTGAGACTGTACTATGTGGCTTATGGGTTAAGAAGGGGGACAAATATGAGGGATTGTGGTGTCATCTGACTGTGGGACCCTTGAGGGAGAGAACATGTTCAGGCGTCTGGCCCCAGGCTCTCCTTGGGCCCCGAATTCTCCTTCTTCACTAACCGGTGCTGCACCTGCAGACTTGATGCTCAAGGAATAATTACAACCACTTAGGGCGAGATAGCTCCTTCTCGCCTAGAAATATCGTGCTCCACCCACTCCATCCAGATGGCCAGACCGCTCCCTCCTCCTACCTTGACTCCTCCCAAGCTGGGCCTGTCCCAGTCACCGTCCCCAGCTGGGACCTCCTACATATCACCAGACTAACAGTCTGCAGAGTGAGTAGCAGCCTCAACAGCTGTCAGGGGACCACTGATCCACCACCTGGGTCCCCAGGGCTCCTGGAACAGCCATCTGGAGCCTAAGCTCTTCTCAGCCAAACCACAAGGTGAAACTTTCAGGACTACACAGCGAAGCCTAAGCACCCCCTGAACACTTGAGACTATTTAAGGTCCATTCCCCTGATTTTCAATGCCATCTGTCTGCAGGGAAGCCTGGGTGGCTCAGGCAATTGAGCATCCGACTTCAGCTCAGGTCGTGCTTTCACCGTTCATGGGTTCAAGCCCCATGTCAGGCTCTGTGCTGACAGCTCAGAGCCTACAGCTCACTTCAGATTGTCTCCCTTCTCTCTCTGCCCCTCCCCTGCTGGTGCTCTGTCTCTCAAAAATAAATAAATAAACGCTTAAAAAAATTTTTTTAAAATACCATCTGTCTGCTGACAACTCCAAAATATCGACACCTTGCAGACCTCTCCCTGAGTTTTAATCTCAGAAATCAAATTATCTGCCTGACGTCTCTCGCCCGGATGTCTCTCACAAATATCTCAAACCTGATACATACAAAACTAGACTCTTGATATCCATCCCCAAATCTGTACCACCACTCACCATCTGCTCCCTCCCTGCAACAATGACACCTCTGGGGAGGTATCCTTGGTTTCTCCCTCTCCCTCTCCCATAACCCCTACCCCCAGCCCCATCTGACCAATCAATTGCCTCTAAACCCCAATGGCCCCTTTCCATCCTCACCACCACCACCACCACCATACTCCAAGTGACACTCATCTCTTGTCTGGATGACCAGGGGGGTGGAGCTGAGAGGAGCCGGGGATTGGAAAGGCAGCACGTTTAAACCGAGGCTGGAAGCCGGCTCACTGCTGCCCCCACCCCTCATTACTATGGAGTGGAGTTAAAATCGGCAAAGTTTGAGAAGCTGAGATGGAAAAAACTTGACCCCACTGCCCTCTGCAAACCTGGAAAAACATTTCAGTGCCATCAAGGAATGCACTGTTAATGTAAATGAGCAGATTTAGGCAGAGAAAGGGACTGGGATACTACCTTCCCTGCCATCTTCCCCTTGCCCTGCCCCATTATCTTTGCTTCGTATAAAATGGGGAGATCTGACCAATGCCTATGTGCCAAAATGGGACAAAGGTTAGCTTGGGGGCCCGATGGAGGGGTCTTCATAAAATGTGCAAAGGGACCCCAAATCAGAAGCTTCAGGGTAGATGACCTAACTGGGGACCTGAGAGGGGGCACAGCGGTAAGAGCAGAACTCGGAAGGGGTGACCCCTCAGCTCCCCTAGAGAAATGACTTCATGCTGTCCAGGGCAAGAGAACAAAAGCCAAGCTACATTGAAACAGCAAATGCCAGCAGAGAACAAGCAGGGGTCAGGTGCCCTTCCTTCAGCATCAGAAAGGTACACATGCCCCTTGGAATTTTGAGCAAATCCAGGGAGAAAGAGAGAAGGAAAAGGAAAGGAGGAATTCTGGAATTGCTCACAGGGTATTAAAAGAGAGCGCCAGAACTTTCTATGTCATCTGCACTGATGAGAGGAAATGGACTCTCATCAGCTAAGTTTCGTCATAGGGAAATAAACAAAGTTAAGTGTCTGCACACTGTACTGTTCAAAGTGGATAATCTCACACTGGTGACAAGTCAACCCAATTATTTCCCTTACTTAAAATCCAAACCCAAATCCCTCACTTTGACTCCCGAGCCCCTCCATAGTCTGGCTTCTATCTTCTTCACCATCCTCATTTCAAACCTCTCTTCCTGGACCACACTGAATGCCAGATTCTCTGGCTTTCCTTGGATTCCTTCAATACTCTAAGCCTTTTTCTGCCTTGGAATGTGCCCTCCCTTCCTCCTTTTTGATCCTTCAGGTGGATGCCACCTTCTCTGGAAAGTCTTCTCGGACCCCTTTCTAAGTAGGCTCTTGTGACTCTGCCCCTCATTTCCATCTTCTCAACACTTAACATTGTGCTTTTTTTCTTTCTCTTTGGCTTGCTACCTGTCTCCCCCAGATTTAAATTCCCTGAAGGCAGGAACATAGACTTTTCATCCATCACCATTATGTACCTAGTTCCTGTTACTATGAGTAGGTTGTTGATAAATATTTGTTGAGTGAATGAATCATTGGATCCCCAGAACCCACCCAGTAGTGTCTACCACAGAGTAAATGTGGGTTCAATGACGGTGGTCCAAACAAGAAATCCTCAGGGTTACCCAGGAACCAGCAGTCACACCAAATTCTCTTTCTGGGTATAGAGTATATCATTAGGGGCCACTGGCTCAGGGTATCCCATTTCACCATGGTCCTTCCTGGTCTCTTGCCCCCAGCAGATCAGGACACCTAACTAAGTCCAGCCCCTTGACTCTCCAAGTGAGAAACCCCAGGCCCCATGAGATGATCTGACTTGCCCATTACTTCCCGCTAGGACTGACCCCCACATCTGAGCATCCCAACCAGGGCTCTTTCCCTACCTCAGGAAGTTCCATTCTATATTCTATTTCTTCCTCAGTGTAGGTAAAAGGATTTTATTCCCTTTCTTTCAACTGAATGCAAACACAGCCACCTTGTAAAAGGATTAAAATCCATAAATACTCTGGAGAGATACATACATTTATCTGCATGAAACAAAAAATGGAAAAATGAAAAGTGTCATGTTCTTTAAGGGACTCAGGGCAATATTTATTGTTTTCTTTAAGCTAATTTAATGCTTGATGGTTTGGGGAAAGTGCAGCAGAAACCTCTGAAGAATATGTCTAAAGAGACCCAAAGTATTACACCTCGACCTTGTATTTTTTCTCCAATGGAGCAAGCCTGATCAGTCTATTGTTATTATTTTGTTTTCTTTTTAATGCAATTTCAGTGTGGTTTGGATATTAAAAGAGGTATCACCTTTTCCCCTCACAATCAAATAGTAGTTAAATTATATGTTATGATCATTAGCCCTATGTGGGCAGTCTGTTTTACTTCCTCACTCTTTGCCCATCACATAATACAATTCTTCACACATTATAGGTGCTCAAGAAAGAAGTATATAAATATTTATTGAGCACCTGCTATATCCTGGGTACCCTGCCTGAGTGCTAATGGTCAGAGGTGGGCCAAAGGAACATGTCCCTGCCCTCGTGGAGCTTATAACTTGGAGCAGGGAGACAGAGAAGACCAGTATTTATTTTGAAGTGTATACATAAACACCCACATAAATTCAAATTGAGAAACATGAACAGGATGCAATAATCAGGTAATGGGCAGAATGAGGCAATTAGGAATACATGCAACAGGGGAAGGGAACTACCTAGATATGGTTGTCAGGGAAGCTAGGTTGGAAACAATACTTTTCATTTGAAGTATGGAGGAGATGGAGGATCCAGGGACAGAGATTTAGAGGCCCAGCATTCCAAGTGGACACAACAGAAGGAGCAAAGAGTCGAAGACAGGAGAAAGTTCAGTGTGCTCCAGAACATGGAAAGTCTAGCATCACTGAGTGGTTCTGCAGGCAACAGACCATGTTGGACATTTCCTCTAAGGGAAAGATGACGTCATTGAGGGGATTTAAGAAAGTGACATGGTCGCACTTGCATTTTAGGAAAGCACTCTGGGCCGTGAAGAGAGTGGATTGAGAAGCTAGAGGAGGGATATTGCCATGGACGAGGTAAGAGTTGGTGGGTTGATGGAAAGAGGAGGACGGACTCAAGATACACACTGGAGGAAGAATTATGAGGTTACCTGAGGATCTGGCTCTGGGGGTAGGGAAGGGCTTGGATAACCAGGTGGATGGAAAGAGACTGGGGAAGAACCAAGATACAGAGATGAGTGGAATCAGTCTCCAGTCACACCACACAGGAGTGAAAGGGTCCTGGATGGCTTGCTGCCATTGCCACTTTCCAGCAGTGCTCATGTTCTTTTTTTTCTTTCTTTAATAGGAAAATAGAAACAGAAATTGGTGAGATACTTGATCTCTATCCACACAGCAAACTATGGACATGTGTTGGCCTAAGAATCAATAATCCAGCAAGCCAAATAGACTATATTTGCATGCAACCCCCCTTGTCACCTGACAGTTCACATGTACCATTGCCTCTTACTGTCTCTGTTCCTCTAACAACCTTACCGGTTCAGAAATCTGCACGCTGCACAGAGACTAGAGTTTCCTAGAATGGTTTACCATGGAATGGGTGGTAGGGCTGAGTGACTGAAGAAGAGAAGGGATATTTATTTGGCAGCACAGAGCTCTCTGTGCCCACATACCAAGTGATTTCTCTGTGCACAAGGACATTCGTGAGTCATTAGGGCAGATCTCTTGGGATTGGTGCCTGGAGAATTGGAAATGAAAATAGTCCTTTTGGCTGCTGGTTTTCTTCTTTTGCCCTGGGAGGCTATTGCTTTTCCTCCCAGCTCCTCCCTGCCCCTGTCTGCTCCCTGGCTCCCCTGGGTTTCAGAGGAGCTAGCACTGAACACTACCTTTTCTCACTTAACATCCTCTCCAAATTAGCAAATCTGCTCTCTTGCCAAATCTCTAGGTCGGTGGCTCATCAATGTCAGCTGCCCACATAGCTTCCATGACAGGGAGGGTGCTGCAGCCAGAATTCAGGGCCAGAGAGGAGAGAGGAAGGTGTCATGTGAGGGATTTATCACTTGGTCCTGGAACTGAAGACCGCACAGCACTGCAGCTGGACCCCAGCCACTCAAGCACGCTGAATTGGCAGGTCCTTGAAAAAGGTGAGGGGCCAGACACCACCGGCCAGGACCCTGGCTTCCTCTCCACCCCTCTTACCTACAAAAACTGTGAAGGGGCTAAGCTTTCTTTGGATATAGTCTGAGACTGAGATCAGCAAATCTGGACCCTCAGGGAGCATTTTGGAAAGTGCCTTTGTGGTACTAACACGACAACAAGCCTTTCTAGAAGAGTCCCCTTCTGTGATTCACCATCTCTGCCTCCCTGCCATTCCCCAGATGTTCTTCTGCAATGGTCCCTCTGTCTTCTAGTCCTTCCTGCTGGAGGTGGAGATCTGTACTAAGCCCCAGGCAGCCCTGAATGAGCCAGTACTGCCATTGCTGACCTGCCTACCAGGTTTGCCATCAGAGCCTGAAGTCATCCTGCTCTAGTCTGAGGGAGTTGTCTCCTGGTGTCCTGCCTACAGTTCTTCCCAGCTCCAACACATAGTGCCACTGGAATGCTGCTCCCCAGTAGTAAACTTCTGCCTCCTGTGGGGAGATCTTAAGGAATGTTTGCCCGATTTACAATGTCTCCCTATACTGACCTGAGAACTCACAGAGACAAGAAGCTGGCAGCCATCTTGAAAAATGTGTCCTTGTTCTCCACTCCATTCACAGTTGATTGGACTAGAAAAATGGAGAGGAATTTCCCCCTTGATATTAGGACTGGAGGAGAGAGAGACAGACAGACAGACAGAAAAACATGGAGACAGAAAGATTTGGCCCTTCTGTGAGGCCATGGTTGGCCACCTTACGCTGTGAATCTTGAGGTTTAGAGGTCACAAGTCAGCAGAATGGGTGAATAATGAATCAGGTACACAGAAGAGGCAATGATGAGAGATGAATATACTTCAAGGAATCCCCACAGCATTCCAAATTTCAGTTTCTAGCCTCTTTGAAGCCCATCCTTGCCCACAGGGGTCATGATTATTATAAAAAGTCCCTCTTCTTGCTGAAGTGATTTCTGTCCCTACCACCAACATAGATGAAAGCAACAATAACCCTATTATATTTCTTTAATTTTAACATGCACCATGAGCATTCAATAATTTTTGTGTGTGTATGTATATGTGTGTATGTGTTGGGGGAGAAAAACTACGTTAAAAATAAGTTTGTATGACTTGTTCCAATTTTAGAAATGTTAAACATGATGGGGTGCCTGGGTGGCTCAGTCGGTTAAGCATCTGACTTCGGCTGAGGTCATGACCTCACCATTCATGGGTTCGAGCCCCATGTTGGGTTCTGTGCTGACAGCTCAGAGCCTGGAGCCTGCTTCAGATTCTGTGCCTCCCTCTCTCTCTGCCCCTCCTCTGCTCGCACTCTGTCTCTGTCTCTCTCAAAAATGAATAAACAGGGGCGCCTGGGTGGCGCAGTCGGTTAAGCGTCCGACTTCAGCCAGGTCACGATCTCGCAGTCCGTGAGTTCGAGCCCCGCGTCAGGCTCTGGGCTGATGGCTCAGAGCCTGGAGCCTGTCTCCGATTCTGTGTCTCCCTCTCTCTCTGCCCCTCCCCCGTTCATGCTCTGTCTCTCTCTGTCCCAAAAATAAATAAACGTTGAAAAAAAAATTAAAAAAAAAAATAAATAAAAAAAATGAATAAACATTAAAAAAAATTTTTTTTAAAGAAATGTTAAACATGAAAAGCATGTGTCTTAGCATTGAGGAAATAGGACACTTCAATTTTTAACTCTTTGATCCTGACTCTTAATTAGGTAAAATGGTTCATTTAAATGCAATTAAAGTGTATATGTCTCCGAGTCATTAAGGAGTAGGCGAAATCTATCTATTACTACCTGTGTGAGAGATCTACTTGCATTAGCCTTTGATTATTCCTACTAATCCTGCCATGAGGACCATAACCATAACTACCACCATGGGGATCATAATCATAACAGGCTCTCTCTGTTAAGATTGTTGTCCAAACCCATACTGTCCCCCTCATGCAGGACAAAGCCTCATTAAGCTGTCCATCTTTCTAAATGAGGCTGCCCACCCATTGCCTTTCTGCCAAGTGTGTTCATTTCCCTCCCTCACTCCTCTTCCTCTAGGGATTCCCCAAGATGAGGTCCAGGCAGCTGCAGGGATGGCTTGGCCCAAGGAGAGATGAGTGTTCTATGGAGGGCTTGCAAGCATTCAGTGTTAGAGTGGTATAGAAGCCATTGAGCTAAAGATGTAGAACTGGAACACAGAGAGCTCAAATAAGGTGCACAGGGACACCTGGGCAGATACTAGAGCCAGGCTTATCAACCTCCGGGCTGGGCTCTACTTGCTCTCCAAGACACCTCTTACCACCCAAAGTAGGGAGACAGGGAACCCAGCAGGGAGACAAAGGGAGCCAACATGGCACCAGCATAATGGGTGATAAAGAGAGTGGATCTGCTTCCAGGGTGCCCAGGTTCAAATCCCACCTCCACCACTCCCCAGCGGCATTGGGTCTGGCCAGCGATGTAACAACTTTGTGCCTCAGCTGTCTTATCTGTAAAATGGGAGATGAAAAGAGTATTGCAGAGGGTTGTTACAGCATTATAATTAATGTGAGTAAAGCCTGTTGAACAGTGCTTGGCACATACAGTGCTCTCTCTCTCTGTTTGTTAAGTAAAATCAAGCAGCCTCTGGAGATCCAAGATCTCATGAGGAGTCTGGGGGCAGAGCCATCCTGGGGCATCAGGTGGACAGTCTCTCAACATCAGGGCTGTGTTATAAAAGCAGCCAGGCAGAGACCCACAGAAAGGGGGATAGGAACGATGCTGGCTTGCAGCTTGTGCTACATCAACATGTAGCCCATCACCTTGCCCACCACCAGCCCTCCTCAGGAAAGCTCCATATTCTAAGTGTGCATTCGTTAGTGGTGCCCTCGAGAACCTTGTGGGTGGCAGTGGGGCCACATGCTGACTGGCCAGTTCCGCCCACTCTCAACAAGCAGGGCCTGGTGGGAGGAGAGGACTTCAGAGGCTCCTGCTGGAGGAGGTGTGAGTGCTTCCTGAAGTCTGGGTGGGCCTGGAAGGGGAGAGCTGGGTCACAAAAGGAACTCCTAAGCCAAGGAGGCATTTCTTACTAACCCCAAAGCATCTGAGGTTTGGGGGTTGTTTTTTGTTGTTGTTTTCCAACCTGCATCTTTAAGGATTAATTCAAACAGGGACAGTGAGCTGAAATCAATTCCAACTGTCAGTTCCCCTCCCTTTAATGTCCTCTCAGGGGTCTAGAGTAAAATATGCGGAAAAAGGTTTTCACCCCTTCAGGGCTCAGGGCTCCTAGTCTCCATCTAATGATCCCAACATCTCACTCAGATCTTTATTCAGCCTCTCAGAAATATGGAAAGAACATCCTCTGTTTCCTTCCTTTGCTAGGACGCTCCCCGCTTCTCTTCCCCCACCCCCCCAATCCCCCTCATTTCCCTAGGTTTGTTCAAGGTCCATGCTGGATTTTCAGGCAAAGAGATTGAGCTGGGGTCCCCTCCCACCTGAACCCCTCAGGGCGATTCCACTGAAAGAACTGGGGCGTGGTGGGGGGCAGTGGTGCACTGAGCACTCACGCTGGAAAGAGGCAGATGTCCGTCACAGCTGCTGTCATAAAACATGCACAGCAACCAGGGAGAGGGCCTGGTGGAGGGTTGCCAGGGCCCGTTTGCAGCTCGCAGCTGGGGATGAGGAGAGGATGGGAAGGAGGAGGGTGACAGGGAAGCCAGAAGGTGTAGGGAAGGGAGCTGGAGGGCGAGTTGCTGGCAGGGGACACTGCTGCATAGACAAGATGAAAGGAAAGCAGATACCGTCCCTTGAGAGGCAGAGGGAAGGCAGAGGGAAGCGGAGGCAGGTTTGGTGCAAGGGCGGGCCCAGGGAATCAGGGAGCTTGGAATCTATACATCTTTCCTCATAATGAGAAGCTACCAAGCTTCCTTTTTGACCCCCTCCCCCTTTCTTTCTGGGGCAGTCCCTGCTCACTCTGTTGGGTTCTCACGCAGCAGCCTTTTCAGATGGCCAGACACAATGCTGACAAATTCCAGAGGAGCAGTCTGTCCCCCACTCACCCAGGCAACCGTCTTGCCAGCAACATGCCCCATCTTGCACCCCTTTGCAACTCTCTAGGTTGAACCTGTGTCCCCTGATAAGAGCTCTGCCAAAACATTGCAGGTGCCTCGCAGCCAGCAGTTTGGCTCTCTGCTAGAGAACTTTATGTTACTGCAAACAAAGGGCCAGTGGGCCTGTTCTAGAATTCAAATGCAGGGCCCAGATTCACAAAGTTAAGCCCAAAGAGAATACTTTCTGTATTATCTGATCTCACCAACATGGAATTTTTTTTCCAAGACAACTTTATCGTATCTGTCTTTTGGGGATGCCATTAACCCAGGAGGTGTGACAGAGTTAAATGATAAGAGGCAGGATATGATATTAATCACTGAGAATACTCAGTGTAAAAGGCACCCAGTGCTGAATAAATTAAGGTTCTAGTCATGTAGACTGGAACCAAAGGGAGGGGAAACTGAGGGCAGCTACAATGGAGAAGAGACTTAAAATGAGCTTTGGGAGCTGCGGGAGCACGTGGGATGGAAGTGAAATGCAATCAGCTACTGTCATCAGCCAGCCCTGCACCAAACGGGGAAAGAAATTCAAAAGAGTCAAAAAGACACTTGCCTGCCTTTGAGTCTGTCTGAATGACAGCATGCTATCTAAGCCCAGGAGGGCCACCCCAGAGTGACTTTTAAGCTATGCTGGACCAGAAGGAAATTCCATGACTTCCTTGAATGTGACCATTTCTCTGGGGATCCAAACTCACCATGGAATTTTCCCAGCCTGACACAGGTCCGGGCACCCTGCCCTTCCACCCTTCCTTCTGGCTTCGGGGCCTTTGAAACCTCTGCACATTTGCCCTCATTTTGTTTGCAACAGCAACAGCCGTTGGCCTATCAGGAACCACAGGTAATGGAAAATGAGATAATAATGGAGGGAGGTTGCCCTCGGTCTTATGGGGGAGCAAGGCTGTGATGTCCATGTCACCGGGTGATGCTGGCACAGAGCTGAGATGCATCCAGCCCCCACTAAAAGCCCCATGGAAAAGGACTCTACCCAGTTATACAAAATTCTTTCAGGGAAAAGAACAAAACTCAAGAGGAGGCTATTGCCCAGAGAACTCTCCAGAGAATGCTTGGAGCTGGTTAAGTGAATCCTGTATATCCCAGCACTCAGAGGTGTTACTGAACATCTTCAGATAGACCCAAAGATAGACTCTTGCGTCATAAGAAAGTTCAAATTGGGGGTGTGTTGAGAAGATCATCTCTACCATGGTAGGCAGAATAATGGCCCCCTAAAGATGTCTACATCCTAATTTCTGGAACATGTAAATATGTCACCTTGCATGGCCAAAAGGACGTTTCAGATGTCATTAAGTTAAGGATCTTGAGATGTAAAGATTATTCTGGATTATTTGGGTAGACCTAAGGTAACATAAGCACCATTATAAGAGGGAGGCACGAAGGTTAGAGTCTGGAGGCCATAAGCCAAGGGATGTGGAAGTTTCTAGAAGATGAAATGGGCAAGGAAACAGATTCTCCCCTAGAGCCTCCAGAAGGGAAAGCAGCCTGCCTGACAGATTTTAGACTTCTGAACTCCAGAAATGTAAGGAAATACATGTATGTTGTTTAAAACCATCAACATGTGGCAATTTATTACAGCAGTAATAGAAAACAAATATACTGACTAAGGTATTTGACTTCCCCATGACGCAAACCATTTCTGGGTAAGCCTGAAACATGGCGCCCCTCTTAGCTTTCTTCACAGAGAATCTACGGCTTGTGCTTCCCTCTCCTGCCTAATTAATAATGCTGTCATTAATTCTGTCATTTCTGGCTGTGAATTCGTTCTCTCCAGCTATCTCAGGGATCCACCAGTGCAGTCTAACTGTTCCCAGAGGTATGAAGGCTGGAAGGAGGAAATGATAAATATGAGTCCAGAGGCTTTGAGAAATGTGCATGATGGCTCCTCCTCACTGAATGAAGAGGACACTGGAAAGGATCTCCTCCAGCAGATGAGCTTCTCAAAGCTTCCTTCCCACCACACTCGGAGCACCATATTACGTGACCATGCCACACACACTGTGGTTTGCCTTCACACAGTACTGTCCTGGAGACACTCAGGGCCCAGGGTGTGTTGGAAGGACAAGCAGGTCATGAGTCTGGGCCTACTCCATCCCTCATGGTCACCTAGGCAGTCTGGTTAAGAAATGTCAATGGATGGGGCACCTGGGTGGCTCAGTTGGTTAAGCTTCCAACTTCGGCTCAGGTCATGATCTCATGGTCCGTGAGTTTGAGCCCTGCGTCGGGCTCTGTGCTGACAGCTCAGAGCCTGGAGCCTGTTTCAGATTCTGTGTCTCCCTCTCTCTGACCCTCCCCCGTTCATGCTCTGTCTCTCTGTGTCTCAAAAATAAGTAAACGTTAAAAAAAAAAATTAAAAAAAAAAAAAGAAAAGAAATGTCAATGGAGACCTTCTGTGGCCTTCTGCACTGCCTCCTCAAGGGGAAGGTGTTTGTCCCTATTCCCCACTGCACAAACACAAGCCCGTATCGAGATTCACTGAGCCCCAGTTGGAATAAGCACTCTCTTCTGTTCCAACTTTGCCACCAAAGGCAGCAGCTCCCAGGCCTTAATGCCCCATGATAGAGATGCTTCCTGTTGCATTCCAACACAGTCTGTGCTTTCCATGAAAGCTGACTGAGGCAGAAAGCCATATTTACTAAATTCATACAAATACATCAAAGTCTACCTTTGCCTGCTCTTGCCATAGGCCCTGGGGTGGGCAACTGAGGTGAGTACAAGAACCCTAGCACCTTGGGTTCCAATTCAAACACCTATGTAAGGCGGAGCATGGGTGTTGGGAGGCTCCAGTGAGGAGACTCTGGGCCCACTTCCTGTTTTCTCTGGTCAGTGGGTCAGGAAGAGGTCACCTGACATTGTCCTCAGTGAAGAGAATTAAGGAACTGGAGCACAGTGTGGGATTAGGTTGTCACAAAAGTGTGATTCAGCCGTGTCTCCCACCTCCTTATCATGCTGATTAATAATAATTATCAAATATAACCTGCCAACCACTTTACAGATGCTCCCTCATTTAATTCACTCTACTATCCCATTATTCTCATTTTACTGGGCTTCTGTGAAAGGTCACCAAACCACAGCCAAAATTACAACTCCCAACAGAACAGGTTCCCTCCTCCTTATTAGATCCCATTTCTATTAACAGCAGTACCATCCACTCAGATGTCCAAATAGAAATGTCTGATAGAAGTCACATGGCCTTGTCCTACTCTACACCTCTCCAATTAATTCACCCTTATGTCCTGGAAAATCTACATCTTTGGCTACAGATGCAGGTGGGAAGGAGACAGTCCTTCACTCATTAATGTAAAATATGAATGAACCACCACTGTGGTCATCACCTCCATGTCCCCTTCTGTGTTGCGGTGGTTCAGGGTCAAAGGGCTCTTGTTCTGATCCAAGGGTGCTTTTGCTTGAAAATGTTTCTGATCAGGTCACCTTCAGTTACAGCATAGCTATGTCTCCTTGGGATGGACATTTCTCCCATCTGTATAACGCTTTCCTGAAGCTTGGGGAAAAAAGTATAACTTCCCAGAAGGGACCACACATAACATTCCTCTGGAATCCTCCCCTTGTATTCCAGGATGAACTTGACCATACCTTTCTCTGTGCCTCCACACTACCTCAAGCATACCTCTTTTTGTAGTCAACCCTAAGTAAGGTTATTTATTCCATTTTATTATTTTTATGTTTTTACAACTATATTGTATGATCTCGGAAGTTAGGACAAGGTTTAGCTTATTTTTTAATCCCCAGCCTAGCCAGTGCCTGGCATATTATAGATACTTATTAATGCCTGCTGGATAAATAATCTGTGAATATGAGAAGCTGGCCTGTCCTCTGTGCATAGGACGTTCTTAAGAGATGAAGAGGTTTATAGGGACGTAGGACCCAGAGCCTTCCACAGCAAAGCACCTGAACTCTATGAAACTTGCTTCTGGGAAGAACTAAAGCCTAGTCAGAATTCAGAATTACTCCCTGAATTTATGTCATTTCCTCTAATACCAACTTTATTCCCTGGCAACAGACTTTAAAGCCTCCCTAAATCAGGACAGTGAACTTCTCTTTGTTGGTTTTTAAGCAGTATGAGCACTGTGGTGTTACTAGAGCAGTACCACGATCAAATCTAAACCTACCGGACTCAATTCAGAATCAAGCTGGGGGACTTGAATGAACATGGTAACAATTAACGCTATGAGTCACTCACTGTCCCCTTCACTTTTCATTTACTCCTTATAGCAGGTTTCTGTTACACATGGCAGACTCAATATGTACATTTATTTCCACTCTCGTAAAACCCCACTAAAATGAAAGCAAAGGAATAAAAAAGTAAAAATGTTAAGGACAAAAAAAGCGGGAGGGGGGGGTAACACCAGACAAAAGATACCCACAAGTTTTTGGAAGGTGAAAAACAGAAGCGTGAGTGGTAATTGACATAGTAGAGTGGAGAAAGTCAAACTTAAGGGCCTAAAGCTCATTCACATGATTGAATCTAAGAGTCAGGGTTTGAAGCACCATTACCTTAGAAAGCATGGAGCTGAACACAGAATAGGGAAAAATTGGTATTCTGAACACAGAATAGGCAAAAAGGGTGATTAGACCCCCACACTCCCTGACCTCCTCCATGTAGTGTGTTTATTGCCTCTCTCTGATCCATGAAGGAAACTGGAATATCTGCCTCTGGAGCAAATAACCCTAAGAGGTTCTAGACTTTGAGAAACAAGCCAAAGTGAAGGGCAGAGGGGAAGTGCTTTCTGGAATACAAGGGGATTAAAGGAAAGTTTCCATGGTAAATAGTGAAGGTTTCCATGCTAAACAGCTTCCTTTCTCATGAGGTTCCCAAAACACTGGCAGACTGGTTTATGTTCTTCAAGCAGAAGACTGAGGACTCCTCTCTGGGGAAACTGAGTGGCTCAAGAAGAAAACATGGATGGGTGTTGGTGGAGCCACCCTTATGTGTCCATAAAACCCACTAGTCAAAAGGTTCCATCTCTGAATCAATGAGGCCCAGCTTATGAATGAACAGTCAAGGATCACAGTCAACATAAAGGAGGAAAATCAAAATAAACAATGGAGTCGGGGAGGAAACTCTGAGAAACAGAAGAAAAGCAGAGAATAGAAAAAAATGTCAAAGGTAGTATAATATCAGAGAGAGAAAAGATTTTGCATCCATGAAGATGGAAACACTATAACAAAGGAACAAGTATTTATTAGTTCATTCGGTAGATATTTACTGGGCCTATTTGTGCACAGCGTTATCCCAGGTGCTGAAAGCAGCAATAGCCTTAGTATAGAACACATTTAACAACCCTGCCCTCACAGAGCTTTCATTTCCATGGAGAGAGATAGATAACAAACACAGAAATAAGTAATATATAGTATGCCAGCTGCTGGCAAATGCTATGGAGAGAAAAAAATAGGGAAGGGAGTTAGGCAGATCTAGTAAGGAAGGATTATATAAACTTAAACATAGAGCCAATCTCACTGAGAATGTAACATTTGAACATAGAAACGAAGGAGGTTAGATAGCAAACATGGGAACACGAAAAGACTCTTGCCAATTAAAAATATCACGGCCAAAAATTAAAATTCTAAGAAAAGTGGGAAGACCAGGTTGAAGAAATCACATAAAGTAAACCATGAAGACAAAGAACAATAGAAGAGAAAAAGAAGGTAGAAGATGAATTCAGAAGATCCAATCTGACTAAAAGGTTTTCCAGAGACCCACATGCTCATGGTCAATTGATTTGCAACAAAACCAGATCAATGGGGAAAGAAAAGTCTTGTCGATAATCTGCGCTAACACTAGATACATATATGGGAAAAAAAACCAGAACTTCCACTCCTATCCACAACATTCACAAACATTAGTATGAGATGGAGCACAGCACATTTATCTAAATATAAAAGCTAAAACCGTAAAGCTTCTATGAGAAATACAAATAAATGTGTGACCTTGGAATAGGCAAAGCTTTCCTAGGACAGAAAAAGTATTAACTATAAAAGACAAAGTGATAAATTAAACTTCCAACAGAATTTAAAAGTTGTGCTTATCAAATGATACTTTAAAGAAAATGAATAGGTGAACTATAAACTATAGAAAATATTTGTGACATATGTAACTGAGGACTTCTATTTAGGATATATAAACAACTATCGCTCAATAATGAGAAGAGAAACAGCCAAATTAAAGGAAAATGCATGAGAACTTGAATGCACATTTTACAAAAGAAGATAGATGAGCGACCGAGAGCCACATGAAGAAGTATTCGACATCATTAGGAATCAGAGAAAAGCAAAATAAAAGTACAGTGAGATACCACTGCACATCTGTTCTTTTGAAAAAACAACATACTCTTAAACCTTTTTTATTTTAAAAGTAATTATAGATTTACAGGAAGTTGCAGAGTACAAAGGGGTCCCATGTACTCTTTCACCCAGTTTCTCCCACTGGTTATATTTTACCCTGCTTTATACCAGTTCGAAGACCTACAGTTAAATAGACTGACAAAGCCAAAAGTTGGTGGTGATGTGGAAGAACTGGTCCTGGTACAGTTGTAAAATGGCAGCCATTTTGAAAAACGATTGGGTAGTTCTTTACAAAGTTAAACAGTTACCATATGACTCAGCAATTCTATTTCTAAATACTTACCAAGGAGAAATGCCAACATATGTCCACAAAAATACTTCTACAAGAATGGTTATAGCAGCTGTGTTCATAATAGCCCCAAAAGTTCATCAACAGATTGGATAAACAAATTGTGGAAGACTCATATAATGGAAGACTACTCAGCAGTTTAGAAAGGATAAACTCTGCTACTCTTTAGAGCACAAATAGATCTCAGTAGTATTGTGTTGAGCAAAGAAAGCCAAATGCAAAATAATATATAAGGTGTAATTCCATTTATGTGAAGTTCAAGCATGCAAAACTAATCTACAATGACAAAAATCAGAAAAATAGCTTCCTGTAAGGGATAAGGGCTGTATGGACGCAGGCATGAGGACACTTTCTGGGGTGGTGGACATGGTTTATATCTTGGCTAAGGAGTTGGTTACATGGGTGTATTTATTTATCAAAATTCGCTGAACTGTACATTTAAGATCTGAGCTTGTCACTCTGTATAGATTTTACCTCAGTTTTCAAGAATGAAAAGAATGGGGGGTGGGGAAGCATTTCTACAATGAGAGAGAATGAGATAATGGAGGGAAGGAAAAAAGGAAAAAAGATACAAATTATATTTTTACTTTAAAATCATCACATCACTATTTGATATATTATTTATGTTATTGTCATAACAAAGATTTTATAAATAAAACCTGGAGACATAAAGGAGTTAAGTAATTTATTAAAAGGTAAGGCCCTGAATTTAGGTTTCCTTACTACCAATAAACTTAACCACCTCCTCTCTGCAGCAAAAAATGCCATATGTTTGAGAAGCCTCTATAATGGAGAATCACTATCAGTTTGTGGGCTATTATAATTATTCCTACAAGAGTAATGGACCAAGGATTCAGAAGAAGCTTCTCTCTGTTGGCAACAATCATTTCCTGCTCCATTTTTAAATTCTTAATCACTTAGATACCTTGAGCCATCAATACTCTCGATCCATTTGCACTATTACTGCCATCTTCCAAAGGTCTAAATGCCTCGTAGATGATGCTAGAAGATGTTGCAAACCAGGCTTCTTTACGGAGAGAGGTTGAGCTGCACTCAGAGGTTTAATGCCTGAGTAAGGAACTGCTTAAATGTACACACCCTTGTAGAATACTTTATTTGCTAGTGCAATCTAAGGAATAACCTGGTAATTTCTCTTATTATTGGCATCAAATAGGTCCCGTCCCCAAAGAAAGTATATTGCATCCGCTATAAGAATGGCAATGTTACAGGATACAGCTAGAAGAGTGCACATAAGTCTGAAAAATCATAACCCTGGTAAAGGTATCATAAACTCGGAGTTCTTCAGATGAATAGGGGTGCATCAGAAACCTGAAAGACACTCAATTCTATTTGAGCTAGAAGGGGCCTCAGAGCTCATTCATTGCAAACTTTCACTTCACACATGAAAACCTGAGGTTCATTGTGTGTTTGTATGGGGTCAGGGGAGAAGCGAGAGAAATGACATTGCAGAAATGCTACTAGGATCTCGGGTTCGTGTCCTGGTTTTCACGTATTAGAGGTACAGTCTCCATCAGGCTCTTAACCGCTCCTCGGATTCTCTTCTGTAAAATGGGAATAAAAGAATCTTTCCTGACCACCCACATGGTCTTAGAATTAAATGAAACAGGGCTTAAAAGGCTGTTTTGTCAATGCTGTATTAGTGTTTGCAATTACTGTTGTACAAGTTGGTAAATGGAAAAGCTAAATCTAGAAGTCAGATTTCCGGAGTGCACTCCATCAGTCTGAAAAATGGCCTCTAGACCACTTATTCATTAGTGACTCAGGAAGTAGCACCTGGCTTCAGGTGGCTGTGGAAGAGGAGGGCAGCTGCCCGCGATAGTGCTATGGACAATGCGGCCTTGGGTTAGGGCAAGAAGCAACTAGAAACACCCCCACATTGGGGAATTTGGCCAGGCAGCCTTTTTTTGGATGCTTCCTTGCCAGTCTCAGGCTAACAATGGCAGTGGGGTGCGGCGGAGAGGGCAGGGCTTGGAAGAGAGATGGAAATGTCTCAGGGCATCAGAACCAAGTGCCTCTATTTCACTGTTGGCTGAGTGCACAGTGTCCTGCCAGTGGCCCCTCTTTCCCCAGTCCCTCCACAAGTGCTCCTCTGGGGACAGGCATCCCATTATGACAGGTACAGCAGCTCCTGTTCCTGAGATCACAGTTCTAAGTCCTCGGGGATTGATGCCCAGAGTAAGTGCTTGGACACTGCTTTGGGTGCAAGTGCAGCCCTGAGGAATCCTGAGTTCAAGTCCCAAGGCCATCATTCACAAGCTGAAGCTTCCTGGGAAAAGATCCATTTTCTCCGAGCTCCAATTTCTTCCTACTTAATTTTCAGATAATAACAATACTTCTTCATAATGTATTGTAAGAAAGGTAATAATGCTGATTGATATTAATTAAACACTGTGCTGGGCACTGTTCTAAGCACTTGACGTGGATTATCTCAGTTGTCACACAGTGCAATTTTGATAACTGCTCTGGCAATTATCATGGTACCTGAGAGGTACCATGTGCACCAGTAAAGTGACATTGCCTATGAAAGGGCACCTTTATCTCTGCCTTCTGGATGGTCCAGTGGGTCTCTGATGAGAACATGTCTGCTGGGAGTAGGGGGAGGAGAGGAGGGTTGGAAGCGTTCATGTCTGGGACACACAGGTGGAGCCATTACTACTGTTAAGAATCAGCATCCTGGAAACCCAAACATGTGAAAGAGGGGTGGCCCCTTTGACCATCAAAAGAGCCAGTGGGCTGATTAGAATGATTACAATCTGCAGAGATCCTGGTCCCATCGCCTTCCTTAAGGTCCACTTCTAACCAGCCTTGCAAGGGGCCTCAGGCCAGAGAATCAAACTGCCTGGCTTCTCCCTTCCTGGGAGCTGCCTCCCTGCAGGGGGCCAAAGTGCTAAAGGGCAGACAACTGTGCTAGCAAACCCAGCCTCTCACCCTGCTTCCACAGAAGGCACATCCTCAAATACAGCTAGCTGGATGGTACCCGGGAGGTGAAGTGGCTGGTACTAATGGCCATTTGGATCCTACCACTGTTTCTTCTGTTTAACTGCTTCTTGTGGACAGCAGGACTGGGACATTTTTCCAAATACCTCCTTGACTTAGGCGTGAAGACATCTGCCCTGATGCTAGGAGATATTTGTCCTTCCAGGCCTGCCACACTGGACTGAGGAAGCATAACCCAAAGATGATCTGCCATGTTGCTGGTTTAATTACAGCATCCAGCAAGTGCTGTGCTGGCAGGGCAGCAAAATGATTGTGACCCAGAAGCCCCACCTAACAACCTGGATTTTTGCTGAAGGCAGGTAGTGATTATTAGAATAATATCTTTTACCTGGGGTAGGCTGTAGTTCACAAAGGTTCCATATGTACTGTTTCGTTAGATGCTGATGACAAGCTGTGAGCTAAGGCAAGACTTGTCCTCATTTTACTGGTGAGGAAACTGAGGTTCTGTCAGGCTAAGTGATTTCCCCGAGGTTATGCATTTAATGGACAACTGAGCTAGAACTTGATCCCAACTCTGTTAACTCTGTGTCCTTGGCCCTTTCCTCTATGGCACACTGGACTGCTCAAGTTGGTAGGACTGAATGCTGTGAGTCAGAAGAAGGCATTTCACTGTGGTCCACTTCGAGATTCCAGGAATTCAGGATCTCTATTATGTACCTACCAGTCAGTTGTCCTGCTTCTGAAATGGCAACCATAATATTTTCAAATAGGATAAGTGAAGTGCTTTGGGACAAATGGCCATACATAGTAGGCACCCAATAAATGTTAATTGTTGTCAGATATGATAAACTGTTTCCTTTGATTAAGGTTACTTCCCAGACTCATGTATTTAAGATTGATTTCCATCAAGAGCACTCAGAGGAAAGCATCTCAGAAGCCCACTGGAAAATATATCAATATACTTATATTCCCTTGATTTCGTTAAAGTGTTTTTTGTCTGGACACACAATTATCAAATTAATTGATGGAAACCAAGCTCCATTCCTTTTGGATGGCTTGCCCCAAAGATATTTACATGGGGGTAGAATCCCATCTCTTAGTTTGGTTAGGGGGGTGGTCCTTACAGATCACTCTCCTCTCTGCTGCCCCTTCTGTCATCTAGGGCCCCTGCCTGCTGCCCCATCTGTGACCCAAACCTGCAAAGCAGTGTCTCTGATTGAGAAACCTCCCACACTTCCAGAAAAATCTCACTAGGAGTGGCCCCACCCTTCTTAGGCTTGTACTTCTAGCCCTTGAAGAGAGCTTCACAAAGTCCTTTCTGGAACAGGCTGGAGGAAGATTGAAACCACCATGACACATAATGCACACTGTTATTTGTTAACTCTCTGAGGTGCAGATCTTTACGATATTTCTAAGAAGGAGCTAGATGCCCCTCTTCTTGTCTGTCAGGTTTTTCAGGGTTTGGTCCTCCACCCAGTACTTTATACACTCTTGTTTTTCAGACCATAATTTCAACAGCCACCCGTACTGTTGGTAATCCAAATCCACAACCCCAGATAATTCTCTCTTGGTATTCAGGCCTATAATTCAAATGGTCCCTTGACTTAATCCTTTGACTATTCTAAAGTCATCTTAAGTTCATTTTAACCAAAGTGTAACTCAGGATCTGTTGTCTTCATATCCACTCTTCATTCTCATTCCTATTTCAGTGGATATCACCATTGGGCCATTGAGGCCATCGTTGAGGCTAGCCGTCCTGGACTCCTTACTCTCTTAATCCCCACATCCAAGCCCCGATGTGGGGCTTGAACTTATGAACCTCAAGATCATGACCTGCAACAAAGTTGAACGCTTAACTGACTGAGCCACGCAGGTGCCCCAATTCTTCTTTCTAAATCTCTCTGATTGATGTTCCTTCTTCTTTTTCCCCACTGCTAGTACTTATGTTTATATGCTCATTCATTTGTTCTTTCATTTGGTCATTCATTCGTTCATCACATATCTACTGAACAACCACAATGTTTTCATCTGCTGGTCTTAGTTTGGCTGTCATCTGCTCAGAGTGACGTTTCTTGACCATCCTGTCTAAAGTTGCTTCTCTAAGTCAGTCTTTTCATCATACTGCCTAATTTAATTTTTACACAACATTTAACTTCTTCATTTTTCATTTATTCTATGTTTATTTCACTAGAAGGCAATCTCTATGATATCAGAGATTTTATCTTTTTTATCATGGTATTCCAATCACCAAGAACATGGTAAATGCTCAATAAAAATTACTTGAGTGAATGGAGACTATGCTTAGAGATAAGGCATTAGCTCCTATTCTAGCTCCTCCTGAATTTTTGCAAAAGTCTCCTTATATGTCTACTGGTTCCCTCCAATCTCCCCTACAGACTTCAGAAAGAATGATTTATTTTTCCCAACTCCTAAGCCTGATCTCATCACTCTCCCATTTTAAATATTCCAGTGGTTCCTCACCATTTATTGTGCAAAATCTGAGCTCTTTGGCATTAAATAAAAGATGGGGCCTCACCTACCTCTCCAGCCTCTTCTCCTGCTAGCCCCTAACCTCAGCTGGGACTGAGTAGAAATACCCCTACTTTCTGTAAACGTTAGCAGTACTGATCTATTGGCCTTCAAACAAGTCTTGATTAACCTCTCTCGGAGTCTTTGCCCATGATGTCCTCTGTGTCTAAAATGCCTCTTGTTGCTTATCTAGAAAACTTCTACTCATCCTTCAAGCCTCAGATTAAGTGCTACTCTGTGAAGCTTTCCCAAATCTTTAGGCCGGTAAACATCATCATCATCATCATCATCATCACCATCACCAGCAACAGCAACGTCTTCATCATTATCATTAGTTACCATTTATTGACCAATTATTATATATTGGCACTGTGCTAAATTCATTTAATCCTCACACAGCACAATAAGGTCAGCATAATTATCTGTATTATAGGTGAGGAAATTGAGGTTCATTGGGGTGCAGTAACTTGTCCAGGTAAGGATTAGAAGTAGGACTCAAATCCAAGGCTGACCAACTCCAAAGAGATTGATTCTCAACCACCATGCTGGGTTCTTTTCCATTGTTCCCACTGGTCTTTGCATATACCCCCATGATAGCACACATCCTATTTCCATATCATTGAGCATGTCTGTCTCCTCATAATACTGTCAGCAATTTGAGAACACAAATTTGACTTTCATCTTTATATCCTCAACACTGTGCTGAGAGTTGGCATTTAGTAGGTGCTTTATGAATAATAAATAAGTGCATTAATGTAAGCTTTCTCAGCCTCAGCATTGTTAATACTTTGGACTAAATAATTCTTCATTGTGGGGACTGTCCTGTGCATTGTAAGATATGTTAAAAAGAAACAACAGGCCCAAAATGGAGTATTTTGCTAAACCTCAATAAGACTTAATCCCTAATTCCAGTGCACTTCCAGCCTCTCCCAGAAGTGGAATTTTAAACCAATCAGTCTAGAATTTCCTGATCAGCACTAGTGAGGCCATCTGCATGATAAGACCCCTGCTCCTCGCCTTGACCTTGCTTATAATCCTTTCTTTTCTTTGGCTAATAACCTCCACATCCTGCCTTATTTCTGCCTTGTTCTGTCCTTCCATTTTGTACAACTCCTCGGAGCTTCCTTCTGTCCATTAAATGGGATGCTGCCCAATTCACGGATTGTTAAATAAAGCCAATTGGAGCTTTATAATTAGTCAGTTGAATTTTAGTTTTTAACAGATGTTTAGTAACATCCCTGGCCTCTCCTCACTAGATGTCAGTAGAGCCCTCCTACCCCAGGTATGACAACCAAAAAAGGCTAGTGTCTCCTGGGAGAACAAATTGCCCCAAACTAAGAACCACCGTATTAGGGTAGATAGTAAATGAACATCAGCTGAGAACCTAATCCTCATTATCTCACTTGCCTCTGCAGCCCAAATTGAGCAACTCATGGTCTCGTGAGGGCCAACTTCTAATTATGATCCTGACATCAAAATAGATCTCAAGAGTTAAGAAGTAGTTCTCTCCTGACCTCTGTACCAATCCTAATAGAAATGAAATAGATCTAATTTTCCATACAATTTGATCACTACCTACCATTAATAAAACTAAACCACACTTAGGTCTGGCCCTCCTATCACTGGAGATCTCCAGCACAGCTAAAGATGGAATTCCTTTAGTCCACTCAGAGGCTAGCTCCTCCATGAAGCCCTCCTTGATCTTCCTGGTTGGAACTGACCTTTCCTTCTTACAAACTACCTTAGCATATCCTTTGTAGTTTCTTCTCTGGCATGTTATCACTTTCTCCTGTGAGTGTTCTCGTTCACTCCTCCTTGCTGTAGTGCACAAATTCCTGGTTCATAACTTATAAGATGGGAATAACACCTCTCTCATGGGGCTGTGGAGAGGATTAAATTAAATATGTTATTATATGGGAAATTTCCTAATACATAGTAAGCATTCTAAAAATGTTGCTATTAATTATAGCTTTGTTCTTTGAAGCACTTAGCACTATGCTATGGATGTAGGAATTTTCAAAAATATTTTTGAACAAATGCATGAATGCAACAGCATGGTTCTTTGAAGATCATTGTAACTGCAGCATATAGGAGGTGTTCCTATTCCATTGCAGACCTTTGAATGGGAACTATTTGTTCTCCAATGCCACTACGCTCCACCTGTTAGGTGGGCCCCAAACCATCCTGTTCTTTCACATCAGTTGACCTCAACCTTTTTATTTTTATGGCAATACTCTGTGAGCTGGTACACACTCTCAGAAATGTGGCTACATTCAGCAATAACTCAGGGTAGGAGGAGTGAATGAGAACATTGAAAATCATTCCCAAGAGAATTCCTGCTCCACCTCCTTTCACCCCCCACACCCCATATTGAAAAATGTGCCCTCAGGGCACCTGGGTGGCTCAGTCATTTGAGTGTCTGACTTCAGCTCAGGTCATGATCTCGTGGTTCATGAGTGCAAACCCCGCATCAGGCTCGCTGCTGTCAGCCTGTCAGCCTATCAGCACAGAGCCCACTTAGGATCCTCTGTCTCCCTCTCTCTGTCCCTCCCCCACTTGTGCTCTCCCAAAAATAAATAAATATTACCAAAAAAAAAAAAAAAAGAAAAAAAGAAAAGAAAAGATAAATGTGTCCTCACCCACCTCTCTTGAAAAGACAGGAGCTGTATATAAAATGCCCTGCTCCTTTATTTTCCCAACATGGGTGATACATTCTCTCCTTTGCAATCCAGCCTGAGGTTTAGTTAAAACAATGGCAACCCAGCAAAGACATCTTTTAGAGGTTTTTTAGTCCCTTGAAATAATAAGCAACACGATTTGTTTGGTCCTAATCTGTGTGTGTGTGTGTGTGTGTGCGCGTGCGTGCGTGTGCACGCGCGCGCACAAGTGCATGCATGCATGAGTGTGTAAGTGCATGCATAGGCAGCAGGGGGAATGGAAGTAATTTATTCTGGCAACACTGAGTGAGTGCTGTTAGATCACTTCTGTCCCCCTCACCATAAATGTCCATCCAGGGTACTTCCCTGTGAACGAGGAGTAGAACCAAATGCAAAAAATGTTAGTTACAAAGATATTTGTGTTCTTTGCTGCTAAGACCTGTGTACTGATAGGAATGTACGGGACACAACATAAAAGAGGGAAATGGAGGGAGAATGATAGAGAAAATGTACATGTTTTGCCTAATGCACCAGACCATCCTTGCAGCCCACATGGTGTTTGGAAATCTGCTGGAACAAAGGGTCTTTCCCAGTACCTGCATGATCAGTAACATCTCAGCAGCGTCTTTTTCTTTCACAAAATGAACCCCCAAACTGTTCTCCTTCATTTGTTCCTGCCACACATTCCAGATTCAGGAAAGATAATACACCCTCTGAGGCCTTGGGTTTTGGTGAGATCTTGATGCCCAACCTATTGAATTCACTATTTGAGTCCTGATCCCTTCATCAGCCAATGAGCATAACTTTTCCCGAAAAGACAGCCTCTGCAGAAGACGAGGGCGTGAATCCTTGGAAGTCGTTGTAGACTCTCCTCGTGTCTGCTTAGGAGAGCCGATGACGCAGGTTAGGTCCTTGCCAGGAGAAAGGGACACCAGTGTGAACACAGGGTGGACCCATGCTGCCCCAGGGAGGTCTATTGCAAAGACCAAGGCAAGCAGTGAGAGCATCACCCATGAAACTCCTGCCAGGTGGATCCTGACCCATGGGCCCCGGCTCACCTGCTTCCTGATCTACACTGTCCTGCACACTGGTTCCTGGTATTCAGAAATAGCTCAAGTGAAACCTGTCATGTGGATTACACTTCCCCCAAAGGACAGAGCTCTGCTGGGTTGCAGTCCTGAATCATCAGCTTACACCACCGTTCTGCACGGCAGAATTGAAAGCGGGTTTGGAAATGTTTGCTGCCAAGTGTAGGTGCCTCTGCTCCTTCAGGCAGCATGGGAGGAGCCTGGGAGCAGCTGTCCACATGCAGCGCCAGCAGCTCAAACTCTCTGCCCGCTCACAAAAGGACCAGTCATCCTTAAATGGTCATACAGATGGAGAAGGGGCAGGACAGCTCTCAGGCAGCTCGGATGAGAAGGCAAGGAAAGAGAAAGAAATGAAAAGACTTTAAAAGCATTCTCTTTCCAGCCCCCGCTGAGAATTTTAAATGCCTTCTCCTCTGACATTTTTGAAGTCTGCATTTTATTATCTGTTTAACTTACCCAGCCAGCCTCTGGGGCAGGCGAGAGCTGTGTCATTGCATGTTTGTGTCTAGTACTGAGTGTGCTGTTGGCTCTCAGGGAAGAAAATAATATGCCTAGAATCCCCCGCACCAGCGGGTGGCCTGGGCCCAGAATGTAAAAGCCGAGGGAGAAATCTCTCTGGGTGGTGTGAAGAGGACATGAGATTCCCAAAGTTGCAAACGTAAATGCTGGGGAAGGAAGGGAAGGAACATCAAATACTGATTTCCTGCTGGAAATGTATCTTGACCTCGCAGACTGGGAGCCTGGGGGTGTGGGGGTGGGGAGAACTGAGAGATTTACCCTTCCCGGGTGGAAAGCACAGAAACCATCCCAACATGGCCCTTGTTAGAAGATACGTGTCTCAGGGATTGGCAGAGTGTAGTCTGGGGCTCCTAAGCTCAGCAATTTCCCAGACTTGCCTGTGGCCCTGCCCTCCCAGGCTACAATCACACACATCCATGCATTCATTCACTCTATATTTATTGAATCCCTGCTCTGCAACAGGCATTGTGTAAACCCTGAGCGCATAAAAGTATATGAGATACACACAGTCCCGTGTGGAGCTCCGGTTCCAACGGACAGAGCTGTAGAGGATGGTAAGTGCTATGAATACATAAATTGAATAACATGATAGTCACAGTCCTCCTTCTTTCCCCCTCCTTTACACGCCAAGCAAAAGCCATGACCTAGAGTGTCCTGGAGGACCAGGGAGTCCCCTTTTCTGCTCACCACTGAGATCACGGAAGTGTCCCAGTCAGCCTTGGTCAGTTGGGAGCGAAAACTGAGATAAATCCGTTCAAAGATATCCTGCAGTTTGAAGGTCTAGATGATAAAGGAAACAGGCATAAAGGGGAAAGGAGCACCAAAGGAAAGAACGGGACCCTCCTTTTATTACCACGATTTCATAGCTCAGGGTCTGGAAGTTACCTTTAGTAAGGCATATACATGTCTGACTTTCAGAGGCCAATGCTAATTTGTCACAACTCACTTTTGTTATTAGGCTTGATTGCAATTCAACTCCTGGAGTGAATGATTGTACATCTGGGTGAGACTATTGGAAATAGAGTAGAAGGAATTCTTTATGGACACACTAAAGAAAGCTGCTATAAGAAATAAGAGGAGAAATGATTATTTCCATTTACTGCATGTCTACCGCATGCCACACATCACATGTAATTTCATTTACTCTTCACAAGCAGTCCTTCTGGGTAGGTACGATTTCTTCTTTTTTATAGCTGAGTGAACTAAGGCTCAGAGAAATTAAGTACCATACATGAGATCACAAAGCTATTAAGTGGTACAGCTGGGATTTGAACAATAAGCTAGTTTACTGAGTTCAAGATAAATTTGGAGGAAAAATTCCCCAGTTCCAGAATTGGGTCAGCAAAAATAGCAATGAAATCTCACCATGGAATCTTGTTTTTGAGGGTTGGGGTGGGGATGGGGGTCCTTGGGAGCCATGTCCCATCGCTGTTAGCAGCCAAACAATTATCCTTCAAAAAGTCCATTTTCCTCTTTTAGAAGAGGGCCCCATCCTCCAAATCAGTGCTCCAGCACCTGGGTCCCCTTCTTGGGAGGTCTTGTTCATTGCTCAGCCACTTATGTTGTCATCTGTTACTGATTTCATGTAAAATGATTTGCATTATAAAAGGAACCTTCAGGAGACAGTGCTATAAACTAAACGAGGGTCTGAAACCATGGAGGGATTTTCAGACACTCTGGTAAGCCTCAGGGGGACCTAGTAGCAGGATATTCCCCTTCAGGAGCTCCAGGATTCAGCTTTTTCCATCAAAATAGCAGACTCCTAGAGCCCTGGATAGACAGCAGTTGTTCTAAGTGATTGAACCAGCACCAGGGATGTGGAGGACACAAACTGCCGAGTCTTTGAAGGTCTGGACCCTCCTTCTCTGTGGAAATTATGCAACAGGCCAGCTACCCATTCCTGATGTCATTTACTCTTCTCTGGTGGCACCTCAAGAAAAAACCTCATCCACAAGGCAGGTGCTAGACACGCAAGGGCATTGGCAATATTATCTCATTGGCTCATCCTTTACAGCCTAGGGTCTTTGCTGAAAAAACGAAGCCCCAGAGGTGGAGAGCTCCGCACTGTTGGCAGTATTCAAGTAAAGGTGGGCTGGGATATGGCATTGGGAATTTTTTTTTAAACTCGTTTAAAAAGCTAATTTATTGATTTTGAGAGGGGGGAGAGGCAGAAAACATGGGAGGGGCAAAGAGAGGGGGAAAGAGAGAGAATCCCAAGCAGGCTCCACACTGTCTGCACAGAGCTCCAACTCACAAACTGTGAGATCATGACCTGAGCCGAAACCTAGAGTGGGATACTTAACTGATTGAGCCCCCCCCCCCAGGTGCCCTAGGAATTTGTGTTTAAAGTGTTAGATTGGGAGAACTATTGGTCCTTCTACAGTCCTGGAGGAGGCTCTAGTGGGCTCCCTGTAAAAATATACAAATTGGGGGGCGCCTGGGTGGCGCAGTCGGTTAAGCGTCCGACTTCAGCCAGGTCACGATCTCGCGGTCCGTGAGTTCGAGCCCCGCGTCAGGCTCTGGGCTGATGGCTCAGAGCCTGGAGCCTGTTTCCGATTCTGTGTCTCCCTCTCTCTCTGCCCCTCCCCCGTTCATGCTCTGTCTCTCTCTGTCCCAAAAATAAATAAACGTTGAAAAAAAAAATTTAAAATATACAAATTGGGTACCCTCGGAAAGGGACACTATTGACAGTCAACCTATACTAAGAGAACATCAATAAATCAGGAGACAGGGTGACCAGGACGTGATTTGAGTGGACATGATTGCAAGTGATTTTCGCATTGAGATTGTTGAAACCCAATGAAATGTAATATGTTACTGACAGGGATATGGCCTGAGTGGCTCCACATAAGCTGAAAGGAACAGAATTTATCAGTATTTACTTTCCCAAGACTGTCTTAGGAAGGGAACAGCTAGCTCAGGGGCATGTGAACATTCTGCTGTAACCCAAAAATGTGTGTTGCTGGGCAGGTATACTTTGGCAGGAGTTTCTGTCACAGATAAAAGATCATTCAAGGTCGTCTACTTGCCTTTGCTCTAAAGCTTTAATCATTAAGTAAGCTCCTGGTTATCAATTCTATCTTTCAAATACTCTGACACTGGATAAGAGACCTGAGAAATCCAGCCTCTGAAATGGAATCTCTCCCATTATAAAATGCAAATGAAGACATTTGAGTTTATATGCCATTTTATTGCAAACCTGGCTATTATGTCAGTCCACAAAGCCTAGACTTATCAAACAAATGGCTGGTTGCAGGAGGAACACAGTGACCACACCAAGGTCCTACATTATGAGAAACCTCACCTGAATGAGGTCTGAAATTCTAAGGTAGTTCCATGCTCACCCCTTTCTGACTGAAGCCTTTTCCAGCTCTGATATTCTGTGATTCAAGAGTACTCTGACTCATCCTGAGATAGAGCCTAAGGGTATCCGCATGGCCTTGGCATGCGATCTGACCAGATGAGTAAGGCAGCATGAAGAGGGTACTTGGAGAGGAGCCCCTGGCCATCTTTACTGAAGCCAATCTCCTAAAGAGACAGAGGAGCCAGAGCAAAGGTTCTCAGAGATCTTTTAGAAACAGAAGGATCTTTTCCATTCATCCTTTCTGTCTTGATATTTCTCAGAATCAGAAAAGTTGGAAATTGTTGTAATGCCCTGAGAAAGACTTTTAAGCTAGTAAAAAATCTCACACCATTGGGGCCCTAAAGTCTATCATTCCCAGGGGATGGTTCAGTGGACAAGGGGAAAGACACAGAACGAAATGGTGCTTCTAGGCTTCTATCCTAAGACTACATCACCATGTGGAAAACCATCTGAAATGCTATCAAATCCCTGCAAACCAAGCCATCACAGATATTCCCAATCTGAGATATGATTGTGGAGAAATACAACAGGTTTTCAAAGCAGCAGTTGACTCACCCCCATATTGTTAGGTTGCTGGTCTCAAAAAAGAGATGGCATTACCGTTGCCATGGGAACCTCCACTTTGACTCACTGGTATTCACACCTCCAGCTGGAAACATCCTGTCCCTGTCCCTAATTGCAGCTCATGACCTACTTCTACTTACTTGAGCAAGAGGCCTTGGTGAGATACCTGGGAGCCAGGAAGCCCCACACCTGTGCTCTGGAAGTGGCTTCCTTCCCTCTCTGGCAGGGAATACGGCATTTTGCTCCATGGTTCAGTGTTGCCCCAGTGAAATAAGGATGACAATATTAAGATTTATTGATGTTTTAAGAGTTTAATAGAAAGAGCTTGAAAGGGATACAACATTTGTAGATATGGACAATCCTTTCTCCCCACTATGTTTGTCAGATTGGGAACCAATGCCCACAGGTTTTGGTCAAACTTACCAGAGCCTTGCCCTCATTTTCAGATAGCCTACTGCCACAGCAAATAGCTTAACTAGCCCAAAGAAATGGCAGATGAATACAGATTGGCTTGATGACAAAGAGATGAGAGGGGGAAGGGAAAAGAAGGACGAAAGGTAAGGTCAAATGAAGACTGTCAGTGGATGTGGACACAAAATTTCCATCACTTTCTCAGGAAGGTCATCAGATCTGTCCCACGGCTACAATTTCATCCTACTTACCTGTAACCATCCTTAACTATCTTCTTTTCCTCTCTTCCACATTCAACCCATTACCAAATTTTAGCCGTATTACATCCAAACAATATCCAAGATTTACCTACTTCCCTCATTCCTACTACAGGCACCATCGATATCCAAGCCACCATTTTGGGGTGGGGGAGCTGGACTTCTATAATAGCTTCCTAACCATTCTCCCACTACCATTTTTTGCTTTTATCTAATCCATCTTTCATATAGTGGCAATCAGTTAAATTTTAAAACTATAAAGCATGTCACTTTTTGCTCAACAATGGCTTCCCACTGTGCTTAGCACATAAACCTTCTGCCCATCCACAAGGTCCTGATTCTTGCCCCTTTGACTTTGTCTGAATGGCTCTCCCCTCACCCACCATGGGCCCACCACACTGGCCTCTTTCTCCAACTCAGCATACTCCCTTCCTCCTCACAGCGCCCATGTTCTTTCCCCCACTCTTTCCCACCTGTTCAGATCTCAGTTTAAATGCCATTTCTTCAGAAAGGAGTTCTAAGACTCTTCTGATCTGAGTTATGACCCTCTGATACACTCTACCAGAACGCTGTCTATTTTTCACCCCAGAGAGCCTATCTCAGTTCCTTATTATATGTTAGTGGTTCTCCAACTATGGTTCCTAGACCAGCATCACCTGGAAACTCATTAAGAAGGCAAATGTTGGGCCCCACCTGAGACCTCTTGAATCAGAAACTAAGTGTTTTAACAAATCTTTCGGGAGATTCTGATGCACACTAAGGTTTGAGAACTAGTACTATATTGTTATTCCTGTGGCAAATTGATTGACACCTGTCTCCCCAATTTGAATGAAAACTCCATGAGGTCAGTGGTTGGCAGAGAGCAGGCACTTAATAAGATTTTGTTGAATGAACGAATTAATAAATGTGCATTACAAGGGTTCACTGGGAAAGATAGATACTATTGTGGCCAAGATCAGAAATGTAGTCCCAGTGTAGGCTCCTGAAGCTTGCTCTCTTCCACAGACTTTAACAGCTAACCCTGTAGCCAGGTCCCACCCAGCTCAGACTCTGTTCACAGCATGTTTCTAGGCCATATGTGTTATGCTGTTGTTCTAACCCATGGAGCCCCTGATGTAGAGACAGCAGATCTGCTGCCCTTCTTCCAGTCCTACACACTTGAGGAAAGGTTTTTGACAACTAGAGTCGTACCATTATTTTCTCTACCCTTTAAATCCTTCTTCTGGAAATCTCAGAGCTACACTGAGGGTAGCGTGGGTTCAACTTAGTCTTTTGAGAGCAGCACTTGCTGCTTAAAAGCCAGAATTAATGAAGAACTGATTCCAGAGAGGACTAAGCACATGAGAGTAGTCAACTCACAATAGCTGGCAGGTACTGAGCATTGACTATGTATCTGACACCACAGAGAAATGTGCAATTCCACATCATCCTCAGAACAATGTCATGAAGTGGGCTCTTACTCCACTTCACATATATTTTTTAAATAAGCCTTAAAGAGATTAAGTATCTTGTCTTACATCACTCCTTTAGTAGCGGTGGAACCAGGACTTAATCTAGTTTTGTCCAAACACTTCTTGTTCTTAAGCATTATACTATGCTATTCCCCGTTAGAGAGAGCCACAGACTCTTAGAACCACTTCCGGGGCAAACAGCCAGCCTATTGGGTGCATCTGAGCAGCTTGTTGGCACCAAAGGCTTTCCACTCAGCAATGCCAGGAAGTGCCCTAGGGTGCTAGCACACCACCAGCCAAGTGTGTGGTTTAGTACGTACCTGCTAAATTACAGAGTGCAAAAATGCAGCGTCATTACCATGTGCATTTATCCTGGATCTCAAATCTTTTGTTCAAACTTGTGCTCAGACCTGACTCCCATTAGATTGTGGACCCCACTAACACCAGGCCAGAGACAGACCAACTGGAGAAACTGTGGGCTTGAGTCAAGTGGTTGTGACTCTCTGTGTTCACAGTATACAAACAAGCAGAGTTAAGTAGCAAGAAAGTGAGAAATGTTCACCTTTGAAAGGTGCTAAAATTCCTTTGGGCTGCCAGGAGATGGTTTTCTTCTAGATTAAACTGTATTTGTCAGAAAATGAGCCTCTAAAACCCAAACAACTTTTTACTAACAGAATCAGGTCTACTGTTACAATTCATAGCCAATATTCTGTTCAATTTCAGTACCCACAGTGGTCTGGGGCTGTGCCATGTGCTATAGAAATAATATAAAAATTAACAAGACACATTTGTTCTCAAAAAGCTTATAATTGATTACATGGAATGGTTGGGCGGGGGGGGGGGCGCTGCATGCAGAGTGTGGAGGATGTTGGTGAGAAGCAGAAAAAGTGCAGTAAAATAATCTATGGCAGAACCTAGGTGCCACAGCCAAGTGTTTGGGTGGCTCAGGGAAAAGAGACATCAAATTCAGTAGATTATTTCAGGGCTGCCCTCATAAAGAACATGATTTCCTGAGTTGGGCCATAAAGGTGGAGAGGATAGAGGGAGAGCTCAAGCAAAGGTGCAAAGGTGAAAACATTGCAAACACATTTGCAACATCTTGAGCTGAGTGACCAGACTAAGACCAGAGACCTGGAACGAAGGCAGAGCAAAAGGGGGAGTGGAGCTACCAGGACTGTGAGGTATACCTGCCTCATCACTTTTTCTCCCTTATTCCTTGGCCTGACAATTTCAGTTTCCTAAACATGCTGAGTCTAAAAGATTTCTATAATCTTCCAGCATGCCTAAAGTGTGCAGCTGGACTCTTTCTGCCCTCTCACATTCTGCTCTTCTATTTTTTTTTTAATTTTTTTTCAACGTTTTTATTTATTTTTGGGACAGAGAGAGACAGAGAATGAACGGGGGAGGGGCAGAGAGAGAGGGAGACACAGAATCGGAAACAGGCTCCAGGCTCTGAGCCATCAGCCCAGAGCCTGACGCGGGGCTCGAACTCACGGACCGCGAGATCGTGACCTGACTGAAGTCGGACGCCCAACCGACTGAGCCACCCAGGCGCCCCTCTGCTCTTCTTTTCTGGATGGCAGCACATTGAAAGGTCTGGGGCACACACTAAAGCTGGTACATGCCCCCTGTCAAGCCTCTCCTAATCCCTTCAGGCTACACTGCATGAATGATCCAAAAGTAGAAACATCCTGATGATGTAAGGAAAGGGGATTCAAGATATGTGGCCTCTGGTGTCTCTGCCACTTGCTCTGTGGAACATTGGGCAAATGTCTTAACCTGTTGGTTCCCAATTCCCTCAATTATAAAACAAGAGGATTCAATAAAGTGGTCTCAGAAGACTTTCTGTTATAAAATTTTCTGACTCCTTCCATTTTATCATTTGACTTCTCTTTTAAAGGAACCAATCCCTTCTTTCTGAAAGGAAGCATCACATAATCAAAACAAGATTTAATGGGATAGCATAAACAAAATGCTTAAGGATTGGGAATAGAGGAGAAGAGCTTGAATTACTTGAATATAATAGTAGCAAGTCAGTCCCTGACTGAAGGGGAGCAGGAATGTGTGTGCCTCACAATACAGAACCATGCAGGCATTCATGAGAACAAAGCTTGTGCAAGCAGGCTGGCAGCAAACGGCTGTGCAGAGATGGTACAATTAAAGTGTCATTATTTGTTGAGTTGTTTAAATATACTTATAAAATGTCCTATCTTGATTTTTCTTTTTAAAAGGTGTGACTTTTTTTTTTTTTTAATTTTTTTTTTCAATGTTTATTTATTTTTGGGACAGAGAGAGACAGAGCATGAACGGGGGAGGGGCAGAGAGAGAGAGGGAGACACAGAATCGGAAACAGGCTCCAGGCTCCGAGCCATCAGCCCAGAGCCTGATGCGGGGCTCGAACCCACGGACCGCGAGATCGTGACCTGGCTGAAGTCGGACGCTTAACCGACTGCGCCACCCAGGCGCCCCAAAAAGGTGTGACTTTTAATACCAATTATAGAACATATAAAACTTATTTCATCATATAGTTCCTTTTATTATTTTAATTTTGATAATTCTATTACATTTCCAAAAATGTCCTTTCCTTTTGGAAGTGGGGTATAGGGCATCTCCCGGTCCTTTCAGGCCTCCTTAATGCCATGCTACCAAAAGTTTATGTTGGTTAATAAGAACTTTTTCTTTTTAAAATTTTTTAATGTTTATTAAAAAAAAATTTTTTTTACTGTTTTTATTTATTTTTGAGGCAAAGAGAGACAGAGCATGAGCGGGGGAGGGGCAGAGACAGAGGGAGACACAGAATCTGAAACAGGCTCCAGGCTCTGAGGTGTCAGCACAGAGCCCGATGCGGGGCTCGAACCCACAGACCACGAGATCATGACGGGAGCTGAAGTCGGATGCTCAACCGACTGAGCCACCCAGGCGCCCCAATGTTTATTTATTTTTGACAGAGAGAGAGAGAGCGCGCGCGCGCGCGCGCGCGCGCGCGCGCGCGCATGAATGGGGGAGGGGCAGAGAGAAAGGAGACACAGACTCTGAAGTAGGTTCTAGGCTCTGAGCTGTCAGCACAGAGCCCGAGGCAGGGCTTAAACTCACCAACTGTAAGATCATGAAGCTGAGCTGAGCTGAGCTGAAAGTTGGATGCTTAACCAACTGAGCTACCCAGGTGCCCCAAGAACTTCTTTATAACACACATATAGTGCTGCCATTAGGAACCTTCTCATAAGGAGACAAAGGAGTCTCTGGAAACGGAAATCCCCTCATTTTCCCATTTCCAACCCAACAGATAGGCTAGAGAAGAAAACATATCGGGCTGTGAACCACCAGATTTGCTTGTCAGCTGGAATGACAACTCGTCCCATCTTATACTGTCTGGTAGCTCTGGGATGAGAACAGAAGAACAGCCCTGGAAAGCAGATGCCAGTTGTCTTTGTTTCTTAATTTCCTGGATCACTTTATATTTTGAGCCATGTGAGCTCTGAACTCTGTCCTTCCTCTGGGTGAGGCTGTACTGGTCCTGGGTATATCTTTTTCCAAGTATGGGAGAATGGGACAGAGGGCATCTGAGTCATTTGTAAGGGATAGAGATGGAGTCAGTTCAAGGCTGGTGGGAACATGTCCCTTGGGGCTGTCTCCTTCCTGTCCCCTTGCCAAGATCTGGCTCAGCAGTGGGAGAGGGACAAAGAAGAAATGTGTGAGACAGAATCCAGTAGAGGTAGGATACAAGTGTGGTTTAAAGGCAGGAAGCACTGGAAGGCATTTGTTCTGGGAACTTTAGCCTGGATCTAAAATTTTTCTAGTTATTCTTCCTACAGAGAGACCTGCAAGATAATGACAGCGTTTTTGCTTCCAACATTCTAGCAGCTTTCTTCCTGTGTCCTTATTGTCTGTCCCAAGCATACCCTTCCTTATATAAAGTTAAGTGTAAAACACTAGAATTTTGCTGGTTTAAGGCTCTTTTCTGGTGGGCTGTTTAAATCCTCTAGTTATTCTTCCTGTCGAGAGACAAACCAGTGATGAGTCACTCCACTGTCTCCTGTCCATATTTCTGTGTCATTTCTGCTTTGCTTCCAGAAGCCTATAGGATACATTTCAGCCCAAAGCTAACTTGATTTCCTAAAACCCTTGGAAAAAAGGAAATATGAAGCCCATTTCATAAATGAGAAAGCTGCATCTCAACCAAGGAAGAACAGCCTGGTAGGGTCGACCTGGAAAATTTGAGGCTGGGTAAGATGAGAGATGTAGGGCCAACCTTTGCTCCCTAGGGTGAGATGATGGACATCTGGGAGGATGTGACTGCCCGCCTCTTCCTCTTCCTCCTTCTCCTGAGCCCCAGATCCCACCCATGACTGACATTCTCAGGCTCCACCTCCACAAACAAGTCTCCCTGTCACCTTCCAATCTCCTGGAGGAAGGTCCTGCTGGTAGACTCCTGTAAATATCACCCATCCAGGGAGTACCTGGCAGGGAGGAATCTGAGAAGTGTCCCCTGCAGAGCTGAGGCCTAGAAATGCCTGCCAGGTCATCTATCAAGATCAAATTACAGCAAATTTGCCCATAATGGAAAAGAGGCTGAGAGAGCAAGGTAATGAATGTGCAAAATTGGCACTATGCCCCTCACTGCAAAGACTCTGGTCTGTGGGTTGCATATAGAAGGCTGAATTTCTGGGTTTCCCAGGAATTAAAATAAATACAGATATCCCCAGGTTTGTTTTGTTTTTTTTCCCCAAGTACAAATGTTCTTTTATTGGAGAAAGAATTATTATCAGCTGTGTTTTATTTTAAAAAGTAATGCATGATTGTAAAAAGTTCAAATATAAAAATAAGGGAGGGTGAGAATATCCTTCCTCTTTCTGTTTTTTAAATGTTTATTTTTTTATTTATTTTTGAGAGAGAGAGAGAGAGAGGGAGAGAGAAGGGGAGAAGCAGACAAGGAGAGAGAGAGAATCCCAAGCAGGCTCCATGCTGTCAGCATAGAGCCTGATGTGGGGCTTGACTGAACTCAGGAACTGTGAAATCATGACCTGAGCTGAAATCAAGAGTTGGATGCTTAACCGACTGAGCCGCCCAGGTGCCCCCACTTCCTCTTTCTTTACACTCCCCCTCTCCTAACCCCACTCTGCACAAATAACCATTGTTTTGACTGTAAATCTGTGAGAGGCTTTTCTACCCTTTTAGCAACAGTCCCTAACCTCAGAGCCATGACCATGCATGTGTGCAGATGAGGTAATAATAATAATAATGATAATGATAATGATAATGATAATAATAATAATAATAATGATAATTTCTCTGCACATTGAATGTTCGCTACATGCCAAACACTGTTGTAAGCACTTTTACATTCATAACTTACTACATCTGCACACCATCCCCATGAGATGGCAGAGGCAAGATTCAAACCCAAGCATTTGGGTCCAGGGTCTGGGCCAGACATAACTCACTCTACCAGTGTGCTTATCCTTCCCATCCTGATGTTGTCCACACATGGCCAGCCACTGCTTGTTCTCTACTCTCCAATCCAATCTGCTGGCCCTTCGCTTTGGAGTCAGACAAATCTTGGCACAAATACTGTTCCTACTACTCACTAACTATGTAACTTTGTGCAGGGTTCTAAACCTCGCGGAGCCTCAGTTTCCTCATATGTAAAATGGGAGACTAATACTTTATGAGGTGTTTGTGAAGAATAGACCTGATAAATTCTAACACAAATGGCAAAGTACCTGCTACATTCTAGATGCTGGATAAGTATTTTTTAACAAATGAACAAATGGAAGTAGTAATAGTGGTCCCAGCACTGTGCTTGCCCTTATTTTACTATTGGATTATAAAAGATGGTTTATGTCTCCTATCGACCATATACTCCCAGCACCTTAATCTCTGTGAGATAGATTAATATTATTTGTAATGAGTGATGTGTCTCACACCACAACCAAAACGGACATTCTTTCACCTTTTTGGCTGGTTATCAAGAACTTCATTTTCAAGCCTATCATATACAGACACTCCCTGTAAGCATTCTATTGGTCATTTTATTGTTAAATCCTGTATCTTGGTAGCATGTGCCCAATGAGTTAGGGTGGGTTTTTTTTTTCAAGTTTATTTATTTATTTTGAGAGAGAGAGAGACAGAGAAAGACTGGGGGAAGGGCAGAGAGAGAAGGATAGAGAGAGAACCCCAAGTAGGTTCAGCAATGCCAGCACAGACCCAGAGGTGGGGCTCGAAGCCACAAACCTTGAGATCATGACCTGAGCTGAAACCAAGAGTCGCTTAACCGACTGAGCCACTCACATACCCCTTACCTGACATTAGCTTAAACCAACTCTCTAGCCTCAGATATATATTTTGTAATGGCTTTATTGAGATTTAATTTTATTGAGATTATGATAATTTACCGTTATTATTTTTTTTAATTTTTTTTTAACATTTATTTATTTTTGAGACAGAGAGAGAGAGAGCGCATGAACAGGAGAGAGTCAGAGAAAGAGGGAGATCCACAGAATCTGAAACAGGCCCCAGGTTCTGAGCTGTTAGCACAGAGCCTGATGCGGGGCTCGAACCCACAGACTGTGAGATCATGACCTGAGCCGAAGTCGGACACTTAACCGACTGAGCCACCCAGGCGCCCCAATTTACCGTTATTTTTAAAGTGTATAATGAAGCGCTTTTTGGTATATTCACAGAGTGGTGCCCTCATCATCACTGTCTAATTCCAGAACACTTTTATCACCTGGTAAAGAAATCCCACACTTCTTAGCAGTCACTTGCCAATCCCCCCTCCCCACCGGCCCCTGGCAACCGCCACTTCCAATCTTTATGGATTTGCCTGTTCTGGACAGTTTGTCTGAATGGAATCCTGCAGTGGGTGGCCTTTTGTGACTGGCTTCTTTCGCTCTAATGATGTTTTCAAGGTTGATTCATAGTATAGCATGTATTAGTACTTCATTTCTTTTGTGACTGAATAATATGACATTATGTAGATATACCACGATTTATTCATGTATTTATCATTTGATGGACATTTGGGGTCATTCCCACCTTTTGTCTGTTGTAAATAATGCTGCTATAAATATGCATGTACAAATTGTGGTGAGGACTTGGGTTTTCAATTCTCTGGGTATATACCTAGGAGTGGTATTGTTGGTATCATATGGTAACTCTGTGTTTAACTTTTGGAAGAACTGACAGACTGTTTTCCAAAGTGGTGGTACCATTTTACTGTCCCACCGGCAATGTACAAGAGTTTCAATTTCTCCATATCTTCACCAGTACTTGTTATTATTGGTCTTTTTTATGATAGCTATTCTAGTGAGTGTGAAATGGTATTTTATTGTGCTTCTGATTTCCATTTCCCTAATGACTAATAATGTTGAGCTTCTTTTCATGTGCTTATTGGACATTTGCGTATCTTCTTTGGAGAAATATCTCTTCAAACGCTTTGCCCATTTTTAAAATTGGGTGATTTGTTGGCCTCAGATGTTTTTATAACAGCTGTTGAATGAACGGCATGTTGGAAGGATCACAAGTTTGCCCTTATTTGACCTGTATTTGATTCTAGCTACACCACTAGGCTATGTGACCTCAAGCAAGACTATTTTATTTCTCTGAACCTTAGCTTTATTATCCATAAAAAAGAGGTCAAACCTCTCTCCCAGGGCTATTATGAAGAACAAATGAGATGTAAAAGCATCAAGCATAGATTGGGGTGCCCAAAAGACACTCAAAAATGTATTAGACTCCCTCATCACCCCACCCTCACTGTAGACATGCTTTCCCTTAGGAAGATGTATTTGACCCAGGTGGACCAATTTCAACGTGGCAATGGATTGAAGTCCAAAAGGCAAGGCCTCCAATGTGAAGAGGCCAGTGAGTTTATTATGAGGTCCCCTCCACACACATACAACAATGCCTCCCCTTTTGGGTGATGGGTGACATGGCCCTGCTGATCTCTGCATGAGATCATCTGAGCAAATATAAACCATCTCAGCGGCCTTAAAAAAAAAAGGAGGGCAGAGACAGTTATAAAAGAGGGATTGTAACCCCTTATCCTAGCACCAGTACTCTATACAATCTTCACAATTTTGAATAGCAAGACTTTAAGAATGGGTAGCTTGAGAGTGGGTAACATGACATTCAGAGTCTGGCTTTCCATAAAAGCAAGTCTGGTTCTTGCTTATTAACAGTCTGGTAATGCACAAGGCCTGTCATTTGTTCTTCCTCTAATGAATGGATAGGCTGTTTAATTTCCTGATGGACAACCTAGTAATTTTAGTCTCCTGTTCCAAGCCTTTGCCTGGCTGTTCCATGTGCATAAAAACAGCCTTCTTCCTCCTGTCTTTGCATTAAAGCTCAGCTTGAGGGTCATTTCCTCTAAGTAATATTCTCTATTAAGGGAGTATAAGTCCTGAATGAGTGGCCAGACTGATAACTGCATTCAGCCATAATCCTGCAATCATTTACTGAGCATGTACTATGTGCAAGACATCGTGCAATATAGTGGGAACACAAAAAGGACTACGACATAGTTTTGCACCTTCAAAGAGCTCATCATGTGTTGGGTAAATTGGGTATATAAACAGATGTTTACCAATAACATTGTATTTCAATGATTGCCCTGAAGTGATTTTCATCATGGGAGTACACAGGATAGGACTTGCAAAAATAGCAGACACTGAGGTTTCCCCTTTCCTCGGGTATCTTATGGCAATTCCTCCATTTGCATACAACCACTAGAAGGGAAGAGAGAAAAACCTACACAGGCTTTCATTTTTCTTTGTCAAGGCATACTCTGGAGAAGAGAACCAGCAGAGAAGAAATGAAATATTAAGTTTATTTATGTATTTTGAGAGAGAGAGAGAGGGGGAGAGAGAGAATCCCAAGAAGGCTCCACACTGATAGTGCACAGTCAGCGTGGAGCCTGGAGCTGGGGCTTGACCTCACAAATTGTGAGATCATGACCTGAGCCGAAATCAAGAGTCAGACGCTTAACCGACTGAGCCACCTGGACATCCTGAAATATGATAAGTATTTAAAGTCATTTTTCTGAATAGAAATAAAAGGAGAAATCACAGGAAAGTATTAGAATCAATTTACAGTATAGTCGTGTTCCATAAGTCGAAGCTGGAGGGAGGAATTTAGGCAAGGAGAGAATGCTTTCTATCCTTCATGTTCCCCGAAAAGGGTTTTCGTCTAAATCGTGCCCCATGACAGGATCCTCAACCTTCTCTAGATTTGTTTGCTCATATTTAAAATGAAGAGGTTGAACCAGCAGGTCTTGAAGATTTCTTATAGTTCCGACCGGCTGTCAGAGTGGGCAGTTTATTCGCGTGTTTATTTTTAGCTGAGAGAAAGGAAGAAAACAGGAATAGCAGGAAAAAATGGAGGTGTCTTGATGTTTATTTGGTTGTAGAGGACAGTGAAAGAGGGAGGAGGACCCTGTCCATTGTTTTTCTTTCTCAGTGGTTAGGGCAGAACCACAGACATACAGCATGGAGCCCTATGGAAACAGAAAGGAAGCTCAGGGAGGGCTAAGAATTGGGGAAGATGGCAAACAGGCCCAGGCAGCACGATTTTTCTAGATTATGAAATGTTCAGTTAATAGTTTGTGGTAACCAGGCTTTAGTGTGATAGAGGAGTTGTGTGTATCAGGAATGGGTTTTTTAAATAAACGACAATGACAGGTGGCCAGCAGCCCCAGTAGATGCCCAGGACGTTGTGCTATATAAATCCCAGGTATACGGCTCCCTGGGGGATGCTGGTCACGATGTTTGTGTAGCAAGGGATGGATGAGGCAGGATGCCAATATCACTCTGCAGGCACAGACTGCAGATAAACCACCCCCGACTCACATCTCCAGCTAAAATCATACCTTGGACCAGCCAATTTCCTTTCCCTCTCCATCAAGAATGTTTCATCCCCTTATTTATCTTGATCACGTATATAAAACTCTTATTTTCTCTGATGCACTACTAGGCCCCGGGTCAAAATACAACCACCAAAACACACATTTAGCACCTCCTTAGAAAGAAACCCAAGGAATAGCTTCCAATCTACTAACTATACACATGACACAGATTGTCATTATGCAGCTCAGCCCCTCTTTCTGGCCTCCTACATTGGTTCTCCCATTCGTGTTCTCACTCATTCATTCAACATTGAGCCTCTATAAGCTGTGGAACCTGGGCAAGTCGCTTAACCTCTCTGTGCCTCGGTTTTTCATCTGTAAAAAGAATAGTAGAATGACAGAAAAAGAATAATCTACGTCTTAGGATAATTGTCAGAACGAATGAATTACTACATGTGAAGTGCTTAGAACAGTGCCTGGCACATATTAAGCACCATATTAGAATTAGATATCTTCATTATCATCACTTGTTAATCTTAGTCCTATGCAGCAGGCTCAGTGCTCTGCTGGCTTGGAGGTGCCTAGATTGATAGGAGCACACAGCGGTCGAAAATAGTAGCCATATAAAAAGTATTATCATCATTAATATTGATGCATGTGAGACATGGGAAGGGGGTAGAATTGAACAGATATTAACAAAAGAGATGCCGGAAGTGAGAGAGAGGAAGCGTGTAATGAGAGGACAGGGATAGAGGCTGATGCCATTGATACGCTGAGTGTGAGCTGACAGGGGGACATTTAAAAGACAGATGAGGGGTGCCTGGGTGGCTCAGTTGGTTGAGTGTCTGACTCTTGATTTTGGCTCAGGTCATGATCCCAGGGTCGTGGGATCCAGCCCCGCATTGAGCTCTGCACTGGCAGCATGGAGCCTGCCTGGGATTCTCTCTCTGCCCCTCCCCTGCTCGTGTGCATGCTCTATCTCCTCTCAAAAATAAAAAGTAATAAATAAATAACAGATGAATATCCAGGGCTTATGCTAAGATGGGAGATGTGGAAAAGAGACAAGAGACAGTAACTCTTAGAGCCCTGAGCTGGAAGGGCATTGGAGAGCTGTCTGGGCAGGTGGCAGAGTCCTCTGGGTTCAGAATTGGGTGAGTATCATGGCTGAAGTGAACAAGGAAGGGTCCTCGGGGGCTCAAACAAGAACACAAGGCCAGGGGAGTCTTTTTTCCTGACTGCCCCCTCCCTGCCCCGGTCCAGGTTGTCTTCAATTCACCGAGCTGTGTATACCAGACAATAAATGTTACTGCTTTGGACTGAGTTGGAGTGTCTGGGGAGAATTGCACGCAGGAAGTGTGAAGGAGCTCCCACCCCCAGATCCAGCACAATACAGGGACATTCTACTGTGCGTGTCTGCTTTCCCTCCTGGGTTCCCTGACACCTGGCTAGCTGTTTCCTGGTCTGAAGTCTAAGCGCTTTGCCTTCCTCCCTCCCCTGCTGACACTCCATAAATATTTGTGGGCAAGGCCAGTGAAAACACTGAAACACCATTCTCTTCTCAGACATACTGTGTTGATGCCATTTAATTGGATGTTGTCCTCAGTGGGTTCATAATTCTTTTGTTCTAGCTTAACCACCAAATTCAGCCTCACGTCAGAGCCCGGCAACTCATGGAGTGAGTCTGTGCAAAATGGGGTAATTTAAGCAAGCAGTGTTCCATTTATAACCTTGCTGCTTGACATGGGCAGTGAAAGCTCTTCCATTAAAATGCACAGTCACCAGCCCATCCTGACAGCTGCCGGATCACGCACAGGGAACCGCTCCAGACGCTGGCTGTGACACCGCCTTCTCATGCAGCCCTGAGCCAAAAGACAGGTGTGTGCCACAAAGCTCTGCCCCTGGCTTCGAGGATCACCCTGGAAAAGGCGAGCCTGGAGCACAAATGTTCTCTCCTTTCTACAGTATTTGTTATGCTCTCTGTTCTAAGCGTTTAATGTGCATTATCTCATTCAAGCTTCCCTCAAATCCTTTGCAGAAAATACTTTTTCTTTTTTTTCTTTTTTACATTATTTATTTATTTATTTATTTATATTTCTTTTTGGGACAGAGAGAGACAGAGCATGAACGGGGGAGGGTCAGAGAGAGAGGGAGACACAGAATCGGAAACAGGCTCCAGGCTCCGAGCCATCAGCCCAGAGCCTGAAGCGGGGCTCGAACTCACGGACCGCGAGATCGTGACCTGGCTGAAGTCGGACGCTCAACCGACTGCGCCACCCAGGCGCCCCTCTTTTTTACATTTTTTAAATGTTTTATTTTTTTAATGTAAGCTCTGTGGCCAACATGGGGCTTGAACCCATGACCGTGAGATCAAGAGTTGCATGCTCTACCAACTGAGCCAGCCAGGTACCTCCTCTTTTTTTTTTTTTTTTTTTTTTAATTAAAAAAACTTACTGTTGTAACCATTTTTTTTTTAATTTTTTTTTCAACGTTTTTATTTATTTTTGGGACAGACAGAGACAGAGCATGAACGGGGGAGGGGCAGAGAGAGAGGGAGACACAGAATCGGAAACAGGCTCCAGGCTCTGAGCCATCAGCCCAGAGCCTGACGCGGAGCTCAAACTCACGGACCGTGAGATCGTGACCTGGCTGAAGTCGGACGCTTAACCGACTGCGCCACCCAGGCGCCTCTGTTGTAACCATTTTTAAGTGTATAGTCTGCAGGACACTCACATTGTTGTGCACCTATCACCACCATCCACTTTCGAACTTTCTCACCTTCCCAAATGGAAAGTCTGTACCCATTGAACACTAACTCCCTATTCCATCCTTCCCCACCCCACACCACCCCCAGGCAACCACCATCCTACTTTCTGTCTCTGAATTTGACTAGAAATGAGCATGGTATTATTATTATTACCTTCTTTTCCGAAAAGGAAACTGAAACACAGAGAGTTTAAGTACTTTGCCCAAGATAACACAGCTAGCAAACAAAAGAGCTGGGATTAGAAGGTGGCCCTAGAGCCCACTAAACCGTGGGAAAGAGAATAGGAGTCCCTCTGGGGAAACAACCAGAGACCTGTGTCCTTAATGCCCCATCTGTCCGAGACACACGGCTGCACCCCGAGCAGAAGCAAAAGAGTGGCAAACCTCTTCAGGTCCAGGACTCAAGGTGGGAGCAAAAGAAACTGGGGTGATTCATACAGCTCACTTTATCCTCTCCTAGCACCGCCCACCACCTGCGCGCATGCGCACCCGCAGGCAGGGTGTAGTGGCAAGATTCTGACTTTGGGATTCAGACAGACCTGGGTTCCCGGTGCAGTAAATCATCAAGCAGGCATAGTTCCTGACCCGGAGCAGAAGCAGAGCTCCCGTTCCTTCATTTTCCCCTTCACCTTCTGCAGAGAGAAAACTGAAAACCCTCCATGAACACGCTGGAGCCCAGCCAGCCCGGCTGCTCAGGGGAGAGAAGAATGAGGAAGGGGAGGAGGTAGGGTTGAGGAGGAGTGGTTAAGACTTGTTAATACTGGGGGAATGAAATCACATCCCCAGAAAAATATGTGCCGCTTCCTGCCCCTCAAGTATTGGCAGGAAAAGTAGGACGATGGGGTGCCCCCGGGGGGCTCACAGTAATACCGAGGCCATGAATGGCCCAGTCCCTGCCTGAACTTCCATCCGTTGGCCAGCAGGCAGGCTGGACAGCTCCCGCAGAGCACGGCGCAGCTCTCCATTGACCCAGAGCCTCATGGGGTGTAGCACGCAAGGGGTGCTTGGTAAATATCCCCTGGATCAGCCGGTGAGCAAGTGCGTGGCAATTGACTGCAGTGCCTAGCATGTGTTTTTACTTAGGAAGAGCAAACTGCCTGGAAAAATATTATAGGATGGATTCCCCCATGCCTTCCACAGGGGGAGGAAAAAAGCAGAGCGGGGGGAGGGGGGGGCAGAGAGAAAGATTTTGACTGATGCTTTTAGCCACCTGGAGCACGAGGCAAACTTCCTGAGACTGTAAATCCAAAGAGCTGAAAAGACCTGAAACTCTGGGATGTCCTGAGCTCTACTGAGTCCGCTGGTGGCTGGAGAGGAAGGAAAGGGGGAGGTGGGCTTCCCTAATTTCTTTTCTCTTTTGCAAGGAACTTCAAGATTAGAGAAACAAAAGGTGAGCTATGAATGCTCTGCCTGCTTCTCCTGAGAAATCAGGGGCAGTTCCGAAGGACATTTGGAACAGGTAACCGAGGCATGCTTCTCAGGGAAACGGGCTGCTGGGCGTTGGTTGGTGAAAAAAATTAAAATTAAGAGAGAGATGCTTAGCAAGCCAGAAAGACAGAGATGAGGCAGAAGCAGAAACAGTGATGGTTGAGAAATAAACTCCACATTACAGAAAGCCAGGGAAGAAAGTCAAGGAAAGAAGGGAACAGCAAGGCCAGGGGGTAGACATTGATTGAGGGACTGAAAAGCCAGGGTTCAAAACGAAGCTGGAAGGTGAGGCAGAGAACCAGCCTCTGCCTTCAGATACAGAAAATGAAATATCATCTGTGTGGGCCCACCTGTGCAGAACAGCAGGTAGAACGCCAGATCCTTCCTGTTCCTCAAAATAAAACAGACTTTTTCGTGATACTAAAGTTCAGAACCTACTGCAAAATTGCTTGGGTCCTTGTCCTTTCCTTGGAATACTTGGACTCTGCAAACACAACCACAAACATGCCCCCTTCCTTTCATTTAATGGCCCAGATTATTTCCAAGGAGATGTTGGAAATCAAAATTCAAAAGTGTGATTCTGGGAAATGACCAAGCTGAACAGCTGGGTCTAAAGGGATGTTGTTATAGGGATAACATACTCTGGGGATCAGGGAGGAATCCAGCCCTGCTGCTGTCTGAACAGCTCAGCCTGGGAGTTGGGGCAGAAACAAGGATTGAAGGTCAATTCCCCAGTGTAGTCCCAGGTGGAGAGACCCTCCATGGATTCTTCCTGCAAACCAGAGGGCACAAATGTCTTTCATCTTCTGGGATGTATATGGAAGGAACATCTCCTCTGCGGAGGCCACAGAGTCCAGGTCCAGGTGTCGCATCCCTGGAAGTGACAGATTCTAAGCAGAGCCCCTGGGCACCACCCCCCACCCCCAGCACCTGGGACGGTTGTTGAGGCACCTGACCCTGGGTTGGATGAGAAGGGTCCGGGCTATTCCCTCCAGCTCAGAATAGCTTCTCTGCTCACGCCACTGCACACTTCAAATGATCACTTCCTGGTAATCGTTGACAGGAAAAGCTCAGACAGCATTGCCCAATAAAGTACCTGGCTCTCTGTTTTCAAAAAGCCAGTACTCTCTATGTGAGGCAGACACCCGGAGCCCTGTGTGTGGGGTCTGACTGCAAAGGGACACTCTACACGGGCTTAATGCACCACCGGCTTCTTCTCCCCTCTCCTCCCTCCAGGGACCTAATGGAGAGCCTAATGGAGATGTAACAGGTTCTCACTGTCTCGGGACAGTCCCATAGCTGACCAGCCCCATTGGTCTCTTCTGCAATAACTACTGGGCAAAATGCTTCAGAATAGCCATGAAACTTCAGAATCACCAGGGAAAGCACAAATGTCCAGAATAAGGATCCATGATTATTCTAAGACTTCTGCCTTCTCCTTTAAGATACTTGAACTTTACTCTTTATTAATAAGGAGGAAGAACTGCCTTTTGTTAAGAGCTTACCATGTGCCACTTTGCTAAGTACATTTCATGTATAATTTCATATAACCCCATACAGTCCTCCAGGTGCTGGGTCCCCAAATTAGAGGAATGGACACTGCAGTTCAGAGAATTGAACCCTTCCCAAGGTCACACATCTAGGGATGGGTGCTATGCTATAGTACCACTGAAAATGTTTAATGAGAAGCATTAACAAAATTTAAAAAGCACAAGCGATGGGTTCATCAAAAAGAAAACTACACTCTCTGTGTGTCTGTTTTCACTCCCATGGCTTCAGACAACCTCACCTGGGCAATTTGACCTCACCTGCCAGTTTGCCTGCACGAGGCCAAGGCCTGAGCCCCTCCTACCCTATGGAGAAGGGTCTCTTTCCCCGCACTTGTGGGGATCATCTGTTTGAATTAGGCTAGAGTCATAATCATTCATTCCAGAAGGGGCTGTGATTCACATCTGAGCTTTGGAAAATAGTGTTAGTTTAATTGAAAGGGGAGAAGAAAGCACAATAAATGCTCAGATGCTGATGGATTTCTCCAGACCTTAATTTGCATTAGTTTTGCTTTCATCAGAGCATTTGAATTTTTTTTTTATTTTCAAACTGTGTTGTACCACATGCAAGGAAAATAGATTTACTGAATCTGAATCCTGTGATTTCATCGTTTATTGGTGTCAATACCAAATAGATGAGGAGCGTTAAGAAAGGAAGATCAGATGGCTTTCCATCTTCCCTCTAGGAGACAGGAACGAGAGTCATCAAGCCTAGGACATTTAGAGGCTTGTGCAATCTTCAGAGCTGACTGACAGTCAAGCCACATGTCACCCCCCAGATCATCGCCTGGGAGCCAGGCGAACCCTAACACATATGCAACCAGGAGATTCTTAGTGCCCTCCCTGGGAATAGGATGTGTGTTGATGTTCCCAGTGTATGTTTAAGCACACCCTGCATTTAACTTGAGGCCTAGGTTCATTGACCCATAAATGTTTCAAAAGAGGGAAGCATTCCAATTCCGGCTTTTCACAGAGGCAGAGAAGCAGGCCTTCCAGGACTGGGGGCAGGGAGGCCATTTAGGACAATCGCCACAGTTTCCTCATTCGGGTCTCGCCCATGGCTGGCCTTGTCTCTCATGTTTCCTCCACAGAGCTGCCATTGTAATGTGATCATACCACTTCCCTATTTAAAAGTCTTCACCCTTAGCTACTGCGATAAATAAGCAAACAAAATAACAACAACCCGTGTCTGATGCTGTCATCCTCTCATCCAATCATTTGACAAGTATACATTAAGCACCTGCTCTGTGCCAGCCACACTTGGATTCTGGCCAGTCTCTCCAGTCATATCTTGTAGTCCCCACTCCCTCCGCTCCATACACCTTGCTCTCTACATTATGACTTTATATTTCCTGATTCTGACTTGTCCTCCCCTGTGATTCTGCCCAGGCTGTTCTTTTGTAACCAACTCCCCTCCTCCGTATCCAGACATCCAAGTTCTGTCCAGGCTCAAGGACACACTTTCACTATGAAACCTTTCCAGATTTCCCCAAGTCAGCATTAATCACTTGTCTGACTGACCACCTGCCATTCCCCCATCCCCAGAAGGGAGTGGCTGTCCCCTCTCTGAGCTCCTTTCCATATGCTCTTTCCACATCTGTTATTTCTTTACCCCTTGGTAGTATTATTTCTTTGCAATCATCCATCAAAGCAAAACCCATGCTTATTCTCCTCCCGCCACCTTAAGTCCAAAACAAAGCAGCCACTCAGGGTATTTATGAGAACATGGGCACATGAACATTTTCTCTGTTCCCATGGCACTCTGTACCCTTAATTAGGTCATTGATCACACTCTGCTTAGTATTATAAATACCTGTGTACATAATAATTATAAACCACTTAAGGACAAAACTCTTGTCTTATTTATCCTTTTATCCCCTAAAGCATCTAAAAAAAAAAAAAACCTCCTTGGGGTGCCTGAGTGGCTCAGTCAGTCGAGCATCCAACTCTTGGTTTCAGCTCAGGTCATGATCCGATCCCCACACGATCAACTTGCTTGAGATTCTGTCTCTCCCTCTCTCCCTGCCTCTCTCTCTCTCTCTCAAAATAAATTAATAAACTTAATAAAAAACCCTCCTTGCTCAAAGTGGGCACTCACTAAATGCCATTAAGATGAAAAGAAATAGGGGCGCCTGGGTGGTGCAGTCGGTTGGGCGTCCGACTTCAGCCAGGTCACGGTCTCGCGGTCCGTGAGTTCGAGCCCCGCGTCGGGCTCTGGGCTGATGGCTCAGAGCCTGGAGCCTGTTTCCGATTCTGTGTCTCCCTCTCTCTCTGCCCCTCGCCCGTTCATGCTCTGTCTCTCTCTGTCCCAAAAATAAATAAACGTTGAAAAAAAAAATTAAAAAAAAAAAAAAGATGAAAAGAAATAAAAGTAAACGTTGCATCCTTCCAGGGAGGTTTAGGGAGGCACTGGGAGAGAATCTAAGGAGTGCTGGAGAGATTGTGACAGGATGTCAATTCAGCTCGGCTAATGTTTATTATACATTATTATACATTATTATACATATGCATATGTATACACACACACACATACAGCACCATATATGTATATATACATATATTATGTTATTAGTAATTGCTATTAATCATCATTAGCTGAACACCTGTTAAGTAGGCTACATTTGAGGGCCAAGTTAGAAAAACAAGGGTGATTGTGACAAGATCCTGCTTTCCAGAAGGTCACGACAAAAATTCAAAAAACAGAACTACATGAAAAGATAGCCAAACTCTGCAGCAAACCCATGAGCACCAGGCTAAGGGCCTGTACTGATCCATAACTAAGCACCCATTGATCTGTGATGCTAAAGGTGAAAATTGAAGTTCACCATATTGAGTTTTTCAAAGGGCTATATCCATTCTAAGTAAAGGATTGGTCACTATTCCAAGACTACATTGTTTGTAGTTTGTGGGGGTGGGGTGGGGGGAATCTTAAATGTCCTTTAATACTGAAATGGTGTGATGGCAGAATGAGTGCTTTTTGGTCTGAAAAATGAAAAGCTGAGACCCTGATGTTGATTTTCCTGATGTTGATTTCCTGATGATTTGTTGTTTTAATTTTACTGTCCCATGAAATCCTTTATAACCTTGAAGATGCATTTGACTGTATGGTGGGTAGTGCCATGGGTAGAGTGAAGATAAGTCTTGGAAGGTTTTGTCCAATAAATACCATGGCCCTGTCTACACGAACCCGAGCAGCCCCTTCCATGTTAAGGTAGAGTGGCAGTCTCTTTGGGCTTAAGAACTGTTTGGGATTTTTTTTTAATGTTTATTTTTGAGAGAGAGAGACAGATAGTGAGTGGGTGAGGGGCAGAGAGAGAGGGAGACACAGAATCCGAAGCAGGCTCCAGGCTCCGAGCTGTCAGCACAGAGCCCGGTGCGGGGCTCGAAATCACGAAGCATGAGATTGTGACCTGAACCGAAGTCAAACACTTAACCGACTAAGCCACCCAGGTGCCCCAGAACTGTTTGGGATCTTTAACTTTCATAAAGAGGAGTCCAATTCTGTTCAGTTGATTGCCAAAAAGTAAGGCTTCCCTTATAAATTATTTTCTCCAGGAATCCCAGCAAAGTCTTCCAAGGAAGGTTAGGAAGCTCCTCTCGTGGTGCTGGCTGACAGGGAACAACAACTATTGCTGAAATTCTACCTCCCTTGTCTTTTCTAAGGAAGAAAATATTGAGCAGGAAGGGCAGCAAAACAGGAGTCTCAGGGCATTGGTGGAAACTCACTTAAGTTGGCATAAGGGAATAGGAAAGAAAGGGAAAACTCTGCCTGTGGTAGGGGAGCGAAAATGCATGCTGGCTGCAGCATTACATCTGGAAGAGCAAGAACACTTGGGAAAGCTACTGCCTTGAGTTCCAGATGGATAGTGCCTGCCTACAGCTGAGGCTTAATCAGAATATCAGAGAACAGCCCTTCCACATACCCATCTTCTCTGCACTAATAAGCATCAGGTAAAAATAACACTGGAATATAGCCGGGAAAGCTACAAAAGGCAGATTCTCACTGAGTAGCAGTGCAGTGCAAAAAGAGAAATTCAAGCACAAAGATTAAAAGTCAAGCTGAGAATAGACATTGACAAAAAACTCTTGTAAATTAGTCCATACCATAAACAGAAGTTATCATTAGAGGAATTTGAAGGCTTTGGTGCACTAAGTGTAACTCCAGCAACAACAAACCCAGCCTAACTTCTGACTAGGTTAACATAAACTCCCTACACTAACGGTCTACCAAAAGGAAAGGTATGTTCATCTTCAAGCATAAAAAAATATGAACTCACCTCATTAGCTACTGTATTATACAATATATTTGACTTTCCACAAAAAATTGCAAAGCATACAAAAAGGAAGAAAAAAAAAAGCCTGAAGAGGAAAAGCAATCATTAGAACCAGATTCATAAATAATACAGATGTTGGAGCTATTAAATTAGGAATTTAAAATAACTAACTGTGATTCATGTGTTAAAGGCTCTCATGGAAAAAGCAAGCAATATCGAAAATCAGATAACTTCATTAGAGTTGAAAACTCTAAGAATCCAATGAAAATACTAGAAATAAAAAATACAGGAACAGAGATAAAGAATGTTATCAGTGGGCTCATCAGTGGATTTGACATGGCTGACGGGAGAATCAGTAAATTACTGAACCTGAAAATAGGTCAACAGAAATTACCAAAACTGAAAGAAAAAGAGGAAGAACACACACACACACACACACACACACACACACACAAAACAGACTAGAGAATCTGGGAGATGTGAGACAATATTAAATACAGTGTTAAATACATATGTATTTGAAATCCAAAAAAGAGAAAAAGAGAGAGAGTGGACAAAAGACATATTTGAAGAAATAATGGCCAAGAAATTTCCAAAATTAGTGAGACACACCAAATTATAACAGATCCAAAAGCTCAAAGAGAAAATTTTGAAGGCAACCAGAGGAAAAGGCACTTTATCTCATTAGCTACGTAGCAACAATGCTAAGAGTTACAGCACACTTACTGTCAAACCATTTAAGCAAGAAGACAATGGAGTACTATTTTGAAAAGCAAAACAACAAAACAAAATAAAACAAAACAAAACACCAAAACCCAACTCTTCGTTCTATACCCAGCAGAAATAGCTCTCAAAAGTAAGGGAGAGGGGTGCCTGGGTGGCTCAGCTGGTTGAGCGTCCAACTCTTGACTTCATCTCAGGTCATGATCCCAGGGTTGTAGGATCAAGCCCCATGTCAGGGTCCATGTTGAGCATGAAGCCTGCTTGGGATTCTTTATCTTCCTCTGCCCCTCTCCCCTGCTCACATACACTCTCTTTCTCTAAAAAAAGGGGGGGGGGGGAAATAAAGACTTCCTCAGACAAATAAAAACTTTGGGAATTCACTCCTAGCAGGCCTACTCTACAAGAAATGTTAGGGGCACCTGGGTGGCTCAGTCAGTTAAGTGTCCAACTTCAGCTCAGGTCATGATCTCATGGTTCATGGATTTGAGCCCTGCATTGGGCTCTGTGCTGACAGCTCAGAGCCTGGAGCCTGCTTTAGATTCTGTGTCTCCCTCTCTCTCTGCCCCTCCCCTGCTCACACTCTGTCTCTCTCTGTCTCTCAAAAGTGAATAAACATTACAAAAAATAAAAAAATAAAAGTAAAAGGCAAAGAAAGACTTCAAACACTAACTAAAAGAAAGCTAGGTAGCCATATCAATTTCACACAAAGTAGACTTCAGACCAAGGAATGTTATCAGAGACAAAGAGAGACATGACATAATGATAGAAGGGTGAATTCAACAAAAAGACATAACAATCATAAATGTGTATGCAGCTAACAACAGTTTCAAAACAAAGGTCTGTCCTTGACTGATAACAGAAGCCACCTGTATTCTAGGATCTGGCCACAGACTCTGTAGTTTTAAACTCTCTCAAATATTAACAAAAGATATATTCATGATGGATTCATATTAATTTAAAGGATTTCTTTCTTTTTAAAATTTTTCTTAATGTTTATTTATTTTTGAGAGAGAGAAAGAGAGGGAGAGAGGGAGGTTCAGAGAGAGAGGGAGACACAGAATCTGAAGCAGGCTTCAGGCTCTGATCTGTCAGCACAGGGCCCAATGTGGGACTTGAACTCACGGACCAGGAGATCATGACCTTAGCTGAAGTCAGACGCTTAACTGAGTCACCCAGGCACTCCTAATTTCAAGGATTTCTTGAAGGATAAACAATCCATCCATTTATACAGTTATTTTAAGTTTTATTTCCTAATCTAGCCAAAAGCTGAAAGCCATGCTCTTGAATTGCACTAGTTTAGTCCCTTATGGGGCTGTTTTCTTAATTGCACTTTGTTCTTCCAGCAACATAAACTAAGAGATATTATAAGAAACAGTCCTATATAACTCCTTATTAGGTTTAACATAGGGTTATTATTGAGAAAGCTGTCCTTTAGATCACACGGTGTTCTCTTCATAAGACACCATGACAGGGACGCCTGGGTGGCCTAGTCGGTTAAGTGTCCAACTTCGGCTCAGGCCACGATCTTGCAGTTCATGGGTTTGACCCCTGCATGGAACTCTGCACTGACAGCATAGAACCTGCTTGGGATTCTCTCTCTCCCTCTCTATCTGCCACTGTCCTGCTCTCTCTCTCTCAAAATAAATAAACATAAAACGAAAGAAAGAAAGAAAGAAAGAAAGAAAGAAAGAAAGAAAGAAAGAAAGAGAAAAAGAAAGAAGGAAGGAAGGGAAGGAAGAAAGCAAGCAAGCAAGCCATAAGAAAATTTTGCTCAAGTTTCAGAACTAGGAAAATCTCTATTTCTCTGGTCGTAATTCCCTATTTCCTTTGGATGCTGGGAAATTTAATCAGAGGCAAATTTTTAGCTCGCGGAAATTTATGGCATGCATGTTTATACTAATTTTACCCCTAAATCTATTTTATTTTTCCATCTTTATTTTCCCTTCATCCTAATTTTCCCATTTGTTTATTTTTATTCAGCTTTGCTTTTACTGTATTTTTCTTTTAAAATCATTTTTTTGAGGTATAATTTGCATGCAATAAAATAAACCCATCTTAAGTGTACTAGTCAATGAATTTTGACAAATATTACCATGCTGTTTTGTTAGCCATCTGAAAACAGTTTTGAAATAAGTAAAGTTAAAAATAAGTGTCACAAGGCAGTCTGTGCTAAGCATTATCATAGAGATATACACAAATTACTATGGTAGTATGAGAAAGGCTAAAATATTCTGACTAGAGGGTGCCTGGGTGGCTCAGTTGGTTAAGGGTCTGACTTCAGCTCAGGTTGTGATCTCACAGTTTGTGAGTTTGAGCCCTGCTTGAAACTCTGTCTCTCTTTGCCCCTTACTCACTTGGGCTCTCTCTCTCTCTCTCTCAAAAAAAAAAAAAAAATTCTGACTGAAGGGGTAATGGGTTGGGGGATGGTAAATCTTGGGGGGAAAGTCTCATTTTAAAAACTAATATCTTGGGGCGCCTGGGTGGCTCAGTCGGTTAAGTGTCCGACTTCGGCTCAGGTCATGGTCTCATGATCCGTGAGTTCGAGCCTCGCGTCGGGCTCTGTGCTGACAGCTCAGAGCCTGGAGCCCGTTTCAGATTCTGTGTCTCCCTCTCTCTCTGCCCCTCCCCTGTTCATGCTCTGTCTCTCTCTGTCTCAAAAATAAATAAACGTTAAAAAAAATTAAAATAAATAAATAAATAAAAACTAATATCTCAAGGGTGCCTGGATGTCTCGGTTGGTTAAGCATCAGACTTCAGCTCAGGTCATGATCTCACAGTTTGTGAGTTTGAGCCCTGTGTCAGGCTCTGCGCTGACTGCTTGGAGCCTGGAGCCTGGAGCCTGCTTTGGATTCTGTGTTTCCCTTTCTCTCTGCCCCTCCCCCAGCTCATGCTCTGTCTCTCTCTCTCTCACTCTCTCAAAACTAAATAAACATTAAAAAATTTTTAAAAATTAAAAAATAAAAACTAATATCTCACCTTAGATTTTAAAGATGAAAATTCAACAGATAGAAGTAGCAGGAAAGGTAATTTGGAAAAGGAAATATCTTGAGTAAAAGAAGGAAGCAGAAATACAAGTACTGGTTCTGTCTGGCTGGAATAGTAGGTGAGCAGGAAGAGTATGGGGAAGTAAGCTTCTAACCATGTTGCAGGAGGTTCTGAAAGCCAAATGGTGTCTTCTTACATCATTGTGCAGGTAATAGGGAGCCATTGAAGGCTTTCAGCAGAGAAGAAACATAATGAGATTTGTTTTAGAAAGACTACTGTGGAAACTGTGAGGACTGCATGGGGATATTAGGATGAGAGGTAGAGAAGACTGTGGGGAAGCTTCTTTAATGGTCCAGGAGAGAGATAAGGAGAACCTGGGCCAGCCATTAGGAGATGAGAGGGAGATTAAATGGGATGCCCAGTGTAAGGAAATCTCTTGGATGGATAAAAGGATTAGTTGTAAAGGTAACTGAGAAAGAAATTGACTATATAAATGACCAGAAGGACAGGCATTCACATGATTCCTGTTCTGGATGGAAAAGTGGCAGGTCTCCCAACCTCTGCAAGCAGAGCAAGTCCAAGAGTCCTACCAAAAACTAAGCTCTACTTTGCAGGGGAGGGAGCTGGGAGAGGATAGCCCAATTTAGGCTAGTTGTAGAAGTCATTTCCTTTTCAGTTGACCAGAGCCAGTATCATATATAATAATAACAGCTACTATTTTACCTCCATAAAAAATGATAATAAGTCACACTTAAAACTAACAGTTATTCTGTATGAGGTATTGTTTTAAGCCCATCACATATTTTAGCTAATTACTGCTCCCAGAGCAGGAGTAGGAACTATTATATACCCAGTCAACAGATGAGAGGATTGAGGCACAGAGAGAATAACAAGAGTCTTGCTCCATATCACATAGCTGGTCAACAGCAGGATCAACATTCAAACCAGGCATCTGATTCCAGAATCCCATCATGTCCTAATGTTGATGCTCTGGGCCCTGTAATAATTTCCCAAATCATACCCTCACACAGAGAGTGAGTGCCTGTCACTGCCTTGAGGCAGAAAGTGCTGATATTCCCGGCTGAGAGAATCACAGAAATGTCAAGAAAGGCATTGAAGATGAAAGGCTATGGGATATTTTTGGTACCCTGTCAGTCATAAGGTATGACAGAGTGGAGTTCTGTGGCAAGACATTGTATAAAAACTGTGATCAAGACCACAGCAACGTGAAATTGGTGCAAGAAAAATATTGTGAAAATCCCAATCTCTGGGTGGGTACGTGCCTACGTGTGCTTGTCTATGTGGAAACTATGAGCAATGGATGGTGGAGGTTGGCTGAAGCAATGGCCTACCACCCACAGATGGCAGAAATTCCTGGAAAACCATCCACCAACTATCTAACCGTCTAAAAATACACCTATGAAAGGCAACTTTGGAAGGAGGCAGGAGAAGTTCTAGTTGAGATAAGACAAACTCAAAGCAGATTACTGGTTTATAGACCTGCTGAACTTGCACATATTCTGTAAAGACAGAGTCCAAAGTCATGCAATGGAAACAAACAGGCTGAGCCTGGCTTTTTTTTTTTTTTTTTTTTTTCCAGAGAAGCCTTTATATTTAAGTTCCAGGCACTGCCTGTCCTCCATTCATCACCTCATGTATGAGATTTGGCCACCCATACATTTAGACGACAGATGGAAACTGTCTTAAAGTGTGTACATAGTTGGAATCAACAAACATGAAAGTCTGCATATGGCATCATTTGAAATTTGAACCAGCTCTCTAAGATATTGGAATGGTCCTTTATCACAGGAGAATGTGTGACACTTATTTGTTCATTTATTCATTCAGGCATTGTGCCAGGGACCATGAACAAGACACAGTCTCTGCCCTCAAGACACCTGGTGTCTAGTTAGAGACCCAGACAAGTAAATGGGTGCAAATGAAGCCAGTTGATGGGGGCCCAAGGAGATAAGTCCCCGGTGCCTAGGTTACAGAAGGAGGACACCAAGCCATTATGTCAGGGAAGCAAAGGGAAAGAAGACACATACCTAATGCCCATTGTGAGGACTGTACTAGGTAATTGAAAAACAACCACAGTCTATGCTAAGTTTTGGTGCTTATAGAAAACAGTTGATGAAATTAGTAAAAAGCAAGGCAAAGAAACTCAACACACATTTAATAATTAGTCCTGGGATATAACTTTATGATAACCGGGATTGGATGTTATATGTAACCTTTTTAAAAATTACCTTTTAAAAGAAATATAATTGTTTTGGATATTTTTTCATAGCTAAGGTCATATAATATTTATATAATTATGTAACCTGCCTTTTTCATTTGACCTTGTGTCAAAATTTTTGCACAAAATTAAAAATCCTTCACTAATTAAAAAAAGCAACATAGTATTAGTTATTTTGTGGAAATTACGAATAGCTAGCTATAGGAAAAATGAAAAATCAAAACCACCCTTATGTTCTGCAAATACGTGTAGCCTAGGATAAAATTTTATTATACACAGATGCAAAAAGGGCTTTATATCAAACCACTTAGACAAATGTGAAGGTATTGTGTCCTGGAAAACTAGTAGACAATTCTAAAATTCACTTAGCAGTGACAAAGACAGGGATGCTGAAAATGCCTATGATGAGTTTGAATAAAGCTGATAAAATATGCATGAAGAAAGGCAATATTTATAAATGAATATACTATTTCTTATGGTATGTAATGTTAAATATGCAAGAGTAAATAGGTATATGAATTAAATGTTATTTTATTTTATTTTTTAAATGTTTATTTTTGAGAGAGAGAGAGAAAGCACAAGCAGGGGAAGGGCAGAGAGAGAGGGAGACAGAAGATTGGAAGCGGGCTCTGTGCAGACAGCGAGATCACAACCTGAGCCAAAGTCAGATGCTTAACTGACTGAGCCACCCAGGAGCCCCTTAAATGTTATCTTAAATGTCATCTGAAGCCCTAAAAGTTTGTGTATCTATGATGGAAAACCCCTATCTATTTTTTACATCTTCTTGCTGAGAAAATATGGAATATTCTTGATTTGGAATATACACTGTAGATAATGAATTCATTTAGGTTTTCTTTTTTTCTTTTTTTTTTTTTTCCAACGTTTATTTGTTTTTGGGACAGAGAGAGACAGAGCATGAACGGGGGAGGGGCAGAGAGAGAGGGAGACACAGAATCGGAAACAGGCTCCAGGCTCTGAGCCATCAGCCCAGAGCCCGACGCGGGGCTCAAACTCACGGACCGCGAGATCGTGACCTGGCTGAAGTCGGACGCTTAACCGACTGCGCCACCCAGGCGCCCCCATTTAGGTTTTCTTGACCAATCCCTGGGGAGCATCTAATAGCTAGAAAAAACTAGTGGGGAAAAAATGAATACCTCAAATTATTACAGTTGCTTTGGGTATTTAATGTTGGGGTAAACACACCTACATTATAGCTGAGAATAAATCCAGCTTCCTAAAAATCCACAATAGTTCCCCGTTTGCCTGTAGGGTAAAGTCTACCACCAATAATCTTAACATTCATATGCCTCCACAATTTGTCAGCTAATGTCTCCACGCTTACCTTTTGGCCTTGACCTCATGCATTCAGTCTTCAGGCAAATCACATCGCCCCATGCATCGGTGCCATCCCAAATGCCAGGCCTCTGTTCTTTTGCTTATGGAACTCTCGCTGACTAGAATGGCGTCCCTTCCCCTTATTTGCCATTCCCAAATATCTCCAAGGTCCATCTCCAAGGTCCATCTCAAATACCACTGCACTGGTGCTTCATATGCCTCAAGTAAAAGTACACCTCTTTTTGGAGTGCCTGGGTGGCTCGGGCAGTTAAGTGTCCAACTTTAGGTCAGGTCATGATCTCATGGTTTGTGGGTTCGAACCCCATATTGGGCTCTGCTGTCAGTGCAAAGCCTGCTTCGGATCCTCTGTTTCCTTCTCTCTCTGCCTCTCTCTCTCTCTCTCTCAAAATAAATAAATAAACATTAAAAAGGAAACAAAAAGTAGACCTCTTTTCTGAAACTCCGAAGTGCCAAGTGCTTAGCACTGGTGGCCTCTCTGCTTGGGAGGTGCAAGGTGGTCTTGAGGGTGAGTGAGGTCAGTTGAAATACCAATAATGGGCACTGAGACAACACCAGAATAATAATAGCTAACTCTAACTCAAAATCTGCTATGTGCCAGGCACTCCTCTAATTACTATACATAAATAAATTAACTTGAGGGGCGCCTGGGTGGCTCAGTCGGTTAAGCATCCGACTTTGGCTCAGGTCATGATCTCACGGTCCGTGAGTTCAAGCCCCGCGTCGGGCTCTGTGCTGACTGCTCACAGCCTGGAGCCTGTTTCAGATTCTGTGTCTCCCTCTCTCTCTGACCCTCCCCCGTTCATGCTCTGTCTCTCTCTGTCTCAAAAATAAATAAACGTTAAAAAAAATAAAAAAAAAATTAATTAACTTGATCTTCCTGAGAACTCCATGAAGCAGATACAATATTATCCACAGTTTACAGATAAGGAGATGACAGCCTGGTTTCAGGTGGCCCGGCTATAAGTGACAGAGCTAAGAAACCATGTACTCGATCATTATGCTTTTCTACCTCAGTTAGGAGTATCAGAAAACGGAGACCAGCCGTGGGCAGGAAGACAGGCTGGTAAACTGGGCGACGCAGAGGCACACGTGTTTATTTGAGTGAAGCAAAGGTCAAACATTAAGAAAGCAGGGATATAACAAAGTGAGGGCACAGAGTGGAGTGTCTATGAGGCTTCCTCCCACTCTAGACCAATTTCAGGATCCTAAAGAAATGTACTCCTGGGGTGCCTGGATGGCTCAGTCAGTTAAGCGTCTGACTTCCACTCAGGTCATGATCTCATGGTTCATGAGTTCTCTGCTGTCGGTGTGGAACCCGCTTCGGATCTTCTGTTCCCCTCTATCTCTGCCCCTCCCCCCCTCAAAAATAAATATATATTTTTTAAATGCACTCTTACCAGCTGCATTGGAAAGTTTGTAGCAGCTTAGTCATCACTAACAAACCCAGCACATCTCTGCTATTAACCAGATGCTCCTTGAAGATCCATGTACAACTCACTACAGAATCTAGAATTGGACTCTGCACATGGTAATGAATCAATAAAACTTTGTTAAACAAATGTCATAAGCCATTAGTTCTCAATTCTCAGCTCTGTCTTAAGAAAGCAGTCACGTGTTAAAAATATTTCAGGAATATTTCTATTTGACCCTTTAAAAAGAATTCTCTGTTGTGTCTTTTTCCTTACAGCTTTCCTTGTTCGTTTTTCATTGTTGGTCTCCCCCAACTAGTATACAAGCTACATAAGGGCAAAGACTTCCTTCTTGTTTATCATTGTGTTATTGGCACCCTAAAACAAAGCCTGGCACAGAGAAAGAACTCAGTAAATATTCATGAAGCGAATATTTGAAAAAGAATAGACTTTGAAAATGCTCACCAGACCCTTGTGGGCGGCCTTGGTTGGTGCCGGCCAGCCCTGAGTTAGTGCTTCAATGCTATTCCCTTACCCTCAAAGCAAACACAGGTCATGAAGCACAAGGGAAAGAAAGGGTTTTGCCAGAGGCGGGTTGGGAGATGGAGGAGGGAAGGACCTCGCATAGAGCACAGCATTTCTGTTTCTTCCTCAATTTCCACTGGGCATCTCTGTGCTCAGCAAGCTCCTGGCCTGCCAGCTGGCCATCCCTCTACCGTTCCACGTGCCCTCCCCCCCAGCACTGTAGGTCTCCAGCTGTCCTTCCTCCCGGATCTCTGTGCTCCCCTTGGGCCTGAGCAATGTTGGGTCTCCTGTGTACCTCCTCACGTGCACCTCCTCACATCTGTGGTCCCTAGGTAGAAAGACATGTCCCTTGGAATCCATGCTCCTTAGATGGAAATATGGGAATTATAAATCATTTTTCTTTTTCACAGATATCTTTATTTTTTTTCTGTCACACACAAAGACCTGAACTGGAATCCAAGGTTTTTGATTTTATAGCTGCGTGGCCTCGGTCAGATCACATAACCTCTTCACCATCTTGGTCACCACATCTTGTAAACATGGGGATAAGACCGACTCTACAGGGGCTATTGTAAGAATTAAATGGGACAAAATAGGCAAAAGCACCTGATGCAGAGTTAGGTATTAAAGAAAAATGTTACTCCTCTTTTTGTCCTTGAAGTAAATTCTCAACTATCCAAAAGGACTCATGAACCAAGGAGAGCTGAGGTTTTACAGAATCATGCATAGAAACTCATCACTGTGGGGTGCCTGGGTGGCTCAGTCATTTAAGTGTCCGACTTCAGCTCAGGTCATGATCTCCTGGTTTGTGAGTTTGAACCCTGCATCGGGCTCTGTGGAGTCAGTGCAAAGCCTGCTTCAGATCCTCTGAATCCCTCTGTCTCTGCCTTTCCTCCACTCATGCATGTTCTCAATCTCTCTCACACATGCGTGCAAAAATAAATAAGCATCATAAAACATTTAAAAAAATGAAACTCATCACTATTTAGAACATTGCTTCCATTGTCCCAGGGACAGAGGGCATCTAATAACACAGGGCAGTTCCTGTGGGCAGCAGTGGTGAGAGAAGGCAGTGGAACATCACTGCTTTCTCTGTGTGTGCTGCTTCTAAACCAGAGGTGACTGAATAGGGTGAGCATGTACATCATTATGAAAACAGCTACTCAAACACGCCCCTGATACCAGCCAGCCCTGAAAGGGAGACATGCAGATCTTAAAGACCACAATGAACATGCTTTAGGGTTTATGGTGAGGAAATGTCACATGCCAAGGTCATTTTCCCACCCTAATCCTGTGAGCACTCCCTCGGCCCTCAGGTTCTTTATTATGAGGCGGCTGAGCCAAAGAAGACACCCCATCCTGCCTTTGTCGCCGCGTTGTTAACACCAAGTATGGAAGAGCTTTCACTGCACATTATGATTTCCTGGCTGGCCCATCCTAATCGCCTTACAAATACTTGTTAGATGCTTGATTCTAATGGTAGTTAGACAAATTATACTTAAAACCAAAATTGAAGACTCTTGGTTGTCTAAAAGCTAGTGTGATTCAGGGAGCATTTGGAATTTTTAAAAAGATAAAATAAGTCAGGCTAGGAATGTCTGGCCAGATAAACCAAAGTCACTTTGGCAGGGAGAAATGTAAAGGTTAGCACATTTATCTGAAACAACAGAAATAAAAAATTCCTCTCCCAGGCCTGGATTGACTCCCTAACTAATGATGTGAGGAAGAAGGTAAGCCATGAACACTGCATAAATTTGGCACATTTTGAATGTCAGCTTAGGTCAGAGCATAGCATTCCCCGCCCCCCCTTTTGCTTTTATGAAGTCAATTTTTGAAAAGACCATGACAGTTCTGAAAGTCCCCACAACCTAGAATCATTTGAGTGATGCACAAGTGAGGTGTTTTGTTTTGTTTTTTAAAAATATTTACTCATTTGGCGGGGGTTGGGGAATGGGGGGTTCGGGGGGTAAGGGGTAAAGAGAGAGAGAGAATCCCAAGCAGACTCTGTGCTGCCAGATGTGGGGCTCATACCAACAAACCGTGAGATCATGACCTGAGCTGAAACCAAGAGTCGGACGCTTAATCGACTGAGCCACCCAAGGGTCCCCACAAGTGAGTTCTAATTTCAAAAGTTATGCTTAAAAATTAATAAAAACCTGACCAAGAAATCTTAGAGAAGGGATAGGGACGACTAGTATTCTGTGGCACAGCAGCACTGAGGCTCTCTCACATGAGTACAGCACCAAAGCCCTTAAAGAAACACCTTCACCACGTCAGTGATGCTCTGTCCCTGCTCCTGTTGCATTCTTTTCTTCTCTTCAAACCCCAGTACCTACCCCCTCATTCTCACTCTCACCTGATGACCTTTCCCCCTATTTCACCAAGAAAGGAGGAACTCATGGAAGAGAAACTCCACACACTTCCACCACCATATCTATCCTCCTTTCCACGTGTGACTCCATATTCTCTGATTTCTCTTCTCCTATGAGTGAACTACCAGTGCCACCAGGCAATTTTGCCTTGACCCAACCCTCTTACTTAATCAAGAACCTTCTTCCAAGATCTCTCTCCTCTCTTCCCATGTTATCCATTTTTCCACATCCGTTGGATGACTCACATCAGCATACAGATATGATGTTATTTCTCCCATCTCAAAAAACAATAATACGAAAATAATACAAAATCCTTTTGATGCATGGCTGCCTCCAGCCATTGGCTCTTTCTCTGCTTCCTTTTAGAGTGACACTCCTCAAAAGAGCATCTAAATTTGCTCTCTCCAATTACTCTCCTCTTTCTTATGTTCACTCCATCCAGCTTCTGCCCCCACCACTCCAGCAAATCTGCTCTTGTCAAAGCCTTTGATGGCCTCTGCTTTGAGACACCAGCAGTCAGTTCCTAGAGCTCATCTTAGTTGACCTCTCAACAATGTTCAATGTGGTTGATCTTGCCCCCACCTTGAAGCACCAGCTTCACTTGGCTTCCAGGACCTCACAGTGTCCTGATTTCCCTATGCCTCTGTAGAGAGCAAGATGGAGTCCCTCGTGTCAAGCAGTGATGTAAGCAGCCAAGGGCATAGTAGCTAAGACCAGAGATCACTGAGACCAGCACAGGCCGATGGCACCCAGGACTGATAACCAGCAGAAACAAAGGAAGCCTACAGAAGCCCACAGCTGATTAAACTCCTTTAAAAAGGAGGACTTTTGCAGCAAATGGTAGACTCTCCAGACGCTGAGTCTTTCATGTCTGATTGCATCAAAAAAGGCAACTGCCAATGAAGGCTCTGCCTGATTGATCTCTGAACATAACAAGGGATTCTCCACTGCTTGAATAAAATAAGCTGTACATGTCAAGAGCTGACCTGGACCAAGGCCTCATCTCAACTGTGCACTCATGGACTGACCTCACATTTGGTTCGTTAACTTCCTGCCCCTTGTTGTATCTTGTTGGTTGTGGGACTTTGTATTGTGCTTTGCTTTGTGTGACTTGAATGAAGCAAAGTTAAATACGTAGAAATGTCATTGAGTTTGGAATCCTGAACCTGATTTAACCTTGCTTTATGATCGAATAAAGCTGACATTGTGGAAAGACACAACTCGTGTGTGTGCCTTCATAGCATGCTCGAGACAGCGTCATTGGCTGTCTTTCAAAGTCAATGATGCTCCCTTCCATCTACCCCTCCCACCCAGCCCCTAGTCCCTAAACACTGCAGTGCCACAACACTTGGTCCTTGACCTCTGCCTTGTGGACACTCACTCCCTCAGTATTCTCAGCCAGTCTAGTGGCTTCGAATATAAGCTATGTGCTGATGACTTTTGAGTTATTTATTTATTTGTATTTTGGGTTCCTGCTGGTATATGCTTACTCAACATCTTCATTTGAATATCTAATCATCTTCTCAGAAGTAACATATCCAAGGTTGAGCCCCTGATGTTCCCTCCCAAGCCTGCTCTTCCCACAGTCACCCCGCATCAAAAAATGGTGATTCCATTCTTCCAGTGGCTCATGCCAAATGCCTCTGCTCATCCATGATTCCTTTTTTTTTCTCACCAAAACAGAGCTAATAGTAAATCCTATTGGAGCTTCCTACAAATTACATCTAGAATCCTATCTCTTCTTCCCACCTTTACCTCCCTGATCCAAACTACCATCATTTCTTTTCTAGATTACATGTAGTAGCTATATCACTGGTTTTCCTGTTTCTATTCTCATCCCTGATGGTTTATTCTTATCATTGCAGTCAGAGTAAGTCAATGGAAGTCAGATGATATAACATCATCAAGACCTTCAAATGGCTACCCTTCTCCTTTGAAGTAAAATCCAAAGTTCTGACAAAGTCCTTCATGGCCCTACATAATCAGGCCATCCATTATCTCTCTAGCCTCATCCACCACTCTTTCTCCCCACTCCAGGCACATTGGTTTCCTTATTTTTCTCTTGGGCATTTGAGAGCAGCACTCACATTAGGGCTTTTTCACTTGCTGTTCCCTCTGCCTGGAATGCTCTCACCCAATACCCATATGGCTGAATCCCTCACCTCCTTCAAGTCTGACCACCCTCTAAAATCGCAACCCCCATGGGGCACCTGGATGGCTCACTTAGTTAAGTGTCCAACTTTGGCTCAGGTCATGATCTCATAGTTTGTGACTTTGAGCCCTAAACCGGGCTCTGTGCTGACAGCTCAGAGCCTAAAGCCTGTTTCGGTTTCTGTGTCTCCTGTGTCTCTCTCTGCCCCTCCCCTGCTCATGCTCTGTGTGTCTCTCTCTTTCTCAAAAATGAATAAACATTTAAAAAAATTCTTAATAATAAATAAAAATAAAATAAAATTGCAACCCCCATCCCAGGTCCTCCTTATTTCTCTATCATGCTCTTTTTTTCCTCCGTTGCACTCTGCGGCACTTATAAACCTAACACACTACATAATTATTTATTTTGTTTATTGTCTTTCTGCCTCTTCTAGACTGCAAATGCCATTAAAACTGGGATTTGTATCTGTTCTGTTCTCTGATGTATCTCCAGCAATTGGACAAGTGCTTACACATACTGAGCGCTTAAATAAGTATTGGTCATGAGAATGTTGCTCAAAATCATAAAGAGCAATCTCTGGAAATTGTATGATCCTTCACTGCTCCAGAAATTAATTCAACTCAAGAGGAAGATAAGTTCATTCTCGAACTAAATATACTTTTGCTATATCAAGATTACACATCTTTAATCATAATATCATAAAAGTAATAACTCCTATTTATACAGTGCTTTCCAGTTTACAGAATTCTTGGCCCCATATAATTGTATTTCATCCTCAGGACAACTCTGAAATTGAACAAGGCAGAGAGTGTCAATCCCACTTTACACATGAGAAGGATAAGCCCCAGAGCAGTTAAATATCAGCTTCAGGGTCACCCAGCCAATGAGTGCAAAACTCCTGGGTCCAGGATTAGGGCTCTTGCCACTACCAGTCAGTCTTTAAAGAAACAAGTTGGGGGCGCCTGGGTGGCTCAGTTGGTTAAGCAGCCAACTCTTGATTTTGACTCAGGTCATGATCTCACAGGTTGTGAGTTTGAGCCCCACATCAGGCTCTCGCGCTGACAGCACAGAGCCTGCCTGGGAGTCTCTCTTTCTCGCTCTCTCTCTGTCCCTTTCTGCTTCTCTCGCTCTCTCAAAATAAATAATTAAGCTTAAAAAAAAAATAAAGAACCTGTCCTATACAATCAGGCCATCCATTATCTCTCTAGCCTCATGTACCACTCTGTCTCTTCCCACTCCAGGCACATTGGTTTCCTTATTTTTCTCTTGGGCATTTGAGAGAAGCACTCACATTAGGGCTTTTTCACTTGCTGTTCTCTCCGCCTGGAATGCTCAAATGAGTACTGACAGGATCTGGGACTTTCACCCTCCTAATCTACTCTTGATTTTATTCCACAAATATTGTGTTCTTCCTCTGTTCCAGCACTGTTCTAAACACTGGGCATATGGTACAGGCTAAGTACAGACCAGGAGAAGGTTATGTTCTCATGGGGTGTCTACTCCTAGAGAAGAGATGTCAATAAACAAGTAAACAATTAAAGACCCCTAAAATACATCAGGGGTGATAGCTCTATGAAGGGAAAGGGATAAAGGTCAATGCAGAGTAGAGCAGATGAGCTAACGTTAGGGATGTCCAGCAATAACTCATTAACATGTTACCCACAAATCCTTCCTCTGGCAGCAGGGTGGACAGTGCTTCAAACTGTTGAATGGAGACCCTGTAAAATCATACATTTGAATAACAAAGATGTGCAAGAGTCCCATTCTAGATGCTAGGTAATTGGGGTGGTCTTAAAGCTAAACAGAGCCTGGGTGACAGTTTCAGAGGACAACACTAGGACAAACAGCCCCAAGTTATAAGAACCCAGATTTTGCTCATGACAGAAGAGCTTTCTAATAAATAAAGCTGCCAGCAATGAAACAGACTGGAAATGAGCTGTCATGAAAAGTATCCAATAAACGACTGCATGACCTCTGAAGTCTCTTCCAACTACAAATCTGATTATGGTCCATTCTATGGAGACTCTGTCTACCTTAAGTCATCATTAGTTCCTGTGGATGATGGGGTGAGGACAGGTGCAAAAATCTGGACCTAGATCCTGGTTCTCTTGCCAGCCCTCACAGAGGATGAGCAGTCACTTGACTGTTGGCCCTAGATCTTTCCAGCAGCAGCAAAAGCAGACTGTTCTGCAGGGAGACAAGGGGCACAGATCCTTACCCTGCAGGATCTACCAAGGGCTCTCATCTAAACGAGGCGCTCGGCCCAGCAGGAACAGGCAGGATGCCTTCGGCACTCACTCTATTCTCGCTGACAGGTAAGCCACCAGTGATTACAAACAGGAGAAGAGCAAATTGTGCTGGACAGGAGGCTGCCTCCCCAGTGACTTCTGGATGTTCACCGGCAATGCCCCACACTTCTGCAGGCCTCTCTTGAGGTCTCAGCCCGCTCAGAGCATCCACTGACGTCAATCACCCACACTCTGCCTTTCTGTCATTTCCCAAATCCCCCACTATACTGGCAGGCAGACCTCCGGGGTGGCTGCATGCTGGCTCAGGCAAGATGTCAGGGGACAGACACTGAAACGATTGCAAGTATTCCCCACATTCGTCCATCACTTACTGTGGGCCGGACCCTTTGCTAAAAACTCTGTATGTGACGGGATGGGCTATAGTCTTTGCATACGGGGCTGGGGCATGCTTGGAGAACTACACCTGGGCAGAGTCTGTCTAGGGGCTGTTGCTTACTAAGTGGGGTAGGCAGGCTGGCAGAGGGGTTGAGAGAGGTGGGGAGCATGACAGAGAGGGAGCTGAGCCAGGAAAGCTAAGCATGGGGTAGGTGAGGGGGAAAAGAGGGCATTTTGTGGGAAGGACTTGGGCTGGTGGGGGGCAGCCGCTTGAGGAAGAGAGGCAGATCTGCTGTCACAGGGGAAGAACCCAACTTTCTGTAGACGTGAGTGCGACATTTTAGAAACTGGTGATTTACACTGTAACCCCTTCTATCTCTTTGTAAAATATTGAGTAAAGTCTCCATCACTCAGTCCTTAGGGACCAGATCTGTGATTTTGCAAGGGGTGAAACAATGCACTGGGGCCCACAGTGAAAGCCAGGCAGTCACACAAGACAATATATCCACTTTTATTTTATTTAATGCCCACAATAGCCCAGTAGGGTAGGGACTATTATACACTCATCTTACTGTGTCGGGGGAGGGAGGTTACTGAATAATTTGTTGTAGACACCCTTGCCAGCTACAATGTGAAAGGAGAGAATATTATAGTTCCATCTGTCCACTCTGACCCTGTGCCTTAAAGTTAGCAGAAAGGGGGTGGGGGGGCTCCTGGGGGGGCTCAGTCACTTAAGCATCCGACTCTTGGTTTTGGCTCAGGTCATGATCTCATGGTTCATGAGTTTGAGCCCCAAGTTGGGCTCTGCAATGACAGCGTGGAGCCTGCTTCAGATCCTTTGTCTCCCTCTCTCTGCCCATCCTCTGCTCACTCTGTCTCTCTCAAAAATAAATAAACATTTTTAAAAAGGTTAGCAGAAAGGTGACTATGGCTATTTCACTCCGTGTACGGTTGTCACCCAGGGGCCTTCTTGATTTGCTCCCAATCTTCCCCTGCTTCTGGGCTGAGCCCTTCTTGTAGCTCTCTTCTCTGTCCCTCTGGACTTGTCCACAGGTCTCCTTGGAGCTCCACAGAGTACTCTGGCCCTTCCACACTTGGCTGCTTTGGGTAGGATCCCTAGCAGTGGCCCACTTGGTAGATACAAGTGTCAGAGGAGGCCCAGCCTGTTTCTGCATTGTCACAGCCCTAAATCCAGTGCTCAGCATCCCTTCTCACTCAGCAAATGATCAAGGCAGCATTTTGCAGGAGCTAAAATAGTAACCAGAATCACAGCATCTGGGTCTACATTTCTGCCTTCTACACATTTGCTGTGTGACTTGACACAAGTTACCTAACACAAGGTAGCTAGATCACTAGCTACATGGGAATGCTAATAGGATTGTTATAAGGACTAAATGAAGTAAGACCAGAAGAGCATGAAAACAGTTCCTGGGGTATGGGGAGCCTGGGTGGGCCAGTCGGTTAAACGTCCAACTTGGACTCAGGTCATGATCTCACAGTTAGTGGGTTCGAGCCCCACGTGGGGCTTTTCACTGACAGTGAAGGGCCTGCCTCAGATTGTCTCCCTCTCTCTTTGTCCCTCCTCTGCTTGCATTCTCTCTCAAAAATAAACATTAAAAAAAGAAGAAGAAACATTCACAAACCTTTAAAAAAAAAATGCTTGGCACAAAGTAAGTACTCAATAAACATTAGCTTATGTTCATTTATGGTGATTATTTATTGGAGAGTGTTAAGATGTCCTTGGAACCACAGTAGACGGGACGGCCATCTTGCCAGCGCAACCCAATGAAAAGCCCCTAGTAGCTGCCAGAAGGAATTGGAGGTCAACCAATCACCGAGCGACAGCACCACCTGACGCGAAAAAGGCCCACCCAGACCTAAACCCGGAACTGCTGCAGCTTAAAAACCCCACCCTACCACACCTGGGCGCGACTTCCCTGACTTCTCTCTCTCTCTCTCTCCCCCCCCCCCCCCCCGAGTCACGGAACCTCGCCCGAGACCTTAGCTCCCAAATAAAGCCTTTGACTGCTAAAATTTTTTAGCCTCTGATTCCTGTCTTTACCCTGCCTTACGCCTGACCCTAACAGAGAGGATGAGCAGGGTTGGTCACAACATAGGCCAAAAAAATTCCATGGTATTAAGGAGGTCAGGCTACAGTTGTTCCCTGCTTCCTCGGGGCAGGAAGAATATCTGTGGTTCCATTTCCCACAAAGGCCTCTGGGCATGAACCCTCTGGGTATGTTTCAAGCCTAAGGAGAAGGAAGGGGAAAGGAGGGTGAGATCACCTAATTGACAAGTTGGGTTTTCTTTCCTCTTCTTCATCCTTTTAATTTCCAAAGCTCGGACTTTACCCCAAAGCCATTGTCAGATGATAAAACAATTTCTCCTAAGCCATTCATTTCTTACTCCTTTTCACCTTCCCAGCCTTTTCAAACACAAAGTGTTTCTACAGTTCTTTAAAGAAACAAACCAAAAAATTTTTTTGATCACAATAGACTGAAATAAATAATTTGCATCTAAAAGAAATGCAGTGTGTAAATGGCTGTGGGTTGCTTGCAGTGGGGGATGGGAGCACATGCAGGCAGGCAAAGCCAGAAAAACATCGTTAAAGTACCCAACTGGCCACAGTGATGACAGCCCCCACTCTGGAAAACGTCCTTACCAGCTTCCCTGTCCGTGGCCAGAGCTCCAAGGCCACGCATGACACCATGAAGAACCAATCTTAACAAAACCAGAGCAGCCCGCAATGGAGAAGTCTTTCAAACCTCTTTTATGAATATTCACAGCTGCTAGATTTACCGGGCAAACTGGGATGTTGGGCTACAACATTCCCCAAAGGATTCTGCAGGGAGTTCTTTATTCACTACATTTAAATGCAAATAGTGACAAAACTGCATGACAATACACTTTGAAAAGTTGATTTAAAACAGTACAAGGGAAGGATTAAGGCACCAATAAGAAGGACTTTATTTTAATTTCCTACAAGGGGTAAAAGTTAGGCAAACGGAAGCTCAGAATTCAAATGTTATCCCAGAAGCAAAACTGTCACCAAACAGAATTTACTTGTTTTCCTCCTCCTCTGAAGAAATGGAAGAAAAAAATTCCCACTGTTTTTTGGTTGTTGTTCACCAATGACATCTATAACCACTAAGCAGGACTCCTGATCAGCATGAGCTTACCTCACCAAACTGATAACAATACAAGTAAAAGCCCAGAAACTTGATGCTTAGCCTGTGCCATATATATATATATATATATATATATATATATAAATATATATGTATTAGAGTGATAAAAAGAGAGTGCAAGCCAGGGAGAAGGGCAGAGGGAGGGGGGAGAGAGAGAGAGAGAGAGAGAGAGAGAGAGAGAGACACTAATAAGCAGGCTCCAAGCTCAGTGCAGAATGTGACACAGGGATCAATCCCGTGATCCTGGGATCAAGAACTGAGCCAAAATCAAGAGTCAGGCGCTCAACTGACTGAGCCCTCCAGATGCCCCTACCCTGTGCTATATGGAGGGTGAATGTATACACTTTCTGGAAACAGTTCCTAGACCCCTCTTCTGATTTATGAGAAGCTCTGGTTTTCAGAGCCTCAATTTGGGGCTCGCTGATGTAGAACATCTTCTAACACAGACATTCATGGCTTTGAATGACAAGGGATAAGGAGCTGAATGTTGTAGGTCAAGGAAGAATGTTGTAGGTCAAGGCCCATTGTGTCCAGTGGGAGTTCAACTCTGGAGGGGAGCCTTCCAGGCCCCACATGAGAAAGATTGCTGTGAAGGCAATTCCAATGATAAAGTGTCACTTACTGTTGATTGGGGTGAAGGCATTATTATGTCTGCTCAAAGATGGAAATTAGACATTGTCCCCCCACTTTCCCAACTGCAACTCGAGCTGTCAAGCAAACAAACATGAAGCAAGGAGGAGAAAGATCCAGTCTGTTAACGGAGGTCTCACACAGACAGAGAAGCAATTATGTACTAGGTGAAAGGCTCTCACCTTGAAACAATAGGATCTCCAGGATTTACTTAAAAAAATATAGGGCAAACGTGGGGAATTGTGTCTGAGTATCAATGACTCAAGATGGGCAAAGAATTGATCATTATTGAAGTTGGGTGACAGGTACTTTGGGGTTCCGCGTATCATTGCTTCATTGTTTACTTTTGCATGTTTGGAAATTTCCATAAGAAAAATGACTTTTTTTTGTTATTTGTTTTTAAGTTCCACCTGCCCAATTTATTTAAAAAAAAATTTTTTTAACGTTTATTTATTTTTGAGACAGAGAGAGACAGAGCATGAACAGGGAAGGGTCAGAGAGAGGGAGACACAGAATCTGAAACAGGCTCCAGGCTCTGAGCTGTCAGCACAGAGCCTGACGCGGGGCTTGAACTCAAGGAACGTGAGATCATGACCTGAGCTGAAGTCAGCCGCTTAACCAACTGGGCTACCCAGGCGCCCCACCACCTGCCCAATTTAAATGTGATACTGCCCACCTCTATTGGGACAAAGTCACCATTGCTGGGAACAAGAGCATTTCTGCCACTCTTATGGGAACCTTGGGAATAGGGTAGTGCCAATAGCATAACCATGACAGGAAGAGTTAGACAAGATAGGAAGAAAGTTCTGAGTTCAGTCCCCAAAGCAAGACTTAAACATGGATGAGAGCTTATTTGGAGCTCTCAACAGAACCCATTAAAAAAATAACATATGCTGCAATGAAATATCAAGAGACTTGATAATTCAAGAATTCAGAGACTTCTAGTCTCATCCCTGGCTGGAAACCTGCAAAGTTTCTTTTTCTTTTTTTTAATGATTATTTATTTATTTTGAGAGAGAGACAGAGAGCTTGAGCAGAGGAGGGACAGAGAGAGAGAGAGAGAGAGAGAGAGAGAGAGAGAGAGAGAGAGATGCAGAATCCAAAGTAGGCTCCAGGCTCTGAGCTCCCAGTACAGAGCCTGCTTCAGGGTTTGAACCCACCAACTGTGAGATCCTGACCTGAGCTGAAGTCGTATGCTTAACCGACTGAGCCACCCAGGCGCCCCTAAAGTTTCTTATTCTAAAGGCAGCATGTCGTTCCCAGTGTATGGCTGACATCTCACATAGCTAGGCATGTGCGCAGACCTGCAAGGTTCCAGAGGATACCACATCTTGACAATATACCAGTCAGGTTTTTTGTTGTTTTAACCAGCTAGATCTTTAAATAAATTGGGCTAGTTCAACAGCTTAGTCCACCAAATTGATTGATCACTCAGAATATCAGGACATTATAGCATGCGGGTAGCAATAGCTTGTCTTACCTGATTTAATTAGAAAGAGATCCACAGAACCCCATAAATAAAGGGAACATCCAGTAAGTTAAGTCCAGTAATAGATAAGACATCACACACACACCAGGCCACATTAGAATGCAGCATCATGAGGGGTGCCTGGGTGGCTCAGTCGGTTAAGCCTCCGACTTCAGCTCAGGTCATGATCTCACGGTCCGTGAGTCCGTGAGTTCGAGCCCCGTGTCGGGCTCTGTGCTGACAGCTCAGAGCCTGAAGCCTGCTTTAGATTCTGTGTCTCCCCTCTCTCTGCCCCTCCCCTGCTCATGCTCTGTCTCTCTCTATCTCAAAAATAAATAAAAACATTAAAAAAAAAAAGAATGCAGCATCATGAACAGAACAGAACATTTAACGAGGAATATAGACAACGAAGATATGTTCAAAGAAGATGAGCCAGAGTGTTATAAAGACTAGAAACAGTAATGGATGCCTTGCTGAAAGAATTTGAGTTTTTTTTAGGCCTAAAGAGAGGCCTGGGGAGGAGAGTAGCTGTCTTCAGCCATTCCAATGTCTCACAAGTAGAAGAAGACAGATTAAACCTCTTCTGTGGATCTCAAGGGAAAAAAACGAGGAAAAGAACTTCCAACACAGGAAAGTCTTAGGAAGGCCAATGTCAGCCTAATAGAAGGAGCAATCTTGAAAGAAAGTAAAACTGTGCCAAGTGCCGTTTGACTGCTTTGGACAACACTGCCTTCTCTGGCCAGGAAGATCTGACTCGAAGTTTGGACAGACACTGGCAGAAATATTTTAAAGGGGATTTCAGTACAGAATATCTTGCACGATTTTGAAATCTCCTTCAAATGGGGATTCTGCAATTTCCGAAGATGGAGACTTGCAATCAACAAACCAGGTTTTCTGTTCCTTTTGCCTATTGGAAGTAAACAATGTACAGAGTTTCCTTTGCCAGGTGACTTGTGCATAAAACCTTTTTCAAACTGTCAATAAACAAAAATAAAACTTAACTCCTCAGCCATCCTCCAACCTACTCCACCTCCCTGAGAAGCCATCCCTAGATGTACCAGGCATCTAACTGAAGCAATCCAGGGGACAGTGGTAGGATTCACCTTCATCCTTGACCCCACGTTTTCACTCCTGCTAAGTTATTTACTTAATAGCTCCCCAAAATGACTTGTAGGTTCCCTCTGTGGATATCTGGAAAGGCTATACTCTGGGATAGGATTCCACTCTGGGACACATGAGACTTCTCATCTTGGGACAGCAGTCATCTCAATTTTGAAGTCCCTGAAGAGTGTTCTGTGATTTGTCCTATTGCCTGACTCTGTCATACTTGATTTCTGTTTTCCTGTATTTGCCGATTCCCCAATTCTTGTCTGATTTCTGATCACCTAGTTTACCTTTGAGAATTCTAAATATTCCTAACAGTTTAGGATTCTAAATACTCCTAAAAGTTCAATCATTCAATTATTTGGTAAATATTTACAGAAACTTCCATGTGCCCAGAGCACTGTGCTAGGCACCTCAGGAGATACAGAACGCCATATGACCCTGGCAAGGGCCTAAATCAGATAGAGAATATGTAACATGGACAGAAATAGCTACACCCCACAACACAAGGTGCTAAGTGCTATAAGAGAGGTACAAACCAAGTGCTATAAGAGTTCACAGAGAGGTGAGATGCTGCAGAAAAACGAGATGTAACTCCAAGAGCAGGCTGCAAAAGCCTGATGCAACTGTTGTGCTAATCTTTTAAAATCCTCAAAGTATGTAAGATATTAGATTTAAAGAAGGAGGTAGCTGTGAATCAGGAAAAGGATGTTCTGGGAAAATACATCTAATGTTCAATGGCAGATAAATGCCCAACAGCAGCCAGAGGGGCTAATCAATGTCCAATGTAAACCGAAAACCAGAAAATCATCCCCATTGTGAACACGATCATTTACTCAGTCAGCTGGAAAAATTACAATTATGAAATTGAAACTGCATTTACTGCTTAAACAAGTCTTTTTGGTGATTTAGTTTAGACTGAAAATTGTTCATTAAAGAGTTCCTCTGGGTAATGGACTTCAACACACTTTATATTTTTGGAAACCTTTAGATTCATTCCCCATTCCAACCCCCAGAGGTAGGTTATATCAGGGATAGGCAAACGTCTGTAAATGGCCAGATAGTAAACAGGTTAGGCTTCATAGTTCATAAGGTTTCTACCACAACTGCTCACATCTGCTGCTGAGTATGGCTGTATGCCAATAACATTTTATTTATAAATACTAAAATTTCTATTTCATAAAATTTTCATGTGTCACAAAATATTCTCCTTTTCCTTTTTTTTTTCCCAACCAGTTAAAAATATAAAAACCATTCTTGGCTTGGAAGCCACATTTGGCCAGCAAGCTATAGTTTGCTGACCCTGGGTTATATCAATCACTCTATTTACACATGAGAAAACAAAGGCTAAAGGAGACTAAGTATATTCCCTAATCAATACCAATTCAGTTTATTAATATCCATATATAGAGAAATAATGAAGCAATAGGAAAAACTAAGACATTTATCCCTTCTTTATCAACACTATTCACAGCATGGAAAAATCACATATTATCTATAAACTTTGATTCCCAGGGCATCACAAAGGATGATCACAAGTAAATTTAAACTGTGCTTAGCCAGATTGGTTCCTGGTAAGTGAAGCTATTATGGCTTAAATTTATATGTATAATATTTTGTTGTCTTCCTTAATTTATAATGGGTAGCAGTCTCTAACTTAACAACGACAAAAAACATTTGCCTACAGATCTCGTAGTTCATGTGACAAACCACACACTCCTAAATATTTATCAGCACATAAATATTTCAAAAGAAATATGAATAGTTATTGATGTATTTTAATCTCACTGCTGCGTGGAATGAGTATTCTGCCTCTCTGTGGGTACCAAGATGAAGGGTTGGGAAATGTTGAAGAATAAAGCATTCCAAGCCCAGCCCCCCACTGGAATGTCACTTACTTGAGGATTTAAAATGATAGAACACTAAATTTCAAAGTCATGGAAACTCATAGTTTTATAGCAAGAGCATAAACATACTTCTTCAAGACCTCCTAAAAGGATGAGAGCTAAAAACAAGCGTCAAAGAAAAGGATCTCTATGGTCTTTACTCTCCTGACAATTAAGCCTATGGAAAAGAGAGAAAACACGTGATCTAAAATTCTACCAAATTATGGACAATCAAACTGGGGTGAATCAAGTTCACCAAATCTGAGAGTATTTGAACAATGAGGGGCCATCCTATTGATGTACAGAAGGCATACGTTTAGAACATAGGTGAGGACAACTTCCAATCAGGGAAGAGGTTGGTTGTTTGGGTGGGCTGTACCGTAGTATTATTTTTCACTTAATGTATATTTTTGGTAGATATGGCTTGTGTGATAGACAATGGTTCCATTTAGGAAAATAATAAACAAATAAAAAAAATTTTTTTTAAAGGAAAAGGCTTACTTCCTTCTTTCAAAGAGTAATACAGAAATAACTTAAAGATATTTAGATAAAATCACAGTGACAGGGACACTGACATTTGGGATGCAAGGCCTCACATCTGAAATGTATGCCCTTGCCCATCAACTTTCAGGGGCTCACTGACAGTGGTGGGTAAAGCCTGAATTCTTTGAAACTGCCCCCTCCCCTCTTCACTCAACCCTGTTTTCTGGCTATCTCATCTCCTGCCCTTCCTTGTCCCCACCCACACCCAGTTATCTAGCAAGCTCCTTGGATATCCCTCAATGTGTCACGCTGTTACAGGCCTTTTACACATACCCCGATCTCAGCCCAGAATGCCATCCTACATTCTGTCCGCTGGGCAGCTCCTACTTTCAAGTTCACTCTCACTAATACCTGCTCTGATGGCCTTCACACCATGTCTTCTCCCTCTATGTTCCCACTCTACCTCTTTTATGGCACTTATGACTTGAAGTGCTATGTTTAGCTTGTCTCCTCCCAGGGGCATGGGGAAGAGTGCCTTTAACTGTCACGTCCTTGAGGCCTAGCATGGTGCCTGAGGCACCTTCATAACTCAATAAACCTTTGTTGAATCAACTGCCACTGACTCCTCTCAAGGCTCTTTACCCTTTCTGCCACAAAAAGAATACAGGCTTGAGGTGAGGGTGGTAAGTAATTATAACACTTCATTCATTCACTCCTTTGACAGACTTTTATTGAGCATCTACAATGTGTCAGGGACTCTTCTAGGAGCCTGAGACACATTAGTAAGCAGAGTAAACCAAGATCCCTGCCCATGAAAAGCTCACATTCTAGCTGGGGACATTAAATAATAAATGTGACAAGAAAGGAAATAACATGATTTGTTAAATGGTGATAAGAGGTAAGGGGAAAAGAGAGAATAAGGGGGACTGGGAGTGTGTGAGCTGCAGTTATTTTAAATTATAATTTAAATTTTTATAATTTAAATGTAAATATTATTAAACTTATAATTTAAATTTTTATAATTTATAATTTTTATAATTTTAAATATAATTTTAAATTATATGATCAGAGGAATAGGATCTGCCAAGTAGACAATGAGAAAGTTACATTTGAGCAAAAACTTTGAGGGGCACCTGGGTGGCTCAGTTGGTTGAGCGCCTGACTTCAGCTCAGGTCATGATCTCGCAGCTCTGTGGGTTCGAGCCCCACATCGGGCTCTGTGCTGATGGCTCAGAGCCTGGAGCCTGCTTTGGATTCTGTGTCTCCCTCTCTCTCTGCCCCTAACCGACTTGCATTCTGTCTCTATCTCTCTCAAAAATAAATAAACATTAAAAAAAATTAAAAAAAAAAAACTTTGAGAAGGAGAGTGAATTAGACATAGGGATATGTGGGAGGAGCATATTACAGGCAGAGAGTACATTCAGTATAAAGACTGTAAGGTCGAAGCAAGGAGGTCATTATGGTTGGATAAGAACTAGATGGAAAGAGCTGCGTTATGGGGGGGGGGGCAGTGAGGAGAAAGGTGGTAAATTGTGGAGACCTTGTAGGTCATTTTAATGACATTGACCTTGAATGAGAAAGAGAGCCATGGGAGAATTTTGAGCAAAGGAGCAACATGATCTGACTTAGATCTGGTTTACATTTGGAAAGGATTGCTTTGGCTATTTTTGTTGAGGATTGAGTATTGGGGCCAAGGGTGAAAGCAGGGAGATCAGTTAAAAAGCTATTGAAATAATGCAGGTGAAGGAGACCAGTGGCTTATACCAGGGTTGTAGATGTGGAAAAGTGGTTGGCCCTACTTGTATTTTGAAGACAGAGAGATCCAAAATCATTTGCAGACATGGATGTGGTGTGCAGAGAGATAGATCAAGAAAGTCCAAGGTTTTTGACCTAAGCAACTGGAACAACAGCAAAACCATATGCATTTAGTCTTATCTGGGGGTTATGCTTCACTCACCCTCCTACTGTTTGGTAAATATGAAATGAGGTCAACATGTAGCAGCATGGCTACTGCTGTGGAGGTAACCTGATGCAGAAGAAAGTAGAAAAAAAGAGTGCTATTTAAGCTGCCACCACTTCCATGGGTTAGCCTCTTTGTCTTGCTCTTTTCTACTTCTTCCTCTTACCCCTTTATCTCCAGAATTACAAGAATGTTCATGAATGTCTCATTTGTTCTGAACTAAAGAGAATTGCGTGATAACTTTAATGGAAAACAGTTTAATGGTAGTAGAATTTAAAGAAGCTCAAAGAAGGTAGCTCCATTATTAAAATGATAATGTGGAAGATGATGATGCTAGTAGTGGTTAAAACACTTGACTTTGTTGCAAAGTTCATAGTCGTATATTGTACAGTACAAGAGATGGAGAGAGGATGCCAATGTTAGGAGGATGGCCTTGGTCATACCATATAACATCTTTTTGGGCTAAGATAATTCTGAGGCTATCTGCCAAACTGTATCCAAAAAAAGTAAATTTGTTTCATGCAATTGAATGCTTATGATTTGAAAACCTCTGGCAATGGAAAACTTCTTCCTTGTAAACTAATGCTGCATTTATATGGAACATATTTATAAATAAAGTTATGTAATTCTCTATAAAATAAATTCCTATATCCCAATTCTTAGGCTATTATATCAAGTTGTTAGGATTATTTTAAATGCCTTGCTTAACCAAAATTTTGTGAGTTGAATATTGTTTTAAAAGGGTGGTGTTGAAAAATTATTTAATGTATTCCTTTGGGTCCTTAGGATCTTTTTTTTTTTTAATGTTTATTTATTTTTGAGAGAGAGACAGAGACAGAGTATGAGCTGGGGAGGGGCAGAGAGAGAGAGGGAGACACAAAATCTGAAGCAGGCTCTAGGCTCCGAACTATCAGCAACACGGGGCTCGAACTTAAGAACTGTGAGATCATGACCTGAGCTGAAGTGAGCCACCCAGGCACCCCCTCCTTAGGATCTTTTTGAGCAATTCAAGATGATTTGAAAACTTGTAGAAAATGAACAAGAACTCTACCAGAAAGTGTATATTTTATAGTACCATTAAATATTGATTAAACAATCACTGTATTCAGAACACTGTATCTGTGGCTGAAAGGACAATGATATTATAAAATTTGCACTTGAATCTTTTTTAAAGAAACTCTTTTTAAAAAGTTTTTTTTTTTAATTTTTAATGTTTATTTATTCTTGAGAGATAGAGACAGAACACAAGCAGGGGAGGGGCAGAGAGAGAGGAAGACACAGAATCTGAAGCAGGCTCTAGGCTCTGAGCTGTCAGCACAGAACCCTATGGGGGGCTCAAACCCACAGACTGCGAGATCATGACCTGAGCTGAAGTCGGACACTTAACAGACCGATTTTATTTTTGAGTAATCTCTACACCCAGTGTGGAGCTCAAATTTACAACCCTGAGATCAAGATCTGCATGCTCCACTGATTGAGTCAGCCAGGTACTCCTTAAGGAAACACTTTTAAAACTGGGTTTTCATTATCTTTCCCAGTCATCCATATACTACTCTCACAACTATTGCCTATCAGTAGAAAAATAACAGAAATGCAGATAACCCATCTAGTTTTGCATTTTCCTCTCATGTCTGAGGATATCTCTGAAACAGAGGAGTCCAAACTTGAAGCTTAGCAGGTATGTTTCTTAGTTTGCCTCCACATTTCTAGGTTGTTCATTTGGCTTGGTCTAACATTAGAAATGTGTATAGAAATGTTTCTCTTGACATTCGTAACATTTTAAAGGATGTTCGTATAAAGTAATAATTCGTACTTTTTCCTAAAAGGCATAGAACCTCCAATTCTCATAGTTCTAAGCATATCTTAGAATAAAAGGCTTAGACATATAGAATAAAATTAAGTAAAACAAAAAGGGAAGAAAAGCTGAAAATGAATATTACTTCATTTCAAAATTGTTAGAACATCACCCATTTTGGTTTTATCTTATTCCTCGGTTCGGGGTGAATTCTAGATGGGATATTTGCCTTTCATAGTTAGCTTGTGTCCACATGAGGCTCAGTTAATGAATTCAGCTGGATAAAGTAAATCAAACCACCTCTTCTTGTGAACAAAAATGTCTAAATTTTCTTTTTCAGTCCTTATTCTCATGTCATGAACAGACACAGCTCCTGCCAGTGAAACAACCATGATTGATCCATGAGTTTCCATTGTGGACTTTTATCTCATCAATGAGTTAGAATGCCCAAATCTACTTGAATATACTATCACAGCCTTCATCACAGTGGTGGGCAAGTTCTAGAATGGTCTTTTGAACTGCATCGACTATTCCCAATTTTACAACCCCAAAATTAAAAAAGAATCAACTTTAGGACCTTGATTTTCTCCAATTTCATACTTTTAAAAAAGTCAACACACCCTTTTTTATCTTTTTATTTCCATAATGTTAACGAATTTCAATATCTTTCTCACATGAGGAACTTTGAATAACCCAACTAGAACCCACTGGGAGCTTTTATTTGAAGATTCAGATGTCCCAGCTAAAAGACATTTTGAATTTCAGTATTTCCTTCTTTTGCATCAGTGCTGGATTAGAATGCACATTTCCAAAATTTTAGAGTCAGTATGAATCTTCGCTTTCCCCATAAACCCTAAATGAACTCCTTTCCAGTGTTCTTTATTCATGTACTTTGGACAGAAACCTGAGAGTTACCCTGGTCTACTTTGCCACCACCACCCATCATGTCACCAAATAAGTATCCCTTTTACCCATCAAATGTTTTCAAATACACTTACTTTCCATCCCAGGTACCACTAACCAGAGTGAGGTGACCATCTCTTACTTGAACTCTGTATTGTTGAAATAGGTGCCTAGCTGGTCACTACATTTCCATTCTTACCCTTACACTAATCTATTCAAAATTCAATTAAATCATAACCTCAAAGATACAATTATGACATTCCTTTACTTTAAAAACCATGTGATAGTCTTTCATTCCCTGGGATAAAATTGTAATTCCTTAACATGACTTAATAAGCTTTCATAATCGATTAGACTTCCATCTGTCTTTCCAGTATTACCTCTTACTCCCCTTCTCCTTGAGCCATCCTAAACTTTCCTTTGTTCTAATACATCATGGCTTTCTGTCTTACCACCCCAGCCATTGTGCATGGTTGATTCCTCTATCTGAACAAGATTTTATACACTCATTTATTTTGTATTTACTCAACAACTATGATGGAGCAAAGACTTGCTATTTGTAACTTTTATTAATTATACTATTATGGAGAGCCCACTCCATGCTAGGCACAAGGAAATCAATCCATAATGAAACCATGCATGGTTTGTGTTCTAATATTGCTTAAGGTCTCGCATGGAAAATAGTCATTAAACATAATGAGATGAGAGTTATGTCATGGAAAGTATAAAGTGATGTGGGATCAAGTGTCAGGGTAACCATACTTAATTTAGAAGTCAGTGGAGGTTCCCTGAGGAGGTACCACTGAAGGTAAAATCTGAAGAATAAGTAGGTATTAGTTGTGGTAACAGGAGAGTGGGGAGGAAGGAGGAGGTAAGAGAGTGGTGGAAAAAATGTTCCAGTGATAGAGTTACATGGAAAATACAGGGTACTAAGAAAAGAAATAGCCTTTCCTTGTTATAGTATAAGATATTGGGAACAGATATCTTTGTTGAATATATTCTGTTGGCTGCCTGTACTACCAAGGAAAATATTCACAAAGTTCCCATAACCCTTTGTTAATAACTAAATTTAGGTGACTTTCTTTTCATAGGTGCTGTTGCAACTAAAGGAATAAAGAGGCATCTTGAATGAGAGAATCTAGATATCAGAAAACTAGTTTTATCATGACTTTTGCTTATAACCTCGACCAAATGACTTACACCTGTACCTCTGATTTTTCATTTGTAAAAGGGAGATGATAATATTATCCAGTTTAACTTGCAGAGTAGAATCAAATAAGATAATGGTGCCAAAAGTAAAAAGCACCACTTTGTGCTTAATGGTCTTTTTTTTAATAGCCATTTTGAGCATATTAAACAGTTTCTTGATTTCTGACAGTTATCTATATCAGTAGCAAATCAAATTCATTTTTCTTATGATTTCTAGTTATAGCAATAGGGGCTGCTTTTCCAATTCTACAATAATTAAAAAGCCCTCTTCACTACCTTTGAAGAGGAACAGAATTGGATCATGTCTCTTTTCAAAAGACCCACTTGTTCAAAGTAAAAATATTACTATTTTCTATTCCAGTAGAAAAACTGGAAAATCTAGTTATTTTTCAATCATCAAAAACCAGAATTCACCTCTGCTCTAATTGTTTCAGTTCCTTTATTTTTTATGGCAAAACTTTTCTGATCAGTCCTTTCTTATTTTTCTACTTAAACTTATTATCTGATTTCCTAGGCATGAATATATCGACAAAAACAGCAATATAAATGCAAAGAAATTATACTGAAATATAATCACTACATAATTAATAATTAAGATCTTAGGTGTTTTAAAAAAAACACCTTCTAGGGGTTCCACGTTGAGTGTCTGACTTGATTTCAGCTCAGATCATGATCTCATGCTTTGTGAGATCAAGCGCCACATTAGGCTCTGCACTGAGAGCATGGAGCCTGCTTGGGATTCTCTCTCTCCACTTCTGTTTCTCTGTCCCTCCCCTGTTTGAGCTCCCTCTCTCTCAAAATAAATAAATCGACATTAAAAAAAAAAAGTTAAGAGGCATCTGGGTGGCTCAGTTGGTTAAGCATCTGACTCTTGATTTTTGGCTCAGGTCATGATCTCATGATTCCTGAGTTCAAACCACACATCAGGCTCTGTGCTTGACAGCATGGATCCTAATTGGGATTCTCTCTCTCCCTCTCTCTCTCAGCCATTCCCTGTCTCATGTGCTCTCTCTCTCTCTCTCAAAATAAATGAATAAACATTTTTTAAAAGTTAAAAAACACAAAAAAACCTTCCAGTGTCATGTTAGTTTCTTATGTAATAAGGCAGACTCATGAAGTAAAACATTGTTAGTTTATGAATTGATTTTTCCAAAAATTTACTTATCCCTGAAAACATTTTACTTATAATTAAGTATATAGGTGTCAACTATTTCTATCACAAATATTAAATTTTTCTATATGTTTCTGTAGCCACAATTAGGAATACAACTTCCCATTCATCAAAATAAAAGGAAAAGCTCATTCTAAAGTATTTTACAAATATTGAGAACTGTAAAAGTACTACTTTACAGAGATTAAGAGTGAGCTTTCAGTTCTGAACATCACATCTCTTTTTGTTTATAATCTTTCTCTTTTTTCTTTGGTAAACAATTAGATTTCAAAACATGGGAGCTCTAATAAAGATGTCTAATTTTAAAGTCCTGTTCAAATCTTAAAAAAAAAAAAATTATATTACAGATTTCAGACACCTTAAAGAAAGTTTGACAATTTTATTGCATTAATTATTTCTGTAATGTGTGGAGAAGATTTTAAAAGCTATTTGAAAGAAGAAAATAGTTCATGGATAACTGGTTTCTTTAGAGATGGTGGGAAGCTCTCAAAATGCATATTTAGGAATCCCATTTAGTTTATGTTCAACTTAATTCTAATCTCTGTTAGTATATGTTTGAAGGAAATAGACTTCATGGAATTATGCAGTCAGATCAGTGAGCACTTGTTCCTGCATTTAGTACAGTGCAAAGGTCTCTGCAAGAGGAATTAAGAATGTGGGGTTCAAGTCTCAACTCTGCCACCCGCTCTCCATATCACTTAAGCCACTTAAGAAAGTCACTTCCCCTCTGAACATCAGTTTCTTATTCATAAAATGGAGATCATGATGCCTTTCTGGTAACTTTGTTGTTAGGAATAAGTGATATCACATATATACAGAAAGAAATCACAAAATTTTTCATGAGCGCAAAGATTCCCATGAGAGAGTCCACAAAGAATAGTTTAATATGTATTTTGTGTTCTTGCTCTTGTTTCCTTTCATATGTATATGTGCTAAATCCTCCATTAGGTTATAAGCTCCTTATAGCCACAGTGAGCATACCATATCCGCTTCCCATGTTGCTCTTCAGATTATGCATAACTAATGGACACTCATAAGGCTTTGTTGACAGATATTCTCTCTCTTATCCCTCAGTTCCAATATCAAGCAAATAGTTACCCCTGTCAGAAAGTCTCCTTTCACCTATTCTTTGTCTAAACCTCTTTGCTGTAATCCATGCCTATTTCCACATATTCTATCCTCTAAACTCATGGAGAATTGGCAGGTCAGCATGGACTTAACAAAAGCCTTTATCGCTGTTACCAAACTCTTTTCAGCTACAAGACGGAATACTAGGTTCTCAAGTTAAATCGACTCATCCTAAAACCCAAAACAAGTGGAATTAACTACTTTAACCCCAGGAAAAAAGGCAGAGTAGTGGCTGGCTCACTAAAGATTTCTAGAGCCAAGGAATTCTAGAGGAAAGCACAACCAAGCCCGCCTGGGCAACTGAGAGGAACAAAGTACAGTGGCATAAAATGGCTAGAGGAAATATGGACAGAGAAGAAAGGCAGGACAGGGATAAAAGCACCAGCGAAACTACAGTGCTCCCAGGGCGCCGATTTTCCCTTAGAAGAATGAGGAGATGCTCTGGTCTATTCTGATGCTTAAACAAAAGTCTTTACTTAACAAGTAAGTTAGCATTAGCTCCTAATAAAACACTTTTAAAAGCTGAAGGGATGGTGAGGAAGGGATGGCTATCTCCCAGTCTCCCTCCTTGGATCCCATCAATGTGCATACCTGGTCTCCCCTCAGCTCATAGTCTTTCTATATTCTTTTCATGAGGTTTTAAATAATTGGGCCCAGTTCAACGCACCTTTTAGGTTTAAGAGCAGAGTATTTTTAACCAAAGCCACCTCGCCCATTCTTTACCAATATGATGTGACTTTCATTAAACAGCCCGACGAGGGCTCGCGCAATCCTCCGACTCGCGTAAACACGTGTGCCCGAAGCCAGCTCCCGCTCGCCCTGCGCTTCAGCACTGCCGCCTCTGGATAGCGCCTTGCTGGCAGGCTGGCTCGGGCCTCCCACCCGTCTCTCATCCATCTCCAGCCCACTCTCTCTCCTCTTCTCGTTTACTTCAGTGCCAGAGAAAAAGCACCTCCAACTTCTAACCTCTACTCTATGCCTGCTTTTAAAGTGACCTCCGCGTCCCTCCCTCAGGGTCTAAATGCGCACGCCCCCGCGCCGTTGGGTCCTACCGGAGCAGCAGCGAAGCCGCGTCCACCAGTGGCCCGAGATCTCCAACAGGCACTGACCACATTTCCCTTGCCCCTGCTGAATCCCAAAGCAGCAGCCAGGAGCCCCTGCTCGCTCCCTTTCTCTCCACGCCCCAAAACCTCCAAGAAACAAACGCGCAACGATGCGCGCTCCCCCCGCCCCAACTCGCGCGCGCACACACACTCACACTCATACACACACTCGCACGCCGCAAGCCTTCCGGGTGCCATCGCCGCCCTGGGCAGAGCCTCAGCCAACTTGGGCCCGGATCCATCAACACCCGCTGCCTCGAAAAGGGCTGCCCGCAGCGGCCGCCCCGCCCCCTCCCCTTCCTAGGCAGTGGGTCCCGGCAGCCAAGCCCTGGCTGGCAAGCCCCCACCCCTTTCACTCAGCCATCCACCTCGCGCGGGCAATATACGGTCCACAACCCTCAAACATTCGCCCCTGGGCCGCCCTGAACCATTAGCCAAACGCTAAATTAATCTCCCTGAAGCCCCAGCCCTGCTAATGGTGTGTTGTGTGTCAGTGTGTTTGTGTCTCCAAGGCATGTACATCATTTAACTCCTGCGAGCTTTCCATCCATCCTAAACAAACAGCACGTTATCTCCAACCCCCTCCTTCCTTCTCCGCGTCCCAATCTCTGCCCCCACCCCGATCCTCACCCGCCAAGTGACCAAACTACCACACCACCGCACCCCAGTTCTGGAACCTCGATCTCCCACCGGGTCTAAACCCAGTCACCTCCGGCCCCTCCCCTCCCCCACCCCTTTGGCCCCCAGCGTGCCGGGTCTGGCCCGAGCAAGTGACGCCTGGGAAGCGCAGTCTACGTCCCTTCCCAGGAGCCCGAAATAGAGGGGCTGACCTCCCACCAGAGGGATCAGCCGGCGCATCCCGCCGAGGGGCACACGCCTTACTGTTGGGTCGCCCTGGAAAATACAGGTGCCGGGGAAGGAGAGAGGCGGAAGCAGCCTCCGGGGGTGGGCGGGAGGACTCACCGAACATCTGAATGTGCCCTTTGGTGATGGGATTGAAGCTGCCGCAGGCAAGCAAGATAACGTGGGTCTTGGTGGTCTCCGTCATCTTGCGGGTGGGTCCCTCGCGCTGGTCCAGGGGTCGCCTCTTTTTTTGTGTCTCGATATGTCTGCAGAGGGAGAAAGGAAGGCGAGGCTCCGGCGGTGGAAGCTGTGGACTCCAAGGAGCCGCTCCAGACGCAAACCGCGTCACTCCCCGCCTCCTCTTAACGCTTGCAGCTCCGGCCAGATCCGAAGCTGCTTTTGTATTGCTCTGCTCCGTCCTTCTCTTTTCTTTTTGTGTTGTCCTTTTCCAGGTCTCTGGTCCTGGTCTCCCACCCCTCCCTTTCCTCGCCCCCACCCACCTCACTCCATCACGCTCTTCCCTAGTGTTTCTGCAGGTAAGACGTGGTACCCACGCCCAGAACCATGAATACTCACAGCATGGTGAGTATTCTTTCTCTTACCTCCTTCTGACTTTTCCTCCCACACGCTAACATTTTTCTGTCCACATCTACTTTCTCTAACATTTCCAACTCCAAAAGTGTTTGATCTTAAGAATTGGGATTTTTTTTTCTTCCTCAATTTTTAAAGTGAGAAATGACAATTGTTCATGTCAGGAATACTGATTTCTGTCTTTCTTTTTCCCCTTATCTAATGATTTTGAACTGTTGAACTGAATCTGAAATCCTGAATCCTTCCCCTAGAATGATGGACTTTTGGGGGGGGGAGGGGGTTGAAGCAATGCTGAAAACATGGATGGGGCAGAGTGACTAAAGTTGTATTAGAAAACTACTGTGATCTTACATGAGTCACCAAAGTTGAGACAAAGATTTACCCATCCAACAAGTGTTTCTTGAGTGCTCACTATGTTTGGGGCGCTGTTATAAACCCTACTGGAGGGAGATAGACAATACACAGAAGAGGAAAAATTTTTTTCATGTTTATTTGTTTTTGAGAGAGAGACAGACAGCATGAGTGGGGGAGGGGCAGAGAGAGAGAGAGAGAGAGAGAGAGAGAGAGAGAATCTGAAACAGGCTCCAGGTTCTGAGCTGTCAGCACAGAGCCTGACACAGGGCTCGAACTCTGAACAACAACATCATGACCTGAACCGAAGTCGTGTGCTTAACTGCCTGAGCCACCCAGGCACCCCAGGAGGAAAATATTAAATGCCAATTGTGCAATGCACAATAAGTGAATGCCATTCACTCTGACAAAACAAAAGGTGAATGGAAGAGTGGGGACCACTTCAAATCCAGGAGTCAAGAAAGGCCTCCCTGGGCAGGTGAAATTTAAACTGCAGCCTAAAGGACAAGTACCTGTTAGTACATATATTTTGGGACAAAGAAAGGTCTTTTTGTGCTCATAGATGTGAAAGAAGGCCAGTGTGACTAGAGTTCATGAATAAGGGGAAAATGCTAGGAGACAAGATTGGACTGTTGATCAGGACAGAATTGAATGGGACTTCAGGGCTAGGATAGGGTTGGGATGCTTTTCTAAGTGGAATAACTTAGGAATGAGAAAAGGAAACCACTGAAACTTTAAGCAGAGGAGTGATGAGTAATTTACATTTTTATAAGATCACTCTGGCTGGCAGTTGAAAAGTAGGAGGGCAAGGCCAGCATTTAGGAAATTCTGCTGGTAGCCTCGGCTAAGTAGAGTTGTCCTTGGACTAGGATTTATAAAGGTGAAGTTGGTGAGAAGCAGATGGTCTCACAACAACAAGTTTTGTTGATAGTTTATGGTGTTTGCATATGGATTGGATGTGTGGGATGAGGAAAAGAGAAATCTAAGAAAATGTCTAGAAATTTGGGGTAAGCAAAGGAGTGGGCTGAGATTGAGACAGTGGGGAAAGAAACTTTGGGGGATAACTAAGTGTTCCATTGTGATACAATAGATAGACCTAATAATTCTTATTTTTTAATGGCCTTTTAAAAAGTTGAGGTATAATTGACATACTACATTGTATTAATTTTAGATGTCCATAATAATTCTGAATTTAGAGTTCCACAAGTACAAATATTTACCTTTCCTAGGCTTCTAGATTTCTTGAATAAATTGCTACCCTATATTACTGGTTGATCGTTGTTTCTTATCCAAGATCACATAAATATTTGTGCAGTAAATATTTGCTAAATTATGCTGAATTGCAAATCAACCCTAATGTGCACAAAATTTCTAGTTCAGATACAAAAGTCCTACAAGTTGATGTACATTTATAATGGGGTTAGTATCTTTCCTGGCATGGGATGCAGATTAGTGGAGTAGAAAGAACAAGAGATATTGAAGGGAAGCTGACTTGGGTATGAAACTCTGACACTAGCTGGGCAATTAGCATAATTATAGTTAAGCTATAAATATTTATGGAGTGTCTGCCCTGTGCCAGGCACTTGTTTTAGGGACTGTGAACAAAACAAAGTCCCTACTTTAATAGAGCTCACATTCTAGAGGGGAAAACACACCATAAAAAAAAATGAATAAATATAATGGCAATAGATATAATGAAGAATAAAGCAGGGTAAGAAGAAAAGGAAAGGAAAATCCTCCTTTCTATGAGGTGGTCAGGGACAGCATCTCTGTTAAGATGGTATTTGAGCAGGGATGTGAAGCAAGTGAAGGAATATGTCATTTGGGGAAGAATATACCCGGCAGAATAGCAAATACAAAGACCCTGAAGGAGCAGGAATGGTTGGGATTGTTCAGCAAGCATGCCTGTATTGCTTAACAAAAGAAAGAAAGTGAAAAGTGGTAGGAGACAGATCAGAAAAATAGAACAGACATATAGATAGGGCCTCATAGCTATGGTTAGGGCTTTGATTTTTTCAGAGATAGGAAGTCACTGGAGGGTTTTGAGTGGGGAAGTGACATGAGCTAACTTACACTGGAAAAGTATCAGCGTGGCAGGAGATACAAATTCTGGAGTCATCGGTATAGCTTAATATTTAAAACCATAGGATTAAATGAGGTTATCTAGGGAGTAAAAGATATCTAAATGAGAAAAGAGTCCATCAGCTTCAGCTCTGGGGCACACCAAATTAATAGTAGCTAACATCCCTTGAGTATCGCTAAGAAGCCCAGGCACCATAAGCTGGTTACAGATGTTAATTCGTTTGACACTCAAAGTAACTCTGATTGTGAGTTCATATAAGTCTAATAAGTTCATGTAATTTACCCCATTTTAAAGATGAGCATAAGGGAGAACAGAGAAATGAAACAACTCTTCCAAGTTCAGACAACGAGTATGTATGCAGCCAGATTCCAGCTCTAGTAGTTTTTGATTGAAGGCCCTGCTCTTGATCCAATGCTACTATCTCATCGTGTTTCACTGCTACCCTATACTAACCACATTCCTAAAAATGAGAATAACGATACCAAGCCACCGAGATTTGAGGATTCCTGGTAATGGATGTAGACTACGTAGCATATAGTAGATGATCAGTAAGTGATACCTATTTAATAAATGAGAGAGTGGGACTTCTTAGCAGAGATTTGAAGAACAGATTGAGAAGTGCTCTACCACGTCTTTAGGTTTTCCCTTCTTTATCCAGGAGAAAAGAAAAAGTAGACAACAAAATTCTGTGTTAGCCTGCTGGAATGAATAGACACTCAATGCTACAAGTTGATTTTATTAATTTTATTTTTTTAACTTCATGCTTTTTTTTTTAAGTTCATTTATTTATTTTTGGAAGAGAGAGAGAGCATGAGCAGGGGAGGGGCACAGAGAGAGGGAGAAAGAATCCCAGGCAGGCTCTGCAGTGTCAGCATGGAGCCCAATGTGGGCCTTGAACTCATGAACTGTAAGATCATAACCTGAACCCAAACCAAGAGTCAGATGCTTAATCAACCAAGCCACCCAGGTGCCCCTACAGGTTAATTTTAGTAAAAAGAAAGAAAACATATCCAACTCAGAATCTCCACACATAATAGTGGTCAGTAAATATTTACTGATGAATTAAGATAAAAAAATCTTTTCACCAGCCCAGTGCCCAGAGAGTAACAATGAAACAGGAGTGTGTCAATACAATGCAATAAATGTTTTCAATTTTGTAGGTTATGTCTTAAGTAATAGTTTAAATGCTATAGATTAGTTTAAATGCTATCGATTAGATTAATTGGTTATGATTTTTTTTAACATTTATTATTGAGAGAGAGACACAGAGCATGAGCAGGGGAGGGGTACAGAGAGGGGGAGACACAGAATCTGAAGTAGGCTCCAGGCTCTGAGCTGTCAGCACAGAGCCCGATGCTAGGCTTAAACTCACAAACTGCGAGATCATGACCTGAGCTGAAGTTGGTCGCTTAACCAACTGAGCCACCCAGGCGCTCCTAATTGGTTGTGATTCTAATTGTCTCTCGTCATTTTCCTTATGCTTATATCTAACTTCTGCATCCCCAAAGAAGGCTCTGGAATTGGAATACAAAAACATGGATAGGGGTACCTGGGTGGCTCCATCAGTACAGCATGAGACCCTTGATCTCAGGGTAGTGAGTTCGAGCCCCAGGTTGGGCATGGAGTCTACTTAAAAATAAATAAATAAGTAAAAATTTAAAAATAAAATAAATAAATTAAAACATGGAGAGCAAATCCTGGTCCTGCCATTTGTTAATTGTTTGGCTTTGGGCGAGTCATTTATTGCTGACTTTATTTTGTCAACTGGAAATACTATAAAACATGCCATGTGTACTTTACAGGGGTGCAATATGGATCAAATAACACCATGTGTGACTTACTGACTTTTTAAAAAGCATACTGTCATCTTTAGGTCATACTCTATAGTTGTTCCATACAAAACACCTATCGTTTTTCAGTGTTTAGTTGTTTCTGTGGGTGGCTTTGTCAAGGAGGTTTCTGAAAGTTCTGATCACGGAGGGTAATAGCTTTGGAAATGTGCCAATAGTGTATATATTAACCAATAAAAACAAATAGCCAAAAACATACTAACAATGAATTTATTTTCAGGGAAGATTCCAAGGCTGGTTTATAAGATATAGAAATGGGAATGTCAACTCTTGCATAATACATGTACCTTAATAGATATAGTGATCTATTCTCAGGAGTGCTTATTTTAACCTAGGTAATATAATTTGGTTCAATATTTCAACTTTCCAACAGCTGGGTAATTGTTTTAGGCTGAAAAGGAACCAGAGTCATTCTCCTACAACCTAAATCTTGCAATCTGCTCTAGCCAGTTCAGTTTCCAAATAGGTCAAGATAGACATTCCAATCCAGAACTCTCCTTGCTGAAAATATCTGTTCTGATGGGTAGGCATAAGTGTGTATTGGGTCTGATTTGAAATGTACACATGTAAAGTTTAGCAAAGTGGGTATGCATGCTCCCTTCTCTCCCTATTCACCTAGTCCAGACTAATCATCCATTTACATCACATTCCATGTTTATGAATGGTTCCAAGGTAGTATTAGGGGTCATCCTTTATAGGAAGAGCAAAAAGGCACACACATAGATGTGACTTCTGCTTTTTTTTTTTAAGTTTTTAATTTATTATTTATTTTTGAGAAAGAGAGAGTGTGAGCAAGGGAAGGTCAGGGAGAGAGGGAGAATCCCAAGCAGGCTCCGTGCTGCCAGCATAAAGCCCGATGTGGGGCTTGAACCCATGAAACTGTGAGATCATGACCTGGGCCAAAATCAAGAGTCAGACGCTCAACCTACTGAGCCACCCAGGCACTCCTAGATGTGAATTCTTTAGTTCTTGACATAAAGTCAGAGAATGAATATCTTATATTGTCCCTGTAAAAGTATTGTTCTGAGAGAACCATGACTCTTTGGGATGCTCTACATTCCTCTGCGTTTGTATAATTCTCTCTCCTTTGTTTTCTCCACTTTTCTTCAAGATAAATGTCTTCAGGGATATAGCTAAAATGGCTGTCATTACCCTCCCCATCTTCTCCACAAACATTTTTACATCTGTGAGGTGAAAAATGCCCCTAGATCAAAATTCTCCTTCCTCTAGCTCTAAATCCCCAAAACCTCACTCAGACTTATAATTTCTCTAATCATTCAAATCATATTTCACAAATAAAAAATGTTTCCAAAATTAAAAAAAAAATTTTTAACGTTTATTCATTTTTGAGAGAGAGACAGAGACAGAGTGCAAACAGGGGAGGGGCAGAGAGAGGAGACACAGAATCTGAAGCAGGTTCCAGGCTCCAAGCTGTCAGTACAGAGCCTGATGTGGGGCTCGAACTCACGGAGAGGGAGATCAGAGCCAAAGTCGGATGCTTAACCGACTGAGCCACCCAGGTGCCCCAAATTTTCCCAAATTTAAAGCCTGGTTGTCGATTACAAACATGGCCATTCTGCTGGTGCCACAGGCAAAAGGGAAAAAGTACACAGGTTTTTATAACCAATAAGCATTGTATATCATTAAAGATAAATTTCCTCAGCTAGCTCAGATATTTGCTAATTTATTCACCATGGCTTCTTTCAGATGGCGGGGAGAGGAGAGTATAAATCACTATTTTCATCCTGAGACTGAGAATCTCACAACTTTTAAAGTTTTCCCAAGAGCAGAAGTGAGAGATAGAAAAAATCAGTTGTAGCAGACTTAGAAGTATAATTACAAAGTCTAGTATTCCCTGAAATGACATCTGAGAATATCTCTGCCTCTCCTTTATGCCGCCCAAATGGAAAACATTTGGCTCAAGGGAGTGCTAAATAAAAGATAGGCAACTTAAACTACAAAATATGCTTTCCCATGATGTCACTACCTCAAAATTTGGTTAAGTCAGATCTAACCTAGAATTTCAATCCCATGATCCCCCAAACCTATGAGATCTAGAAAACAACAGTTGCACAGCTGAGCTATTCTCACAACTTGCCAGCACTAATTAAACTGATTTCAGAAGAATAGAGACATAAGAAAAATTTGTACCACTTGGACCTGTTAGTTTGAATCTTCACCACCTGTATTCCTTTTGTTGGTGAAGTTGAGGAGGCTCAAGGTTGGTCTGGTACATTTTTAGATTTTATAAATTGCTTGCTTTTCTCAGGACTATTTCAGAAATCCATAACAGAAACCTTATTTAAACTAGCTTAAGACAAAGAGATTTTATTGATCTATGTGAGTAGGAAATTACTTTACAGTTGTTTATGAGATGGTCAGCCAAGTAGGGTATTAGAGGAGACACAGGGGCTGCCTGGGTGGCTTAGTCGGTTGAGCATCCAACTTTGACTCAGGTCATGATCTTGTGGTCTGCAAGTTCGAGCCCTGCATCGGGCTCTGTGCTGACAGGTCAGAGCCTGGAGCCTGCTTCAGATTATGTGTCTCCCTCTCTCTCTGCCCCTTTCCCTGCTTGCACTGTCTCTGTCTCTCTCTCAAAAATAAACAAATGTTAAAAAAAAGTGTTAATAAATAAATAAGAGGAGACACAGGAGAGACCCAGGAAAACAAAGTTTAATATTCTCACAGGTTCTAGAGACAAGAGACAGAGACTTGTCATGCAAGGGCCACAGGGAAAAACACCAGGATAGTCAGGAGGTGGAAGAGAGGAATGAGGCAAAAGCTTAGGCCATGGACCTTTACTTCCATAGAAAAGGCAAAGCAGAGCAGAGTAAGCAGTTCAGGATAGGCTAATTTGAATAATTTGGGAGGGCTTTGGGCTGCAGGGGTGGTACCTAGTTGCCTGGTGCCTGGCCCTAGGATGATAAAGACAGAGAATCTTGCCTCCTGGAGTTCATGAGCCTGGTAGAGAAGGTCTGGCTCTGGAGTAGTTTGCATATCAAAGTTTGCAAAGTAGGGGCGCCTGGGTGGCGCAGCCGGTTAAGCGTCCGACTTCAGCCAGGTCACGATCTCGCGGTCCATGAGTTCGAGCCCCGAGTCGGGCTCTGGGCTGATGGCTCAGAGCCTGGAGCCTGTTTCCGATTCTGTGTCTCCCTCTCTCTCTCCCCTCCCCCATTCATGCTCTGTCTCTCTCTGTCCCAAAATAAATAAACGTTGAAAAAAAAAATTAAAAAAAAAAAAGTTTGCAAAGTAGTTTGCATATACTCTTTGTTGAGCCCTTTCCTATCTCTAAGAATTGACTACCTCTGGGACAGACAGCCTCTCCCCAGAAAGAGAAGAGTTGTTGTTGTTTTTGTTGTTGTTTAAAGATACCAAAACATCACAATATATCATAGATATAACAAAAACCTAAAGGGTAGATCTAGCTTTAGGCAAAGCTGTATTCAATAGTTCAAATAATATCAAGACCCCATTTCTGTCTCTTACCATCTCTCAATCTACTTTCCTTTGTGATTGCTTTATTTTCAGATGGGTGCTCTCCCCATCAAAGCAAGGTAGCTGCTGGCAGCCTCAAATTACATTGTGGTTTTTTTTTTTTAAGTTTATTTAATTATGTTTAGAGAGACAGAGACAGACTGAGTGAGGGGTAGAGAGTGCGGGTGAGAGAGAATTTGTGGGGCTGAAACTCAGGAAACTGTGAGATCATGACCTGAGCCCAAACCAAGAGTTGGACCTTTAACCAATTGAGCCACCCAGGCACCCCATCAAGACATTGTCTTACAGATCATAATCACCTTGAAAGAGGGCACATCCTTCCCAGGAATGCCAGTAAACTCTTAAGGAAGACTCTCATTATCCTGCATTTGTCTTGTGCCCATCCCTGATTACTGTGATTAAAAAGAGAAGTATTCTAATTGGCCAAACGTGGGTCATTTACCCATACTGGGCTTGGAAAGGGAAGGAAAACAGGAAGGAGGCCAACTCTATCCACACTACTTGGCTGGGCAGGATTGTTATAGAGTACAGTAGACAAACTTGGCAAAATTATGCCCCCAACATTGCTATAAGAAGAAAATATATATTATAGATATCAAGTTCAACAATCTGATTGAAGCCAGGAATGTCTTGTTAATATTTAGAACTCCAATTTCTTGTAGAGGGTAGGCTGAGATTTTTTTATTCCTATTCTGAGTTACATGTTTTTAAGAAATAGACTGGCCCAAATAAATCCCAACAGGTGATGGTAATGCCTGCAACTACACGATCTGTGCACTTTTGTTTTCCCTCTTTCCACAGGCTCTCTTTTAGGTCATCACAGTGTTGTGTACTCCATAAAGCGTAAAGTAACTCCTTTGAGCAGATTATCATCAGATGGAAGTAGGCATCCATACCCAAAGCCCTGTATGTACACTCCTGAACTTTTTGGCCCTAGAAAGTCAGAAATGACATTTCTCAGGCTCCTTTGCAACTAGATTTCTGGATACTAATTAAATCTACCAGGGCAATGCCCTTGTCTGAGGTTTGGAAGGCAGAAGTGAGGCTAAGGCCATCTTGCTACTGCTCTTGCTGCTAAGCAACACTGTTGACATCTGAAGCCGGAACCCATATTCCAGTAGTCCCCAGATCTTAGTCACTGAAGTCGTGGGCGTGGAGAGGCGGTTTGGCAGCTGACCTCTGGACTACAGCTGTTGTGATGTGCCCTTACAATCTAGACCCCAGTGGGGGCCCCTAACTTCCTTTTGTTTAGCTCTTCCAGTGAATTTCATAAGCCCTTAATTCCTTGTTTTTAATCCCTTTCTGCTTAAAATACAATTGTTTCTGTTTCCTGAGTTGAAATCTGACACACCCCCTTAAATGCTGTATCTAGCTGTACCCTCTTTTTGTGCGGGCAAGAGAAAATTATATGTAAATGCAGTTATTTGGGAAATGTAAATACGCAATGAAAAAGAAACTGATTGACAGGAGTTAGAATAATGGGTGAAAGAATTATAGGTTTTGTGCATGCGTGTTTCATGAGCAGGGGAAGGGAGAATGTGGGAAGGATGAATCAAGCAGAATGATGGGTAATGACTGGGAAAAGAGAAAGATGCACAGGGGACCCCAGGGTTCTACAAGGGAATGAGCACAGTTGTGATTAATACATTTTTTATTATTAAGAACTTGACCCAAAAATTACTTACATGTGTGGAACCATTTAGCATACACAGTGATTTCACATATGTTATTCTATTGGATCCTTACAAGGAATGATTCTGTGAGCTAAGCATTTGCAGGCCCTTTTCTGAATTTTTCATATGAAGAAAGAAAACAAGGTTCAGGAAGTTTAAGTGCCTTCCTCAAGGTTGTAACCAGTAAGTGTCCAGATCAGAACCTCCAGGCTGCTGGCTACAGAAATTAGTTTAGCTTAAGAATGAGGGAGATTTGGAGCACCTGGGTGGCTCAGTTGGTTAAACATCTGACTTGGGCTCAGGTCATGATCTCATGGTTTATGGGTTTAAGCCCTGTGTCAGGCTCTATGCAAACAACACAGAGCCTACTTGGAATTCTCTTGCTCTCTCTCTCTTTCTTTCTCTCTCTCTCTGCCTCTCCCCAACTCACTCACACACACTCTCTCTCACAAAATAAATAAATAAACTTAGGGGGCACCTGGTGGCTCAGTCAGTTGGGTGTCTGACTTCAGCTCAGGTCATGACCTCACAGTCTGAGAGTTTGAGCCCTGCATCGAGCTCCATGCTGACAGCTCAGAGCCTGGAGTCTGCTCCCTCTCCCTCTACCCCTCCCCCACTCACACTCTGTCTCTCTCCCTCTCAAAAATAAATAAACATTTAAAAAATTGTTTTAATTAAAAAAACTTTAAAAAAAGAATGAGGGGGATTTGAGGATTTCAGGCCATCGAGGAGAATAGACACGCTATTTTTAAATCTGAACACAAAGGCTATAGAGCCTAGTCATAAAAATTCTTGCCTTTCTCGAGATCAGAGGGTGCCTCTTTCTTGTTTCTCAGCCACAGTCTTCTGAGCGGTGGAGTGTGTGCAGCCTGGCAGTGGGACCGAGGAGCAGAGTGGATTCAGTCTCTATACTGGGTAAATCTGGCATTCTGTGGATAGTCTTGGCTTGATGCTCCCATATTGTAGTAAAGTTATTCTTGCACTTAAAAGTCTGGCTGAGTTGTTATGACTCATCATGGAAAAAGGCACTGGGGTGAAGTGAGAGACTAAGTTTTGGTTCTAAAGGTAACATTTAAGACAGAACACCCTTTGAGCTCTCCTGTCGTGACTTAATGGTGACTGGGACACAGAGGGCCCCTGATGTTTGTGTCCACCTCTGCTGTAACACTTACTATCACATGGGTCAATCCTACTTTAAGGTGCAGATAAGCAAGGGGTCTTGCTTGGGAGATAGAGCTATCTCCACCAGGGCAGTGTGATTCTCAAACAGCTGTTCAGAAATGGCAGGGGAGAGGGAAGGATGAATAAGCTGTCATCCAGAGGAACCAAAAGGAGCTGGCTCCATGATTTATTTCTTCTGCCTGGAGGACACTTTATTATCTGGTGAAAGGAAGATAGTTCTCTGTCCCTGGGATGACTGGCACCCGATAAACATGGATGTGTCTGGCCCTGACTTTGGAATTGTGGGGAAGAGGAAACACTGTCTTAGGGGGACTATAGAGCTTCCCCCACTTTGGCCAGGTCTAGTGGCATTTGCCCTAGACTAGCCCCTGTCTCAGTAAATGCAAACAATAGTCTCTTTAGGGTTAGCAGGGCCTCCAGCTGCCCTGGGAAAAGAGAAAATGAAAGGAAGGGAGGATCTCACCTCACTTGCAATTGTCTGTCAGAGAGGAGGATCTAAAGGGGACTCAAAGAGGGGTACCTAGGTGGCTCAGTCTGTCAAGCATCTGACTCTTGATCTCAGCCCAGGTCATGATCTCACTGTTCGTGGGATGGAGCCCTGTGTCGGGCTTTGGTCTGATAATGCAGCGCCTGCTGGGGATTCTCTCCCTCTCTCTCTGCCCCTCTTCCTCCTCCACACAGTCTTTCTCTTTCTCAAAAATAAATATACATTGAAAAATAAAGGGGACTCAGGGAAGGAGAGGAGACTATGGGAAGTGAGAGCTACTCTATACGGATATGTGTGTGTGGAAATTTCTTAAATTTCAGTAGATGCACTCTAGAGAGAAAAGCACAGAGGACACTATAGAACATTGCAAGTCTGGGGACACCTGGGTGGCTCAGTCGGTTGGACGACCGACTTCAGCTCAGGTCATGATCTCACAGTCTGTGAGTTCAAGCCCCGCATTGGGCTCTTGCTGACAGCTCAGAGCCTGGAGCCAGCTTCAGATTCTGTGTCTCCCTCTCTTTCTGCCCCTCCCCCACTCTGTCTCTCTCTCTCAAAAATAAAAACATTAAAAAAAAAAAGAACATTGGAAGTCCATAAAAAATACACTCTGTCTCCCCCCCTCAGCTTTATTGAGATATAATTAACAAATAAAACTGTATATTTAAGGTGTACAGCATGATTTCATATTTGTATACATTGTAAAATGATTGCCACAACCAAGTTAATGAACACATCCAACTCACCCTCAGTTTTTTTTTTAATTTAATTTTTTTTTTAATTTGCATCCAAATTAGTTAGCATATAGTGCAACAATGATTTCAGGAATAGATTCCTTAATGCCCTTTACCCATTTAGCCCATCCCCCCTCCCACAACCCCTCCAGTAACTCTGTTTCTTTTTGATATTTAAGAGTCTCTTTTGTTTTGTCCTCTCCCTGTTTTTATACTATTTTTGCTTCCCTTCCCTTACATTCATTTGTTCTGTGTCTTAAAGTCCTCATGAGTAAAGTCATATGATATTTGTCTTTTTCTGACTAATTTTGCTTAGCATAATACCCTCTAGTTTCATCCACGTAGTTGCAAATGCCAAGATTTCATTCTTTTTGATTGCCAAGTAATACTCTATTATATATATATATATATATATATATATATATATATATATATACACACACACACCACATCTTCTTTATCCATTCATCCATCGATGGACATTTGGGCTCTTTCCATACTTTGGCTATTGTGGATAGTGCTACTATAAACATTGGAGTGCATGTGTCCCTTTGAAACAGCACACCTGTATCCCTTGGATAAATACCTAGTAGTGCAATTGCTGGGTCGTCGGGTAGTTCTATTTTTAATTTTTTGAGGAACCTCCATACTGTTTTCCAGAGTGGTCGGACCATTTTGCATTCCCACCAGCAGTGCAAAAGAGATCCTCTTTCTCCACACCCTGGCCAACATCTGTCATTGCCTGAGTTGTTCATGTTAGCCTTCTGACAGGTGTGAGGTGGTATCTCATTGTGGTTTTGGTTTGTATTTCCCTGATGAAGAGTGATGTTGAACATTTTGTCATGTGTCAATTGGCCATCTGGATGTCTTCTTTGGAGAAGCGTCTATTCATGGCTTTTGCCCATTTCTTCACTGGATTGTTTGTGTTTTGGGTGTTGAGTTTAATAAGTTCTTTATAGATTTTGGATACCAACCCTTTATCTGATATGTGTTTGCAAATATCTTCTCCCATTCCATCGGTTGCCTTTTAGTTTGGCTGATTGTTTCCTTTGCTGTGCAGAAGATGTTATTTTGATGAGGTCCCAATAGTTCATTTGTACTTTTGTTTCCCTTGCCTCTGGAGACGGGTTGAATAAGAAGTTGCTGTGGCCAAGATCAAAGAGGTTTTTGCCTGCTTTCTCCTTGAGGATTTTTAGCTTGTGCATCTGAGATCTTTCTTCCTTCTTTCAACGTTTATTTATTTTTGGGACAGAGAGAGACAGAGCATGAACGGGGGAGGGGCAGAGAGAGAGGGAGACACAGAATCGGAAACAGGCTCCAGGCTCTGAGCCATCAGCCCAGAGCCCGACGCGGGGCTCGAACTCACGGACCGCGAGATCGTGACCTGGCTGAAGTCGGACGCTTAACCGACTGCGCCACCCAGGCGCCCCCTTTCTTCCTTCTTTAGGAAGGCCTGGGTTGCTGTATCTTTCCTCTTATGACCACCTTTCCTGCATCCCAGAGGTTTTGGGTTGTGGTGTTATCATTTTCATTGGCTTCCGTGAACTTTTTAATTTCCTCTTTAACTTCTTGGTTAGCCCATTCATTCTTTTTTTTTTTTTTCTTTTTTTTTGCCCATTCATTCTTAAGTAGGATGTTCTTAGTCTCCAAGTATTTGTTACCTTTCCACATTTTTTCTTGTGGTTGATTTCGAGTTTCATAGCATTGTGGTCTGAAAATATGCATGGTATGATCTCGATCTTTTCGTACTTGTTGAGGGCTGATTTGTATCCCAGTATGTGGTCTATTCTGGAGAGCGTTTCATGTGCACTGGAGAAGAATGTGTATTAGGATGAAATGTTCTGAATATATCTGTTAAGTCCATCTGGTCCAGTGTGTCATTCAAAGCCATTGTTTCCTTGTGGATTTTTTTATTAGATGATCTGTCCATTGAAGTTCCCTACTATTATGGTATTACTATCAATGAGTTTCTTTATGTTTGTGACTAATTGATTTATATATTTGGGTGCCTTCACATTTGGCTCATAAATGTTTACAATTGTTAGGTCTTCTTGGTGGATAGACCCCTTGATTATGATATAATGCCCTTCTTCATCTCTTGATACAGTCTTTATTTAAAGTCTAGATTGTCTTATATAAGTATGGCTACTCTGGCTTTCTTTTGTTGACCATTAAGATCATAGATGGTTCGGGGCGCCTGGGTGGCGCAGTCGGTTAAGCGTCCGACTTCAGCCAGGTCACGATCTCGCGGTCCGTGAGTTCGAGCCCCGCGTCGGGCTCTGGGCTGATGGCTCGGAGCCTGGAGCCTGTTTCCGATTCTGTGTCTCCCTCTCTCTCTGCCCCTCCCCCGTTCATGCTCTGTCTCTCTCTGTCCCAAAATAAATAATAAAAAACGTTGAAAAAAAAAATTAAAAAAAAAAAAAGATCATAGATGGTTCTCCATCCCCTTATTTTCAATCTGAAGGTGTCTTTAGGTCTAAAGTGGGTCTCTTGTAAACAGCATATAGATGGGATCTTGTTTTCTTATCCATTCTGTTACCCTATGTCTTTTGATTGGAGCAGTTAGTCCATTGACGTTTAGAGTGAGTACTGAAAGATATGAATTTATTGCCATTATATTGCTTGTAGAGTTGGGGTTTCTGGTGGTGTTCTCTGGTCCTTTCTCGTCTTTGTTGCTTTTGGTCTTTATTTGTTTTTTTCTTTTCTCCCCTCAGGGAGCCCCCTTAAAATTTCTTACAGGGCTGCTTAAGCGTCCAACTTTGGCTCAGGTCATGATCTCGCGGTTTGTGAGTTCGAGCCCCACGTCCGGCTCTGTGCTGACAGCTCGGAGCCTGGAACCTGCTTTGGATTCTGTGTCTCCCTCTCTCTCTGCCCCTCCCCTGCTCATGCTCTCTCTCTGTCTCTCAATAATAAATAAACATTTAAAAAAAACTTTTTTTTTTTTTAATTTCTTGCAGGGCTGGTTTAGTGGTCACAAACTCCTTTAATTTTTGTTTGTCTGGGAAACTTTTTATCTCTCCTTTTATCTTGAATGACAGCCTGGCTGGATAAAGAATTCTTGGCTGCATATTTTTCTGATTCAGCACATTGAACATATCCTGCCACTCCTTTCTGGACTGCCAAGTTTCTGTAGATAGGTCTGCTGCAAACATGATCTGTCTTCCCTTGTAGGTTAAGGACTTTTTTTCCCTTGCTGCTTTTATGATTCTCTCCTTGCCTGAGTATTTTGTGAATTTGAGTATGATATGCCTTGTTGATGGTCAATTTTTGTTGAATCTAATGGGAGTCCTCTGTGCTTCCTGAATTTTGATGTCTGTGTCTTTCCCCAGGTTAGGAAAGTTTTCTGCTATGATTTGCTCAAATAACCCTTCTACCTCTATTTCTCTCCCTTCCTCATCTGGGACCCCTATGATTCTGATGTTGTTCCTTTTTAATAAGTCACTGATTTCTGTAATTCTTAAATCGTGTTCTTTTGCCTTAATTTCCTTTTTTTCTGTTTCATTACTGTCCAGAAGTTTGTCATCTGTATCACTGATTCTCTGTTCTGCATCATCCATCCATGCCACCATAGCCTCCATTCAAGATTGCAGCTCAGTTATAGCAATTTTTAATTCATATTGACTAGCTTTTACTTCTTTTATCTTCGCAGAAAGGGATTCTAATCTATTTTCCACTCCAGCTAGTACTCTTATTATCATGATTCTAAATTCTGGTTCAGACATCTTGCTTGTATCTGTGTTGGTTAAGTCCCTGGCTGTCGGTTCTTCCTGCTCTTTCTTTTGGGGTGAATTCCTTTGTTTTGTCATTTTGAAGGGAGAAACGGAGTTAATGAGGTAAAAAATTTTTTGAAAAAAACACACACACACACAAAATTGAATAAATGAGGCTAGATCCTAGGTGTGTTTTGGTCTGGGTGTTGAAAGGGGCTTGATAGATTAGAGAGAAAAGGAGAAAGAAAAAAAAGGAAATCGTTTGAAAATTTGAAAAAATGAATACACTGAAGTAGCCTAAAATGAAATGATGGAAGTAAAATAGAATTTGAAAAAATTTACACAAAAGTAAAAAATATAGTAGAAAAACTAAAAATATTTTCAATAAAAATGGAAAATAAAAATGAATTTTTCTCTTTCTGTATTCAAGAAAAGGAAACAAAAAAGAGAAAAAAAGAAAAAAAAGAAAGAAAGAAAATTGAATAGGTGGACCACTGAACAGACAAAATACGATTGAAATTACTTCATTTTCCCCTATAAGTCAAACTACGAAGAGCTTTACAGCCCATAAACTAAGCAGGTGGTGAGACTTGTGTTCTTGATGAGTAAGGTTGGCCCAGTTGGGTGGGGCTTAGTGTAATGACTCCGTTCTCCACTAGATGGCGCTTGTAGGTGCATATCCGCATGCGCAGTAGTGATGAAAATGGCGTCGCCCTGCTAGCCAGTCTCTAGTATGAGAATTCTGTTCTCCCTGATCAGCAATCACTCACCTGTCCTTTGTCTTCGGCTTCCATCCACCCCCAGCTCCTACACAGTCCATGATCAAGTGCCAGGCAGCACCACCCTCCCCAGTCTTGTCTCAGATGCGGCTGTTTTTCCCGTCCCCTTACTTCTGAGGGACTGCAGCTTTGACCTGTTCTGCCCTTCCGCAGAAGGTTCTCACCGAGAAATGGCTGGGTGCCAGCCGCACCCAGGAATGTTTGTGGGACCATGCTGCTGTCAATGGCCAGAGACTGTGACCGGGTGCCAGCCCGCCCCAGAAAAAGTTTGTGAGATAGTATAGCAGCAGCGTTTCAGGGATTATGGCAAATCACAACACACATCTGGCACCAGGCTTCACCCTTAATGATGTTGTTCCAGCACCAGCGAATGTGGTTGTTCTCCCAGGTCCACTGGGGCCTTGCCTTTGGGGGACCCACACAGCCAGGTGTTCTGCCAGCAGGGGAACCGCCTCTCCCCTTGTGGCTGGAAGAACCCCGGACTCCACTCTGCTGCTGGGGATTCCTTCTTCTCACCAGAGCACCTCCAGGTATGGAGCTGCGGAGTTTCAGACTCTGCGCTCCCCCTGTTTACTGTCTTAATGGAATGTAAACCCTCTCCTTTCTCTTTTCTCCCTTTTTAGTTCACTCCCTGCGGCTGTTTCCACTTTGCCACTTTCTCTCCAGCTGCTTTTGGCGGGGGTGCTTTTCCCGTATTCCCCGCCCCCGCCCGTCTCCGTCCTCTCCACACTCAAAAGCGGCTCCCTGCCCTCCTCGGCTTTTCCCTCCCCCAGTTCACTGCTCTGCGCCGCGTACCTGCTGAATTCTGTGGTTCAGGTTGTGCAGATTGTTGTGTTAATCCTCAGTTTTCTAGGTGTGCAGGATGGTTTAGTGTTGGTCTGGCTGTATTTCATGGACGCGAGGCACAAAAGGTGTCCATGCTGTTCAGCTATCTTGGCTCCTCCCCTCCAATTCACTCTCAGTTTTAATGCTGACAGATGGCCATGTAGATATTTGAAGTGAAGCCGGAAAGATGCACTGAGAGGTCCCAAGCTCTGGAAGGGCTGAGATTTCATTTTGTAAAGGTGGGGAGGGTGCATGATATGACTCACCTTTATACTTGCTTGTGATTAATGTTGTCTTCTTGAACTGCCCTTGTGCACACATCCATTGGCCTACATAGGCTACAAATTTTTCTCCTGCCATCCCTCTGAATGGGAGCCCTTCTCACTCTCCATACTATTGAAAGAATTGTATTTTTAAGTGAAGGGAGGAAAGGAAATTGTCAGGTGAGCTTAAAAGTCATGTGTTCTGACTTTTTATTAAAAGCCTGCGTGTTGGCAAGGATTGTTATTACAATTTTCCAAATGAGAAAAGGGTCAGAGGAGTCAAATAATTTGCCCTAGATCATTCATTCAACCACTACACGTGGCAGAGCCAGGATTGGAACCAGGGCTGTCGGAGTCCAGGGTCCACTCCTACTGCAAGGCCCCAAATTGCCTTTTTGAAAGGAGACTGTGGGTGGGGCTACACACCTTCCTTTCTCAATTGCAGGACAATCAAGTAGGTGTGGGTCTTTTGGCTCTCAAACACGATAACTAGCCTAGACAAAGACAGAAGGCTATGCCAGCCCACTTTGAAGCCCAGTGACATTTCCAGCTAGAGGCTGAACACAACAACCTATCCAGAAGTGACTGCCAGCCAGAGCCCCACCAGTTGGAATCCTGGTGATATATGGGGTAGGTAAGGCAGCATTCAGTGCCTCTGATCACCAGCACCTGTGCCCTGCTTCCTCCCACACCAGCCCGCCTCTGCTTGGAGCCTCCTTTTCCCCTTCCATTGCGAGGCTTTGAAAGTGTTCTGGCTCAGCTGATCTTCCAAGTTTCTCCTACTTCTAGGATCTCTTAATCCCAGGGGACATCTTTTTCGAGGAAGACTTCCTGGCCAAAGGAAAGCATGGGCCATTTTAGGTCCCCAACTCAAGACTCTCCATGCATTGAGGTGGTCTCCAACATGATCTCAACAATTTTATCACAGTAGAGGAAATGTTAACAAATAGTAAAGGGATCATTTCCTCATCTAAATGGCATCCAAAATGTTCTTTGAAGTAATCAAACTGTATAATTAGAAATGATGGGTCTTCTGCTTACTCAGCCTCTGGAAAAATGCAGGCCATAATGTGGATTCAAGTGAAGTATGTTGGGACGCCTGGGTGGCTCAGTCATTTCAGCTTCAGACTCTTGACTTTGGCTCAGGTCATGATCTCACGATTCGTGGGTTCAAGCCCCTCTTTGGGCTTTGTGCTGACAGCTCGGAGCCTGCTTCAGATTTTCTGTCTCCTTCTCTGTCAGTCCCTCCCCCGCATTCTCTCTCTCTCTCTCTCTCAAAAATAAACAAACATTAAAAAAAAAATGAAGTATGCTACTGAAAAGGAGTAGCTTTCACAAATCAATGGATAAGAAACTGCCTTGGTGGCCGATTGTGACATGTTCTCCCTTCTGTCGCCATCGTGATCTTCAGCAAATCCAGGACACCGAAAGAAAGGAAAGTACTTTTCACATAAGAATGACCTGGTTCAGCTTTAATTTATCAACCTTGGGAATGGAATTCAGAGAGGGAAGAATGAATCCTGCTCACACCTTTTCCTAAAAGCTCTGCTAAGAAAAAAGAAAAGGCAAGTTTGGATAAAACATAAAGTGAGGTTTGGTATATTCGTTTGAGGTGTGTGGGGGGTGGGGAGAGGGAAGTGTCTTGCTCAGGGAGCATAAAAACAAGAGTTTACCTGGAAATTTTTGTTATGAGAGATGTGAATACTTTTAAAAATAATACAACTAGGGGAACCAAGGCAGAAAAGTATGCGATATATTCGCCAAACTTCAGATATGTAAATCCACATTTACACAAGAGATAATTAGGGAGTAGTTATTTGATTATTGATGTGTTCTTGTTTTAGGGAAAGAGTAACAAATAGGATTTCCCTAAATACCAAGATTCCTGATAATTGAATTGTTAGGAAACCAAACTGAAAACTAAACTAAAACTAAACTAATTTGAAAAGCTGGTATCATGTTAATTTACTTAAGTTTCCTTTAGTTGCTCTCCTGTTTTAAATGTTTTATTTTTGAGAGAGAGAAGTGTGTGTGTGTGTGTGTGTGTGTGTGTGTGTGTGTGTGTGTGTGTGTGTGTGAGCAAGCGGGGAAGGGGCAGAGTGAGAGGGAGACAGAACCTGAAGCAGGTTCTGAGCTGCCAGGGAAGCCCAGGGCAGAGCTCCAGCGCACTTGCCACTGGAAGATCACGACCTGAGCCGAAGTCTGACACTTAACCCACTGAGCCACTCAGGTGCCCCTGGTTGCTCCCTTAATTAACCACTCCTCCACCCTGCATACAAAAAAATACACACGCCAAACAGTGTTGCAAGGGGAATGCAGAAAAAAACATGTTTAAGAAGCTTGGTCCGTTTGCGTACAAAGAACATACTTATCCCGGGTGATGCGTGTTCATTCCGTAAAGCTTCTTCCGAAGGATTTGTCCTTGGATTTCTCTGGCTAGCCCAGTTTTTACTGATAATGTGCAGTTTAAAGTGATAGACATACAAGTTCCTAAGATTGTTCTATTATTTTTTTCATTTCAAACTAACTCAGATTTATCTTCTTTCCAATTAGTCTGAATGAATGAATGAATTAATTAATTAATGTGATAGTATAAACATTACAAAGTGATTCAAGAAAAATTCCAGAGTCCAAGAAAAGGGTGGTGGAGATGCTTTTGCTCCCTAGGTTTGGAGGTTGCCTTTGAAACAAAGTAAAAAAAGAGCCTTTTCTTTTATGGGTGTGGTAGACACTGTTGGTTGCCAATTTTCTTCCTTTTTAGGCAGTCATTCCCACCTCTCTTTGAAGCCAGTGTAGCTACGTGACCCAGTTCTGGCCAATGATACATGAGGGGAAGTTGGCTGGGGTGGAAGGATGGATTTATTTCTGTGAATCATTTTTTTTTTTTAATTTCTTTTTATTTTTTATTTTATTTTTTTATTTAAAAAAAAAATTTTTTTTTAACGTTTTATTTATTTTTGAGACAGAGAGAGACAGAGCATGAACGGGGGAGGGGAGAGAGAGAGGGAGACACAGAATCGGAAGCAGGCTGCAGGCTCTGAGCCATCAGCCCAGAGCCTGATGCGGGGCTCGAACTCACGGACTGCGAGATCGTGACCTGAGCTGAAGTCGGCCACTTAACCGACTGAGCCACCAGGAGATGACTATGCAAGGATCAACCTTCAGCACTCAAGAATGTCAGTGTGGAAAGATTAAAAAAAAGAAAAAAATCTTTAATGGCATTATCAAGCCACTTCCCAACCCTGGAACCATCTATCTCCAGATAAATGTGTTCATTACTTGAGGCAGTCTTTGTCACATGCTCTGTGACTTGCAGCTGTATGTAACCTGACTAATACAACAAACTTGGTAAAGGATTCTTCAACTAGGGCACCATTACCCCCATTTGACACCTTTGTGTAAGTTAGAAAAGTTGTTTCTTTCTCTAGATAGATTTCAGGTCCCGCTTCCTTTGCCACGTGCCCTGCTCCTATTGTTGATCACCAAGTCACCTCCTTATGAGATACATGGGAGGGCTGCCTCTCTTCAAAGGACTCAGGTTGAAGTTGCCAGGTCCAAATAAGGGGGAGAGGGCTTTCTGTCACTTGTGGACTTAATTTGATTTTTAACTGGCTAAAATTCAGGCTGTTGTTATTGTTACTGCTTTTCATTTTTATTTATTTTTGTTTATTTTAATCACATATATATTTTTAAAGTTTATTTATTTTGAGAGAGAGAGAATGCAAGTAGGGGAGGGGGAGAGAAAGAGAGAGAGAAAGAGAGAGAGAGAATCCTAAGCAGGCTCCACACCATGAGCACGGAGCCTGTCTTGGGGTCTCAAATTCATGAAACTGTGAGACCATGACCTGAGCTGGAATCGAGAGTCATAGGCTTAACTGACTGAGCCACCTAGATACCCTACTTTTCATTTTAAACAATGAATTTGTTTTTAACTCCAAATCCAATATTAAATTGTCCATGATTCAACAGTGTACCCCAAAATGTAATTCTGAGAAAAATACTAGTTAATACAAAATTCTTTTTTAAGTTTATACTACCAACAGTTATGCTAATACTCTGTTAAAACTAGGCTGACAGAGACAACACTGAAGCAATACATCCACTTGCAGTATGAAACTCTTATGGTGCAGATTATTTAATTCTACTCCTTTATTTAAACTACTAGAGACTTCTTTTGTGTGAAAAGAGAGCTAGCATGACATAATTTAGCTTTCACTTGATGCAAATAAGAAATTTACATACTAGCTCAGCACTATATAATTTTCATCAGCCAAAATTTCAAGTTATTAAATAACTTAAGCCAAAGCATTTTTCTATGAAAATATCTTTCCAATTATTATTATCAATGCAAAAGCTTAGTTTTGTCTACATAACAGGTAAACTTAACATGAGTACAACACTATATGCAGGAAAATTATTGTCATTTTGACTTTAAGACATGCAAATTAATAACAGTCTGACATGCTTTTCCACTAATTAAATACTATATGCTGTTACTTTAGATATTCATTGGTACAAACCCAGCTAGAAACAAACATGAGGACTAAGACTGTATGACAAGATCCAGAATAATCTCACATTAGATGATCATAAAATGTAGATGCAACATTTAAAAAATCCTCTTTGAAGTTATAGATGCATTTGAAAACTTTGAGATAACTCATTTAAAACATCTAAGCTGGCAGCATGAATAGACAAAGCAATCATCACAAGTAAACTCAGGATATAGATGTTAGAGCTAGACCAGGGAATAATATACATGATACATAATATATAAAAATATATTTACTTATATATTTTATATATAAATATATATATTTATATTTCATATTTGCATGCTACATATAAATACACTTTACATATGAAGCAAATATAATTTATATAATTATATATAAATATAAAATAGATACATGTATGAATATATAAATGTTTATAAATATATAGAGACACAGAGAGGAGAGTCATACAATGCAATTTTAAGATTTACTATAAAGCTATAGTATGGACAGTAGGAGAGACACATAGATCAATGAAGCAGAAAAACCCTGAAAAAGATTCACCAAAATATAGTCACCTGATTTTGACAAGGTGCAAAGTCAATTCAATGGAGAAAGTATAATCTTTCCAACAAATGGTGCTAAAACATTTCAATGTACATATGCAGAAAGGAAAAAAATAACCTTAACACATATTTCACACCTTATCCAAAAATCAACTCAAAGTGGATCATATACCTGGATGTAAAATGTAGGAACTATCAAGCTTTTAGAAGAAAATATTGAAATTTGTATCATCTTGGGTTTGGTAACTAGTTTTTAGATATGACACCAAAAGCACAACCCATAAAAGGAAAACATTGATAAATTGGACTTACAGAAAGTAAAAACTTTGATTTTGAAAAAAAAAAAATGGTTAGAATGACAAACTAGAGTTGGAAAAAACATTTGTAAATCACATGTACAATACAGGACTTACAGCCAGAATATAAAGAATTGCTATATTTCTCAACAAGAACACAAATAAACCAATTAAAAAAAAAAAAAGACAAAAGATACTTTTCTAAGAAAATATACAAATGGAGAATAAGCATATAAAAATATGTTCTGTCATTAGTCATTAGGGAAATGTAAATGAAAACCACAATAGATATCTCCATTACAATGGCAAAAAGAAAAGTACATTTTTTTTTTAAATTGATAACCCCCAGTGCTGGTCAAGATGTGGTACAACAACCACTCTGAGTCACTGGTTGTGGAAATGCAAAATGGTGCAGCTAGTTTGGCAGTTCTCAACAAAGTTGAACATACATTTATCATATGGCCCAGCAATCTGAATCCTAGGTAATTACAAAAGCGAATCGAAAACTTGTATATACAGAAACCTGTAAATGACTATTTATAGAAGCTATATTCGTAATCACCCGAAACTGGAAGCAGCTGAGATGTCCTCAAGAGGTGAACAGATTAACAAACTGTAATACATCCATACAGTAAAATACTACTCAGCAATTAAAAAAAAATGCAAACTATGGATTCACACAACATAGATGTATCTTAAATGCATTTGGTTGGGGGAGCCGGGTGGCTCAGTCAGTTAAGCTTCCGACTCTTGATTTCCACTCAGGTCGTGATCTCATGGTCGTGAGATCGAGCCCTGAATCAGGCTCCTCACTGAGCATGGATCCTGCTTACGATTCTCTCTCTCCCTTTCTCTCTGCTCCTCCTCCCCCTCAAAAAAATTGTGTGTGTGTGTGCGTGTGTGTATGAGTTAGTAAACACACATATACACATCCTTGTCTATCTGCCCAAAGGACTTAGAAGCAATGATAGCATATTAGCAATGATCCACAAACCTTCCTTTCTAAATATCATTCTCTTAAAAAGAAAAAAAAAAGGCTCCTTGAAGAAATGACTGCTTCTAGGACTAGGACAAGGAAAATACAAGTCTGGAGCTTCTTGTAGTGCTACAAAGTAAGGAAGTGCTGATAAATAAATAGAGAAAATGAGAGGGGGAGGGAGGAAGGGAGAGAGGGCGGGAGGAAGGAAGGAGGAAGGAAGGAGGGAAGGGGGATAGGACATGTTTAGAGGTATCCAAGACCACTCAACTGCAGTGCTCTGCTAGCAGGACTCACAGGATTCAGTTGCACTAATGGCTAAAATCCATTCCGATGACACAGTAAGCTTACACAGCAGATCATTAAGGGGGGAAAGATGCATTAAGCAGAATCTGGAGAAATCTATCCACAGGCTTTCCCTCCCAGTCCAGGAGGGGGCAAACTAGGTGTGCTCCCTTCTCTGGTAGTGAAAATGCAGTGGCATGTACTTAAATGTTTCTCCTAGGGAAGCCCATTGGAGAGTCAGAGTTGAGGGTTTTACTTGGGGGCTGGTAGTGTTGGCATTCTCTGCCTGGCAACTATGACAACCCCAGTCTCTCAGAAGGAGGCAGGTATTCAGTGGCTTAAATGGGAAGAACAAGTTCAGCAGGGTATAGAGCTTTTCATACCACCAGTACGGGGAACTTTTTCACAAGCCAGGTTTCCAGATGCCAGCCAAGGACAACCTTGCAGGCAGTGAACATAGCAGCCTCTGACCTATGTTAGCTCTTTCCTGTATAAGGCATATCAAGAAGACAGGGGAGCCAACCCAAAACTGCCCCCAAAGCCAAAATTGGAACAATCCAAAAAACAACATAAAGAGTCACAGTTTTGGATTATAATTCAAAGAATAAAATAAGTATCCATGAGTCTATACTGATATAAATAAGAAAACAAATACATTAGTAGTGGCAGGGTGTGTGTGAGGGAAGCCAAATCTTTCTTACAGAAGGACTTCAAATAATACATGTAGTAGGAATCAGGGATTTAAAAAAAACTTTTTTTTAAGTTTATTTATTTATTTTGAGAGAGACAGAGACAGCATGAGTGGAGGAAGGGCAGAGAAAGGGAGAGATAGAGAATCCCAAGCAGGCTCCACACTGTCAGCACAGACCCTGATATGGGGCTCAAACTCATGAGACTGTGAGATCATGACCTGAGCTGAAACCAAGAGTCAGAGGCTTAACCAATTGAGCCACCCAGGCACCCTCAGGGACATTTAAAATAACCATTGACGTACCATGATAATAATTGCTGCAGTCAAGATCCCCTAAAATTAGAAACAATATTTACATAGCCTCAAACTATTACACCAAAAATATTTATTAGTTATTGGGATGGGTGAAATGTTTATATGACCACAAATTCTTTGATAATCACCTTTCTAGGAGGTAGAGCCTAATTGCCTTCTTTTTTTTTTTTTTTAATTTTTTTTTTCAACGTTTATTTATTTTTGGGACAGAGAGAGACAGAGCATGAACGGGGGAGGGGCAGAGAGAGAGGGAGACACAGAATCGGAAACAGGCTCCAGGCTCTGAGCCATCAGCCCAGAGCCTGACGCGGGGCTCGAACTCACAGACTGCAAGATCGTGACCTGGCTGAAGTCGGACGCTTAACCGACTGCGCCACCCAGGCGCCCCGAGCCTAATTGCCTTCTTGAATGTGTATTGGACATATTGATTTGTTCTAACAAACAGAGTATGGAAAGGGAAAAAGTAATTTCTCTACTAGAAACCTGGCATACACCATGTTAACCAAATGACCAAAGTTAACATCATCAGTAATAAGTCATATTGATATCATGTACCCCTGACATGATGTGATGAAAAGGACACTTCTCCTCTGTGATGTCATTTCCAAAAATCCATAAGCTCAGTCTAGTAATGAGAAAACATCAGGGAAACCTCAATTTGGGGAGGCTCTACAAAATACCTGACGAATAATCTTCAACATTGTCAAGACCATGAAAAAAAGCCCAGGAAACTATCACAGATTGAAGGGGACTTAGATACGATGACTAAATGTTAACACGGACTGGATCTCAGAACCAAAAAAAGGTCATTAATGGAAAAACTGGTGAAACCGGAATGAAGTCTGTAGTTTAGTCAACAGTATTGTACCAACATTAACTTCACAGTGTCAGTCTTGTACTGTGGTTACATAACATGTTAACATAGGGGAAGCTGGATGAAGGATACCCATGAGCTCTCTGTACTGTATTTGCAACTCTCCTGTGAATAAAATCTAAAGTTATTTAAAAAAACAAAAAAATGTTTTTAAGCATTTAGGTTAGCACACACTAGTTGTTAGCTAATGTTAGCTTCTTTTAGTTAATTTACTTGATAATCATCCCCGGAGGATGATGATGCTGGGATTTCTCATTGCCTCTACTCCAAATAAAGTGTGTTTCTAAGGATGACTGATTTTAGTGGCATTTATAAGCTTGGGAAACTTCACTGCCCTTTAAATGAACAGTATCACGATGGAAAGTTGCTAGGCAGACAGTTCTAAACATCAGTGCTTTGGGTCAATTTTTGAGTTGCTGGCAATACCTTGGTTTTATTGCCCAATCTGTGGGACTGGTTTCCAGAGTGCCAACTTGGCTGGACAAGAAAGAACTCAGTCTGGACTGCGACCACTCAGACAAGATGAGCTAGCTACCTCCACCCCCATGCCAGGCTGTAACCCTACTGCCCACCCCTACTGGCCTGTGTTCTTCAGGCTGTTTGGAAGCATGTGACCCAGGATGCAGGAATCAAACCTTAGAGTCAGAAATACCTAAAAATGGGACAGTGTGAAAGCGTGGCAAGTGTGGGCCTGATTGCTGGCCCTAAGGGCTCTAGATATTACTTCAATGGTGGTTAAGTGAGAGGCTGGTAAGGAGTGAAGGGGCAGCTGTGGAACATGGACTTATTGTAAGCTGCATTGTATTCCCCCCTGTGCTTCACCCTACAGTAAAATGCTTGTTTTTCTCTCATTGGAAAAGAGCTTTGTAGTTTTACCCTGGCTAAACTCCTTCCTCAGTGGCTTTTGTAAGGCTCCGATAAAGTCGTTTTTGCTTATTATTTATGTTCTTACCCACTTCCAGAAAGGATGTACGATGGCTTATTCACCAAACAATTTTGTTAACCCTAGGCCTCCATTCTTTTCCAGACCATCTGTTCCTCTTCACCATGAAGTCATAGTACTAAATTTGTGACAGTACAATAATTTCCATGGTAACAGGATGTGGTCTTCACCACTGAATCCTGATTTCACTCTGACCAACATCAAGCAGCAGGGAGACTGGGGAGTATACGCTGACATTTTCTATTCTTTTTCAAGTCTAGTTTCTCTGAAGTTCTTACTTCTGATTCTAAAACCTTAAATTCAGCCTGAATGTGTGTTTTTGCAGTTTATGTATGAAGCATTTGTCCAGTAAATGATTAGGCATGCAGGCCAAAAAATAATAAGTTGAGAAATATCAGACAAGCCTATACACCCAATGATGTATAAACTTGTCTGAAGGCGGGGTGCTTAGCAAAGTCCTGGTTTGTAGAGAAGAAACGGGAACAGGGAATCCATTTAAAAGACATGAAACTTCTAAGCTAAGAAATTTGTTTTGATGACTTGTGATAAGCAGTGGGAGGCAGCTGACCTAGTTCCTACTCAATGGTTTCCTTATCTCGCTTAGCACAAGTAGACATAAAAGGGTCTTCCCATGTGAGCTCAGACTGTCTGATCAGAGGGTGATAGATAGGCAGCTTTATTCATGCGAATGACCAGTACCTGGATATTTTGCCCATTTGTTTTCATCTCACACAGCCCAGGTATACAACCTTTGGAGAACTTAGAACACCATTGGCTATGTGTAGAACTGACTAAAGGGTATGAACTTTTAAGAGAACTAGTTATTGGGGGGGGGGGGGGGGGGGGCTGGGTGGCTCAGTTGGTTAAATGTCCAACCTCAGCTCAGGTCATGATCTTGTGCTTCATGAGTTTGAGCCCCATGTCCGGCTCTGTGCTGACAGCTTAGAGCCTGGAGCCTGCTTCAGATTCTGTGTCTCCCTCTCTCTCTGCCCCTCCCCTGCTCATGCTCTGTCTCTCTGTCTCTCTCAAAAATAAATAAACATTAAAAAAAAAAAGAGAGAACTAGTTAAACTAGTTATTGGATTTCAGAAACAAATACCTAATTGGCTCATTAATCTAGCAATTTTACAGGACAGACTAACAGGCAAGGATTGTTATATTGAAGATTTGCTGTACATATTACATAACATATTATATACACGATATACATATGTTACATATTACATATGTGTAAAACAAAGGAAAAGTGTAACATATAACAACAGACTATATTTTCTCCATTTCTGTTCTCCCCCAGCTTCCTTGTTGAGTTGATGAGGTAAGTTGGGGAAGGTAATGGGAAGAAAGGGTGATAAGAGATAGAACTGGAGAAGCTAAAGTGATTTACATTAATTTTTAAAAAGATAAGAGATTACCCACCGTGGAGAAGCTGTAAGTGGAAAGGGACAGAGAAAGTAGAGTAGTGAGGGATGAGGGAGTGACTGAAAAGCAAAGAAAGGGTATTTAGACAGCAGCTGCTCTGTGGCGTGGGGCTTTGGGGAAATAAATAAGGAGGATGTTAACTAAATTCTAGGTATATGGTGTGATTCACTGCTTTGCTACATCTTCAAGACTTCAGTGAAGATAAATTATCTTGCAAAGCTCTCTAAAGATGGATTTGTGATTCTTTTGAAAGAGATGAAGTATTCAGATGGACATTAAGGCTGGAGTAAGCCCTAGTTCGGTTTTACTAATACATCTATATTTTACTAGACTCTCTTGAGGAACATAGTCAGTGGTGCAACCATCTATGGCTATCTCCTGCCTTTGGAGAATACATTGGCCAGAGATGGGCGGCATTCTATGGCCTGGACTTTCTAACTCAAAGGAAACTTAATTTTAGCTTTAAAGGATTTGGAATTTAGTTGTAAGGGTAGAAAAGTCACTATTATTGCTTCAAGGAGGGCTAAGGCCAAGCCCTAGACCCAGTTTTTGAGGCCTAAGAGAAGGCAAGACCAGATTACAGAGAGCATCATGACACCTGAAGGACAGGCCTCACTGACAAGGAGATACAACATTCAGGTCTGCTCCTATCTGCCACTGATCTGAGTCTTGCTGCAGATTGTAGTTACTTCAGAAAATGCAGAGCCTCCTGCTGGTACTCATGCCTAGGCATATGGTAACAAGGGGTAAGGAAGACCTTGCATGAAGTTCATCATTACTTTTGATGTCATCAACATTTTCCAAGTATGAACATCATAATGAAGGATATGGAATGATTCAGGGGAGGGTAAGATAAGACAAGACAAAGGTGACCATCAGTAGAAATTTCTACTCAGGAGAAGAGTAGAAAGGATCAGTTATTCCCAAGTGTCCTATATAACATTAGTCCATAAGAAGCGCTATGATTTAAAAAAGGGTTCTGAGGGAAGATAATTTTGTGCACATTGCATTTTTATTTTTCGTTTGGGGAAATATACACTTGCATGTTATAAGCTCTAAGAAGTCTCGCCAAGAAAAAAAAAATCCTTCTTAAACTACTGTTGCTCAAATGTATTTGATCATGAAATACATTATGTTAGCAATATCTATTAACATCCAAAGTGGCTAGTATTATCCAGAACATACATTGATTAATATTAGGATAGATGATGTGTATGAAACCATTTTATAATAGGTTATATTACTCTTTTTTATTTATTTATTTTTTAATTAAGAATTTTTTAAAAAGTTTTATTTATTTTGAGAGAGGGAATGAGCAGGGGTGGGCAGAGAGAGAGGGAGAGAGAGAATCCCAAGCAGGCTCCATGCTGTCAGCACAGAGCCTGAAACACGGCTCAAACCCACAAACTGTGAGATTGTGACCCGAGCGAAAACCAAGAGCCAGATGCTCAACTGACTGAACCACCCAGGAGCCCCTATAACAGGTTATGTTACTCTAATGACTTAAAAAAAACTACTGAGGGACATAAGTCTATTGTCAACCTATAGTCAATTATTGTGACTTTTGACTTTCCTGTAATTTCAGTGTAGGGCTTCACTCTACTATACACTCAGACACTGCTTCATAAAAACTAGGTGAGGTTTGTAAGATGCATACTTCTCTCCATTTCTCCTAAATGCTCAGTAGCTTCATTATCCTCTTAACTATGCAGGAATTCTCATTTGGCAAATCTCGAGGGTGCAATCCTTTGCAGGGTTGCATGCATCAGAGGCTTTTAACTCCTTCCCACCAAAACCAACCTCATTTCTCAGTTAACTTTCTACTAGAGAGAACCTATGAATAACCCCATCTTGCTACCAGGTTAGCCAGGTTATGTATTTGCAGCATAATAGGGGCTTGCTGAAAATATGCCTTTACCCTAACAAAGAAAGTTCAAGATTGGGGTTTTCAGAACTGAAGCAGGTTAACAAGAGGAAATGTTTTGGGTAAGATGGATCTTTAATGATCTGTAGATTGTACCACTTGAGAGTCACTTCGTGTCTTTACATGAAGGGGACTCAATCTGTAGTACGATGTTCTATTTGAAGGAGCCATGCTTGACTGTGTTACGGTATATTTCTTTTCAGTAGTCCTCGAATTGCTGGTGCAGTGTTTCATATGTAACATCAAGTGTAGGGCAGTGTCTATTTACGTTTAAAGAATAAATAAATGGCTATCTGCACGGCTGGGGATTTTTTTGTTTTTAATTTTTATTTTTTATTAGATAATGCACTCACATAACATGCAAAGGGCACAAAAGAATATATCATTAAAGTGTATTTCTGTCCTTTTTCTTTCCCTCTGTGATTCCATTTTCTTCCCCAAGGCAATTATTACTAATTTCTTTCTTTTATTTTTTTTATAAAAAATTTTTGTAATGTTTTTATTTATTTTTGAGACAGAGAGAGACAGAGCATGAGCAGGGGAGAGGCAGAGAGAGAGAGAAGGAGACACAGAATCCAAAGCAGGCTCCAGGCTCTGAGCGGTCAGCACAGAGCCTGACGCGGGACTTGAAATCACAGACCGTGAGATCATGACCTGAGCCGAAGTCGGACGCTCAACCAACTAAGCCACCCAGGCGCCCCACTAATTTATTTTTTTAATTAAAAATATTTCTTAACGTTTATTTTTATCTTAAACAGAGACAAAGTGTGAGTGGGGGAGGAAGAGAGAGAGATGGAGACACAGAACCCGAAGCAGGCTCCAGGCTCTGTGCTGTCAGCACAGGACCCAACGTGGGGCTTGAACTCACAGACTGCAGGATCAGCTGAAGTTAGACACACAACTGACTGAGCCACTCAGGCACCTCTCTTATTACTAATTTCTGAAATATCCTTCCATGATATTCTATGTGTTTACAAACATATACATATTTTCATTTTTCATACCGATGAAAGATGGCTACTATGATGTGAGAAAACCAAAGCCACATAGAGAAGTCATGTGTAAGTACTCCAATCTCCAGTTCCAGTAGAGGCCAGCCTTTGTCACTCTAGCCTAGACACAGGAGTGAAAAAGAACCCAGTCATTCAAGTGACTACCAGCTGTTCAAGTCTTTTCATCTGACACTCTGAACATCATGAAGCTGAGTCAAGCTATCCCTGAAATCCTATCATACAGAATCTGTAAGTATAATAAAATGGTTCATGTTTCATGCTACTATGTTTTGGGATGATTTGTTACACAGCAATACCTAGAACACATGAAGGATGCAACTAATTAGCAGTGTCTGAGAATAAAAGACATGGTGGAAGTAATATTTGGAGAGCTGATACCGAGAATTTTCTGAAGTTCTTGAAATGAAAGCATATATTAGGTACAGAACAATGAAAATAAATTCATACGTAGATGTGCTGTAGTGAAGATGCCTAACACTGACAACAAAGAGAAAATTTCAAAAACCACCATCAAGAAAACATAGATTACTCATAAAAGGATGACAATTAGATGCCAGAATTCTCATCAATAACAACAAATACCAGAGGCCAATGTTTAATATCTCCAAAGCATTAAGGGGGAAATAACTGGCAACACAGATTTCTATACCTAGCTAAGTTATAATTTAAGAATGATGAAATAGAGAATTTTTCTTTTAAAGTTGGGTTTATCAACCACAAATTTTTATGGAATGAATTAATAAAGCATGTATTTCAGCAAAAAGAAAAGTGAATTAACAATGAAAGTGTGGTGTTAAAAAATATGTTAAATGCAAAAACTGAGAAATTAGACTGATTAATTATACATTGATTGTATAGTACCTGTTTTATGTTATGTTGTAATAAATATGGAACTAAAATTTTAGATACCAAAAACTGCCCAATATGTTTGATAGCTAAAACACAGTCTTACTGGAACAGTAGGACAGTTGTATTTAAAAAATTAGAAATTGGGGTGCCTGGGTAACTCAGTTGATTAAGCATCCATCTGACTCTTGATCTCAGCTCAGGTCATGATCTCATAGTTTGTAAGTTCGAACCCCACATCAGGCTCTGCTCTGAAAGTGTGGAGCCTGCTTGGGATTCTGTCTGTCCGTCTCTCTGCCCCTCCTCCACCTGTGGTCTCTCTGTCTCTGTCTCTCTCTCAAAATAAATAAATAACTTAAAAAATTAAAAATTATAAATAGGAAAATTAATGGTTATGTATTCATTTATAAATTTAAAAGTAGCTGCTTGTAGCACAGACAAAATATAATCTGTAGTTTCCAAATCAGTGGAAGTAAAAGAAAAGGAATAAAAAGAGGTTTTCAATCTAAGAAAGGCAGGAAAGGCAAACCAACCAACCAACCAAAACAAACAAACAAACAAACAAACAAACAAAAAAAACCCCAAAAACAAACAAAACAGGAGAAAGCACTATAAACAGAAAATCAAAAGTACATGCCAGCAATGACCCAGAGAATTTCAACTAGATCATACTTACATTAATTGAACTTCCCAATTAATAAGGAGACAGTCAAGATTAAAAAACAAAAACCTGGGTGTATGCTGTTTATAAAAGATCTGCCAATAATAAAATAACAGCAAGTTTGAATATAAAGAAAAGGAAAAGTTATAATAAGCAAATGCTAACCAAAAGAAAGTTGGAATAGAATATCAGTATCAGACAAAATAGTTTAAAGCAAGTAGGTTATTAATAGAGACATTACATACTGATAAAAATTACATTATATTAAAAAATGAAAAAAATCACCAAGAAGTTCTATCCAGTTAACCCTATAACTATGAAATTTTTAAAAAGTAACAAAATTGCAGGAAAAAAATAAGTAGATCAACAAGTGTATTGGGAATTTTTAATGTATCTTTACTAGAAACTAACAGATGAATTGAAACAAAAATTAAGTTAAGGGATTGGCCATGTTTTTAGTGTTAATTTGCCTTGTGTGCAAATTGTAATTTGCAGCTCATCTTAAGTGGTAGCTTGATCTTTCTACCTACACCATGTAACCCCCATGTAGATCCTAAGACCCTGTCCCAGCCCCCAGTCCAGAAGTACGTGTCTCAGGGCTCCTGTTCCTCATCAGGGATATTGGCAAAGAGGACTGGAAAGCATTCTGGCACGAATCTTGAAATTTCTCTCCTTCCTTCCACTACCAGACACAAGTAACGTTTGGTTCGTTCATTTGTTCATTTTGTTTTTTAAACTCCAGCTCAGGGTACAAGTCATAGCTTTTCCCAAATCCCAGTTTCACAGTGAGTGTGACTAAAGGGGCCATATTCTGTATGGGGTGCCATTGCTCTCCATTACTCTGAGGATTCAGACTCCTAGCCTACATCTACCTGCTTTCAGACCCGGAATATCAGGGCCACAGCTCTATCCTCATTAACCCAGTTGTGTTGCTCATTCAATCCTGATGTCCAGAGATAATAATCTTGCTAATGAACCCAGAGATGTCTTTTAATTAAAAAAAAAATGTTTTTATGATTGCAGTTCTTGAAGATGTAGAAATTCAAAGCATGAGCTCACAATACTGTTTTAACTATTTTCCTGTGCCAGTGTGGATGCGAGGAACTCTGTGGTCTTGCTACCTTCTTCGGCTTTGTGTAGTTATGGGGATTGAGGTTTTTGTTCTATTCTCAAATGCCATAAACCTATTTAGAATATCTATAAATCTCCTCAGGGCTTCTGGTTTCAGGTGGGAGGCAGAATACAATGTCTCCTTGTGTTTTGCTCTCATCTCTGATTTTCTGCAGGCAATTAGAGGAATTGTTTATATATTCCGGTGCTGAAAGCTTTAGCCTTATATCATCAGTCTTTGTCCTGGATTCTTTAGTCTATGAGATCTTGTAACCTTAAGTTTTAAAATCCATAAGGACATGAGATAAAAGAAATAGGAGTGAGAGTATGGAGAGGAAAACCCCACAATTACAATCTCGTTATTATTTTACTAGAAAAGAGATTTCCCCTTTCTGCCCTTGTGTGCTGAATCTATCTTCTGTTTCCTCAGAAGCCATGCTCCTGTCTACCTAGCATCTCTTATCTATTATTTTCTGTTCTGGATCCTTTCTTGCTGAAGTCTCTCCCCTCTTTATAAGACAAAGCCTCTCCTAGCTCTCTCATTTCATAGGCAATCTTTCTGAAATCCCTCAAGTATCTTTTCTTACCATCTTCATGCTAATGACTCAAAATCTACAACTTTGGCTCAGATTTCTCTCAGATGCTCCAGATCCACAAGACTTTCTCAACCCCAGACAACTGCAGTTCAATATGTCTAAAACAAATTTTTATCTTCATAGCCATACATCTCTCCAACTGATTTCTTATGTTTTCTATTTTCATTTAGTTTCCCAAGCAGAAACCTGGGAGTCTCCTTGATTTCTTCCTCTCCTTCCCTCACATCCAATAAGTGGCTAAGTCTTGTCATTCTATTTTAATTTAAGGAATTTTTACAGTTATTTATTAGGTATCACTAGAGTCATAGCGATAACATGTATTAAAGATAGGATTAGGTGGTAAATTTTTTTTAAAATTGAAATGTCACTAGATTAAAGGTAAAAATAGTTGCAGTAAAGAAAATAGGATTCATATTGCCTAGTGGAACATAAAGTTTGAAAAAAATAAAAACAAGAGATTTTTAGATTTGGTTCTCTATGATTTCAGTTACCTGAGAGGTAAAAAAGGACTTTCTGTGGAGTAGATAGCAGTTTAGCAACTGCCTGGATTGTAATGTTTTGTATTTTTTGTTTTAAAATTACAAAAAAGTATTAAATTTGATTAATATTTATTTTTGAAAGAGGGAGGGAGAGAGGGAGAGAGAGAGAGCGAGCAAGCGAGCCAGTGAGCCAGCAGGGTAGGGGCAGAGAGAAAGGGAGACACAGAATCCGGAACAGCCTCCAGGCTCTGAGCTGTCAGCACTGAGCCCAACATGGGGCTCAAACCCACTAACCGTGAGATCATGACCTGGGCCAAGGTAGTATGCTTAACCGACTGAGCCATCCAGGTGTCCCTGTTTGTTTGTTGTAGGGTGACATTTCCACTTTGTAGTGATAGGCTAAATTCAGATGATACCTTTTGTTTTAGAGAATATCAATTTAAAATGGCAATACACAATTTCTTTTGGTGTATACCAGCCTCCTTCATCTGTATCATTATATGGAATCATCTCTAACTGTCACAGATTATAGGCAGCAAGACCAGAGATGTCTCATGCAGAAGACAGAGATTATTGAGTTTGGAAGTCTATATATATATTTTAAGTTTATTTATTTTGAGAGAGAGAGAGAGACAGAGAGAGAGAGAGAGAGAGAGAATGAATGAATCTCAAGCAGACTCTGCCCTGTCAGCATGGAGCTCAAGATAGGGCTCAATTTCACGAACCATGAGATCATGACCTGAGCTGAAATCAAGAGTTGGACGTTTACCAAATGTGCCACCCAGGTGCCCCTCAAAGTATATTTTAGAGGTCACCTTTCTTGTTTTTAATCAGATTGGGGATCTAATCTCTTCTTAATGTCTCTCATGGAAAGTGGATTCTAATAGGTAGGTATCTAAGAACTATTACTACCACCAGGGGGTGTACTTCGTTGCTCATCCATCAATTCTTCCTCTTCCTCCAGACTTGATGATCTTCTTTTGCCTCTTTTGCTTTCTCACCCATAAATAGAAAAGAAAAAAAAAAAAAAAAAAGCACAGTGCTGAGATTCCTGACTGGTCACATTCCAGAGAAATGTGGAAATGCAGGTTATACATAACTAGAGGGGTCAGAGGTGTGACCTAAAGTTGATGGAAGAGAAGAGTAATATAAAGGTAAAAAGGCAGAAAGGTTAAGCCAAGGTTTAATTTTGGATATTTTTTACTTAAAATGTTTCTTTTGTAAATCCCATCTAGGGAATTCCATCTTTCTCAGGCTGTTATGGTTCCCACTGGACTCAAAATTACCAAAGAGGGTCAGTCATGATGCATTTCAAACACGAACACCCCCATCAGTTTTTGTTTGTATGAAAGTATCAGTACCTGATAGTGCATTGGGGTAAGCCTTAGGAAATGCCTTAGGAATTGCTTATAATATGATCTTTGTTTCAATCACCAGGATGTGAGAACCTACTACATTTATCTTTCATCTGTCTTTTTTTCAATTTCTTTTTTTTTTTTTTTAATTTTTTTTTTCAACGTTTATTTATTTTTGGGACAGAGAGAGACAGAGCATGAACGGGGGAGGGGCAGAGAGAGAGGGAGACACAGAATCGGAAACAGGCTCCAGGCTCTGAGCCATCAGCCCAGAGCCTGACGCGGGGCTCGAACTACCGGACCGCGAGATCGTGACCTGGCTGAAGTCAGACGCTTAACCGACTGCGCCACCCAGGCGCCCCTTTTTTTCAATTTCTAATGTTCCTTTTAAACTCCTGTAATGTTGTGGATAGCTCAGGCATTCTTTAAAAAACAATGACAAAAAATGAAACTCCTGACAATAATAGCAACAACAACCATCTAATCTACTTTATTACTCTTTGGTTGATGGGAGATACTGGCACATGTGAGAAATAAAAGCCACCCATAAATAGTTTGCCTCACAGAAATAACTGCTATTAATATTTTATTGTATTTCTGACTACTTTCTATGCAATTCTGTTTTGTAGTCATACTTCATATATGTGTTTTTGTATCTCTCAGGTATATTGTAGTCTAAAATACTTTTGGCTACAGTTTTCCATCACTTTTCTGGACAGTTAAACTGTATATATTCCTTTTCCTGCTAAGTAATAGAATTTGGAAAAGTTAACTCTGCAAAATCTCATTCTCAAGGACTTTGTAGTGGACTGGGACATGTAAATGGGTTATCTGATTTCATGCCTGCACCTGATCTCAAGGTGGAATGATTCCAAAGACCTCTACCACAGATTATTACTCTGTAATATAACTACCCCTTTACTTAGTTGTGCTCTAAACTTTGAGAGCAAGACTGTACTGTTCACCATCTCTACCCCAGTGATGAGCGCATGACCCAACACAGAAAATTCTCTATATATTTTTGAAGATTAAATGAATGAACAAATAACTAAATACTAAAATTCTAGAGGATCCACAACTCCACAAGTTTTCTCCTTAGTATCAGGATATATCCAGATTAAGGTTCTCAGAAGTAAATTTAGTTCAGATTTGTCTTTTTTTTTTAATATTTTTTTAAGTTTATTTGAGAGAGACCAAATGTGAGTGGGGGAGGGGTAGAGAGAGAATCAGAAGCAGGCCCCATGCTGTCAGCGCAGGGTCTGACATGGGACTCGAACTCATGAACCATGAGATTATGACCTAAGCCAAAATCAAGAGTCGGACGCTCAATCAATTGAACCACTCAAGGGCCCCTAGTTCAGATTTATCTTGAAATAACAGTGAAAGATTAAGAATTGATCATCGGTTGAATGTTCCTCATAGACCTTAAACTTATAACTCAACCTAAGAATCCTACTGTGCTTTAATGCTAAAATCAGGCTGTCCCATGAATACTTATAGAAAATTAATTTCAAGTTCTTTCTACAGCTAATAACCTCCTGTAACATCTAGGCCACTGCCGCCTACATTTTGGAAATATTGGCATTCCAACATTTGGCATGTACTATAGGCTTGGTTCCACCACAGGGACATTGTTAAAGAGCTAAAACCATGCATGTCCTTTTGGACAAAGGACTGGATCACTTGGTGGGAGCAGTATAACAGAAAGCTTACAGCCATTGGTTGAGAGACTGAGCCTGAGAGCCATTCCAGGGATGTTAGTTTGTAAGAGGGCAGGGAAAGCAAAAGCAGCTGGTTTTGCTCCCTAGGAGCCTCCTTACCCTCTTCAGCTTTGAGGGACCTTGGATCTCATCTCATTCCAACAAAAAACTGCTAATGAACTGAGACATCCTCTGTAAGGAGATGAAAGCTGTTGTCCTTCTTGGCAATTTATACTTGGTCATGTAATACAGCTGGTCATATGATTTTGCTAGTACCTTTCTCTCTACAAAAGCAAATCTACATTTCGTGTTTGTTTTTTAAAAATAAGCTTAACCTACGTTAATTAGAGTGTGAAGTTGAGTGAGTGAAGCTCTGATTCACCCCATATGCGTAATAACAGCAGCACTGCTTGTTGAGTGCCTACGAAGCGCCTTGTACTGCTAGGTATGGTACAGACAATATCTAACTGAAATTGGACAGTCTGCCACCAGAAACAATTTCAATATATCACTTACAGTGAAACTGCATGTGGCCCCTTCCTTAGCAAACTTATTCAATTTATTTAGCCTTATCCCAACACACAAGAAAAAAACAAAACAAAACAATAATGGGGCACCTGGGTGGCTCAGTCAGTTGAGCGTCCGACCTCAGCTCAGGTCATGATCTCATGGTCAGTGAGTTCAAGGCCCACAACGGGCTCTGCGCTGATAGCTCCCAGTCTGGAGCCTGCTTTAGATTCTGTGTCTCCCTCGTTCTCTGCCCCTTCCCTGCTCATGCTCTGTCTCTCTCTGTCTGGTGAGAGATACAAAGATCACTGAGTTTTCCATTCTATTCTCTGAATCACTTTTCTTTCTGAATTTTTAAATCTAATTTTTCTATCCTATTTACCAATTAGCGGATATCCTCTTTTTTGTCTTGCCAGCCTCCCCTAGGAGTGTTTTTATTTTGTCACACAATAAAAGGGTTGACTGCTTTCCCTATTCCCAAATCTGAGAGCATAAAAGTTAAATAAAAATGATTTGGATATTGAAGACTTCTTTCTCTACACTGAAGTATGGGACTTTGCTGCAAGATAATTGATGAGTTACATCAAGATAATTGATGAGCTGCAAGATAATTGTAAATGTGTTCTTTATTCATTGCCTAAGTAAATTTCATTTAATTAAAACTTTCATTTTGTTAAATATAGCAGATTTCAGTGCCCCAGGTGGGTTGAAGGCCCAGGGAAGTTCTTTTTTTTATTGCTTAGGGATTGCTTCTATGTTCTGTAGTTAGGTGGTCAGGAATTTTAAGCATTTATATGAAAGTCATGGTCTAAATTTCTATTTTTTCCCCCAAGATTAATTGATTTAACAACAATTTATTGAGAACCTTTGTATCAGGCATCCTGTTAGGGGAGTGAGCAAAACAGTCATGGTGTCTGCCCTCACAGAACTTACAGAGTCAACTGGAGGGAACAGACATTGAACAAAAAGAATTACGATCCTGAAAAATGCCATGAAGAAGGAATGGAAAGGTGCTGAGGGACTATGTAAGAGATGTAGCTAATCCATTGTGATTGGGTGGGTAGAGATGGTTTTTCCAAAGACGTTCAGGTTTAGGCTTAAAGCATGAGAAGGAAGAAGAGTGGTCCAAGAGAAAGAAGGGAACAGCTTGTGTAAAGTCTCTGAGTAGAAAAGACTGCTGCCCACTGAGAGACCTGAGAGAAGGTCAGTGTGGCTAGAATGGTGACACCAGGAAGTGTCAGAGAAGAGGCAGGCAAGGGCCAGACCACGTAGGTCATCCTAATGATGGAGGACTTTATTGTAAGGGTAATGGAAAACGAATGGAGAACTTAAGCCAGAAGATAAAAAAAATTTTTAAGGCTTAATATGGCAAATATGTAGAATACAAAAATATATTAATTTACTATTCAATTTGTTCTGGAATGTGCTCTTACATCTAGCAATCCAATGAGAGTAGGAATTTTTATTAATATGGGGCAAACTCTCTAGATTCTGACATGTAGAATTTTTCTGAGATGGCAAAGACCCTAGAGTAATTAAGCAAAGCAGAACAATCCTTGGGCATGTATCCTTAGCATGACTTGAAATGACATCCTGAGTTTCTTTACTTTCCATCTATATCATATCTTAACTCGAATTGCAAATAGAGGTGGTAAAATAATAAAGACAGGGAAAAGAAGGTGTGCATGTGTACATGCACATGTGTGGCCACATGTGGTTTCCCATGGTTTTGAAGAAGAGCAGATTTATGGCAAAGAATATCTGTATCACATTCTCTGTTCTCAAAAATAGTAGTCTGCCCTACAGAAATTAAGGAGGTAGAGACTATAAAATAGTAAGAGATTTTTTTTTTCTTTTAGTTGAGTGTTTTAGGAAAAAAATGGCAGCTTCCGGGTAACATAACAGATTTTGACATGAAACACACTGATGTCAAACTAGGGATACCAGGATGGCTTCTGAAGTACTGTGCTTGTAGTAGTAAAGACATCCATGAACACTATAGCTTTTGGACAATATAGAGTATAAGAGACTAAAGAGGCTAACTTCAGTTTTCTTTTTTAATACTCTTCAATTTTCCCTAGGAGAATTTCTTCTTGTCTTCTCCAGATGGTTGGTGTCCATTAAATTAGCAGATAAGATTTTAAGGTGTGGTTCTTTCCCAGAGGTATTTTCTAATTGGGAATTGGGAGAAATTCTTGAAGATTAATAAGTTTCCCCTAAGTCAATATTAGGAGAATGGAGAAGGAGAATGCACTCTGACTACCATTCTCTGGTACCTCAGTGCCTCCAAAACCACAAGTTTTTTCTCTAGGGTCTTGGACTGCAAGTCTTCCTGATTGTTTTTCAGGCTCCGTGACTCCCTGGAAGGAGTGAATGAATAAATAAATACTTGGCAAACTGTTTGAGAAAGGCTGCTAACCTTTGGTCTATGAAATCTTGAGCAACAGACCTGAGTTGAAATGTCATTTTTATCTGACTCACTATTTGAAGAGAATGAATCACTCTTTTGATTGAATCACTTGGTTCCATGGTCTGAGGTGTGGTACTGAAGACAGCATGGACCTGCTTTACATACATTGTGTACTTGACTGCTGTAGTTAAGTCATTCTACTCATCAAAATAGAAACACATTTATTAAGTACCTAATTATGCACATGATTTGGAAACATGCAGAATATGTAGGCTAAAGATGAAAATAAATTAGTGCTTGTTATGGTTTCATGGATCAGGTGAGATTGTCTATTATTATAAAAAAGGGAGGAGGCTTGCTGTGTATTAATTATCAGGTTACTGAAGCTCTGGGTAAATGTGGCAGGAATGTTAAGAGTAGCTTCTCAGGAAGTACTTGCTGTGTGGTTGAAAACTGGACACTGTTTACTTGGGCCAAAATGCAGTCATATCAAGCTATTTTTAGCAACAAAAGGCTATTTAAAAGTTTCAACCCTCTAGAATCTGACTCACAATGTCCTGATACTGTATTCTCTTTGTGATCAGAATCATGGGTAAAGAAATCTATCTTTTAGCACTGAATGAGAAAAGATTTGGGTGTGTGGTCAGACCTATGAGTATCACAAAGACTAGAGAAGCTACCATTTAAAAAAAATGACTTTATGCTGCAATAGTTCTAAATTATTCCTTTTAGCTTGATATAAAGGAATATGAGAGCAAAAAGAAAATTAACATTTATCAAGTGCCCATGTTATATGTCAGTTATACTCAGTCACATATATCATCATTAAAGTTCACAGGAAGCCTATTTCCATTTTGGTCAAGGAAGAAACCGAAGGTTAGAGACTGAGAGTGAAGAGTTGAAAGGCACACTCAGGTCTGCTAGCTTTTGATCTTTCCAAAAAAATCACTAGGGTACAAACGAAAAACTTAAATCAGGTAGGATTAAGAGTTTCTCTTTAATTTCTTTTGGTTTAGATGTAATCTATATCTGCAGGGGAATGAAATGAATAAAAGCTATTATTACAGAAGCTTATATTCTACATATCTTTTGATGGAGAGCAGTAGAAAGAGACGAGATTGGAAAATGTACATTAAGCAATGTATAATATCTGGGCCATAATTTTTCTGAGTTTTATTGATTTTCAAAAGTTATTTTCAAGATGGGCATTGGTGTCTTACAACCTATAAGACGTAAACGCTACAATTCTACCTAGTTTGTAGGGGCATTGTAAAGCTATTGAAGAATCTTACAAAATTCTTAGGAAAGCTGATATAAAATACAAAGATCGTATTTTTTTTTCAACGTTTATTTATTTTTGGGACAGAGAGAGACAGAGCATGAACGGGGAGGAGCAGAGAGAGAGGGAGACACAGAATCGGAAACAGGCTCCAGGCTCTGAGCCATCAGCCCAGAGCCTGACGCGGGGCTCGAACTCACGGACCGCGAGATCGTGACCTGGCTGAAGTCGGACGCTTAACCGACTGCGTCACCCAGGCGCCCCCAAAGATTGTATTTCTGATCCTCATCTGTGTACCTGGGATACTTTGTTCTGACCTTAATTACTGCACCCATCACCTTGCATTCTTATCACTTCTCCATTCTCTGATATCTCTACCAGAAGGTGGGTTTCTCCAAGATAGGGACAATGCCTCTTTTACCATGATATCCACAGTAACCTGGACAGAGCCTGAAAAGTAATAGATGCGCAGTAAATGTTTGTAGAAAACACAACAAAAGGATTCATCTTACTGATCCCAGTTTTCTTATTTCCAAAATGAGAAGATAGTAATAATCTCCTAGATTGCTTATCAGAAGTGTCATGACATATGCTCGAACACTGTTTACTGGATATTATGAGCCACAGACTTAAAAGGTGTTAACTGTGATGATTAGCAGTGCATTTCAGCAAAGACATGTAGGGTATTTTAGGTAATATGTGGTAGTAATGTCCATCCTTGGGCTCTAGAGTTGACGGAAAGGAAGTACCTACACCAGAGATGAGAACAGTATTTCACTAGGTGGCTCTCTTTTCCGTGAGTGGGTGGCGCGTTGGTGCAGTGAGGCATCACAGGGGGCATTGTACAGCTGCAATCACCATGCCTCACACGGCAGCACAGTAGGCGCTGACGGCAGGAGGGGCATAGGTTAGTTTCTATTTCGTTAAAGATAATCTATTCTTCCGATTTGTTTCAGCGTGGCCTGTACTTTCATTTTCTCTAAACGCATACATGATGTTCCAAAAAAACATTGGTCTAGTCTTTTAATAGGGTGTGGTCTCAGGGAAGGATCTTGAAAGTTCCTCCTCACCTAGCATGGAAGACAGCAGGAATCAGTTACTCAAACCGAGCTAAACTAAAACAGCCCATTAAAATCCTGATTTAAACTCGCTAGTAAGGGCTACAGTCCTGGTTGGGTGGAGGGTGGGGGGAGGTTATACAGTTGCACTGTCTAAAAGTACTTTGAAACAGCTGCGTAGAAGACGAATCGAAATGATTTGTAAAATGTCAAATAAGTCCTTCAAGCCATTAGAATTACCATTTCTCCAGTTGCTTCTCACACTCCATGTTATTATTGACCCATTTCCTTATTTCAGGTTTTTAACCCCAAACCTGACATAAAATACACATAATAGACTTTCAGAAAAATGTTTTAAGAATGAAAATCCTCTTCCTAAATGCCTTTCCTCGGAACTTCGCGCCAGTATCTAGGTTCTTCATTGTACTATTTCACCGCGCCAGTATCTAAGTTCTCGATATTTTTACCCAACGTTTCCCTCTCCGACCCAAAAGATACAGTGACAAATTCTAAAACTGAGCGGACCCATCAGAGAAGTCTGCAGAGGGAGGACCTCACAGGAAAGTCTTCGATAATCAAGTGGGACCCCCACTGGGGGGATGCCTCCGGGAGGGAGGGCGTCTCACTACGTCCCTGGCTCTAAACGCTAGAAAACCACTTATTAGTCTTCTAGGATGTTCCTACTTTTACTCTGGCTTCCCCGCGGCAGGAGGTGGCTCGGTTGCCGAGGGTGTGTATCGGGTGAGCTTTGGGGGATTTCCGTAAGGGGTCGACCCACCAGGAAAAGTCTAAGGAGGTCCCTGCCCGGCAGGAGAGGAATCTGGGTCGTCGTGTGCCGTTCTCCTCCCTTAGGGACCCCGTCCTGGCGGGATCCCGCCTCTCTGAGCCGGAGGCAGTCCTGGGGAAACCCCTCGCCCGCCCGAAGCTTTGCGCCGCCGCCTCGCCCTCCTCGTTCCAGTCCGCAGCTCGCTAGCCTTCAGGCCCGGCGTCTTCCTCGCAGGCCCGGCCCTCTCCACGCCCGGCACTGAGAGGAAACTGGAGGTGGTTCCAGCCCGCAGGCGGGTGGAAAAGCCCACGGTGAATGCCTTGGGGCCCCCCTCATTGTTGCGGGAAGGGGAAAGGGAAGAGGAAATGAACCTCACCGCCCAGTAGATCACCCGGATTCCCAACCTGGGGGAGGCCTTTAGACGGAAGGGAAGCCAAGGGGGAACCCTGGGCACTTTCCCGGGAATCCATTCGCCAAGGGAGGGTCACCCAGTCCGCACACATTGGTTACTATGACAATACAACCACAGCCTCCAGTTGCCATGGCAGCTGCTTATCCAATCCGATTGGTTTCCTTTCTCTTCCTTCCTGGGCTCCACCCCATCCCCTCCAACAGCCTCCTGGGGTGCAGGGGGAGGGGCCGCAGACAGGGGGAGGGGGTTCTTAGCGTCACACTCCGGGGCGCGAGGGAAGACTAGAGTTGAGGGACTGGCGGGCGGAACTGTAGGAGGAAAGGGTAGCGTTTCCGGTAGGAAAGAGTGGAGGAGTGGAAAAAGGAAAAGAGAAATCGGGTGGAGTGGAAAGACGGGGGAAGACTTTGAGTGTAACTCCTGGTTGATTTGGGCTCGATGTTCCTGGTGAGGCCGGGGTTACCCCCTCGCGCGGGAGAGGAGTGGGTTGGCCGGAAGCCGCCAAGCGCCTCCAGCCGCCCGCTCAGCAGCCGCACAGGGACCTCACAGCTAGCGGATCCCAAGAAGGAGCGCTACAGGGAGGGAGAAGTCACCCGGAGGGACGGGCGCCACTGAAATCTCGCGAGAAGGACACCCCCCCACTTCCTTCCTCTGCTTCTTCCTCTTTCCCCGCCCCCTTCCCTTCTCCCTCCCCTTCCCCCCTCCCGGGTCGGAGTGTCCCTGCGCCCCACGGGCCGGAGCAGCAGCGAGAACAGCTTTCCCCGCTCCCTCCCCCTCGCCTCACTCAACTACCCCCCCCCCCCGCCCGCGGAACGAGGAGGAGCCGGAGGAGAGGAAGATGGCGGCGGCCGCCAGCACCCGCGGTGCCGCGGGGCCGCTTCGAGGAGCCTGAGAGACCCACAGAGGCTTCGCGGGAAGACGCGGCGGCGGAGGATGAGCCTGCAGAGCGCGCAGTATCTCCGGTGAGTGCAGAGGTCGGCCCCGTACGTGGGGGGAGCGGGTTGAAGGTTCGGGCAGGGAGCAACAGACACAGAGGTGGTGTGTCGGCGCGGCGGGGGAGTTGCTGTGTCCTCTCCTTCCCCGGCGGGGAGGCGGGGGTTGCGAGGGGATCCTCGGGGATCCGCGGGAGGGGGCGGGGCGGGCACACTCACGAGTGCCTAGCCCCCGCGGGCCGGGCTGAGTTCCAGCGTAGCCAGCTCGTCCCGGTGCCGGGAAGGAGGTTAGGAAAGCGTGAGAATGTGTGTGCGCGCGCGCCCTCGGGGTCGCGGGCTCGCAGGCGAGGCGGGGGCGGGGGGGGGGGCAGCGGCGACCCCGAGTGGAGGTGGGTGTGGAGTCTGATCCTGGTGGCGGGGGTAACGTTGTGTGGTGTGGGATTGGCTGGAGCGTTGCTTTGGGAGAGGACGAGGTGGAAGTCCGCACACCTGGGGTGGTGGTGGAGGGAGTGCGGAGAGGGAGAGAGACCTCTGGAAACCCGAGTTTGTTCTTTATACTCGGGTTGGAAGTACTGAAGAATAATGTCATCTGTAGTTGGCGGAGTGGGGGTGGGAGCATAAAGAGGGGGAATGGATGAGGAAGTGAGGAAAGAGGGTGGTACTATGGACGGGGTTGGGTTCCCCAGAAGAAACTGAGTTAGAATTAGTGTAGTCAGATGATACCATACTGAGAGTTGTGTGCGTTCATTAAGAGTGTTGTAAGGAACTTGTATGTCGGAGGTAGACTGACGCATGGGTACAGAGTGTGTGAGAGTATGTGATGGGTGTCTGGGGTGGTGTGAAGGGAGCGACTGATAAACATTTTAGGAAGGGGAAGATAGATACATTGCAACCAAGTACACGCTAGTGAGAGCATATTGAATGGAAAGACACCAGCAGCCAGGAAGGTTCCATGGACATAGAGGTAAAAGAGGATCAAAATTTTGATGACAGAGAAAAACAAGGTGGTTAGAGTCTGAAAATAATTGGAGAGTTGCTACTTCTTAGAAAAGGGGAAGGAAGACCTTAAAACGGATCCTTTTTGTCCTTTGGGAGCAGAACTAAGAAAGGCAGGCTAATGGGAAGATGTTTAAAAAAATGGTTTCATACCTTGTAGAAGAGGGACTTGGTTGGGGTAGAAGTCTGGAATGAGCAGAAAAATCGCTTTAGCTGTTTAGTGAAAATATTGTTGTGTGATTGGCTTCCTAAACACATATTACAAGAGAAGGTAGGTAGTGATACAGGAAGGTGGCTGTTGTACTTATGAAAGTAGTAATAGTTTCTTTGAGCAGAGTGTGGAAAGGAGAGAATGATGAGATCTTTGAATTGTGGTTGAATGCCTGAGTTTAACAGACAGGGTGCGCACAACATGTGTGCCCAATGACTGACTGGGTAGTTGGAACGATATCTGTAATATTACAGTCCTTTTTCTTCACTATTATCCTTGTATTGTTTAACATGTCAGATAAACTTAATAAATATAACTGTGAGAAAGATCTATGGTAGATGTTGTAGACGGATGTGGAAACCATCAGGACAGTACTTAATTTTAAGGAATTTGCAGTTATTATTAATAATAGCATGGAGTAAAATAAGGCAAGTATCATAAAAGATGCCAGTGTCATTAAGAGTTCAAAGACACGAGATTATTTAAGCAATTGGGGGGAACCAGGAAAAGCTTCCTTTGTTCATTTGCTCATTCATACACTCATGATTCATCAGTCATTTTGTTGATCACCTATATGGGAGGTATTGTACCAACTGCTGAGAAAAGAACTCCACCCTCTTCTTACAGAGTTTACAGTTTGTTAGGTTTCAAGGAGAAAATGGAAATGGACCTTAAGTATAAGCAGTATTCTGACAGGTGTGGACTGAGAACAGAATCCAAACGGAAGGAAACTGAGCAGAATACTCAGATAAGGGAGTATGGGAGCTGGAGAAGGTATTCAGACTAGTTAAACAAGAATATAGGGTGATGCAGCTGGAAAAACTTTTAACAGACTTTTTTATAGATTAAGTTTGATCCCTTCCTTTCACAAATGAAGAAAGTATAGATAGCATAATGAAGTCAAAATTGTTGAGGACCATATAGCTGGAACGTGGAGGCTCTGTAACTCACATGTAGGTCTTCTGACTCTATCAGCCATACTGTGTGACATGTCTGGGTTTATCCATTCTTACCACAAATATGTATTGAGAGCTTACTGTATGCCAGTCACTCCTCTAGGCACTGAGGATACAACGGTGAATGAAAGAGTAAACATAGGAAGGTATATTCTGGTAGAATTAGGCAATCGGTAAACATGAACAGATAACTATGTCAGGTGGTGACAAGAACTAGAAGGAAAAAGCAAGGTACGGATATCTTTTTTTATATAGACAGGGTGATCAAGGATAGCTTATTTAATAAGGTGCCTGTATTTGAGAGGGTCTTGAATTGTGATCTGTAGTTAATAGTTAAAATGGATGGATCATGGAGAATCTGAGATGATTTGTTGAGAAGAGCATTCACATGCTCATAGATAGGATTAGGAAGATGAATCTGTGTAGTGTAATAATGGGCAGTTAGGACCAGAAATAAGGCGGTAGAGTAGAAAGGTAAAAGCAGACTGGAAGAGAGGTGATCATTTTAATGGGAAGATCAGATGGTTTTGAGAGGCTTCTCTGTTAATGTGTTTTATGTTTTGTAAATTATCATGGTAGGGAAGACTTATCTTTAGGTTGTGAAATCAGTGGTAGACAACTTGAGATGAGTTTAGTTCCTTGAAGAAGGGAGAAAAGAATAAGAAGGAACGCTGTTTGAATAACTTATATTTTACCGCTAAAGTTGAATAAGCAAAACTGAACAGGCACCAGTGTTTTCTCAGTCTTGCACGTCTGTTCTAAGTAAATAAAGCAAATCTTAGGGCTAACGGTTGTCTGGGACTTAGAGGGGATAGGGTAATAAAGACTTGCACCAGCCCAAATTTCCCTCTTTTTCTTCTTTGGATAATCATTCCATTTAAAGTCTGCTGTGAGGCGGCTAGAGACTGTCTTCAGGGAAACATCATGTTCACTTTCTTTTCTTTGCTGGAAACCAAACCTTTTGGTTTTTAGACAACTTGGGGAGGATGTTAGATACTGCTGAACAAGTGTGGTTGGGGGTATGACAGTTATTCTTTGTGACCCTTGACTTTAGGGAGAATTTTGTTGCCTACCTTTCTCAGTGGTATAAGACCATGACTGGGCAATTTTTAAACTGCATAGCTATAGATCTTTCCTCATGGAGATGAAAATTAGCTTTGTATCAGCTAGATTCATTTGCTGGAGTAAATGAGCTGGCGTGTCTGGCATTGAAATGGTGCATTGTTGGTGGCAAACCAGGGAGTAAGATGGCAGTTTCAGAAGAGTGAGATAGGAGGATATGAGGCTAAGAAGCATCAGTAAGACAAAGATAGAGAGTTCAAAATCAAGGGGGCTGAATTAGTCTTGAGTTGCAGAAATAGAGCAGAGATGATAGGAAAGAAAACCTATCTTCTGTTTGGGAAAGAAGGTGATGTTGTGAGGAAATTTTTTGTTTAAAGCAGTGTCATTTTTTTTTTTTTTGAAATAGCAGATTGACAAGATTCCTAAGTGAATAAATTAAGAGTACTTTTCTGCATTTTATAAAAATAAGAACTGGTCTTAAAATAAGGTTCTACAAAGAATATGATTGGAAATTTATTTCTCGAAGAAAAATTCAGTCTTTTCTCTTGATTTATGGCAAAATAGAAAGATCTTAAAGACTTTGACACCTCTGTTGAGTGAAAGAAAATGGAATTTTGAGTATTGTCCATTTAATAAGGGTGGAAGAAGGGTAAAGATAATCCATGGATGAGATAGTAGGTGATGGAGATCATGCTTTAAAAGAATAGTATTTTAAAGGATAGAAATACGGAAATTAACATATCAAAATTGGAAATGCAGAGAAAGGGAAAGTATTGAAGTACCAGACAGGGAAGACATCATCAAAGTTGTTTGGGAAGTCGAGAAAGTAGAATAATCATAGCCAGAGGGAATACCAGCCAAACAGGTCAAATCCTATTATAAAAGGTGGCATAGGTGATACTGAACAACATCTGCTTCTGTCACTGTACTCCCTCCACCTCTTCCTTTCCTTCCTTCCTTGCCTTCCTTGCCTTCCTTTCCTTCCTTGCCTATTTTTGTCTTTTTTTTTTTTTTTCTTTCTATGCTGTAGGTTTGCCAGGGAGATCCACTTAAAGTTGATCCCTGGTGTTAGACCACTTTACAAGAAACATCTACAAATTGTCTACTTTGTTAGAATTTTTTTTTTTTTTTTTTTTTTTTTTTTGCATGGTCCTTCTACTAGCAAAGAGGCTGCATTCCCCTGGCACACTTTGCCAGAAACTTTGTTGCCAGAGGTAGAAATAATGTAACAGACACAAGGTGGTTTTCTGAGACAACAGAAAAAGGGTTGTCATTTAAGTACTAATTAAAATTCAGGGGCACCTGCGTGGCTCAGTTGATTGACCTTCAACTCCTGATTTCAGCTCAGGTCATGATCTCATGTTTTGGGAGTTCGAGCCCCACATTGGGCTCTGGGCTGACAGTGTGGAGCCTGCTTGGGATTTTCTCTCCGCCTCTCTCTCAAAATAAATAAATAAAATAAGTTAAAAATTTTTAAGTACTAATTAAAATAATCCAATATGTTAAGATAAAATGTGTCACAGTAAATCTTGGGACATAGGGAGATAAAAAAGGTGGAGATAAAGGAGCAAGCAGAGCCTTATCCTAGCCTGGGGAGAAGAGCAGGGAAGTTAGTGGGAGCAGTTTGGGAGGAATATGTGTACTAAGTAGGTTCTGGAAGATTCTGGTAATTCCGGGCTGGGTATTCACTGTCTCTGGAAGCTTCAAGAAATCCTTTAGCACATGCTGATCCTAATTCACATGGTCAACAAGTCTTCCCCTGCCCCAGACCCATTCATGTTTTCCCTGCATGTGACTTAAAATAAAATAGCTCTGGTCCCAGAAAATCAGCCAAATTTACCAGCCAAAACATGGCTGATTTACCAAACATGGTAAAATTGTTGGAAAAAAATTGCTCTCTCTTGAGGCTTATAACTGTCTTTTTTATTACAATGGTGTTAATGGCATTTTACCTGCTTGAATGTTGAGTGGCTAAATTGTTTTGACAGTTAATTTCTGCTTCCCTTGCGGTTTCAGTTGGATTCAAAATGTATACTTCCTGTCCTAGACTATGTTTCATTGTTTTCTAACAGCTGCTATGTTCTACCTTCATGGAAGACGAAGCAATTGCTGAGTTTTTGTTTTGTTTGTCTTTTAAGATGCTGTTCACTAGTGTAGCAAGTTTCTCTTGAGGCAGTTTTGGGGTGGAGGGTGGTTCAGACTTTAAAAGGGCTAGTTTGTTTTACAGTGGAGAAATATTGTTTGCAGCCTCCAACTACGTGTCTAACCCTGGCTAGCATGGATTAGAGATGAGTGATGCGAATGAGCACCTGAAAATTCAAGTGGGTTTGTTTTCCTGATTGATCTTGTTCAGAGAATAGATTATTAAGCATATGTGTTTTGGATAGTCGATTAGTCATATATCTGTATGTGGGTATTTTGGCAGATGGTCATACGTTGTCATTTAAGTTTTGTAATCAAGCTGCATTTTAGTTGTTGAATTGTTGTGGACAGATTTATCAATGGTCTAGGAGATTGTAACTAAGGGGGGCTAATCAGCAGGTACAGGAATATGCAGGGATGGAGCTTTGGCAAACATGTCCCATGGTAAGTGAGAACTTGTAACCAACTCCTTTCTTGTTAACACGTAAGTGGAGCTCCTTAGGAGGGTTGTTTTCACTGTCCCTTAGACCCATTTTGTAGTCAGTGGGAAGAGTAGATGTTTAAGAAATTGTTTAAGAAAATTTTAGGAGTCTCAAGTAGACCAGGCTCAAGTAGACTAGACTACTAGTAGACTAGTAGCAATTTTGTTTTAGTTGTTTTCTTCCTTGCTTCATTTGGAACAGGTTTCCTAACCATGGCACTTCACAGACATTTTGGGTCAGACAATTCTTTGTTGTGGGGATTAGTCCTCTGCATCATAGGATGTTTCGTAGCATACTTGGCCTTTGCCCACTGGATCCCAGTATCATTCACCCCCATTTGTGACAACCGGAAATGTTCCCACACGTTGTCAGATGTTCCCTCTGAGTGCATATCCTCTCCCAGCTGAGAACCACTGATTTAGAAAATACACATAGGAGGGATATATCAAATATGATATATCAATTCATTTTCTTGTTTTCTCCTTCTTCAAGCCATAGATTACTTCTTAGGCTTCCCTGAACTTTTTTCTTTTAGGTGTAATAGGCCAGTTACCATGTTTAGACCATACTTTTAAAAACTTGTACATATTGGGTGCCTGGGTGGCTCAGTTGGTTAAGCATCCGACTTTGCTCACGTCTTGCTCTCATGGTTTGTGGGTTCTGGCCCTGCATTGGGCTCATGCTGACAGTGCAGAGCCTGCTTGGGTTTCTCTCTGCCCCTCTCCTGCCTCCCTCTCTCTGCCCCTCTCCGACTCATTCTTTCTCTCTCTCAAAATAAAAACACTTGTACTTACTTTAAATGTATTTTAAAAGTATTTTATTTTATTGGCAGAGCACAATTATAGGAGCTTTGCCTGTGGGAACTCAAAGGTGCTGGAAAAAGGCATTTAAGTAACTATAATAGCAGATAAACTGCAAAGTGCTAGGATGGAGAAAGAGGTACTGTGTAATTAAGTATAGGGGAGAACTTTATTCCAGCAGAGGTGGAGGTGGGGTCAGGAAGGTATCTTGGAGATGAGATTTGATCTAGGTTTTGAAAGATGGACGAGACTTTTAAAAGTTGATATTAGGAAAATTGACATTTCAGGCAGGAGGAACATCTCATAGCTTCTTTACTCCAAATAATTTTTAATAGTTTATTTATTTATTTTGAGAGAGAGGGTGAGCATGAGTAAAGGAGGGGCAGAGAGAGATGGATAGAAAATCTCAAGCAGGCTCTGCAGGGTCAACGCAGAGCCTGACATGAGGCTTGATCTCATGAATCATGAGATCGTGACCTGAGCCGAAGTCAGATGCTTAACCGACTGAGCCACCCAGGTGCCCCCCCCCAAATTATTTTTAAAGTGTATTTATTTATTTTGAGAGAGAGCACACATGCACAAGCAGGGGAGGGGCAGAGGGAGAATTCCAAGCAGGCTTGAGCCTGATGCAGGGCTTGATCTCAAGAGCCTTGAGTTCATGACCTGAGCCAAAATCAGGAGTCAGACGCTTAACCGACTGAGCCACCCAGGCTCCCTTTCTTTCTCACTTAATACTGACAATTTTGTTGCCGTTTTTCTCTGTCTCTCTGTGCCCCTCTCATACACATCCATCCATCCCTCCCACAAGTAAACATCTAGTTTTTGGCCAAGGTAGATACCCCAGGTCCTGGGAGATAAAAAGAGAATCTGTTGTCAAGTAATTTTACCAGGCCCACAACTATCACATAGTTCATAGATGCTATGATATATACACAGGGGCCTTATGGAAAGTTCTTGAAGTCTGTTGTTAGCACTGGGATTCTATGATTCTGAATATCTTGCCTTTTATTTTATTTTGTTTTCCTGGTCAGCCTTGCCCAATCTGGCAAAAAGAAATGGCATAGCCCTATTCCTCTTTTTTTCTCTTCTTTCAACGTTTCTTTTCTGCAGATACCACATCCACTCCTGTCACCACATCATCATTATTTAAAATCTGTCTAGTATAAATAATTGTGTTAGATCCTAGGGAGGCATACTGGTATAAGATATCATGTCTACCATTCAGAGAGTTTATAAGCTATTTAATGAAATAAGCATAAGCATAAAATAATACAATAATACAATAATACAATAATAACAAAGTACAGTTGAGTATAGTAGTTTGGAGCATGGTCTCTGGGGCAGAACTGTTTGGATTCAGATCAACAGCTCTACCACTTACAGACTGCGTTACCTTGGACAAGATCCTTAAGCTTTCTGTGCCTCGGGTTCCAGATCTGAAAAATGGTGATAGTAATAGTGTTTATCTCATAAAGTTATAAAGATCAAGTGAGTTAACTGGCAAAGTACTTGGTATGGTTCAGGCGCATAGTAAACACTATGTAAGCTTTAGCTGTGGATAACAATGCCTGAAAACTTAATCTGATAATTTTGCATCTCTGCCTTCTGGACATTCCTCATTTTAGAAGTCTTTCTGTCATAGCGAACTCCACTCTCTTAAAGGTAAACTTGTAACCCTTACCCTTCTCTTCTCACCGTGTCCTGCGTGTTTCCTCATTTTCGGCATTAGTGCTGCCACTTTGCATCCTCCCATCAGGTTTAAAATCTTGCAGTCATGTTTCAGTTCTCCAGTGTCTTCAGACTGTTCCACACATAAACTGCTCTGGGAAATGTTGTCTTCCTGCTGTCTCTTCTTTTTATGTCTGGCAGTGTCGACTTTATGCACGTACTGTTGAAATAGTCTTCCAACTGATACCTTGCCTACAATTCTCACAGGTAGCAAAAAGAAAGCACTGACTTTGGGTTTTTAAACATTGTCCACTAACATCTCTGAGTCTTGATTTCTTTCTCATTAAAATGGAATACTGATCTCATAAAATTGCTGTCAGTGTTAAAATAATGAAAGTTTATGCATGTTTGGCAGATTCTGGTTCTCTTTCACATTCCTCACCTGTCCCCCTGCCAGTTAATCTGTTGCACTGCTTTTATATTAGGCTTCCTGCAAAGCATTTGTATATTGCTTTTCCTTGCTTAAGCTCCTTAGTCTGGCATTCTGGGTCTTCCATAAAATGGCCCTCATCTACCTCTGCCAAATGATATCTTGTTATGTTTTCCTAAGAACCAACTATGCTAGCCAGAGTAATCTCCTCATTGGCTTCTAAAGATGGTTTATCCATTCCTGCTTTAATCTCTTTTCCTAGGCCATTTTCCCGGTAGAAAGTACCGTCCTGTACTATCTTAACTTAAGCTTCACCTTCTCTGAAGACTTCTGTGTTCTGGTGATTTCTGCATTCTTGAACTTTGTAGTATTTCCTGTCTCTTAGTCATTTGGTATGTATAATTTCTTAAATTTCTAATTATCTCTTTTTTAATAGAAATGAATTATCTTTGCAGCTAGACTATGACAGAGACCATGTCTCAGCATTTAAAAAAATTTTTTTTTCAATATTTATTTTTGAGAGAAAGAGAGCGTGAATGGGAAAGGGGCAGAAAGAGAGAGGGAGACACAGAATCTGAAGCAGGCTTCAGGCTCTGAGTTGTCAGCACAGAGCCTGACATGGGGCTCAAACCCACGACATGTGAGATCATGACCTGAGCTGAAGTCGGACGCTTAACTGACTGAGCCACCCAGGAGCCCCATGTCTCAACATTTTTAAGTACACAGTGTACCATAATGGGTGTTCAGTAAGGTTTTCATGCTTTTTTGTTTTTGCCAAACATTTATGGAATACTTACAAATGCCAGTGCTAGGCTCTGAGAATGAAGAACGAATGAACTGGTTTTTGTTCCTTAGGATAATTGTTTCCTGGAGGAGATGGGTGTTACACAGATACTTCAATATAGTGTGGTAAATTCTATGTTAAATGTTTTCAAGGGTGCTAGAGTACACTGAGGAACTTTTATTGCCTGGGGAGTTAAGAGAAAGCTTCCAGAGTTGAATCTCTGAGCTCAGTCTTAAAGGATGAGTAGGATTAATGAGGTGAAGAGAGAAGGGAAGGATATAGCGGGCAGAGGAACAAAATGAGTAAATAAATGCCTGGGAGCAGTATGTTTGAGGAACTCTAAAAAGTTTGGTGTTAGGAATGTTTGAGAGTTTGGTTGATGTACACATCATGATCAGATTAGACTGCCACTCAGGGTATGGTGTAGAAGTTAAAGAGATTTTTATTAACCCTGTCTCATTCAGCTTTTTGTTTGGGAGTCTAAGGTTCTTTTTTCAACAAGTCTGGTCATTAATCTTATGGGAATAATTAGTTAAAAATTAGTTATTTGGAGTTATTCGCAAAAATTAGGTTTTTGGAGTTTTGTAAGAGATGAGAGTTTTAGTGAATATATGTAATTCTGAAAATAACTGGGTTGCCAGGACTTGCTTTCTAGAATCTTCACGTCTTGAATCTAGACATGGACTAGAGGTGGAGGTGAGGGAAGAAAGAATGTTAGGGGGGGAAAACAAAACATTAGAGACCATTTTTTGATGATTAACATTTTATTCTCACGGTTTAGGCTGGCATTTTTCTTTCTGTAGTGTCTTAAGTGAGAAGCAGGATTCTAAAATCTATTATATTTAAAAAGCTGCTATATTTAATGTGTTAATATCCTCAGTTTATTTCCTAAAACTCCATGGGTTTACTGAACACATAAGTTGAATGCTTTTTCATTCCCTTCTTTTCCCAGAAGCCTAGTATTTCAGTGCTGTTAGTTGGGATAGAGCGAATTAGAATGTGTTTTATTAGTACTGTCTCTTAGAAAGGTCATGAATTATTGCCTAGTTTTTTATTAGGTGAGATTCTGTGCATTGATGAGATATAGGTAGAAAGATAATCAAAGTAAAATGCAATTGGAAGATGATATTCAAAGAAGAAATGAGTTAAAGTATTTGCTTACTTGGGGCAACTGGGTGGGTCAAGTCAGTTAAGCATCCGGCTTTGGCTCTCAGGTCATGATCTCGCAGTTAGTGAGTTTGAGCCTCACGTGGGGCTCTGCGTCGGGCTCTGTGCTGATAGCTTGGAGCCTGGAGCCTACTTTGGGTTCTGTGTCTCTCTCTCTCTTTGCCCCTTCCCTGCTCACACTCACTCACTCTCTCAAAAATATTTAATTAAAAAAAAAAAAAAAAGGTTTGCTTCCTTGAAAAAAATATTTTTAATGTTTATTTTTGAGAGGGGAGAGGGGAAGAGAGAGAGAGGGAGACAGAAGATCTAAAGCAGACTTTGTGCCGACAGCAGCAAGCCCATCATGGGGCTTAAACTCATGAATCATGAGATCGTGACTTGAGCCGAAGTCGGACACTCAACTGAGACTCAGACACCCAGGTACCCCTTACTTGACAATTTTTTTATTTTTTTATTTTTTTTAAATTTTTTTTTTTTTCAACGTTTATTTATTTTTAGGACAGAGAGAGACAGAGCATGAACGGGGCAGGGGCAGAGAGAGAGAGGGAGACACAGAATCGGAAACAGGCTCCAGGCTCTGAGCCATCAGCCCAGAGCCTGACGCGGGGCTCGAACTCACGGACTGCGAGATCGTGACCTGGCTGAAGTCGGACGCTCAACCGACTGCGCCACCCAGGCGCCCCGACAATTTTTTTATTGCTGGTGGGAAAAAATAAAAAGCATCGTGTTCAGAGAACCACTATAGGATGAATTTGAATATAAAAAGGGCATCTACAAAATTTTGTGCATGTGCATACTTATAGTTTGTGTAAGATATTTATTTTATTTTTTAATATTTATTTATTTTGAGAGCACGAGAAAGCACAAGTGGGAGAGGGACAGAGAGAGAGAGAGAGAGAGAGAGAGAGGAGAGAGAGAATCCCAAGCAGGTTCTGTGCTCTCAGCACAGAGCCTGATGTAGGGCTCAAACTCCGGAAACTGTGAGATCATGACCTGAGGCGAGATCAAGAGTGGACGCTTAATCACCTGTGCCACCCAGGCACCCCTAGTTTGTGTGAGATATTTTAAAGCAAAATTTTTGTATTTTAATATCTAACTTCTGTAAAATACGTTTTTCTCAAACTCTGCTTATTTTAAATAATTAAAATAATACTATTTGCCTGAAATACTTTTGTTTTTTTGTTTAATATTATTTATTTTGAGAGAGAGGGAGAGAGATGCGGGGTCTCAATCTCATGACCTTAGCCAATACCAAGAGTCAGACGCTCAAGTGACTGAGCCACCCAGGCACCTCTGCTTTGATTTGTTTTAATGGAAAAGGGTCAGAACATTTTAAGAAGGAAGCATAACTCAAATGTTAAGGCATACTGGTCATAAATTCTGGTTTATAATAGGAAAGGAAAAAAAATGTGAATAGATTAATTAAAAAAATTTATTGCTTAGGTTGTTTGTAACTCCTACTCAAGGGTCTTTTGGTTTCCTAAGATAGTGGGGTGGTGTAGGAAGTTGAATGAGTAAGGCCTTTGGATTAAGACTGGCCCAATTTGTGTTTAGATTGTCCTGAGTTCAGATGCCAGCTCTGCTGTGCATGGCAATGTAACCTTGAACCTCTCTAGTTTTAGTTTTCCATTTTGTATTTTCCTTTCTATAAAATGACAATGATAGAATTCTTGGGAGAATTACATGAGAAGATGTGTATATAAAACAACATAGTAAAGAGCCATTTAGGCTCTTTGTGCCTTAAATGGCTATAGAGTGGGTTGAGTGATCTTTTACTGTGAAGTGGGCTACTTTATTCCTCAAGGGTACTGTCTTACATTTTATTAGTGCTTTATACTTCTCAAAATACTTTTATATAATTATCTTCTTAAGCCTTTGTGTACAGTAACTTTGTATAATTCAATTGGCATATTGTAGAGAAGGAAAACAAGACTTATGTTACCTAATTAGTGGCAGAGTTGCAGTTGGCCTAGTCTGCTTCCTCTTTGTCCACTGCACATACTTGGGCAGTGCTCTTAAAAATGAAAAGTTTCCCTTTTGGTATCTGTGTTTGCCATTAATGCTGTCAAATGTTGTATGTAATTTAGATGGCTCACAACTACTGAGTTGCAAATTCATATATTAAAAAGCATATTTCTTAAGTTACTTTAATTTTTTAAAATTTCAAGTGCTAATATAGATGTGATTTTTGCCACTTTTGGCATCCAGAAAAGTAATACATACTTGTTTGAAATAGAACATAACAAACCCCAGAAAATTGTAAGAGTGATCATCATGATCATGCAAGAGAGTGCAAATCAAATCTGGGACAATAGGCATAAATCTGGACTGTTCCAGGCACACAGAAATTTATGGTTTCTCTACCATCCGGGGTTGTGTCACTTTCCAGTTATTTTTTTATGTGTAAAGTAACATATTCACATACTTGTATATTTGTACACATGCATATTCTTTAATAACTGGGATTGGGCTATATCATCTGGGTTTGTAATCTGGCTTTTTTTCACTTAACATTTTATTAAAGACATGTTTATAATTATATATCTACAGCATCATTGGAAACATCAGCATACTGTTTTGTATGGAAATACCATAGTTTTCTAAACTGATTTCCTAACTGAAGATTTGTGTTATTTCCAGTATTTTATTATTTTAAAAAGTGCTACAGTGAACATCCTTGTACACCCATATCCTTGTGTACACTTATGCCATCCTGAGTGACAGGGAGTGCCCATTTAAAAATACTTTATTAGGTGTAGTGGGCAGAGTAGCACCCCCAACTCCCTACAATATGTCTACATCCTTATCCTCGGAACCTGTAAATATATTCTGTTACTTGGCAAGGGGGAATTAAGTTGCTAATCAGCTAAGTTTAAAATGAAGAGATTATCATGGTTTATTTGGTAGGACCAATGTAATCACAAGGATCTTTTTAAGTATGGAAGAAGGAGATAGAAGATAGAGATAGCATTCTGCTGGAATGGAAGGGGTCACAAGCCAAGGAATACAGGCAGCTTGAGAACCAGGTAAAGGCAGAATCATGGAGCCTCCAGAAAGCAACACAGCTGTGCTTGACACCTTGGTTTTTAGCTTACTTGGACCCACTTAGGCTTCTGACTTTCAGACCTGTAAGATGTTTTGTGTCATTTTAAATCCACCACATTTGTGGTAATCTGTTACAGCAACAAAAGGGAACTCGTAATACATAGTACATCCTCACCAGTACTGAAGGTCTCATGCATCTCACTTTTTTTTTTTTGAAACAGACTCTTTGATGTATTTATTTGTATTACACAAGGGCAAATCTGTCCAATCCTCTATTGTTTCCAGAGTGTATTCCACTGAACATGAATTCTCTGGGAACTTCATAGGTATTAGGATTCTCAATATTTCCAAGGCAAAATAAATTTAGAAATATTGGGTTACACTGGGTTCTTTATATGGAAAATGGTTATCTCATGGGATTTACTTTATTGAAGCGTTACTTTCCTTTTAAAAGTAGCACTGTGAGGGGCGCCAGGGTGGCTCTGTTGTTAAGTGTCTGATTTCGGCTTAGGTCATGATCTTGCGGTCTGTGAGTTCGAGCCCTGCATCGGGCTCTGCTGACAGCTCAGATCCTGGAGCCTGCTTCAGATTCTGTCTTCCTCTCTCTGCCCCTTCCCCACCCATGCTCAGTCTCTCTGTCAAAAATAAATAAAAACTTTAAAAAAAAAATAGGTGCTTTTTTTGATAAGAGGGGAGTTACTTTTCTTTGGGTTTAGACCCAGATGTGGACGTAATTTCTTTCTTTATGTTAATTAGTTTACATCCCCACTTTCCCAAGTGAGGTAAGATGAAAATGAGAGAACAGTTTAGAAGCTAGGAGTTGCAGCCGGGCCGAGCCCTGTAAAGTGTGCTTGAAAGGGAGACGGTGTGATACCGAACTAATAAAATACCTTTCAAGTTTTCTGCTCTTCTAGTTGTTACCTCCACTGTTTCTTCACATGTGAAATGACAGTCTTTCCACTATTTCTGGCAACTGGTATGAAGCTACAAGTGATGACAGCACTCAAAACCATGAGTAATTTTCTCTCATTTTTAATGCTAACAGGGAATTGCTTTCTTTTGTGTGAGGATTTACTTGTTTTTGTGTTGTATTTGGGAGATGTTCTGATTTTTGTGGCCATACAAGTATACCCTTTAATATAAATCTTTGTGAAACTTTGATAGGGAGTCTTGAGTTAATATCCTTTATTTTAAATTGTTGTATGTTATTTTATGATTTTATTAAGAATGTTTTTAGGAATCATTTGATCTGTTTATTGTTTGAATGGCTTCTTAATATTTATGCTCTCGACCCTCTGCCACATGGGTCCTCGATGAGCTTTCAGTCACCTGTAACTTGGCAGTGCTAACATAACTTTTTGGCTTTTTTCAGTTCTGACATGGAAGCTTGCGTAGAGTAGCCATGAGGTGTGGTAACTTATGGAGAAAGGCCGCTGGTTTGTGCATTTGACATGATTAATAAGACTAAGCCAACAATTTTATTTTGTGCCAGACACTATTCTAAACATTGTGTATTAACTGGACCTTCACAGTACCCTGTGAGAGGTATACTACTGACTTCATTTTATAGAAGAGCAGAGAAGCAGAATAGTTAGCCCAAGGTCATGTATAAAGTAGCTGAGCCAGGAGTCAGGCTCTGGAATCAGTGCTTTAACCATGCATCATATGGACTGTACCTCTATAGTTTTATGTTGTTACTTGCTTAGGATTGTAGGATTTTGTTTTTATTTTATTTTTGTTTTATTTATATATTTATTATTAGGTAATATATGGTAAAACCTTGGTTTGCAAGCATAATTTGTTCTGGAAACATGCTTGTAATCCAAAGCACTTTTATATCAAAGCTAATTTCCTCATAAGAAATAATGGAAACTGAGATGATTTGTTCCACAACCCAAAAATATTCATATAAAAATCATTACAATACTGGAATATAATACAAGATAATAAAGCAAATACAAAATATAAAGAAAAATAAATTAACCTGGATGTAACCTTTGAAAACCTTCATGGCTGGTGTGAGGGAGACAAGAGAGAGGAGGGTCATTGTGTAATGACTTTCACTATCACTAACGGAATTGCTACTATTTGTTGGCTCAGTGTAATCTTTTTCTTTTCATGCAGCTTTAACAAGGAACCTATCCAGTGACACTTTTGCCTCCTTTTGAGGATTTTGCAGAAATGTGACATTGCATTGTTGTTAAACAGATTCATCACTCACACTGCTACACCTTATTCAGGTGGTGCTTTTCTACAAAATTTTGCACTGTTTCCCATATTTTACACATCTCCCCAATCTCATTTGAAGTGAGGGATTCCTCTGCCTTTTGCTTCTAATCTTCTGCAGACGAGATGCAGACGTAGACTTCTTATAAAATCTTGTAATTTTGGCCACTCGTATACCTCATTCATACTTCTTGATGATTTGCTCCTTCCCTCGTAATATCTTCTTACCCCCCTTCTTTTCAACCTTTTTCTGCGGGGCGGGGGGGGCATTGTATACGCTCATGGATGTTGACTACAGTGCAGTATTAATAAACTCTTGTCATTTACTGTATTGAATGTAACTGGCAATAAGGCAGCAGAGGAAAGGGTCTCTATCTGCAGGCAGCCTGACCTGGGAAGAAGCAAAGCATTCCTAAGCTTACTCTTGTCTGGAAAAGCAAAGGACTGTCCAGAGGCGCTTCAAAGTGACAAAAAGTACGCTCGTGCCAGTGGTGGGCATCTTCCAACGTTCTGAGAAATCACTGATTTCTGCCAAACACCACAGCCTGAGACTAAGCATCTGAACATGAGAGACGATCACCCACAATCCCACAGTGAGCGAACGAGAGAGAGAGAGGAACCATTGGCTCATTGTGATCATGTGACATTTGGCATCACGTACTACTTGTATTGCAAGACATAGCTCGTTTGTTTATCAAGTTAAAATTTATTAGAAATGGTTACTCGTCTTGCAAAACACAGAACAAGCTACTCGTAATCCAAGGTTTTACTACGTTTGTATAAAACATTTAATATGCACAAGTATATTGTATATGTAGTATATACAATATGAACAGACTTCTCAATCTCAACCTTCCTAGTGCGTTTATTTTTTGTAGAGTAATAAGGGAGAGGGCAGGGTAGTTCTGCCAGAAGGGAAGCAGAACGGGGAGACCTTTTATATTTGTAATAGATGAATTTAGACTGCTTTGAACTCTTACTGACTAGTTGGCCTGCTGTTTTCTCATAGCTGTTCTTCTTACAGTCTCTGCCTTCAGTGTTTACTTAAATGCAGTGTATTTCCCAGGACCTTTGGGAATATTGAGAACCAGAGACTGTGGGTAAAAACACTCCTGACCCACCTGGGCTAATAGGACAAGTGCAGAATGACTTTCCAGTGTTTTTGTTTTTGTTTTTGTTTTTTAACGTTTATTCACTTTTTTGAGAGAGACAGAGTGTGAGCAGGGTGGGGGCAGAGAGAAGGAGGCACAGAATCCAAAGCAGGCTCCAAGCTCCAAGCTGTCAGCACAGAGCCCAACATGGGGCTCGAACTCACGAACCGTGAGATCATGACCTGAGCCAAAGTCGGACGCTCAACCAGCTGAGCCACCCAGGCACCCCAATGACTTGCCAGTGTTGTAACGTAAGTACAGAAGATTGGGATTGCCTTTTCCTTATTGTCTTGGTTGATTTATTACACAGAAGTGTTCAGGTGTCAGCTTCTGACACTAAGGAACATGATTTTACATGTATGAAATTCAAATTTTAAATAATAAGTTGCTTCAAAAGGAAAATTCAGTGTGACTTTTTAAAAGTAACAAATTATTAAAGCTTTCATATGTGGCCTGACATCTTTGAATTTACCATTTTCCTGCTTAAACACGTAGTCAGCTGAGACTGAAAGAGTAAGACTGTGTTTTTAACTCTAGAAAAGGGACAACCTTCCTCTACTTATCTCACAGGCTTAACTTTTTTCATGTGACTTCACATAGTCCTTGAAAAGTTCCTTCTTCCAGAAAGTCTTTCTTTGAATCATCTTAGATTTTGTCAGGTGAATGAGCAGATGTTTCTCTTTATTCTCGGTACTCTTTCATTGGTTACATCACTTTGTGTCTGTTCACTGTTTTGTTCCATGTCAGCCTTGGAAGGGAGGCCTTTCTCGATTATCTTGGTACAACTTAGAGCAATACTGACAATCAGTAAATGTTGACCAGTAATGTATGAGTTCATACTGCAAACATTTTGAAATGTATTAATTTCTCAGAATGGCTGATATTTGTTTTCAAGAGATGCTCAAGTCTGAATCATTAGTATCATTCTCCATTGTGATATAAACAAAACTAAGCATACTTAGACAATGAAAAGAAGCAAAAACTTTGTCATTGTCTTTTTAAGAAATGCTAATAGATTATATAGGTTTAAAGATGGGAGACTTAGGGGAATATATCAGTTATGTGAGCAAGAGAAACAACTGGCTCATTTAAGCATGAAAGAGTTAGAGACGTAGGTTCAACAGCTGCTGTGACACGTTACCACGAACTTGGTGATTTAAAACAACACAAATTATTATCTTACAGTTCTAGAGATCAGAAGTTTGAAATGGGCTCCACTAGGCTAAAATCTAGGTGTCTTTCCTTCTGGAGGTTATAGAGGAAAATCCATTTCCTTGCCTTTTCTAGGTTTTGAGGCTGCTCACATTCTTTGGCTTATGGCTCCCTTCCATCTTCAAAACCAGTAATCCTATCACTGTACCCTTTGCTTCCTTTATCGCATGACTTCTGACCCTCCTGCTGCTTCTTTTACTTGTAAGAATCCTTGTGATTATACTGGACATAACCAGTTAATCCAGAATAATCTCTTCTCAAAACCCTTAATCACCTCTGACTTACATAAGTCCCTTGTACAATAATGTAAGGGAACATATTCACAGGTTGTGGGGATTAGGATATGGGCATTTTGGAGAGGCCACAATTGTTGTATAGCATGGAGTATACAGCCTTAAATTCAGCCTGTGAAGACACTCCTGTGCAGGACTTCGTCTCCATAACTTCTATCCCTGACCCATGCCTGACATGCTGGACCACTCATACTGGGAATTGGATGTAGTGGCTGTAGTTGTCACAGTCCCTCTTCTCTCACTAGCTGCCATTTACATGTCGGGTTGGTGTGCTCATTGAGAAGCCTCATTCATGTGCCTGTACCCTAGCTGCAAGGGAAACTGGTAAATCTAGAGTGGAAGGTGGCTTCTGTCTTGTAAGTTGGGGGATTTCTTAAGAACAGGAGGGGAAATTCAGATGTGGGACTCCAAAGAAGAATGCCAACTAGAGAGAACATGTAAGTACAGTGGGGAGTCATTGGTAATGGGATTCTGTTCATTTGATAAACTTTGTGCCAGAGATGTACAGATGAGTGAGACAGGTCTGTTTCTGTTCTAGTGCCAGCCAGAGCAGGAAAGGAAAGCCACGTGCATGTACGTGCCAGTGCTGTAACATAAATCCGTGCTGATTTCTCTCAGATCTTAATAGGAAGCCAACTCTGTTTTGTGAAAACTTTTCATTTTCATTTCCATTTCATTCTCTCACCTGCTTATCAAAAATTGCTGTCAGATGTACCTTTGCCTTTTGAATGGTGACATGGAGGAAGGTAGGCAGGTTTTGAGGTTTTCCTCTTTCACTCCAGTAGGTTAATCAATAATGTATTGATAAATGCCTGTGCTGTCCAGAATGGTAGCCACTAGGAAAATGTAGCTGTTTAAATTAATTTTATTTAAATGAGTCATAGTAACCACATGTCAAGTGTTCATGTAGCTAGTGGCTACTGAATTAGACAGCCCACGTCTATCCCGGTGGTGTTGCATGTTTATTGTTTTGAGAGTCAGTCAGGAAAAATGAAATGTTTAATAAGCTCTTTTTTTAAAATACCCCTGATATGGTTTTCCTTTTCATATAATGCTTTATCTGAGTTCATAGCATCCATTCATTCACATGTATTATATGTTCACTGATAAAGCAAACTTTGCAAAATATGCATAATTAACTCTAACTATAGTTAGAAACTCTATAGTTTCATATAGGAAATTGAAGCCCAGAGAGACCAAAAGGTCAAGCAGCAGAATTAGAAGGGACTTGTATTACTTAATTCTACTCAATGCAATTTAAAGTGCCTCAGGTGCTGAGTAGGATACTAAAAAGGCTAGCTGTTCTGCCCTGGTCTGGGCCTTATTCTCTGGTTCTTGTTGAATTTCTCAACTTGGGCTGGGCAAGGGAGGGCAAATGGAACAATGTGGAAAAGGGGCCTCACACTCCTAGGAATGGATCTAGCTTTTCCCAGGGAGTCTTCCCGAGACTGATCCCCAGTCAGTTTCAGGATGTAATGCCGCTAGATTATACACGGGTTTGCTTTTTGTCTCCTCCCACAATCCCTAATCCATAAATTCCTTGATAGCAGGAACCTTGTGTACTTCATTGCTATATCCCAGGTCCTAGAACAGTGTCTAAGTAGGTCTGAAATATTAAGAAATTAATAGTATGAATTCTGTTCTACAGCTGCTTCTATGAGTAAGCAAAGTGGTCCATCTGGAGGATTATTTTCCTAGCTAAAATCTTAATAGTTTCAGGAGTTAAAAGTCTTTTGTAATTTCTCTTTCATATTGCTAAAATAATTGATCCTTTCATGAGTGGTTTGTACCTGCATGGCCCAGTATAGTAACTACTGGCCACCTATGGTTATTGAGCATTTGAAATGTGGCTGGTGTGACTGAGGAACTATATTGTAATTAAGTTTATTTAATTAATTTAAGTTTTAAGAATTTATACTTGATTGAGTTGTCAGAACAATTTGAGTATGTAAATCTACCTTTCAACAATAAATTTTATGAATTTAAATACTGATCAAATATTTCTGATAAAGAATTAGCTACTTAGTTGACAGATGCTTTAATTGTAAAATATCTACAACATTTTGACAACTTAGCATGAAAAGAATTTGAAATCTTTAATAATTTTTATATTGACTACATGTTGAAATGCTAATGTTTTGGGTATGTTAGGTTAAACAAAATACATTAAATTATTTTCTTCTTTTTACTTTTTTTTTTAAGTAAAAAGAAGTAGGTTACATATGGTAAATATGTGACTCACATTATATTTCCTTCTATTGGCCAGTAGTAGTATAGACCATAAGGAGCTTCCATCAAAGGATTTTTACTGTTAAAAAATTTCATGTGTGAAATCATGTTTGTAACCTTGAGGTTTTTACTTAATATGTACTTTAAAAATACACAAATAGGGGCACCTGGGTGGCTCATTCGGTTGAACATCCAACCTCTGCTCAGGCCATGATCTTGTGGTTCGTGAGTTCAAGCCCTGCACTGAGCTCCCTGCTGTCAGCGTGAAGCCTGCTCCCAATCCTCTGTCCCCCTCTCAATGCAACTTAAGCACTCTCCCCCACTTGAGCTCTCTCAAAAATAATAATAATTAAAAAAAATAAAAATACACAAATAATATCTTAGTTAACTACATTCATTCAACATATTTATTCAGGGAAGACTAGTTAATAAAGCACTCTTCCAGGCAGGTTTGGGGTTATAGTATGAGTAGCACTTTCAGAGATTAATTGAAGAAATAACAAGTTAGGATGTAGTATGCATGATTAAGAGGTACAAATCAGAGGGCTGACTTCACAAAAATGTCTTAGAACATTTTATGAAGGGTATATAATCTCCCGAAAATAGGAAGACTTTTGTTAGGAACTGAAGAAGGATATTCCAGGTAGAGAAAATACAGTGTTTATTACTAAAATAAATAAATAAATAAATAAATAAATAAATAAATAAACAAACAAACAAACAAACAAACAAACACAAGAAGAGTCAGAAGCATTGGGAGCATAGTTCATGAAGGGGTAGGAGACAAGGTCAGAAACTAAATAGGGGCATACTGACTGGCAGTGTACTTAGTTTGAGCTTTGTGGTTAAATGGAAATTGATTTAGTGTTTTCAGTCTGGAAATTGATGTGTTTGAAATTGTTTAGTATCATATATTTGGGAACTCTATGCAAGTAAAGTCATGGAAACCATTTGAGGAAACTGCCAAAATTCATGTAGGAGATAATGAAAGTTTGAATCAGGATACTGAGAAATACTTAGGAGAGAATACATGGTTGTAACCAATGGGGCATTAGTAACTGATTACATATGAAGGGAGAGAGGGAAGGTCATTGATGATATTGAAGTTGGTTGTGGCGAAATGGTAGCACTTTTCATGGAAATAGGTAATAGAAGTATGGGTGTTGAAGGGTGGGAGTATTTAATGAATATCCATACAGAGATGCCAAATAGGCAATTGGAATGTAGACATACCATGAGCTGAGTTGGAAATAATTGATTTTGTAGTTGTCTTCAATAAGGTGACACTTGAATCCACAAGCTGGGAAGGAATGATAGAGCTGTATGGGTATCAGGGTGAGATCCTTAGGGAAGAGGTCCCAGATGGTAACAAGGTCAAGTTCCATTCTTTTTTTTTTTTTTTTTTTTTCTTCCCCATCCTTCCACCCACCTCCCCTCTGGTAACCATCAATTTGTTCTCTATAGAAAAGAGTCTGTTTTTTGGTCTCTCTCCTTCTCTCTCTCTCTTTTAAGTAGGGTTCACACCCAGGGCAGAGCCCAACGCAGGTCTTGAATGACCATGAGATGAAGACCTGACCTGTGAGGGGTGCCTGGGTGTCTCAGTTGGTTAAGCATGTGGCTCTTGATCTCAGCTCTGGTCATGATCTCATCATGGTTTGTGGGTTCGAGCCCTGCGTTGGGCTCTGTGCCAATGGCTTGGAGCTTGCTTGGGATTCTCTCTCCCTTTTTCTGTCCCTCCCCCACCTCTTTCTCTCCCTCCCCCTCCCTCTCTTTCTCAAAATAAATAAATAAACCTTAGAAAAAAAAAAAGACCTGAGTTGAGATCAAGAGTCGGACTGTTAATCAACTGAGCCACCCAGGCGCCTCCCTTTTTTTTCCTTTGGTTTGTCTCGTTTTTTCATTTGTTTTGTTTCTCCTCTTCCTCCTTCTTCTTGTTATTTATTTTGAGAGAGAGAGAGCCTGCAAACAGCGTAGGGGCAGAGAGAGAGGGAAAGAGAATCCCAAGCAGGTTCTGCACTATCAGTGCAGAGCCTGATGCTGGACTTCAACCCATGAACTGTAAGATCACACCACCTTTTGTTTTTCTTAAATTCCACATAAGAATGGAATCACTTGATACTTGTTTTTTCTCTGACTGACGTATTTCATTTAGCAGTATATTCTCTAGATCCATCCATGTTTCATTCTTTTTTATGGCTGAGTATTCCATCATATAGTTTGTATGTATATGTAATATATATGTTACATCTTCCTTCTCCATTCATCTATCATGGCTACTTGGGCTGTTTCCATAATTTGCCTATTGTAAATAAAGCTTCAGTAAACATAGGGGTGTATATATCTTTTTGATTTAGTGTTTAAATATTTTTTGGGTAAATATTTTATGGTAATTCTATTTTTAATTTTTTGAGGAACATCCATACTGTCTTCTAGCAGCTGCACCAGTCTACATTCCCACCAACAGTGCATGAGAGTTCCTTTTTCTCCACATCCTCATCAATACTTACTGTTTCTTGTGTTTTTGATTTTAGCCATTCTGACCGTGTGAGGTGATATCTCGTGCTTTTGATTTGCATTTCCCTGATGATTAGGTGTTTCATTCTTAATGACTTTGCCACTCTATATAGGTGGAAGCAGAAAAAAGAAGCAAGAAATGACAAGGGGTTGTTCTAATGCAGTAGTTCTCAAAGTGTCGTCCTCAGACCAACAGCATCAGCATCACCAGGAAACTTGTTAGAAATACAAATTCTGTGTCCCATCTCAGACCTGCTGAATCAGAAACTGTGGGGCTTAAGTTTAGGTATTATTTTCAAAAGCATTCAGAGATTCTGATGTAGGCTGAAGTTTGAAAAAAATGCAGATACACTATAGTATTGAATACTATTCAAAGAAGTATGAGGACTTAGAAAAGCTCTTATTGGGGCGCTTACTGTTAACTCGTGAGAAAGTTTGTATTATTAAATTGCCACCAATACTGTTCACGCTATTTAGTCATTTTTATGAATATAGAATGTGCATTTTATGTAATGTGTAGATAATGTATTTTAATCAGATTATGATCATAGGGTGTATACTGTTTTAAATCACATTACTGGAGGTAATCGAAATAAAATGCACTCATTTTAAGTGTACAGTTAATGAAGTTTTATGAGCATATATCCTCTAACCACTGCTCTAATCAAGATATAGAACATTTCCAAATCCCCCCAAAATTCTCTCAGACTCCTTTACAGTCTGTCCTTACCCTTTTTGTCCCTCTGTGCCTCAGGCAATCCTTGTTCTGATTTGTATCACTATAAATTAATTTTGCTTGTTCTAGGACTTCATAAGTGGAATAATACAGTATGTACTATTTGTGTCTGAAATCTTTTGCTTGACATAATATTTTTTAAATCAGTCCACTTTGTTGCATGCATCACTAGTTGTGTTCTGGTTGCTGCTGAGTAATATTCCGTTGTGTGGTTATACTACAGTTTTTTATCCCTTCACCTTTTGATGAACCTTTGGGTTTTTGGTTTTTTTTTGCTACTGTGACTAAAGCTTCTAGAAACATTTTGTGAAAGTCTTTTTGTGGACATTTTTCATTTCTTTTGGTAAATACTTAGAAGTGGAATCATTGTGTCATATAGTAAGGACACATGTAATTTAACAAGAAATTACCAAACTTTTTCCCAATGCAGTTAACGTTTTATACGTCCACTAGCACTGTAGACAAGTTCGAATTCTTCCACATCCTCAACTACAACACTTGGTTTTGGTAGTCCTTTGGTTTTTATCATTCCACTGAGTACGAATTGGTACTTTATTGTAGATACACATTTCCCAGATGACTGAAGATGTGAGCTGCTTTCCTGTGCTTACGGGCCATTATGTATCTCCTTGTATAGGCGTCTAGATCATTAGCCCATTTAAAAATTGGATTGCTTTATTATTGAGTTCTCTTTATATTTCTGAATGTAAATCCTTTGTACACACATACAGAACACACACACTCACACACTCACACACCCGAGTCTGGCTTGCCTTTTCACTTAATGATTTTGAGGAACAGAAATTTTAAATTTTAATGAATTTAATTTATCAGTTTACTTTTTGTTTATTGAATCTTGCCTTTATTGAACTCTTTTTTTGCTCTGGGGCAGTGAAGATTTTCTCCTAGAAATTTATAGACTTAGGTCTATGATTTTGAGTTATTTTTGTGTATCTTGTGATGTATTTTTTAAGGTTAATTTTTTCCAGTTTTTAAATTTTACCCAGTTATTCCAGCACTGTCATTGAAAAACATCATTTTCCCCCATTTCATTGCCTTGACACTTTTGTTTAAAATCATTGGCTATCCACACAGATACATTTCATATGCATGTACCTACATACATGAGTACATGAGTTTGTTTCTGTACTCTGTTCTGTTCCATTGATTATATATATCTTCTTATACCATTACTATACTGTTTATATTATCACAGCTCTAAAGTAATTTTGAAATTGGGTGGTGTAAGTTCTCCCAACTTTATTCTCTTTTGAATACATTGTTTGGGTTATTCTAGATTCTTCATTTCCAGATAAATTTTAAAGCCAGTCTGTCAGTTTCTACCAAAACGGCCTGCTAGGGTTTTGACTGGAATTGTTTGTAACTGTAGATAAGTTTGGGGAGAATTATATTGATCTTTTAAAGTTAGCTTTTACTTGTTTCTGTTTTTGTTTTTACTTTTCATTATTTTCTTCTACTTAATTTTGGTTTAATATACTCTTTACAGTTTAAGATAGACCTTAGATTAATGCTTTTAGACCTTTTTTTTATTTTAATGTAAGCATCTAAAGCCATAAAAAGTTTTCTGAGCACTGCCTTCATTCCATCCTATACATCATGTGTTTCCATTTTCGTTTCAGTTTTAAAGTATTTCCAATTTCCTTTGTGATTTCTTTCTTTGCCCATGATTATTAACGAAACGTAATATTGGGGTGCCTGGGTGGCTCAGTCGGTTGAGCGTCCAACTTCGGCTCAGGTCATGATCTCACGGTTCATGAGTTCGAGCCCCACATAGGGCTCTGTGCTGACAGCTCGGAGTCTGGAGCCTGCTTCTAATTCTGTGTGTGTCTCTCTCTCTGCTCTCCCCCCACTCGTACTCTGTCTCTGTGTCTCTCAAAAGTAAATAAACATTAAAAAAATTTTTTTAAATGTATTATTTCATTCCAAACTTGAGGATTTTTCCAGCTCTCTTTCTATATTGACTTATAGTTATGTGATTCTAATTTTTTGAAGACTTATTTTGTGGTTTGCATTATGGTCCCTCTTGGTGAATGTTCCATGTGCACTTGAAAGAACATGTATTCTTCTGTTGGGTAGAATGTTTCATAAATGCCAATTAGATCTGTTTAGTTGATAGTATTGGTTTATTTTACTAGTTTTCTGCCTATTTGTTCTATCGTTACTGAGAGAAGTTTTGAAAGCTCCAAATAATTGTAGATTTATCTATTTTTTCTTTATTTCTGTTTCTATTTTATCTATTTTGTTGGTTTATTAGGTATCCTCCCCCTTTTGTGTGCATTGGGATTTACGTTATGCTTTTTTTATTGTACTACTTTATATTTAATGTAAAATTTTAAGCAGTATAATTTCATTTTCCTTTCCTTTTGTTTATACTGTTAATGTCAAACACTTTCTGTGTTTTATTTTGTTGTGAAGTTTACTTTTTTAGTAATCTCTACACCCGATGTGGGACTCAAACTCATGACCCCCAAGATCAAGACTTGCATGTCTGAACCAGTTAAGGTGCCATCCCCTCCTTTTTTCCCCTGTATGTTGTTTTAAACCCTAGACCACATGTTATTTTGTTTAAAGGTTAGTCAACCTTTAAGGAAATTAAAACAAGGAGAAAAATTTATTTTGTATTTACTTAAATTTTTTTTTTCTGGCATTCTCATCTCTTTGTGTATTTCCAGGTTTCTGTGTATTACCTTTGTCTTTTTTTTCCAGCTTCAAGAACTTCCTTTTTAATATTCCTACAGAATTGATTTGCTGACATCAGTTTCCTCGGCTTTTGTGTTTGTGAAAATGTGACATCATTTCACCTTAGTTTCAAAGGATATTTGTGCTAGATAGATAGTTACAGGTTTGACAGGCCTTCTCCACCCCCCCTCCCCAATATTTTGAAGATATTATTCTATTATCTTCTGGCTTAATTTTTTTCTGATAAGAATTTGGGCATTATCTTATCCTTATTCCTCCTTAAATGATGTATTTTTTTCTCTGCCTGCTCTGAAAATTTTCTCTTTATCATTGAATTTCAGCCATTTGATTACAGTGCTTTTGTATGGTCTTCTTTTGTGTTTAAATGCTTACGGTTTGTTGAGCTTCTTAGATCTGTGGGTTTATAACTTCAATCAAATTTGAAAAATATTCTGTCATTTCTTCAAATATTTTTTATATAATTTATATGAGCTGGATTTGATATAAACTCTTAATTTCTTGGGGTCTGTTGTCCAGTGAACTGATTTTGTTAATATATTATCAAGTTGAAGGGGCGCCTGGGTGGCTCAGGCGGTTGGGCGACCGACTTCGGCTCAGGTCATGATCTCGCAGTCCGTGAGTTCAAGCCCCACGTCGGGCTCTGTGCTGACATCTCAGAGCCCAGAGGCTGTTTCAGATTCTGTGTCTCCCTCTCTCTCTCTGACCCTCCCCCGTTCATGCTCTGTCTCTCTCTGTCTCAAAAAATAAATAATATTAAAAATATATATATATAGATATATTATCAAGTTGTAATGTTACTGTACATTTAGCAACTTGTTTAGCAAAGACACTTAAAAACTAGATTTGAGTAATGTAGGAATAATAGAGAGGCCAGGACATATCCTTGATTTTTATATTTTAGAGGAGCAGGATAGGAGAGTATAATAAAATTTGTTTGATCTTACTTTATGTTTGATATTATCTAAACTGTATGGACCGAAGATTTGTCCATGAAGTTGTCCCCTCCCCTTCTTTTTCAATCATATATTCAGAAACTTGTTCTATGAGTAACTTTGGGCCCTAAGCATAAGGAATATTGTAGCAGTGATGACTTAGGCTCACTCCCAGGAACATTCTCCGGTTGCCACTGAAGTCTGTGTGCATTCATTTCTCGTGTATAATTCATGCAAGAAAATATAGTAAACCTGTTTATCTGAAAGTTGTCTTACTAATCAGAATTCTCTAAAAATTGATGTTTTTATTTTCTATGATGAAAAAGAGAGGTGGACAGAACATCTATAGAAACTATACTAGAGGATAAAACCGGGAACATTTCCTGGATAAGTCTTTTAGGTTTAAGGGAAAAAAGATATGGATGGGAATTATGTTGTTAAAAAGGGAAGCTCAGAATAAATCATAAACAATAAAATATTCACAATTTAGCTTTGAATTTGTGAATTGTTGAAAATTGAAATCTGTCATGAATCATGGAATAACGAATAGAAGAAGTTTAGACTCTAGAATTCTCATATACCTGGATTTGAATCCTAGTCATAGCACATACTTATCTTTGTGATCTTGGGCAAGTTTCCTAACTCTGAGCCTTATTTATACATTGGAAAAATAGTAGTTATTTTAGGTTGCTATGAAAAAGTGGGAATGGTTTATGTGATTTACTTGCCATTTTGTAGGTCCTCAATAATTATTAGTTGACTTTCCTTCTTTATATATTCACTTTATGTTTTATTCTTTTTTTATTCAAGGACTTTTTTTTCCCCTTTTAAACATGTGCAGTATTTAAACAGACCCCTGTGACATTTATGAAACTGTTTTCATCCTTTTATTTTCTCCCTTGAGTCCTTCCCATGTTGTTTATCCCATTCTGTCCCATTAAAAGCCGGTTATGTATCCCATCTTCAGAACTCTTTTGACCCTCATGTCTCCCTCCAGTTCTGCCTGTATTCCCTTTATAAAGATGTCTAAACTCAGTTTTAGTCTCAGTTCCTTTCCTACTTTCTATTGAAGTCAAACCATAGGCTTATGCCTCTACTTCTCCACCAAAATCATTCTTTTAAAAAAATTTTTTTTTCAACGTTTATTTATTTTTGGGACAGAGAGAGACAGAGCATGAACGGGCGAGGGGCAGAGAGAGAGGGAGACACAGAATCGGAAACAGGCTCCAGGCTCTGAGCCATCAGCCCAGAGCCCGACGTGGGGCTCGAACTCACGGACCGCGAGATCGTGACCTGGCTGAAGTCGGACGCTTAACCGACTGCGCCACCCAGGCGCCCCCCCAAAATCATTCTTAACAAGACCCTCAGTGGCTTCCACATTGCTAAGTCCGGTAGTCAGCTCTCAGGCCTCGTTGTACTTGATGCATCAGCAACACTTATTGATTCTGTGCCCCTTCTTGAAGCTCTTTCTTCATTTGACTTCTAGGACACCATGTTCAACAAATTTTCCTGCTGGGGCACCTGGCTGACTCAGTAGAGCATGCACCTCTTGATGTTAGGGTTGTAAGTTTGAGCTCCACATGGGGTATAGAAATTACTTAGAAATAAAATCTTAAATTTTCCTCCTAACTCTCTGGCTATTAGTTCTCAGTCTGTTTACTGCTCTGTTCCCTTCTCATACAATATCATACCTTGGAGATATTGTAGGTTCAGTTCCAGACCACCACAGTAGATTGAATATTGCAGTAAAGTAAGTCAAATGAATTTTTTTTTTGGTTTCCAGGCATATAAAAGTATATATACACTATACTATAGTTTATTAAGTGTACAATAGCATTTTGTCTAAAAAACCAATGTACACACTTTAGTTGAAAAATTATTTTATTGCTAAAAATGCTAACCATCATCTGAACTCAAGTGAGTTGTAATTTTTTTTGCTGGTAGAATATCTTGTAGAGTATCTTGCCTTGATATTGGCGGCTGCTGGCTGACATGGTGGTGGTTGCTGAAGGTTGGGGTTGGCAGTTTTTTAAAATAAGACAATGAAATTTGCCACATTGATTAACCCTTCCTTTCACAAATGATTTCTCTGTATCATGTGATGCTGTTTGATGGCATTTTACCCACAGTAGAACTTCTTTCAAAATCAGAGTCTGTCCTTTCAAACCTTGCTGCTGCTTTAGCAACTATGTTTGTATAATATTCTAAATCCCTTGTTGTCATTTCAACAGTTTTCCCAGCATCTTCACCAGGAGTAGATTCCATCTCAAGAAATCACTTTCTTCACTCATCCGTAAGAATCAGCTCCTCATCCATTCAAGTTTTGTCATGAGATTTGCAGCAATTCAGTCCCATTTTCAGTCTCCACTTTTAAATCTCATGTTCTAGCTCTTTCCACCACATCTGCAGTTATTTATTCAACTAAAGTCTTGAACCCCTCAAAGTCATCTATGAGGGTTGTAATCAGCGTCTTCCAGACTCCTTTTAGCGTTGATATTTTGACCTCCTCATGTGACTCTTGAATGCTCTTAATGACATCTAGGATGGGGAATCTTTTCCAAAACATTTTCAGTTGACTTTGCCCAGATCGTCAGAGGAGTCCATAAATGGTAGCTATAGTTTTATGAAATACATTTTCAAGTAAAAAGTCTAAATCCAAATTACTTTTTGATCCATGGGCTACAGAACAGATGTTGTGTTAGTAGGCATGAAAGTAACATTAATCTTGTTGTCCATCTCCACCAGAGTTCTCACGTGACCAGGTGTGTTGCCAGTGAGCAGTAATATTTTGAAAGGAATCTTTCTTCTGAGTGGCTCTTCTTCTTTCTGAGCAATAGGTCTCAACAGTGGGTTTTTAAAATACTCAGTAGGGATGCCGGGGTGGCTCAGTCGGTTAAATGTCTGGACCCTTACTTTTTTGGCTTACGTCATGATCTCATGGTCGTGAGACCAATGCCCCGTGTTGGGCACTGTGCTGACATTGTGGAGCCTGCTTGAAATATTCATTAATTAATTCATTCATTCATTCTCTCAAAAAAAAAATGAATAAACTTAATTCAGTATTCAGTAAATCATGTTATAAACAGATATGCTGTCATCCAGGCTTTGTTGTTCCATTTATAGAGCACACAGGCAGAGTAGATTTGGCATAGTTCTTAAGGGCCCTAGGATTTTTGGAATGGTCAATGAGCATTGGTTTCAACTTCAAGGCACCAGCTGCATTAGCCCCTAACAAGAGAGTCAGCCTGTCTTCTGAAGTTTTGAAACCTGGCATTGACTTCTCCTCTCTAGCTATGAAAGTCCTAGATGGCATCTTTTTCCAATATAAGGCTCTTTTGTCTACATAGAAAGTCTTCCTTAGTGTAGTCATCTTCATGAATTATCTTAGCTAGATCTTCTGGATAACTTGCTGCAGCTTCTGTATCAGCACCTGCTGCTTCACTTTGCACTTTTATGTTACGGAGATGGCTTCTTTCCTTAAACCTCATGAACCAAACTCTGCTAAGTTTTCAACTTTGCTTCTGCAGCTTCCTCACCTCTCAGCCTGCACAGAATTGAAGAGAGTTAGGGCCTTGCTCTGGTTTAGGCTTTGGCCTAAGGGAAGGTTGTGGCTGCTTTGATATATTTAGACCACTCAGACTTTCTCACATCAACAATAAGGCTCTTTTGCTTTATCATTTGTGTGTTACAAATGGAGTAGCACTTGTAATTTCCTGCAAGAACTGTGTGTGTGTGTGTGTGTGTGTGTGTGTGTGTGTGTGTGTATGTGTGTGTGTGTACAAGCTTTTGGCCTGTCTTGGCTTTCAGCATGCCATCCTCACTCAGCTTAATCATTTTTAGCTTTTGATTTAAACTGAGAGATGTGCAACTCTTCCTTTTCATTTGAACACTTAGATGACATTGTAGGGTATTAATTGGCCTAGTTTCAGTATTGTGTCTCAGAGAATAGGAAAACCAAAAGAGAGAGAGAGAGAAATGGGGGAATGGCCAGTTGATGAAGCCGTCAGAACACAACATTTATTAAGTTCATTGTCTTATATGGGTATGGTTTGTGGTGCCCCAAAACAATTACAATAATAACATCTAAGATCACTAATCACAGATCATCATAACAAGTACAATAATATTGAAAAAGTTTTGAAATACTGTGAGAATTACCAAAATGTGACTCAGAGACCCAAAGAGAGCAAATGCTGTTGGAAAAATGGTGTCAGTAGACTTGGTTGATGCTGGGTTGTCACAAACCTTCTATTTGTAAAAAAACACAGTAACCTGTGAAGTACAGTTAAAGCAAACACAATAAATGGAAGTATGCCTATATGCGGGTGACTCCCAAATGAATATCTGTAGTCCAAACCTTTTCTTTAAACCCCAGACTCTACCTACCTACCAGTTCATTGTCTTGGATGTATAATAATCATCTCAGAGTTACCATTGTTATCAAAAACAGTAGCAAGAGCTTATCTATATAATACCATGTGGGAGGCACTGTTGTCCCAAAATGGACCTCTTCTTTCCTCCTATACCTACTTGTATCATCTTCCTCTTGTTAGCAAATGGCAGATCCATAATTCAAGCTACTTAGGCTGAAACCATGAGTTATTTCTTTAATTCTTTCTCTGTGTTTTTCATTCAGCAAATGCTGTTGCTGGTCAGAGTCTGATCACAACCATCTTCACTACTGCCAACTACTTCAAGTCAGTTAATTCTCAATATAGCAGCAGGTGGAACCTGTTAAAATCTAGATTAGATCATTTCACCTCTTTGCTCAAAATCCCAAAGGTTTCCCATGTCTCAGACCATCTAGATGAAGTTGGATGACTCAGTCAGCTGTGGCTCAGCCTGACCTGAATGGTCCAAGACAACCTCACTCATATGTCTGGACCCTCAACTGCGATGGCTGTGATAGGTAGGAAAACTGGGTTTTCTTTTTTCCAAGTGGTCTGTCATCCTAATTAACTTCATAACATAGTGTGGTGGTAGCAAAAGGGCAGGCTCAAACACACAGTTGTTTATCAAGCCTGTTTGTATCATATTTGGTAAAATACAATGGGCCAAAGTAAGTCACATGGCCAGTCCAGGATCAGTGTGTGAAGGAATTAATAAGGTGCAGTTGCCAAGTGGTGTGTGATTCATTGGGAGCCATTAATATAACATAACAATCATCCATAGGCACTCTGTGGCCTGTTAATTTATTAAATATTATTTGTTAAATTATTTGATTTTAATATACCACCCCTTTCTTCAGTCAGATAGGAAAATAATAAAGAAGGAACCTGACTAGGTGAAACTGATGTCTGGAGATATGAAGTAAATAATGGCTTTTTGGTAGAAAAATCAGATTTGATTTTTGTATATCTTATATTTTTAATTTCAGAGACCACCAAGAAGTAGAGAATACTATATGTACTGTAATCATTTATAGATTCTTTAAAAAAAAAAAAAAAAAAGAGGTTAGAGTGTGAGAGAGCCAAAGCATAAGAGACTCTTAAAAACTGAGAACAAACTGAGGGCTGATGGGGGATGGGAGGGAGGGGAGGGTGGGTGATGGGTATTGAGGAGGGCATCTTTTGGGATGAGCACTGGGTGCTGTATGGAAACCAATTTGACAATAAATTTCATATATTGAAAAATAAATAAAAATAAAAAATATAAAAAGTGAAAAAAAATTATTTATAGATTCTTTAATTAAATCAGACCGTATCTTTTTGCTAGCTATTTGAGTTAATTAACTTGTCCGTTGTCCATTTCACATATTATTTCCCTACTCCACATTGGGAAGTAGTACTTTATTTTTGTTTGACCTTAATTTATATGGTGTTTTACATTATATAAAGGCTGTCTGCTCTTTTTTCAAATCTAGTTTTTGTTCCATGTCACCTATCAAAGGGTATAGTTACATACTTGTTTTCTTCAAATCACCTCTTTGTATTTTGTCTTGTTATGTTGCCCCATGTCATTTTTTTCTCTTATTGCCATTTCCAGTAAATCTACTCTATTATTACATTGATACTTGTTTTAATTCTAGTGTCTAATCATATTTTGGCTTTCATTGTTCTGCCTTTGTTTGGAATTCTCTTACCTTCTCTTACCATCAAAAGTAAATGCTGTGCAAGCATTTACTTCATAATAACTTCAAAGATAGTCTTACCTGCTCATTTACATATTCAGGTGCTAATTTTATTAAAAATTGTTTTTTCCTTTTTTTTTTTTTTTACTTAAAAGGCATTTAGTTTTCATTTCTAATGTATTATATAGTTTAATATTATCTTGTATTTTATTTCCAGAAGGTACAGAGTTGTTACATAGAATGCATTTTTTTTTTTTTTATCCCTCCAAACGCATTGTCCAGTAGAGTTGAAAACCATTGTTTTGCATACTTCATCTAATGTAAAAGTGAGATGAGGGGAAATAGTCTTCCAGTTGTTAATGGCTTAATCTAAATTTAACTCATTTGGGTTGTTGGATTTATCCATGTTCTATTGAGGTTTCGGATTTTGTATTTCTGTAGAAATATTAGTGTATTGTATGTACTTTATAGATCCCAGTGCATGGAAAACAATCTGAATTTCAGACAGCCAAGTAAATGACCATGAACTTCTCTAATTGACTATATAAAATGGTAGATTTTTCTGAACTTGGAAGTATGTTATTCCTGGTTATCAGATAAAAAATCTTTCAAACTCTTTTCCTGGGAGACTTTTGAGACTACTGTTAGTTTTCAGAAACTTTGAATTTTTAGAGTATTGGCCTTTTCGAGAGAGACTATTTTAGCCCAAATTAACATAAATTTATTTGATACACTTTAGTTGGCAGGCATTGTTAGGCACCGGATATACAGAGTTGCACAGAACAGTCTGTAGTTGAAGAAATACTTCGTCACAGTGCTACGAATGCTGAGAAAGAAGTGGGCATTAAGATTGTACTGGGGGTGCATGGCCAAGCCAAAGCCCTCCTATAGAAGTTGCTGAGTCTTAAATGAGAGGAGTGGGGACAACTGGGTGGCTCAGTCGGTTAAGCATCCGACTTTGGCTCAGGTCATGATATTGTGGTTCATGAGTTCAAGCCTGTGTGGGGCTCTGTGCTGACAACTCAGACCCTAGAGCCTGCTTTGGAGTGTGGTGTGTGTGTGTGTGGTGTGTGAGTATGTGTGTGGTGTGTGTGTATGTGTGTGTGTCCCTCCCCTGCTCGTTCTCTCTCTCTCTCTCTCTCTGAAAATAAATACAACATTTTAAAAAAATTAAAAAAAAAAAAGGGGGTTAACCAGACAAGGAGGGAAGAAGGAGGGCATTCCAGGTTGAGTGAAAGAGCATGAATAAAGATACTGAGGAGCACAATAGCTATGAAACTAAAGTAATTTTAGTTTTATTAGGTCATAAAGTATAAAATGGAGAGCTCTGGACCTCACATGCTATGCTAAGGAGCTTGGGTTTTAGCATGGGTATTTTCTCAGGGTTTTTCCACTAAAGTACCACTAAAGTCATCAGAAATTAAATACATGCTTTGGAAGTAAGGAGACAAGGTCCACATAGACTTCCTGCATGTTTGAAATTTCTCTTAAGACTGGTGTTTTATTGTTAAAATATTATTAATAACTTTGTCTTCTATTCTAGAATTGATTAGTTTGTGAGTTCTTAGCTTCAAATTCCTAATTTATAGAATGAGAATAATGGCACTTCTATCTTAGGATTGTTGGGAGGGCTAAGAATAACTATAATGATAATAATAATGACCATAATAGCTAATATTTTTTGAGGGCTTACGAAATAGCAGGCCTAACTGCTTTATTTCTGTTATCTCATTTAATCCTCAAAACATCTCAGTAAGGTAGGTACATTTATTATCTCCTTACTTCTAACAAAACTGGGGCATAGAGAAGTGAATTTCCTAAGGTTACACAGCTAGTTGGTGGCAGAGCTTGCTTTGAACACAGTTGTGAATACAAGACACCTGACTATTCCATTATACTCCCATTCTTTGAGATCATGCCTATGGAACATTGAGCACAGAATCTGCCACACAGTAATTGTAAATGTAAGCAATTATCAGTAGCCAGTAATATTTACTTAAATTGCTTTGTTCAAATCTTTGAGTTAAATTGATGTCCTTAAGGAATTTTGCTGTTTTTCCTGTGGCTTGACTTACTCCCAGCTGCAGTTAAGTGCAGACAATGTGACACACCCATGCTATTAACCACTACCCTTTGTTGCCCTCCTCTTTCCTGTGGGTCTGTCTCCACATTAAATTTTAAATCCATGGCAGGGACCATATCTGTTTTGTTCATCATTGTATACCCAGTTATTCACACTGTATGTAGTACATGAACATGACTAAATCTTTGTTCAGTGAGTTAATAAAGATCTAAAAACCTGCATTTTTAGCTGAATCTTAGAATCTAAACGTTCATACCACCTGTAATTGTGGTTTAATTGCTTTACATGTTTTTCCTTTGGTAAGCAGTCTGGTTTGGACCAACCATCTGCTCTTGTGTTCTACAGGGCACTCTCACCTTGGAACTACAAAAACCCTGCTGGGTAACTGGTATTTGTTTGTCCTAATAGAGATCACTCAGGTTTCATAGAGAGAGGGAGATTAAATAACATTTAGATCTAAAACTAAAATTTTAGAAATATGCAAAACAATTTTAAAATGTGTATTCTAAGAAACTTAATATAGAAAGATAAAAGCTTTGGTATTTTTCATTTGCCTTTACATTAAATCATTTCAAATAAAGAGAAAATAATTTTTTTCGAAGGAGTTCTCTGTTATTGTGGGTTAACTCATATTTTCCTCCTCTCCTCTGTCTAGAATGTCTTAAACCATTCTACCTTAAGAAATTGGATGTTCTTGCAGATAGTCATTGTGGGAGAAAACGTTTCATTTAAGTCCCAGATGAGGACCGGAAACTTGAAATCAGAGGAGCATCTGAAATCAAGTAATATTAGGTAGGATAAAAATTACAAGGGATTTCTTCATGTTTGTATTCCTTTTAGAGATGTATGTTAAAGTATGCATATTCTGTGAGCACTAATAGAAGAGTTAGAGACTTTGTGAAGCATTTGATATTGGCCAGGATGGGAGTGGGGAGTGCTAATTTTTTTTTTTAACTTATGTGGCTTCACGAGAACTTTGGCATATGTTTACTTTGTCATGAGCACTTATATCTTGTAGTTGAAGGAAATTTTTAAAACATTTACTAACGTAAATATAAGACATTTTTATGTTTATGTATGAGGTCTTTGAATATTTATGATAAGTGTAGGTACATGTGATCCGTTTTCTAGATTCTCCTTTAGTATGAAACTTCCTGTGTTTTGAGTTACATGTATAGCAGTTCATTTGAGTGCAGGGATCATCAGCTCTTTTTAGTTCTCTGTGTCTGCAGTCCAGCCTCCCAATGTGTATAGAAATAGGTAAATGATTGCATGCTAGGGAAGACCTCTCTAACCACATGGTGAATTAGAAACTGTCACTGCAGCTTGTAATGACAGTTACAGTGACAGAATGTGTGAAGGTATCTGATCTCAGAGATGGGACTTTTAAATGAGAAGTGATAGTTGCCTCTAAAAGTTGATACCCTGACGGTGACACCTATAGCCAATCCATTCCAGAAGACCTGCTGGAACCAGACTAAGCTCTGCCACTTTCTGTTTATGTCACTTTCAGCAAGTTATTTAACCACTCTGTGTCCTTGTTTCCTCATTAGCAAAATGAGGATAATCTTACTACTTAACCTGATAGATTTGTTTTGTGAATTAAAGATTTAATAATATATGAAAGCATGTAAACAGGACCTAGCAAATATTAAATGATCAAAGTACTATGAATTAGGCTGTTAATTCTTAACAGATGAGTTTAGTGTCTATCATCAATACCATGATATTACTGTATTTTGTAGGTTGCTTGATGTGTTATTAGGTCCAGTATTTAAAATGTATTTAAGTTATATCAAAACTAATGTTTGGAGAGAAGCAAAAAAGAAAATAACAAATTATTTTGCAGCTTTGACGTATCTACCTCTGGTTTCATTTTCTGTACATACTAAGAATATGGTCCTCATGACATGTAAAGTTTCTCTTTCTTTTGTCATTTAGCATTGTATGGTAGTAGATAACATAGGATTTTTGACGCCCATCTTGGAATGTTGTCTTCTTCAATCCTGTGTGCTGCTTCAGAAAGGATCCTATGTCAGAAACCAGATTAGCAAAACTAACTTGGTCATTGAAGTATTGGTGTTATTTTTTTTTTTAATTTTTTTTTTAACGTTTATTTATTTTTGAGACAGAGAGCATGAACGGGGGAGGGTCAGAGAGAGAGGGAGACACAGAATCTGAAACAGGCTCCAGGCTCTGAGCGGTCAGCACAGAGCCCGGCGCGGGGCTCGAACTCATGACCTGAGCTGAAGTTGGACGCTCAACCGACTGAGCCACCCAGGCGCCCCGAAGTATTGGTGTTATAATCAGAGTGCAGTCCTCCCTTTAGAGTTTTCACTTAGGTTCTTTTATGTAACTTACTGGTTGTCTTATTTACTTCTCATTTCTGAAAGGGAGTTTGTTTCCCTGTTTTACAGATGAAGAAATTGAAGTTTCTTGGAAAGAAGCTCCAGACCTAAGTCCTTTTTATTCTGTATCATTTTCCGTTGCATAAAATTGTTTTCTGTATGATGCACATTTTACCATTCATTAATTTAACAAAATTTTACTGAACAGCTATCGTATAACAGGCATTATTTTAGGTGTTAGAGATACAGCCCTGAACACTTATCTTCTTCCTCACTCCCACTGGCTCTTTCTGTAGTTGAACTGTAGGCATATATCTTTATCCCTGTACTCAACCATAGTGTATTGAAATCATCTGTATATGTCCTCATATCTTCCACTTTATACTGAGTTGCTTAGAAGTAGTACCTGCCATCATTAAGGCTATTGTCATTTTGACTATTTAGAGTAAAAATATTTACCTGTTTTAATTTGCGTTTACTAGTTGTATATGTTTTCATATTAATTTTTTTCATTGTGTCTAATCCATACATCTCTCATTACTTTTTCTCAACTCTTTTCTTTGCCTTTGGTAAGCCTCCCTTTCCTATTCATTTTGTAATTATCCTAAAGATTCACCATTCTCCTTAGTTTATCTCCCACTTACGTTCAGACACTGATCTCATCTCCTACTTTATCTCTGAAAGTGATGCAGTGTGTGTAGCTGTGAATTCTCTTGACATCGCCTCATCCCACACTACTCCCTTATTGTTCTGGCACATTTCTATCTAACCTTACATTCCTCCAGTTTCATCCTGCCTCCTTTTCAAAGACAGTCTGGCCTCCTGTCTTACTATTCACATTACCATTTCCTTCCATCTCTTCCAGAATTATCCTCTATCAGTTTTGTTCTCATTTTAAGTCTTCAACCTATTCCATTCTCCTAGCTTCATTTTTTCATTTTAAACATGTTTAAGGCCCTACTATTATAAAAAAGAAACTTGTCTTTACCATGGCTCTCTTCCCTTTTTCTTCACAGCTTAGCATTTTAAGAACTGACCTAAACTACTACTACTTATTTTTTCCTCAGCCCCCTGCAATTTGACATAGTCTCTTCTCTGACAGGGCTATTATTGACCTTTATTTCACCAAATCCAACCCACTTTCTAGTCCTTACAGTAAATCTGCCCCTTGAAAATGAGTGTAGCTCATTCTCTCTCTGACTTCACTTAGCATAATAACCTCTAGGTCTATCCATGTTGTCTCAGATGGCAAGATCTCATCCTTTTTTTGTGGCTGTATGATACTCCATTGTGTATACATGCTACATCTTCTTTATCCATTCATCTATTGATAGACACTTGGGTTGCTTCCTTTATCTTGGCTATTGTAAATAATGATTCAATAAACATAAGGATACATACATCTTTTCAGTTTAGTGTTTTAATTTTCTTTGTGTAAATACCCAGTAGGCATTATTGGATTATATGGTATTTCTATTTTTAATTTTTTGAGGATCCATATGATTTCACTTACATGTGGAATCCACAAAAACAAAACAAGCAAATAAATGAACGAAAAGCAGAATCAGACCTATCAATACAGAAAACAAACTTGGTTGCCAGAAAAAAAGGGGATGGAGGGCCAGGCAAAATAAATGGGTGAAGGGGAGAAGGAGATATAGGCTTCCAGTTAGGGAAAGATTAAGTCACAGGAATAAAAGGTATAGCGTAGGGAATATGGTCAGTGGTTTTGTAATAGCATTGTACAGTGATAGATGGTAGCTACAGTTGTGCTGAGTATAGTGTAACAAATAGAGTTGTTGAATCACTGCGTTGTACAACCTGAAACTAATGTAACCTTGTGTGTCAACTATACTCAAATTAAAAAATGAAGATTGAGAGCTAGATTCTCCCTTCTGCCATTCTGGGCAATTACATTTTTCTTATAGGTTTAACTACCATCAGTGTGCTGGTCACTCCCGCAGTGTATCCCTAGTCTTAATGGCTCCTCTGTGCTTGACAATCTCTAAGTTCCTGCTTATACCCCTTACTTTCTCATATATCCAGCTGTCCAAGCTAATAATCTGGGAATGATTTGGACTGTTTTCTCAGCTTTGTCTTTCCTTCTACTGACTTTATTAACAGGTATTTCTTGAGTCTAGGTTTTTCTGTTCCATCTGTATGGTCACTTCCTCCCTTCCAGACTTGCCCTTTTAAAATCCATCTTCATGGGGCGCCTGGGTGGCACAGTCGGTTAAGCGTCCGACTTCAGTCAGGTCACGATCTCGTGGTCCTTGAGTTCGAGCCCCGCGTCGGGCTCTGGGCTGATGGCTCAGAGCCTGGAGCCTGTTTTCGATTCTGTGTCTCCCTCTCTCTCTGCCCCTCCCCCGTTCATGCTCTGTCTCTCTCTGTCCCAAAAATAAATAAACGTTGAAAAAAAAATTAAAAAAAAAATAAAATCCATCTTCATGAATGTTGTGTAATCTTTTAAAAATGAAGTTCTGACAGTGGTGTGCTCCTGCTTAAAACTTGGCACTGGTGTCCTGTTGTTTAAAAGACAGAGGTCTGAGCTCCTTAACGTGTCATGTAAAGTCTCACAGTCTGCTGTCTGCCTTGGTTCACCAGTCATCTCCTGTATTTTCTTACCGTGTATTTTATGTTCTATGTTCCAGTCTCCCACCTTCACTGACTTAGCTATCTTTACTGTGTTATTTTCTCTGCCTGGAAGAACTTCTTATCCTTTGATGTTTCCAGAGAGGACTGGCCCTTAATCAAACTAGATACACAGTTTCAAATAATAGAATTTTAGGATAAATGTTGTAATGTAGAGCATTGGAATAATGTCAGGAGGCTTGAAAATTCATGACAAACTGTAAAGTGCCACAGAGAGAAAGCAAATTAGTGTTTTTGTTCCTTACTGAGACAAGCCCCTTTAGGAGCAGCATCTTCCCTAGATACCCTTTTCTATGTGAAATTCAAAAGTAGAGCAGTATGATTTACTTTTTATTAATCCTATGAGACTTGGTGATGTCTTAGAGATCTGTAGATTGTGTATTTGTGTGCTTGCATGTGTAGGCTCACACTTACCTTACAGTATCTGGCCTATTTTGTACAAATAATTATGATATGTAATTATGTAGATGGTTATAATTGATGAATACTGTTATTATTCCAAATACTCCTTAGTACTCTATGAAGATAAGCAAATATATTAACTTGAAATAAAACCTACCATGGCTTTTGTTTAAATTTCAAAAAAAAATATTTTAGCCTTCCCTCCCAAAACAAAAGAAGCTGATTCACTTTTCCTTAGCAACTGAGTTTGAAGATGTTGGCTTATTTGAAGATGAGTTTTAGAAGATGTTGGCTTATTTTCCTGTGTTCTGCTCATAAGAGAAACAGGGTTGGAAATTCAGGTCGAAGGACTCTTCCATTGTGTCTGCCCCTGATTTTGAGATATCTTATATTTTCAATCACAAATTTTAATATCGGTTCTTAACAAAGATTATCTTATTATATATGTTATCTTGCATTGTTATTGTAAGTACTATGTATAATCAAGGTGTTTGTTAAAGAAGATGGCCATCACTTTTAGAGTTTTCTTCTCTAACAACATTATAAAAAACATTGTAAGATGTTTAAGTATTGAAAGCCCCAGTTTTGTGGGCTATTTCTATTAAATATTACTTTTTTTTTTTTTTTCTGTGAAATCTTGTATAGGAGGAACTATGATGTAATGGTTAGGAGTTACCCTGTGGAACCAAAGTGATTGAGTTCAGATGCTGACTTAACCTTGGACGTGTTACTTAACCTCTATTTCTGTGGGCTTCTTCATCTATAAAGTGGGGGCAGTAATAGTACATAATACGGATTAAATAATTTATATAAAGCCCTTAGAACATTGTCTGACAATAATAAGTGCTATATATAGCGTTGGCTATTTCAGTACCTAGTGCATTGGAATACATTGAATGTATTTATAGATCTTGATGATCATGTAGTCTCCAGGAATATTGTTTCAGGTTGTTAGCTTTCAGTGCATTTGTTTATCACTGAATGTTTCAGATTTTATTCAGCCTTTTAATGACTTTTTCTTATTGCTTGGTAGAAGTGCTTACTTTCTCTTAGTAGAACGGACACAATGTATTCAGTATTTTGAAAGCTTTGTATTTTGTAAGTATTTAGTGGTGTTATTTTATTATTGAAGGAGTGATGATTTTTAATGTTTGAATTTTTGGTTCATTCATTGTTTTCATTAATTCTTTCTGCTTAAAGTAAGAATAAAAAGCAACTCGGAAACCAATTTGACAATAAATTTCATATATTAAAAATAAATAAATAAATAAATAAATAAATAAATAAAATAAACTCCAAAAAAAAAAAAAAAACAACTCATGTTGCCAGAGCCTTCTACCAAGAGAAAACATTTAAACACTCTCTCACTTTGTATAAGCATTGGCCATAAACTATATTAATGTTTAACATTGTTAGTCTTCAGCAAAACCAGTAGGTCAGTTGAGGTGTGGTAGCTTTCCCTAGTGAAGTAAAATAATCAAATGGCCAATTATGTTACCAGTCTTTATGAAAGCAGTTGGTATAAGATCACATCTATTGATTTGGTTTCTTACATACTATATGAAAAAAATAAAATTGTGTAAGGAGAAGATAGGGATTCCTCTTGTGAGATAATTCTCAGTTTAACCCTCTCTCCTGTCTAAATGGGTACTTTTGGTACACAGGAAAGAAGAAGAGTTAGTAGATAATAGTATATAAACCTAACAGGGTTTTTAAACAGTTTGCAGATTAAGGCCATCAAAAATATAGCATGGTCTCCACATAGTAACTTTACTGTTTGTTACATGAGACTGTATTTTTTAATGTAGTTCTCTTTGTGGCAAGATTACAACATTAATAAAAATAGATCTTTAAGGAAACTATTGATGATTCCTCATAGGGAAAAACTATTTGGCTTGAGAACTTAATAGATATTTTACTTCTTATTTTTTGATCAGGTACTCCCCAGAGCAGGAGATGCAAAGTTTACTGTAAAGAGGCCAGGTAATAAATATTTGAGACTTGGTGGGCCATGTGGTCATTGTCTCAACTACACAGCTCTGCCCTTGTAGCAGAAAGCAGCCATAGACAGTACATAAATGAATGGGCATGACTGTGTCCCAGTAAAGTTTATTTACAAAAAGAGATTCAGAGTAAAGGAAGGAATTTCACCCATAGTCTGACTGCTGTACTGGAATATAAATTTTACTTCTTGTGGTCTTTTTTATTAAAAATCTCAGGTAGAATTTTGTTTTCTATTTTAACAAATCTTTTAATTTAGGCGAGGTGACTTACATGTTAGTGTTTAGTTGACAGAGTCTATGTTAGCTTTTTATGTCACAGAATTTTTAAATTCTAACTTGAAAGAAGTAGAAATTACTGGACTTCAGAGTCAGAACTAAGTTTGTACTTAATTCTACCTAATTGCTTTGTGACTATGGGCAAATTGTTTCACATTTCAGAACTTCAGTTTCCTTGTTTATAGAAGAGGAGTAATACTCGACATCTTCAGGTTATTAGATTTTCCATTTAGCTATCTTTTCATCCATTCAATTTAGCAAGATTATTTTAGTCATTAATGTATCTCTTTCACAACTAATAGAGAACTGTGCACAGAATGAGCACCTCTTTACTCTTGTCATACTGAGGAACCAAAACTCCTGGGATTTCAAGATGCTTTAACATTTTTGTCAGACAATTTTTATCACGTTTTTGCACTTTTGTTAGTGCTTGAATTTTTAGTTTTACAGTTTCTCTTGGACAGATTGTAGTATATAAAAATATAAAGTAAAATTTTGATCTTTGTTTATCAGTGGAAGCCTGCTACCAGAATAGCTAGATTTTACATTAGACATTATTAGACTTAATTATCTTATTTTACAGCCTCTAAGAGAAACAGGCTGTTTGTAAATAGTTCCTGTAATATGCTCAATAAAATCTTTGAAAGAAAGTTGGTGTCCTCATTAGGCAGATGGTAGCATACTGAAATGATACTTACAAGCAGATCTTGCTTGAAATGAGAAAATAACCTTTAGACACATGATTCTTAAGTATAAGATATCTTGTGTATACTTGAGTGTAAACTTTTTAGCTAATGTCTGGAAGCATAGTAAAATGTATTTGTAACTTTGCAGGGACAGAATGAAAACACTGTTGAGTCTAGTAAAGATGCATATAATTAGCACTGGCTTTCTCGGTATAAGTTTCATAAATTAGTGCTCCGGTAGGATGTTGTATTTTTTGTTTGTGTGTGTGTGTGTGTGTGTGTGTGTGTGTGTGTGTGTGTGTGTGTTTTGGAAGAGTGTGTTCTTTTGACATGGGTAGAATAGGATATATGGCATTCTTCTTTTTTAAGTTTTTAATTCTATAGTTAACAATCTATAGATTGTTACATTAGTTTCAGGTGTACCATATAGTGACTCAGTAATTCTATACGTTACTCAGTGCTCATCATGATAAGTGTTCTCTTAATCACCTATTTTACCCTTCCCCCCACCCACCTTCCCTCTGGTAACCATCTGTTTGTTTTCTATAGTTACCAGTCTGTTTCTTGGTTTGTCTGTCTCTTTTTTCTTTGCTCATTTGTTTTTGTTTTTTAAATTCTACATATAAGTGAACTCATATGGTATTTGTCTTTCTTACTTTTCTTAGCATTATACTCTCTGGCTCCATCCATGTTTTTGCAAATGGCATGATTTCATTCTTTTTATGGCTGAATACTATTCCATTATACATTATATTATACCACATTTTCTTTCTCCGTTCATCTATCAGTGGACATTTGGACTTCTTCCATAATTTGGCTATTGTAAATAATGCTGCAGTAAACAGAGGGGTGCATTGTATCCCTTTGAATTTGTATTTTTGTATTTTGGGGGGTAAATACCCAATAATGTGATTACTGGATCATAGGGTAGTTCTTTTTTTAACTTTTGGAGGAACCAACAAACTGTTTTCCACAGTGGCTGCACCAGTTTGTATTCCCACCAACAGTGCAAGAGGATTCCTTTTTCTCCACATCCTCACCAACACTGGTTATTTCTTGTGGGTTTTTTTTTTAATTTTTTTTTTTTTTATGTTTATTCATTTTTGAAAGACAGAGACAGAGCACAAGCGGGTGGGGCGGAGAGTGGGGGAGGTATGCAGAATCTGAAGCAGGCTCCAGGCTCTGAGCTGTCAGCACAGAGCCCGACACGGGGCTCAAACTCACGAACCATGAGATCATGACCTGAGCCGAAGTCAGATGCTCAACCGACTGAGCCACCCAGGCACCCCTCTTGTGGTTTTTTTTTTTTAAAGTTTATTTATTTTGAGAGAAACAGACACGAGTGAGGGAGAGGGAGAGAGAGAATCCCAAGCAAGCTCCATGCTGCTAGCACAGACCCCAACACAGGGCCCAGACTCACGAAACTTCAAGTTCTTGACCTGAGCTGAAACCAAGAGTCGGATGCTTAACTGACTGAGCCACCCAGGTGCACCAGTTTGTGTTTTTCATTTTAGCCATTCTTTTTTTTTTTTTTTAAGAAATTTATTTATTTATTTATTTATTTAATGTAATTTCTTGTCAAATTGGCTTCCATACAACACCCAGTGCTCATCCCAACAAGTGCCCTCTTATTTTAGCCATTCTGAAAGGTGTGAGGTAATAACCTCATTGTAGTTTTGGTTTGCATCAATGTTGAACATCTTTTTTTGTTTTGTTTTTGAGTTTATTTATTTTGGGAGAGACAGAGAAAGAGAGAGAGCATACAAGTTGGGGAGGAACAGAGAAAGGGAAAGAGAGAATCCCAAGCAGGCTGTGCACTGTCAGCACAGAACCCAGTGCAGAACTCGAAATCATGAACCATGAGATCATGACCTGAGCCAAAATCAAGAGTCAGACGCTTAACCATCTGAGCCACCTAGATGCACCAGTGTTGACATCTTTTCATGTGTCTTTTGTCCATCTCTATGTCTTCTTTGGAGAAATGTCTGTTCATGCCTTCTGTCCATTTTTAAATTGGATGATTTGTGTTTCTGGTGTTGAGTTGTTTATGTTCTTTTTATATTTTGGATACTAACCCTTTATCAGACATGACATTTGGAAATATCTCCTCCCAATCGGTAGTTTGTCTTTTAGTTTAGGTTTTTTTTTGTTTTTTTTTTTTGTGTGTGTGTGTGTATTGTTTCCTCCGCTGTGCAGAAGCTTTTTGTTTTGATGTGTCCCAATAGTTTATTTTTGCTTTTATTTCCCTTTCCTTAGGAGCTATATCTAGAAAATGTTGCTATGGGTGATGTTGGAGAAATGACTACTTGTGCTGTCTTCTAGGATTTTTATGGTTTCAGGTCTCAACATTTAGGTCTTTAGTCTAATTTTGACCTTATTTTGTGTATGGTGTAAGAAAGTGATCCAGCTCCATTTTTTTGGAGCTGGTGTTTCCCAACACCATTTTTTTCCCCATTGTATAGTTTTTCCTCCTTTGTTGAAGATTAATTGACCATATAATTGTGGGTTTATTTCTGGGTTTTCTATTCTACTCCATTGATCTGTGTCTGTTTATGTGTCAGTGCCATACTTTTTTGATTACTGCAACTTTCTGTAGTATATCTTGAAATCTGGAATTTTACTTTTCTTTTTCAAGATTGCTTTGGCTATTTGGGGTCTTTTGTGGTTCCATATACATTTTAGGATTGTTCTAGTTCTGTGAAAAATACTGTTGGTATTTTGGTGGGGCCCGCATTAAATCTGTAGATTGCTTTGGGTAGTTTAGATGTTTTAACATATTTGTTCTTCCAATCCATGAGCATGTGTCTTTCCATTTCTTTGTGTCATCTTCAATTTCTTTCATTAATGTTTTATAGTTTTCAGAGTATAGGTTTTTTACCTCTGTGGTTAAGTTTATTTGTAGGTATTTTGTTGCTTTCGGTGCAGTTGTAAATGGATTGTTTTCTTAATTTCTCTTTCTGCTGCTTCATTATTAGTGTACAGAAATAAAATAGATTTCTGTATTAGTGACTTTGTATCCTGTGACTTTACTGAATTCATTTATCAGTTCTAGTAGTTTTTGGTGGAGCCTTTAAGGTTTCTATACACAGTATCATGTCATCTGTAATAGTGCAAGTTTTACTTCTTCCTTACCGATTTGGATGCCTTTTATTTCTTTTTATTGTCTGATTGCTGTGGCTAGGTCTTCCAGTAGTACTATGTTGAATAGAAGTGGTGAGAGTGGACATCCTTGTCTTGTTCCTGACCTTAGGGGGAACACTCTCGTTTTTTTCCCCATTAAGTATGATGTTCAGCCTTTATTATGGCCTTTGTTGAGGTATGTTCCCTCAAAACCTGTTTTTTTGTTGAGGGTTTTTATCATGAATGGATATTGTACTTCGTCAGATGCATTTTCTTTATCTGTTGAAATGATCATATGGTATGTATCCTTTCTCTTATTGATGTGATGTATCAGATTGATTTGCAAATATCAAACCACCCTTGCATCCTGGGAATAAATCCTACTTGATCATGATGAATGATTTTTTTAATGTATTGTTGGATGTATTTTTTTAATGTATTGTTGGTTTGCTAGTATTTTGTTGAGGATTCTTGCATCATATTCATCAGATACTGGCCTGTAGTTCTCTCTCTCTCTCTCTCTTTTTTTTTTTTTTTTTTATGGTGTCTTTATCTGGTTTTGGTATCAGGAATGAAGAGAATGAGTGGATTTTGGAAGTTTTCCTTCTTGTACTTTTTGGAATGGTTTGAGAAGAATAGGTGTTAGATCTTCTTTAAATGTTTGGTAGAATTCCCCTGTGAAGTCTTAAGGTCCTGGACTTTTGTTTTTTGGGAGTTTTTTGATTACTGATTCAGTTTCTTTGCTGGTAATCTCAGTCTGTTCAAATTTTCTATTTCTTCCTGCTTCAGTTTTGGTAGGTTATATGTTTCCAGGAATTATATCTGTTTCTTCTCAGTTGTCCAGTATTGTTGGCATATAATTGTATTTCTGTGGTATTGGTTAATTCTCTTCTTTCACTAGTGATTTTGCTTTCTTTCTTTTCTTTCTTTCTTTCTTTCTTTCTTTCTTTCATGAGTCTAGCTAGAGGTTTATCAATTTTGTTGATCTTTTCAAAGAACCATCTCCTGGTTTCATTGGTCTGTTCTGTTTTTTTAGTTTATATCATTTCTGTTCTACTCTTTATTATTTCTTTCCTTCTCCTGGTTTTGTTGTTCTTTTTCTACTTCCTTTAGCTTTAAGGCTAGTTGTTTATTTTAGTTTCTACATATCATTTCTGATCTACTCTTTATTATTTCCTTCCTTCTCATGCTTTTGGGTTTTGTTGTACTTTTTCTGGTTCCTTTCGGTTTACAGTTAGATTGCTTATTTGAGACTTTTCTTGTTTCTTGAGGTAGGCCTGTATTGCTATAAATTTCCCTCTTAGGACTGCTTTGGCTGCATCCCAAAGATTTTGGATCATTGTATTTTCATTTGTTTCCATGAAAATTTTTAATTTCTTTGTTTTCTTGGTTGACCCATTTATTGTTTAGTAGCATGTTTTTTTAATTTCCATGTATTTGTGCTCTTTCCAGATTTTTTCTTGTGGTTGATTTCTAGTTTCATAGTGTTATGATCAGAAAAGATGCATGGTATGACTTTGATCTTTTTGAATTTGTTAAGATTTGTTATATGGCCTAATATGTGATCTCCTCTGGAGAATGTTCCATGTGCCCATGAAAAAAATGTGTATTCTGCTATATTAGGCTGGAATATTCTGAATATATCTGTTAAATCCATCTGGTCCACTGTATCATTCAAAGCCACTATTTCCTTGCTGATTTTTTGGTTGGATGATCTGTCCACTGATGTTAAGTGTTAAAGCCCCCTACTATTATTGTATTAACTGTTTTATGTATTTGAGTGCTTACATGTTGGGTGCATAAATATTTACAATTGTGTTACCTTGTTAGATTGTCTCCTTTATTATTATATAGTGTCATTCTCTGTTACAGTCTTTGTTTTAAAGTCTGTTTTGTCTGCTTTAAGTATTGCTACTCTGGCATTCTTTTGACAGCCATTTGCATGACGTTTCTCCATCCCTGTGCTTTCAGTCTGCAGGTGTCTTTCGGTCTGAAATTAGTCTCTTAAATGCAGCATATAGATGGGCCTTGCTCTTTTTATCCACCCTGTTACCCTGTGACTTTTGATGGGAGCATTTAGTTTGTTTACATCAAAGTAATTATTGTTATATAAGTATTTATTGCCATTTTGTTAGTTGTTTTGTGGTGGTTTTGTAGTTGTTCTCTGATCGTTTCTTCTCTTGTTCTCTTTTGTGATTTGCTGGCTTTCTTTAGTGATATACTCAGATTCCTTTCTCTTTGTTACTTGCATATCTATTACTGGTTTTTGATTTGTGGTTGACATTAGGTTTGTATATAACATTGTTTGCAGGATATTTGGTATTTTTTATTACATTTTATAATCTTAGGTTTTAATGGTATAAGCCAACAAGCCTTGTGAACATAGTTTGTTTTTTTAGTTGCAAAAGTTTAACACCCAAAGTAAACAATGGAGCTAGGTAATATGAATAATGGGATTTGATGTGATGTTACAGTTGAGGATGAAGTTTAGCTATTTATTTTTATTATTCATTTATACTGATAGTTCCTATATGGCTTGTGGTTACCTGTATAACACCGGTTATGATTCTGTCTGAAAACTTAATTTAGAAAAAATAAATATTTTTTAAAAGCTAAGAAAATGAAAAGGTTCACATTATGTTTTGATGAAACTAAAACTCACAGCTGATATTAAATAACTAATATTTACAGTAAAAATTTTAGAACCTCTGTGTATTCTCTAGCTTTTATGTTCAAGTTTGTTTTTAGAAATGGAAATCTCATTAGTTTATATACATAACTTTTTAGAATATATGAACATGATTTATCCTTTTTCCTTTCTTCACTTAAAAGATCTTTATTGAATGCCTACTGATTGCTAGGTGCTGTGCTAATAGGCATAGGGGTTGTGACGGTGAGCATTCTTAAAATCTGTGATATCTACTGTGTAGAAAAAAATAAGTGCTTTGAGAGTATAAAATGGGAATATCCTTCATCTAAGTAAGATTTCTTGAGAAAGTTATGTTTCTGAGACAAAGTATGAGTAATAATTAACCAGACAAAAGGGGAAGAGGTATTCCTAGCAAAGGGACTCTTCTTTACAAAGGTGCTGTGTATGAAGGGAGCAGAGCACATTGGAGAAACCAGAAATCCGGTAACTAGAGCACAGAGATCAAGGAAAAGAGAGAATAATGGTAGAAGCAGTGTGCAGACTCTAATTTTTGGAGTGCAGAGAACTTTGTGGGACACTTTAGTAAAGATTTTAGTTTTTACTCTAAGAGCAGTGGGGAAATCATTAAAGCTTTTGAATGGGACTGTTGGTATGGTCAGAATTTGCATTTTGACAAGATCCACCAGACAGCAGTGGGAGAACAGAATGAAATAGGGCAAGAGTGAAATGGAGAAAACAGTTTGGTGGCTTTGCATTAGTTCCAGCAAGGGATGGTTCATAACTTGAATGTGAGTGGATGAAGAGGAAGTAAAGGGAAATCCACACATTCAAGATACATTTAGTTGGTAGAATTCTCTGGAGTTGATAGATTACCAGGGATTGGGGAGAAAGTTGTCACAGGTGACTTTGAGGTAACTGCCTTTCACAATTGGAAAGCAGTGATACATTTGGTAGGGCAAAAAACACTAGAAAGAGAACCAGGAATGGGGGTGGGAATGGGTCATGAGTTCAGTTTTGGACCTCTTGATTACAGGCAACTCTTGAAAAATTTGAGAGAGGAAAGAAGCCACAGCCAGAGGAGGAGAATGCAGGACAGAAGATTTTAGAACTGTGACAGACTTGAGCGTGTTTAAAATACTGAAGAAAAGGAAGGATCCAATATAGAGAGAAGTTTCAAAATTATTGAAGGAGGAAGGGGGTAATTAAGGGAGGAGAAGTTCTTATTAAAGTCTAGAAAGAGCCTACTCAAGTGGAATTACTGGTCTTAAATAAGAGATGCAGCGCCTCTTGTGTTTTAACAGGAGAGAGAAAGAAGAGGGTTGTGTGAACGTAATGTTTAGTAACTGGGCATTGTTTTTCCTGAGATGGGGCTGCTGGCCTTTACTGAAAGGGGTCGGCCTCAGGAAGGAGGCAAAATCCATGTCTGAGGAAAGTGGGAATTTTGAGATAGTTATAGTGGTTAGTGAATTGAGAAACATAGGATTTCCTGGCTGCATTGAGGGAAAATTTTTTGTTTAATGAGTATCATTTAATATTATCTTAAATACATTTGGAAAACCACAAGAATGTGAGCTCATAGAATTCATGGTGACCCTGTATACTTTTAAGTTATGGCATCAGTTTGCCAAAACCTAGTGCTACCCTGGATAATAAAGTAGGGACACTATTTGCAGTGTCACAAATAGAGGTGCTATACATCTTGATGTAGTATATGATTTCACCTAACTTTTAGGTTTTAGTGTTACTTACGTTGAGTAGGCCTAGTTTGTTTCTAACTGATGTTCTTTTTTCCCTTTTTTTTAGGCAGGCAGAAGTCCTGAAGGCTGACATGACAGGTACTGGCTGGCTCATTTGGTTTTCACAGCTTATTTTATATACCATTAATGGAATTAAGGGAAGGGTCTCATCTTTCCTATGTTACTTGTTGCACTGTCCTAGTTGCCAAAAGGGATGATGACTTAAAATTTGCTTTAAATAATTACTGTTTTTGAACTTTGAATTCTTTTTTTTTTTTTTATGTTTATGTATTTATTTTGAGAGAAGGAGAGAACACGCACGTGTGAGCCAGCAGGAAAGGGGCAGTGAGAGAAGAAGAGAGAGAATCTTAAGCAGGCTCTGTGCTGACAGCTCCCCCAGTGTGGGGCTTGAACCCATGAACCATGAGATCATGACCTGAGCTGAAATCAAGACACTTGACCAACTGAGCCATCCAGGCACCCCTGAACTTTGAATTCTTACTTAGATGGTTAAGAATTTTATATAATCTGTGCTACATTGTATTGAATATTACCTAATTTAATGCATATAACCATTTAATTTTTATGAACTATTTGTCATCAATTTAAGACATAGAAGAAAGAATTCATATACCATATAAATAAAAATACCTTATGGTATTAAGTTCATGTCTTCCTGTTGATAATTCTCCAAACTTGAATAGTAAGTAAACCTTGAGAAAAAATATTTGTAGGAAAACTGTACTAAAAGTCCTTGAAATTGACTGAACTGCCTTGCCACCTTTCTTTTCTCCCTTTTTTTGTTTTGAATAGCCAGGGTATTTTTGAAAGAAGAACTGAAAGTCCCTAGAAGGAGCAGATGATTTTAACTCCAAAATTAGGAAATATATGGCACTATGTAGTGATCAGTATGCTCTCTATAGCAGCATATGCTGTTCTAAAGTATAAAAAGAGATAATGTGATAATGAATCTCATTCTAATTTTTGAGGACTTTAGTTCTGCAGTGAAATCCACAAAGAGTTAAACTGTTACAACCAGCATTCTGGCCAGACTTTACAATCAAGAGGAAATTAAGACTCTTTAGATGTCTTTTTCTCAACATTGCAGGCCAGTGTTAATGTTGATGCTAATGTTTTAAGAATGTGGTAATATCATCATCATCTTCTTAAGATAAAAAGAAAAATGCTAAAAACACTTTTTACAAGTATACTTAGTATAGCACCTCAGTTCTTCCCCATTATTAACATAACTGTCGTCATCTTCCTTACTACGGATATTGGTGTCAGCTCTGAGGCACTATATTATGCTTTTGTCATGGTAGGCATAATCTCCATTATGTGACCAAAATTGTGCATGGAGTGATGTTAGGCTGACTATACCTTTTACTTTTTCTTAAGTATTGAATACCCTCAGGAAGTAGGGTTAGGGTTTGGCTTTTATAGGGGACATTTGGCTGCCTAGAAACATTAAGATATGAAGTAATTTAAATGGTAGTCTGTCTGATAAAACAGAGTTAGTGATCCCTTATAATCCTTACCTTGCCATCGATGAATTGAAACAAGACTGAATAAATCTATAAATCTATTTAGCCCTAAAACCTAATAAGGGACCAAGAAGCTGATACTACATCCTGTTTTGTTTTGTTTTGTTTTGTTTTGTTTTGTTTTTAGTCACAAACTCTTGTGAGGATTAACTCAGGAGATTTTATTTGCAGACCTAGAGAAGAGTAAAGATTATGCCATTGTGTCCCAGTAAAATATCAAATGTAATCAGAAGCCTAATTGAAAAGTCTTTTATTAAGTTCTTCTATTGGGGCAGATCACTGTCAGTTATTGCACTCATAAGCCTAGTAATCAGAAAGGCTAATGTGTCTTTCAGGACTCTGGCAGACAGTACGGCCCCAACTGAGTATTACATTTTGTCATAGCCTGACTTCCTGATTTCATCTTTCACCCAATCTCTCATTTGGCCTCTTGAGCAGCTTAATCATCATGTGCTGCAAATTCTCATTTATGTTAAATGGCAAGTATGGATTGCTCACAAAAGTTTCTTGGCAAGCAATTTATCAATCATTAAAATAACCCTTACTGTTATGGCTTTATCGGGTTGACATTATATAGAGTAGGAATAACAGCAGAATGCGCAAACAGCTGCTGGATTGTGAACAGACGTGAAGATTCTGTAAGGACAGTTGAGAATGATTCAGAATAAAAAGAAAAAAGCTGCTCTGGACAGAGATACACTTATGAGAGTAAACAGACCATCTTGGCAGTTCATCATTTCAAATGGGGGGACTTTTGTGGCATATGGCTTCCTGTGATATGAATACGTAGAAATCCAAACTAAAGCAAAGGGTGCACCATTCGGGTTTTTTTTTTGTTTTTTAGCCTTTTTCATGGTGTTATTTCAAAGCTAAAAGACAAATACACAAGCATTTTGAACCAGATTCAGTCATTAGCCTGAAGGTGAGAGTCGTTTTAAAATGTAGTAGTATAGGGGCGCCTGGGTGGCGCAGTCGGTTAAGCGTCCGACTTCAGCCAGGTCACGATCTCGCGGTCCGGGAGTTCGAGCCCCGCGTCGGGCTCTGGGCTGATGGCTCAGAGCCTGGAGCATGTTTCCGATTCTGTGTCTCCCTCTCTCTCTGCCCCTCCCCCGTTCATGCTCTGTCTCTCTCTGTCCCAAAAAATAAATAAACGTTGAAAAAAAAAAAAAAAAAAAAATTTAAAAAAAAAAAAATAAAATGTAGTAGTATAAAATTTCTGCAGCAATCTATGGTATGAAGCAGGTTTTTGCTTTGGGGAGTGGAGAGGGAAGGAGTCATTGGTGTAGTATAATGGTTTTAACTCTGTTTTTCTATATATCTGCTGTTTTTTTTTGTTTGTTTGTTTGTTTGTTTTGTTACTCAGATTCTAAGCTGGGTCCAGCTGAGGTCTGGACATCCAGGCAGGCTCTGCAGGACCTGTACCAGAAAATGCTAGTTACTGATTTGGAATACGCTTTAGACAAGAAAGTAGAACAGGATCTGTAAGTACTATCATTTGGGATGTCCCTGTAAGATCAAGAGTCTCACCAAGACTTTAGAATAAAAAACAATTTGGTTGTTTCTTCTTAACCTGTCTCAGAGTAAGGTCTTTCAATGAAAACAAAAAATTCTAGTACTTGTGATTTTTTTTGAACAGAATATTTGACCATTGTTATTACTTCAGATAGTCTTAGGCAGCAAGAGGAGAATGCTTGAAGTTGAGTCTTATTCAGGTCTTTGGGGTATATCATAAAAACAAATCTATGTATATTTCAAGTACTAAGAGACAGTGTTTGGATTCTCTGTATGTGTTCAGTCCTGCATTTAAACCATGACTAAAAAAGAAATTCAACAGTAAACTTTAGATAAATCTTCTTTGGTGAATGTGATTCTATAAATTTCTCCCAAAGGAAAATGTGTTTGCATTGTAAGGGAACTTCTTCCTTTTATAAAATAAGTAGGTATTTCCTCCCCCCCCCCCAATAAAACTAAAGAAAGATTTTGTATATTTAGGCTATTCCACTTGTTCTTTCTATGAGAGGTGAAATGACAGATGACCAGATTCCCAAGTGAGTAAATAAATGCCTTTTGTGGAGGGCCTTGCCTTATAAATTGGATCAAGGATATTAGCCTGATGAAATATTAAGAATCAGTTAAGAATATTCTATTTAGTAATGCCTAGTACCCTAAGTTGTGGTGAAGATTAGTTTTTCCTATATTGTTCACCTTTCTTAGATACTTTATATTTTTAGGAGTTCTAGTAGTAAAAGAGCTTAATCACAGCCACTCAGAATCCGTATCTATGATATTAGAGGCAAGGATAAAATGTCATCAAAAATACTGAGGGAGCAATTGTCCTCATGAAGCATTAAAAACGCAAGTGCTCTAGTGTCTCAAAAGTTGACATTGATAAAGAATTAGGTACTTTCCAGGTAGGTTGTAGACCTTTCATCTGTGTTTGCTTCCTTTAATCAAGCCAGTAATAATCTCCCTCCATCCTATTTCTGTTTTCCCCACCCCCCACTGTGGTTTCCAAGTTAAGGAATGACTGTATTTCACCCTAACTGAATCTAAAATGATTCTTTACACAGCTTGATTCAAGAAAAACATTTTATAATAGAATTTTGATATGCCATATTTCAGCACTGTGTTTTTTCCTATTTTAAATAGCCAAAATTGAAATATCAAAAAATGAACTTATCTTTCAAGCTGTGAAGAAAACATTAACCCCAAGAGAAATAAAGAAAGCATTAAAAAGAATTAGAACAGAGTGCTGTGGGAAATAGATTTTATGGAAATAAGAGATATGGCTTAATATTGAAAAAGAAATTTTCCCCTTATACCTGTCAATAAGGATATACTCAGTCATTTCTTGGCACAGTGTATATGGCAGTTTGTTGATAGCTTACTTTTACTTTGGTCTTGCGACTGTAGTTCTTGTTTTGTACTGGGATTCCTAAATAGGCTTTAACTATAGTAGTTCTAAAAGATTAATAACTGAAGCCACAGTCTGATTATTCGAACATTTGGTAAGTGTTTACTAAGGTCGGTTGGATTCTATTGCATGTCTGGTCTTGCTCAAAGAGGAGCATAAAGTTATTTAAATAAGTGAGTAACTTTAATGCAGGTTTACTGTCTAGTGTGTTATAATTATAACAAACAGTTCTTTCTTGTTCTCAGGGGGACCAGTGTCTGCCCAGTGAGTCACTGCTATACCAAATAGAATTACATTTTGTTTTCAGCTGGAATCATGCCTTTAAGAATCAGATCACAACACTACAAGGCCAGGCAAAGAATCGAGCAAACCCGAATCGGAGTGAAGTTCAGGCAAACCTATCTCTGTTCCTAGAGGCAGCTAGTGGCTTCTATACTCAGGTGAGTTCTGCATTGTATATCAGTTCTCCTAGTCATGAATGTTCTTTATACACATCTTGTTTAATAAGTACTTTTTGTTATGATTATGGGGGCATCCAGGAGTTGATCACCTATAATCCCTCAAGTGAATAAAAATATCCCAGATTGTTGACCATAAGACCTTTAAAACAAAAAAGATTCAATCAAAAAAGGTTTATGGGGCTCCTGGGTGGCTCAGTCGGTTAAGTGTCCTACTTCGGCTCAGGTCATGATCTCGCGGTTTGTGAGCTCGAGCGCCGCGTCAGGCTCTGCGCTGACAGCTCGGAGCCTGGAGCCTGCTTCTGGTTCTTTGTCTCCCTATCTCTCTGCTCCTCGTCTGTTCATGCTCTGTTTCTCTTTCTCTCAAAAATAAATAAACATTAAAAAAAATTTTTTTTTTAAGTTTATGTTTTGGCTTAAAGTTTGGAGATATAATTGTGTGAGTAGAAAAAGGGTCATGAGAGCCATATCTTAGTGAAACAGCAAAAGTAGTCTGTTATAAGTGGTATTAGAGCAAATGTGAATTTATGGGTATGGGTATAGTTCATTGTGAAAGTAACAGCTGTGTTGTGCCAGGTAAGAAATAGTCAAAATTTGTGATATCAAGTGAGTTTTCATAGTATTAATGTGTTTATAAAGTAGAATTTATCTGAAGCTTTAAATGCTGTTAAGCTACCTAAGAAATGAAGTAAATTTTCCTCCATTTTAATAATAAAATGATTACTTTATTATTTTAGTGATTTATCATCCTCAGAGACTTATCTTGTGCTTGGTTACATGCTGATAAAACTTCTAAACCAGGCGGGTTAAACAGTACATAAATCTTCTTTCCGAACAATGAATTTTCTTTAAACAGAATATTTTAGAAAACTTCATCTCATCCATTTGTAGTAGCATTCATAATTAATAGAATGTGTATAAACTCTCAGAATGGCGAGACACAGTTTTGAAGATCTTAGACTAAAAGAAATCTTTGGCCATTCTCTCTGTGCTTGCTGCTTGACCGTTGCTACCTGTATTTCGGCTCCATTTTGGTTTTACCATGTCTCGGAATGAAGGAAAAGGAAAGGCTGTGTTGGAAGTTGTCACATAGTTAACTATCATCTTACAGAGATTATTTGTTTTACTTAGACTAAAACATTCTTCACAGTTGATCATTGAAAGAACTAAAGTATGGTTCTTCTTTTCAAAATTAATTTTTAAATGGATGCCAACTTCTAGCAGTAGAAGTTGGTACTTCTGGAGAGAGGGATTGCAGTGTGCCACTAACTAGTCCTTAAGACAGATGTTAAAGATTAATTCATTCCACAAGTTGGCTTTTAAAAGCCTACTGTTCTAAGGCACACTACAGATACTGAGGATATGAAGGGAAAAGAGATAGTCTTTTCCTTTTTTTAAGGGAATATCTAGTCTAAATGAAGAGATGGATACATTAATAGATATTCCTTTTTGCTTTCTAATTATAAAAATAATGCATACTAGTTTTAAGAAATTTGGAAATTACACAGAAAAAGATTTAATTCTGTTCAGGATAAATTACTACTTTAATATATATTCTTCTGATGCTTTAATAATTTTGTACATAGTTGTACATATCCAGTATTATATCTACTTTATAAACATGTAAGTTTTCCCTTGTATTGTCATGCAGTTTGATAAGCATTTTCTCTAATATTGGATTATTTGATGATGACAATTCTTCACTGGATGATGAATAAAATCATTGGATAATCAAGTTATAAAACTATTAACATACATTGTTATTTCCCAGGAGATTATCATTTATATTTTTATATTTCCATCAGCAGTGTATGTAAGTGTCCATCTTTTTTTTTTTTTTAATTTTTATTTATTTTTGAGAGAGAGAGACAGAGCGCAAGTGGGGGAGGGGCAGAGAGAAAGGGAGACACAGAATCTGAAGCAGGCTCCAGGCTCCACGCTGTCCGCACAAAGCCTAACACGGGGCTTGAACTCACAAGCTGCAAGATCATGACCTGAGCTGAAGTCGGACACTTAACTGGCTGAGCCACACAGGCGCCCCTGCAAAAGTATCTATCTTGATGCATGCTTGCCAGCGTTAAGTGTTTTCAGTAAAAGTGAATGCGTGATTAAATGAGTAACTTACACTTATTAGATGGAAAATAATTTTTCTTTTAAAATATAATGTTTGGGTTATTAGTATTGAACTGCATTCCTATTTTATTAGATATTTGTATTTTGTATAAGTCATTGTTTACTTTTCCTACTCATCATTTGGATCCTATTGTTTTCATGGTGATTTGTCTGATTTATACTGAAAGATACTAATTTTTTCCATTATTTTTGGCAGATATCTTTTTCTCAAGTTTCTTCTTTTGTTCTTTCATTTAATTCAGAGTTTCCTAATGTTACCAGGTTCTTTTTTTTTTTTTTTGAATATAGTTTTTTTTGTTTGTTTTGTTTTGTTTTGTTTTTGTCCATAGGTCAGTGGAAGGAGTGTGAGCAGGGGAGGGGCTGAGAGGGTGGGGGAGAGAAAATCCCAGGCAGGCTCAACGCAGGGCTTGAACTCAAAATTGTGAGATCATGACCTCGGCCAAAATCAAGAGTCAGACACTTAACCATCTAAGCCACCCAGATCAGTGGATATTTAGTAAGGACAATAATATTTATATTTAAAGGAACAAATAGATATTATAATTCAAATCTCAATATTTGAAAATTAGCACCAATATCTTATAATAATGATTAAATTATGACATCTGTAAAATGCAAATTTATGAAACTATTATAAGTTGATGTTTATGAAGATCTTTTAAGATGATGAAAAGATCGTGTTATTGAATTACAGTTTGACTGGATATGTTAATCGAGGAATCTCAGCTCAGAGTATTAACAAAAGTGTTATCCCCTACCCCGCCATCACTACTTTCATGTATGCTTTGTTGAATTCCAGATTTCTACCATAACTTCTTAGAAAGATTTCATAACATTCTGGTTGCTTTTAGATTTTTGAAATATAGTCTAGTTTTAAAACTCTAGTCTGATTCAAATCTGTATTCCTTCCTCTCCCTATGTAGTAGAAAGTGGAATTTTGAATGAACACAGCTGAAGTGTAGGGGGAGCAGTAGGGACCCCGAGCAGCTGGGCATGGTGGAAGAGAGGGAAGGAGTCCATATGCTACAATACATTTTTATTATAGTTATTATACAGATTGGTTAATCACCTAGAATCATGATTTTTAACCTTTTTTATGATGCAATGTAACACATTTCCAAAGTTTTAATTGCACCTTGATAAATCTGCAAGGAAGGAAAACAAGAATCATTTTTATTGAGGGAGTATGGTAATTGTAAACAAAATTTTATAGGCAGATAAATAAAATCAAATTATTTTATAATGAAAAATATATGGCTAATCTAATTTTGAAAACCATTTTTTCCATTTTTATAATAAGCATTGATTTTCTCCACCAGCATTCCTTAGGCAGTGGTTGAACAATTAAAACAATTGTAGAATGAGCGTTAATAAACTTTTTCATATATTAACATTAATAGGATATTTTACTTGCATTTTTATGTTGTCTTCGTTTGATAATTGAAACAGTTAATAGTGTTGCTAACAATAATGTTTTATACATCTTTCTTGATTACACATAGTACAGATTAAGCTATGAGACTGAGGGTGTAGACCAAATCCACGTCATCATACAATCTTCTAGGCCATGATGAGTTTTGAATTTTAATCTTTTAAGTGTAGTTGTGAGCCTTTGGAGAGGAGGCAGGGACGTAACATGATAAAGTTCGCATTTTTAAAAGATTATCCTGGCAGGGGGCTCCTGGGTGACTCAATTGGTTGAGTGTCTGAGTCTAGCTTAGGTCGTGCTCTTGCGGCTAGTGAGTTCGAGCCCTGTGTTGGGCTCTGTGCTGACAGCTCAGAGCCTGGAGCCTGCTTCAGATTGTGTGTCTCCCTCTCTGTCTACCCCTTCCCCGCTCAGGCTCGCTCTCTCTCTCTCGCTCTTGCTCTCTCTCTTTCTGTCAAAAATAAATAAACATTAAAAAAAAGTAATAAAAAAAAAAAGATTATCCTGGCTGTTGTATGGAGAATGTTGTATGGGGGTTAGGAATGGAAGCTAATTAGGATGCTACTGTGGTAATAGAAAAAAAGTGATGGATTTTTGAAGATTAACCAATAGACTTGATCATGGATTGGACTGGATATGTGGAATCAAGATAGGGGAGGAGTCAAAGATGACTTCAGTTATCATCAGATTGAGCAGCTAGTTGACTAGTTGTACCATTTACCGAGATGGAGAATACTGAAGAGAAAACATCTCTGTCCGTGTTAAATTAGATAGCCTATTTGACATCTGAGTGCAAATGTCATATAGGTAATTGGATAAATAAGCTTGGATCCCAGTAAAAAGGTCAGGGCCATAGTAAATTTTACGATTACAATGAAGAACTCTGCCTTAGTCAGACATTAGTGTTTGGTATTTAAAACCATAGAGCTAGGTGAGAACAGGTCAGCACAAGAGGAGCCACCACTGCAGTAGTAGAAAATCAGAGCGGTGACTTGGAAGCCAAGAGAAAACATTTCAGTAAGAAGAAGGAGTGGTCATCCCTGTTGAGTGGTGCTAAGAAGTCAAATGAGATGATTAAAAAGTGACCGATTAGATTTGACAGCATAGAAGTCACTGGTGACATTAACAAATACTGTATTTCTTCATGTCTAAAATATTTTGGGGGCCCCTGGGGTGGCTCAGTCAGTTAGTCTTCCAACTCTTGATTTCAGCTCAGGTCATGATCTCACCATTCATGAAATCAAGCCCCATGTCTCTGTGCTGTCAGCTTGGGATTTTTTTTCTCTGTCTGCCCCTCCTGTGCATGTGCGTGCTCTGTCTCAAAATAAATAAATAAACTTTAAAAAATAATTTAAAAATGTTTTTCATATTTTAACGTCTCTTGATTAGAAGTTCACAAGAGATGATAAGGCACTATTTAATTGGCAGTATTTTTTTCTCTCAATGTTACAATAAATAGTAGTTCATCATACAATTTATGGTATCTTGGATTTAATGAAGTGTGACTTTGGTAAAGTGGGAATAGAAATCTGATTGGAGTGGATTGAGAAGAGATTAATACATGGTTATCCTCATTTATATTTCTGTGAAGATGTTTTTACTTCTTAGTTGTCATTTTGTGAGCCATTTAAAGCATGGTACCAAATTCAAGCCAGAACCGAATTCCCAAAGTAAAGATGTAACAACATTCTATTGTAGGTTTTTTTAAAACATCAAAGAACTGAACAAGTAGTTGTTACTCTAAGAAACTGGGAGCCAAAAGAAAGTATTATTTTCTGTAGTTTTTTTGAGGGGTGATGTTCTATACCTTCATAGTTAGTTCTCCATTTTTAGCATAGAAGAGCCAAGGAGCAGTGGAATAACGTAATACTGAGTTTTCACAGAATAATTGCCAAATATAGTTTTGTTCAACTTATGAAACATCTGTTTTTCTTCTTTAGTGCCACCTTGTTTCTGCATCTAAATCAACCAGAGCTCTCTTACCCAGAATCTTTGAATCAGCAGGAGCTTTTCTGATATCTTCACCTACAACTCCTGGGTTCAGGCAAAATTTTATTACAAGACATTCTATATGATGCTCCAGCCACGTTTGATTTACTTTTTTGTGTGAACATTCTTTTTTCTTCTTGATAGATGTTTACCCTTGCCTTGTGTTCCAGTCTGTTCTTCCAGTACCTACCAAACTCCATTCTCTACCATCCACCATGTTTCTTCTTGCTATCTTCTACATTCGTCTGTTTTTGGTGTCTCCCTCTCCCCCCATTTTTCGTTCCTTTCCTGTATTTCTTGCCTTTTCTATTTGCTGACTCTAGCCATTCTGAGCATTTACTTGTTTACCTAATTTTATCTCAGCAAATTCTTGCCCATTACAAATGTACAGGTATAAGTAAAGCTGAAATAGATAATTCCTGTGCTTAGTAGTAAAGGGTACACAAGGGTGCACAGAATTTGTATTCAGTTATGGAAGTGGTTTTTATCTTAGAAAAAAGTAGGACATTTTAAATCATGAGTTGGGTCCTCAGGGTGTCTTATTTTATATTGTGAATTCTGCACATTAAAAAGTGTGGTGATAGAATCAATGTATTTCTAATTTTGTAACGTTAGTCAAATCACTTGATATTTCTGTTGCTTTCATATCCTCATCTGAAAAAATAGAGCTTCATCACTATATATACTATATTGCTGCTAGTTTATCTCCAGGATAAGTGAGACAAATGTATCAAATAAGCTAGGGAATGCAGTTTGCTACAGATATAGATTATTCTCTTGGCTTATGCTAGCTATCATGTTTTCCTTGCTCCCTTCCCCTTCCCCTCCCCACCCTCATGTTATTTATCTATCTTGCTCATTTGACTGTGAGCTCTTTAAGAACATAGATTTTCTTATTCATCTCTGTTATCCCTGTTGCTTACCATGGTGTCTGATATAGTAACCAAATATTTGAATGAATATATTTAAGTAAATATTTGAATGGATGGAATAGAATGGAAAGAACTGTGTGGGGCCAATAATGAAACCCTTGGGGAACAAGGTCGGGGGAGAAATGCTTTTGAATAAAGGAGGCTGAAAAGGAATGATTGGTAAGACAACAACAACAACAACAACAAAAAAGCAAAGCTCAGTGATCAGCCTTAAGGTTAGCTGTTTTAAATGCAGCAAAGAGGTCCAATAGGATAATGACTGAAAAGTGTCCATTGTATTTGCCTATTAGATAACTGGGTCTCATATGGACAACAGTTTCAGTAGAGTGGTGGTGGATGGTAGGATGGGAAGAGGGGTTTGTGTGGAAGGCAGATCATAATGGATTAAGAAGTGAATAGGAATTGAGAAAGCAAATAGGACACGTGTGGATTCCTTTGAAGCAGTTTGGTTAAGAAGAGGAAGAGACATTAAAAGGTTACTGGAGGAGGAATCTAGGATCAAGGAGGGGAGTGTTTTGGTTTTGGATTATTATATTTTCTGTGAGCGACACTTGATATTTGCAGGCCATAGCAAAGAAGCATGAGAAGTTGACAGTAGATATAAGAGTGAGGGGATGGTAGGCAGGAGGCAGACAAGAATGAAATAAGCATGCTCAGACAGAGGAGTTAGTTCTGATGAGAAGGAGGTAGGTACCTCTAATAGTAAGACTAGAGGAGATAAAGGAGGAAGAAGTGGGTAGTCTCCATAAATGTCAAAAGTCCCTTGCAGGTCTGTATCAGATCCATTGTGTATGCAAAGATAAGAACTGACATAGGACTTAAAATAAATCTCAGGGAACTCCTAAAATCGAACAAATATGTTGGCTTGCATTTAAGTCCTATTTGTAACCACTCAGTCTTTAATGGTTTTTGTGTCTAAGAGAAATAGTAGATAGATAATTTCTTGGAGTTGCTTGCTGAATGGGACTGAATACCCTATTCAGGTAAAAAAGTCTTTTTAAATAATGTTTCTGTTCCTTTTAGATGCACATCTTAGATTGCTCTAATACTTAAGAATTTAAAAGATATGATTTATAATAAATGTTACTAGTTATCCTATCCTGTTTTCTTAGAGTCTTTGCTCCGGTCTCAGTAGTATATGATATTAGGTATACATGTTAAAGTATACAAACTTTACTGTTAGAGCACTGCTGACTTACCAGTTCTGACTTACCACTAAATCTTGCTCATGTTTTCCTTTTAGTTATTACAAGAACTGTGTACGGTGTTTAATGTAGATTTACCATGCCGTGTGAAGTCTTCCCAATTGGGAATTATCAGCAATAAACAGACGCATACCAGCGCCATAGTGAAGCCACAGTCTAGCTCCTGTTCCTATATTTGCCAGCACTGCCTCGTCCACCTTGGAGACATTGGTGAGCCTTTGGTGTGAAGGAATTGCTAATATATTTGTCCTTTTCTTTGGAGTAGTCATAGAAAGAAGCTCTTTTCCCTCAAACTGAGTATGTACACACAATTTCGTTTGCCATAAGAGGAAATTATAAATTGTATATTAAAGAATTTACATTGTCTCAGTATTTTGGGATTGGCAAAGGATTTTCAAGGTAGTAACTTTCATATGAAGATGTAAATTTTATTCGGACTTCATGCAGATGTAGGCAAATGAATAGCAAATATGTAATCAAAGCTAAAGTTTTCAAAGTGGTGCCGTAATGTCTTTTAAATTAAAAGTCTGTACTCTTGGAATTGCAGGGTTTATAAGTTACTCCTTCTGAAGCTAGATTGTCTTCTTTTCTTCCTATCGTCAGTATATTAAAACCTCATTTTTAATTGTTTCCTTTTTGCAGTTAAATTTGTTTTCCTATTTAATGTAGTTTGTCTGAGAGTGTTATGTAACTTATTCTTGTTCGTCCTTTTAAGGTGACCTAAAAGGGTTGTAAAATAAATTAACTATAGGATTATGTTTCAACTGTCCTCAAATAACAAGGAATGGAGAACATTCCTTTGAGTTCGAAGATTTTAGATATCTAGATGTCATATAAATCATTGACTCCATGTGGGGTCATGTCAAAGTAAGCACCAAGTTCTGCATGGAGACTCAGTGAATAGTGCATTTAGGTTGTTTTTGCTTTTAGTGTATCCTGTGCACACACATACTTAATATCGCAGTAGGTATGAGACATTTTTCAAAGTCACTTTATAAGATATTGAAGCAATACATAATTTTCAGATCATATTGTATAGTGTTTTTTGTTTTGTTTTGTTTTTAAGTGCCATATAACTCACCCCTTCTTGGTGGGCCGGCTCCAGGTCACCAGCATAGTCCATAGGGGGAGCTGGTGATGCATGACACTGGAGGACCTGAAAATGGGGGCTAGGTAAGCTTTACAATTGGTTCCATGCTGAATGTCCCAAATAGGGAAGGCCAGATGGACACTTCACACATAATCCTATAGTTAATTTGTTTTAAAGTATTTTCTGTCTTTAATTATCTTAAATTAATTTTAATGTGTTTATTATCGTTAGAATTGAAATCTGTAGTTGTTTTGAAAATAGTACCCTACTAGTTTTTTTATTCATTGTTTGTTTTTAAACTAAAGTTTCTTTTTCCTCTTCTCAGCTCGATACAGAAACCAGACCAGCCAGGCAGAGTCCTACTATAGGCATGCAGCTCAGCTTGTCCCCTCTAATGGTGAGTGGGCCTCTCACAGCAAGTCGTGGTTGACTAGGATACTTGATTCTCTATAGCAGTATGGAAAATAGGGCTCATCTTCAGGTTTTTGAAAGCAAAAGATTTTGGAGTTTTGGTATTAAGTTTTGGAGATTTGGTATTGATTGACTTGGGGTTTTGGTCATATTTTTTCTTTTCATTGTATATTCTATATAAGCAGAAGTGGATTTTTTAAATAAAACTGTTGTTGTCAGTAAACCAGTATAAAAAGAATATCCCCTAATGTGATCTAAAATTGTTTAAATAACTCTGGCTTCCTTAATTATCTCTTAATACCACCATTTCCTTACTAGAAAAATTTTTATTTATCTAAGAGATAGTGCTTATGTCTTTTGATGGCCTCAAAATCGACATTAGCAGTGATTCTTGTTTGGTGAAATACATCATTCTTGTTAAGCCAAATTGAAATTCTTTTAGATTCTGAAAGGAGCTCCTTTCGAGCAGGGGTGGCAGTTGGGCACACTGTTCGTTTCATTTTGTCTCTGGCTGCTTTCCCACAGCGGTGGCAGACGTGGTAGTTGTGATGGAGTCTCCTAGGCCCACGTGAAGTCTTACCTATGCTTCTAGTGCTCTCTACCCTAATGACGTGCTTTTTAACCTGTACATGCTATGTTCTGTTGTGGGAGTGTGCTGTTTTGAATTACGCCCATTTGTAATGAGTTACTCATGAGATTTACTTTATAAAATACTCCCCATTATTAATTTAAAGGTTTGAAAACTGATCACCTGTATTCTGATAGCAAGACTGTGCATCTTGGGTTACTTTAGCATCTTAACTTTCTCCTCTAGGTCAGCCTTACAATCAGTTGGCTATCTTAGCTTCTTCCAAAGGAGACCATCTGACCACAATTTTCTACTACTGCAGAAGCATCGCTGTGAAGTTCCCGTTCCCAGCTGCCTCCACTAATCTACAAAAAGCACTTTCTAAAGCACTGGAAAGGTAGGGCTGACTTTTCCAAGAGGACTTTGTGTAACCTGGTAGTCTTCACCTATCAGCCTGATAGCGTACAAGAACTGATAGTTACCTGTGCTTCTCTTCCATTTGCCTAATTTCTCAACATGTAGATATGTTTTAATAGTTTTGCATGTAGTCATTGCTGAATTTCAAGCAGTCAGCCTCTGATTTGTTTCCAGTAGAGGAGTACAGGCTGCTGAATTCTCACAACTCCTCTGAGTGTGTTGCAGATAAAAAGTTTCATGCAGAATCTTCTCCTTGTGTATCAGGTGCTCAAATAATGTGTTTTTGCAGACTGAAACCTCTTTTAAGAGGTGTTAGCCATTTTGCTGCTTAAGATTCATGGAAATTTTTCTTCCATTTCAGCCGGGATGAGGTGAAAACCAAATGGAGTGTTTCTGACTTCATCAAGGCCTTTATTAAATTCCACGGTCATGTGTACCTGAGTAAGAGCTTGGAAAAGTTGAGCCCACTTCGAGAGAAATTGGAAGAACAGTTTAAGGTTAGATTTCAAAAATAGAGAATTTTTTTGTCTTGTCTAAATCAAGAAGCATAAGATATTGATGAAGTTGACTCCTAGTTTTTATGTCATTACTTAGCTGTGAACTCTTGGTTAAAAGTAAATTTGAAGCATATGGAGTTTTTGCATACAGCATCCCCTCAATTTAAACAGAGATACCATCTATAAAGAAATATAGCAGTGGTGTTTTCACTAAATAGCTGCTGTTTGGCAGAAAGTTACCGAAGTGGGGAGAAAAAACCAACTCCTCCTTCTTCTCAGATCAAGCACCTTTCTCTCTCAGTTTTGAAAGTACTACTTTTGATGTTTTTTATATTCTTAGATATAATTCTGGTACCTACTTTATAATATTTCCATTTTGCAACCCGGGCTCATTATTCTCATTGTGCTTTGATCCATCAGGATTTGTGGTAGTTTGAAGGAAAGGAATGAGAATTTCATTCTTTTATTAATTTGTGTAAGGAAATAAATTAACCTTTGTTATATTTATAAATATGAAAATGATCTTTTATTAGAATATTGAATTAGCAGTATTAATTCTGTCTTTAATTCATGTATTCAACAAATATTTGACTGCCTGTTAATGTCAGTCACTGTTTTAGTCACTGGGATCAACAGTGAACAAGACAGTCTTAAAGAACATTTTATATTTCTTGGTTGCTTCTGGGTATCTAAGCACTTGGGATGTTGTCTATAACTGCCTTACAGTTTTATAAGTAGTATAAAAGTAACATGTTCCAGAGATTGTAAAACTTAGTTAAGAGACATAAATTAGCCAAGTATAGTCAATGTGAAGTAGTTTTACAGATAATCATTTTGCAGTTAACACTTTTTATGTACAAGAGATTGTACTAAATAACTATAATAGAAATAGTTTGTTTTTGAATAATCTTTTAGAGTCTCCTGCTTTCTGCTTCTTTTAGGGGCCTATTTCAACTTTTAGCCCATGATTTACAGAATCAAGTACAAGCAAGGAACAACTAATTTTTATGCCCTAAGCTATTCTGCCTGTACAGAACAAACAAGTCTGAATAGTTTCATTATAAATGGTCAGATATATGAAGGATTATTTTAAAATAACTTCTCTTTGTCTTTTCTGAGGTCAGAACTAAAATCATTAATCCTAAAAAGATATCTGTAGGGGGTTGCTAAGGATTCTGTCTTTTGAGAGCTTAAAAGTCAGGTTGACAGTCGTCTTCCTTGGATGGTTTAGATACAGTTCTGTAAACTAGCAGGGGATTGGATCCAATGACCTGTTGAGATTGCTCCTGGCTCTGTTTCTGTGAAATAGGGATTGGGGGGAACCTACCTTAATTAGGTCCTCTCTATATGGAAGTTACTCTGGTCTAGAGTCTAGTCAGTTTTGCATTTGATTCAAGTTCAAACATTAATATTGAAATATATATTTCCATATATAAAGTTTGGGGGGTTATGTGGACAATTCCTAAAAGATGCTTTGAAGTATCATTCCAACACTCTAAAGTTAAACATAGTATGAGGCAGATCTATTTTTAACTTTACTCATTACTGAAATACCAGAAGAACATTGTTGGAGTGAAATTCTAGCACAGTTGAGTAAATATTCAAAAGTGTTTCTAAAGCATATGTAGATAATTAGTGTCATCTACATGTAAACTTCAGCATATCTAACTAGTAATCTTTAGCTACTAAGCAGAAATGTTTACCAAATTGAGGTGTATTAAAAGATTTAAGGCCTGTGATTTAGGAAATGAGATGCAAGCCTTTTTATATATGTTAAATACATGCTGTTTTTTTCATGGTACTGAGTTCAGTAAACTCCACAACTGCTGTTGAAGGTGCCTTTGAGTAACAGTGTGTCCGTTCCAATCTGATTTTGTTCCTAGTGAGGCCCTCTGCTTCCTACAATACAATCTAAATTTTATGAAAATATAACTACATAATTACACTTTTACTTCTAAAGATGTGAATTATTCCTTCACCAAGTACTTACTGAGTACCTACTGTGAACCATATACTTCTCTAGGCTTTTAGAGGTGGAGGGGAGAGCAAGACACAGTCTGTGCCTTCGTGAAATTTTACATTCTCATTTGCTAGTACTTAGGATGGACTCACATGCATTAATTCTTCTGTGCATACACTAGAAAATCCTTTAAAGGGCTGTGATTGTCTTCTATAGGACATTGCTGCCTAAAATAAAATGCCAGTGGATTAATAGATACGTTGTTCTGTTTTACTCGTAAGAAAAAATGCTTTTTGAAAAATACAAATTAATATTCTCATTTTTTGCCAATATTATATGTTTATATAAATGGTCAGTTTATCTAAAAGGTTAGATATAGAGACTGAAGGAGAAGTTTTATGGGAGAATTCAGAAGAAGAGATAGGATTTGGGGACATTTTAAAGAAAGGAAAAATGCTTGATGCCTTTGAAAAAGGAATGAGCATTCTCCATGTATATACTGGCATGGTAGGTGGCAAGGAAGCTGAGAGAGTAGCTGAAGTGGAATTGAATGGTATTTTCCTGCCGTGATAATGGGAGAGATCTTGCTAATAGGATCCTAAAACTTACTCTGGATGTTTCAGGTTCTTTATGTAAATAGAAAAAAAACTCAGAAGTTGCTGGACAAAGGCAGTTCTAAATTTCTGAGATGGTAGGATCTCTTGTCACTGCTTGTAGAATCATCAGTAAGATTGTCTGTTTCCCACTATAAGGCTAGTGACAGTGAGAAGGAGGGAGGTTGGCTGTAGCTAAAGTGTAGGGTGAAGCCAAGATATCATCACTTGTAGCTGTCAGCTTTGTTAGGAACTTGTGTTTGAAAAATATTTTCTATGGGAGTAATCTAAAATTACTGCAGATATTAAGGTAGAAGGGTGAGGCCACTGGCTGAGAGCATGTAGTGAATTCTTCTTGTAATAACCTGGTTTAGCAGGTTGCTATAAACACTAGTTACTAAGGTAAAGGAATTTGATGATGAAGATCATACATGTACTTTTCTTTTTTTTTTTTTTTTTTTTTTTTTTTGCCTTTTTAAACTGCTTTATTACCTTCACAATATATAATGAGCATCTTGCCATTCAATAGGGTAAGATTCCCTTGCTGACAGAATCTTACACATTGGGTCAAAATACAATATTCAATCAGAAGTGGTCATAGGAGACGCACAAGAAACAGGTTAACACCAAAAGGTTTACAACAAAGGTACACTGAAAACATGTAAGTTTAGGTAGGTGTGTTTTCCTATTAACTTCAAAGAAAACATCAGAATTCAAGGCATAAGACAAAACTCATCATGATGGTCACGGTGAGGGGGGTCAGTGCTAACTGCCCGCAGACTGTAACTGAACTGTTTTTCCCTCAGCTTTTCCATCAGCTGTCTCACCTCCTCCCCAATCCTTTCCATATTCTCTTCTCTCATTCTTGCCTGTGGCTCTCCAAGCCTCTGAATCATGTCCCATCTATATTGCAGGATGGGCTGCCTAACACGGAACCGCCTACGATTTACTCTAGGCACACAATATTCACCAGCTTCCAAAGGGTGGAACAAGGGCTCTCCTTTATTTGCAACTTGCTCCTCTTCATTCTTTTTTTTCGTTTTCCTGGTTGGCATTTTCCATGTTGAGATTTTTTACTGCTTGCTCCTCTTTGGACGCCATTGCTCCTGGGCCTATCCTTGCAGTCTCCTCCTCCCGATTCTAGCCGCGAGTGCGCCGCTGCGACACTTAGACCCGCACACCTGCTCCCCCTCCGCCTCCTACCCTTTGGGGCTGCCCCTGTCCCGCACGCCCTCGGGGCCACCGGGAGCAGGTACCGAGAAGGGAGCGAGCGCCGGCCCAGTCTCTGTACTTTTCTAATAGGGAAACATGTCAGTGTTATAATTTGTAGAAGGGCCTGTACCACATTATTAATTGTTTTAGTATATCATTTACCCTGTGTTCCAATATTGTTGCTCTGTACCTCATTTATAAATAAGTGTCTTTAAATGCGTCAAGCCTTTGAGTAAATTTTATGACAAATTTTGGAAGTCATACTTTGTGTACCAAAAGTTCAAAAACATTGTTTAGTCTTCTGGTTTGAAATTTTTCTTTTTTACTGTGTACATCTACTTTCTAGTCATTGATTCTAATTTAATATTTTACTATATGTGCATCTCATATAAAACCACTTCTAATGGATTAAGATGTATACTTTTACTGACTGATGCCCAAAACTTTTTTTTTTGCATCATATTAAAAAATACACGGTTTCTCAGGAAAAAAAAAAAAAAAGTATCGTGAAAAACAGCTGAAAGAACTCTGTGGTGTTGGGGCTCATTCCTTTCAAGAATTCCTTTCAAGGCAAAGAGTCAGCATGAGAGATATCAGACCACATTGGACTTGATTAAAATCCTACAATTAAGAGCTGATTCAAAGGGGCACATGCACCCAGTATTTACAGCAGAGTTATCAATAATAGCCAAATTAGGGGCGCCTGGGTGGCGCAGTCGGTTAAGCGTCCGACTTCAGCCAGGTCACGATCTCGCGGTCCGTGAGTTCGAGCCCCGCGTCGGGCTCTGGGCTGATGGCTCAGAGCCTGGAGCCTGTTTCCGACTCTGTGTCTCCCTCTCTCTCTGCCCCTCCCCCGTTCATGCTCTGTCTCTCGCTGTCCCAAAAATAAATAAACGTTGAAAAAAAAAAATTAAAAAAAAAAAAATAATAGCCAAATTATGGAAAGAACCCAAATGTCCATTGACTGGTGAATGGATAAAGAAGATGTGGTGTGTGTGTGTGTGTGTGTGTGTGTGTGTGTGTGTACACGCACACAATGGAATATTACTCAGTGATCAAAAAGAATGAAATCTTGATGTTTGCAACAACATGGATGGAACTAGAGTATATTACGCTAGGCGAAATAAATTAGAGAAAGACAAATATCACATGATTTCACTCCTATGTGGAATGTAAGAAACACAACAGATGAACCTAGAGGAATAGAAGGAAAAATAAGATAAAAACAGGGAGGCACATCATAAGAGACAAATACAGAGAACAAACTGAGGGTTGCTGGAGGGGAGGTGGGTGGGGGGATGGGCTAAATGGGTGGTGGGCATTAAGGAGGGCATTTGCTGGGATATGAGCACTGGGTGTTATATGTAAGTAATGAATCAATCACTAGGTTCTACTCCTGAAACCAGTAACTACACTATATGTTAACTAACTGAATTTAAATGAATGAATGAATGAAGTCATTGACTCATCTGTGACTCTGTTACCCATCTGGTTCTAAATGCAGACTCCCAGTTTAGTTCTTGTGTTGAAGGTGGCTCCTATTCTCGATAATCTGCGGTATTTCTGTCTTACTTTACAGAGGCTGCTGTTCCAAAAAGCTTTCAACTCTCAGCAGTTAGTTCATGTCACTGTCATCAACCTGTTTCAACTTCATCACCTTCGTGACTTTAGCAATGAAACAGAGCAGCATAGTTATAGCCAAGATGAGCAGCTGTGTTGGACACAGTTGCTGGCCCTCTTTAGTGAGTATTAAATTTTTAATTTTAATTCAAATCATTTAATTTTCTGTACTGTCTTCTTTGGAAAGCATAATCTTAGGCATTTTCATCGTCAGAGTGTTAGCGACAACAAAAATGCCTCCTATATAGGCTTAAGCCCTAAGTTCTGTCCTTTTATCTCCTGATACCCTCCCCTCATCAAATATACCTGTAACATTTTTTTAAAGATTTCATTTTTAAGTAATCTCTACACCTAACATGGGGCTCGAACTCACAACCCTGAGATCAAAAGCTGCACACTCCCCCGACTGAGCCAGCCAGACACCCCTGTAACAGTTTTTAACATGGGGGATAAAAGCCTTTTTAGTAAAAAGCTGTGATGGGGCCCCTGGGTGGTTCAGTCGGTTAAACCACCAACTTCAGCTCAGGTCATGATCTCACGGTTTGTGGGTTCGAGCCCCATGTCAGGCTCTGTGCTCATGGCTCAGAGCCTGGAGCCTGCTTCCAATTCTGTGTCTCCCTCTCTGCCCCTCCCCTGCTCCTGCTCTGTCTCTCTCTCTCTCTCAAAAATAAATGTTAAAAAAAAACAAAACTGTGAAGTATTCAAGCATTAAGGGGGATACAGCAGAAGTCTCATAATGCTAGTTTAATTTGGACTGGTACATTGTTTCAAATATCTTATGTTTTCTGAATACATTTTTTTTCTTTAAGTGTCTTTTCTTGGCATCCTGTGCAAGTGTCCTCTCCAGAACAAGTCTCAGGAGGAGTCCTACAATGCCTATCCCCTTCCTGCAGTCAAGGTCTCCATGGACTGGCTGAGACTCAGACCCAGGGTCTTTCAGGAGGCAGTGGTAGATGAAAGACAGTAGTAAGTGTCTTAGAATTTCATGTTAGTTTGTGTGCTTTGTTTATTTGATATTCATGGATATGTAGAAACCGCCTCTAAAACACAACATCTGAACAATGGAAGACTTTGTGTTTTCCACCCACTCTCTGGAAATTGAACTGAAGACCTCTTTGTATGTTTTTCATTTATTTGTTTGAATTTCTTGTGTGAGGCAAAATCTTAAGGATTTCTGACTCCCTGTGTGTTCCCCCCCCCCCCCAATTCCTGGCTGCAATCATAGGGAAAAAGCATTTTTCACATTTCAAAATGAAATTGAAGTAAAAACCAGTTTGTTTCTTACCCATTACAGTATGCTCCAATTTTCTGTTTAGAAGTTGAAGAGAAGTGATTTTTTACTTTTTCCATTATTTCCTATACATAAGCTGTTTGGTCCTGCCTTACGGTAACACTGCGTTTGAGTTACATTTGCTTGTTTTGAGCATAGAGGATTGGGAGTTATTTTGGCTCTCACTGTTTTCTCTCTAATCTCTACTCAGAATAATTCTGATGGTTCTTAGGAGATTTTGATATTATGGTAACAAATGAAAACTTTCAGTTTACCTTGGTATTTTAACAATGTGTGGACTTTCTTACATGATAAAGAAAAAGGTGTAGTCGTTACTTTGAACAAAGGATGTGATTTGACTATGGTGTACCCCAACCCCGTCACAGATTAAGAGCTAACAGTGGATTCCACAACTGATAATGTGTGTGACAGCTCTATCAAAACATAATATGTTGTTTCTCTGGTCAGTGTGTTCCCAGTAAGTACCAATTATCAGTGTTTAAAACTGACAAACGATTTTCACTAATTGTTAAATTAGGAGTCTGGGAAATGGCCTGCAGTAGTAGGTCTCTATTGTGCAAATATGACCCTTCTGGTGTATCTTTTACCTAGACAGACATCTTTGAAAATAGGTTTTAGGAAATCATACAGCATTGAAAATGCTGAAGCGAGAGGGGAAAGTACATAAAGTCTAGGCCCTATAGATAACATTGTCCTGGCTTGTTAGTGTTCTAGTATCTCCATTTTAGACAAAGTCTGAATTGTCTTTTTAATTTACAGCATTTGGCCCTGGCTAATTTCTCTTCTAAATAGTTTCCATCCCCATGAAGAGGATCTTTCAAGTACTAATGGTAAGGGCTAACTTAACTTGATGTTGTTAACATCGTTCCCCATCACTGATAGTAGGCTTAAGGCGAGAGAAAAACATGTTTTGTTTTCGTTTAAGTTCAGTAACTCAGAAGGGACTTTCAATGCTGCAGTTATCATGAATAAGTGGATAGAAGCAGAGGTAATGTTCTTCCAGTTCTTTCAGCAGCATATGCTCCTGTTTGAATAGGAGTCCAGAGAGTACAATACCTTTAAATTCTTTCCGGCTTCTTCCCTCCCTCCTCATTTTTACTGTTTTTTTTTTTTTTTTTTTTTTTTTTTTAGAGAATTAATTTGAACAGCGTTACTCTGTTAAAGTAATACCTGCTTATTATAGAACATCTGGGACATACAAACATTAAGTACATAAGTCACCCATGGTTCTCTCTTACAAAGATACGTTGTATTGTTCATATTATAGTGTATTTTCTTGGGACCTTTTTCTTAAGTGTACATATACATACCTGCCTGTGACTGATATCAGATACAGCTTTGTGCCTGCTTTTTAAAGTTAATGTTATATTGTTAGCATTTCCCTTTGCCATTTAAACATTTGAAGTGTGATTTTTTTTTACTGGCCGCATAGTATTCCATCCTGTGGATATGCCATAATGTATTTAATCACTGTCCATTTGCTGTACAATTTTCCACATTGTAAATAATTCTGCACTGAACAATCTGTAGTTAACTCCTTTCTGATGATCTTACTTCCATCAGATCAGTGCTTCTCAAGCAATTCGCAAATGAATCACCTGGGGTCTTGTTAAAATGCAGTTATGATTCAGTAGGTTTGGGACAATGCCTAAGATTCTGCATTTCTTGCAAGCTCCTGGATGATGTCGGTGTTGTTTTTCAATACTTTGAGTAACAAGGAGATAATCTAAACAGTGGGATTACCGATGTGGGGCTATGAATTTTTAAGGCTGCCAGGGAAAAAATAGTCCATTGTATCCATCCCCCTCGGCACTGAGTAGTAGATAAGTATTAGGGGACAATGTCTAGTGCGCAGAGGTAACCTGTTTTTAAATTAAAATGTTTTACAAATCTTGATTTCTACCCCTCTGTAGCTACACCACTTCCAGAGGAGTTTGAGTTACAAGGATTCTTGGCTTTGAGACCTTCTTTCAGGTGGGTGGCAGCTGAAGGAGCTTTATTTTATTATCAGTGGTTATAGTATTAAAATTAGGAATCAGGCTTGGGTGTAGAAGAACCTTTGATCTATCCCAGCTTTGTCTTATTTTCTTAACAACTAAAAGCAAAAGTGTTTTTATTTTTTATTTATTTATTTTTTTTTATGAAATTTATTGACAAATTGGTTTCCATACAACACCCAGTGCTCATCCCAAAAGGTGCCCTCCTCAATACCCATCACCCACCCTCCCCTCCCTCCCACCCCCCATCAACCCTCAGTTTGTTCTCAGTTTTTAACAGTCTCTTATGCTTTGGCTCTCTCCCACTCTAACCTCTTTTTTTTTTTTTCCTTCCCCTCCCCCATGGGTTCCTGTTAAGTTTCTCAGGATCCACATAAGAGTGAAACCATATGGTATCTGTCTTTCTCTGTATGGCTTATTTCACTTAGCATTACACTCTCCAGTTCCATCCACGTTGCTACAAAGGGCCATATTTCATTTTTTCTCATTGCCACATAGTATTCCATCGTGTATATAAACCACAATTTCTTTATCCATTCATCAGTTGATGGACATTTAGGCTCTTTCCATAATTTGGCTATTGTTGAGAGTGCTGCTATGAACATTGGGGTACAAGTGCCCCTATGCATCAGTACTCCTGTATCCCTTGGATAAATTCCTAGCAGTGCTATTGCTGGGTCATAGGGTAGGTCTATTTTTAATTTTCTGAGGAACCTCCACACTGCTTTCCAGAGCGGCTGCACCAATTTGCATTCCCACCAACAGTGTAAGAGGGTTCCCGTTTCTCCACATCCTCTCCAGCATCTATAGTCTCCTGATTTGTTCATTTTGGCCACTCTGACTGGCGTGAGGTGATACCTGAGTGTGGTTTTGATTTGTATTTCCCTGATAAGGAGCGACGCTGAACATCTTTTCATGTGCCTGTTGGCCATCTGGATGTCTTCTTTAGAGAAGTGTCTATTCATGTTTTCTGCCCATTTCTTCACTGGGTTATTTGTTTTTCGGGTGTGGAGTTTGGTGAGCTCTTTATAGATTTTAGATACTAGCCCTTTGTCCGATATGTCATTTGCAAATATCTTTTCCCATTCCGTTGGTTGCCTTTTAGTTTTGTTGGTTGTTTCCTTTGCTGTGCATAAGCTTTTTATCTTCATAAGGTCCCAGTAATTCACTTAGCAAAAGTGTTTTTAATATGAAGTAGATTTGTGTATGTCATGCCTTTAATTGCTCTGTAATGCCAATACTGAGTGCTTTTACAGACTTGGGGGGAAGGAAAGGAAAAGAAGAAAATTGCTTCTCCCAAGTGGTATTTATTCACTGGATTTTTTTATACTTTGTTGAAACTAGAGGGGAAATCTCAAAAATGGGAACCAAATGCAAACCAAACGATATTGCTTGACATTTTTCATATCATTAATAATGACAAAGCAATTTGTTTTTCTAGTCATTTTTGTCTCTTCTTAGAGGAAGAACTTCTTACTCCTTTTCAGGTTGAACTCTTTGGTCTGTGTCCTTGATCCTATCTCTTCCTGCCTCCCCACCTGTTACCCTCTCTCTGCGTTGTAGTTCAGTATCTTTTTATTTATTTAACAGCTGGTTACTTCCTTTTGGCCTGCTAACATTCAGGTGTACCCTGTTCTTTTTAAAAAGTAAAATTGACAACCCTTTCTTCCTCTGATGTTGCTCTATCTTTCTCTTCGTCATCAAACTTTTTTTTTTTTTTTAATGTTTATTTTTTATTCTTGAGAGAGAGCACAAGCAGGGGCAAGACAGAAAGATAAGGAGAGAGGGAGAATTCCAGGTAGGCCCTGCACTGTCAGTGCACAGTCCCAACACAGGGCTCAAACCCACAAACCATGAGATCATGACCTGAGCCGAAATCAAGACTCGGTCACTTAACCACCTGAGCCACTCAGGCACCCCCATCATCAAACTTCTTAAAAGCATAGTGTGTGAGAACTTTACTGACCCCACTTCACTCCCAGTCATTTCTCAGCCTCATTCAACTTAAACTGTCAGTGTGTTTCTGGTTACCAAACTCCATTGACTTCTTTATAATTTTCATCCTGTGTAATTTTCTCTAGCATTGAGTTTATTAATCCCACTCCTATATGAAGCCTCCTTTTTTCTTAGCTGTTTTTCTTAGTTCAGTCCCTTGTACCACATCACTCAGAATATTATCCTCCAGGGTTCTTCCCTGCCCTTTCCTTCCCATTTTCTATATTCTCCCTGGTGATCAAATCCATCCTTTCGTCTGAAGCATTCATCTCTTGGATAGTAACTAAGCCCAAAAGTTTCAGTGTCTGACTTTTTTTCTGACTCATAGTTTAACAATCTGATCTCCCTGTGCATTTCAAACTTTAACATGACCCAAAATGAGCTTGTATTTTCCTATTAGGTCAGCAAAAAAATAATCCTTCTATATTTATCTGTGTGCCATTATCCACCTACATGAACTCTAAAAAAATATCCTTATTTCCATTAATCTTTCTCACCAAGTCTTTATAATTCTGTGTCTAAAATGCCTTTTAGACCCACCTCCTCCCATTTATTTCCCTATATAGTTCAGGCTTTTATCACCATTAACCTGCAGTATAAAAAGCTTCCTAATCAACCTCCCTACTTAGATTCCCTCTCCTGTAGCTCATTTCTGCCCTGCTTTCACGATTATATTTTTAAAAATACAGACCTGTTGAAGTCCCATTAATAACGCAAAGACTTCAGTTCGCTCATCCCCAATTGTTCCAATATCTTTTTTAGCTTCATGTCCAAGTGCTTAGTTTCTCAGTGGTATTTTCTGCCACCTGCCCCCTAATCCTTAACGTAGTATACATTGGCTAGGTCCTTTTCTTGAGTAACTTTGTTTTTATTCCTCTGACACATTGTTCATGCCATGCCTAGAGCAGCCCCATTTCCTCTTCTGCCCTTCTCTTACTAGCCTGTAAACACTTAACACACCTGCCAAGGTCCAGCTCAGGTAATAACTTAATCTGTGAAGTCTTTTCAGAGCTTAGCAGAAGGAACTGGCCTTCCTGTTAACTATGCTTATTTGCGTAGTTTTTCTTACAGTACTTATCAGATTGATTTATAATTATTTCTTCCTTAGGGAGATACTGTTTCTCTATCTCATTTATCTTTGTGTCTTCAGCATCTATCCTGCAGCCTGGCAATTCTTAGATACTTAAAAATAATACTGAGTTTAATGAGGAAAAATCTGAAAATCCTTATTTTTTTCAGGTTGATTTACCTTTCTAATGTCAATGAGCTTTTTGCTGTATATATTTTTTGATATAAATACATTTTTCTGATTTAGGGCCACCTAAAGTAGATAGATTAATACTGTTTATTAGAATAGGCATACTCGGAGACCCTTAGCATTACAGTGGTCATTTCAAGCAAATTATATAGAATGCAAGGTAAGTGTTGATGAAAACTTTCGTTCTTACAGTAAAAGTATCTTTTTAAATAAAAGTTGTGACTTATTTTAGCTCAATTAGAAAGTAAAATCTGAGTAAAAATATGCAAATGCATATTGTCTTTTTTGTTTTGTTTCACTGTATTTAAAATCTTCGGCAACATACATTCAAAATGCAGTCGATTGAATTTAGTAGCTAGCCTGTGTGGAAAAATCTGAAACCATTGCATTTAAATTAGGTAAACGTGGTTGCCTGGGAAATACCTTTAGAAGTTTAATTTTGTGTAATTTGTGCTTATCTCGATTTTAGGAACTTGGATTTCTCCAAAGGCCACCAGGGTATTACAGGAGACAAAGAAGGTCAGCAACGACAAATACGACAGCAGCGCTTGATCTCTATAGGCAAATGGATTGCTGATAATCAGCCAAGGTATTTCTTATCAGATACACTTACACACCCCACATGTGTTTTAGGCTCTGGTACGATGCTCTTGATTATAAACTCGTAAGCCAGGATGCTGGTAACACATCATCAAATTATGACCCTGGTGATCATAAGTATACTCTATTTAATCTCTGTGCTCCCCATTACACTGCCTAGTGTAGAGAAATAAGCATTGTCTCCCTTGTTAATCATGAACTTCTGCTCTCATTTGTAAATATCTGTGTAAATCTAACAAAATTGTATGTTCACAGGGATGGTGATTTGTGTTGACAGGGTCGTGGCGGTCCATTTCAGTCAGGATAGACTAGAGTCAGATAGGTTTCTAGTTCTGCCACTCCCCGAGGTGTGTGTCTTTAGGATCTCCCCAGGTGATTCTAACCTTTCCAAAGTCAGTAACTATTTCAGATTAATTTTTATATGCAGGCTCCTGTCCTACTGTAAGCACTTAACTGGTTGCATGCTTGAATGAATTTAATCCCTCTGAGCTCTAGTTTTCACACCTATAAAACAGGAATTACAGATCACTACTTCAAGGGTCTGGTCTAGGGCCTTGTACTTAAGACATGCTCAGTAAATATAGCTGTCATTACTAGAAAGCATTAAAGGGGCGTGGGAATGTGTGGTGATGCTAAGGGATAATGAGGATTTGAGTTTTTCTGTAACTGCTTTTTATGCTATATAAAAATATTACACTGTAATATCTTGCTGTCTCTAAGTCTTTAGGGCTGGGAATGTACTTACTTGACTGTTGGGTCCATGCACAGTCCCATTGTTACCGTTTTTTAGGTTTATGGTTTTCATATGTGGATTTATTTTTACTTTTTTAGGCTGATTCAGTGTGAAAATGAGGTAGGGAAATTGTTGTTTATCACAGAAATTCCTGAGTTAATACTGGAAGACCCCAGTGAAGCCAAAGAGAACCTCATTCTGCAAGAAACATCCATGATAGAGTCACTGGCTGCGGACGGGAACCCAGGACTGAAATCAGTGCTGTCCACGGGCCGTAATCTAAGCAACAACTGTGACACAGGAGAGAAACCAATGGTCACCTTCAAAGAGAACATTAAGCCGCGCGAAGTGAACAGAGACCAAGGAAGAAGTTTTCCTCCCAAAGAGGTGAGAAGGGACTATAGCAAAGGAATAACTGTAACTAAGAATGATGGAAAGAAGGACAACAACAAGAGGAAAACAGAAACCAAGAAATGCACCTTAGAAAAGTTACAGGAAACAGGAAAGCAGAATGTGGCAGTGCAGGTAAGCTGTATTTGAACTATAACGCAGGTAGAGGAAGGCTCACACAAAAGGCAAGATTTTTCATTTTGTTCCTAAAGCTTGAGAGTTGGCTCTTCTGGAAGCTTGAATGCGGCACAGTAAGGTCATGTAAAGAGCTGTGGTAGGTGGCTACTCCATCAACCTGTAGAAATTGTAATGTGAGTGAAAAAAATCTCAACCTGTCTTGACATTTCTGTCAATCCTTTCAGTTAGGTAGTTTGAAATGACCAGAGCTGTCAGTTCCGCAAAGAATTCTGTTTGCTTTAGAAGGTGTAACTGCCATTTGTTAGTGTTCTATTGGGAAATGTAGGGTCTTGTACAGAGCCAGTAAGTAGGACCAAGAGTATATTAAGGCTTATAGGGTTTTTTTTCAGATTCACTAAAAAAGATAAAATATATTCTTGGAAAAAGATGAGACTTTTTCTTGACATTGATACCTGTCCCAGCCAGTGGCATTGTATCACTTTAGTGTTATCCTGGCTTATGGGAGTTTGTAAAGCAAGAGTTTAAGTCTCTTGCTGGGAAAAGGTAAACACTACTCAGTTATTTGTGACTTTTTCTTAAACCTTTCCAAAGAGGAGATAGAGATGATTTCATGTAAACAGAGATGATCTTTGTTCTGTGCTGGTTTCATTGATACCGTTCACGTCTGAACAAATACCTAAATAGCCATGTGATTTGTTAGCATATTTTGGCAAATGTATTTGTTTGCAGTAGGCACAAGGAACATTACATTATTGAAGGCTGCTTGCAGATATAAACAGTGCCTTCAGCCTGTTTCATCTACAGAGTTTTTTTGAGAAGGAGAGAAATAAGCACATAATAGTTGCATTTTAAGATTAATAGAGAAACAGAGAAAAACAGGGCAGAAATTGAGAAAAGGCATGGGGAGAGGGAGGTGCTGGGGAAAGACCGAGAATAAGCCAGATGAACTGTAGAAAGCTGGAGGACCAGTGTTCGAGGGGTGAGTCTAGTATGTCCTGCCTGCTCTGCCTCCGTTCTCTGCAGCTGCCTCCCAGCAAGGGCCAGTCTGAGCATCCCCTTTCTGGTCTCTCATCCCTCTTAAATCTGCCTCCAGACGATTAAAGAGAAAGCTTGACAGGAGTCAGTGTATCACCTCTCTTTACCTCATCCTAAGTTCTCTGTAAATGTACCTGTTTTCCTTCATTTTACTCAATTTGAGCAATGCATGTGACATCTTACTCTCTGTAGCTCATTGTGTAGAATGTTGGGCCCTGTTCTTACTGCTGACAGTATCCTTATTCTAAAGGGGTGGTAGCATTGGGGGTGGACGGTGGATGCCTGACTGGTATGCTTGAGGCTGCCCAGATGAAATTAAACTGAGGGCCAAAGTGTCTCTCCTGTGAGTTACTCATCATTATTAATTCATTATCCATGTTTGTTGTCTAATGAATTTGAGTATAAAGGGCCCTGGAGCCCATAATAGGTGGCTTAAGATTATAGGCAAGTTTTTTAACCTGTTGGTATCAGATGTCTCATTTGTCAAACAAATGAGCTCTCAGGTCCTTTCTGTATTTAGTATGTTCATGATTTTGTGTAAGCAAAATCATCACACCAATTAAACGAAACCCTTCTATCTTTAATTGACAAATAATTTGTTTTGATTTTTTTTCCCCACTTTTTATTTAGGTATTAGATACCTTCATATGCTTTTTTTTTTTTTTTTTTGACGTAATGGGGTTTTAAATTCTTTCTTAGAGGTGCTTCTTTGTGATACATTTGAGTTTCAGATTATTATAGATGGTTTTGCTTTTGTTGGTCATAGGTGAAATCCCAGACAGAACTAAGAAAGACTCCAGTGTCTGAAGCCAGGAAAACACCTGTAACTCAAACCCCAAGTCAAGCAAGTAACTCCCAGTTCATCCCCATTCATCACCCTGGAGCCTTCCCTCCTCTTCCTAGCCGGCCAGGTAAATACACATTTTCTACTTAATCTCATCTGTATAGGAGTTTCTGCTCCCTCATTGAATAATTTATACTCTGTCAGAGTTACATTACTAAACCATAATGTTAAAAGGTAGAAGGAAGTTCTCTTTTCTCTGATGCTTACTAAGTTCTTTTTGAACCATTTCTCTGTAGTATATATACAAATGCATGTTTGTTATCATGAAGGAATTCCTATCACTAAACATAGCATTTAAGAAACCACCTTTAGAATGTTCCACTTGATTCAGTGGATAGAAATAGCAGCCAATACTCTGTATTTAATTCTTGAAATCAAGTTAAAGATTGATGCTTGATCAGTCTTACTTGATGTCTGATTCCTGCCGTTTATAATTTATTATATTAGAAGACCTCTTCTTCTACCCTACCCTACCTTACCCCCAAATGACTTATTTTTGCCTTTCTTTTGCTAAGTGTCTTTAGAACTAAAGCTGCTATGTTCTTCTATTTTGAAGGGTTCCCGCCCCCAACATATGTTATTCCCCCTCCTGTGGCATTTTCTATGGGCTCAGGTTACACCTTCCCAGCTGGTGTTTCTGTCCCAGGAACCTTTCTTCAGCCTACAGCTCACTCTCCAGCAGGAAACCAGGTGCAAGCTGGGAAACAGTCCCACATTCCTTACAGCCAGCAACGGCCCTCTGGACCAGGGCCAATGAACCAGGGACCTCAACAGCCACAGCCACCTTCCCAGCAACCCCTTACATCTTTACCAGCTCAGCCGACAGCACAGTCCACAAGCCAGTTGCAGGTTCAAGCTCTAGCTCAGCAGCAATCCCCCACAAAAGCCGTGCCGGCTTTGGGGAAAAGCCCTCCTCACCACTCTGGGTTCCAGCAGGTGAGTCACAGTTGTGCGTACCGTCCAGCCAAGATCAGGAGGAGGGGAGACTGGAATGGTCCAGTGGTTGGTTAATTAGAAATACCAAACTTACTTTGGTTAATTAAAAATACAAAAATTACCAAAGCTTACTACTTAAGCTTTCCAGATGCTTCTGCTATGGAAGGATTATGGAGAAGAATACACTCTCTCTGCTGTTTAGGGAAGTTCAGATGTTTCCCTTTCTCCTTTGTAAAGGATAATGGATCTTAACTACTGTTCTTTGCTGCTGCTGCTGCTGCTGCTGCTGCTGCTGCTGCTTGTCAACTTTGTAGAAAAGAACTTTGTATAAATAATTCTCCTATTTGAAAATAAACTACAGGAGGGAAATAGAATCATAATCTTGACGAGGTGTTAAGAAAGCTATGACACCATTCTTAAATATCATCAACCCCACAGTACTTGGGCTGGGAAGGGGGAACACACACACATAGCACACACGCTTTCATTTGTTCATTAAACCTCATAAATAATTGAATTGAAAGAGAAGGTGAGTTCAGTGCCCATCATCCGAGAAAGCTCTGCGTATTGAAAAACATAAAGGGTAAAGGAAACTGAGTTTTGTCAGTTAAGTTTCTCAAGTTCATTTTGTGATTTCCTGAGTATTGAATGTAACATTGCATTTTATCCTCATCTTGATGACAAGCATCTCTTTTTTAGTATCAACAGGCAGATGCCTCCAAACAGCTGTGGAATCCCCCTCAGGTTCAAGGCCCATTAGGGAAAATCATGCCTGTGAAACAGTCCTACTACCTTCAGCCCCAAGACCCCATAAAACTGTTTGAGCCGTCATTGCAACCTCCTGTAATGCAGCAGCAGCCTCTAGAGAAAAAAATGAAGCCTTTTCCCATGGAGCCATATAACCATAATCCCTCAGAAGTCAAGGTCCCAGAGTTCTACTGGGATTCTTCCTACAGCATGGCTGATAACAGAGCTGTCATGGCCCAGCAAGCAAGTGTGGACCGCAGAGGCAAACGGTCACCAGGAGTCTTCCGTCCAGAGCAGGATCCTGTGCCCAGGATGCCATTTGAGGTGTGTGTCCTTTCCCATCACCAGACACAGCGGACATAGGTGTGGGGCTGCATATCTTTCGAATTTCTAAAGCAGATGCTTGTAAAGGCCACTCTCCGATTCGTTAGCGCTGCGGCACGCTGCCCGGCACCTGGTGTGGCTCCTGGTCTCCTCCACACACTGGCACAGTCTGTTGGATTCGGAGGAGCGAGGGGCTCTGTCACCGATGCGGACTGTGGTGGTCTGGCAGAGAAATCATGTGCAGAAATCTTGCACGCGGCATATTGGGGAATCGTGAAACAAAGCTCCTCTCAGTTGGGCTGAATCATCTGAGTTTAAAAATAGGTTTACTGCGTATTTAAACAAATTGCTTTCTGAGAGGAACGAAGTCAGCCAGTTATCTTCGATAGTGGAGCTCTCCTTCCTTTCTCTCTTTATTCACAAGAAATGGGTGTGCATGTGTAACTTTTAAAAAGAGCTGTTTCTCTGTTAGCCCAAGATCACGCTGATCACCCTGCTACGCATTGTTTTCCTCACTGGCCTCGTTAACCTTTGATGTGCTGCTCCTTGTTTGTCAGTGGTTTTTGCTCCTTTCTACCGTCTTGCTCTTTCACTACCACTGTCCTGTGTCACCTTGCTTGTTTCAGAGCTTTTTCTTTGCGTAGTACCGTCTCCCTGGGATTTTTCTGCTTGACTGTACTTACCTCTGTCCCCCTAACTGTGCTGCTACTCCTTTGTGCTTTTGTCATCCCTTACTACATCTCACTGTGATCCTTTCTGTCACTAGGACCCCAAGGGCTCCCCTCTGCTTCCTCCGGACCTGTTAAAGAGTCTGGCTGCCTTGGAGGAAGAGGAAGAGCTGATTTTTTCTAACCCTCCTGATCTTTACCCAGCTCTGCTGGGCCCTCTCGCCTCTCTTCCTGGACGGAGCCTCTTTGTATGTATTTGACGTAATTCTTGCTCTAACCCCAGCTTCTTTCCTGAGATTTTGTAGTCCTTGGAATAGATGGTTTCTTTTTTTCTGGAGCTTTGAGCTTTCTTTCTTTACAGAATTGTACAATTTATTTCTTCACTGCCAAAGCTAACCTTCAAACGGTAGTAGAATATGGCAAAACCTTTCTGACTCCATGGTTCTAAATCTCCGAGTCCTAGCTTTGTTGTAAGTGTTATTCAGGGCTGGTCATAGGATGTGATGCTGGCAAATTAACTTACTTTGCAGGTGGTACTTCCATCTAAACCCAGCAGTTTCAAGGATCGTTTAATCTTGCTTAGAAGCAGTGAGATTTTTCTTCATATAAATGTTCTAGATTTTTTAGTGACATTATTGAAGAGTATGTAGCTCTTTTCTGTTTGGTTAACTAAGAGCCCTGACTTCAATTCAGAGTGAGATTCATAAACAGAATGAGTAAAAATGAAGAGAATTCTATTTAGAAACGTTGGCGTGCCATAAATGAGTGAATACAGAGAGAAATAACTAGGATGACATAAAATAAAGCCTTATGTATTGATTAGTGGTATCTTTTTTGTTTTTTGTTTTTTTTTTTTTTTTTGATTAGTGGTATCTTTTTAAAACAATCCTCTAGCATTTCAAAGGATGGCCTTGTATATGCTCATTGATGGTTACGTAGCATTCTGCGAAGGTGGGGGAGCATGTAAAAACATTGGGAAGACGTATGCTAGAAAGTTTTTCCCTTTCTCTACTCCATCTTAGCAAAACAGAAAAACAATTCAGAGTTCTACTTTTTTGCTATTTCTTTCCCATAAACATGATGCCAGAAAACGTTCATAAGGTTAAAATGCATTGACTTCAGGATTAGGAGAAATAAAAGCTTCACGTCTCTCGTGATAGAAGCTGCCATCCCTGGCGCTTGAATTTCGTGAGTGGGCAAAGAGACCGCCACTCTTCCCCCAAGTGAGAGAAATAAGAGATCCCCTAGAAACTGAAGGAGAGCTCAGTGATGGCACCTAGGGGTTTGTGGGAAACCTAACTGCTAAGCTGTTGGCTCCGTGTGTTTGCCTTTCTTGCTGCTTCTCTGCTCGTGCGGCTTGAAGGCCAGGGGGTTGCCTCTCGGACAACTCATTAACGGCTTCCTGGCTCCTGCCATGCTCCCCACCCCCCCCACCCCCCCTCCATTCACAACGAAACTGGTGGTGGTGCAAGTGGACGTGGAGGGTAGTGTTTTAGGGTTGTTTTCCCCATGTTTACAAAACATATATATAATACTTTCTATATTTAACGTTGTTAATGATACAATGTGTGTGACAGTGCCTTGCATGTGGCAGACATTTAATAAATGCTTTGCTGACCTACCGTTCAAGGACAGTGAGCATCAGAGATTCAGCTTTTTTTTTCTCCTGGTAGTTTTCTTAGAGCCAGTACCTGTAAGCTCAACTTCAGCAACTATTTTAACATATACCACAGATAGCTGTTTAGGAACCATGTTGACAAAACCAGTTGTCAAATAGATTTGAAAGCCTTTAAGTAATTAATGTGAGTGTTTTAAAAGTTGGGGGAAAAAGACTGCCAGATCAGTTCAGTGTCTTGTTTTGAGAGTATTTTAAATGCACCTCTTAACAAGGGGATTTGGGAAAGTTCCTGCTAGTAAACACTCAGAACTGCCATTTTCCAGCGTCCCTGGTCCCTGCCAGGATCTCTGTGCTAGATTAGAGGTATTGATCCGGGAGGGTTCTGACTCACCTGTGGCAACTGGCATGTAGCTGGTGTCATGGTAGGAATATGTAATTCACATCTTCTGAGCCCGACATTGTACATGACAGGTAAGTACAAGTATGCTTAACTGGTGGTCCTCTACTCTGGTTGTGTAGGAACTTAAGATTGATACTAAGAAAATGGAGGCCATAATGTAACTACTTTTTTTCTTTCTGGCACTGTGAAGAAATCCTTGTTGGAGAAGCCCTCGGAGCTCATGTCACACTCATCCTCTTTCTTGTCCCTCACCGGATTCTCTCTCAATCAGGTGGGTCAACAGTGAAGAATCCTGCATTGTGCTTTTATTGTAGGCTGGAACTTCCTTTCCCGTTCTACTTCAGTACCCCTATTTTTCCCTTGCTTTCTCTCCCATATATTGCTGCCTTCCAGATATTTTATCCTCTGTCTCTCTCTGATTTGGGTATATGACATACTTGTTTGTTATAAATTTGAACCCTTTAACTTCTCATTAATATGGAAATCCTTAGGGCTCTGTTGTTCAGCCAAGTGAATTACTTGTACTTTTTAATCTGGGTTGTTTACATAGATAGAGAAAATAAAGGGTGAGGGAAAATGAATTTAACAGGGAAACCAAAAGAAACAAAAGTCTTCAAAAGTTTGTCTTACTAAGAAAAGCTTAAAGTGGGGCACCTGGGTGGCTCAGTCAGTTAAGCGTCTGACTCGATTGTAGCTCAGTTCATGATCTCATGGTACCTGAGTTTGAGTCCCACTTCAGGCTGCAGGCCGACAGCACGGAGCCTGCTTGGGGTTCTCCTTCCCTCTCTCTCTGCCCCTCCCCCACTTGTGTGTGTGCATGCACGCGCGCACACAGGTGCACATGCACACTTTCTCCCTCTCTCAAAATAAACAAGTAAACTTTTTTAAAAAAGAAAAGCTTAGGGGCGCCTGGGTGGCGCAGTCGGTTAAGCGTCCGACTTCAGCCAGGTCACGATCTCGCGGTCTGTGAGTTCGAGCCCCGCGTCAGGCTCTGGGCTGATGGCTCGGAGCCTGGAGCCTGTTTCCGATTCTGTGTCTCCCTCTCTCTCTGCCCCTCCCCCGTTCATGCTCTGTCTCTGTCTGTCCCAAAAAAAATAAATTAAAAAAAAAAAAAAAAAAAGAAAAGCTTAAAGTGTATCAGTCATTCATGAACATGAACATTGCATTTGCTGAAATCTCTTTCCTTGCAGTGAGTTTATAATTTGGTTGTCATTGTCTTTCAGGAAAGATACCCAAATAACAGTATGTTCAATGAGGTATATGGGAAAAACCTGACAACCAGCTCCAAAACAGAACTTAATCCTTCGCTGGCCCCCCAGGAGACATCACTGTACTCCCTCTTTGAAGGGACCCCGTGGTCTCCATCACTTCCTGCCAGTTCAGGTATTGGCTAGTCTTTAAATTACAGACCTTGCATTTCTAACACCCTCAAACTGATAGTGAATCAGTATGATTTTACATTATAAATATATTAGCTGTTCTGTTTTTTAAGTAATTTCTGAATGAAAATAGGAAAAAAGCCTGATGAGCCAGTTCATGAAATAAATGCCACTAAAAAAAGCCACTAAAAAAAGAGTTGTAAGGGAGAAAAATATGGGTTTTAGCTTAAGGTTTCCAGCTGTTTTTTAGTTTGGTTTGTAGATACTCATTCTTTGTAGGAAAAGTTGAACTTTTTAAAATAGAGGGGTTTTTTAATCCCAAGTTTATACTTGGAGTTTGATTTAATAGTAATTCTTAAGGTTAGGCAATTAGAGAATACCAGTAGATAATTTATCTGAAACAGACATGCCAAAATAGTGCATGCACAAAATTGTCTGCTTGGTTTTGCTTTTTTTGTTTTTCTAAAGCAAGGAGTATGCCTTAAGACGGATTAGTGCATCTGGCAGAGTCCCTTTGGGGGCCCTTATTTTTACCTTTGTCCCAAAGCCCTGTGGTTATTTTTAGTAGAATTTAAGTGATCAGATCTACAGAAAACTCAAGTTCTTGGTATGTTTGTGGAACATCTATTTAATGTTTTATGTTGTTTTATTGTTGGTATTTACTAGATCATTCAACACCAGCCAGCCAGTCTCCCCATTCCTCTAACCCAAGCAGCCTGCCGAGCTCCCCTCCAACACATAACCATAATTCTGTTCCATTCTCCAACTTTGGACCTATCGGGACTCCAGATAACAGGGATAGGAGAACTGCAGATCGGTGGAAAACTGATAAGCCAGGTGAGGTCCAGACTTCTTGCCTAGTGAAAGTGAAGTCACTTACTCTGCCCTTCTCTGGTGTTTGGTGTTTGGCAATGATAGAACATCTTGAATTCTTATCTCTTTGCATCTCTCAGCCATGGGTGGGTTCGGCATTGATTATCTCTCAGCAACATCAGCCTCTGAGAGCAGTTGGCATCAGGCCAGCACTCCAAGTGGCACCTGGACAGGCCACGGCCCCTCCATGGAGGATTCCTCTGCTGTCCTCATGGAAAGCCTAAAGGTGAGTGAGTTTTAGGAAAACAAGAGCCACGAGAGCTGTTTCTGCTTTTGTTCACGTAAATAGCTAGGCTCATTCCTAAGGCCCTTAGAACTGATTGATCTATAGCACATATCTAGCTAAGTCCTAGAAACATGATCTGCCTTAGAAGATTCTTGAATAGGAAGTTGTTTTTAATTTGTGAATTCTCTGCTGATAAAGCAGTTATCCTGGGGACAGGGGCGGGGACAGAAACAAAGGTTTTAGTTGCATTCTAAGGTCAAAATTGTGATTCATTTTGGAATGTTTGATTGAAGCCTTTTGTGAACAAGTAAAAGAAGGGTGTCTAATTTTGGAAATGTTTTGTTTGCCTAAAATCTTTATAGTAAATACTCTGTGGTCTCACGTGGCACTGAGTTTTAGTGAAAACTACTTTCACCTTTTCTGGTTTAAAATCATCTGGTTATAAAAATAACAGGAACTGACTTAACTGTCTTAAAGACAGTCTTAGAATAACTTCTTCTAATGGCTGGATCTTTTTAGGGGGTGGGGATCTTGGGACTTATATGCCTTTATATTTGGCGAGGATTGAAAAACAAATCCCTTTCAGATATCCAGGCATTTGACCTCTGCTGACAAGCTCTGGGCTGTTTTTCAGTCTATCTGGTCCAGTTCCATGATGCATCCTGGACCTTCCGCTCTGGAGCAGCTGTTAATGCAGCAGAAACAGAAACAGCAGCGGGGACAAGGCGCCATGAACCCTCCACACTGAGGCCAGAGTGGCAACCCTGGGAACGAAGGCTCCATAAACCATGGCATGTTGGGTTTGCAGGACTGGCCCGTACAGTCCCCTGCAGGTGGCAGCCCTCTCTTCTGTCTCTTGCTGTCGAGAGGGTGTAAGCGTTCCACCAGCGCGCTGAGTGTGCACGAAATGTCCGCAGTGCAACAAAAAGAAAAAACCATCAGGAACTCTCTGTCCCCCCAGGGCCTTCCGGAGGGAGAGAGGAACTGCTGTTTGTCTTCACTCAGTTACCTGATGTCACCGCCTCTCACCTTCCCCGTCGTGCATGCCCCCAGCCACAAGGGAAGTGAAAGCTGAGAAGGGGAGGCAGGTGGGAGAAGCCGGCGGGAACTTCTCGGTCCTGTTTTCCTCTCTGGGGAATAAAATAGGAATCCATTAATGATTGCTTTGCTGACTGAGAATGTAGTTGAGATTATTCCTGAACATCTTTTATTATTGTTATTACTCTCGGTAGTATAATGTCACACTGAATTCTTCCATACACAACGTGCTTCTTCTAGTCAGTGTGTAGCAAGGAAAAGCCCCGCTCGCTGCTCCTGCGAGAGGTTGGTGGTGACAGGATGAGGGAAACGGACCTCTTCGGCCAGTGGCAGTGCTCCACGAGGGAGAGTCCAAGGCCTCAACTTTCACTCAGAAGGTTCTGGCGGCCCTCCTCTGGCCTGGAGACTCCGGCAGGAAATGCCCTTCACTCTGTAGGTGCTCGAGCCCCGATCGAGGATGCAGTATGGGTGGTGGTGCTGGGCTGGACTGGCAGATGACTGCTGGAAGATTTTAAATTAATGTTTTTGATTCCTGTACATTTTACCGTAGCGTAGCGAGCAGTCTCATGGAAGGCAGGCTGGTCCATTCGTGGCCTGACACATTTTAATAGGTAGAAGCTTTCAGTGTGGTTATTTTTTGTTCGATTGGTTTTTGTGACCCCATCCTGCTTACCACCCACCTCCTCCTGTCCCTACCTCCATCCCTTTTCTGCCCTGTGCTGTATGCTAGTAATTGTTTCTGTTCCTGATGTGTACGACATCTCGCCGAGAAGCAACAGCATGGGGTCCAGCAGTTGGGGCCCAAAAGACAGTCCAAGGAGGAAGGAAGCAGCGGCGTCTGCGTGCGTGCACCGCAGGCCAGGCCCCGGCCCAGCTGCGTCCCCTGACCTCCACTGTCAGAGTGAAATTCAAGGCAACATGGACACATGTGCACCATGCACAGAAGAAAACACAACGAAGTCCATTCTGGAAAAGGCAAAAGAAAGGAAAATAAACTTTTATTTGGTATTTATTAGAAGGAAAGAGGACTGAACATTTTCTTGTGTAGAAACAGAAGGACAGCATTTCTGTTAGTTCCTGGAAGAGTAATATTTTAAGGGGAAATTATGGAAACAATCTAAATGTCCAATTGCTGTGCTAGTAGTAGGGTCTGTTTCTGGGAGGTCTCTCCTGTGTGTGTGTGTGTGTGTGTGTGTGTGTGTGCGCGCGCGCGCGCGCACCCATCTGCCCATCTGCTCTCCTGGGGGGAAGGGGAGTGTGTGTGAGTGTATGGAGTCAGCGTGGGACTCACGAACTGGAAAACAGCTGCAGAGCAAAGCACATCCAGGAGCCCCGGGTGTCGCTAGAGTCTGGGCAGCCCCAGTGATGAAAGGGGTGAGGTGAATGCTCGTTGCTCTTCAGAGAGTGGTTGGAGCCCCGTAGGCTCACAGTATTGCTCCTTAAGTTTGACGTGGTGTTTGGGGATTTTTGTTTCTGTTTTTTGTTGTTTTTGGAAAGGTCTGAAAGGGTGAAGCCCCCCACCCAATGGCAATATGAAACCCTTTGTGCTTCTCCCCAGCTCCTTCCCTGGGTCCACCTCTCTCCCAGTCCCTCCTTGCCCACTACCTTGACCCACTCTGTGTGTTTGAGCTCTGCATTCAGGCAGCTGTAACATTCCAGTGTTCGAGCTGTCCCTGAGTCTCACACCCCAGACGAGCTAGCCAGGTTCACTCTCTCACTCCCAGTCCTGCCCGGGTCCCATCTGCAGCCCCGTTTCTGCATGAGAATTTGGTGTTTGGAATGTTTTCTGATTCTTGGGGCGGGGTTTCTCGCCTAATCATCCTCAATGTGGAGTAATGAGGAGGGAGAGGAGAATCTTCATCAGAAACTGGTTTTGTGTAGTAAACCTTCTCTTCTGTTTTTGTTTTTTTTGTTTTTTTTGTTTTGTTTTTTGTTTTGGTCTGTCTGTGCAAGACCTGCAGCTGCTGAAATCAGCTTTGCCTTTAATTAAACCATGTTCTCTCCAACCAGATCTGTGTGTACATGGTTTCTTTTCTAACCTAAAAATATCCTACTTAAAAAATAAGTATTTACGCACAAGTCACCTAGGGCAGAGCGGAGATGGCCAAAGATTGAATATGTTTCAGGGTTATTTTTGCTTTTAGTAGCATTCCAAACCAAAGTGCATTATTATGGAAAGGGGTGGGTAGAAAGAAACTGATGGTCACAGTTCTTTTCTCTGATAAAGATTGGCTTATGCAAAGAAGTTAACAACCCTCCATTTTTATCCCTATTTTTACTGTTAATAAAGCCACAGTAACACTGTTTACAAAGCCACACATGCTGTACAAAGAAGGAGAATTCTTGTGGAGAACTCCAGGTCTCCTGGAGAGAGAGGAGTTCTATGTATTTGTGGAATCATTCATCTAACTTAACCCTGAAAAATCAAGCCTTTTGGTTAAATGATAACCAAAATAAAACCATACATAGAATTTTATCATATAAATTAGTACAGTACATACGAAATGTTAACTAACAGGATAGTCCTAACCAGCTGGCTTCCTGAATCTGGCTTCTTTATATCGCTTAAATGTTAGTGGCACATATTCAGTAGTGAACTCTTAATAAGTGTCCCTCTCTGAGAAGGCATGAAGGGATATAACTCTAGTATTGTAATTCTCTGTGGAATTGAAAATTGTATTCCTTGGGAAGCAGTGAGACTTGTAATAAAGAAAATGTGTAAAAAAAAAAAAAAAAGAAAATGTGTACCATCTAAATTACCTGTAAACTTACCTTGGGCTCTAGGAGTCTGTGACTACAGTGGTATAGGAATAGGGGTAGTTGTACGTAGGCCTTGGGCCTGCACTCTGAGTATTGTGTTTGCAAGTTTTTTATTGAGGTATCACATACAGAAGTACACCAACAGCAAGTCTACAATTCAGTGAACTTTTACAAAGTGAACACATCTGGGTAGTCAGCACTCCAGGCAAGAAACATTACGAACACCCTAGAAGACCCCCCCCACACACACACACACCTCATACCCTTCCAGACGTTTCTACCCACTCTACCCCAGCCCACCCCCCACCCCTGGGTTATCATCACGATAAGTTCTCACATCATTGTCTAATAGGTTAAATTTTCAGTGGGAAAAGTAGATTAGTTAACACTTCCAAACAGTAATGTCTCAGTTCAGTGTTCTACAGAGGCATGCTAAACTTTGCAAACTGTAGTTCCTTTTCTCCAACTTTGTAGGTTATAGAACATCCTAGACTCCTCTAGGAGAGCTTTCCATGTCCGTAGTTGCGTGTTCTTCAACAAAAGCTTTGGGGAAAATGCCAATCTTCCCTTTGCACTCCCCTTCCAGCCAGTCTTCATTCACTGATAAAAGGAAACGTATACATCGATTTCTTTCTTTTTTAAAACAAAATTTTTTTAACGTTTATTATTGAGAGAGAGAGAGACAGAGCATGAGCAGGGGAGGGGCAGAGACAGAGACAGAATCCGAAGCAGGCTTCAGGCTCTGAGCTGTCAGCACAGAGCTGGACGCGGGGCTCGAGCTCACAGACCGCAAGATCATGACCTGAGCCAAAGTCGGTCCCTCAACCAACTGAGCCACCTAGGCACCCCCATATGCATCGATTTCTGAAACCAGTACAGGAAAATTACCTTCTCTGGATATGCTACCCAGATCAAGAAGTCTGTATTAGTGATTTAAGGGAGGCGTGAACATAGGACTTCACCATCTTATTGGTTTCTGCCTTAGATAGGATAATTGAGCAGTCAAATGCAGAAGAATCCATTAGATTTTTCAAAAAGTTGTCAGAAAAATTAGATGAAAAAAGTTGAATAATCTTGAGATGCAATTTTTCTTTAAACAAGGGAAGAGTTTTGTCCAATCCCTGTTGGGAATCTTTATGTCCCTGTCCACAGAAAGGGACGTCCCATAAATTAAATAGTTGACCTTTGAACAATAACAAGTTTGAACTATGAGAGTCCACTTATACACAGATATTTTGATAGATAAGTACACTGCTGTAAATGTATTTTCCTTATGATTTTCTTAACATTTTTTGTAGCTTTATTGTAAGAATACAGTCTATACTACATATATAAAATGTATGTTTACCAACTGTTTATGCTATCGTTAAGGCTTCTGGTCAACAGCAGACTATTGGCAATTAACCTTTTGGAGAGTCAAAAGTTCTACTCAGATTTTTGATTGTGCCTGGGAGGGTGCGTGTTGGCACCTCTAACCCTGCGTTGTTCAAGGGTCAAATGTTTATTAATAATGAAAGTCCACTAGTGAATGATCAAAGAATTGAGTTAGAGCCAGTCATGAGTTTAGTCCATGTTTATAAAACATATGGATCTTAATGGCTCCAGTTTTGAGCCTTTAGTAAGTTACAGGCACTGTTCTAGATACACACGCACACACACTCAGACTTCATAATAACTCCATTGTAGATACTATCCAGGAAAGGAGACCTGGAGAGATTAATAGCTTGTTCGGGGTTAATTCTGCCAATAAATACCAGGCATCTTAGGTTTGACCTACTCCAAAGCCCATCTACTAGAACATGAAACTAGTTCAGAAGTTCATCTTTGGATGTAAGACATCTAGATCAGATGCTGTGTGGATCCTGTCCCCAGAAACTCTAATTAATGTGGGGTGTGGCTGAGCATCAGTTTTTTTCTAAAGTTCCCCCCAGGTAATTCTAATTGCAAACCACTGCCTTGATCCTTTGCACTTAGCATGTGAGTGACTCAAGGACTAGAGTATTTGCTTGTCTTGGATCCCAGGAGGATACTAGAAATCTCAGGGGTGCCTGGCTGGCTCAGTCAGTAGAGCATACGACTCTTGATCTCGGGTTTGTGAGTTTGAGTCCCGCGTTGAGTGTAGAGATTACTTAAAATCTTAGGGTTAAAAAAAAAAAAGGCCAAATCTCAGGGCCCACCCAAAACCTGATCGAATCCATTTTAACAAGATTCCCAGGTGGTTCATACTAAAATTTGAGGAACGTTGTGAATGAAGCCATTTCATAACTGTTGAATATGATTGAACTCACCCTCAACCCCACTGTAAATCCACTGTTTATGCTGAATTGTTTCCTCTTTAAGTGGCCTGATAAAGTTTCAAACTGTTTTGTGGGTACGTAACTGAATTAAACCAGCTTTGATTTACAATGTCACAATAAGGAATATGCCACCTTCTTTTTTCTCAGCCTATCTACCCAGAAGGTTTTTCTGTGTGTTCTCTAGTTTTTATCTCCTCCTTACCCCATCCCCCACCAAACAACAACAAAAACTGGACAAAGTAGCTAGTTGGTTGATACTGACATTTAAAAAATGGTGCTGGAATGGGGGGGTGCCTGGGTGGCTCAGTCAGTTAAGCGTCAGACTTCAGGTCAGATCGTGATCTCATGGTTCGTGAGTTCGAACCCTGCTTCGGGCTCTCAGCTGTCAGCACAGAGCCACCTTCAGATCCTCTGTCCCCCCTCTCTCTACCCTTCCCTGGCTTGTTCTTTCTCGCTTTCTCAAATAAACTTTTAAAAAATTGTGCTGGGAGTTACTAAGCCCTATTCTCCCCTGTTGGAAGATCTGCACTGTCAGTGTCCCCTGTTTCTTTCTTTTATTACTCCTATTTTGAGCTAGTTGCCATACAATTGTATATTCACTACCCATTAACTTTAAAATCTCATTTCTTAAATCTTTTGGATTTTTCCATTATAATTGGTAATAGTATTTGGTTTCACTACTCTGCATTGCTAATGCAGATTTCTGGTTTTTGAACAAAGCTTTTGATGGGACTCTTACACCTTTCAAGGTAGAGAAATAAGATTATGTCAAACCATGAGTTAGAAAAGGGCTTCTCATGGTCAGTAGACCAGCATCACACTGGAAGCTTCTTAGAAATTCAAAATTGTGGGCCCCAGCCCAGACCTGAATCAGAATCTCTAGTTGCTGGGCCAAGGAATTGTATTTAACAAACTTTCAAGGGTGTTTTGGCATACTGAAGTTTGTGAAGCACTAAGTTAGAACTCTCCACTTACACTGTTTCAATTTGTAGTGCGTTTGATTGCTAACAGAATCAGGAAAATCACCAGACACAAAGCAATGCCAAATAGCTTCTTTTGAGGCAAGATTTACCCCCTTCTTTCCTCCCCCTCCTTCAAAAAATACATCAATTCAAAGAACTATGGTTTGCAGAAAAGTATCCTTAGGGCTTGTTGCAAAGGCAAAATGATCCGAGCCACCTTCCAATTTGTTAACTCTGGGAATGAGAATACATGTCTCCCAAAACATAGCCATCTTTAATAAGAAGAATGTTAGCCAAGTCTGCCATTTGTTGCTTCCCTGCCCAATGGAGCAACAGATAGAAAGGTGGAACATTCCATTTTGCTCCCTCCAGTGAAAACTAGGAAGGATATTGGAAGCACTGGCTACAGTTTGGTTTGTAGATGGTTAATACTTCGCTCTTCCCTTGAATTTATTTCTGCCAACACAGAAATTAGTTTCTGTCAACCAGGAGTACTACTTACCCATTGATATAACCTGGATTATGTCCCCTTCCTGAAACTCCAGGTCTTCTGGCTGGGTAGCCTCGTAACTGAAGAGTGCTACCACTTGGCCTCCTTCCTTAAGCTGAGGTTCTGTAGTCTGGTTATTAGCTTCAGATTTTTCACTTTCCTTGGGTTCGTCAGGAAAGCCTTGGTCACCCTGAAATAATAAAAGGCCAGTGAACATTGACCATCGCTAAAGAAATCGGTGAAATGTCAGTGTAGCACCTGGGATATAAACTTATAAAGGCAAATTTGTGATCAGTCCCTAGCATAGACCTAACATGCACTTTATGAACATTGGATGGTCTGCAGGAACCTATACAATCTTAAAATCTTCAGAAACCTTACAGTAATTCTGGAAAAGAGTAGGGTACTACTTTGCAGAGGGAAAAACAGAGATTGAGTCACAAGTGACAGAACCAAAAGTCAAACCTGGGTGTCTGACTCTGAATCCAATACCCTCTCCCCAGCACCCACAACACTAGGGACTTTGTTAGAAATGTATATTTCTGGTCCTGTCCCAAACCTATCATTAAATCAGAAACTCCTGGAATTGTGGGGCCCAGCAATCTGCATTTAAACAAGCCCTCTAGGTAATTCTCACACTTGATAAAGTTTGAGAATCCCTGCAGAGCTTCTTCCCAAAGCCATGAAAAAGGCTTTGCTTTCTGGTCTATGTAGCTACACATCCTAGTCACCATTGTGGTCATTTTTGAGCCACAAATGTTGAAAAGAAGAGGGGTGTAGTTTCTAAAGAAATGAATCAGAATCAAACAAATCCACATTAGAAACCCTGCTAGGGTAAATGCTGTGCCGACCCTTCAAAGATCTCACTTCCTAACGTTGCCTGTTCCAGCCTTGGCAGATCCCTTTTACAGAAAGGCAGTACAGTAAGGTAGAAATGGCCCTACGGAGTCCCAAGGCCTGGGTTTGTATCCTGGCTCCACTGCTTTCCCGCTGTGTGTCCCTGAGCAGGCAGTGTAACCTCTCTGAACTTCAGTTTCCTTACCTGAAATTGAGGGTAGAGGACTGAAGCAACAGGATGTAGAATAGAAATAGCTGGCAGTTACTAAACATTCTGGGAGAGGATTAGTGTATGTGTGTGTGTGTGTGTGTGTGTGTGTACACACACACACACACCCCTCAGTATTTAAGCTTGGTTAATGGTAAGTGTTCCTGCACAGAGTAGATTTTTAAATGATAGTTCATTTTCCTGCTCTTCTAGTAAGTGAATGAGAACATCCTGACTTGCCACCAACAAGAGTAAGGGGCAGTGATGAAGAACATTCAGCAATGACCTCTGAAGCTGGACTGAGGGCCAGCAAGACTCTGTGCTGGGAATTTGGGGAGGGTTAGCCCCGGACAGCCACTAATGAGACCGGAGCTCTCTTCAAAGGACAAAAATCGACAATAATTAAAAACAAACCTTTGAAGTGGAGTAAGCCACATTTAGGGCACAGCTCCTAGGCAGAATCCTTTCAAGACGATACCGAAGGGATTAGTCCCAAGACGGACAATTGAAAACCTAGGATGACCTTTCAAACTTCCAAGGGAACCCCTTGCACCAGCACTCGCCCACCCCTGCCCAGGGTCCCGGCTCCCGGCCTCTCAGCCAGAGGCACCAGCCAGGCTACTCCAGTGGCCCTACTTCCTGAAGGCAATTTTCTGAGCTCTTAGATACCACCAACCTGGGGCTAGAGCTACGGGGCTTTCCTCCAGGCACACCTTCTTTGCTTCCTCCTCTCCTACTCATTTTTCTTTCTCAGCAAACATGCGTCTTTGATTTCAGTGAGAACCTACCAAAGAGACCCTTCCATGACTAAGCAGAAACCCCTGCCCAGCTGTGGGGATGAGGGTGTGGAGGAGGGACTCCCTTCACAGGGCCCCAAGGCCTGGGGGGTCTGGAATAGCTTGGCCAGTGTGGTCATTTCCATAGTCTCAAAATCCAATGGTAGGTGAAAAACAGTAGCTCTCCGAAGGGTTCACACATGACCTGTTGAATTTTGTACTGCCTACTGCTGTAACTGCAGATGCCGCCATCTAAAAATGCTAAAGCAGGAGCTCCTGGGTGGCTCAGGCAGTTAAGCTTCCGACTCTTGATTTTGGCTCAGGTCGTGATCTCACGGTTTAGTGGGTTCAAGCCCCACCTTGGGCTCTGCGCCCTGGCAGCGTGGAGCCTGCTTGGGGTTCTCTCTCCCTCACTCTCTGACCCGCCCCGCTTGTGCGCTCTCTGTCTCTATCAAAAAGTAAATAAACTTTTAAAAAAATGCTAAAGCAGGAAACAGGGGAGTCGGGGCTAGTGGGGGCGGCGGGCGGGGGGAGAACTGAAGGTGTCAGAAGGACCATGGCTTTGGTCAGTGGAGACGGGAGTCTCCTTGACTATGTTAGGACTCCCCAGTGTCAGGGCTATGCATGGGGAGCTGAGTACTCAGAGGAAGTCCGCTGGCCGGCCAGCCTCACAGAGCCCCCTGCTTTGCTCGTATGCCCCAGAATCCTCCATCCCAAGCAGTCATTCATCCTTTCTCCCCTGCTCACAACCTCATCCTAGTGCAGCAGCGTGCAAGGCTTTCTGTCATGTGGCCCTGTTGCCTTGCCAACCTGTCTCCCAGCACTCGCCCTGTCGTGTCCAGTAACACCGACCCCCCCTTCACCCACTGCCGACTCTTAGGGTCTTCCCTCTGCCCTTCCATCTGTATAAGGCGCCCTAACTTCCTCCACCTTGCTAATTGCTATTTACCACTTTAAGCCTAAGCCTCCAGATGATTTCAGCATCATTTTCTCTAGGAAGACTACTGACTTGTCCCACCTTCCTTCAACATGTTTGGGTGAGAGCGCCTCCCATGTGCTTATAAAACGGTACGCCATTCGTGCGTTTCCATCAGTTTACTTAACACATGTCCTGCGTTTTCCCCCAAGAAGAGCCTATGTCTTACTAGTTTTCTTTTTAAGTCTATTTATTTTGAGAGAGAGAGAGAGAGAGAGAGAGAGAGTGTGTGTGTGTGTGTGTGTACGTGCATGAGCAAGCAGGGGAGGGGCAGAGAGAGGAAGAGAGAGAATCCCAAGCAGGCTCCATGCTGTCAGCACAGAGCCCGACCCAGGGCTGTAACTCATGAATCGTGAAATCACGACATGAGCAGAAATCAAGGAGTAAGATGCTTAACCGGCTGAGCCACCCAAGCATCCCATGCCTTAATAGTTTTTATATCTCCAGTGCCTAGGGAGAGCAGAAGTGTTCAGCAAATGTTTGTTGAAGAATAAATAGACAAATGCTGGAAACAATCCAAATATCCACGAAGAGGTGAATCAATAAACAAATTGTAGTATTCATACTATGGAATACCTTTTAGCAATACCATCAGCAATCAAAAGAAAGGGACTATTATGGGGCGTCTGGGTGGCTCAGTGGGTTACGCATCTGATTTCGGCTCGGGTCATGATTTCATGGTTTGTGGGTTCGAGTCCTGCATCAGATTGTCTGCTGTCAGCACTGAGGTTCGCTTTGGATCCTCTTTCCCCCATCTTCCTCTGCCTCTACCCTACTTGTGTGCATGCGCACGCACTCACACACACACACTCTTTCTGTCAAAAACAAACATTTAAAAAATGGACTATTACAACAAAAAAGTATATATAAAAATGGAAGAGTATATACTGAAATGGGTGATAAAACAAAAATTTATACATAGAGTATATATATTCATAGGAATATATACGTACTGTACCATCCACTTACATGAAATGACATAAAAGACCAAAAAAAAAGTGTGTTGGTATATTGACAGGTATGTTGATGGATGCTTTTCCGGGGCCATGGTTGTGGGAAGGAATTAACATCAACAACAAGAAGAAATGGCAACTTTTCCCTCCCGGAGACAAAGGGACGGTCAAGAGTGTTAACTTGTAGCCACTACTTCTAGCCTCTAACTTTGCTCCTAACTCCAGCTAAGTCTTTTCTAGGCCCTGAGGTCTAGAAAGGTGTCCAAGAATGTAGGCAGGCCCTGGAGTCAAACCACCCACCGAGCCCTTGCTCCTCTACTGATGGGCGGTACTCTTGGTCAAGGTTACCTCTCTTTGTCTAGTCTCCTACATTATAAGATGGGATGACGGTTCCTCCGAGAGTTTCTCGGGGACTGTAAGAATGGATACGCAGCGTACACTTAGCACACCATATGGCACGTGGTTAGTTCCTAATAGAAGCTTCCTATTAGTAGGACGTTTATCCAAGTCCTCTCTTTGTGAACTAAATGCTCTCTATTACCTTCCAGCCTCAAGTGCTCTTCCCGTGGAAACTTGAAGTGGAGAATGGCTAGGAGCTCAGCCTCAGTTAGGATTTTATTCCCACCTTGCTTGAGAGTGATGGGCCTAAACGTTGGCTCATTTACAGGTGCTGGCAGAGAGGACTGAGAGGCTTCCTGGGCATTCTTGGGCCTGCTCTTCTCCCGTAGGGACCCCTCTCCTGGCTGCATCCGGGGCCCCTAGCCCCAGGTGAAAGGGAGGCAGAGGTGTTAGCCACCCTAACCTCAACACCAGGCACAGTGCCCGGCTCACCGAAGCGCTCGGTAAGTGTCGGAATGTGGACTGTCCTTGAGGAAGTGGCCCAGTACAGACACGACCTCAGGTGCCCTTGGGCTCGCCGCACTCACCACTGTGTTCTCACACCACACAGTCAGGCTGTAGTTTTTCACCTGGGCCCAGGCAGCCTGCATGTTCTCTTCCGAGAGGGGCACCAGCTCATTGCTGTCCCGAGGCCGGTAGCTGGGGAGACAGGAGTGAGAACCACGCCGGAGAACAGCAGTGCAAATTCTCTTCTCTCCTCCAGGCCCATGCCAGGCCCCCAGCTGCACCCTCTCTGCGGGTGGACCCACCTCAGCCGAGTGTGCTCCGGCAGGAGCTCCAGTTTCTTAGACACCATGTCCCGGACCTGGCTGTAGGGGAGCCCGGGCTGCGTCTCCATGACCACCGTGTACTTGAAGTGCACCTTGAGCGTGTAGGGCATGGGAATGCTGAGCTTTACTTCCTGAGGGGAGAGGAAGCAACGAGAACTCCTGAGCGTCCGAGGCCTGTCCTGAGTGTGCTCACGGGGAGTACTCGGTGTGGTGGGGAGAGGCCAATAGCTCACCGGCTCGACAGCCGCGGGAGGACTTTCAGAGAGTCCCTAGACCCCTCCAGCCTGGATGGGAATTCCTCCGGGCCAGAAGATCTGGCCCATGGGCTGAAGGCCAGTAGGAAATGCGTGCACTGGGCGGGGAAGGTTGTCGAGGGGTGCCTAGCCCAAGGATGGCGTGTGGTGTTAGCTCACCCACCCTTCCTTTGGGACTCTTTCTATAATCCAGGGAGACAGGCTTATGGTGGATAGCTTAAGCTTTTTCTTTCTCTAGCATTTGAAATAGTGCAAGGAGAAACGGTTACCTTGGACTCTTCTTTTCCTTTTTGACCTAAATGGAGAAGGTAAGTAAAACAAAAGAAGGTGGTGAATGAACACTCTGGGCCAGCCCCTGACTTACACAGAAGGGAACCCTCTTAGAACAGGACACCAGCTTCTTACCTTGAACTCCGGGGTGATGCTTCACCCTAATAAACGGTGGGGGAATCCCACTGCAGGGAAATGGGCAAGACGAAGCCCAAACACACAAATGAACCCAGTCCCTGCCCGCGGGGAGCATACAGGCAAGTGTTGGAGGACCAGCACGTCCCCAGCAATGCATGGGGTTAGCAGGGACCCAAAGTCCAGTTAAACCAGTGGGCTCTGGACTCATGAAAGCAGGGAGTGCAAGATGAGCCAGGGGCCACGAGAAGGAACGTTAGAACCACTTATTTTTACCTTGTCCTTTATTTTTGTGTATGTTTCCTAAGGTGCATAATATATTAATGAAGCAATATGCACATAATTTATATAAGAGAAATCTGCATGAAGATACTCACTAGAAAGAGCACATGATCAAAACCACTGATCTCAAACCCAGCTAACCACTAGAATTCCTTGGGAGGTTTTTTTTTTTTTTTCTGGAAATACAGATTCTCAGGTCCAATTCTAGGCCTAAAAAATCAGAATCCAAGGCCTAGGAATCTATATTCATAAAATCTTTCTAGGTTAATATGTGATCCTTGGGGCGCCTGGGTGGCTCAGTTGGCTAAGCGTCCAACTTCGGCTTAGGTCATGATTTCATGGTTTGTGAGTTCGAGTCCCACGTGGGGCTCTGTGCTGACAGCTCAGAGCCTGGAGCTATTTTGGATTCTTGGTCTCCCTCACTCGCTGCCCCTCCCCCACTCACGCTCGCTCGCGTGCTCTCTCTCTCAAAAATAAACATGAAAAAAAACTTAATATGTGATCCTTGTTGGGCCCCTAGACAGAAAAGATAAAAACAAAAAAACTGAGGGTGATCTGAGGGGTAATTAGAGAAATTTTAATACAAAATATACACTATAATGTTATGTTAATGTTCAATGTCCTTGACATAATGATTGTGCTGCGCTTATGCAGAAGAGTACAGCTAATGCTCCAGTGTAGGGTGAAATGCCATGAGTCTGTAACTTCCTTTCAAGCGTCTCAGGGCGGGGTGGGGGGAGTGGGGAGCGAAGCAAGTACACGGTACAAAACGTTAACAATTGGTGAATTTAGGTGAAAGGTATTCTGGTGTTTATCGTGCTACACTTTTCAACTTTTGATCTGTAGCTTTGACGTTTTTCAAAATAAAGTTGGAAGTGTGGGGAGCACCCGAAAGGGTCCTGGTGATCTGGCAGGCATAACACCCATCCATCCAGGATCTGGACAAACCATCTATTCAATGCATCTCTACCAAACCCTTCTCCAGAATGCTTAATGCTTAAACTCTATTAGTGACCAAAAGCTCCTTCCCCAGGCACCACTCTCTATACATCCGGAGAAGGCCCTTTCGTATCTGCCCTTAGCTCTTTGTCTATGCCTCAGGGCTCTGCAAAGCAGTTTCTTTTCCAGATAGACCTCCTTGGACATTTGAAAAAAAACCTCTCCATTCCCTTCCAAGGAAATGCATGTAATAACTCCAACCTTCTCTCTTGGGACATGGTTTCAGTACCTAATGACTGAGGAGTCCGGTGACTATTTGAGTTGGACACTCCACTGCCCCCCAGAAACCAGCTACATTTGCCCAAGCCCCATGGGTGTTCTAGGACATCTGTTTGCTATGTTTTGGGTGGGTGGGTGGTGCAGGAGAGAGGGCCCCTGGGGCTATGTGTTCATAAGCTGAGTGGCATGTTGGGAGGAGAAGAAACCAGAATCTCCCAGAAGCCTGGGAGAGCAACTCTGTCAGGAAGTAGTCTGGAGCATTCCTGCACCCGGGCCAAGGATGTTGTTCCAAGGACACTAACCTGGTGGCAACTGGGGTCTTCCGGGAGCATCAGAACTGGGAGGAGCTGGGATATCAGAATCTGGGGAGGCTTCCTCCTGGAGGTGACAGAGAGGGTGAGAGCCTTCATTCAGACAAAGTTCTTAGTTAGGAGTGGGACAGGGGGAGGCCAAATGGAAAGGAGCCAGATGTAAATGGCTTCCTAAAAGTTGGAGGGGTGGTAACAGTCAGGGAGACTAAGGAAAGTGCTGGTTAAAGGGGAGGCAGGGTTGGCCTGGTGGAAACAGTAGAAAGGAGAACCCTGACCCCCTCCTAAGAGGCCCTCACTGCCCAACCACATTGGAAATCCGCTGGAGATGAGGGAGGCCCCCGAGTCTTGTGTTAGCTCCCCCTCGCCCTCCACATCTTGCTCCTTCAAAGGAGAAGGTCCATTTCTCATTTGTGTGGCATTTAAAACATTTTAAATGTTTTAATGGCTTAAAACATAAAGCCATCTGGGTATAGTAACTCTGACCAGGGAGGGCCAAGCCCACAGAGGACAATCAGTTGCACAGTCTAGAGAGAGACAGGTTTCCCGCTGTCAGACATCTGCACAGTAGACCCAACAAAGACCACTCACCAGGCCTGGCAGAAGGGCAGGCCTTTGAGGAGTGAAGGGGAAAGCTGGCAAGGCCCAACCTCTGATGCCATGAGTTCATGCTCTAAAACAGATTTCTCTTGTTTAATGGGATTTCCCCAGCCAACGCATTGACTGTTCCTCCAGGTGAAGAGAACTTTTCCGGGAAGACCTAACCTTCATATACTACAGGCTTTGGGTCCCAAGTCACCCGTGACCAGGAGGAGAAAGGTGGGTGGGCACAACGGGTCCCTCAGATGTCTCCACTTAGCACATCTGGGTGTTTTCCTTCCTTCACCCCAGGTCCAGCTCTGGGCCGCTGGCACCAACCCAAGGTGGACTCGGTGCTAGTGAGTGAATAAGGACAGCGCTTTTGTCACACCGCCCTTCCCCCCCTCCACAGAGAGGCCTGTCAGTCGTGGGGCAGAGGTCGGGGGCGGGGGTGGGGGGTGGGGGGTGGAAAACAGACCCGGCCTTGGCACTACGTTACCTGGGGCTGCTGCTGAGCATGGATCCGCAGCTCAAGTGGTTCAAGGTAGTTGCAGGGAACGAGCCCCTTCTGTGGTGCAACATCACAAAATCAGAAAGGGGGAAAAGGGTGTGCTCATCGGCACCCATGGCACCCATACCGCCACAGGGCCCAGAGATGCGGGGGAGGGATGGGTATACGGGCAAAAGAAGGTAGCTGGTCGGCAAATGAGGTAGCAGACACCTCAGAAAGCTCCGCCATTGGCTGCCAGGATCCCATGGCCAAAGGAACCACCCCGGGTCCTCTGAATACCTGTCCGTTGAACATGACCGTAGCCCAGTTATCATTGCCCTTCTTCAAGACAAAAACGATGTTCCCTGGCATGACCTGCAGCTCTTCTGCGGTCTCAGGCACAAACCCAAACAGCACACGGTGGGCTTCCCCTTCCAGAGCCCTGCAGGGGTAGACGTGAGATGCTGTCCTCTATCCAGCCTGGACTGCATCCCACCCACGGCTCTATGGGACAAGCAACAATGGACATGAGGCCGGGAGACATGCTCCAGGCACCCTCGAGCTCCACATCTATTGCCTCTGGGACCCTGAGCAGGACCAGGCAGGAAACTGCATGTGAACCCGCTCCATAACCCTAGAGGCAGTGGGACAGCAATGAAAGACAAAAGACAACGCAAGACAGCCAGGCATTGCTCTCCTTGCCCTCCCTTCCCTTCCAAGAAGGAAGCTTCCCGGGTGTGCTTGGCCAGCCCTCTGGTCTGGGCTGGGGTAGACAGGGCTAGTGTGACAAGGGGAGCACACAAGTCAGAGGGCAGGTGAGGGCTAGCTGGGTGAGAAAGGGGGGTGGGGAGGAGGGAGGCCAAGTCCCCCGGAGCCACAGCCAGCAGACCAGGCACACAGCCGGAAGGAAATGAAGAGCAGGAAACCAGCTCCGGGGGGTGGGGAACGTGTAAAGGTGTCCCGAGACCACCCAGTGGTGTGCTAGGCAATGTCACTGTCCCTTTACCATCTCTTCAAGACCTACTTTGCTCTCGGAGGCCCTGGGAGTGCCATCTGTGCCACTTCGGAATGTGTGACATCGGGACTGGCTTCAGGGCTGTGTGATGTACCTGCTCTGGCTGGTGGCTCCCTCTCGCTCCCCCTCTGTCCCCTTCCCCTCAGCCCTGTTTCCTGCTTCCAAACAGTGGGCTATCTATGTAGGGGAGACAGGCTCCTCCAGCAGGCAGAGTTAGCAATGAGTTCATCAGCCCCCTCATTTTTATAGTTGCTGTTGTACTTTTTTTCATTTAAAAAAAAAAACACAAAAACACCTTCTTTATTGCGGAGGGGAGCCGGGCTTGCTTCCTTACTTAGAGGAAATTCCTCAGAAAGCTGTAAGTTGTGTCATTCTTGGCTTCTCATCTTATAGAAGAATGGCTCCTTTTTCTTGAGTCATTCCTCTTCTCCAGAGACCACGTGCCCATAGGGAGTGAAAAACGCCCACTCGGGAAAGGACACACTACCTAGCTTCCCGCTCTGCTCGCCTGACTCTTGAAAGCTCTGGCCTCCGCCTCTTCTTTTTTTAAAAAAAAAAATTTTTTTTTAACGTTTATTTATTTTTGAGACAGAGAGAGAGACAGAGTATGAACGGGGGAGGGGCAGAGAGAGAGGGAGACACAGAATCGGAAGCAGGCTCCAGGCTCTGAGCCATCAGCCCAGAGCCTGACGCGGGGCTCGAACTCACGGACCGCGAGATCGTGACCTGGCTGAAGTCGGACGCTTAACCGACTGAGCCACCCAGGCGCCCCATGGCCTCCGCCTCTTCTGAGGAGGCTGCTGCCGGTGCAAAATGGCTCCCCAACCTTTGGTCAGTGTTCTGGCCCCAGAGGGACATGTTCCACAGACTGCCACCCTTCAGCAATGACCCTCGCTATGTGGGTGGCTGTGCACGTTGACCTGGGGGCACAGGGACACCATGTAGCTATAGCCAGACCCCTGTGGTCAACCCTATCACAGCCCAAGACTCCCATTCCCCCTACATCACTCCGTTCTAACCCGGAAAACAGAAAGAGTCCATGTATTAGGCTAAGTTCTGCAGGATTTAGACCCTGACCCCGGCTTCATCTTCTTCACTCTTTTCATTGCCATCAGTTCAGGCTTTGAGCTCAGATAGTCTGCACACTGATCTAAATCTAACTTACCTGAAGATCTCTGGGGTTTTGGGTCTGGGTGGAGGTTCAGCTGCCTGTGGAACATTCAGGAGAAATGAAGAAGGGAAGGACAGTAAGGGAAGGATAGTAAGGGAAGGAGTGGGGGCGAGAACAGACCGTTAATGGTAATTTGAGCCTTCTTCCACACCAGAAAATCAAAGAATGCATTTCTAGCTGGCTCAGAACACTGTCTAGGGAACGGGCACAGTGTACTTTGACTAAACACTGGAAAATCACCCCTCCCCCCAGCCCCTGGGTACAGTTTCACTAGCACAGCAATTTCTCTTGAGCCAGTCCTGGTTTCTGGAGAATTTTAGCTGTCCCAGAGCAACATGGCGTCACGAGGGGTGCTTTTGACCTTGAGCTCGGTCCCTTTCCTAGGAAAGTTTCCAAAAGCTCTGTTCTATAATTAATGTCTGCTATATCACGTGACACTTGTGGGTATTTAAAATCAACTCAGAACCCACTGACCAGGCAGGAATCTCCTTTCAACGTGTTCCCTGTTCTACACTGAATACCGTGGAGCCCACCGATCTGGCTTCTTCCTCCTTGTGGTGTCTCTGCTGCTCTGACGCCCAGGGGGCCTCCACAGGGGCTTTCTTTGTGAAGGAACAAATTTCGTTGTGAAGGAACAAATCAAAGGATCCTGAATCTCTCTAGCCTCCTTTGCTCATCTCACCCTCCAGAGCCCCAGCGTTGGTCACATCCTGGGCTAGCGGCCGTCATTCTGATCCCGGTAGGCCGTCGGTGCTGCCGTCCGAGTGACCAGGTGTGTGAAGCCTGGAGTGTGGCTGTCACGCTCAGAAACCCTTCCCTGTGCTAGTGCTGCCCAGCAGGCTCTAGTGCAACAGCTCAGGTGTTCCTCAGCCTGTCTTCCCTTCTTCGCTTCACAAGGATGGAAATGCCTTCACATTTCTAGACTCCTTACGTCATCCAGTCCGCTCAGAGCCATCTCTCTGAGCCCAGATTGGTCAGAAAAACGGCTCCTTCCCGGCACCCATCACATTCCTGAGGGAATCCCCTGCACATAGGCAGATGCATGGAGCGGGACCAGCCCACAGCCTCAGACCCCAGGCCCCACGGAGTCCCCTACTAGGCCCTGCGTCTGAGAAGAGGCATCGTCAAAAAGCCTTCTATAGCCTGCCTTTCAATTTCCTGAGAGAATAGTCCAGGCTTCAGGAGAGACTGTCAACAGAGGCTCTCTTAGAACACAGAGAAGTGAAGACTGGGATTGGGGGGAAGCAGGAGGGGTGGTTTCTGGGAACTTGAGGTTAAGCCTAAAACTGCCTCATTCTCCTCACGGTCACGGAACCCGTGACCGAGAATGGCCAGGCAGACACCGTCAGCAGCAATGAAAGGTCAGTTGAAGGAGCCCTTAACATGAGGCAGTTCAGCACAAATACTCTCCCCAGCTGGATGTTTCCAGAGAGTCCTGGAGACCCGGATCCAGGGAGAAGGACAGGGCTGCCTCACCTGTGGCTGCAGAGGGGCAAACCCCGAGAAACTGTCTTGATCCACCACAGATGCCACCACCTGCAATCGAGGGAGGAAGGTGTAAGGGCCCTGCCAGCACTGTCTCCCCATGCCTCATGGTTTTCCCCGAGATCCCTCCTTTCTCGCACCCTGGATCCATTCTCACCGGAGCCTGGTCCCAGAGTGGATAATGGCTAAGGGTTGGATTGTTGACCCTCTGAGTGAGAAGTTCCAGAAACTGAAGTAACTAGTGCCTTCCCAGCCCTGCTAACCCAACAGGCTCTCACTCTAGCTCTCTTTTTTTTTAATCGAGGTGAAATTCACATAATATAAAATTGACCATTTATTTTATTATTTATTTATTTATCATTTTGTTAATGTTGATTTATTTTTGACAGAGAGACAGAGAGAGAGAGAGAGAGAGAGAGAGAGACAGAGCACAAGCAAGGCGGGGGAGGGGGCAGAGAGAGAGACAGACAGACAGACAGACAGAATCTGAAGCAGGCTCCAGGCTCTGAGCTGTCAGCACAGAGCCCAATGCGGGGCTTGAACTCGTGAACTGTGAGACCATGACCTGAGCCAAAGTCGGACACTCAACTAACTGAGCCACCTGGGTGCCCCTAAAATGAACCATTTTAAAGTGGACAATGCAGTAGCATTTAGGACACTCACAATCCTATACAGCCACCACCTCTACCTAGTTCCCAGTCATTTTCCTCACCCCCCAAAAAATGCCACACCCACAAAGTGGTTAGTGCACGTCCTTCTCTAGCTAGCACCTGGCAATCACCAAATTGCTTTCTATTTGTGTACGTTTGCCCATTCTAGATGGTTCATATAAAGGTAATTACGCAACATGTGGCTTTTGTGTCTGGCTTCTTTCACATAGCGTGATGTTTTCATGTTTCACCCATGCTATGACTTATATCTGTACTTCATTCCTTTCTATGGCTATTCCATTGTATGTCTATATCACATGTTGCCTATGCATTCATCCACCGATGGGCTGAGGGGTGGTTCCACTGACCCAGGCGCCCCTGAGCTCTGCTGCTCTGCCAGAACCAGCTACCCAGTCGGGCAGCGTTAGCCCTACAGATAAGTCAAAGCCAAGTACAGGTCTGGAAGGCGACTGCTGGCTCACTCGGGCTCATTTCTGAGAGGATTTAAGACCTGGATTTAAAGGAGCCCAGTTTACAAAGGAGCATAACCATAGAGCTGTAGAAGTGGAGATATCAAGAGCACCAAGCCAAGAGGATGCCATGCTGGTCCGTTTCACTAACATGTTCCCTCCACATTGACTGAGGGCCTCATAGCTGTGTTTTCTTTCCACTGGCTCAGCCCCCAAGCCGCACACACTGTGATTCAGCCTGTGGCTCCCACCCAGGGTCAGGCTGGAAGGGCAGGATGAGAGGAACTTGCAGACAAGAAGCTAGAAGCGTTTGCCCGCCTTTCTGCAAGACCTCCACACCGGAAGCAGTCTCTAGCTGCCTGCTGGCCACGGAGAGCACCAGGGGGGTGCCCTCGTCCCAGGAGTCTGTCCCACCCTGGTCCGTGCACGGCCCATCCCATAGAAGACCCAGGGGAAGCTGAGTGAGCCTACTTACTGTCGCCTTGCCGAGGTAATCCTTCTTGACCAGCTGAGCCACTTGCCTCTCGTTTGGTCGAAACAGCCTGCCCACAGGGATCACCACAGGCTCATACAGCTTCTGTTTCTAGAACACAGCATGGTATTTCCTTATCTGGGAAACGGGGATAATGATGCTTGTCCTGCCTCCCTCACTGAACAGATGCAAAGATTCACTGAGATAACCTCACAAAAGTATTTTTTTTTTTAATGTGTCAAGACTGAACTTGTTATTATTTCAGAGTATCTAAGGTAGGAACAGTTGGTTTCTATATTGCCTTACCCCGAGAGGCTGTGTGGACATCTGGCTGTGTTATCTGCTCAGCACGCTTTTTCCCTAGGGGGCTGCCCCTCTCCCACTCTCTGTGGCTCGGGTGGGGCTGTCACTGAGCACAGGGGACGCCACAACCACAAGGTGGCCCAGGGCCCAAGCAAGGCCCATGACAGGCCTCCCTTGGGACTGGTGGCTGCTGACCTGGACAGGCATAGAAAGACTGACTCGAGCCCCCTTCTCCTTGATGTTTTTTAAAAATCTGATTTAAGGCTTGTTTTATCCCAATGTGCTCTGACAAACCATGGATCATTTTCACTGTTTGTTCACAGAATCAATGTGTTTTTTTGAGGGCCATCGTGTGCCTGGCTGTGAGGACTCAGAGGTGAGCACAGCCTCTGGCCTCCTGTGCTCGGGTGCAGCCTCCAGTCCCCAGTCCCCCCGGTGCCACCCCAGAACCCCCACGTCCCCAGAGGGTGGCTGGAGGCAGGGCTCTGCCATCCCCAGCTTCAAGCCTCAGCTTCTCAGCGCTCACTGCCAGGTTCAAGATCCTACATGGAATTGTACCCCAAGATCAGTGTAACCCAGAGCTCAGAGAAGGTAAAAGCGCCGCTTCTATGGTTCCTCAATCCACGTGTCCACTGAAACAAATACAAGTCCAGTGAAAATCCTCTTGCCATCCCGCATCATCCATATACTTACCCAAACACATTCCATGGCTTTGTCAATTTTAGAATGTCTCGGCTCAGACTTCATGCTCATGGCCAAAGCTAAATGTTCCTCAGCCTTTTTCCACTCCTCCTTCTTGGCATACATGAAAGCAACATTATATAACACCTAGAAAAGCACAGACCATAACACAAAACTTGAGGCTGCTCCAAATCTAGGCACCAGGGAAGAGCTCGCCTGTAGCTTCTGGAATGTTGCCTGGAGGCATGCCTCCCTTTCTCAGCTTTCCTGGGAATATCTAAAGTATAACGCGATCAATCTTGTTACCAAGTCATGCCCGGTCCAAGGACGGTATTAAGAAAACATCACTTAATGCATAAATCCAACATCATGTGCATTGTTCTTTCAACAATCAAATAGGTCAGGAGGGAACAAAAACTATGGTGTTGCTTTAGTAGCGAGAAGAGCGATGTGCTCAAGGCCCTTTGAAGAGTGGGGAATAAAATCCATGCCTGTGGCCTCCCAGTCCAGCTCCTCCTGCCTCTGAGCCTAGGCTAAAAGGCTGAACAGGTGCAGGGTGGGGAGAGAGAAGGTTCCAGGTGCATCATCCGACACCAGCAGGTGCATCCGGCACCGGCACCAGCAGAACCCTGCCTGAAACAGAACAAGACTGTGGTATAGTCATCGGGGCAGGAGGAAACTCCATGGACAAAAGTGCAGTAGAGCTGGAAAGAGACTCAGCACAAACCCCAGGCAGCGCTTTACTGGGGACAAGCGGGAACAACACATTCACCAATAATCATGATTTCCCAGGTCTTGAGTTGGGTGGTAGGTTCAAGAGTGTTTGTTTTATTATTATGCCTTCAACTTACGCACACGATCAAATCTTTTTTGGATGCATCAGCAAGATAACACAACCACTTGACAAATGAAGGGAAAAGACCCTCAAGCAAAGTTGGAAAAGCAACAGGGAGCGGAAGAAGATCAAGATGGCAACTAATAAAGCGGGTTAACTTTCCTTCATTTTCAGGGAGGTGCAGCAAGGTCTTACGGTACCCGACACCATGTGTGGAGAATGAGCTGAGCAGGCAGGAGCTTTGTTAGGATGTCAGTTATAAGAGTCACAGCCTGATGCCCCGGGTGGGGTGGAGGTGGTTTGCCAGAGCCTCAGAGCAGAGGTACGGTTGGTCAACTGAGGCCTAGCAGAGAGGCGTTGGCTGGCCTTCTCTAACATGTAGAGGCAGTGAGGTGCAGGGGTTAAGGGCACAGGTACCCCAGGGCTGTTTCTGGTATGTGGCCTCAGCTTCACTGTAAATTGGTGACAGTGACTGTGGCTGCTTCCAGACTGTTGTAAGAAATAAATGAATAATTTATAGAAAGCGCTGCTGCAATTGCTTGGCGCATGGTGGGTATTCGACAAACATTTACTCCTACTATGACTACTGTTTGCTGTGCTATGTTGGGGCTTGATGGAAGGCTGAGCAAAGGAGGGCTTTCATCCCCCCAAGTCCTGCCTGCCTTCTCAGGGAAAGTAACAATGCCTGCATGCTTTAGGGGAAGACCACAGGGCTGAGTTTTGCAGACTGATGCCATCCGGGGATTCTTTGTGTTTATAATCAGAGGCTAAAACTAGGAAGGACTTTGTGCTCCTGGAAATCGGTGCTGCCTGTTGGAGGCAGTGTCACTGTCATTCTCCTTGCCATCATCATCATCATCATCACTGATGCCACCTACTGACCACCCATTGTGGGCCTTTTTGTCTACATTATCTCTAAGCCACACAAACCACCATATGAGCTGTGGCCTCACTTCTGTGCGTCTATAGTTTTTCCACTGCAATTCTCTTGTCCCCACCTCACCACCTCAGATTACACATGACCATGAGCTCCCCGGTGCTAACACCTTGTCTTGTGGACCACTGGACCTCTATGCCCAACACTAGCAGGCACTAGAAATGTGTACAAAAATACATGGGTTTATTAATGAATGTGGATGAGGTAAGTACTCAGTCCTTCTTTACAGATGATAAGGAGCCTGAGGCTCAGAAATGACATATAACTTAACCTAAAATTGTACAATGAGTAAGTGTTGGGCTGGGATTTGATCCCTATCTACCTGATTCCAAAGTCTTTGCTTTTAATGGTAGCCAGCTTCCAAGATGGCCCCCAGTGATTCTCACTTCTTGGCCCTCACCCTCTTGTTTCCTCCCACAACCAATGTAGCTGACATGTATAGCCAATAGGATATTATGGAACGAGGGGGTGTGGCATTTGAAGCTATGTTATAAAAGACATTGACCCTCCATATTAATTTCTCTCGGATCACTTCTTTCTCTGGGGGAAGCCAGCTGCCATGTTCTGACAAGACTCAGACAGTGTGATGGAGAGTTTCATGAGCAAAGACCTGAGGCCTCCTACCGACAAGTAACACTAACTTGCTAGACACATAAATCAGCTTAGAAGGTAGACCCTTGGGCCCCAGTCAAGCTTTCAGATGATGGCAGTGTTGGCCAACATCTTGACTGCAACCTCTTGAGAGCCTCTGAGCCAGAACCATCCAGCTACACCACTCTTGGATTCCTAACCCCAGAAATTGAGAGATAATAAATGGTATTGTTTCAAGCCACTGCATTTCAGAGCAATTTGGTATTCATCAATGGATAACCAATGTACTTCCTCTCTGTAACAGTCTGCCACCCACATCCCCAATTTGGTGCAGGGCCTCATCCAGATAAAAAGAACGGTTTATCAAGGCAAGTACAGACGGGTGGCAGGATTGTGTTTCCATGGAGTTAGTGGCTGGTGCGGGGTGATGGGACCAGGAGTAAGCCCAGAAGCAAAGATTTAGATTCCCTTCCCAGGCTATTTCTCAGCCTCCATGAACTGTTGCCTTCATGCACGCTCGATTGGCCCAGCCCAGTGCTGGCCATGTGCGCAGGAAGAAAGGAGAACTCAAGTCTGCTTAAAAATTCCTATTTGGCTCTCTGCGACCTTCTTCTTAAGACCTTTTCCCACAACAGGTTTTTGTCACTCCATGACTGGAAAAACCTGAGACTCTTCAAAAAGAATGGTGTGATTTTGCAGAAGCCAGGATTCTACCCTGGTGGGAAGAGAAGGGGTGGCCTTATAGGTAGGAAAATGACAGGACGGTCCCCTGTGGCATAAATAAGGGCCTTAGACCCTGAAAACTCCAGCTTCACCTGCAAAGAAGCCCCCACAGCCAGTATTTCCTGCCCCTTGGTCATTTCAGCTCCAATTACAGGGGAACATTCCTCCCATAGAATTCTGCTTTGATGCCAATGTTTTATGATCCCTTTTTCTAGAGCCACTTGGTCTTCCAACCGTTTAATCTGTACAAGTGGTTCTCCCTGGGCAGGGGTTTGGGGGGGGGGGTGGTGATTAGAAATGTCTAGAGATATTTTAGGTTGTCCTGTGGCCGGGAGGGGTGGGGCTACTGGGATCTGATGGCTAGAGGCTAGTGTACTGCTAAACCAACCCCAGTGCCCAGGACAGTCCCCTACAACAAAGCAGTACCTGCCCCAAGGCATCAGTAGTGGCCTGGTTCAGAAACCTGACTCTAGAAGCTGGCTGAATGCGAACCAGTTCTCTGAAATTTCCAAAGCCTCGTTTTCCAAGACTATGAGAAGCTGTTAGCCTGCTGCAGGGCAGGATGGGGGCACATGTCCCCAGGGGCCTGGGCAGCTGTGGCCTCTATTATTAGCCCCGAGCAACCCTGAGAACGCTTGGCTTCTCCTAAGAGACTAAAGCAAGGGGATTTTTTTTTATCAGCAATTCTTCTAAATAAAGATCTGATAAGTGCAGGGATTTTAGGTTTTAAAGCTGGTGCTGTGTATTTGGAGTTTAGGAGGGGGGTGGGGAGGGTTGGTTGGAGAAAGCACACGAGGCTGTGAAGTCAGAGCCAGTGATGTTTCTCCCTTCTGGTAACACAGAAAATAAGTTCTCCTTCTATGGAAACCTTCCCTCAATTTGTGCTTTGAGCTGTTCTTTGAACCAGGGAGGACAGATGTGTGCCAAATTATCCTCACTCTTTCTCTGGGTATCGACCAAGTACATGAGGCCTGAACCATTAATAGCAAAGAGCGTGGTCTGTAACTTGGGAACAGAGCGAGGTTACGGCAGGTCCTGCGTGGATAGCAAACCCATGATTTTGGATTTGTTAGTATAATGCTAAGCAAATAGCTTGTCAACCTGAATTATGAAAATTATTATGAATACTTTCACAGGCCAGCACACTCGGGTCCAGCCTCCCTTCAGAGAGCCCAGCAGGCTCATTTCTGCACGGTCCTTTGAGCCTCGTTAAGAAAATGCATGCTTCAATAACCAGAGACTCCAGGATGAGCCTGAAGGTATCAATCCGAGGCTTTTCTTTCTTTCTTCTTCTACTTGTTTTTTTTTTAATGTTTATTTTGTTTTTGAGAGAGAGACCAGAGTGTGAGTGGGGAGGGGCAGAGAGAGAGGGAGACACAGAATCCGAAGCAGGCTCCGGGCTCTGAGCTGTCAGCACAGAGCCCGACTCAGGGGCTCAAACCTGCAAACCATGAGATCATGACCTGAGCTGAAGTCAGACACTTAACCCACTGAGCACCCCAGATGCCCCAATCCGGGTCTTTTCTTAAGGGGAAATCGGAGTCCCGAGGCACAGGAGGCTTTTCCAAGCCCCCAGGGGTTTCAGCAGATCGCTGTGGATCAGAACTGTCTGCTGTCCCTCAGCCACCGTGCACTCCTGCCCAGGCTGGGCCCTTCCTCCTTACCTCGCAGGCAAACAGCTTGAACTGCAGCCCCAGAATCTTGTAGTCTATCAGCTGATTCCCTCGAAGCTGAGTCAAGGCCTCTTTAAGGTCTTTGATAGCTGAATCATATCTGCAGGACAGAGAGAGAGGAAACACAGTCCAGGGCACAGAGGAGCAAATGTGGGACAGGATGGGTGTCTGCCTCCTCCCTTTCCTGACCCATCTCACTGGGACAAAAAGGCTTGCTGGTCCCTTTTGGCCTGCTCTAGTTCTTTGCCAAGCCCGAGCCCCAGTATCTCCTAGTGCTCAGTGTGAGTGGCGCCCCGTGGCGTGTGCATGCCAGCACCCCTGTCCCCTCCCCCAACCCACAGTCTCAGGAAGCCACAGGGATTTTCTTCTCTGTTAACTGCATTCAACTCCCACCTTTCTGACAAGCAGCTTGTCACTTCCCAGCGGAGCCCTCACCCTCGCAGCCCCTGAGTCTCCGGAGCTGATTTGGAGCACCACTCCCTCCCGCTCCCCACCGTCAGGCCAGGCACATCTCCCGGGGACCCCCTTCCACGGCCCAGGACATCATCCTCCTTCCCGGAACTTTCTCCTTCAGCTTCTTTGGAGTCCAACTTAGCTCTTGGTTTTGCGGCCTTCTTAGTCTCCCCCGGCCGCTGCCCTCCCCACACACTTTGGAAAACAGAAGAAAGAAACCACCAATTAAGCCAGATGGCTTTTCTAATGCTGCTCCTGGCACTGCCCTTTGGCTTTGTTGCATTGGCTCCGTGTTCACTGGCTCAAGGTGTACGGGCTGCTGTCGCTGGATTTGCGACAGAGAACGGGGCTGACCACGTCAACAGTGCCTTCCTCAATGTGGGCAGGACCCAGACCAGGTCTCCTTGGCCTGCCCCTGACCTCCGCAGAGGCCCCAGTGAGAGGCAGCCCTTGCTGGGCGGCAGGGGGTGGGAGGCACGAAAATCAAGCCGTCCCCACCTCCCTAAGCGCCCTGGCCCGGCAGGAACAAATTTCCCTGGCTGGTTGTGGGCAACAGAAACAACAGTGCTGAGGCCACTGTCTGACCTGGAGCTGCCGTGAGCAGCTGCCCTTGGAGGCAAGCCTGGAATCAGGTCACGGTCTGGTCGTGTGGTGTAGGGCAGGCACCCCAGGACAGGGGCCACGAGCGCAGGACCAGGCCCATCAGTTCTGCTATTAACCGGGAGACCTTGGCAAAGTACTTCCCTGGTCTCAGGTTCTGCACCAATAATACGAGCACAGGGGCACCTGGGTGGCTCAGTCTGTTAAGCCTCTGACTTCAGCTCAGGTCAAGATCTCACGGTTTATGGGTTTGAGCCCCACATCAGGCTCCATACTCAGAACCTGCTTGGCATTTTCTCTCTCCCCCTCTCTCTCTGCCCCTCCCCCTCTTGTGCTTTCTCTCTCTCTCAAAATGAATGAATGAACTTAAAAATTTTTTTAAATACTTAAAAATAACATGAGTGTATTGTGTATAGGAGCATATTGTATTCGAGGAGCATATAATAGGAGGAAGTTCCCAGGATGTGGTCCAAGATCTAATTTCTGGAGTCAAAACCACTTGGACCTGAGTCCTAGCTCTGCCGCTTATGATCTGGTGATGGAGAGAAAGTTGTTGAATTTGTCTGAGTCTGTTTGCTCCTCTTCACAGAGAATAATTGTAGCATGTGCCTCCCAGGGTTGTTGTGGGAACGAAGTGAGATGTGCTCAGGATCATGCTTGGCACACACAGCAGGTTTACTGCTATTATTATTAATTATTTTAGCTCTAAAATTCTGGCAATTAAATTCATACACCCATCCATTATTATGTGCTGAACACGGTACGGCGAATGAGGTATTATCCGGAGGTAAAACCCCACGGCTGTAGCAGCTGGAACCGTGACCTCAGCGGGCTTCAGGGCTGACCGGGAGGACGGGCTGGCCTGACAGGCCTAAGCTGCGTGAGCCCCGGGTGGCGGGGGCAGAAGCTAGACATTCTGTCACCCTTGCTTTGAAGTAACTCCCACAGCGGCAGTGTCTATAGGAGTAATGGAAGAAAGGCTGCATCTGAGCCAGGAGAATGGCTTTCTCTCTCACATCCTTGCTGTGTTCACACAGATGATGGTAAAACCCGTTAAAAGCGCACAGCCACTCCTTCAGAAGCAGGAAGCACGCCAGGTCAGGTCGTTTCTATGTTCTTGGAGACGTTGCGGAGAAGGGGGAGGGAACGGGCATCCCTGTTTCTTCTTTCTAAGCTGGGAGACTGGGTGACTGGCTCGGATTCACGGAGCCCAGAAGAAGGGCAGGCGGAAACGCAGGTGTCCTGGTCCTTGGGCACAGGCACTTTCCACCGTGCCAGGCGCCTGTGTGTGAGGTAGCGGAAGGGCCCCAGAGGGCATGCTTGGAGCGCTGCCAGCGTTCACCTACACCTGTGCCTTCCTCCCTGGCCAGCTGGCCGCGCAGGTGGGTTTCAGCTGTGACGTAACACTGCCTGTGTCTACCTGGTAGTGAACGAGCTCCACACGGCCCTCAGAATTCTCCCGTCCAGTCCGACAGGTTCTAAAGATCCGGGTCCCGGTGGGAGGGAGAGAGAGAAAGAGCTGACAGATTACTCAAAGTGCTCACTTTGTGCTAAAAATGTCTGGTTTCAAAGCATCGCCCTAACTGCCTGCTGCACCCACAGCGTCCCCTAGGAGGCCAAGGTGCTGGCAGCTTCCTGCGGGTTCTGCTGGGCCAGGTGGGACGGCTTTCTCCAAACCCACCCAGAGAGGGCTGCCCTGGACCCAGAGCCCCCCCCCCCCCCCCCCAGGGAGGGCTCACCAGCACAGCAGCAACCTCGAGTGGCTTTTCACCAGCTCTGAGCCTGAGAGGGTTTACAATCCTCATTTTTGCAGTACTCCCTGTACAGGTTTCTCAGGGACCACTGACGTTCCTGATTGTTCCCGTGCCACCAGTGCCCAGGCAGCCCAGGATTCTGCAGCTCCGGCACTTGTATCCAGAATGCTGGAGAATTCTAGCAAGCTGAAGTCAAAATGTGAGACACCTCCATGCAGGGGGAGGCTCTGTTGTGCTGCGTCTGTGGGCCAGCTCCGTCTAAAGTGTTCGCCGTTCCTATCACAGCCCTAAGATTCATAAGGCTCAGGGTCCGAACTGCAACTTAGAGCTCCTTCCCCTTCCAAAGGAGAAGGCTGGGTTGGACAAGGTCCTGGTCAGCACTGAGGCACCGCCTGCCTTCTTGGACACACACTCAAACTTCGTTCTCTGCAATTTCATAATGATGGGAGAGCCATGCAACAACAGGTAAAAGTGGGGGAAACGGAGAGAAAGAAGCACGCATAACACTGTCACCCTACACAAGTCCCATTGTAATCTGGAAGAATTCCTAACCTACTCATTAAGAAGTCATTTTCCTGGACCCCATGGCACTCATTTCATTTTTTTTTTTAATATATGAAATTTATTGTCAAATTGGTTTCCGTACAACACCCAGTGCTCACCCCAACAGGTGCCCTCCTCAATACCCATCACCCACCCTCCCCTTCCTCCCACCCCCCATCAACCCTCAGTTTGTTCTCAGTTTTTAAGAGTCTCTTATGTTTTGGCTCTCTCCCCCTCTAACCTCTTCTTTTTTTTTTTCCTTCCCCTCCCCCATGGGTTTCTGTTAAGTTTCTCAGGATCCACATAGGAGTGAAAACATATGGTATCTTTCTCTGTATGGCTTATTTCACTTAGCATAACACTCTCCAGTTCCATCCATGTTGCTACAAAGGGCCGTATTTCATTCTTTCTCATTGCCACATAGTAGTACTCCATTGTGTATATAAACCACAATTTCTTGGGGTGCCTGGGTGGCTCAGTTGGTTAAGCCGCCGACTTCAGCCCAGGTCATGATCTCACGGTCTGTGAGTTCGAGCCCCGCGTCGGGCTCTGTGCTGACAGCTCAGAGCCTGGAGCCTATTTCAGATTCTGTGTATCCCTCTCTCTGACCCTCCCCCATTCATACTCTGTCTCTCTCTGTCTCAAAAATAAATAAACCTTAAAAAAAATTAAAAAAAAATTTTTAAAAATTAAAAAAAAATAAACCACAATTCTTTATCCATTCATCAGTTGATGGACATTTAGGCTCTTTCCACAATTTGGCTATTGTTGAGAGTGCTGCTATAAACATTGGGGTACAAGTGCCCCTATGCATCAGTACTCCTGTATCCCTTGGGTAAATTCCTAGCAGTGCTACTGCTGGGTCATAGGGTAGGTCTATTTTTAATTTTTTGAGAAACCTCCACACTGTTTTCCAGAGCGGCTGCACCAGTTTGCATTCCCGCCAACAGTGCAAGAGGGTTCCCGTTTCTTCACATCCTCTCCAGCATCTATAGTCTCCTGATTTGTTCATTTTGGCCACTCTGACTGGCGTGAGGTGATATCTGAGTGTGGTTTTGATTTGTATTTCCCTGATGAGGAGCGACATTGAGCATCTTTTCCATCTGCCATGGCACTCATTTCAAAATAATCTCTTCTAGCACTTTCCCCTTTCTGCCTTGTGTTATAGGTATTAGTGTTTGTGACCTCTTTCTCCCTTTTAATTTTTAAGTTCCTTAAAGCAGAGGGTATATTTTGCTTGCTTTTAATTAATTCCATAAACATTTATTAACTACTATATTAGACACGGGAATACAAGTGTGAATAACTAAAGATTTCTCTTGAGAAACTCAAAGAGTAGTGAAGGAGATAAATATATAAGCCAATATCTGTCACCGATGTTATTTCTTCTTCTTTTTTTAAAAATTTATTTATTTTCAGAGAGAGAGAGGGAGAGTGAGCAGGGGAGGGGCAGACAGAGGGAGAGAGAGAGAATCCCAAGCAGGCTCTGCACTCTCAGCACAGAGGCCAATGTGGGGCTCGAACCCACAAACCTCAGGATCGTGACCTGAGCCAAAACCAAGAGTCAGTACCCCCACAGATGTTATTTTAAAAGACACAGAAGAGGGGCACCTGGGTGGCTCAGTAGTTTAAGCATCCAGCTCTTGGTTTCAGCTCAGGTCATGATCTTACAGTTTGTGGGTCTGAGCTCTGCATCAGGCTCTATGTTGACAGTGGGGAGCCTGCCTGGGATTCTCTCTCCCACCCTACTCTCTCTCTCTCTGTCCCTCCCCCATGTGCTCTCTCTCTCTCTCTCAAAAAATAAATAAACTTTAAAAAAGGTAAAAAAAAAAACAAAAGAAAAGAAAGAAAGAAAAAAAAGAAAAAGGCACAGAAGAGAGTGGTTACTGCCGTAGTGGTCGAGAAGACTCGGGAGAATGCTTGCAGGGTGAGTGAGTGGGTGGGCAGCTGTGGGACCACACGGAAGCAGGCCAAGGAACTTTATCCTTTAGCACTAGAATCCACTGGAAGTTCTTTTTTAAATTATTGATAGAAAGCGAGCACGTGTGCACACAGGCGAGGGGCAGAGGGAGAGAGAAAGAATCTTAAGCAGACCATGCTCTGCGTGGAACCTGACACAGCACTTGATCTCATGACCCTGACCCTGGGATCATGACGTGAGCCCAAACCAAGAGTCGTAGACACTCAACTAACTGAGCCACCTAGTTGCCCCCCGCTGGAAGTTCTTAAGCAGATCACATTTATTTTTTAAAGATCACTCTGGAATAAGTAAGACAAAACTAAGGGATGAGAAACCAGTTTGGAAGTGATTGCAACAGTCCTGGTGAAAATGAGGGTCTAAACCTGATGGAGAAAAATGGGTGGGTTTAAGAGACATTTGAGAGGTCAACTTGACAAGGTTTGGGAAAAGAGACATGCTGGGTTGATTCCAGGTAGAGATTTAGCAGCTGGCTGGCTACAGGTGGAGGTCAAGGCTGTGGGAAAGGGTGAGATTCCTAACGGTTCATGTACGGATTTTTAGGGGACACAGAACCCCCTGAAATTTTATGTAGAAGTATGTATGTGCTTGTACGTGCTTTTCTGGAAAGATAGCCCATAAATTTTGCCATTTGGCAACCATTGCTATTGTGATAAGAAGGGAAAGTGTCAAGGGCAGAGCCTTGGGAGGTGGGGACACTAATGCCTATGGATCGAGCAGAAGAGACAGCTCAGAAGTCCAGAATAGTGGCTTATTTATATTATTTCCTCAGTAGATAGTCGCTGAATTGATGATAAAGTTTGGTAGATTTTTTTTTCTCTCAGACTTAACTATTATCAATCATAGACTAATTGAATCCTAGGTCTCATTCCTATATCTTTCTAAGATCTCTGCTTCACTCAAAATCCAAGCCTTTCTGGGACTTCTGGGCATTTTTGCGTAGAAATTTCTTCTGGGAGCCTTCCCTCATTGCCAGTTGTCTCCCCTCATTATAGGCTGTTAGAGCTAATTAAAGGATGGCCTTAGAGTTCGTCTTTTGAGATTTCAGACTAACTGGAGGATTTGTGCTCAAGCCTCCCTGCTCATTCCATCCATCTGGAGAACATAGGGATGAGGGAGTGGGGGGGACAAGGAAAATAAGGAGAGAAAATAAGAAGGGAGACAGGCAGGACGCCACCAAAAGGTAAATTCTTGTATATATCTTCCTTCAATCCCAGGCTTTCTCTCCCTAGATAGCCTCTGTGTCTGTGGTTTTTCTTCCGGGAAGACTTCACTCCAGCCCTTCCTCATTCAGGTAATTGTATCTACATCTTGGAAGTCCTCTGAGCCTCTAATGGTTGCCCCTAGCAACAGCTGAGCACAGCAGCTTTCTAGGCTCTGTTTCTGATAGATCCTACGATCCAAGCCTTTCAAGATTGCCCAGGATGAGAGCCCAGCCATTCCCCAATACCTGGATGTTCTCTGCTATTTCCCCTTTGCCCTGCCTCACCTGCTGAGGATCCTCTCTCTCTCTCTCTCTCTCTCTCTCTCTCTCTCTCTCTCTCTCTCTCTCTCTCACACACACACACACACACACACACACACCCACACCACACCACCCACACCATGACCTCACCATTTTCACTGTTTGAAAGTTCTTCCTTAGGCTGAGCCAAACTCTCCTTCCCTAGAACTTGTGCCCATTAATAGAACAATGTCTACAAAGGGAGATTTGCCATCCCCTAAGACATTTTAAATTGATGCTTAGGATATTTTTCCTTTGCTATTTGTATGTCTGTTTTGGGGGTATTGGGAGGTGAGGAGTGGGAATTGAGATTAGCTTTCATTTTGCATTTATGTAGTGTTTTACTAATGATTTTGTGTTGACTATAAACAGGAGAAATACAGATAGGCTGATAGAAGACAATAGAAATCCCTAAAATGTCACCAACCCAGAAAGAACTACTGCCAATGTTTTGGCCTATGGCCTTCCAGACCATTCTGTGAAACAGAAATGGAATTGTGTTATACATATTGAACTCTCTGTTTTAAAATTTAACGTCTACTGTGAACTTTTCCCCATATTAATATATAAGCTACTTATTTATCTGTATTAGTATATCCTTATACATATGTTAATAGTTTGCATTGTCATTTTGGGGGCCAAACTGTATTTCATTGAATGGATTAAACCAGGCTTTTGTAAACACATTCTGTGGAAATGCAGGAGGGCCTTGATGTGGTCTCATGATAATCCTCATTGTGTGATAACTCAATACCTCCTCCTAGTAGTAGACCATCACGGGTATTCCCTTGATGGCCAAAATATTTGCCACCAGCACTGCCCAAGCTATGACCCATCAGGGATGCTGGTGCGGCATCACACCCGCTGAATGGAAGGCCTACGTTACGTAGGCTCGTTGTGCGCTAAGACACAGCAGATTTATAACTGGGAGGCAGGCTTCTGTTCCCTCCCTCTTTCCCTGGGGAGGGCTTCTGCCTCATGCTGACTTTTGCATAACTGCCAGAGAAGTTCCAGTCACACTTCCCAACAGAAGCTGGAAAGATACTTCACAAACACCAAGCCCAGCAGCACCAAGACCCTGCCTGGGCTTCTCTGCAAACTTCCCCAGCTTGTGCAACACAAACCACTTACTTCTCTATCCGGTAATAGAGCATCCCTCTTTGGAAGTAGGCCACTGCCAAGTGCTTGTCTCGGTTAATGCTTCTGGTGAAGGCCTGTGGAGAGAGAAAGGATCTGTAGGTGGCCAAGGACTCAGGCGGTGAGGAATGTGAGATGAGCCCAAAGGGAGAGGCAAGAAGGGTCATGAGAATGGTCCGGAGCTTGAAGGTGACAAGAGGTCAGATACCTCTGTAAAATGGAGATGTTAGGGGCGCCTGGGTGGCTCAGTCGGTTAAGCCTCCCACTTCGGGTCAGGTCGTGATCTTGCGGTCGTGAGTTCGAGCCCCGTGTCAGGCTCTGTGCTGACAGCTCAGAGCCTGGAGCCTGCTTCGGATTCTGTGTCTCCCTCTCTCCCTCTGCCCCTCCCCGGCTCATGCTCTATCAATCTCTGTCTCTCAAAAATAAAATTAAAAAACGTCAAAAAAATTTTTTTAAAGGAGATGTTAGTATCTGAATTTCAAGATTACTGAGTGAATTTCAAGATTACTGACAATTAGATACGAAAACAATTAAAATGCTTTTATATAAAGTATTATACTTATTTAGTAAATAAAAATTATGAAATCAAAAGAATAACAAGAATGCATGTAAAATGCCAGTATTAAGGACGGAAGCAGGAAACCAAGTAAAGGCACGGAGAATGAGGGGCCCAGAAGCTGAAGAACTGGAGGACGCATCTATGCAGCGAGAGGAAGGCCTGGCAGTGAGCCAGTAGGGAGGTGACCGGCGACCCCTGCACAGCCTCACCAAGGAGCCCCTCCGCCGAGGCGGGAGCAAACAGCCCCCGCTGGCATAGCTGTGCCCAGACTGGCTGCTGTGCTCAGCCAGCCTCTCCCCCGACAATGTGCTCTTTTGTCTCCAGCAGCCCCCGGAATCTGGGGTGCTGTTCACTCAGCCTCTGAGAGGAGGTGGGGACTGAGGTCCTCCCCTGGCCAGATGTGAGGTCCTCGCCTCTGCTCCCATCTGCCCCCCTTAGGCCTGACATGAACTTGTCAGGCTGTGTGGGTATTCCAAGTGTCTTCATGCCTCTCCCTTTGCCCACTGGCTGGTCACAGTCACGGCCAGGATGGCTGTGGGAGGAGCTCTGGCTCTAAGGGTGCTGGGGAGTCTGTCCATACGCCCTTGCCAAGACTGGCCATAAACGGGGAAAACAGCATTTACACGGTGGCGTGAAGCGACACAGAATTGAATAGTTGCTGCCTCACCTAATCCTCATCTTTGTCCCTCTCAGGAAACTGAGAGTCAGGAGTCTACGTGACTTGCCAGAGACCAAGGTCTAGAGAGAGGCAGAGCCGGCGATCGAACCTGGATCTTCTGCTTCCAAATTCCAGACCCTCTCCAGCTTACCCTGACGAACCCAAAGAGTGATCACTGAGAATGCTCAACCCTACACTAGGGAATATGAAAGAGAAAAAAACATTTGAAAAAGATGCCAGGACACCCACAAGCATGCCCTCGGCAGACATCATTCATCAATCACAGTATGATTTCCTTCTGGCAGCCTCAGAAGCCCCCCAAAAAGTGGAAAATTAATGAAAATTGTCACTTGAGAGGAAATCTATGTTTCTTAAGTCCCTCCTCTTGATCGCAAGGCTGGCAAAGCTCAGGCGCACGAAGGGGCTTTCTAGGCTTTCTAACCGGGTGTGAAGCAGTGAGGTGGAGATCTTGTGGCCAGCAGGAGTTCAGAGAAGGAAACAAAACCAGGGGAGTCTTCATAAAGGTGTTAAAGAATGACTCCAGAGCGATTTGAATTTAATAGACGGACAAGAAAGGAGAGCAAAATCCACAGCGAGTGGTCCCCAGCCCAGAGCCCAATAGAACCACCTGGGGAGCTTTTAAAAACTAACGCTGCGCAGGCCCCTCCCCAGGCCAATTCAATCAAGATCCCCGGGGGTGGGGCCTGTGCAGCTCTTGCTCTTTCAAAGCTCCCGAGAGGTTTCTAAAGCTCTAAAGCGCAGCCGGGATTGAGAACCACTAATTACAGGGCACAGAGGAGGCCCTGGCGAGAGGGGAGAGGGGCCTCCACTCACCTTCTCTGCCTCGGGCATGTTTTCCAGGATTGTGTGCATGCAGCCGATGTTGAAGCAAATCCTGGAGTGGGGGTCCTGGACTGCAGTGAAGGCGTCCAGGGCTCCCTTCCAATCCTTCTTGTCAGCTGCCAGCACCCCTTCATTCCAGAGGCTGATGGCCTCAGCCAGGGACATGGTCAGGCGCAGGCCAGGGGGCTTGGGGGGGCTGCCAGGGGACAGGGAGAGGGCAAGCTGGTGTTTCCCTCAGCGGGGCCGCTCCCAGACCCTCGCTTCCCTGTTACGGTGCTCAGAATGTGCTCCCTGAAGACAACCTCTCAGTGTTGCAAAGGTTCAGGAAATGTCCCCACCTTTTGGCAACTGACGCACAATCCTAACGTGAGAGAAAAGGAAAGAGAGAGGGAGGGCAAGTGGGGGCGGAGTGTGGAGGAGAGGAAGTACATCAGATACTGCCTGCCATGGGTCACTTCCCCAAAATGCTTCTGCTCTGTCTCCCAGCTGGTTTCTCTCTTCCACCCCTTGCTTCAGGGCAGCTTCTGGTCAGGTCTCTGTCCCCAGGCTCAGGGCAACCTCGACAGGTGGATGCACCTGCTTGGGCCTCCATTTCCATATTGTTGTTAAATGAGGGTGTTGGGGGTGCCTGGATGGCTCAGTCTTTTAAGTCTTTGATTTCAGCTCAGGTCATAATCTCACAGTTCACGGGTTAAAGCCCCTTGTCGGGCTCTCTGCTGTCAGCACAGAGCCCGCTTCAGATTCTTTGTCCCTGCCTCTCTCTGCCCCTCCCCAACTGGTTCTCTCTCTCTCTCTCTCTCTCAAAATAAATAATATATTTTTAAAAACTTAAAAAATTGAGGGTGTTGGATGATAGGATAGTTCTCTTCAGTCCTAAATGAATTCCTTGCTCACTTTCTCACAACCTCATAGACTGTCTGGATAGATTTGTTTCTGATCTTGAGCGAAAACAAGCAATTAACAAATTACCGAGACAGGACGGTCTTGGGTGTCCACCTGGATCCCAGATAACTGTTATGAACTCGTAGGAAGCTCAGAGGGGATCAATCTCCCACAAAGGAGGAATTCTGTGTGGCAGGTGAGGATAATAAAATCAAAAAACAAGAAACAACAAGGAGCCGGATCAGTCAGTTAAGTGTCCGACTTCGGCTCCGGTCATGAAGGTCATGATCTCCTGGTTTGTGAGTTCAAGCCCCACATTGGGCTGTGTGTTGACAAGTGAGGAGCCTGATCAGGATCCTCTGTCTCTCTGTCTCTCTCTCTCTCTCTCTCTCTCTCTGTCCCTCCCCCAAAATTAGGAGCCAGATATGACAGTGAATTATGAATTCTTTCATCCCTCTGTGAAAAACTGAAGATAGGAGGAGTCTCGTTGATAACTAATGCGTTCCTAGTCTCCACAAAAACGGGTTTAAGATTCCTTTCCTTGCTGTCCTGGAAAAGGAAGGATCAATGAAACCTCCCTGGAGAGTAATTGGGAGCAGAGAGTATAACTAATTTTACTTGCTCAATCCTGACTTCTTGTTAACATTGGTTCAAATGCATGTTTACGAGGATCAACTATTGTTCTGTAGTAACCAAAAGAACTCACAGGTTATCAGTAACCTTCCCCAAACAGCCCGAAAACAAACTTTAAAAATGTACCTTCCATAGGGCTTGCAGGACCGACTGAGAATCTAGAAGGTGTGCGTGTGTCTGTATGGAGCATCCCCTGTGTTTGGAAGCCCTTCCCACCTCACTCCTTTGCCTGGAAAAGCCCAGTTAAACGTCCCACTTCTCTGAGATCTCGCCGCACAATTCAGGTAGTAGAGAGAATTTTCCCTTACTTTGAATTTCTTTTAATGTTTATTTATTTTTAAGAGAGACAGAGATAGAGTGTGAGCAGGGAGAGCCAAAGAGACAGGGAGACACAGAATCCAAAGCAGGCTCCAGGCTCCGAACTGTCAGCACAGAGCCTACTCGGGGCTGCAGATCATGACCTGAGCCAAAGTTGGACGCTTTGCCGACTGAACCGCCCAGGCGCCCCTCCCCTCCTTTGTACCACCTCGTCCCTAACACTTAGGCTGTATTTGTTGCAATTTATTTCTGCATCTGCTCAACGCCTGCGAGCTGGGCCATGGCTTCTCATGCCAGGACCCCCAGAACCAATGCTCAATTAAATGATGAAGGGATATCTTAAAAGGAAGTTAGAAATCATTGGCAAATGACTGGCAGGTGGCAGTGATACTGGAAGGAGATACTGTGACTCCAACCAGTGAATAATCAAAACTTGATTAGCATGTATGTTGATTATTACTAGGAAAACCAAGTCGTTAAAAAAAATTTTTTTAATGTTTATTTATTTTTGAGAGAGGGGTTGAGAGAGAGAGAGAGAGAGAGAGAGAGAGAGAGGCAGAGAGGGGAAGACAGAATCGGAAGCAGGCTCCAGACTCTGAGCTGTCAGCACAGAACCCAACCTGGGGCTCAAACTCATGAAGTGTGAGATCGTGACCTGAGCCAAAACTGGACACTCAACCGACCGAGTCACTCAGGAGCCCTGAAAACCAAGTGGTTTTGTAGCTAAGCTAGATTTTATTTAAACTTTTTTGTTGTTGTTCCTTATTTTTTTATTTTATTATCCTCACCTGCCACACAGAATTCCCCTTAAGCTGACCTCCATGACTTTTCTAGCCTTATTTTCCGGACTGTGCCTTCACAAAGCCCTACAAACTCTCCCACTTGTTTCTGTCCCTCTAGGTCTGCATTTCCTGCCTCTTTGCTTTGGCCCAAGCCGCTTCATCTCATGTCTGTACCTTCAGACCCACCTTGCATAGCGCCTGCTCAAAGATCACTTGCCTTCAGAAGCCACCTGGAAATAATCAGGCTCCCCCGAAGCCCGCAAACTGTGATCTCACCTTCTCCCATGTGACACTTAATCACTCTCCCCCCAGAGAAGAGTTATGTGTGTGCACCTGCATCTTGGCCCCTCACACAGACCGTACACCTCCAGGGGGCAGTCCCGGGACAGCCCCATCCTTGTATACCCAGAGCACCAGAAATACTGTTCATACTCAACTCTGTCCACATTCTCGCCATCCCTCCTGTTGCAGAGCCTCTGTCACTCCTCACCTCTCCTCATCCCCTCCATCCATTCTCCACACTGCAGCCAGATTGGTGTTATAAAAGACAAGTCAGATCACATCGTGCCCCTGTGTTGAAACCTTCAAGTGCCTTTACATCGCTCTTAGAACACAATCCATACTCTTCCTGCTGCAGAGAGGACCCCCTGCCTGCTGCCCCATGCTCTTTCTGTGCCATTTTCCCCTGCCAGTCCCCTCTCCCAGTCCCATCTCCTTCCCGTGTTCTCGAAAGAGACAGACCTGTTCCGTCTGCCTGCAATGTTCTTCCCCCAGCTCTCTACCTGCTCGTTTCTACTCATCTTTCATGTCCTCTGAATGGCCCTTCTTGACTGTGACCTCTCTGTGGTCACCCTACTGTGTCTCCCAGCCATCGGTTCTCTCTGATCATGGTACTTTTTTGTTTTTGTTTTTGTTTTTTGTTACATTTTTTAAATATTTGTATTTATTTTTGAGAGAGAGGAAGAGAGAGAGAGAGCAAGCATGATCTGGGGAGGGGCAGAGAGAGAGGGAGGCACAGAATCCAAAGCAGGCTCCAGGCTCTGAGCTGTCAGCACAGAGCCCGATGTGAGGCTCAACCCCGCAAACCATGAGATCATGACCTGAGCTGTCAGACGCTTAACCAACTGAACCACCCAGGTGCCCCTGTTTATTTGTTTCTTAAGGAAGCTCTACACCCAACACGGGGCCTGAACTCACGACCCTGAGATCAAGAGTCGCCTGCTCTACCAACTGAGCCAGCCAGGTGCCCCTCGTCAGTGTTTGTCCCAGTTTGTAACTGCATATTGTCTGTGAGACTGATTCTGTGGCCCTTGCAGAGACTGTCATTACTACTGTCCTTAATTACAAGTTATTGATACTGTTAGGAGATGGCCTTCTCAGCCACTCTTCATTCCCCTTCCTCTATTTGGTAGAACCCCACTTTTGTTCAAGTCTCTACTCTCCTGAGGCCATGTGCTCCAGGGAAGATAAACCCCCGGTGCTGCCCCAGGGAGTGGGTTCTGACTGGTTTAGACACAGGCCTGAGATTTAATTCTGGTTAATAAGACATCAGGGGAAGTCGGCTAAGGATTTCTGGGAGAGAGATTTTTTTCCCCATTAGTGAAAGACGCATGGGAAGAAACAGTAGCTGTTTCTTCCCTAGACAGTGTTGTGAAGATGTCCCTAGAACAGTGGCAGCTTTCTTGTCACCATGAGGAGAGCCAGCTAAGATGGTTCAAGCCAAAGTCTTAAGGAAAGGAGGATGGAAAACTAAAATAAAAAACTGGATTTTTAATGATGTTAGTGAGTTCCTAAATTAATCCATCCTAGAGCTGACCCACCTCAGGACTTCTTGTTTGGCGAGATAATAAATATATTTGTTGTGTGAGCCATTTTAATGGGGTTTTCTGTTAGTTTAAAATATTTTGACAGAGGGGAGCCTGGCTGGCTTAGTCAGAGGAGCGAGTGGCTTGTGATCTCAGGGTTGTGAGTTTAAGCCCTACGTTGGGTGTCTAGATTACTTAAGTAAAAACTTTAAAAACAACAACAACAACAACAACACATTCTGACAGATATAGCACTGTATTCGCATTCCTAGCATATAGGATATACCTACTCGATATAGTAAGTGTTCAGCAAACATTATTTCTTGAATAAATTTTGCTGAGACATAGTTTGGATAACAAAGTTGCAGCTCAGTACCTTTGAAATTACTCCAACATTCTGAATAAGCAGCGTTTACGTCTCAGTGGCTAACAGGTCACAAAACTCATGTTGCATGCTTGCATTCAGCTGGAAGGTAAGAACATTCCCAGTGTTTTCCTTTCTCTCTGAGGGAGAATCCTGGGAAATCGAACTTATTATTTCCATTATTCCTTGTCACTCAGCAGTTACCTCCTGATCCCCACTTTTAGCATTTAGTGTTTAATTGTTCTTTAACTTTTTAAAAACTACATCAGACTCTCTCAAGCTCTTCAAAGGGTAGAACCATGTCTCGATTTTCCTTCATCTCTGTTCACATTTAGTATAGATCTAGGCCAGTGGCAGGTGCTATATAGACTTTGGCTAATTGGGCAAATGAATCAAAAACTAAAAAAATTGAATCCTATTTGAAAAATATAATTTTATAGAGTTTGTCAGTGTCATCTTACTTGTATAAAGTGAGGTACAATCATAACAGTAGGGAAAAACATATTCTTTCTATGACCTCAACTCTAACAGCAAGTGAATATTTACATTGAGTTCCACACAGGAAACCCTCAGGTAGTGGGCAGGGAGACCTCATCTATTATATATAAACTTGGCCTGGATTTCACAGGGAGCATACAGAAAATCCAGCATGGGTCCCATTGTTTAGAAATGCTAGTTGAAAGCCTCAGTGTGAAAAGTTTTCTTTCTCCAGGAACACATCATAATATGTCCTATCTAATCTACCATCATATGAGTTTTCTATTGTTGCATAATAAAGTATCACAAATTTAGCAGCTTAAAATAACACACATTTACCCTGTGTGTTTTCCCCATGGGGGTGTGGAGTTTTCATGGATGTGGAATGTGACCATGACTTAGCTGGGTCCTCTGTATAGGGCCTTACAAAGCTGAGATTGGGGTGTGGGCTGGGCTGCATTATCATCTGAAGACTTGACTGGAGAAGGGTCTTCTTCTAAACTCCCTCATGTTATTAGCAGGATTGCAGCTATGGAACACATGACACTTACTTCTTCAAGGCAGAAATGGAAAGAGAATCTCTACTTCGTTGAGTCTCTGACCACTAGACCTCCCTGTCTGATTAGGACAGGCCCAACTGAATGTAATTGGCCTTTTCGATCCTGTGTCTTCTCCCCATAGCACTTATCCACTAAGTATAATCTAGCCACAAAGCCAGGGATGCAGTTTCCATCTTCCTTGGACAGGCTCAGTAGTCCGTGGGTCTTTTTCTCTCTTGCTATCTCTTTTGATCAATTTAAAGTCAGCTATTTGGGAATATTAATTAGCTCTTCAAAATCCCTTCACCTTTGACATATTCTTTGAGTTAGAAGCAAGTCACAGATCCTGCCCACTCAAGGGGAGGGAGTTACACAAGAGAAGGGGTCACTGAGGATCATCTTAGAGTGCCAGTCTTCTTACCTGACTCACCAGCTAGGTTAGTTATTCTCTACCTCTTCTGTCTTTATTAAACCATGCATGATTGTAATTTCTTGTTTAAATGGCTGCCTTCCAACCAGATTGTAAGCTCTAGGAGCACAGGACCTACGTCTGATTTTTTCACTCTATCTTTTGTAACTATCACATGGTAGATTCTTAAAATATATGCTAAATACCATGCTGTGGAAGGTGCTTTTAAAGTCACTGTAATAATTTAGTTTGGTTGGTTACATATATCCATCCTATCATCAAAATAAGGGCATGTATAATGCCTACTCTTTATTTATTTATTTTAATTTTTTTAATGTTTATTTATTTCTGAGAGAGAGAGAGAGAGACAGAGTGCGAGCAGGGGAGGGTCAGAGAGAGAGGGAGACACGAATCCGAAGCAGGCTCCAGTCTCTGAACTGTCAGCACAGAGCCCGACGCAGGGCTTGAACCCACAAACCGTGAGATCATGACCTGAGCCGAAGTCAGACGCTTAACTGACTGAGCCACTCAGGCGCCCCTGCCTACTCTTTTTTTTTTTTTTTTTTTTAATTTTTTTTTCAACGTTTTTATTTATTTTTGGGACAGAGAGAGACAGAGCATGAACGGGGGAGGGGCAGAGAGAGAGGGAGACACAGAATCGGAAACAGGCTCCAGGCTCCGAGCCATCAGCCCAGAGCCTGACGCGGGGCTCGAACCCACGGACCGCGAGATCGTGACCTGGCTGAAGTCGGACGCTTAACCGACTGCGCCACCCAGGCGCCCCCCCCTGCCTACTCTTTTAAAGAAACTTCACATTAAGCACACTAGAGATAAGAATGATTTTCATCTTTGTACCCTTTTACACATAATATTCAGCACCTCCTTAAGTAGGCAATGAGTAAAAGTTTGATGAATGAATTAGTGAATGAACACATACTAATTGAAATTCTGAACCCTGAGTTGAACAAGTAAATACATTGGATCCTCACTATAAAATTGTTCTTTGACTTTTTTCTGCACATATGAATCCTGCCATTCTTAAAGGCCCAGCTTAGATTCTTGTCCTACATGAAGCTTTCCCTGACCTAAGTTAGTCCTGGCAGTTTTCATTTTTTTTTTTTTTCTGAATTCCTATAGTATATATAATCAAATTCCAAAACATAAGCATTCCTTATTACATTATCTATTTTCTTTTTTAAAAAATGTTTTTAATGTTTATTTTTTGATAGAGAAAGAGCATGAACAAAGGAGGGGCAGAGTGAGAGGGAGACACAGAATCAGAAGCAGGATCCAGGCTCTGAGCTGTCAGCACAGAGCCTGACATAGAGTTCCAACTCACGAATCGTGAGATCATGACCTGAGCCTAAGTCAGACACTCAACCGACTGAGCCACCCAGGTGCCCCTACATTATCTATTTTCTACCTTACCTATTCAACCAACTCTAAGTTCTTTGAGTCATGAAGTTTGCTTTCTATTTCATTACATTTCCTACAGAACCTAGAACCTAATGTCTTACATTAAAAGCTTAGTAAGTGTTGATCTAAATATTTTTTTTAATTATGGCTGATCTGGTTTGATTCTGGTTCTGTACATCTTGTAACTTTCTCTTTTTGAATGCAATTGGCCTTTTCAATCCTGTGTCTTCTCCCTATAGCACCCATCCACTAAGTGTGGTCTAACCACAAAGTCAGGGATCTAGTTTGCATCCTCCTTGGACAGGCTCAACTCCATGGGTCTTTCTCTTTAGAAGGGTCAGGTATCTGCATAATTCATTCATGTGTTTCTTTAGCATATTTCCTTCAAGTATGCAGATTCTAAGTCAGCGGGTACCTAAGGGAAAATGCTGCTCCAAACAAGACAGTTACTGATATAGAAGGAGTAGAAATGGACCATTCATAATACAAAAAAGGGGGGTGTGCAGAGAGTTAGAAATGGACCTCACATTTAGTGGGATAGAATTTCTAAAGATTCTCTTTTGCTTTCCCTGTAGTGTCCCTAACAGCTAAAACAGTATCTAGACATATGATAAATGTTTGCTGAATGAATGAGTGCGTAAGTAAAGAGTAGATACTTAATAGGTTGTGTTCCTCCCTCTACCTCTCTAAGAATTGCCCACCTAATCCATAGCAGAGAGTAGGTCCTGTGGCCACGTTTGAACAGCATGATCTCTTTCTTCCTTCCTTCCTTTCTTTCTTTCTTTCTTTCTTTCTTTCTTTCTTTCTTTCTTTCTTTCTTCCTTTTGAGAGAGTGTGGGTGGGGGTGGGGCAGAGGGAAGGAAGGAAAGACAGAATCCCAAGCAGGTTCCAAGCCCAGCTCAGAGCACTCAGTGCAGAGGCCCCAGCACAGAGCCCCCAGCTTGGAGCCCAATGCAGGGCTTGATCTCACAACCCGGAGATCATGACCTGAGCTGAAATCAAGAGTCAGACGCTCAACCAACTGAGCCACCCAGGCACCCCTGAATAGCATGATTACTGGCTGGTTGGATTGTGGTTGGCATCTGACAGGCTAGACCCCTTAGGTTTTGTCTCCTGTGAATTGGTATTCATGACCGAGAGACAACAGGCTCATCTCTTTGGGGAGCTGGAAACATGACTTGTAAACTTAGGAGCTGTGGTTCTATGATGTTCTGGCATGAGGTCCAGGCAAGCAAAGAAAGCCAGTCTACACAGAAACAGAATGAAGCAGATGCCCAGTGAGCGTCAGAGACAAAAGGCAGAGATAGTGAAACCCAGTGACTTTCTAGCCCCTGATTCCAGGATTTCCTGAGCCCCACTCAGATTCCTGCACTTAGCCTCTAGAAGACATTTATACACCCTTATAATAAACTTCAGTGTTTGCTTAAGTTTGCTCTAGTTTTGTGGTATGCTGGGAAAAAAGCTGGGGCGGGGGGGGAGATTTGGTGAATAAAAAATGAAAAATAGACGTGCGCCACTGGCCCAAGACTCTAAAACAATCAATTGCTAATGAGAGATGGAAGATTCTCAGCAACAAACATAACCACATAGTAATCAGGGATCCCCGTGAGGAGAGAAATGGAGAGGCACTGGGACTCCCCTGGGAACTCTCAGAGGCCAGACATGCACAGGTGATGGAGGACATGGCTCTCGGCCAAGGAAGAACCTGATGCTGGGCAGACAAATCAAAGGCAGAGTCCAGGGGAAGTCGAAACCCAGGGTGAGCTGAGGCTGCAAAAAAATACTAGGGACAACACAAACGGCTCCTTCGTGTCTGAGGAAGAGCAGGCAGGATCACTGCTTGGTGCAGATGGCGTCACGTTAACAGATGTCAAAGAGAAAGCAGAACTCCTCAGCTCCTACTTCGTTCCTGAGTTACACAGAGAATGAAGACCCGGACAGAGGATAGTGAGAAAGCTGATAACTGCTTTAAAGAAACTCCTGTAATCAAGCCCAGATTCACTGAATCCCAGGAACGGAAAGATTTTGCAAGTATGATCCCTAAAGTCTTGTCACTAACTGAAGCACGGTGAAGACTGGGATAGACGCTACAAAGTCAGGATGAATGGGTAAGTGTGATTCTAGATTTCCAAAAGACATTAATTCTAAAAATAACATCAGAGATTTATCAGTGGATTTCTAGGAAGAATTCTAAAATATAGATTATTAAACAGAGGCACTTAAAAACAAAAAGGGAGCTGAGACCTTTAGGAGCTAGCTTGAGTTTACTAAGAACAAGTCAGGTGAAAGCAAACTCTTCCTTTTTTGAGAAGACTTTCCTGATTGGTGGGAAAGGGCCATATATAAATATCAGAAACACATTTGGCCTAGATATTCCCAAGATCAAACAATTTACATGATTTAATTGGCTAAATGTTATGTCCATAGACCCTTCTTGAAGCATCAGTGTCAACTTTTGCCTTTAAGATTTTAATAAACTTGGATCAGATTTGCAAATGACTCAAACCTTGGAGAGAGAGAGTCAACATGTACAATAACAGAATCAGAACTAAAATATTGCCTGACTCACACTGGTTCACAAAAACTCCAAGTTGAAATTTGATAGAGATCAATGTAAAGATTTACTCCTGACTTTAAGAGCTTAACCATCCTAAGATAGGAAGAAGACAACACTTCAGCACAATATCTTGGAGGGGTGCCTGGGTGGCTCAGTTGGCTAAGCATCTGACTTCGGCTCAGGTCCTGATCTCACAGTTTGTGAGTTCGAGCCCCGCATCAGGCTCTGTGCTGAAGCCCATTTTGAGTTCTGTGTCTCCCTCTCTCTTTGCCCCTCCCCTGCTCATGCTCTGTTTCTCTCTTTCTCTCAAAAATAAATAAACATTTAAAAAATTAAAAAAAAACCCAATATCTTAGAAGAAGCCTAACTATTTGGGTTGACTTTAAGTTTGATAGCAGTCAACAGAATCACGTGCAATTGTAGGCTGCATTAACAGAAGTGCAACTAGAGGCACATGTGCAGTCCGATGGCTCTTACCCACTCACACTGAGTAATCTCTCTGTTGACCATCACAGGATACTCGCACCCACCTTCTAACTTAGAACATACTTGCGTACATCTTCTTCTGTCCACAGTTCCCATTGTCTGTCATCCAGGTCTCCCATCCTGATCTGGCTAGTGTTCGCATCTCTTTCCCCAGAACCCTTGGCTGAAATGAAAGATTGTCTGAAAGGTCCTTACTTCGGTCCCTTTTCTCATCTGGTCACAACTCAACTACCAAAGCAGACATAGCTCATTCTTCACAAAGGGACACAGTCCCTTTTCTCTGGGCCTCAGAATCTCTTCTGGGCTTCAGGGCAGTAGCAACACGGACTTCACTAACAGATCATAAGTCTAAAGAGCCTTTCTTAATGATAAGGTTCTTCGACTTCCTTCTTAGCACTCGGGTTGGCCTACCTTGTCCAGGACTTTCACCTGTCTGACAGTGCACACCCAGGCCTGTGAGCACTCGGGTGCAGAGTGGAGCCCATCAGAACGGTGTTTCGCCAAGTAAGGACACATACTACCGATGGCTCACACGATGATTTTAGGCAGTGTGTCGATGGACATTTCTATCATAGTAATTGTTGTATTATTTTAATTCATTTTACTTTTAGGATAAATAAGACATTCGCATGTTCAGAATGAATAAATGCGGAAAATTTTCTTCCCATCATGGCCAAATTCTTCCTACCCAACAGGAGCCACTTGTATTAGTTTACTGGCATTCTTTTACTCAGAAGAGATTTTAGGCATATGCAGATGTAGATCGCCTCCCCTTTTATGCACATGCCATGTGATATGCAATCCTGCACTTTGGTCTTTCTCTTAACAGCAGTTCCTTATCAGGACATGGAGAGCTTCCTCCTTCTTTGTTTATGGCTGTGTACTTTTTCTCCATATAACCAATTTTCTGTTGAAGCTTGTTTGCAATTATATGCTATCATAACCGTGTCACAATGAATGTTCTTATATATATGTCCTTTCACACTTCTGTGAACATATTCATAAGATAAATTGATAGCCGTGGTGGAATAGGCGGGATGGAGCGTTTTTTATTTTCATTCCCCTCTGTCACCATTTTGAAATTCTTTTTTCTTCTTCTTCTTTTTTTAATGTTTATTTATTTTTGGGAGAGAGCGTACAATCTGGGGAGGGGCAGGGAGAGAGGGGGACAGAGGATCTGAGGCAGGCTCCGTGCTGACAGCAGAGAGGTCGATGTGGGGCTCAAACCTACAAGTCATGAGACCATGATCTGAGCCAAAGTCTGACGGTCAACCAACTGAGCCACCCAGGTGCCCTTACCATTTTGAAATTCTTAATAATACTGAAAAAGAGCCCTCATTTTCATTTTGCACAGGGCTCTGCAAATTCTACAACCAGTCCTGTATATAATGCCAGGCATGCATGGTCTGCTCACTCCTACCGTTACCCTGACAGACTGTCTTCTATTGCTCCTGAAGACCCACTCCATTGGTACCATCTAGGAGGCTAACTGGGCCACCTGTTATGGCCTGGGGCCCCTCTGAGGCCCCAGTCCTATATCTATCACGGACTTCCTTGGACTGAGGACATTCCTAGCATCAGTCTGGGGGAGAGACTTTGGGAGCCTCGTTCCAAGTTCTCCCCGGTTTTCCAAGAAGCCTTGATTGGTCAGTGTCAGGGTTTGGAGGTGGCTCAGTGACTTTGGAGGGGCTTAAGTGCCCCTGAGTTCTGTGGAAGCACTTAACCACCTGAGGCCCTCTCTCACCCTATGTTTTAACCAAGAAGACGTTATGGAGTCAGAAGTCCTGGATTCAAATCCTGGGTCTGTCGGGTACCACCTGAGCAAACTTTCACCAATCACTCCAGTTCTCAAAAGTCTCTGCTTCCTCCTCTGCACAATGGTTATAAGAACAGTGTCTAACTTGCGTATTTGTCCCAAGACTGAAATGGAATGCCCTATGAAAGTGCCAAGCAGCTGCCAGCATGCAGTGGGTGCTTTCGGATTTCCAAATTTATGACAGAAGACTGAACAGTCTTTGTTTGCTTTGTGAGGTGCTGCTCCTCTCTGTGCTGGCATTCCCACCCTCCTACTCCAGGCTGATCTGAGCAAAAGTCTCCTAGCGTGCTGGGCACCACCTCCCCCGCCGGACCCTTGGATACTCAATTCCACCTCTGCCCAAGCTCTGAGCCATTTTCTCTCAGCTTCTGATCTGCCTGCTCTCGGCTCTGTAGCCACCTCCCTCTTAGAACTGCTAGCGCATAAAACCTCTGCAGAATGGTTTATTACGCTGAGATGCAATTAAAGCCATAGCATTCATGACCCTCTGTCCAGGGTTATTGCTATGGCAGTTCCCTTTTACACTTTTGTGTAAAAGAACTTCCTGCTCTAGAATCTATTGCGATTTTCCACGAAACGGAGTTTTTCATACTTCCTTATCTCCCTCTTTGGATTGTCTGTTTACAAGCTGTAGGTGAGACATCTGTTCCTTACAGCCATGCGTCTTCCGGACTGGCTTGCCCTATCCTTCCATCCCTATACATTAGGGCACAGAATTCTGGAAGGAAGATGGGGAAATAAGGTGTTTTGTAGGTTGGAGACGTGGTTCCTAGCAGCGCAGGGAAACGTATTAAGAAGTTACTGCCATGTTTCAGGCAGAAATAATCACGTTAAGGCAGCTGCAGGAAGAGAGGAAGGGTGTGAAGAAATGCCAAAGATGATGTGGCCGTGCACATGGAGATCAAGTTGAGGAGGGATCACAGATAAACAAGTCCCTGGTGTCTCCAGCCGGAGAAGCTGGGTGGCTGCAACGCCCGTGGCCGCCACAGGAAATGGAGGAAACGGAGTGGCAATCTCACGCACCCCCACTGCTTTGTACAAATAAGTCAAATCATGCTTCTGACCATATTGTCTCTCCAGAGCCTAAATCTGAGATGGGCTCTTATGGCTGTAAGAAAACAAGGACTGAACTCTAGGGAATTCCTAGTTAAGGCAGGTGGAACTGAGGAAGGCCAGTAAGAAAGCGTTCAGAGAGAAGAGCAGGGTGATGTCCACACACATGTCAGGGGATGGAACTCCTCAAGGGGGGAGGTGAGCGGGGTGGATGCTGCCGAGGGGCAATGGAGGCTGAAGGCCAAGCTTAGGGTATCAGCAGAGCCGGGCAGGGCACAGGGGAGGCAGAAATCAGGTTGTGAGGAGCTGAGGACACAGTGAGAGATGAGGAAGTAAAGGGCAGGCACTTTGAAAAGGAAGAAGGGAGGGTGCCTGGGTGGCTCAGTCATTGAGCATCTGACTCTTGATTTTAGCTCAGGTCATGATCTCATGGTTTGTGGGATCGAGCTCCACGTGGGGCTCTGTGCTGAGTGCATAGTCTGCTTAGGATTCTTTCTTTCTGCCCCTGTTCTCTCTGTTTCTCAAATTGAAAAAAGAAAAAAAAAGAAGAGAAAAGGAAGAAGGGGAGCCCCACATGTAGTGGGCGTAGTGTTCTGAAGAGGTAGGGGTGTTACAGGGAGAGGGGAGAGAGTCCCTGGACTGCAGCTCTCCTCCCTTCCCCTCTGTGTCTTCCTTGCACTGGTCTGGAACCCCATGCAGGTTCAGTAGTCTTTCCGAAACCTTGGCCAGTCTGTAGTAACACCTTTCCACTGATGAAATGCTTTTTCTTCTCCTTCCTGTGTAAGCTCTAGCTGCCTTCTTCCTGAACAAAACTGGCAGCTAAATTAGGCTAACCCCCAACTCATTTCCACAATGTTCACCAAATAAGCCACAAAATGGCTGGGGTCCCAGAGAAGGGGTCAGTGTCAGGGAGCAGGGACTCAGATCTTCTCTAGGGGTTGCCAGGGGTTGAGGGCTGAGGCAAATGGTTTCCAGACATTTTCCACATGCAATTCCTCTCCTCTGAACACAAAGTTTGGATGGTGGACAGGTCCCAAAGGATGTGGAAGAGAAGTAATGACTGCAACAAACCAGCGAAAGTCCTCCCCTAGTAAGTGTACCTAAGTGAGAAGTACAAGGGATCCACCTGGGTTCCCACTGTATCTTAGAGAAGGTCCAGGAACAGAGGGCTGAAACCCATGACCAACTGGGAGTACTGAGTTCTCAGACCTTCATCAAAAAGTAGCAGGACCCACCCAGCCCCTTCTCCTACCAACTCTCCTTCCCAGTGTTGCTGTCTATTTGCCACCGTGGCTCTCCCAAGATGAGCTCAAGTCCGCATTTTGCAAGCTTCACCCTGAGGACAATTATGTGTCTCACTCCTGTAGTTGCAGAGGCTGGGGATCCTTGAGGGAATAGGAGGAGCGCTGGCCGCTAACTGTAACATCAGCTCCTCTCTGCGGAGCTCTTTCTGTGCACCAAGAAAGCTTTAAGCACTTGGTGCACATCATTTCATTTACTCCTTACAAATACCCACTGATAGTAAAAGAAGCTGGGTTTTAGCTTAGGTGACATGTTCAAGGTTACAGAGCACATAGATGATCAGGATTAAACCCAGTGTCTGCTGACTCCAAAGCCGATGTATGCTTCATAAAGAAGAGGGAAGGGGAAATTGCCACCTCGGAAGCATTTCACCTATTCTGGTGACACTTTGGCAAATATTTTTTTTTTTCTTTCCCAGAATCCAAAAGGCATCAAAGGTATTTCAGCTGTAAACTTTTTTTTTTTTTTTTTTTTTTAGAAAACAAACAAAAGCAGGGCCCTTTGATTTTAGGAGCAGTGCTATCCTCCTTTGAGACAGGGAATGATTTGACCTTTAGAGGTCTCCTAAAATCCTGGCCCATGATCTGATAGACTCAAGCCCTTCACTGACATAGGTATAAAAGCTGTCACTTCCTGCTTTAAAATCACCTGTTAGGCCATCCAAAATGGAGTCTCCCTGGTATGAAACTCATCATTATGGGAGAAGCAAGCTCTGTAAGAGACAGCTCGTCCGGAAGGGACTGAGGGCAGAGGGGAGTAAGGCCTGACCCCAGCAGCGGGGGAAGAGGAGGCTGGGCTGGAGAGGTGGGGGCTCCCATCAGCGCATGGGTAGGCCAGGGCCTTCTGCCTCACAGCCTTGCCCTTCTAACTTTGTAAAAGCTTAAATAAACTGGAAATGTTTCCTCATCCTGTGACCTCAAACAAGTTCCTATAAAAGTAAATAAACATGTAAATAAATGTAAAAATAGGCAGAACCTTAAAAAAAATGTCTGAGGGGTGCCCGGGTGGCTCAGTTGGTTAAGCGTCCACTCTTGATTTTGGCTCCGGTCCTGATCTCGCAGTTCATGAGTTTGAACCCCAAGTCGGGCTCTGTGCTGACAGCATGGAGCCTCCTTGGGATTCTCTCTCTTCCTCTCTCTCTCTGCCTCCCCTTCTCACTCTCTCTCAAAATAAATAAATAAACTTAAGAAAGATGTCTGAGGTATTTGGAATTTGGAACCCCTGGCATAGTCCTGTGTTGTTTTTTTTTGTCAGCTGTGGAGCTGGTGTCTCCCCACGAGCTCAGCCTAGAGCATATGTTGGCTGCGGCTCCATTCATCCCCTTCATCATTGCCCTGGGCCCAGGTAACTTCTCAAATGCCACAGGGCCACCCCAAGAAGTCCCAGAATTCCTCTCTGGCTCAGGCTGGGGCACCTTGGCAGAAGGTGGGCAGGGAAGCAGACAGCCCCTGCCGGTGGGATCAGGATTTGGCGAGCTTTCCTAGCTTTCCTGAGGCGATTTGCAAAACTGCAAATACAGGACAACTGAAGTCATTAGCCAATGTCACTTGGAGAACAAAGGAGCGTCTATGCCCAGGGAAGAAGCAGGTGAATTCTTGCTCCCGGGGGCTTTCATTTTAATTCTGGAAAAATCCATGTTATCTTCTGATGCTCCAGTGAGCTGTTTTCCAGTGTGAAGCAGAGACTTGTCAGACACCTGCTCACTCTGGATTCTGCTCTAAGATCTCTATAGCAACCTGGGTGCCAGTCAGAAGATCCAGAAACTCAGCAGGGCCCCGCTTCTCAGGCCTGAGGCACAGCACCCAACAAACAGTCCACAAACAGGAAGTGTCATTTTGTCGAGGGGTTCCCCCTCGCCCAAAACAGAGTTCTGAGGAATAAAAAAATGTGTTTAGTTGACCATGAAGTAGCTTTAAAAATCAGAGGCTTTCTGCTCAATTCTAGGAAAATGATTGAAATAAATTGGCTCCTTGTTATTGTCATTTGATATTGTGAAATGTTCGTATTTTCAATCTGGCAATTCAGGGTCCAGCAATTCCCTTTCATTTTGTTAGGGCAAAAGGTCACAATGCTGTATCTTAGAACTCCTTGTGTTCTAAACTACATTATCATCATTTTCTTATCAGTCTTCATGCCTGGTGTTTTAACTGAGAAAAGGAAGGGTTGGTGTCAAACTTAGTTAAGTCCTCGCATAATTGCAAAGCTCCGGTCTGCATACTCTGGTGGCCTCGTAAACAAAGGCCAGGTCAAGATCTTTGCTGTGAAGAAAATTACATGTGGTTGGAGATAATAAGAAGAGCGAGGATAAGACAATCAGGGCCAATCCCGGGCCATGGGAATGTAAGCTCTACATTGTGTGGGCCAGACAACATTTCCAGAAGATGAAAAAGGCTTCTGCATAAATTCTTAGGACTTTGAACACATGTATTCAAATTAATTCTACCTTCTTTCCAAATTAAAGTGTTCCAGCAGATTGGCTCTTCCGATCTGCCATCTTCAGTGAAGCAAAGGGATTCCTTTTTCTTTTTTGGCTGTCTTTCAGCCACCTGGTTTTCAATAAGATTTTCAGTGCCTCTTGTAGTGAGTGAAATTCCAACACCTGTCTAGACCTCAAACCACTCTTCTGGGCCCACTTTGCTAAATCTGGAGCCAGAATTTGATTGGTTATCATTGCTCTTGCTTTAGAAACTATTTCCCAACCATTTAAGCACCCAAGTTGGGGTTTCTGCACTTTAGCTGATTACTCCATGCTTCCGTTCCCCAAGCACCCATGTGGGAAGCTAAAACCATAGAATCTTAGATTCATTTGCTGTCTGTGAACTTGAAAAACAACAACAACAACAACAACCAAACAACCCACTCACTGCCTTTGGCCAACTGATCCCAGAGTTCAGCTGTTAGAACTGAACCGTGTATGTCTAGGGGGAACAAGGGGAACTTTTTTTCCCCTTCTGGGGGAGGCCATAGTTAGGCTGGGAGTGGGGAGGGGAGGGAAAGATGGGGTCCAGGGGTCCAGGTAGTGGGTCCTATCTTGAGGAAGCCTTTATTCATAGAATCTCTTTCTTGCCCCGTCCATGGCAGGCCATCAGGTGGTACTGGTTAAACCAACTGGACCTTCTCTCCCTCATCCAGTCCCTGGGTGTCTGCTGAGTCACATTCAGGGGTGAGGAAGTACAAAGGGCTGTGAAATGAGCCTCATCATGTGGTTTTCTTTTCCTAATTTGGGAAACAAATTAGGGCAGGTCTGGGCACATGGGCCTGGGAAACAGTTTTCTTTTTTGGCAAGGGTAGAGGGGAAATCTAGTGCCTTCTATTTTCCCATTCCCTGTCTGAGCTGACACTCTGGATGAAAATCTCCAGACGACAAGAGCTGACCCATAACTTTCTCTCTCTCTCTCTCTTTTTTTCTTTTCTTAACTGTCCCAGTTAGGACACATATGTGATTTCTAGGCTTGGAAAATGCATCTTTGTGATAAGAGAGGTGCAGAACACAGGCAAAAACATCCATTCCAGACAATTGTGCTTTTGTGGCAAATGCGCATTTTCCCACTAATACAGATGCACAAAAGAAAAAAAAAAAAAAGCCTCCATTTTTTTTTTCAAACTCTTTATTTTTAGTTCTCTTTTTATTCTGGTATCAGAAAACAGACTTACTGAGTTCCAGGCATACTCAGACACTTGAGATTTAAACCCACTCAAGCCTCCTCCTCTGAAATTCCCAAACTTTTCTGGGGGGCCTGTTACTTATTTATTTTCTCCCTTTGAAGTTAACTGCTTCTGAGAGACCATGGCCTTTAGAGCCTCTGTCATGAGTCCCCACCCAGCCTGTCGGTCTACCTTGAATATCTTCTCAGGGGCGGGGAGGGGGCAACAAGGAAGATGGCTGTTGGAACAAGTGGGTGGAGAGCCCAGGAGACTGGCTTGGCCAACATTCCCCCATCCCTCCATGCACCTTTCAGTGATCCATAAGGGTGATTCCTTTTGGATTTAAAAGCCAACAATCTGTGCTCTCTTCTCTGGCTCTGCCATGATAAGCCCACTATGAGACAGATGGCAGCCTCTCGTTTCTCCATAGGAATGAGGGAAAGGTCACCAAATAAAAGGGAGGGTGAGGAGAGGAATCATCCATTAATGCTTCAGAATATTACATCAGCACATGTTGTTATTGTGCAGACGCTCTTTCTCTGTTACTCTATCTCTTATACTATTGACTATTAACAATGGATGCACCATTGTTGGGCAAAGGGCTCGAGGCCAACACTGGCAGCTTACTTGGTACAGGCTGGGACGCGGGGCAGAGGTCCACAAGTCCTTTGTTCTCTCAGCATCCTGAGAGGTGTGCTTGGGCGGGCAGACAGGACACACTGTGGGACCCTGTCCCCTGTTGCTCCCTTCTCTTCCCTTTTTTTCTTTCTCTTTTATGATGCCCCCTTCCCTCCTTTCTCTCTCTTGAAGTATAATTTACATGCAGTAAAATGCACACATATCAAGTGTAGAGCTCAGTGAATTGTTACCTGTGTCATACACACATGTCAGCGCCAGTAGGGGGCTTCCTTTTATGGGAGATCGGGAGTGCATAACTAGGACAAATAGAGCCTGAATTTGCACACAAAATGGTCTGACTTTAGGTGCTGGCTGTGTATAGGGGTTTCTGGCTTTTGAATTCTTCTGCCCCTTCTACCCCAGCTCGGATTGCTGGCTCAGAAAGGCTCTGTCAAGGAATCTTCCAGACTCAGAGGCCCAGCGGCCTGCCCTCCATTTCCAGTTCTCCTGTGCAAAGTCTCAGATGGGAGTGTGGGTGGATGTATCGTCACATGAGTGTCTGCTCCAGATGAGGAGCTGGCTCTTGTGAGGGCATCTCAGGATCACCTTGCTTGTGATGTAGGCTCAGCTATGTGGGTGAGGCCCACACAGTTTCATTTCTTGGTCAAGTGCTAGCACAGAGATATGATGCAGAATCAGAACCAGAATCAGCTGAGAATGACGAATCTGAGGTCTTTTGATTGCAGCCATGGCCTTTCACAGAAGAATTTTTCCCTCTACTGCTTTTCAGCACTTCTCACAATTAACAGGGTCTTGGATCCTCTCAAAAGGCATTGACCACTTCTTCCAGGGACTTTACTCGGAAAAGTACTATCAATTTTGGGAAAGTTGGAATTGGCACAACCCTTCTGAAGAACAATTTGTAACACACTTGTAATACCCTTTGATTCAGCATTCTGCTTCTAGAGACCTGTTCTGCTGAAATATGCAAACATGCAAATACACTCCTTACCATACACACACATATGCACACTGTAGTAGTTTATAACAGCCAAGAATTTTTTAAAAAAATCTAAGTAATCGCCAATAAGGAAATGATGAAATAGATTATATGTGTATAGGAATAGAATGAAGTCGATCTATATGTGCTGACACTAAAAGATGGCCAAGCTACCTCGTTAAGTAAAACAACACAAAGCAAAACAAAAACCTAAAGAAGAGTTTGATACCTCTTTGGAAAATTAGTAAGAATATGATATTAGCAGGGCGTGTTGGTGGCTCAGTTGGTTGAGCATTCCGCGCTTGATTTCGGCTCAGGTCATGATCTCATGGTTTGTGAGTTCAAGCCCTGCACCTGGCTTCATGCTGACAGCATGGGACCAGCTTGGTATTCTCTCTTCTTCTCCCTCTCTCTCTCTCTGCCCCTCCCCTGCTCATGCACATGCTCTCTCTCTCTCTCAAAATAAATAAACTTTAAAAATTCTTTAAAAATATGATATTAGCACATGTATCGGAAAAAGGGAAAGAAGTGTATACCACAGTATTAACATTAGTTTTTCTCTGGGATGTGGGAGGAATGCTAGGGAATTTTATTTATAGTTTTTGTATGTTGATATTGTTGGAATCTTACAATGAGCTTATATTACTAAAAAAAAATTGTTTTTAATTTTTAATTCTAAGTAGACTCCACACCACATATGGGGCTTGAACTCACAACCCCAAGATCAAGAGTTGCATGCTCTACAGACTGAGCCAGCCAGGCACCCCAAGCACATATTACTTTTTTCTTTAAAATTTTTAATGTTTATTGTATTTTTAAGAGAGAGACAACATGAGCAGAGGAGGAACAGAGAGAGAGAGAAGGAGACACAGAATCCAAAGCTCCAGGCTCTGAGCTGTCAGCACAGAGCCCCCACGTGGGACTTGAACCCATGAACTGTGAGATTATGACCTGAGCTGAAGTGGGATGCTTAACCGGCTGAGCCACCCAGGTGCCCCCATATTACTTTTGAAATCAGAAGAACTATAGAGTTTTTGTTTATTCTTTGGAAAAAAAAAAAAGAGGGGCAAATTCTTGAGACTGGTGAGAATACAGAGAATTTTTCCCATGAACGCTTCTAGAAACTCTAGGTTAAGTTATCCATAGAGTTGGTCCCAAAGGGGAGGGAAAGAGTAAAACTGGGATAGAATGCAAAGTGGAAGTTTTTGGCTGAGCAGAGAGACATTCCCTACCTCAGGAAGATTAGTGGGTGTAGGAGTCTGGCCATGGCCTTGGGTGATCCCAGCTTCCTAGTATTCATACCCTTGTAATCTCTTCTCCTTGAATGTGACTGGACCTACTGCTTCACTTCTAATGAAGAAAACCCAGCAAATAAAATAAGAAAAAAACTAAAATAAAAGAAAAAAGATAAAAAATTAAAAAATAAAATGAATAAATAAACTAAAAACATTAAAAAGAGGAAAGAAAAAGGGAGTGGGGATGTTACTTCAAAAGTGATGGGATGTTACTTCCAAGATTAGGCAACAAAAGGCTGACCTCCGTCTTACTAACAATCTCTCACTTTCTCTCCCTTGCTCACTTCGATGAGTCAGCGGTCATGTTGTGAGATACACCATGGAGAGGCCCAAGTGGCCAAGAGGGCAGCCTCTGGGCAAAAGCCAGTGAGACCATGAGGTCCTTAGTGTAACCACCAGTGCAGAAGTGATCCAGCCTTACCTGAACCTTGAGAGGAGGGTGGCTCCAAGCCCCATACCTTGATCACAGCCCTGAGAGAGACCCTGGGCCAGAGGGCACAGCTGAGTTGCGCCCGATTCTTGACCCGTAGCAGCTGTGAGGTGACAAATGCGTGTTGTTTTAGGCCTTTAAGGTTTATGGTAATTTGTTATGAAGCAGTAGATAAGTGATGATAGGTAGGAAAACAAATGTGACCTCCTAGTGACCTGAAAGGGGCAGAGGCTTTGGGGAGCAGTAAGTTGTTAATCAAGTCTGTCTGAAGAGAAGGTCACTTTTTGAGACTTTCACTTGAATTTCTGAATTTGGAAACAAAGTGTATTTCTAGGAGAGGGAGAGAAACCTCAGGGAATGATGCCCTGCCTTCTTTGTATAAATGTTTCATATATCAAGGGTCTGAAAATGCAGGAGTTAAACAGAGGTGTTTGTGGTAGCCAGACTCTGAGAGGGCTTGTAGTCATCCATGCCTCCTGCTAGTCATTTGTTTTAAGTTTATTTATTTATTTTGAGAGAGAGAGAGAGAACAGGGGAGGGGCAGATGGAGAGAGAGAGAGAGAATCCCACACCCTCAGTGTGGAGCCTGATATGGGGCTTGAACTCACAAACTGTGAGATCATGAGCTCAGCTAACGTCAAGAGTCAGTTGCTTAACCAACTGAGCCACCCAGGTGCCCTGCCTCCTGCTGTTCGTGCCTTCGTGTGGTCCTACAACGAATCAGAGCTGACCTGTGTGACCTACAGAATACAGCATACGTGAGCGTTTGTGACTTCCAATATTAGGCCATAAATTGCAGACGTGAATAGTTTTCTCTGGTGGAAGCCAGCTGCCGTGTCATAAGGACACTCAAGAAACCCTATGGGGAGGCCCACGTGGAGAAGAATTGAGGCTCCTTCCCAAGAGCCAGCAGAAACTTCCAGCCTTGTGGGGGAACCACTTTGGAAGCAGATCTGTGGCCTCTGACAAGCCTTCAGGTGACGGTAGCCCCTGCTGACCTCTGACGACAAACCTCATGAAAGCCTCAAAGCAAAAGATACTCAGTAAGCCACCATCAAATTCCTGACCCACAGAAACTATGAGAGTAACAAATGCTTCTTGTCGTTTGAAGCTACCATGTTTTAGAGTAATTTGTTATACAGCAATAAGCAATACATTTTTGGTCATTTTTATCGTTCAACATTCGTGGATTCAGCCAAGAGTTTCCGTACATCTGCTATGTTATCCGGTAACTGTGCTAACTATGAAAGAAATATGGCGAGCAGAAACCGACACGGTGCCTGTTTTCATGGAGTGGGTCATTTAGTGGTGATACAGATAATCAAATAGTCATACAAATAAATGTTAATTCCAAGAGTGCCAAGCGCTCTTACGCAGGAAAAAGACTATAGCCACTCATGGCTGTGAGGCGGACCTAATTTAGATCAGATAGGATTTGGAAAGATTTTCCTGAGGAAGTAAATTGAATGAGGAGTTAGGTGAATGGGAGGGAGAGGGGAAGGGCATCCAGGCAGAGGACACAGTGTGTGCAAAGGCTCTGTGCCGAGGGAGCATGGCGGAGGAACTGAGGGGAGGCCTCCGTGGCTAAGGCCCGGAGACTGAGGAGACAGAGGCCAATCCACATAGAGTTTTGTGGCCATGCTAAGGAGTTTGGATTCTATACTAACAGCAAGGGGAAGCATTTGAAGCCTTTTAAGAAGTAGAGAAATAGAATGGGATTTTGATGGTAAAGTCTTTGATTTGAAAAACTCTGGCTGTGTAGAGATGAAATGGAAGGTGTCTGTGTGGCACCAGTTGGGGGCTGTTTGAGTAATCTCGGCACTGTTACCATCAACTGGCGTGTTTGCAGTTCCCAAGCACGGTCAGCCTTCTTAGGATACTTCAAAAAGAGTAAGTTATATAGACACAATTCTTGGTCTCTCAGAGTCTACCTGCTGAAAAATCAGCAATAGCAGGGTCAAATAGAGTGGGATGCAGACATATAAGTTGGCTGGAAAATCGAGAAACAGCTCCAACGAAGACCCAGCTCAATCGGTCAGTTAGTACAAAAAGGCAATGTAACTAATATTTCTTGAAAATCCAATATGCCAGACATTGGACATTCTTTATGGATTTATGTCCCACAACAACTTTATGCTGTAGATGGCACTGTATTCACTTTACAGATGAATGTACAGGCTCAGACAGGTAAAGCGACTTGACAAAGCTTGCTGGGTCTGTTTGTTCCAAAGCAAAAGCTTGTTTTATTATGATATATCACCTACATTTCTTATAAGACTCCATTTGTAGTTGTTCACTCAGTGAGAAAGTCTTGTTTATAACCAGACACCTAAATTCTAGTTGATCACTAAAATGCTTATACTTCTCCAGGCAATGTAATTCTCTGAGCTAACCTCATTAAAGTGGAGACAATAATACCAATATTCATTCATTCATTCATTCACTCATTCATTCATCATTCAACAAAAGGTGCCCAGTCCTTCAGTGAAATATATGAGGGACCCAATTACGTACAAGTTTTATAAACTGACCAAAGAGAAATAATCCATGGACCTTGCCCTAGAAGAACCTACATATGAAATTGACATTTATTAGTTGTGAAATAAGAATCTCCTGTTTCTAAGAACTTGTCTTCCTTTATGTCCGTCCACGGAGTTACAGTAAAAGTTTCCATATTAGGAAAGTGTGATCCACACCACTCCTTACAGTTGATTGGTTCTTGACTCAAGCTGGGCCAATCAGAGTCCTTCTCTGGGACTTTGGAAGGGGAACTGAAAAAGAGAAGTCAGTTTTTGTCTGGATGTCTGAACTTTAAGATGGAAAACCTAGGGGTTTTCTGATGGACATGTTTTATTGTGTCACTGGTAAAGGAGAGGAATCTGGTTGGTAATAAAACGAAGAATGGAGCAGACCTGCAGAGAAAAGTAGATATGAGTTTAGGTGGTTGGTATGTAAAGTTAAGCGGAACTTTAGTCAGTATTATATTGTACAGCATCGAGGGACACCATTTACGCAGATTTCGTATGGGCAGCACCCCTTAGAACATGACTGTGTGGCATGAATGGGGATCCCTGGAGTTGTGCTATGAGACAGTCCTACTTTTAATCTTTATTTTTTTTTTTTTAATTTATTTGAGAGAGAGAAAGAGAGAGCAAGTAGGGGAGAGGCACAGAGGGAGAGAGAGCCTCAAGCGGGTTCCATGCCCATGATGGAGCCCAATGTGGGCTCGATCCTACCACCCTGGGATCATGACCTGAGCCAAAATCAATGCCAGGTGCTCAACTGACTGAGCCACCCAGGTGCCCCAATACAGTCCTACTTCTAGTTGGGGATGAGGCTGTACATAAAGGTCAAGGCCAAATAAGGCAGGTATTGAACATAATTGAATAGCATGTGTGCTGTCATTGGACCCCTCTCAAACCCCCTGCAGACATCACTAATTATCATGGTCTGCCTTCCTGCTGGCCCCGACATGTCCTACTCAGCACAGCACTCCAGGGTCACCATCAAGCAGCATGTGCCTTGTGTATATACCTCCTGGCCCAACAGCTGTACCATGTCATTCATAAGTGGCTTTGTCTCAGCGGCAGATGTTTTCCCTCTGGCTAGAATCAACACTGGGATTACATAGATGTTAAGGAAATCTTTTGCTTCTTATCTAAGGACCAAGAAAATTTGGAACCGTTACTCAAACACTTAGTGGTACAATGGTATCAGTTAATTAACTTGATTTAATACCAAGAATGAACAAGATTCCAGAATGCTAATTGTGTGACTTCTGACATCATGCTGTTCCCTCTGCCTGGTGTTCCCTTTCTGTTCCTGTCTAGCTGGCAAAGTCTTACATTTACATAGCCTGCAAGTCCGGTGAAATGGTTACATTCTTGCAGCTTTTCCCTAACGTTCAGTCTTGGAGAGGTAATTGCTCCCCATTGGATATTCTGCCTGACTTCATGCCTTTCTCTATTCTAGCTTGTTTCCTATAGAATTGCAGTTGTTGCTTTAGTGTGTCTGTTCCCTAGAATCTATCTTCTGAAAGATAAGGATTGTATCTTATATACTCTCAGCAGCCCCTGGCCTGTAGATATTTGACTGAATGACAGTGAAATACTCTGGGTAGTTTTAGCTGTATATCTTTTTTTTTTTTTTAAAGTTTATTTATTTTTGAGAGGGTGGGGAGAGAGGGACAGAGAATTCAAAGCAGGCTCTGTGCTGAGAGCAGACACCCTGATGTGGGAGCGGGGCTTGAACTCACAGATCCTGAGATCGTGACTGGAGTCAAAGTCAGAGGATGCTTAACCCATTGAGCTACTCAGGCACCCCTAGCTATATATTTTAAGAAAAAGGACTTGAGGGTTCAAGTCCGGAGAAAGGCAACCGAAGTAGTCACTTAGGAGCTATGTGAGATTTCTGCATGAGGACAAATGATCCTAATCATTAGGATACTTCGATTTTGAACAGTAGTTGTTGAAAATGGAAAAAAAAAATCAATGTTTTGCAACTAAAAACATCTAAAATTTAAGATCACAGAACAAAAAAGGAAAGTTTAGAACATTTTTGTCTTTTGATTTTGGAGTTGAGAAACCTTTAAGTATGACTTGAACTCTAAAAGCTGTAAAAGAAAAGATTAACGAACTCAGTTATATAAAAAGAAATAACTTTTTTCTTCACAGCAAAAAGCATCATAAAGACACAAACTGAGAAAATATTAAACATTCCTATTACAAATAAAAGGCTGATATCCTTGTGAGAAAGAGCTCCTTCACATCAATTAGAAAAGGATGATCAAATGGGCAACGAAATAAATATAAAACTTAAGGAAAGAAAACAATATTGGCTCTTAAATATATGAAAAGATACTCAACCCCACTTACATGAAGAGAAATACAAATATGTGATGCCATTTTTTTTATTCTACAGATTTGCAAAAACACAAATGTTTGATAACAAACACATAGGCAAGGTAAAGAGGTAGAAAAACAGGCATTCTTCTACATTGCCAGAGAAAGTGTAAGGGATAGGACTTGTAAGGAAGGCAGTCTAGCCTCCAATATCTATCAAAATTATAAATGCACATCTTTCGACCTACAAATGCCACTTTTAGGGATTATCTATAAATAGGCCTGACCGTATGTGAAATGGCTTTTGGTGTGTACAATGATATTCACTGTAGCATTTGTAACTGCAAAAGACCAGAAACCACCGAAATCAATAACGAAATGGTTAGGTAACTCGTGATACATGTATTTATACAGTAGACTATTATGCAATCACAAAAAAATGAGGAAGTTCTTTATGTACTGATAGGAAATTATTGACAAAATTATACTGTAATGAAAAAGCAAGGCACAGAACGTTATGTATACCATGCTGGTATTTATGTGAACAAAGGGGGAAATAGTATACAGGTATTTGCTTGTAGCTGCATACGCTATATCTGGAAGGATGTCCAAGAATTTCATAATATTGGTTGATTTATGAAAGGGGATCTGGGGTAGGAGGAAAAATAACTATAGTGCATCTTTTTTGCCTTTCGAATATTGAACCATATGAACAAATTACTTATTTGAAAATAAATGGATAAAAATGAAAATGAATATATTACAAAATCCTAGGTCAATGAATACTCAATCATCAAAATTGAAGAGAATCTTAACTTAGAGGCACTTCTGCAATCTTGGTTCAACTTTTGGATAAACAAAAGGAAGCACGATTTTATTCAGTGATATTGTCCATTTATGGCATTCGTTACCCTAAGACTTGACATTAGAAAATTCTAAGTATAAATAGAGTCAAGAGAGGTGGTGTAAGTTAATGAATACTATTTAATGATTTTTACATTGAAGGAAGAAAAGAAAAAGGATTGGGGCGCAGCTCTGACCTTAGGGGTGATACCACAGAATAATGAAAGCTGTTGCATGTAAATTCCCTAGATGCCACTGCCAGCCAGATGCTGAGCTGGAATTCTGACCCTCAGCTACTGTCTCTGGTGACTTTTGCAAAACCGCAGACAAAAAAGGCCACACAAGCTACGCATCATGGCCTAATTTCTGCTTAAGGCTGATACATTTTCTGCCTAAATGTCCACATTGAATTTGTGATTCAATTCAAAGGCTACTTGAATCCAAGGAGGATTACTGAACTCTTTGCATGGTTCTCAGTTTGTGCTTCTAATATGTTCTCCTATCCAGGCACCCTAGGACCTGTGCATATACCTCAGGATATCTTAGACGATTCCACTCAGTCAATATGATACAACCAATAGATATAATTGGTGAGCATTGACTATGTCGCGGGATTGAGAAGACTAAGGCTCAGCTATGACTTCAGAGAGGTTGCACAGTCTGGCAGAAAGTTCCAGAGGGTGTGTCCTCGAGAGCCTGAGCTAAATGTTGGGCTGAAAACTGTGGGTCTTAGAACGCTGGGCGGTGGGATTCAGGTGAGTCGTCTACTCTTCAATTTGTCTTTCATATGTACAGCCTTTAGGGAATTGCTTCCTAAGAAGATGTAAACACAGATAATTTACGCTTATTATTTAAACATCCAAGTAATATAAATGATGAAATAAAACAAATGTGAGTGGAAGCGGCGTCCCCTGTTGCCTGTGGTTGGCTCATCACCGTGGGGAAGCAGCGCCACCTTGAGGCAGATGCTATGCTGTACCTCTGGGTGTCCCAGACGGGTCCAAGAGGCACGTGCATGGTAGTGCACAGAACGTTTTGAAACTGAGGTTTTCACATATTCGATCGGTGATACTGGGCCGAGGTGGAGATGGGGTGGGGGGAAGGCCCATGGAAGGACTATGGATAGAAGAAGCCATGTTGTAGAGCACCCCTTTCTAAAATGTTCAGGGCCAATTCGATTTCTTCATTGGGCTCATCTTCCCATTCCCAGTCACTTTGGTGCTCCTTTGTATTTTTTTTTGTCTCTAAGGTGAAGTTATTTGTAAATCTAAAAGAAAAAGTGTATTTAAAACTTGGTCTGAAATTGTGAGATTGTGGGTTATTTGCTCAATTGCTGTCCAAAGCAACCTACGGAAATAAAACCCGGCATTTCTGCAGTTTAGGAAGAAGCGATCTAAACATTTGGGGTAGGTGGTGAATTGTAGGAGGGCGTTACTTGAACTGATCTGCCTGAGCACCACATATTTAATCAGTAGAAATGACTCTGAGTGCCTGGGCATGAGGAAATGTGGCGGGAGGAGTAGAGAGAGGACAGGGAAGGAAGGCAGTGGCCGCAGGGACTGAAGACAGAAGGAAATAATTAGGGAAAGGAAAGCAGACAAGGCAAATGTAAACAGGGGGAAGGCAGGCATAGACAACAGCGGGTTAGAATGTATCCAGGCCCATACCTATCCTGCTGGAGGTGGGCCAATGTGTGGTGGCGCTATGCACAAAGAACACAGCCGTTGTTAGGGTCATGCCTGGTGAGTGGTGCCTCGTTTCCTGATCCGCGTGCCTGTTTTTGTTTGTTTGTTTGTTCGTTTTTGATTCTGATTTCCTCAAGCCCAGAGTTATCTTAGAGATGTCCCACATCCTAGAATTTCTCCTGCAAAAACTCTAATCCTCAATTGGCTTTGAACCCAGAATGACACACTCCAGGATCGTGGTCTGAGATAAGCTGACAATTTGGGGTACCTCCAAAATGGGGCACCGGCTAATTACAGTGGAGGTGACCAAAGTGATTCTTACGAATTCAATTAAGCAAATAATGTTCAGTTATGACCAATAATCTAGTGAGCTTGGCTAATGAAATGAGGGATTGAGGTTCTGGTTCTTGCTAAATGGAATTATGACAAAACGAATTAGAAGTTTGTTAGTTAAAATACATCATCTGTGGAAACGTGGGAAACCAAGAACATATTAAAAATATTGCACAAAGAGCAAGGCACAAGAGCACCCACATGCTTTGAGAAGCCCTCAGCCACTTTTTTCTAGTGGAGTTATGTGTTATGGGTGTTGACCTCTAACCTCACAACTTTAAAAATCATCAAAAGGCAAGCAAAATTCACAGCGAAAAAATAACTATGTTCTGTGTGCTTCCAAGCAGGTCCTTTGTTGTTGTAGCATCTCTCCAAATCCGCTTCCGGCTTGGGCACCTGTTGACTTTCACCTCTCTGAAGGGCTCTTGAGTGGATTTTACCTCTCGACAGTAGCCCCCACACATGAAGGTTTAAGATTTCTAGAGAAAACCCCAATCCTCATTTGTCCTGGAGACATCTGTATTCGCCAAACGTCGGACTTGAGAAAATAGTGTGGTATAACCTCGGACTCAGGCAGATAGGAGTTGGAATTCTAGTTCTGGCACTTATAAACCATGTGATCTTATATGTATTTCTAAGCTTTGGTTCTGAAGATAAAACATAGAAGGGGACTGACACATAGTAAGTACTCAGTCAAGGGTGGCTTTTGTGTCTTAGTCCACTTACTCTCACTCCAACCAAATCTTGCGTTGGAAACTAAAAGCCGTGGTACTACCACATGCTGGGGGTGCTGTGTCATTGGCTTCCTGCTATTTGTGTTATATCTATTGATGTTGGAATTCATATATTTTATAAGCCCATGTAAGTGGGCCACATGGACCTAGGCAGGATTATTTATGTTTCCATGTTAATAGACTACTTTTAAATGCTCTAAACACAACTGGCATTTGAAGAAATGTTCAAAAATACTTGGGAGGGTAAAATTATTCATACCTATTTTTTATAAGTTAGTTACTATGTATTATTCTTCTATTATGTCTTTCATGATCCTTGGGAACACAGTAAATGCTTATAAACGTGTGAATTTGTATCATCTACAGACTGATTGCATGTTACTGAGTTTCCTTAAGACTTGTTACCTAAATGGTGCTGTTACCAAATGACCCAAAAAGGGTGTGTGTGTGCCATTTTTCCCCCTTTAAAAAATGGCAAAAGCACAACGAAGAAAAATGGCTCAAATGAGACCATAAAACCACTGAGATTCAAGTAGAAGAGAATGGAAGGTAAAGAACTACTCTTGTGCCCAAAGTGCCCCTTAGCATTTGTATCTTTTACAATTCATCCTGACTATCCCCTTTCCACCACGGCGGCCCTGCGTCATGCTGTGCCCTAGGCTGACATTCAGCTGAGAGGACTCCATGGAGACGGTTGTTTCCAGCTGGAGTCCATTCTGATTTAGTCCCTATGCTGTATTGTTAAATATATTTACTGTCTTTCTGAGCAAAGCTGATAGGCTGGCAGTCTTTGAACACACCCACCTTTGTGACTATAAAATATGGAGCTCCAGAATTTTCTCTAACACTATAGTCATGAAAATGATGTTAAGGATTTTACAAAAAAGTATTGCAGTATCACTTGTTTTCATCTGAAGTTTGTACAGAGTTATGCTGTGCCTACTTTATTATTTAACTTCTCTTAACTCACAGCCCTATGAATTGCCTTAAAAAAAAAAAATGTTTCTTTTTGAAAGAGAGAGAGACAGAGCGTGAGTGGGGCAGGGGCAGAGAGGGAGACCCAGAATCTGAAGCAGCTCCAGGCTCTGAGCCGTCAGCACAGAGCCTGATGGGAGGCTCGAACACAGGAGCTGTGAGACCATGACCTGAGCCGAAGTGGGATGCTCAACCCACTGAGCCACGCAGGCGCGCCTCCTGTTGAGTTTCTCAACCTTTAAAGCAGGCGTCTAGTCATGGGCAGCGGTGCGAGAAAGGGCTCAGAAGCTGGTAAGAAATGAGCGCGGCACACTCTGGTTTGGGCCTTTGGGCAGATACTCCAGGTGCTCAGCGAGCGTCCAGAGGGCGAGGAATCATTCCAAAGGCTCTGGTGGTGCTCTGAGATCATCGACGACTGTCTCCTTTTCTCCACTACTTTGTATTTGAATAAAGTAGTTTTAGAAACCTGTACCAGATTACTTCTTGTCAAGAGCACAACCTTCTGGTAAAACAGGAAATCTTCCCTCGTAATTAATCACACATAAGTGTTAAAATAGGAGTTAGAAAAATAAATTATTCAACACTGACATTTTATTTTCTGAACTTTATCATTTTTACAAAACAAAAAGCAGGTATCAAAAACAGCAAAGAGGTTATAGAATTTCCCCACCAGTTTTCACATAAGACAGTGATTATGAAACTGGCGCCCAATGTAAATACGAAACACAGGCTGATTTCCCTCTTGGTCATATGCATTTGGGTGGTTTGTTTTGGAGCCACTGAATAATAACTTTTTATAAGCACCGGTCATTTTTTGAGAACCCATTTGGTTTGTCCAACAAGTAAACACTTTTTGCTATGCGGCATTTTCCTTTTTGAAGAACCACTAAGCTAAAATACAGAATGTGTAGATGTCTGGATCTGAACCAAAGCTTTTAAGATCCTATTTACCCTGAAGAACACTGAAGACATTTATAGGGTATATCAAATACTAGTTATATACCTCATCATGTCTAAGGCAGCTATTAGAGTTCTAAATAAATCAGCATTTCATTCGCAGGCTGCCCAGAGTTTGAACTTCATCAAAGTTTTCATGTCTTTTCTGATTTGGAGTAGTTTCCCCAAATAGGGTCATATTATTAGAACAAAGTTTTATGCTCAGGCCAAACAGGCTCTGGCATTTCATAGATACATTTTTGTAGAGCAAGACTTCTTGCTCTGGACCCTGGAGACCACAGAGAAATCGAGAGGCCATGATTACTGGGTGCGGAGAGGAAGAGGCATACTTAAGCTCACATGATCTGGAGGTAAGCAGAAACAAAGGTAGAACTTGCTCGTGCTGTTCACCCACCACCTGTTCCAGAAACACATTTTGCTTAAATACGGGAATTATGGTCCAGTTTTGCAATGTTAATAGCTGCCAGTTTCTCAAAGGTATTTTTTGTAAAGATCATTTCCTGGCTAGCAATGAGTTAGGAAACTGGCCTCAAATTCAGATCAAATTTTTCACTATTAGTCAAAAACAAAACAGAACACCTCAAAAAAACAAAAATGCAAACAAAACAAAAAAACCCCCACCAGCCAATAGGGGTTAAAATTGCACACTTAAACTTGAAGGCAAATTATATTATATACAGACAGGTATACACATCACTGTAATAGTTTTGAGAGCGTGAAACACTCCTGTTGAAACGTTTCCTCTATATTATCCCAATTTTCATGAAAGGAAAATTGATATGTAATCTCCTTCTTTACAGATATGAAAAAGGAAGCAAGAAGGCAAAGCTGAGAGAAACAGATGCTACCCCCAAGGGCAGCGGTGGCATTTGGTTGTTTTGGTCTTTGTACCAGCAACTCCCACACCCAGAGGAGAGACCCAGACCCTGCTGGGCTACACAGTTTTCCTTGCAGTCAGCACTCGAACAATGGACCCCACTCCTCCAGCAGCAAGTGCCTAAAAACAGACCAAAACGTAAATGTTGACAGAATCATAGGGTCAGTCCTCATACCAAATAGAACATTTTTCTTTAAGAAGGAATGTGTGCAGCTACCGATTTTGAATTCTTTAATTTTCATAAATACTTCTTGAACTCCTGTCATGTCCCAGGGACTGTTCTTGGCACTGGGGATACAGTCCCTACCCTTATGTACCTACACGCTAGTGAGATACTAGTTTACATTCTAGTATGTTGTTTTCAAATAACAGTATGTTCTTAAAGGTTTACAGCATGTTCTTGCCTAAAACAGGTACTCAAGTATAGATTTAGGATATTCACTTTATTCTCTTCTTAGCACGGGCAGGAAGAAATCGAAACCGAGAGCAACTGTCCTAAGTTCCTTTAGATTAGCCAGTTTGTCAGATTCTTTTTATTCTCCCAAGCTAAGAATATATTATTTAATAGCTAAGAACTTAGGGACTTTAATTTTGACTTTACCTTAAAAAACTGGAAGTCATGACTAAGCATCAGGAATTTGAAGCTCTGGTTTACTTACTGAATACTTTTATGTACTGGGTACTATGCTAGATGCTAGGGATATAGCATCTTCTGGTCTATTGGGAAGGGACAGACATGTAGAGATCATTACTATACTATAATATAGTATAATATTCTGTTCACACAAGTGTGCACTGGGGTGTAAGGAGCCACTGAGGTAGAGAAAATCACGAGCAGAAGTACACAGGTGTGAAACGGCATGGGGTGTTCTGGGAAGCAATACTACTGTGCTCACTGCTGGAGCACAGGGAGAAGAACATGAAGAGGAGTGGCTGGACCTGGGAACTCGGGCTTTATTCTGCAGGTGACTGACAGGGTAGATCTGGGTTTTCGAGAGGACACTCTGGCAACCGGGTGGAGAAGAGATTTGAGGGAGGTGAAATTGGTAGCCGGAGGCCTGTTTAGGAAGCTACGGCAACAGACTGGGAGAGACGCTGTGAAGAGTTGCATTAGAGGTGCATCTGAGTAGATGGCTGGAGAAGCGTTTAGGAGACAGATTGGCAAAAACCAGTGAGTGATGTTAGGAAGCAATGAAAACTTAATATTAGCCTCAGTTTGCTTCCCCACCCACCAAAAGGCAAATAATAGCAAGCTCTCCCTCCTAGTATTTTTACGAGGGTTAAAGGAGTTAATCTTTACAAGGTGCTTGGAATACAGTAAGTGCTCCATCAAGGTCTACTATGATCCTGAGACTAGACAGGAGCTAGGTTGCTTAGGTTTTTAAGCTGGCTCTTCACCTCTAAATTGAGGATGATAAAGATGTTTTATACCTTATGGTGCTGTTTTAAGGAGTGAATGAAACATAAACTAACGGTACAGTGGCTGGCAAATGGAACGTGTTCCTGAAGAGGATGACCATATACGTTATTCTCCAAGTGGGACACTGGGGAGTGAAAGGGAACTATTCATAATTATGTTGGGAAAACAGGCATAAACTGGGGCAAACGGGAGGTATGGTTACCGTGTCCATAAATGTTAGTTCTCTTTATTTGACAGTGCATGAGAGACCAAGTGACTTGACCAAGACTAATCGACAAGTTTTACTACCTATTCTTATTTCCGAATGTGCTTTCACTCAGACACACACAATAGCTTCTGAAAACCTGAGTTCCGGGAATTGTAAGATATTAGAGAACATACCCCTTCTCTGTGGTTGGTTCTATTTAAATGTTACACTGCTTACATTAATATTAATATTACCTAAGTGTTGGGTGTTAAAAATTACCTTACCAACTTTTAAGCTAAAGCTAAAAATTCCCCTTAACTATTTTTTTAATGGACAGTGTACTATCTGCAGAATGAAATGCATAAAAAAATACAGGAATTCTTCATCCCACCTGTGAGTTTTTTAAATTGTGTAACATATATAACATACACTTTGCTACGTTAACCATCCGTAAGTGTAAAATTCAGTAGCATTCATTACATTCCCAGGATTCTACAGTCACCACCACTGTCTATTTCCAATACTTTTTCATCACCCTAAAAAGAAATGTTGTTCCCATTAAGCAGTAACTCTATTCTCCCTCCTCCCCAGTCCCTGGTAACCTCTAATCTATTTTCTGTTTCTCTGAATTTGCCTAGTCTAGATATTTGATAGAAGTGGAATCTCACAGTATTTGTCTTTTCGTACCTGGCTTATTTCACCTTGAGTAATGTTTTCGGGGTTCATCAGTGCTGTGTCATGTGTCATAATTTCCTTTATTTGGTTGTCCAATAAACAAAATGTGGTGTATGCATAAAATGGATTATCTGTTCATCTGTCCATGGGCACTTGGGTTGTTTCTACCTTTTGGCCACAGTCCAAGAATTCTTGATTTTTACTGTTTCTTTTCAAGGTTTTCATTTAGTTCAAAGTTCAAGATTATGTTAAATGAACAATAATCATTACTGAATAAATGTGCTGCAAATCAGAATCTCTTAGGACCAAGGCAGTAAGCATAAAATCTAACTTTCACTTTCACACATTTATTTGTAAAGACAAAGATGTATAACCAACAAGTCAAAGTAATTATCCAGATGAGGAGTTGTCATTGTCACTATTATAAAGGAGCTGGCCACAGAGATTTATAATTCATAACTCACCTTTTCATGCCATTGCAATAACACAGCACTGCTATTGTCAGAGGGACTCTCGAAGCCTTTATAAATATACTTCATTAGAAGATCCACACCGTTCTTGTCCAGGGACTGAACTGCCTTTTCAATATCATTAGCTTTAAAAGAGATGAGCACCTTCAAGACGATGCTGCCTGCTCGATCCTGAGGATAAGAACAGAACATTTAGACATATGCGTGCCAAGTGGTTGCTCTAGAAAGGCCACACTGAGATGGTGACATTTAAAACCTGAAGGACATGAAAGAATCCTTGGGGGTATCAGAGAACAGTATGTTGGTCAGAGGAAAGAACTGCTGTTAGTGTGTATTCCGGGTGTTCAAGGAACAGCAAGAAGATCCCCGGTGGCCAGAGTGATAACGGTGGAAGAGTAGGACGTAGGACAGGTCAGAGGGGTGGTGGGAGGGCAGACTGTGTAAGCCCTGCAGGCCACCGTGGGGACAACAGCGATATAACCTGACTTGTATTTCAACAGGATCACTTTGGCCACCATGCTGAGAATAAGCTGAGGTGGGACTGGTGGGGGGCAGGGGACAAGGCAGAAGGAGGGAGACCAGTTTGGAAGTTATGGCAATAACACAGGCTGGTTTTGGCTAGCATGGTAGCAGTGGAGGGGGTCAGATTCTTCATGTATCTGAAGGAGCGCTGAGAGGATTTGCTTACAGATAGAGGTGCTAATTTGCCAATGTTATTGAACCCACATTTCAGTTTTACTTCTTGTACTCAGAAAAAGATCTGAAGACAAAATGAGCTGCAGTTCTACCTTGAACCATCCTTCAAAAACAATACGCTTGGAAAACTTAAATTTTAAGTTTCATATCTATAGTCAAGATATAAGATACAGTGATCTTCATTTATAATTTTTTTCTTTGATAAAAGGCTGCTCCAACAGCAAAGTTATTTTTTCACCCATGAAGCCAAGCAAAGAGAACATTTAATTTACCCTTCCAACGGTTCACTTCTCCTATTCAAGAAAGAGTGATCTCTTCGGCATTCCTACTGATCAGGGTTTTACAGAATGTTTCTACCTCCTATTGCTGTTTTCAGTTTAAAGACTATGCAATTACCCAATTTAGAAAAATATTCTTACAATTCTCCACCCACAAACTGTGATAAAAACTCAGCCACATAAAAGCAGAAGGTGGTAAAATTGAAATTTCAATGATGTTCCCCACCATTTTCAAAAACCAAAGAAATGTTTCTTTATTGTGGCCTAGATAATTATTATGCATTTGCCCAAACTGTTACTAATACTCAATAAAGAGATCCTTAGGGCTCCTATGGACAATGGGTTCAGAGCCCTGGGCCACATTTTAAACACTAAGTAAATGTTCTTAAGAATCACTGAAAGACTGCTGCCCAGGAATGTAAGTCAGGTTTTGCTGAAGGGCAGTTTGGCAATAACACTTGTACCAAAAGTCTTAAAAAACGTGCATTCTCAAACTCAGCAATGCACTTCTAGGAATTTATTCAAAGGAAACAAATAAGAATTTATGCAAAATTGTTCATTTCAAAAAAAAGGTCAATATTTTAAATATATGACAAAGGGAGATTAGTTATATGTAAACCGCAGCGTATCTATATACAGGCATTAAAAAAGATGTGATAGAAATAAACTTATTGCCAAGATAAGATATTCATGTACATTGCAAAAAGAAAAAAGTCAGTTATAAAACTCCATTTTTATTAAAAAAAAATACCAATAGAAAAGCTCTATAAATATATATTAACACCAAAAAGTAATAACCAATTATCTCTGGACAGTAGGATGATGATGATTACTAGTTTTCTATAAACATTTAATTCTTACATAATTTAGAAAAATTTTTAAAAAGCAACCAAGTAGAATCGCTTTACTTCGTAAAAGTTTTGTTTATTCTTCAAGCCTTTGCTCAACTTCAACCTGAGTGGCCTCCATGGAACATACAAAATGCTCTTATCATAGCTCAATATCAGAGTGCTAACTTTTCGTATGTAAATTTTTACCTATCTAGCTGCATTGTGAGCTCTTGTATGTAAAAGACAGTAAACAGTTAAAAGATTTGTTGATTTCAAGACACTTCCAGGATTTTGGTAAGAATGCTAAGATATCAGCAGAGATCACTGAGTTGTCTGTGACTCACCTTCACCGCCTGACTCTTGGTGTTGATGGGGGGATTTTTCAGAGCTGCCTGTAGGGCAGCGGTCATGTTTCCTGTGATGGAGGTTAAGGGCATAGCAGGAGAGGGCAGGCCTCAGGAAAGCACTGGCTCTTAAGCCTTGACTTTTACATTGAAAAATTACCATGGTCACTACGTTCAATATTGTAAAACTCAACATGTTGGTTTCAAGGATGTCAGTCAAAGGTATGATACTGAAAACACTAGAGAAGGTAATAAAGCAACCACCAGCTCTTGCGTGGCTCCAATTACTAAATGAACACTTTGATAGCCTTTCATTTTCCAGTAAGACACATGCAAACATTATCCAAAGCTATATTAAAAGAATTAATAGGTCCCAACATGAAATGTATCCTCAACCAAAATGTCTTTTATGTGATTCTAACTGGAAAAATGAAAGACCAAACTTTTGCTAGACTTATATTCTACATTAACTGAAATGCTGGTAGAAAATACTGGTCATTATTCTAGCAATCGAAATGATACACATTAGCAATCTCTCAATATTGATGAAAAGAGGCATCACAAAAGAGCTAATAATTCAGTGACTTTTTAGGCGGCAGCTTAATTTTTCTGTTTTGGATATTTTCTCTTATATTTCATAAAGGTTATTAAAACTGTCTTATGTCATACCTATTAAATTTAGTCTTTGGAAGCACTAGTGAGTTAGCAAGTACGAGGCACGGAAGGCCAATCAGACTGTCAGAATCTACAATCATTCCCCTAAAAGGAAAACCAGAGTTCACTTGTTCCTCCATCTGTAGTGCCTGACCAAAGCTTGTCTCTCGGTTGTAACAAGAGAAGAGACAATATCTTTTTATTTTATACAAAGCAGACCCATTATATGAATACAGCAGTACCAGTTAAGAGTTATCACCCATCAACCAACAGTTAGTTTCACAAAACATCATTTATCCATCACAAAGAATGTTTTCAGACAGAATAATGTTCATTGCTTCTGGGGGGGGAGGCGGGATCGTCTGACAAAAAAAACAAAAAACCAAAACCAAAAACACAAGCCTTAGGGTTGGTGGTAAGCTGTTATTTTCAAGGCTTAACGAACTTCTAGAAAAAGCATGCCTTTTGCAAAATTGGCTCATTTTTAAGACCCAAAACAGTTAAGTATTTAAATAATGAAAAATAGCAACAGCTGACTATGAAGGTTGTGGAAATCAAAGAAACATCTGTATGTTGATAAATGTTTAATGCTGTTATTTTAGGTGCCTTTAAGACTAGATATAGTTAGAACCAAATATTTTCACTCCTATTTCCCCATTATACTTTAATAGGATATAGATGAGGAAAGGGTTTTAAAAAGTCTTATCTTATGAATACATTAGAGAATAATCAGAAATGAATGAGTTCAGTAATTGAGAATCTCTAAAACTACAGCTTTAGTTGTTGCAACATTTACATTTTTCTAAAAAATATCTGGTGCAAATGTTCAAATTATGAATATTCAAATATGCAAAAACAAAAACCAGGAACTGACAGCCACATTTTAACTGAAATGGAAACGATTTCAGGATTACAAAAACCATTCTGCTTCGTACAAATGACTCATCGTCTATTTTATTCTTCATCTATTTTATTTGCTGGGGATTATTTTAAATATTTTCAGGGATTCTCCACATGCAAGCTCTGTCTTTCTATTGTCCCTTGCTTATTAGCAGGTAAAAGGCTCCAAGCTTCCTTCGCCCGAGTTGGTTGCTTTGGACTCACCCCCCCCCCCCTTCCCGGGTTAGCAAATTGTTTATCTTGCAACCTATATATTGCCAAATTCCTTTCTCTTAAAAAAAAAAAAAAAAAAAGAAAGAAAGAAAAGAAAGAAAAGCAAAAAAGCCCACGGGCTAAAAGGACAGAGGGCCTCAATTCTGCAAATCGCCCCTTCCCTGACGGCAAGGAATAAACTCTCCCAACGCTGCCAAAACCAAACCACCAGAACACAAGCAGCCCGCTCCTCCCAATCAGAAATTTCTGGAGCCACCGTGGCCCCGGCAGGCACCGTTCTGCGGAGGACAACTTAGGCGCCCTCCGAGGGCCACAGAGCAGCACCAGATGCCTCCCCCCGCGCCGCGAGGGCGCGGCCGCCCTGCCAGTTCCCTGCAGGCAGCAACTCCGGCCGCAACCTGAGGAATCGGGGGCGGGAAAGGCGCGCCGGGAAGGGCAAGTTTCCCAGGGGGGACCCTGGGGTCCCGGGGCGACTCGGTTAGAAATGGGAGCGTCCCCTGCCCTCTCAGAGTGGGGGAGCCCAAAGAGACAGGTGAGCTCCGCGCCCGCGCCCCGGGAGCGGCCCCAGCTTCGCAGACCCTGCCGGCGGCGGGGTCCGGGGAGAGGGGCGCGGTGGGGTAAGGAGGCCGGCAAACGCAAGGATATTGCCGCAGGCAGGAGTCCACCTCGCCTTCGTCGGGCCCGGCCTGCCCGTCGCCCCCGTCTTCCTCGTCCACGAACTTGTTCTCGTCGTACTCATCCACGTCCACCTTCCGGAACCGGGCCGACGACACCGTGTTCTTCGACATCCCCGATCCGGACCGGTGGCAAAAGCCTCTTGTTGGTGCTGCCTCTACCTCGGTAAGCGTAGCCCACCCACCGGGAACCCGCAGCCTGGCGCCTTCACTTCCCTCTTCCGCTCTGGGGCGTCGCCGGCAGCCGGGGCTCGGGCGCTTCTGGGCCTGCGCGCTGGCGGCGCTCCTTCCTCCTCAGCTTCATGCTCTTCTCTAGCCTCCTACGCCGCCCCCACTCTTCCCCGGGGAGCGCGCGCGAGGGAGGGAGCGCGCTCGATGCGGTGCGCAGGCGCGGGCTCTCCGCAGGAAAGGGGCGGGGCTGGGCGAAGAAGGCGGGGGCGGGAGGGGGCGGGGCAGAAGGGACGGCCGAAAGCGGTGCCGCGGGCAGAGCTAAGAGGCGATTGGTCGTCCGAGGACGTCACGTGATCCTCAGGGGGTTTCCATAGCAACGCTTCTCTGCGGTCCAGCCTAGGGGGGTCTTAGGTTGGCGGCTATGGGCACTGGGGGCGGGTGGCTTTTGCTGCCGCCGCCGCTGCCAGCGACCCGTCGTCGGGGTCCTGCGTGAGGTCCGGCTGGCCCGGACTCGCCTGTGGGGTGGGATGGACTGGTTACCGGACCAAGTCCCCTGCAGTTGGCAGGAGTATGGGGCGGAGTGATGCACGCCCCGGCGCCCAGTGTCGTTCTAGTTGTCAGAGGCATCACTTCGGACCGTGCGCTGCCGGTGGCTGCGGTCCCGAGCCGGGAGCCCCTTTGCCGGGGTTGGAACTACGCTGCGCGGCCAGCGGGAGGTCCCCAAGGACGGAGTCGAAAGGTCATATCTTATCTGTCAGTGCTGTGTACAGCATCCCGACCACACCTGCAGAGCCGGAACTAGGTATTATATCCATTGCGAGGGAGGGGATGTTGTGGGCAGGGGCTGGGGTGACAAAACTGGGGTGAACCTGTGGAATTTGGGGTAGGGTCAGCTACTGACATCTTAAAATAAGTGGTTGTTGGGAGCAAGAATGTTAGAAAAGGATAGGGGCGAGATATACTCTCCGGTGCTGAGGGGAAACAAAATGTGTAAGGATTAGTAGAAGCCAGACCTTTAAGATATGTATTTGTGATTTAAGATTTATATGATCCTGCTAGGCCAGCTTTTTAATTACATTTGACATCCTCATTTCTGAGAGCAAATCTCTTACTGAGGAGGTAAAGGCACTAAAACTAAGGAAATGGTAGTTGTGGTGTGTGTATAACACTGAAGTACAAATATTTGCAGAATAAAATTCTTCTGGACATTTAGCTGGACACTGCTCAGATAGCTTTATGTTTTCCTGACATCCTATCAGATCTAGTTCAATTCCATCTGTAGCAGAAAGCTGGCTGTTTTCCTGTTAATACCCCAGCCTTTGGTTTCCTGTGCTGTATTGAAAAGAGCACTGGACTTAGAATAAGAAAACCCTGGCTCAAGTCTTGACTTCCACTCATAATCTATTTGATTAAGGCTGCCACTTAAAATTATGAATTTCAGGTTCCTTGTTGCTAAAGTGGAGCTGATAATGTGTACTTCACAAGACTGTTCTGAGGATTAAATACAGGAAAGTGTTTTGAAGCTCTAAAATTCTACATAAATGTAAAATGCATGTTACCTGTACCTTTGATTTTGGCACTAGTCATAGGAATTACTTAATGATATATCACGTTTTATCTTGCTCCTGGAAGAGATCAAAAGATTCTGGAGGGCAAGGTCTTGGCTTATATTTATTTTGTATCTTCCTTTACATTTGATATAATGCTAAGCATGCAGAAGGTACTCAATACATTCAGGTACTCAATTATTTATTGATGAATGAATGAAATGTGAAAGGCAGTAGTTTTAAAGTCATCACACTGAGCATAATGAATCAGTAAGAAGAGGAAGAGAGATCTCAAAATCAAACATTTGTTGGACAGATATGCATACATATGCATATACGGATATGTATATCTCCATCGACATGTATGCGTATGTATATGTGTGTGTATATGTATATATATATGTGTATATATATATATATATATAGAGAGAGAGAGAGAGAGAGAGAGAGAGAGAGAGGATGTGAGCAGGGGAAGGGCAGAGAGAGATGGAGACACAGAACCCAAGAGACAGAGACAGAGGCAGAGAGAGACAAAGAGAGTTCACAGGAATGGAATGCATCCTTTCCTCTTGGGAGGAAGAAGCAATATGGCATTTTTCTCTTCCCAATTAAATCACCTTTCTAGAAAATATATCATTTAGGTGATAGAAGTGACACTTCTTTAAATTAACATTCAAGTTATGAGCAAACACTGATAAAAACTCCCCTAAGGACTGTCTTAAGAGAGCAAAGGAAAATTTTCTACCTGTTGGTACTATTTATTTTACAAAGTCATATACCAAAGTATCAGACCATTACTATGGTGAGTGGCATTATATAACTTAGAATAAAGATTTGTTTTAATATTTCTTCCTCAGTTTCAATCTATTGCTAACTTTAGTAAGAACTAAACAATATACTTGTTTTGATGTTGAAGATGATTGTACTTTTTGTTCTTCTAAATCAAGATTTTCTTTGAAGAGAAAATGAAACATTAGAAGTGCTATTGAGAGCAAATGGAAACAAGAATTTAAGAGCTAATGTATCCCCTCTCTTACATTTCTCTTCTTTTATATTAGGTCTTCTGTAGGAAATGTCTTTATTCTCTTATTTTAGAACTGGAAAAGAATCCTGGTGTAGAAATTAACTCAAGGGAATAGTGAGAGGAATTTAAAGAATTGAGTTGCTCAAGGGTATAATTGCTTTGATTACTCAGAATCTTGTTCTATACGTTGAATGTGTTAAATATAATTAATTCTCAGCCGCATATTGCATAATACATTTGAGATGTAATAATATCTAAAAAGTCCTTTCCCAGTGCAGTATTTTTTACTGTCTCACAATGATAAGTACCTAGAAAATAGTAGGCATGCAACACATTTTTATCTAATGAATGAATAATCTGACAATTTTGCAATCATATTTAGAGATCGAGTATTTCCTTTTTTTCCCCTAAAGTTTATTTATTTTGAGAGAAAGAGATGGAGTACATGTGAGTGGGGGAGGGGCAGAGAGAGAGAGAAAGAGAGAGAGAGAATCCCAAGGAGGAGAGCTCATGACCTGAGCCGAAATCAGCAGTTGGACTAAGCCACCCAGGTGCCCCAAGAGATTGAGTATTTCTTAATGGACACTTTCATTTCCTCCCTACCCCAATTAGCGAACCATTAAATCTATAAAGCTTTAGGGAAATGTGTGTGTGGGTATGTGTGAAGGAACCTGTCCTTAATTATCTTTTAATTATGTAATACATATTATTCAACTTTCTTGCAAATTATAATTTTTAAAGTTAATTATAGTATTTAATTCATTTTAGGTAATATTATTCTCCCTATTTTAATTTTACAAATAAGTGTTGATCCCTGAAATAAAGATTTGAAGACATCTTATTTATTGTGCCAATAGCCTGGTTTGGTTCAATACTAAAGTAAGATTAAATCTGAATTTTCTCAAGGTTAATGCTGCATGATACTATGTAGCTCCTTCTTATTTTCTGTGATAATGCAAAGAATGAAGGATCTTTTTAATTAGAAAGGATTTTGATAAAACTATCTTATAACACATCTTTTTTTTTTCCCCCGAATATTTTCAGCTGAGTACTCTACCTACCATGTGCTTCTTTTCCCCAGCCTTGGGACTAAATACTTAACAAACCAAGACATTGTATCTTATAGCAATGAAATGGAAGTGAGGTCAGTGTTAATCAAATATATCAAACATGTATTATATATATATAATATATATATAAAATATATATTTATATTTATATAATATATGTATAAAATAAGTAAATTTCAATTTTGGTAATGATGTAATACTGTTCTCTAGCAACATAAATAATACAATATAAAAAGACTTTTTGGCATGTTGTCTACACTATAGTATGGTCTAATGCCTGTACATAATAATCAAGTGAAGTGGTGCTGTTTTGAAACCACCAACCTCCCAAACTTGGAATGTTTGCTTTGTGATTTATTTTAGCTTTACATAACTATGATTACATACTCAGGTAGAGTAGATAGGGTGAACTATTTAATAATGGGACCTTTATTTGTTTATATATTAGTACTTTTTTAAAAAGTTTATTTATTTTTGAGAGAGAGAGCGAGAGAGCATGTGAGTATGAGTGGGGGAGGGGCAAAGAGAGAGGGGGAGAGAGAGAGAATCCCAAGCAGACCCCACACTGTCAGTGCAGAGCCTGATGTGGGGCTCGATCCAACAAACCCATGAGATAATGACCTGAGCTGAAATCAAGAGTCACATGCTTAACTGATTGAGCCACCCAATGCCCCAGTACTAATTAATATATATTAGTACTCCTAAGATTAAAAAAAATTTTTTTTAATTTCTTTTTTTTATGTTTTATTTATTTTTAAGAGACAGAATGAGTGCAAGTGGGGGAGGGGCAGAGAGAGAGGGAGACACAGAATGGGAAGCAGGCTCCAGGCTCTGAGCTGTCAGCACACAGCCTGACACGACATGGGGCTCATACACATGTGCTGTGAGTTCATGACCTGAGCTGAAGTTGGACACTTCACTGACCGAGCCACACAGGCACCCCTAAAATTTAAAAAGTTTTAAATCTGTGTTCTTGTCTCAGGAAAAATGTTTAGTGCTAAATGAAACAATAAACCTTGTTTGTTAAACATTGTTTTAAATGGGACTCTTTATTTCATTTTTTTAATCTGCTTATGGTAATATAAAGAGAAGCTGTGGACTGCAGATTTTTAAAAGTTATTTATCCTATATTCTTTCCCACTAATGGGCTCTCTTATTGATGCTAACAGTTGTTTTAATTAAGGTTACATTTCTTGTCATACTATACAATCATAATATTTAAGATAATGATAATTTATATTTTCTTTTCTAATATTTATATCTTATTTATTTTTCTTATCTTTTGCATTAGCTGGACTCTCAAAAACAGTGTTGAAAAATTGGGTGATAATAGGCATCTCCTCTTTGTTTCAATTTTATTGGAAATGGCGTTGGTATTTTGCCAGTTTTATTTCCTATTGTTTTATGATATTTAGGAATGACTGTTGAAATGATCAAATGCTTTTTTTGAGAGGTTTAATGAGAAAAGCATATTATTTTATATCTTTTAATTTATAAATGTAATTAATTATATTTATATATTTTTTTCACACTGAACCATTTCCACATTTCCAGAATAAATTCTGATTACTATTTTAATTACTTGCTAGATTTGATTAGTTTATATTTTGTTTACATGATTTCAGAATCAGTATGTATAAGTGATATGGGCCCATAGTATTTCTTTGTGCTATGTCTATTTAATTTTTTTTTTTTTTTTTTTTTTTTTTTTTTGAGAGAGAGTAAGTGCACGTGCATGTGCAAACAGGGAAGGGACAGTGGGAGAGGTAGAGAACCTTAAGTACTTAAGTGCAGAGTTCAACCTGGGGCCTTGATCCCAAGACCATGAGATCATGACCTGAGCCGAAATCAAGAGTCAGATGCTTAACCAACTGAGCCACTTAGGGCCCCCTCAATTTTGATATTAGGATTAGTCTAGCTTTGTAGATGAATTGAGAAGATTTTCACCTTCTTTTTTATGCTCTGGAGAAGTTGGAGAAGTGCAACTGTAGGAAATTACTGTGCTGTTTTTTCGTTGAAAGTTACAATATGTGCTTGCAAAATTGTCTGGACTTGGTTATATTTTTAGAGTTAGATCTTTCATCATCTATCTTCTGTGGTTATTGACTGGTTTTCTTTTTCTTTTTGACTCAATTTTAGAATTTATATTTTCATAATCATGCATTTCATCTAGATTACCAATTTATTGGCAAAAAGTTGCATAAAATATTTTCTTACAATTATTTTCATATCTTTCATGACCATGGACTTATTTCTTCTCTTGTTGCTTTAAGCAAAATATTAAAATCAGAATTTTTTCCTTTCCCCAACCTGATCGTTACAAATGCTAGTAGTATATCTTTACTTCTTTTTTTTTTTTTTTAATGTTTATTTATTTTTGAGAGAGAGAGAACACAAGCAGGGGAAAGACAGAGAGAGAAGGAGACACGGAATCTTAAGCAGACTCCTAAGCAGACTCCAGGCTCTGAACTGTCAGCACCGATCCCAGTGCGGGGCTTGAACCCACGATAATAATGACCTGATAATGACCTGAGCCGAAGTTGGAGGCTTAACTGACTGAACCACCCAGGTGCCCCATATCTTTATTTCTTATAGAAAATAGAAACTATAGTTTTTCTTTTTTAAATGTTTATTTTTGAGAGAGCATGTGAGTGGGGGAGGGGCAGAGAGAGGGGGTACTGAGGATCGGAAGTGGGCTTTGTGCTGACAGCAGAGAGCCCAACGTGGGGCTGGAACCCACTAACAGTGAGATCATGACCCAAGCCAAGGTTGGATGCTTAACCAACTGAGCCACCCAGGCACCCCATAAAATTTATAGTTTTGGTAGTATTTGAAAGATCCCACAATTCCTATTTTTTCTACTGTCTACTTTTATTCTATTAAAATTTTATTAATAATAACAACTGCTTGATGAGTGTTTATTTTGTGTTAGACTTGGTAAACAGTCTCTTTATTTACATTATTTAATCCTCAGAGTAGCTTTAGGGCCTAGGAATTAGTGTTTCCATTTTATGGATGAGGAAACTAAGGCTAAGAGAGGTTATATAACTCAGCCAATGATACTCAACTAGCAAGTAGCAGACTGGTAATGGTAATTAGGTGTGTCACATTCCAAAGCTTGTGCTTTTAAGCACCACTCTCTGCTTTCAGTAAGTCTTTCTCATTATTCCCAACTATACTGCTTACCTTTGTGCTAAAAATAAGGATATAACTATGAGGGTCCAAATAAACCCACACATAACTTTTCAATAGCCTGAAATGAAGTGTAAACCGTGAACTTAAAAAATCTTGTTATTGTAATGATTTTTTAAAAAAGATATTTGTTTTTCACATATTTCTGTGAGCTACCCCCACCTAATGTCAGTATTTTGAGGCTAGACATAGAGCCTGTTACCTAATATTTAGTCTATCACAAAAGATGTCACTTCTTTTTTTTAGTAAATGAAGAGATCAGTAGGTGTCGGTTAATAATTCCACTTAATTTTTAAAAAATTATAGCAAAATATACATAACATAATATTTACTATCTTAACTATTTTAAGTGTACCTTTAAGCACTGTTAATTACATTCCTATTATTGTACAACCATCACTACTATCCATATCCAGACCTTTTTTCTTTTTTCTTTTTTTTTATCTTACAGAAAAGAGCTAAGACTCTGTACGCATTAAACAATAACTCCCTATTCTCCACCACCCCCAGCCCCTGATGAGGTCCATTTTATATTCTCTCTGTCTAAATTTGACAGCTCTAGGTACCTCATATTAGTGGAATCATGCAGTATTTGTTTTTTTGTGACTGGCTTATTTCACTTAGTTTGATTTCCTCAGTTTGCAATTGTAACATGTCAGAATGTCGTTCCTTTTTAAGGTGGAATAGCATTCCATTATATGTATATTCCACATTTTCTTTACCCATTCATCTATTGACAGACACTTGAATTACTTATAGCTCTTATGAATAATGTGCTATGAATGTGCGTATACAAACATCTATTTGAGACCCCGTTTAAAAAAAGTTTTTTTTTAACATCTTATTTATTTTCAAGAGAGAGAGTGTGTGTGTGAATGGGGGAGGAGCAGAGAGAGGAGACACAGAATGTGAAGCAGGCTCCAGGCTCCAAGCTGTCAGCACAGAGCCCTATGCAGGGCTTGAACTCATGAACTGTGAGATGACGACCTGAGCCGAAGTCGGACACTTAACCAACCGAGCCACCCAGGTGCCCCTTGAGACCGCATTTTTAATTCTTTTGGTTATATTCTCAGAAGTGGAGTTGCTGGATCATCTAATTCTCTTTTAATGTTTTAAGGCACCAATTCCACTTAATTAACTAGATAGACTAAGGAAGCAGTGTTCCATTGCCTCAGGTCTATGATTTGGCACATCCCTTAGAGTCAAGGACATCAAGGTAAGGTGATCCAGGCCTTCTGTTTGGTATCAGGTCATGGGTAACAAGGAGTGGGGGTTGGGGAGAGTTTAAAGCCAAACCTCTGGGATCCAAGGTTACTTAAGTTCTTCAGCCTAGCCCACCCAGCCTCCCTAGCGCCCATAGTCTAAAGGATGCCTATTGATAACAATAGTCTGAGCAGAACTATAGAAAGACTGCAGTGCTGGTAAAAATGGATATTGATTTTCCCAGGCGTTGTAGTGAGTCCATATTGTTACTATTTTGAGAGCCATTAGAGCATAGTGATTAAGAATAGGGGATTCTAGAGCTAGAGCTCCTGGGTTTCATATCAGCTCAGCCTTTACTATGTGAGCTCTCTGTGCCACAATTTCCTTATTTGAGAATAGATGTTATAATAATTCCTACCTCATAGGATTATTGGGAGGATTAAATGAGTTAATATGTGTAACTGTTTAGAATAAAGTGCTTGACATATAGTTCTCACTAAATGTTAGGTACTACTAATATTATTTTTAATTAGTATAAGTTACCATGTAGCTTTCCTTAAAACCTTTGGAAATAAGATGAATAGCATGATATTCTTTGAGCTAAACTTTTTGGATTTCCTGCACTATGAATCAAAAAAGATATGTAACAGCAGTTCAAAGAGAAGGGATTTGCTCCCAGGTCAGCAGGATTAGGTTGTAGCTTGATAAAACATGAACATCTATAGAGAATCGATACTAGTCATGACAGGAGTTGGTTATAGAAGTTTATGTTGTCTCTTAGAGTCTTGGCCCCCTTAAACACTGTCCAGGGGTCAGGTGCTATTGTGCAGATCCCACCATTTCAGGGATGGTCTCCCTGGTAAGCAGAGTATGATAGCATTAAACATTTGATTTGAATACTGATGTCCTCTAATCCACAAAGCAACCTTCCGATTATAATTTGGCTTCCCAGGAGCTTCTCTGAATGGAGAGGCTGTATAGGCTAGACAACTTGAATTATCTGGTTGCATATCCAGTTGTAAGTCTCACTGGAAATCAGTACATTAGCTTTCTGTTTTTACGTGTCAATCTTGGGAGCTTTATTAATCCAGGTCTGCCCTGGTTAATAGATCCATTCTCTGTCTTGACTAAGTGGGTAGCTGAGCCTACAAAACTGAGAGTCAAATCCTGCATCATGATAGATTCATAAAGGTAATGTTCCCCTCATCAGTTTCTTGGGATATACCCCCTGCCTCTTTTAGATCATCACATCACTAGCTGCTTTAATTTGTTGACTTGAAATTTTTTTTTAATTAAAAAAATTTTTTTACAATTTATTTTTGACAGAGAGAGAGAGCACAGCCAGGGGAGGTGCAAAGAGAGAGAGAGAGAGAGAGAGGGAGAGAGAGAATCTGAAGCATGCTCTAGGCTCTGAGCTGTCAGCACAGAGCCCGATGTGGGGCTCATACTCACAAGCTGTGAGATCATGACCTGAGCCGAAATTGGATGCGGTTAAGCTCAACTGACTGAGCCACCCAGGCACCCCTGGCTTGCATTTTCTTTATTGGAATTTCCATATATGTGGCAGAAGTGGCAATTCTTTACTATCCTTATTGCCAGTTCGCTGAAGAGAGGTGGAACATTCCAACTTTTACTCTTCTCTAAATCCCTGGGCCAGTCTGGCATGATCAAGAACCCATTGTGTGGTGAGCAAGAAGTGTACTCCATGGAACTATTGTTTTAGGACAAGCCATCTTAGGGCAGATAGGGCTGAAAGGAGCCTTAAATATGAGCTAGTCTATATCTCTTGTTTTATTACTGGGGAAATAAAGACTACTTGCCAAGGGCCATGTGTCTTTGTGCTCTCTTAACAGTCTCGTGTCTAAGGCTTGACTATATTGGCTGAGACTTGTGACCTGTCAGTAACATTCTTCCTAGCACCAGACTTCTCTAACTAGTACAAAAATTTAACTGCCAAAAGGCACTTTTATTTCCTATAGTTCAGGCAACATTTCTCCCCTTGTTATATACCATTGAAATCCAGGTTTGCATTTGTAATACAAATTCATCACAGATTTTAGGCTATGCCTTTAAGTGAATCCTTTGTAGCCTGATTGTGTCTTTTTGACCACTTTGTAGGTAGATTTCATGGCAACTACTTGGATATATGTATGTATGTATGTATGTATGTATGTATGTGTTTAAGAAGCCTATAGGGTGGGCAGGTCCTTCCCAACTGCTGTAGGGCCTCATCAGCCAGCCTGGCAAGAGGCTTCAGAGCTGGTGCCCACACCCCTCAGTTGCCCATGTGGATAGAGATGCTGAATTTGTCATGTTGGGTCTTTTTTTTTTTTTAACTCTACATCCCAAATTGTAGACACGTGATTTCATGATCTAATAATAAACTTCAATAGTACCTTTTAAAATAATAATTACATTATTATATTCCAATTATAATATAAAAATTTTCACATTAACATTAGGATATTCTTTTTAAAAAATTTAGTCATGTTTATTTTAATCACAATAGAAATCTCTATTCTAAATATTTTTCTTTCTTTGCCTCCTTCTCCTCCTCCTCCTACGTGTCCTTTAAGCTTTTTCTAATGGCAAAACTATCTCTGTTTTTTCACATTTTTTAAAATTTTATTTTTTTAATTTACATCCAAATTAGTTAGCATATAGTGCAACAATGATTTCAGGAGCCCCTTACCCATTTAGCCCATCCCCCCTCTCACAACCCCCCCAGTAACCCTCTGTTTGTTCTCCATATTTAAGAGTCTCTTATGTTTTGTCCCCCTCCCTGTTAATGGCAAAACTATCTTATAGCTTAACATTACTTTTTACATACATTAAGAAAAAATTGAGTAGCAATTTACAAATGGATTTACATTTTTTCTCATAATGCATCTTTACGTATTTCTAAGAGGAAAGTGAGGCAGAAAATGTGAATTAATTAAACACAGAATGCTTTAATGTACATGCTCAGATGGTTAGTCAAGGAGCACTTCCTAGAAGTGTGTTTTGAACAAGATTTTAAGAGAATCTTATATATAGATATACGCAGGTGAAAAAGAAAGGTTCAGAAAGAAGGGAAGTAAAAGAAACAAATTATGCATTGGGGAGCTATATCAGAAGAAGGGAGAATGGATACTAATAAAAACAAGATGTCCATTGCAGGATGGTTAAGCAAGCTCTTAACTGGAATGGATAAGGAATGTTGGGAAGCAATGATTGGTAATGTTACTGAGATGTAGATTCACAATCTTGCTACCCACATTTTGCATGAATACTTGGCTAGATTCTAAGGGAAAACCAAAGAGCCGAGAGAGACGGTGCTTAACCTGTCAGAACTTAAATTCTTGCTGATGAGACAAGGCAACTGAAGGCAGAGAAGGAGCCTTGATAGCCGGGAAGGGCAGCATGGATTTTATATGGTGTATGATGGAAGGAGCCTTTGCTGATTCTCATGTATCATCCTGCCTCTGTCATCTGCTCTGGAGGAAGAGGTCTGAGCTGGGAAATATCACATTGAGCAGGTGACTAGGTTTCAAAAATCAATTTTTGTCTCCATATATAATCAATTAGCAAAAGAACTTTTCCCCCCGACGCAAAACTCTTTAGAATCATTTTAGGAAAAAAACAAAAAAGGGCTGCCTCAAGTCTTCTATCCATGATTAACACTTAATGGAAAATCACTGGTTTACTTATGCAGACAGTACTTAATGTCAGTAGCTTCAGGCTGTTTTCCAATTTTACAGTAAATTTTTATACCGAAACCAGTTTAGGAAGCTATTTAGTCCATGGGCTTTTCTTTTTGGGGGAAAGATGATGTGGGTAGACTAGAATGATGACATTTCCTTTTCCACACCAGAATATCGGCAAGGTACTAATGGCTCCATTTTGATACCGTCACTTTCAAAATAGATCAAGTTGCTTATGGAAACATTTTGGATTATGTTAAAAGTAGTGTAGCTTTATAATAGTTGAGCTGGTAAATAATGCAGGGTTTGCTTTTAGAGTATCAGTTTATCTCCGATCTTGGATCAGACCTAAGAGAGAAAGTCTCCAGATTTTTGTTTGCTATCTAATAAGGCCTCTGGTAGTTGGTCTCATGTGGTAGAAATACAGATTTTATTTTTTTCCTTTCTTCTTCTTCTTCTTTTCATCTGCCTCTTTGGTACTTGCTAACTTCTCCATGATTTCCACTCTCTCTACTGGCATTCCAAGGGGAGGCCTTCTGAGGTCCTTGGTTTCCTGGAATGACATTTGAGGCATATTCAAGTGCCTTACGACATTCCTGGGTTTATGTGGGTTTTGACCCACGTGGATCGGTGGTAGGTCTCTGAAAGGCACCAGCACAAAAACGACAGGAACCCTGAGGTCTGGGGTCAGATTGGGTTGAGGTTGTCCATTAGCCACTTGAAAAGACTGTCCAGGAAAGACATTGTTTAAGAGATAGCTGTCTAAAGCTGCCTGAGCTTTTATGATCTGATTCTCTTTTGTCTGGGGAAGAACATCAGTGAAATACGGCCTCACTCCTGTTATGGCATTGATTTCATATGCGTTGTGCCTGTCAGCCTGTGCTCTCCCAGTTAAAATGGGCTGGAAAACAGTTGATCCTGAGACACCACTGACAAAGTTGTTGAGGAGAGAATGCCAAATGCTACCACTTATTGGGCTCAGAATGACCTGTGGCCATAAACTGGCCAGGCTCCGGAGAGCTTCACGGTTCCAGGCCGAGGCAGGAAATTCAGGCTCAGTGTGATAGAGCTGAGAAAAGTAAATGCTAAGAGTAACATCTGGATACATTATTAAGAAATTGTACATTTTGCTGATGCAGCAGTGGTCAGCTTCATTACAAGGGGAGTTGCTGGAGTACAGAATGATATGCCTGATGGCGTTATTATTGCGTATGGCTGAGTCGAGATAACCATTCATCTCAAATAACATTGATTCTGGATGGGTGTTATTCCCGGTGCAACTGCTAGCGTGGCCCTTTTGCACCAGGCTTCCAGAGGAAGTTTTTAGTTCATAAAACGTGAGGTGCTTTGTTTGAGGATATGCTGGCCCATAAGGGAATCCAAAAATCTGATAAAATTCTGAATAGGGAACCCTTGCTTCTTCTCCTGTCCGAATATGGTAGGGACAGTTAGAGCAATCTAGAGAGAAGCTTAGCCAGTAATAAGGTTTTACAATTGTTCCATGATTTGCTAGGTATTCTTCATATAAGGGCTCCATTGCTAGTTTTGTCGTCTTCTAGCTGCAACCCTAAACAAGGAAGAGAAATTATATATAAAAGCAGTGCAGGAAAAACAAAAGAAAATTCATTAACTTATTGAGCCATTATTATTTTTAATGCATTAAATGCATTAACTTATTGAGCCATTTATTATTTTGAGCCATTAACTTATTTTTCTCTAAAGGAGGTAGAGTGCAATAGCTACAGAATCTTTGATTCTAGAACGTACTGATGTATATCCATAGATTAGAAAGCTCGGGATTCGTCTCTCTTCATTGAGAATCTTGAGGAGTGGGGAGGAAACAAAAAAGAAAGGCAAAATTATACCTTTATCTGTTTCATAGACCTGACTGAGGCAATAGAGCAAATGGGTTAACAGCGCAAGTTCTGGAGACAGACTGCCTTATTTCAAATCTGGGCTCTGTCGCCTACCAGCTTAGTGACTTTCTGCAAGTTGTTTACAGTTGGGAGTCACAGCTTCCTTGTCTGTAAAATGAGGGCAAGGGTAGTATCTACCTCCTAAGGTTTTCTTGAGGACCGAATGATGTAATCAATATAAAATGCTTTATTATGTGCATATGTATCATATTATTATATGAAGGACTCAATAAATATGAGCTGTGAGTAGTGGTAGTACAAATCCCAGGATTATCTAGATGATTCTTATTTATGAAAGTCTAAAGAAACAAGCAAGGGTTTTGCAATTTGTTCATAATGTTCTTATCTCTTTTCTGAATGATATTATCTAATTATCTGCATGGGTTTTGAGTATGCCTGCATTTAAAATCAGCTATTTCTTCAGATCATTGGCAGTAAATGGGAGATAACTATCATTTTGGGAATGGGATCATGGGGTCTATTTTGCTTAATGGTAGAGACTTCTTGTAGGAATGATTATTCTTTGGGTCGTGGACACTTACTCATTGCCATCTGAGAGTTGTATTTCCAGTGGGTGGGTCTTTTTAGAACATTTTGGAAACTTTACCATTCTGGAAAGCACATATGGTCCTTTAGGATATTTCAAATAAATAGTTTCTGGGATGTTAAACCACAAAACTTAAGCTCTTTTAAGTTTTGTTTTGTTTTTCCTTTAAACAAAAATTTCTGTTACCTTTATTCCCAAAGAGCAACCTAGGGCATTATAGTATAGTTTTAAGAACATTAAAAAAATTTTTTTTAACATTTACTTATTTTTGAGAGAAAAGAGACAGAGTGTGAGCAGGAGAGGGGCAGAGAGAGAAGGAGACACAGAATCTGAAGCAGGCTTCAGACTCTGAGTTGTCAGCACACAGCCTGACGTGAGGCTTGAACTCGCGAGCCATGAGATCATGACCTGGGCTGAAGTTGGATGCTGAACTGACTGAGCCACCCAGGCACACCAAGTTTTAAGAACATTAAAAAAAACCCACCTTTTTGTTATACAAGTATTACATATTTCTTGTAGAATATTTTTTAAAATACTGATACTTGAAGGGAAAAATAAAAACTCATGCTGTTGTGTCTCAGTTTACATTCCCATAACTGTTTACGTGTCTCTTCCCTCTGATCTTTTTGCTACATGTGTTCGTTATGCACAACATAAATGAAATCATGTTTATACTTTGCTTTTTCACTTAGTATTACGTCATTAGCATTTCCCTGTGTTATTAAAAATTCTTCGAAAAACAGTATTCATGGCTAGTTAGTATTTTATTACACAGCTAATATGTAATCAAATATTCAGGTGTTTGCCTCTTTTATGATTATAAATAATGATTTGATGAACATTTCTGTAGATAAATTGTATTTTTCTTTTCTCTAGTGTAGATTACTAAAGTTGTATTGGCTCAAGCTTTGTCAGATTGATTCTTGGGAAGGTGTTCCAATTTTATTTCATTCCCTCCCTGTGATGTTTATTATTTATCGCTTCCTTTGCCGATTTGAGAAGTGAGCATCGGTATCCCTTTGTGGTTATAATTTGTACCTTTTCAGTTCGTTGTGAGGCTGAACACTTTTTCACACACTTATTGGTCTCTGTAGTATTTATTCTTCTGTGAAATACATTTGATTCCTAACCCCCCTTTTTTGAGGTGTTCCTGACTGATTTGTAAGAACTCTTTATGTATTAAGAATATTAGCTGTTATAACTTTTGCAAGTATTTCACTTGGCTTATAGAGCCATTTAATTATGCTGGTGGCATTTTTAATTATATCAAATTTTACATTTTTATAAGGTCTAATCTTTAGCCTTAAGATTTAGTTTTTACTATTGTACTTAGAAAAGTCTTCCCTATCAAAGAGGAGTTAAATCCCCATATATTTTTCTAGAATATATATCTTTTACATTTAACTCTCTGTCCAGGCAACAAAATGGACAAAGTAGAAAATTTAAATGAGATAAACTGACCATTATAAAACAAACAAAATGACACATTTTGTCATTTTAGAAGTACTTATTATAGCCTTTCATATGGAAGCACTTTGATCAACTTCTTTCTTTTTCAACCCATATCACCTCCGTTCCTGTTCTTTTGGTACAGCTGAAGCCTACAGAGTTCCTTTGCTAACCCTGTTCCGGGCAGAAAATATTTTAGGAGCCCCAGGCCTGCTGTGGATGGAATGTGACTTCACTCATGTCACCATTATCCTAACGGCGTGTATCGGCAGTAATTCTGGACACCACACACCCATCAAATTCCAGGTTTCTCCTAATCTGTCATGTCAATTTAATCCATAAGAGCAGGTATCTGCCTCAGTTTCCTCCTCAGTGCTATATTTTCCTGATGCAACTGAATCCCTGCCCTGAGGCTTCCTAGACCTCATAACTTTTCCCCAGGGCCCTGCATTCTTCCTGTTTTGTCCTTGGCAATGAATCCATTACCTGGAGCCTGACATCATCTCCTGCTTGATCCTGAGCATTGTTTTCTCCCTGGATCTCCTCCTCTTTCAGACTATATCTCTCTGAATATTAAACCTTGCTGAAACCCAACCCAAAGTCTCACTTGCTCCTGGTGCCCTGGATGTGGTCTGCTGTTCAGTGGCACACCTGATATTCAAGTTACTACTCAAATGACAATTTCAAGTCATGCATGATTTGGGTAAGATGTTATAGAAGCAGTATCAAGAGGTCCTTTTCTGCCTTTGTGTTTTGGGGGTGGGTGGGATGGGTGGAGTTAACTATATGTAATGGTCCCAGAATTACTCTTATGGGAAGCATAAGTCTGTGCATGTTTCAAAGTAAAGGCAGTATGGAAAGTCCTGATTGCTTTTCTAAGTACTCCTTTCTTTTTGCTCCCTCTCCCATTTTAGCCAGCAATGGTGCATTATTACTGTAAGGAGATCTTGAGGACTAGTGGCCTTTATATGTAATGGAGGGAGCTCTGGAGTTTCATTCTTGCTAAATGGCTTTTTAGTGTTGACCAACTGTGGTTCTCTATTGGTGAAGTCTTCAATTTTTCAGAGGGTCTTTCTTTCTTTCTTTCTTTCTTTCTTTCTTTCTTTCTTTCTTTCTTTCTTTTAACGGAATGCTTCACGAATTTGGTGTCATCCTTGCACAGGGGCCATGCTAATCTTCTCTGTGTCATTCCCATTTTAGTATATGTGCTGCCAAAGTGAGCACCAGAGACTGTTCTTTGATCACCTTCATCTGAAGGGAAATGGGAAAGAACACCTGCCCCCTTTGAACTCTTAAGAGACTTTGTGGTGTATATCATCAGTTTGCCACTGATCACAGACTGTCTTGTATTATTATCTTTTGGTATCTGCCCTTTCATTCTCCCCCTACCCAGGCAGGGGCCCTGTTCAGCCCAGGGCCTTCCTTAGGAATCTTAGTTGGTTCACAGGCCAGGTTGGCTAAGACTTGTCTCCCCAGCATCCTGTGTCCCCACTAGCTGGTCCATTTCCCCCCACGTTGGCTGTGCTTGGGAAAGGCGTGCTACCCTCTTAGAGCAGATCTACGGGCAGTAAGAAGCAGAGATCTACAGAACCCAGATCCTTGCTTCCGGTTTTGCGTAGCCCCTGGACTGCGGCCCTGGGACGACAGCCTTCCTTAACTTAACATAAATGAGACATACATGAGGACAATCTGCTCTCTCTTCATCCAGCTAGGGTTTAGTGAGTGCTGGTAAAGCACAGTTTGCACTGGAGTAATTGGAGAATGGAGTTTGCCCTTCCCAATCTGTGCACAATCTGTTAGCAGCTAAAAACAAATGTTAGCAGTTATAATTACCATCATTTTGTCTCCAGGCTTGGATCACATTCCAGGTGTTCTAGAAGATAGTCCGTTTCCTTTCTTTTCTCTTTTAAGTACCATGCCCTGTTTGAAGCGGCTTCAGAGGGCAATTGTGCTGTAAATCTTCACCTCCTGTATTGGTTCAGGACTCTTTCGTAGTTTGTGCCTAGTAGTTCCTTTGAACTTTGCTGTCCCAAGTTAGAAAGACCTTTCTGAGGTATGGCTGCCTCTAAGAACACTGTTGAATTGGTGCCATGGTAACGTTTGCAAAGCAGCTACTGCTAGGATACGGCTCTGACACTTATTACTTTATTTGCATTTCAAACCACCTGTTCCAAAGATGAAAATATACATGAATGCATATTCCAGTCTGGATAAAAGCATACTATCTGACTATTTAAGTGAACGTCTTGTTTTTTTTTTTTTTTTTTCCTCCCTCTGGCTGTAAGAATCAAGCTCTGAAGTCATGCCTCTCAGAGTCTTTGTCCTGATCCAGAATAAGTGCCAGGCCTCATGTGTGGATACGGTTTGTTGTTTGTGTTGCCCGTGGAGGCACAAGGGCCTTTTCTTAGGAGGCTTGCCCTTCTGGGAGGAGGCACCTATGAAAGGGAGCAGAGACTTGATCTCCCCCAAAAGAGGCGCTTTTTACTACTAGGTCCACAATCCCTGAAGAGAAAGCTCTTCAGTTTGTCCAAACCTGCGTCATTATGTGCTAGTAGTCTCTCTCCTCTTACACATTCTCTGGGAGATCCTTCCTATTGGTATGTAGGTGGGTCCTTCCAGCTTAAGGCAAACTTTGCCTCCGGATCAGTTGTGGCCCTTTCTCCATAGTTAATGGAAGAGCCACTCAGCCTTTTCCCCTCTGTTCCCTTGCCTCCCTTCAACTCCACACCATCTCCTAGGACATTGAACTTGTTGGTAGTCATGATTCATTGTCTATGGCCTCTCCCAATTACTCCCTCTTTCCTCTTCCTCAGGCCACTTGAAGCAACCAGTGGTGATCACTATTGTGTATTTCCATTACCTACCACCAAAAAGTTCTTAAATATATACTATGCTGAAGATAGCCCATCAGGGATAATGGAAGCACCTAGAAGGCTTCCTGCAGCAGTGTCACCACTCTTAATTGGTTCCTCCATCAAACTCCCAGTCTCCACAACAGCAAGTGTCCTTTCTCCTCTAGGGGGCTCCTTCTAGTTTAGATGTTTCATGTTGATCTCTGCCTTTTAAGGGTCTCACGTGTATTCACTTAACTCCTCAGCTAGTTATTTGTCAGTTACATTGTCTTCCATGCTTTTTTTTTGGTGTTTGCTCACTGTTGTATCCCATTCCTTCCCCATGACTGGCCGCTGATCATGCCTTTGTCATTCTCACCTCCTGCCTCCATTTTCATAGTATCTCCTGAGTTTACAACTCAGCAAACTTGTAAATATAAAACCAAAATTTCATCTTTTATTTAACATTAATAAATGACATCCCATTTAAATATATTACCTTAAAAATGAACCTCTATCCACTAGTATATTTACCAATTGCATTTTAGGTAATTTTAGGGATGGGTAATCCCTACGTAGCCACCATTTTTAAAAACAGCTCTATTGAGGGATAATTGAAAAATAAAAATTATGTATTAAATTTAGGGCATACAACTTGATCTTTTTAAAAAAAATTTTTTTTTTAACATTTATTTATTTTTGAGACAGAGAGAGAGCATGAACAGGGGAGGGTCAGAGAAAGAGGGAGACACAGAATCTGAAACAGGCTCCAGGCTCTGAGCTGTCAGCACAGAGCCCAATGCAGGGCTCGAACCCACTGACTGCGTTTAACAGACTGAGCCACCCAGGTGCCCCATCTTGATCTTTTGATGTATTTCTACATTGTGAAATGATTATAACAATCTAGCTAATAACATATCATATAGTTATCTTTTGGTGGGGGGTGCTGTATGATAGCATTTAAGAGCTACCCTCTTAGCAAATTCAAGTATGCAATATCGTATTATTAACTGTAGTCACCATGCTGTTCATTAGATCTCTAGAACTGAGTCATCTTGCATAACTGAAACTTTGTACCCTTTGACCAACATTACTCCATATCCTCTTTCCCCCAGCCCCTGGCAATCAACACTTTACTCTAAGCTTCTGAGTGTATTTTATTTTATTTTATTAAAAAAAATTTTTTTAATTTTATTTTTTATTTTTAAAAATTTACATCCAAATTAGTTGGCATATAGTGCAACAATGATTTCAGGAGTAGATTCCTTAGTGCCCCTTACCCATTTAGCCCATCCCCCCTCCCACAACCCCTCCTGTAACCCTCAGTTTGTTCTCCATATTTGTGAGTCTCTTCTGTTTTGTCCCCCTCCCTGTTTTTATATTATTTTTGTTTCCCTTCCCTTATATTCATCTGTTTTGTCTCTTAAAGTCCTCATCTGAGTGAAGTCATATGATTTTTGTCTTTCTCTGACTGACTAATTTCACTTAGCATAATACCCTTCAGTTCCATCCATGTAGTTGCAAATGGCAAGACTTCATTCTTTTTAATTGCCGAGTAATACTCCATTGTATATGTATACCACATCTTCTTTATCCATTCATCCAACAATGGACATTTGGGCTCTTTCCATACTTTGGCTATTGTTGATAATGCTGCTATAAACATGGGGGTGCATGTGTCCCTTTGAAACAGCACACCTGTATCCCATGGATAAATGCCTAGCAGTGTAATTGCTGGGTCGTAGGGTAGTTCTATTTTTAGTTTTTTGGGGAACCTCCATACTGTTTTCCAGAGTGACTGCACCAGCTTGCATTCCCACCAACAATGCCAAAGAGATCCTCTTTCTCCACATCCTCACCAACATCTGTTGTTGCCTGAGTTGTTAATGGTAGCCATTCTGACAGGTGTGAGGTGGTATCTTATTGTGGTTTTGATTTGTAGTTCCCTGATGATGAGTGATGGTGAGCATTTTTTCATGTGTTGGTTGGCCATCTGGATTCTTCTTTGGAGGAGTGTCTATTCATGTCTTTTGCCCATTTCTTCACTGGATTATTTGTTTTTTGGGTGTTGAGTTTGATAAGTTCTTTATAGATTTTGGATACTAACCCTTTATCTGATATGTCACTTGCAAATATCTTCTCCCATTCTGTCGGTTGCCTTTTAGTTTTGCTGATTGTTTCCTTCACTGTGCAGAAGCTTTTTATTTTCATGAGGTCCCAGTAGTTCATTTTTGCTTTTGTTTCCCTTTCCTCCGGAGACGTGTTGAGTAAGAAGTTGCTGTGGCCAAGATCAAAGAGGTTTTTGCCTGCTTTCTCCTCGAGGATTTTGATGGCTTCCTGTCTTACATTTAGGTCTTTCATCCATTTTGAGTTTATTTTTGTGTCTGGTGTAAGAAAGTGGTCCAGGTTCATTCTTCTGCATGTCGCTGTCCAGTTTTCCCAGAACCACTTGCTGAAGAGACTGTCTTTATTCCACTGGATATTCTTTCCTGCTTTGTCAAAGATTAGTTGGCCGTACATTTGTGGGTCCATTTCTGGGTTCTCTATTCTGTTCCGTTGATCTGAGTGTCTGTTCTTGTGCCAGTACCATACTGTCTTGATGACTACAGTTTTGTAGTATAGCTTGAAGTCTGGGATTGTGAAAAAAAAATTTTTTTAATGTTTATTCATTTGCTGAGAGAGAAAGAGAGAGACAGAGTGTGAGTGGGGGAGGGGCAGAGAGAGAGGGAGACACAGAATCCAAAGTAGGCTCCAGTCTCTGAGCTGTCAGCACAGAGACTGACATGGGCTTGAACTCACAGACTGCGAGATCATGACATGAGCTGAAGTTGGCCGCTCAACCGATTGGCCACCCAGGCGCTCCTATGAGTGTATTTTAGATTCCACATATAAATGACATTATACAGTGTGCGTCTTTCTGTTTCTGGCTTATTTCATGAAACATAACATCCATTAGGTTCATCCACGTTGTGGCAAATGCCAGGATTTTTTTTTAAAGGCTGAATATTCCATTGTATGTATATACCACATCTTCTTTTTTCATTCATCTGTCTATGGACATTTAGGTTGTTTCCATATTTTGACTGTTGTGAATAACACTGCAATGAATATGGGAGTGCAGATATTTCCTTGGGATACTGATTCGTTCTTTTGGATAAATACCCAGAAGTGGGGTTGCCAGATCACATGGTAGTTTATTTTTAATTTCTTGAAAAACTGCCATATTGTTTTCCATAATGGCTCTACCAACTTACATTCTCACAGTATAGAAGGGTTCCCTTTTCCATGTCATCACCAACACTTTGTTATCTTTTGTCTTTTTTTTTTTTAACTTTTTAATGTTTATTTATTTTTGACAGAGAGAGAGAGAGACAGAGCATGAGTGGGGGAGGGGCAGAGAGAGAGGGAGACACAGAATCCGAAGCAGGCTCCAGGTTCCAGGCTCTGAGCTGTCAGCACAGAGCCCGACGTGGGGCTCGAACCCACAGACCGTGAGATCATGACCTGAGCTGAAGTCAGACGCTCAACCAACTGAACCACCCAGGCACCTCTCTTTTGTGTTTTTGATAATAGCCATCTGAACAGGTGTGAGGTGATATTTCGTTGTGGATTGGATTTACATTTCCTTACTGATTAGATTATTTGGTTTCTTTTTGCTATTATATATGTTCCTTATATATTTTGGCTATTAGCCCCTTATCACATATGTTGTTTGCAAATGTTTTCTGCCATTCTGTTGGTCATACGTTGTTTGCAAGTGCTTTCTGCCATTCTGTAGGTCATTTGTTGTTTGCAAATGCTTTCTGCCAATCTGTAGGTCATACCTTGTTTGCAAATGCTTTCTGCCATTCTGTAGGTTGCCTTTTCACTTTGCTGATTAAGTTTCTTTAGCCTTGCAGAAGCTTTTAAGCATCATGTTGTCCCACTTGTCTATTTTTGCTTTTGATGCTTTCACTTTTGGTGTCATATTCAAAAATTTATCACCAAGACCAATGTCGAGAACCTTTTTCCTATGTTTTCTTTTTTAGTAGTTTTACAGTTTCAGCTTTTGTTTGTCTTTAATCCATTTTGTGTTGGTTTTTGTATATGGTGTGATATAAGAGTCCAGTTTTACTCTTATGCATGAGCCACCATTTTTAGTACATCTGTTGGGTATAGGAAAATTCCAAAGGAAGATCCAGTTGGAGTTTGCAAAACTCCAGTTGGATTGCACAGAATGATTTTGAAAACGGAATTTAACCACAAGGAAATGAAGGACCTTGAACACGGGGTTCTTTCTCACAATTCTTATTGCTAAGTTGACATGCACAAGAAAGGAAAACTTTGAAGAAACATCTATTCCCCCAAACAGACTCCTTTCTTCTGTCTTCCTTTGTTACTTTGCCATTTTTCATCTTCATTCAGATGAGTTATGATGTATATTATCTATATCAAAGTAATATGCCATTATAATGAAAAAGCTTTACAAAGGTAAAACTCTCTTACATGGACATATATTTTTTAAAAGAGCTTTACTCAGTTTAACATCCCAAAATTGTTTCTAATCTATGTTCTGGCATCCCAACTTGGGATACATCTAACTAAGATGGCTTATATGTTGTTAGTTGCTGTCTGTAAAGTGATTTTAATAATTTGTTTTATTGCCTGTTTTCTTTAATTTGAGTGTACTGTGCCCAATTAATTCTATAATTCACTGCTTTCATAGCGGTTTGGTTGACACTGAATAATAATTCCCACATTTATGTAGCAGTAAGAAATTCTCTAAACTGAAGGAAGAAAGCAAGCATGAAATAAAGAAGAACAGAGAATTCAGTAGATTTCATGGGGCCCACTAAGGAATTAGGTAGGAAAAATGGGATAAGACAAGTGTCAGAGTTGAGAGGAAAAGACAAAAAAAGCAAAGGATGAATGTCCTAGCTTGTGATTAGAAGCAGAAAGGCCACAAGGTGGCAGCACAGTCTTAACAGTGGGAAACTGTCTCTTGGACAACCCTTAATTTGCTAAAACCACATACTTGCAGAATTCTTCCATGTTGGTTTCCCCCTTTATCCTAGCTAACACCAACAAATGTTTAGAATCAAAGGTAATCCTTAAAACTCAGGCTGAGGAAAAGTGCAGGGTAAAGGCACCATCTTTACTCCCAGAATCTGAACAGATGCTCTAGAAAAGCTTTCAAACTATCTGTGGGGAAGGCCCAATTTAAGTTGACACACCATCATATACTAATCATTTTGTGAAATTCAATGAAAGTGATTTTATAGAAAAATGAACAAGAAAGATGTAGAAATCATAAGCTCATTTTAAAAAGAAGTCGTTAATAAATAGATCAAAAGATCTAAAAGTTTTAAATCACATTTCAGTAAATGGAAATGGAACGCTTGTCTAATTTTGCTTGTGTTGCTTGTGCTTTTGATGTCGTATCCAAGAAATCATTGCTAAGACCAATGTTCTGAAGCTTTTCCTGTCTATTTTCCTCTAGGAGTTTTATGGTTTCAGATCTTATGTTTAAATCTTTAATACATTTTGGGTTGTGTGTGTGTGTGTGTGCATGGTATAGGATAAGGGTCCAATCTCATTCTTGTGCATACGGGTGTTCAGTTTTCCTAACACCTTTCATTGAAGAGACCATCCTTTTCCCATTGTGTAGTCTTGGCACCCACATCAAAGATCATTTGACTGTATGGGTGTGGGTTTATTTCTGGGCTCTTTATTTCGTCCCATTTGTCCATATGTTTATCTTTATGTAAATATAAACAGAACAAATATAACATAGGAAAAAAGAAAAAAATACCAAAACTGTACATGTTGTTTCTTGAAAGTATATGTACAAATGACTAATATAGAGAATCACTATTGCTGTTATTATACTCTAGTTATATTAAACAAAAAAATTTTGAGGGATATAATACATATACGTTTTCAGTGTCCTATATATACACATTTTATGAGAATCATATAGATCCACTTATAAAATTTTTATTGTGACCAACCAACTGGCTTTTTGCTTGTTACTTTATTGAATCTAGGCCCAGTCGATGATAACACTATTTGCAGGATACAACATATATCCAAACTGATTCTGTGTTTGTTTTGGTAGCATTATAATAGGGACAGCCAGTTTCAAGAGGTATGTTGGTAGGAGTAGAGGAAGAGATTTTAAAACAATTTCACAAGCTCAGGGTATTCATTTTTAGCAGTTTTAGAAAACAAAGCGAGTGGTACTGTATTTTCAAAATTCATCAGTAGCCAGTTCCAACAATTTATCCTATAAGGTTATATTAAATTTCAGTTATCTTTCAATGAAAGGACTAGTTGATGGTCCCATGAATTTCCTGTGCATAGATACTCTATCAAAATTATTATTTGTTGCATTGATGATAGTCGTGAAAATTATGAGACATGATATAACAATCTCTGGAAACTCTGTCGTTCCACACTTGTAATACTTATTTTGACTTTCAGTCATCTGCTATTGAAAAACATGTTGGATTTCTTCCTTGTTTGAAAATATTGAGATTGTTAACATGTGATTTCAGACAAATAGGCAACTGACTGTCTAATATACTTTATCTTTAAAAAGTTGGGCCCAAACTGGTTTCTTGCCCGAAGTAGCTCTGAGAGTTTATTCAATAATTCAAACATTCTCTACACAACTTCCCCCCTGGATAACCATTGTCCCTAGCATGGGAAGCAGTTGTTGGTGATCGGCTTCCATATTATCACATAAACAGAATGATTTCAAATGTAATACATTAACCTTTATGTAATTCATAGTTTTTACTGTGTAAAAACACATTGATTATTTCAACTTTTTTGACTTTTTTTTTTCATAGTATGATTTTCTTGATGAAGGAAATAATGTGTTGCTTTGTATTCTGGCTCAAGTTTCTTAATCTGAGCAATTATTCTAGAACTTTCTCCCATGATTTAAACTCTAAATCACTTTTCTGATATAAATCATCCAGGGTCATCTCTAAAAGTTTCTAAATATTTACTCTCAATTTCTGTACTTACATCGTTCACCCTGGTAACAGTTTATAAATGCACACAGGTCACAGACTCAGCTTTGAGTGACATTGCTCTCATGTACTTCTTCCATTTGATTTGTCACTATTAGGTAGTGACTCTACTTAACTAAGTTCACTAAATTTTATTTAAGTTAATTCCTCTGGCTATCTTATAATATAAATGATAAAGAATTTAAGGGGTGATTGGTTGGCTCAGTTGGTTAAGCGTCTCGCTCTTGATTTCAGCTCAGGCCATGGTCTCATGGTTCCGGGGATAGATCCCTGCGTTGGGCTCTGGGCTGGCAGCACCGAGCCTGCTTGGGATTCTCTCTCTCTCTCTCTCTCTCTCTCTCTCTCAAAATGAATAAGTAGACATTGAAAATAAATAAATGATAAATAATTTAAATGAAAATATTATTTGTTAAGTAGAGATTAACATTTACTGAATGCCTACTTTGTGCCAAAAATTTTACATGCCTTACATCCCTGAGAGGTGCATATTATTACAATTTCCATTTTACAGGTAAGGAAACTGAGGTTCAAAGTGTTGCTCAATATGACATAGCTAATAATTGGTAGAGCTGGGATTTGAACCCAGAGCACTCTAAAACTCTTCTTTTTTCCATAACCCCTCGATCATGTCCTACTTTTTGAGCAAAAAAAAAAAAAAAAAAAAAAAAAAAAAAAAAAGTTGAATTTATGTTCTAGCTTTAAGATAAATGGGAAAAATCAAATTTCAAAAGTGAGACAATGATAAAGTCAAGAAAGAGAAGCAAACATAGTAAAAGTGTGTCATGATGAGATGATAAAAACAACTGAAAAATGTTTCTGTCAGGAGAAAAGAACATTTTTTTTTATTTTTTATTTTTTTTATAAATTTTTTTTAACGTTTTTATTTATTTTTGAGACAGAGAGAGACAGAGCATGAATGGGGGGAGGGGCAGAGAGAGAGAGGGAGACACAGAATCTGAAACAGGCTCCAGGCTCTGAGCTGTCAGCACAGAGCCCGACACGGGGCTCAAACTCGAGCGGGGCTCGAGATCATGACCTGAGCTGAAGTCGGAGGCTTAACCGACCAAGCCACCCAGGCGCCCCAAGAACATTCTTTTTTAAACCAAGTTCATTGAGGCATAATTTACACCCATTCTAAGTGTGCAGTTCTATGAGTTTTGACATATGTATATATTCATGTTACCAGCATTACAATAAAAATAAAAAACAGTTCCATCAAGCCCCAATTTTCCTTGGGTCCCTTTCTTCCCCATCAATCACCCTTCCTAATGGCTCTAAGGAAGTATTATCATTTTGCTGTTAATATAGATTTATTATTTTTAACTTAATATATTTTTAATTTATTTTTTATAAATTTTTTAATGTTTATTTATTTTTGAGAGACAGAGACAGAGTGTGAGTGGGGGAGAGGCAGAGAGGGAGACACAGAATCTGAAGCAGCTCCAGGCTCTGAGCTGTCAACACAGAGCCTGACACAGGTCTTGAACCCACAAGCCATGAGATCATGACCTGAGTTGAAGGTGGACGCTTAACTGACTGAGCCACCAAGGTGCCCCAGATTGGATATGTTTTTTTCCCAAGTTTCACATACATGAAATCATAAAGTATGAATTCTGGCATCTTTCATTTGTTGCTCAGCACATTTTTGAGATTCACCCACGTGATTGTGTATATCAGTAGCTTGTTACTTTTTAATAGTGAGTAATATTTCATTGTATAGATATGCTATAATTTATCTGTTCATTTGTTGATGGACATTTGTATTGTTTCTAATTTGGGGCTATTATGAAAAAGATGCTCCGAACATTCATGTCTAAGTCTTTGTGTGGACATATGTTTCTATTCCTCTTAGACAAATACTAAGAGTGGAATTGCTAGGTTGCAAGATAAATGCATCTTGACTTTCTAAAAACTGTCGGGGCGCCTGGGTGGCGCAGTCGGTTAAGCGTCCGACTTCAGCCAGGTCACGATCTCGCGGTCCGTGAGTTCGAGCCCCGCGTCGGGCTCTGGGCTGATGGCTCAGAGCCTGGAGCCTGCTTCCGATTCTGTGTCTCCCTCTCTCTCTGCCCCTCCCCTGTTCATGCTCTGTCTCTCTCTGTCCCAAAAATAAATAAACGTTGAAAAAAAAAATTTTTTTAAAAACTGTCAAACTGTTTTCCAAAGTAGTTTATTGTTTCAAATTCCCAGTGGCAACATACGAGCATTCCAGTTATTCTACATCCTTGACAACACTTGGTATTGTCAGTGAAAGGAAGCATTTGACATCAATTTAGAAAGACTAGTTTCTTTTTAGCTTGCCATTTGACAGGAAGGGAGTACACAGTGGATGGGATTCTGTAGTACTTCTGTTTCTTCATTTGCATAACTAGCCCCCAATAAATCTCCAAGGGCACCATGCTTATCAAGAAATTTGATATTTGGCTTCTCACTGCTTTCAGCTCCTCTTGTGCCAATTTCTTCCAAGTGAAGTCACTGATAGTGCTGAGCTGAGCTCAGTCCAATCTCATCCTTCAGTTAGTACTAGAGTCTGTGGAAGCGGAGAGAAAATATTATGGCCATGGACACAATAGGTAGAGGATATGGTGAGCTCTGAAAATCCTCTTAAGTGCTTGCTGTTAAGAAGTCTGTTGTCAGTCTAATTGTTTCTTTGTAGATATTACCTTTTCTCTGGTGACTTTTAAGACCATTCCTCGCCTTTTATGTTTTATAGTTTTAACATGTGTTTAAGTATGGATTTAGTTTTATTTCTCCTGCTTGAAATCCAAGTTTGGTGATTCTTATTTTTCATGAATTCTGGAAAACACTTAGCCATTATCTCTTGAAGTATTTGTATCCTCCATTGTCTCTTTTCTCTTCTTTTGGAACATCGATTAGTTATATATGGAAACTTCTTACAGAACTCTTAATTTTCTGCTGTAATTCCTATTATTCATCTGTCAATACTGCATTCTATGTATTTTCTCCAGATCAATCATCTAGTTTTCTGCTTTTCTCTACAAGTCTGTTAATATGCTATTTAATCCACTTAAATTTGGGGAGTCTGGGTGGCTCAGTCGGTTAAGCATCTGACTTCAGCTCAGGTCATGACCTCATGGTTCATGAGTTTGAGCCCTGTGTCTGGCTCTCTGCTGTCAGTGGAGAGCCTGCTTCTGGATCCTCTGTCCCCCTCTCTCTCTGCCCCTCCCCAGCTCATTCTCTCTCTCACTCTCAAAATAAATAAATAAACATAAAAAATATATACAATCCACCTAAATTTAATCCATTTATTGGTTTATTTTTTTAAGTCACTAATATAGAATGGCTCAAATTAACAACTCAGGCAACAACAGATGTTGGTGAGGCTGTGGAAAAAGAGGATCTCTTTTGCATTGTTGGTGGGAATGCAAACTGGTGCAGCCACTCTGGAAAACAGTATGGAGGTTCCTCAAAAAATTAAAAATAGAACTACCCTACGACCCAGCAATTGCATTACTAGGTATTTATCCAAAAGATACAAAAATGCTGATTCAAAGGGGAATATGCACCCCAATGTTTACAGCAGCACTATCCACAATAGTCAAGGTATGGAAAGAGCACAAATGTCCATTGACTGATGAGTGGATAAAGATGTGGTATATATATACACTGGAATATTACTCAGCAATCAAAAAGAATGAAATCTTACCATTTGCAACAACGTGGATGGGACTAGAGTGTATTATGCTAAGCGAAATAAGTCAGTCAGAGAAGACAAATATGATATGATTTCATTCATATGTGGAATTTAAGAAACAAAACAGATGAACATAGGGAAAGGGAAGCAAAAATAAGATAAAAAGAGAGAGGGAGACCAACCATAAGAGACTCTTAAATACAGAGAATAGGGGCACCTGGGTGGCTCAGTCAGTTAAGCATCCGACTCTTGGTTTTGGCTCAGGTCATGATCTCACAGTTCATGAGTTCAGGCCCTGCATCGGGCTCAGGGCTGGCAGCATGGAGCCTGCTTGGGATTCTCTCTCTCCCTCTCTCTTTGCCCCTCCTCTGCTCATGTGCTGTCTTTCTCTCAAAATAAATAAATGAACGTTACAAAATTTTTTTTAAATAAATAAAAACAATAGAGAGCAAACTGAGAGTTGCTGGTGGAGTGTTGGGTAGGGGATTTGGGCTAAATGGGCAATGGGCATTAAGGAGGGCACTTATTGGGATGAGCACTGGGTGTTATATATAAGTAATGAATCACTAAATTCTATTCCTGAAATCGTTATTATGCTATATGTTAACTAACTTGGATTTAAAAAAGAAAAGCCACTGAATATATACATATATTACATCGTATGTATATAATTTCTAGAAGCTTTATTTTGTGCTTGTATTTTTCTCCATTTTCATATTTTTAACCTTTTTAATCTTTAATTATTTTAAATGTTCTTATTATATAGTTTGTAAGAAATACTTCTATTATTTAATGTTCTTGGGAATTTAACTCTGCTTTTTGTTATTTCTGTCTGCTCTCGCTCATGGTGAATTGTTCCTTTGGGTGTTGTAAAATTTTGTTTTTTAAGTCATGCTTGGTGGGGATCCTGTGTGGTCTGCAATGAGGATATGCTCCACAACAGTGGTTCTTAATCTTTGCTGCACATTAGAATCACCTAGTGAACCTTTAAAAATTAGAATGGCAGCTTGAACCCCAGACCAGTTAACTCAAATACTATGAGTATGAGACTTACATATTAGCATTTTTAAAGCTCCATAGTCATAAAAAATGAACAAGCAAACAAACAAAAAACTTTGCAGTCATGGTTGAGAACCACTGCTCTAGAAGAATTTGCCCTTAATTTTTAGGCACTACAAGTGTGTTTCTAGCCCTGGATCACCTTAATATCAATTTCTCATCTCTGGGTTCCTGAACTATGTAAGTAGTATACATTTTTTTTTAACAGTAGAAAAACGTTTTAAATGTAGAGTATCAACAAAGCCAATTTGATATTTGTTTTTGGGGGTTTCCCCCAACTTTATGGATAAACATAATTGTATATATTTAAAGTGTAAAAAGTGATGATTTTATGTACATATGCATTATGGAGGGATTACCAAGATCAAGTTAATTAACACGTTCATCACCTCACAGAGTTAACTCTGGGGTTTTGTTTATTTATTTTTGTGGTGAGAATGCTTAAGGTCTAATGTCAGCAACTTTCAAGAACATAAGTATACAATACCATATTATTATTTTTTTTTTTTACAGAACTTTTCCCATGCTAACATGGCATCTTTATTTTTTTTTTATTTTTTTTATATATATATATGAAATTTATTGACAAATTGGTTTCCATACAACACCCAGTGCTCATCCCAAAAGGTGCCCTCCTCAATACCCATCACCCACCCTCCCCTCCCTCCCACCCCCCATCAACCCTCAGTTTGTTCTCAGTTTTTAACAGTCTCTTATGCTTTGGCTCTCTCCCACTCTAACCTCTTTTTTTTTTTTTTCCTTCCCCTCCCCCATGGGTTCCTGTTAAGTTTCTCAGGATCCACATAAGAGTGAAACCATATGGTATCTGTCTTTCTCTGTATGGCTTATTTCACTTAGCATCACACTCTCCAGTTCCATCCACGTTGCTACAAAAGGCCATATTTCATTTTTTCTCATTGCCACGTAGTATTCCATTGTGTATATATACCACAATTTCTTTATCCATTCATCAGTTGATGGACATTTAGGCTCTTTCCATAATTTGGCTATTGTTGACAGTGCTGCTATGAACATTGGGGTACAAGTGCCCCTATGCATCAGTACTCCTGTATTCCTTGGATAAATTCCTAGCAGTGCTACTGCTGGGTCATAGGGTAGGTCTATTTTAATTTTCTGAGGAACCTCCACACTGCTTTCCAGAGCGGCTGCACCAATTTGCATTCCCACCAACAGTGCAAGAGGGTTCCCGTTTCTCCACATCCTCTCCAGCATCTATAGTCTCCTGATTTGTTCATTTTGGCCACTCTGACTGGCGTGAGGTGATACCTGAGTGTGGTTTTGATTTGTATTTCCCTGATAAGGAGCGATGCTGAACATCTTTTCATGTGCCTGTTGGCCATCTGGATGTCTTCTTTAGAGAAGTGTCTATTCATGTTTTCTGCCCATTTCTTCACTGGGTTATTTGTTTTTCGTGTGTGGAGTTTGGTGAGCTCTTTATAGATTTTAGATGCTAGCCCTTTGTCCGATATGTCATTTGCAAATATCTTTTCCCATTCCGTTGGTTGCCTTTTAGTTTTGTTGGTTGTTTCCTTTGCTGTGCAGAAGCTTTTGATCTTCATAAGGTCCCAGTAATTCACTTTTGCTTTTAATTCCCTTGCCTTTGGGGATGTGTCGAGTAAGAGATTGCTACGGCTGAGGTCAGAGAGGTCTTTTCCTGCTTTCTCCTCTAAGGTTTTGATGGTTTCCTGTCTCACATTTAGGTCCTTTATCCATTTTGAGTTTATTTTTGTAAATGGTGTGAGAAAGTGGTCTAGTTTCAACTTTCTGCATGTTGCTGTCCAGTTCTCCCAGCACCATTTGTTAAAGAGGCTGTCTTTTTTCCATTGGATGTTCTTTCCTGCTTTGTCAAAGATGAGTTGGCCATACGTTTGTGGGTCTAGTTCTGGGGTTTCTATTCTATTCCATTGGTCTGTGTGTCTGTTTTTGTGCCAATACCATGCTGTCTTGATGATTACAGCTTTGTAGTAGAGGCTAAAGTCTGGGATTGTGATGCCTCCTGCTTTGGTCTTCTTCTTCAAAATTCCTTTGGCTATTCGGGGCCTTTTGTGGTTCCATATGAATTTTAGGATTGCTTGTTCTAGTTTCGAGAAGAAAGCTGGTGCAATTTTGATTGGGATTGCATTGAATGTGTAGATAGCTTTGGGTAGTATTGACATTTTGACAATATTTATTTTTCCAATCCATGAGCAGGGAATGTCTTTCCATTTCTTTAAATCTTCTTCAATTACCTTCATGAGCTTTCTATAGTTTTCAGCATACAGATCCTTTACATCTTTGGTTAGATTTATTCCTAGGTATTTTATGCTTCTTGGTGCAATTGTGAATGGGATCAGTTTCTTTATTTGTCTTTCTGTTGCTTCGTTGTTAGTGTATAAGAATGCAACTGATTTCTGTACATTGATTTTGTATCCTGCAACTTTGCTGAATTCATGTATCAGTTCTAGCAGACTTTTGGTGGAGTCTATCGGATTTTCCATGTACAATACCATATTATTAACTATAGTCACCATGCTGTACATTAGATCCTCAGAACTTATTCAACTTATAACTGAAAGTTTGTGCCCTTTGACCTACATCTTTCCATTTATCCCTCCCCCCAACCCTTGGTAACCTCCATTTTATTCTGTTTCTATGAAATAAGGTTTTACTTTCTTTCCTTTTTCTTCTTCTTCTTTTTTTTTTAAGATTCCACATATAAGTAATACCATACAGTGTTGGTCTTTGGCTTATTTCACTTAGCATAATGCTCTCAAGGACCATCCATATTGTTGCAAATGGCAAGATTTCCTTTTTTTAATGGCTGAATAATATTGCACTGAATATATACTCCACGTTTTCTTTATCCATTTATCTATTGATGGACATTAAGTTGTTTCTATATCTTGGCTCTTATAAGTAATGCTGCAATGAACATGGGAGGGCAGATATCTCTTCAAGATACTGATTTCAGTTTTGTGGATATATACCCAGGAGTGGGATTGCTGGATCATGTGGTAATTCTATTTTTAATTTCATGAGGAACTGCTATACTGTTTTCCATAATGGCTGCATCAATTTGCATTTCCACCAACAGTGTATAAGGATTCCCTTTTCTCCACATTCTCATCAACACTTGTTGTCTTTTGTCTTTTTGATAATAGCCATCTTAACAGGTGTGAGGTCATATCTTATTGTGGTTTTGATTTGCATTTCCCTGATGATTCGTGGTGTTGAACACCTTTTCATGTGCTTATTAGCCATTTGTTTGTCTTTGGAAAAATGTCACTTCAGATCTTTTGTCTATTTTTAAACTGGATTATATGCTTTTATGCTATTGAATTCCAAGTTCTTTATATATTTTGGATATTAACTCCTTGTCAGGTATATGGTTTGTGAATAATTTCTCCCATTCTATGGGTTACTTTTTTAACTTATTGATTGTTGCTTTTACTGTGCAGAAGCTTTTAGTTTAATGTAGTCTCACTCGTTTATTTTAGTTTTTGTTGCCTGTGTTTTTGGTGTCTTATCCAAAAACTCATTGCTAAGACCAATGTCAGGGAGTTTTTTCCCGATGTTTTCTTTTAGGAATTTTATGGTTTTAGGTTTACATTTAAGTCTTTGATACATTTCCAGTTAACTTTTATGAGTAAAGTAAGATAGAGGTCTGGTTTCATGTGGCTGTCTAGTTTTCCCAACACCATTAAGAGACTGCCCTTTCCCAGTGTGTGTTTTGGTGCCCTTGTCAAAAATTAGTTGACTGTATATGCATGGCTTATTTCTAGGCTTTTTATTCTGTTCCATTAGTTTATGTGCCAGTACCATACTCTTTTGATTACTGTAGCTTTGTAATATAAATTGAAATCAAGAAGTATGATGCCTCCAGCTTTATTCTTCTTTCACAAGATTGCTTTGGCTATTCTGGGTCTTTGTAGTTTCATATAAATTTTAGGATATTTTTCTATTTCTGTGAAAAATGCCATTGGAATTTTGATAGGGATTGCATTGAATTTGTAGATCGCTTTGGGTAGTATGGATTTTTTTTAAGAATATTAATTTTTCCAGTGCAAGAACATGGAATATCTTTCCATTTATTTGTGTTTTTTTCAGTTTCTTTAATCAATGTCTTGTAGTTTACAGTGTAGAGGTCTTTCACCTTTTTGGTTAAATTTATTCCTAAGTATTTTATTGTTTCTGATGCTATTATAAATGGGATTGCTTTTTTAATTTTATTCAGATATATTGTTGTTAGTGCATAGAAATGCAAATGACTTGTATGTTGATTTTGTATCCTGCTCCTTTACTGAATTCATTTATTAGTTCTAACAGGTATTTTTGTGTGGAGTTTTTACAGTTTTCTACATAGAACACTATGTCATCTGCAAACAGATAATTTTACTTCTTCATTTCCAATCTAGATGCCTTTTATTTCTTTTTCTTGCTTAATTGCTGTGGCTAGGATTTGCAGTACTATGTTGAATAGAAGTGGTGAGAGTGGGCAGTCTTGTGTTGTTCCTGATTTTAGAGGAAAGGCTTTTAACTTTACCATTGAGTATGATATTAGCTGTCGATTTGTCATATGTGGCCTTTATTTTGTTGAGGTGTGTTCCTTCTATTCCTAATCTGTTGAAGACTTATGAAAGGATGTTGAATTTTGTCAAATGCCTTTCTGCATCTATTGAAATGATCATGTAATTTTTATTCATCATTCTGTTAATGTGGTATATGACATTGACCTATATATGTTGAATTATCCTAGCATTCCAGGGATAAATCCCAATTGATCATGGGGTATGACCCTTTTAATGTGCTAATTTGCTAGTATTTTATTATGAATATTCACATCTATATTCATCAGGGATATTGGATTATAATTTTCTTTTCTGATAGTGTCCTTGTCTGGCTTTGGTATCAGGGTAGTGCTGAAAATGTTTCTTCCTCTTCAGTTAGGTAGTATAAATTTGAACCTTATGTTTGAAGATGCTTCCCCCCTCCAACCCCCCAAGAGTCTATGTTGAGATAGACAGGTTCCTTGTCATATATTTTTATTGAGGGAGTAGCACTTTGAGGACTACAGAGAGTCTCTGTTCCCCTTTTTGCCTTTAAGCAAACCCAAGGCTTTATCATCTCTTTCTATATGGCTATAAAAACTCAGACTTTTTGCTTACCAGTATCAACAAATAGTCTCTGGACAGTCTGTGTAACATATTTATGTTTATATTCTTCCCTTGCTTGGTTCTATAATTTCCCTTCTTTGTGACTTAGCCATACATTTAGGATCTTTGTTATATTTTCCAACAATTCTAGATTTTTCTGTGTACCTAGATCACAGTACTGCTAGAAATAGAAGTTTTCCTGTGACTGAGAGTCTATACCTTCATGGCCTTGCCCCTTAAATTCCCCCTCCTGTTCACAATGTCTGCCTGAATCAAGTGTGAATTTGCTGTCTTTGGACAAGGCACATCAGGTGTCCACCTGGCAGACAGACTTCTGGAGCTTGTATGTGTTTCACTAGACTGTGCCTGGCCTGGTTTTGGCTTCATCTTGCTCCAGCTGGTCTATGTTGCCAAGGTCCCAGAATGTTTTGAATTTCAACCTACCTGAATTATGTCAACCTCTATTCTTTTTCTTCTGTTTCCAAGTCTCTGTCTTCACTGACCTGCCAATCTTAAGTCTGGTTTCGGTTTATTTCCTGGACTTATCTTTCTACAAAGGACTCTATTTCTGATTTGAGAGTTTGTAGCATAGTTTATAGCAATGTGGGAATGGGTCCAACTCAGGATTCAGATTTCTAAGATGTCCAGATGGTCTTAACAAAAAGTTTCTAACTTTCCATTTCATTTTTAAAACGCTTAATTTATTGAGTATATAAATTCCAAAGACTTTCTATTACATGTTGATTATATATATACCTATAGTATTAATTGAAGATAAATACTGAATCACTCATTTTGTCAGAAGGAGGAATTTATAGTAGAGGATACCCTTTGATTTAATTTTATTTGTTTAATTCATGGGTAACCATCTCCTTGTATACCAAACACAACCAGCTGTGGTTAGATTGTGGCTGTCCTAGTCCATGTACTCTTTAACTCTGAGACCTTGTAAGGAAATTGAGTATGGCAAAAAGCATCCAGAGAACTCTTGGCAGTATTGGATGGATCATTTACCCCAGTTTGGATTTTCTTTTTTTTTTTTAGAGAGCCCTGCCAATATCACCACTAAGACATCAGTCTGACTCAGAAAGCAACCCCTAGCCCTGTGCCAGTGGTGTTAGCATTTGATTATTGACAATGGCTTTGAAGGTTAAACAAGGTGTCTGGTGGCAAGACAGCACTGTGTGTTCATAATGAGCCCACAGAAATTATGTGTTGGATGGCTGGTCAGTAGTCTAGTGGAATTTTTAATCTTTATTAGTTGTATCAATTGGGGTTCATGTTGGTGTCCTTCTTTCAATCATTTTGTCCTTATTTAGATTTTTCTTCAAACTTTCTCTCTTGCCTTTCTTGGCAGTATCTTCAAAAAGAGTCAGGAGGCTCTTCCAGAGTTGCCTTTGAAGATTGTTGCAATGTGTATACTTGTCAAAAAGGATTGACCAAATTCTTTTGAAAGCTATTTTACACATCAAGTCCTGATCCAGTCTCAGCTCTTCTGTTCTGATCTGATCATCCAGAATGATCTAAAAGAAAACCATCAGAGCTAATTATAGAGCATAGAGTGATTTTCAGATGCCTTTTTTATTTCTTTTTCTCATGCAGCATACTCAGGAATCTTGCACTCTGGATGAACCCAATTTACATTTTGTTGGAACTGGGAAAGTAGGGATTTAGACTTTATTTTGAAGGCAAAATTCTTCAGTTTATGTAGGAAACACTTAAATTCTATATGGTTTTATTTCTCCCTTTTCTCTCTTTGTTCTCTTTTTTCTTTTCTCCAATTTCCCCTTTCCTCCCTTCTTTTTCCCCTCATAACCTCTTTCTTTCCATTTTTTCCTTCTAAACTTCTTTTTTTACTTATGTCTTGGTAGCTTGGAACATACCTGAATATTTTGGAAAATGGACATTGTTGAAGGGAAAGTGTTATTTTTATTACAAAAATATGATTTAGAATAATGAGATCTTGGGTTTGGAAAGAAAACAAATGTTCTTCTATTTTACCCATTTAACTAATACTTGAATCCCTTCTATTCTATACCCAGCCTATGATGGGATACTTACATTACTAACAGTGAGAGGGAACTCTCTTTGCTCTGAAGTAGCCCATTGCAACTTTGAACAGCCCTAACAGTTACTTAGTTATTGTTCTGTCAACTTAAAATGTACTTTTCTGTAATATCTATTCACCTCTTTTTAGTTTCTCTCTTTGGAAGCATATAAAGCAATAAGTTTCAAGTTTCAGGCTGAAATCCAGGGTTGTGAAATAACTTTAGTTGGACATGACCAGCACTGAAAGAGAAGGAGGAGGAGGAGGAGGAGGAAGAGGAGGAGGAGGAGAAGGGGAGGAGGAAGAAGGGGAAGAGGGAGATGGGGAAGAAGAGGAAATAGAGTAGAATGGAATTAGAATAGAATAGAAAGTATCAGAGAGTATCTTAAGTAGTAAGGTTTTCATGAAACCTTTGTCTTGATTGCATAATTATTTAACCATATAATTAACTACATGTGTGAACTGAATTTCAATGCTTAAAAAAAGTTTGAAAGCTACTGAACAGAGTCTGACTTTTCTTCCCCACGGCCATACATGTGGTTGAGCTGTTCTCATGCCCACCACCCCGAGTCTTTTCTTCTCTAAGCTAAACACTTTCTTTTGCTCCTGTTGCCCATCCGTGTGAACTATGGTCTCATGTCTCCTTGCCTTCCTTAATACACCCTAGTGTACCTAGCTGGTATGAAAAACGTGGACCTCAAATCAAAACCATGTTTCTAGCTGTACTGTGACTGGAATAGAGGCAAGCAGGACTATTCTCTTCCTGGTTAGCAGAATGCACTTCAGTACATTTCAGCGCAGCCCGAGACTGTATGTTGTAGTGGTTAAACATGTGGACTGAGGGGCCACTAGTTTTGGAGTCTGTTCAGTTAGTGTAAGCCTTAGGGTAAGCTGAATAGTAACCTTGGGAAAGTTATTTAAATTCTCTGTGCCTCAGTTTTTTCATCTCTATGTAGGATAATAATACTCTAGAATATTTTTGTGAGTATTAAGTGAGTTAATACATGTGAAGGATTTAGAACAGTGCCAGGCATATGGTAAGCACTTAGTGAGCTAATATATTTTTAAACCTATTAACAGCAAATTGTTGATCTGTTTAACTCTTCATTCACTCAAATGTCTAGAGCTTTAGATGTGTCCTATAAATAGTGTGATCATATGCCCCAGTTTGCCGTGGGGAACCCTAGTTTGTATGTTGTCCTAGCATAATTAACAGTGCCTCCTTTTGCTCTCAAACGTGGCCAGATAGGAACTCATGTTTGATTATTCTGAACTATATTTTTGTAGTTAAGAATTCCTGTAGTTATATGTGCCCCTTCCCACCCCCCAGCACCCTGCTAAAAAACCATATCTTCTCTCACTAAGTACTTGATCAATTTTGGACTTATGTGGAAGATTTTATGTTTTTGTTTTTTCTGTGGAAACCACCTCAATTCTCTGCCCACAGACCCTTCTCCCTCTTTGGCAGGTGTCAGAACCAAGCTGGAAAGCAGAGTCCAGCTGACTCTAAAAGCCAGGTTTTCCCCACCCTGGGAAATGACTTAGGTGTCATTTGGCCCGTTACTCTGTTCTGTGAAGACCTTTTGGATTCTGATTAACTGATTCAGTGTATGTATTAATTCTCTCAGCTTCATATTATTTACACAGTTTTTGTTCATTCAACAAGTATTTAATGAACTTCCACGGTGCCAGGTCCTGTTCTAGGAGCCAAGGATGGAGTAGGGGACCAGCCGACAAGTTCTTTCTCCTAGAGAATTGACATTCTTCGAAGGTTGCTTTGTGTCTTGATCCAAGTAAATTAGGGTTACGAGAATAGGATTTACATAAGTCCCTGGGACAAGTCACTAGATACTTCCTTCTGGATTAAAAATATATATCCCTTAAAAGCAGTATTTGGCAATCATTTAACAGATAATGAATCTGTTTGTATTATCACTCGATCTGTATTTCTTCTTCTGTCCAAAGGATAGTATAAACCTACTGTCAAAGGCTTTTTTCTTGCTATCCCATATCTCTCATATCTTCTAGATTTATTAGTCTGCTGTGAGAGCAAGGAAATTATTTGGACTAACTCATTCCTAGTAGTAGCCCCGTAGCATTCCTTAAGTGACTATATATTTTAATGGTCTGTTCTAGAGTGTTGTTGTGGTCAACAGTTCTGTAGTTTGCAGAATGTGCATTCTGTGTTATTTTGAAAATTGGGACTTTCCTTCACTTCACCAGCTTCTTCTCATTTGCTAAGATTCCTTAAAGATACCTACTGTTGGCTCAGTGATCTCATTTGCTAAATTCTTTTCATGTCCTAGAGTGTAGTCTGCCAAGCCAGGAGATTAAAGTTTCTTTGGAGAAGCTGGATGATGTTTTCTTAAAATCTGACTCATCTTTGGTTTCAGATCTCTCTTGTGACTATATTAATGAAATTCTTTACTGAAATTTGGACATTGTAACAGTTGCTGTTTATCAAGTCCTTACTATGTGCAAAGCACTCTTGTAAGCATTTTATACACATATCTCCCTTAGTCGTATTGTGTCACTATGACATAGCTATTATCTCTATTTGAGAAATGAGGAAAGCAAAGTCACACAGGAAGTCAGGTGTAGAGCAGGGACTTGAACCCAGTCTATAATGTCAGGATGACTGGAGACTAGGATACCTTCAGGACTAAAATTTGGACGGAGGCCCTTGATCAAATAGCTCTCTATGATGGAACACTTTCTTCTTATTAAAAAATTTTATTTAATTTACATCCAAGTTAGTTAGCATATAGTACAACAATGATTTCAGGAGTAGATTCCTTAATGCCCCTTACCCCTTATCCATTTAGCCCATGCCCCCTCCCACAACCCCTTCAGTAACCCTCTGTTTGTTCTCCATATTTATGAGTTTCTTCTGTTTTGTCCCCCTCCCTGTTGTTATATTATTTTTGTTTTCCTTCCCTTATGTTCATCTGTTTTGTATCTTAAAGTCCTCATATGAGTGAAGTCATATGATATTTGTCTTTCTCTGACTGACCAATTTTACTTAGCGTAATACCTTCTAGTTCCATCCACATAGTTGCAAATGGCAAGATTTCATTCTTTTTGATTGCCGAGTAATACTCTAGTGTGTGTGTGTGTGTGTGTGTGTGTGTGTGTGTATGTGTATGTGTGTGTGTGTATGTGTGTGTATAAAGATGTGGTATATATATATATATATATATATATATATATACACACACCACATCTTTTTTTTTAATGAAATTTATTGTCAAATTGGTTTCCATACAACACCCAGTGCTCATCCCAAAAGATGCCCTCTTCAATGCCCATCACCTACCCTCCCCTCCTTCCCACCCTCCATCAACCCTCAGTTTGTTCTCATTTTTTAAGAGTCTCTTATGCTTTGGCTCTCTCCCACTCTAACCTCTTTTTTTTTTTCCTTCCCCTCCCCCATGGGTTTCTGTTAAGTTTCTCAGGATCCACATAAGAGTGAAAACATATGGTATCTGTCTTTCTCTGTATGGCTTATTTCACTTAGCATCACACTCTCCAGTTCCATCCACGTTGCTACAAAGGGCCATATTTCATTCTTTCTTATTGCCACATAGTATTCCATTGTGTATATAAACCACAATTTCTTTTTTCTTTTTTTTTTTTAATTTTTTTTTCAACGTTTATTTATTTTTGGGACAGAGAGAGACAGAGCATGAATGGGGGAGGGGCAGAGAGAGAGGGAGACACAGAATCGGAAACAGGCTCCAGGCTCTGAGCCATCAGCCCAGAGCCCGACGCGGGGCTCGAACTCCCGGACCGCGAGATCATGACCTGGCTGAAGTCAGACACTTAACCGACTGCGCCACCCAGGCGCCCCTAAACCACAATTTCTTTATCCATTCATCAGTTGATGGACATTTAGGCTCTTTCCACAATTTGGCTATTGTTGAGAGTGCTGCTATAAACATTGGGGTACAAGTGCCCCTTATGCATCAGTACTCCTGTATCCCTTGGGTAAATTCCTAGCAGTGCTACTGCTGGGTCATAGGGTAGGTCTATTTTTCATTTTTTGAGGAACCTCCTCACTGTTTTCCAGAGTGGCTGCACCAGTTTGCATTCCCACCAACAGAGCAAGAGGGTTCCCATTTCTCCACATCCTCTCCAGCATCTATAGTCTCCTGATTTGTTCATTTTGGCCACTCTGACTGGTGTGAGGTGATATCTGAGTGTGGTTTTGATTTGTATTTCCCTGATGAGGAGCGACACTGAGCCTCTTTCATGTGCCTGTTGGCCATCTGGATGTCTTCTTTCGAGAAGCGTCTATTCATGTTTTCTGCCCATTTCTTCACTGGATTATTTGTTTTTCAGGTGTGGAGTTTGGTGAGGTCTTTATAGATTTTGGATACTAGCCCTTTGTCGGATATGTCAGTTGCAAATATCTTTTCCCATTCCGTTGGTTGTCTTTTAGTTTTGTTGGTTGTTTACTTTGCTGTGCAGAAGCTTTTTATCTTCATACGGTCCCAGTAGTTCATTTTTGCTTTTAATTCCCTTGCCTTTACACCACATCTTCTTTATCCATTCATCCATCGATGGACATTTGGGCTCTTTCCATACTTTGGCTATTATTGATAGTGCTGCTATAAACTTTGGGGTGCATGTGTCCCTTCGAAACAGCATACCTGTATCCCTTGGATAAATACCTAGTAGTGCAATTACTGGGTTGTAAGGTAGTTCTATTTTCAATTTTTTGAGGAACCTCCATACTGTTTTCCAGAGGGGCTGCACCAGCTTGCATTCCCACCAACAATGCAAAAGAGATCCTCTTTCTCCGCATCCTTGCCAACATCTGTTGTTGCCTGAGTTAATGTTAGCCATTCTGACAGGTAGGAAAACTTTCTTCTAGTGTGATAAAATTAAGTTTGCCATTGTAACTTATAATTTTGTTGATGACTAAATAGTCCTTATTTAAAATATTTTACTTTCAGGAGCCATCTGGGTGGCTCAGTTGGTTGTGTCTGAGTCTTGGTTTCAGCTCAGGTCATGATCTCACAGTTCATGAGTTCGAGCCCTGCATGGGGCTCTGTGCTGAAGGCGCGGAGCCTTCTTGGGATTCTGTCCTCTCTCTCTCTGCCCTTCCCCTGCTCGCTATCTCTCTCTCAAAAATAAGTAAATAAACATTAAAAACAAATAAAATACAGTATTTTACTTCCACAAAGATGAAGTTATTAAAGCAGATGTAGATGAGGTGGAACTTTGTGGGGGGAAAGGAGAGATAATGTAAGGAACCTGTCTAAGCAGTCGCAATGTCTGTTCATTTGCTTTTCTTCATAAAAATGAAGTAAAGATTATGCAGCTGTGGGTGACCTCCCAGGCAGCGAAACACAGTTTTTCCTGTGAAATAGACTGGTGCACCAAAGACCAAAATACATTCCTTTGGATTATTTTCTCAAGCTCCATAGATTCACATTCTTCCCTGCCATGATGCCATGCTCAGTAGTTTAATTTTTATTAGCTCATATCAGGCTTACTTTCTAAAAGGTTTTGAGGCGATTGGCTTATTAGCAACATTAAAATAATTATTTCTATATTACTAACATTATCTATTACTGGGCAGGAATTCCTATAAAGACAGGGACCGAACTGTCTTCTGTTCACTGCCGCATTATTAGCTCTGAGTACCATTCATGACACATTGCCATGTTTAATTGAGTAAATGAATGAATTGGCACATGGCAGTCTCCATGTTAGCTTTTTGTTTTTAATATGAAATTTATTGTCAAATTGGTTTCCATACAACACCCAGTGCTCATCCCAACAGGTGCTCCATGTTAGCTTTAAGATGTTTTCTAGGGGCGCCTGGGTGGCTCAGTCGGTTAAGCTTCCGACTTCAGCTCAGGTCATGATCTCCGTGAGTTCAAGCCCTGCGTCGGGCTCTGTGCTGACAGCTCAGAGCCTGGAGCCTGCTTCAGGTTCTATGTCTCCCTCTCTCTTTGCCCCTCCCCCACTCATGCTCTGTCTCTGAAAAATGAATAAACCTTAAAAAAAAATAAAAATGAAGTTTTCTATATCACTTGTAATTCTTTTATTGTTGGTGAGTTGAGAAGGTACTTTGTTTCCCTTATTTAGGATTTTTCAAAGAACAAGAGTATTTTTTAAGACTTTTGATTTTGGAGAAGATTTATTAGCTTGGTGAGTTTCAGTCCTGGGACTGGCTGTTTATGTGAAGCACAGGAGGAATAGAGGAGAGCATTTGCAAGGGTGAGGCAAGAGACTTCTCAGTGTTGCTGTCAGCCCCCCTTTCCAAGCCCAAGTAGTCACAGAAGCTGCTGGGGGGCGGGGCACTTGCCATGTTGATGCTTCCAGTTTTTATGTGGGAAGACAGGAGACTTCAGTCCCAAAGTGGACAGAAGAGCCTTTATCTTCACAGGGGTGAAGGCCTAAACCCATAATTTGCTCCTTGCCCCTCTGCCCTTAGGATGTTAGTGGCAAATTGCTTTAGCAGAACTGAAGACTGAGTGTTTCCTTTGGAGAACCTTATTTCTTTCCACTTAAATTATTCTTATCATCTGAAAGTGCACCAGTGTTTGATTTAAATATTTTTGTATTTACATTATTTATTTATTTAATTGTTTATTTATTTATAGATTTTTTTTTTTTGAGAGAGAGAGGGAGAGAGAGAGAGCACAAGTGGGGGAGGCACAGAGAGGACAGAGGATCCAAAGTGGGCTCTGTGCCAACAGCAGAGAGCCCGATGTGGGGTTTGAACTCACAAACCGTGAGATCATGACCTGAACCGAAGTCGGATGCTTAACCAACTGAACTACCCAGGTCCCATATTTACATTTATATGTAGTTATATATTTGAAAACCTCATGTAGAGAACTCGATTTAGAGTCATATCATTTAGGGAAAGCTATGTAGTCAAGAAGAGAACACTCTAAATTGGCTTGAGAGATTTTTTTGCCTGTTTGAAGTGTTTAAAATTTCTTTAGTTACTAAAGAACTTTAACTTCGTTGATAACAAAGATTTTCAAGTTTAGCATAAAACCTGGAAAAGCAGTCAATTGCCTGGTTATGAATCAGCAATGCCATCTAGTGCTTGCTACCTTGAATTGGAAGGACCAGCAGGGGACGTGGGAGACCAACTTGTACTCTATGTTCATTGACTTACATGGAGCATAAAAACTATTTCTCATCATGTTAAGCTTTTAAGTTTATATAATCAGAAGGAGTTTTCTTTTTAGTTCAAACATGGCAAAGACTACAGTTTCCTCCAAGGTCTCCTTAGTGTTAAAAATTTTTAAACATACGCTAATATCAAAAACAGTAGTTGTAATTTCATAAAGACTATATGAGATCTTTTCTGTAGCAGCAACTCCCTAGGTATTCTAATAGAACCTTGGATTATAGGTTAAATTGGATGAATCTATAACATAAATAGGGCAATTAGACAAAAGACACAAAAATGTGGCAAGAATATAATCAGATAATAATCTTGCTTCTAGGGGTGCCTGGGTGGCTCAGTCAGTTGAGCTCAGGTCATGATCTCATGGTTCATGAGTTCGAGCCCCGTGTTGGGCTCTGTGCTCACAGCTCAGAGCCTGGAGCCTGCTTCAGATTCTGTGTCTCCCTCTCTCTCTGCCCCTCCCCTGCTCACACTCTGTCTCTCTCTCTCTCTCTTAAAAATAAATAAACATTAAAAAAAATAATCTTGCTTCTATACTTATCATATGGCAGTATAGTAGTTTTGTGATCCTTAATTTGTCTGCTATTTTAAAAAATTATTTCCAACAGTTAACACACCTTGATGGGTTCAATCAAAAAAAAAAAAAAGTCTACCTTTTCAAGTTTATAAATGGCTAGGTAAATGTATGGGATCTTTGAAATTTTTAAAACCCCAGCACTTGTAAGGGTACTCAGCTGATTCTTATTTTACTTTTTACTTTACCAACATGCATTAGAGTTCAGCAAGAACATCATCTAGATCACTTTTATCAGTCATTTGGCAATTCTAAGTTCCACATTGGAGCTTCTAGAACATAGTCCATGAGTTTCTATTTTTTCCCTATTAGTTATATCTGTCATGCCAAATCAACACTATTTTCAGAAATCATAATTATTTATTATATTATCCTTTTGTGTTCTTCTTTTTCTAATTATGAGAGTAATAATGATAAAATTCTAAGAATTAATCATTCTCTATAAACTCAGCCCCTGGAAAAATTCACTGTTAATAGTGTGGCATACTATTTTCAACTGCTGCGTTTGTTAATGAAAATCTTTTCTTTTTCCAATGGGCCAGAGGTAGGGCTATCTTATGTTTATTTTCCTAAGTGGCACTGTTTTTTCTTTTTTAAATTAAGTTTATTTATTTATTTTGAGAGAGATAGAGACAGTGTGAGTGGGGAGGGGCAGAGAGAGAGGGAGAGAGAGAATCCCAAACAGGCCCCGCACTGTCAGTGCAGAGCCTGACGTGGGGCCTGAACTCAGAAACTGTGAGATTATGACCTGAGTCGAAACCAAGAGTTGGACGCTTAACTCTCAGCCACGCAGGTGCCCCCTCGGTGGCACTTTCTTTAGGGATTTTGCTGGCAATTTGTTTTGCTCCTCTGCTGAGGTAACTGGTAATTTATTACCATGGTCAGGAAATATGCATTTTCATTCTTGGTTTTACCGTTTCTGTCTCCCTATGGTGTTAATTTCTAGAAGTTTGACAACAACATGTATTTGTGTGGTGCTATGCAGATTTCCTACCATGTTCAGATATATATTGACCCTACATAGACAAGTTAAAGACTTTCCCCAAGTCAGCTAATATGTGGCAAAGCCACGATTTGAACCTCTTCTGGTTACACATATCCCGAGGTAAACTCCATCTGGTCCCATGACTTTGTATCTGATCTGAATTCCTTTGATTGTCAAATTTGGATTTCTAGCCCTGACTTCTCCCTTGAGCTTTAGACTTGTATATTCAACTGTCTTTTTATTTTTTATTTATTTTTAAAGTTTATTTATTTATTATTCTGAGAGAGAGAGAGAGAGAGTGAGCACCCTTGTGCACAAATGGGGGAGGGGCAGAAAGAGGGGGAGAGAGAGAAGGTCCCAAGCAGGCTCTGCACTGTCAGCATGGAGGCTGATATGAGGCTAAAACTCACAAACTGTGAGATCATGACCTGAGCCGAAGTTGGACGCTTAACCCACTGAGCCACCCAGGTGCCCCTGTCTTTTTATTTTTTTAAGAACATCTCCACTTAGATGGCACCTGAAATGTGAGTTGGCAATAAAGAGGATCCTTGCTGTTCCTACCGCTATCCTATTTCTCTCAAGGTCTTTTCCATCTTAGCTAAGGTACCACTGACCAGCCACTCATTTATTCAGGCAAAAGTCTTGGCATAATCCTCAATTTCTCTCTTCCTCAAGCCTGACATCAAATCTATCAACAAGTGCTAAATCTAACTATTTTTCAGCAGCCTCCTTTCCTGTCTTACCTAGTCTACCATAATCACTTCTCAACTGGTTTCCCTGCTTCCACTCTGTTCCCCATCATCTTGTTTTATTCTTTCATTATACTTAACAAGTTAACAATACATGATATTATTTGTTTATGGGTTTGTTGCCTTTCTTACTACGTCTAGAATGTGAGCTCCACAAGGGAGAAACTTGTCTTATTACCACTGAAATCCTGGGGCCTAGAACACTGCTGGCAATACTGAACTTCATGTTGAATGAATGCATGAATGCCTGAACAAATGAATGAATGAAAGAAATTTGGTTTTCTTTCAGCGGTTGGGGATTCAGGCAAAATTACACCTTGGCCGATTTTCTTAGGGTTCTTTGATAGAGTCTTGGAAGAATCCAAAGACTTTTATTTAAAATTTTTTTTTAAATATTCATTTATTTTTGAGAGAGAGAGACAGAGTGCAAGTGGGGCAGGAACAGAGAGAGAGGGAGACACAGGATCCGAAGCAGGCTCCAGGCTCTGAGCCATCAGCACAGAGCCCGATGTGGGGCTTGAACTCATGAACCATGATATCATGACCTGAGCTGAAGTTGGACACTCAACCTACTGAGCCACCCAGGTGCCCTGAAAGACTTTTATGTAATAATGTGTTTTTGAAATTGATATTAGAGTCTTATAATCTTAAACATATGGTATCATTTGGGCCTTATTGCTTGCGTTCTGTGCTCCCTGTGATCTTTCTGAGAGGGATTCTGTGGAAACCTGAAAAGGAAACCAATTACAGTGTTTTCTGGGAGAGTCCTGGCCCAATAAATGAACAGGAAGCAATTTTTCTGGTTGGGAGAGGCATTCAATATGCGCTCCAACAGTGGTAAAGAGAAGAGATAGAAATGAATGCAGAACATCTTGATTTGCTTTGGACTGCCCTTCTTCCAGTAAGGTTAACTGTGAATAAAGAGGAAATTGATATTGGGCTGATTAAAACATTTTTAAAACTGGAAACTTAAAATCATGGCCTAAGGATACTGAAATAGTATATTTAAAACAAATCAATGAGTATTAAGAAATGCAAAGCAAAGAAAGATGGGGACAGAGATTGATTGGTCATTCTATATCTGGTGCAATGGAAAAGATTTTTTTGTACTGGTAAGATCTGGGTTTTGATTCTACTCTTGCCACCAGCTGGCCTTATGTCCTTGGGCGTGTTGCTTCTGGAATCTAGGTTTGCTATCTCTCTTGGAGGTTTAGGATGATTACATGAGGTGAGTCTTGGGAAAGAATCCTTGTAAGTATAAATCATGATACAAATATACTGTAGCATCCTGGTCATCATTATGAGGGTAATTGCCCTTCTAGTATGAGGATCTTCATTCTCGTACTGTTTTTAGCTTTGGGGGTCCTAGAACTCAAATGATAATGAAGAGGCCAATGAAGATCTGAACTCAGAGTTTTGTGAAACAACTCAAAATAATTTTAAATGTATTTTCTAGGAAAATTTCTTTCTTTGTGTTTTTTTTTTTTTTGGTAAAGTTTTATTTACTTATTTTTGAGAGAGACAGAGACAGCGTGAGACAGGGAGGGGCATAGAGAGAGAGAGAATCCCAAACAGGCTCCACGCTGCCAGCGCAGAGCCCAATGCAGGGCTTAAACCCATGAAACTGTGAGATCATGACCTGAGCCGAAACCAAGAGTCAGACTCTCAACCAACAGAGCCACCCAGGCGCCCCTAGGAAATTTCTGCTTGCTTCTTTAGTTGACAGTTAATTGTGTATCTGAGATTAGTAACAACAATAAAAACACCTTTTGTGTAGCACCATCCGTGAGGCTTTGTGTCTTTATTATAAATTTGTGAGCATCCTCTAAGATCTCAGATATGACATGTTCTTTGGATATATTTGGGGAGAGTGAAAGCTTTCATGTCTTTAAAAGCAATTATAGGCGAAAGTCTCTGAAAAAGTAGTAAGTGCCAGAAACAGCACCTCTGCAACCAGTTCTTGACTTTTTTCTTGCCAACTTTTTTTTTAAGCCAGACTATTGATGCATTTTAATATCATTAGTATTTTAAAATAAAATGAGTTTAGCAGTGTTATTAATCTTTCTTTGTAGAGGACAAGGCAGGAAAGTGAGCCTGAAGCAGATTATTGCATGTTTTATTAAATGAGTCCCATTTCCAGAGATTGGAAGGCATGTTTGTAAGGGTTCTGGAGAAAAGTAACTTTTTTTTTTTAAGTTCAAGCAGATTGTTTTGTTTTAGAAATACTGAAGATGCAATATGTGAATCATATTTGGATGTTAAGGCAGGATATTAAGCTTCACAGAAGTGATTCCATGGTTGTTAAAGCCCAAAGAGAGGTTTATAAAGCCAGCAGACAAAGAAACTGAAACTCGCTTGGAGAAGTAAATGATACAGGAATGGAAAAGTTGAATAAATAGCTTTAAAACCAATTTTTTTTTCTTGATTTATTTTATCCCTTGAAGGCAGACAGATCATTAAAATTAAAATTGTATTCAAAATCTTCTCTGTAAAAATATGTAACCTAATAAAATGAATGTTGAGTCAGTCATTGGATGTCCATCCAGATCCATAATTTAGACTTGGAGTAGGATTTCCAAATCCAAACTACTAAATTTATTTAGTATTATGAAATTCATATTTGCTAGGCAGTGTACCTTAGTCAATCCTTAAAAACAAATCCCTATTACTGAATTCAAGTAAATAATCCAGAAGGTGAGGTGAGTTGGCATTATTGAAATGGAGACTCATCCCAGAGCTGACTCGGGAAAGTGAGCAGGGGGTAAAAGACATGTTATTTCCATGCATTTGGCCTTTCTGTTTGCTGTTACTCTCCTGGGATGTCTTTCCCATCCTAGTTCCTCTGGTAAATTCATACTAATTCTTTCACCATCCATTTCCAGCATCCTGTTCTCAGTGACAACTCTACTAACCTCTTTAGGGAGAGAATTGCCTGCTCCTTTTTTACTGCTGCCTTCTGTGCCCCTGTTACTGCAAGGTTCATCTGCTTACATTTCGGTCACTTTTGTATTCCCAGTGCCTAGCTTCGTGCCTGACACATAGTGAGAACTTACTAAATGGTGGCTAAGTGATGAACAAAATGGTGTGTGATAGCCCCTGAGCTCTGTATAACCTAGATTTTGCTCAAAAAGATGCTCTTGGCCCCATCCTTCTCCTCGGGCAAAGTAGCAGTGATGGGACAGCAGCTACCAGAGGGTAAGTAGATGAGCGGGTTGATCATTCAGTAAATATTCACTAGCGCTGTGCCAAGTGCCGTGGAGGAACTACAGAGATCTAAGGTGTATTGTATCTGCTTTCAGGGCTTTACCAATTAGAGTTTGAGGTATAAGTTGCCCATATGAATTACTTAGAGGGAAATTGAATGCAAAGTTTTAAGACTTGACTCTATGTGTATTAGGAAGCAAGGAAAGGTAGAAAGTGGAGTTGAATTGAAGGAGTTGGGGAGGGCTTCATGGGAGAGGCACAGTTGATTTGGGCTTGGCAATATTGACCAAAGGAAGGACCGGGGAGGTAGCAAGCCTTAGGCCAATGGAGAGTTGGATGGCTGACTTGTGAGAAACTGCTTGGAGCAGGGTTTACTCTGGGGACTGCAGACCCTCTGTACACCCACTGATAGGCTTTAGAGGGGCTTTGAACCCTTGGGATTATTTGCAAACTGTGTTTTGTATATGGATATGGCCAGTTTTCTATGGATAGAGTTTGGCTTTTAAAAATATAGATGTAGAATTTTAAAAGAATGCTAAATTTTATCATTTTAATCAGGAATAGGTAGCATTTTAACCACTTATCTTTTGAAGAGGTCTTAAAGAGAGGGAAAAAGGAAGAATTCAGGGAAAAGAGAGAGAGAGAGAGGATGGAGATTCAGGCTAATGCTTGAAGAGGCAAAATAACAATATAGGTATTCATACTTATTAATGATATTTTCCTGAAAGTAAATCAGTAACCATGAGGCATCTTTAACTTATTATCAAAAGAGATCATCTAAGCAATGAAGGCCAAAATTCTGGAGCCGATACCACCAATTTCAGAGAAAGAAAATACAGCTGGCCTTTGAATAACATGGATTTGAATACTGTGTGGGTCCACTTATATAGGGAATTTGTATAGTACAGTACCAGAAATGTATTTTCTCTTTCTTATGATTTTCTTAATAACATTTTTTTTCTCTAGCTTACTTTATTGTAAGAATATGGTGTATAATACAAATAACCTACAAAATATGTATTAATTCGCTGTTTATCTTATTGGTAAGGCTTCTGGTTAACTGTAGGCTATTAGTAGTTAAGTTTTGGGGAGCCCAAAGTTATACACAGAGCAGGGTTGGCCTCCCAGCCCCCACGTTGTTCAAGCATCAACTGCACTCAACTAGACATGAGTGAAAATTTATCCCATTGGCATGCACATGAAAAAATACTAGATTCAAAGGCAGACAATTCTATAGACTTGGTATTTATTTTCTTTTATTTGTCAGTGTCTTTAATTTAATCAAGCAAAGTTTTTTTTAAAGAATTATTCTGTTTAACCTTTTGAATGTAAAGACTTATGCATAAAAATCACTATTTCATAATAAAAATTAAACATAATGAACTTGATTATTTGCCATAGATGTCAATATTCTTTTAATATGGGACACTCAGTACAAATAGAAAACATTCAGGTTGAAGTCCTTTTCCAGCCCATTGCCAACTGGAGGTTAGCATACTAATATTTCACCACTAGGAGTGATGGATTTCCACTTCTGGTTTAGTGAGCATTTCACCATTACAAACATGCTTTGAAGTGATAGCTCTATATGTCCTAAGTGTGAGTTAATGAGGAAGGAAAGAGATATATGAGGAAAATAAGTTTGTTTTTTGGCTTATTCCAAAAAGGATTGCAATGAAGAAGCATTTCATATTACTGATTTATGGGACTGATAAGAGCTCAGTAATTGAGAAGCAAAGAAGCTATACATTTATGCAAACAAATAATGCAACAGGGATTTCTCCATAATTCTTTTTTTAGGCAATTAATTTGATAATATTTTAGGAAGATAATAATGTTGAGAGAGGGAGAGCACATATAAACCTAAATTATATCAAACATCAGTAAGCCATATTTGACATAGAATTCAGTTTAACTGGAATAACTGAGCAATTTGATGATGCCGGAAACTTGTTGGTTTAGATTTATTAACCTAAAAATGCATAACCGATATTAACTTAATGACGTTAGATTTTAATAGCCTTAAAATTATGTATTAAGGAAGATATTAAGGGGACACCTGGGTAGCTGAGTTGGTTAAGCGTCCGACTTTGGCTCTGGTCATGATCTTGCAGTTTGTGTGTTCAGACTCTGCGTCGGGCTCTGTGACAGCTCAGAGCCTGGAGCCTGTTTCAGATTCTGTGCCTCCTTCTTTTCTGCCCCTTGCCTGCTCATACTCTCTCTCTCAAAAATAAATAAGCATTAAAGAACATTAAAAAATTTAAAGAGAATACAGAAGAGAGCACAAAATGCTTGCAGTGAAATAGAAAGATCTTTTTATTATATAAGAGATAAATGATGGTGCAAAGCACACCAAAATAGTCCTAGAAAGCCACAGTAAAGTAGGGGTCTTAAAGGTGCATGATTTGCATGTTTCTTAGCTTCTTTAGGTTGGAGGAGTGCACACATCAAGGTTTTTATATGGAAGTTGAAAATTATTTGATTTACTAAGTTTTCTTTTATCTTTCTGGTTTTTTAAAATACATCTTTTTTCTCCCTTCTTTCCTCCCTCTTTTCCTCCCTCCCCCACTCCCTTCCTTCCTTCCTTCCTTCCTTCCTTCCTTCCTTCCTTCCTTCCTCCATTTCTCAAATTAAATTCATGGTATCTGACATGATAAAGTGGCATCCTAGATTACATGGAAGGGACATGAAATGAAGGGAGTGAGAAGCTGGTCTAGTTCTCCAATTGTGAACAGCTGAGCCAGAATAAAACCAAAGTTAGAAGCCTGCTGCTCACCAGAACATACCTGTGATATCCAACCCAACCTGCAGGCCTTCCTAGTTCTGAAAGTATTATGCATTGTTCTGGAGCTGAGCATGTGGTTTGTGTTAGAACTGAACCAGGCTCCAGAAGTTGGGCGCAGGCCGGAAATGACTAGAAGGCCCTTGGGGTAGCAGTACAGCGATCTTGACCTTTTAGTGTTCTTTGGGCTGGACCTCCCAGGATGACTCTTGTCCAAACTTAGCCTTCTGTCCCTTTGAAAGAATAAATTTGTGTGTTCAGCCTAGACCAAATTTGAACCAGTTTTCTAGAGATTTAGAAGGGCTATTAAGGCAAGGCTTAGAACATGTGGCCTCTTCCCTCAATACTGTCTCTTTAACTTCTCAATTTGTTGGCAACATGATTTCTGATTTTCTGAATGGGTGTTCCTCTGGTCATTTGCCCAGGAAATGGCTCTGGATGAGGGACCAATGGAGAAAATTTTGTATCTCTTGGGAAGGGAAAGTTTTAACTTTTATTTCCAAGACCACTGGCTGCATGAATTCTTGGATGCAGCAGTCCCCAGGGGAGTGTGATGTGCCGAGCTGTGGCTAGTGCATTTAGCTGAACACAGGCAAGGGTAAGCTGTGCAGTACTGACTGTTTACAACAGCCTCCCAAATCTGCTAATTCCAGATTGAGTGAATAAAAGGTTAGTTTGAAGTTGTTGATTCATATTCTTTACATTGAACATGGGTAATTGTTTTCTCTTTCAATCTTTCCCCAAGTTGTTCTGGATTTTAAAATGCTGGCTATGAGATAATGTCAACTAAAATTCTTGACATCTGCCAACCTTAACTTAACCCTTGCTTATGATCATTTTGAAATAAAGCATTTATCTTTTAGCTGGTCTGAAAAGATATTGTAGTGTGTTGCTGGTAATAGGTTTCTTGGAGTTGAATCTTTGGGTATAAGATTTTTGTGATTTGTATTCATCATCTGATTTTTATATCCTAGGGTCCTATAATAACTCAGATTTGCAAATCTGGGTACCACTGGGCCTGTGGGGCTATTGTACCTGACTTAACTGCATATTTAAATGTAAGGCTAGAGCTAAAGCTAAAAATGCAGATGGATTTGGAAGAGGAGATTGTCCTGTTTTGAGGTCATGTGTAAAGCCAAGAAATTGCTGGAGCAGTTCTGACAGGGATTTCAGGAAAATAGGCTTGTAATATTTCCACTTCTCGCAGCTTGCAGTCTGGCTGAAAATGTAGTAAGATCAGCCTTTTTCCAAAGGTCTTGGTATTTCTGCAGCTGTTTTCAGAAAGCCTTGAAAATGAAAAGCAAAGTAGTCCACAGAATCTCAAATATCCATGCCCCCGTCACCAACGTTTTTGAATGATCTAAGCGGGAAAGAGTTGAAGCCACATAAATGAAGGTGTGTGTGACATAGTGCGTGTGTGGAGGCCGCTCCTTCAGATATGATGTCATGCTGATGGCACCCCCAACCCCGCCAGGGCAGGGAGCATTGGCTTAACAGCAAGCAGACCAGAAACGCCTTTATAGGAGCTCTGCACATTCTAGGTCTACTTTCTATTATTTTAGGCCCTTCTCGTTACATTCACTTGAGTCAGCGGGGCCATCTGTCTAGGTTAGTAAACATCTCAAGCTTCCCAATTGGTCCAGTCAGCCCAGTCTTAATATGCCATTTACCATCACTACTGAGAAACTGTATTTGCTAATACTTTTTTTTAAAGTGTATTTATTTATTTTGAGAGAGAGAGAGAGAGAGAGAGAGAGAGTGCAAGTGAAATAGGGACAGAGAGAGGGGGGAGAGAGAATCCCAAGCAGGCTCTGCACTGTCAGTGCAGAGCTCCATGCGGGGCTCAAACTCACAAACCGTGAGGTCATGACCTGAGCAGAAATCAAGAGTCCACTGCTCAACTGACTGAGCCAGCCAGGAGCCCCATTGCTAGTACTTTTTTTTTTTTTTTATGAAATTTATTGACAAATTGGTTTCCATACAACACCCAGTGCTCATCCCAAAAGGTGCCCTCCTCAATACCCATCACCCACCCTCCCCTCCCTCCCACCCCCCATCAACCCTCAGTTTGTTCTCAGTTTTTAACAGTCTCTTATGCTTTGGCTCTCTCCCACTCTAACCTCTTTTTTTTTTTTTTTTTTTTTTTCCTTCCCCTCCCCCATGGGTTCCTGTTAAGTTTCTCAGGATCCACATAAGAGTGAAACCATATGGTATCTGTCTTTCTCTGTATGGCTTATTTCACTTAGCATTACACTCTCCAGTTCCATCCACGTTGCTACAAAGGGCCATATTTCATTTTTTCTCATTGCCACATAGTACTCCATTGTGTATATATACCACAATTTCTTTATCCATTCATCAGTTGATGGACATTTAGGCTCTTTCCATAATTTGGCTATTGTTGACAGTGCTGCTATGAACATTGGGGTACAAGTGCCCCTATGCATCAGTACTCCTGTATCCCTTGGATAAATTCCTAGCAGTGCTATTGCTGGGTCATAGGGTAGGTCTATTTTTAATTTTCTGAGGAACCTCCACACTGCTTTCCAGAGCGGCTGCACCAATTTGCATTCCCACCAACAGTGCAAGAGGGTTCCCGTTTCTCCACATCCTCTCCAGCATCTATAGTCTCCTGATTTGTTCATTTTGGCCACTCTGACTGGCGTGAGGTGATACCTGAGTGTGGTTTTGATTTGTATTTCCCTGATAAGGAGCGACGCTGAACATCTTTTCAAGCATTTTACATGACTGCTTCCAGCATCCCATTCTTGGTCTGTAGGAAAAGAAACGAGGGTTCAGAGAATTTATGTGACTTGTGCAAATCATATAAACAGACCACTGGGTCATAAGAACTGTAGAGTAGTAAATTTTATATCATTAGCTTCTAGCTTTCAGGTGGTTGAAGCTCTCTGTATATGTAACGTATATAAGGAAGTTTGAAAACCTAGGAATGAAAGGGGGCGCCTGGGTGGCTCAGTCGGTTAAGTGTCTGACTTCAGCTCAGGTCATGATCTCACGGTTCGTGGGTTCAAGCCCCACATCGGGCTCTGTGCTGACAGTTCAGAGCTTTCAGCCTGTTTCAGATTCTGTCTCTGGCTCTCTCTGCCCCTCCCTTGTTTGTGCTCTGTCTCTCTGTCTCTAAAATAAATAAACATTAAAAAAAAATTAAAAAAAAACTAGGGATGATTTTATTGTATGGTATTTTTAAGTATTTTTGGCAAATCACATATGTGGCCCAATATGTGAAGCCATAGGTTCTATTTTTTTCAGCATAAATTTATCAGTGCAGTTTTCTAATAACTACCTATTTTCAAGTTAACTAGTAACACCAACAGACTATTTATGATGAACACAAATATTTGAAATCTGGATTTATGTAGTCAGTTGGAGCCTTGATATCTGGGTATATTTTTAAGTCTTGTTGATTGCCCAATATTGAAAAACATTCTAAGAGATAAATTCTTGCCATGTAATTTTCCTGACAGCTAAGCTTGCTCAGAACAATCTTCAATCAGATTGACCCAGAAGCTTGAAAAATTATTGATAGGAAGTTTCTGGTCCAATTTTAGTCACCATGTAACTCTAACCTAAGAAGGCTCACTCTTCCTGTTCTCTCTTAAACCCAGTCCAATCCCATCTGTTAAAACTGCATTTGTAAAAGTTTCCTAGACCTCCGTGTCTATCCATAAGTTCTTAGTGTCCACCTCGAAGGACCCATCAGCTGCATTCGATCCCCTGGATCCTTCTCTCCATCACTTAGTTCCAGGTCTCCTCTCCCTCCTGGCTTTCTTCCTACCTCACTGGCCACTTGTCAGTTTTCTTTCTGCTCCCTCCTCATTGTCCTGACTAGTTTGAAGTCCTCAATCAGCCTTTCCCAACCATGGTTTCTTATCTGAACCACATAACATGTGTAACCATTTGAAGGACTGTCTTCTCAGTTTTCCCAAGGCAAATAACTAGCACTCTTCTATATGCATAGGAGGGAAGTTAATTCATTACATACAATGGGTGTCTTGGGCAATTGTCTTAAGTTTTTCACAGAATCTCAGTTAAGAAGTGTTGTCATACTCAGTCCACAGTCGTTAGGGATCTGACTCACTTTCCTGGCTTCAAATTCCATCTGTATGTTGACCACTCCCTAATTTATGTCTCCAGCCCAGTCTTCTACTGGGTAGAACACAAGGTAGACTCTTCTATACATCTATTCGACCTGTTTTAAATTTCTAACTGGCATCCAAACTTACATGTTTAAATACAAAACATATCTTTCTCCCCAAAGCTGGTCCACTCGTAGTTGTCATCCATCAGACTCTACATTTTAGAGTCCTCTCTCACCTTCTCTCTTTGTGTCACAACTTACATCCAGTCTTTTGCAAATTTTATTGTATCTATCTTGCAGATACATTCCATACCTGACCAGCTCTTCCAGCTTTTACTTCTGGCACCTTGATCTAAGCCACATCATCTCTTGAGAGCTTGGAATATTTCAGTAGTCTCCTACCTGGTCCCCCTGCATGTACTGTTGGATCCCTCCAGTTTATTTTAAAAGCAGCAGCCAGAATGATCCTTGGGATATCAGTCCTCTGTTCAGACCCTTCAGGGGCTTGCCATTTCACTCATGGCAAGAGCTGAAGACCTTACAGTGGCATGCATGATCTGTACTGCCTCTTCCCTGACTGCCCCAGCATTTTTGCTGTTTCTACAATATGGTGAGGTAACTTCTACCCAGGAAACTTCCCTCTGCCTGGAAGGTTCTTCTCCCTATCCTACCCTATGCCCCTGGCTTATTACTCCCTCTCTTCTTTCAAGTCTTTGCTTAGATGACACATTCTTGGTGAGGCCTTTCCTGACCAATCTTTTTTAAAATCGTAACTTCCCCACCCCCATCACTCTTTATCCCTATTCCATTGCTTTCTTCTCTCCATTGTGCTTATCACTTTCTAGTATTCTATATGGTTTGCTTATTTATTTCATTGTCTAGCTCCCCTACTAGTGTATAGGCTCCTTGAGGGCATGGATTTTGTCTGTTTTGTCCACTGCTATATGCCAAATATCTGGAACAGAGTCTGCATAGAGTGAGTGCTCAAGAAATGGTTGCTGAGTGAATGATGGTGAGTGTTCAGTGGTGAATTTAAATTCTCCTTTTATTGCACAAAATACCTCTCAAATGTATCTGATAATGTTATGAGATATTCAATAGTGTCCTTAAAAGAATCTCAAATACCTCTATGCCCATCTTTTAAATATTACTAAATGATCCAAAACTGTCTTTGGTTTTGTATGTAGAGGCCAAATTTGAACTTTTAACTGCATGCTGATACTTCATCTGCAGTTGTAAGCAACATGCATTTCAACCCTGCATTCCAAGTTCATGTAATCGAGCGTATGAAAAAATATCAGGATCACAAGTGTCTCAGGTCCATTTTCTCCCTTTCCCCACTCTGCTCTGTGTTGTTTGGTGGGGGGCGGGGGTGGTGGTGGTGGTTTTCCTGCTTGGGGATCCTTCTGTCTGGGTTGGGCCAGTAGGAGGCACTAGATGATGGAAGGAGGCAGGAGGGAGAGACCAGCATTCCTCCGACCCCCCCCCCCCCCCCCCCCGGCTCCCCCACTTCCCCTGCTTCTGTGAGCTCCACTGGCACGGCAGCTGAGTCCACTGCTGTGGCTGCAACTTCTATCATGCGACCCCAGCCTGGTGTTTTGCAGGAACCAGCTCATAGTAGCTCAGGAGGGGCAAATGCTGTTCATTTTTTCCCAACTTCACGTTTAGTGATAGCACTTTGATGCCTTAAAATAAGCCATGATGGGAGTATCTTTACCTCAGAGATTGCAGACTTTACAAATGGGGGCTTTCCTCCAACAGACAGCCTTGGTTAAACATTTACCAGCACACCCCTGTTGGCCCAGCTCCTGGGTTCTGGTATACTGTACCTTCTCCTTTTATCTCTTCAGACTAAGAGTGTATAGTGGCTACCAACTGTTGCTAATCTCTGGATTCTACTCCTGTGTAAGGAACTGTTTAGGACACAGTTCCTTGATCACTTTTGTAAGGAACTTTCTGTGCTAAATTCCTTCCTTTTGTTTTCCTGTGAATTGACTGATACAATACATATGCTAGAGCAACAATGCTAGATTTCAGTGAACTCAGGGAGGATCTTTGGTAGCAACACACACACACACACACACACACACACACACACACACACACAATTTGTCTTATCTGTTGGCTCGCTTGGGAATAGGAAGAACTATAATATCCATACCCTCATTTAGTTGAATTGTAAAGATTTTAGCCTTCTTCTTCCTCACAAATGTTGTGTGCCCATTTTTGGATACCATGAATTGTGATATCTGGCCCATGGTACCAATATTTCTGAGACGAGGTGGCCTGGTCGTCTAATACACTCACTGCAGGGTCAGGAGCTCAGAATTTAATAGGTTTCACATGTGTTGATATGATTTGCCCTGAATGATAGGTTAAAATTCATTTTTCACTATTTGCTACTGCTCCAGACTTTGCACCCTCATCTATGGTACTGTATCTAGGGCCTGTTCCAATATTGCCCCAGGCCATGGACTTGGACTGTGATTCCATGTTTTATCTCAGTGCCCACCTTACAGAGTCCCTGAGGAGGATTGTAGAGAGCCCGTCTTTCTGTATTGATCAACATATTTTATTCTGAGTGGAGCAATGAAGGAATATAATGAGAAAAATTCACTGACTTTAACATTGATCCCATCATCTGAACACTAAGCTCAAGCCTGACATAAGTTGTTTAGGCCCAACCTGGTTTTTCCTAGCCAGGGTTCCTCCTCTCCCCAGGTGGGGCCACTAGATTGGATGTGCAGGCTCTCCTGGCTTCATTTCCCTCCCTGCTGATGGTCTGCCTCTTCCCTTTAGCCTTCATCTGAGTGCCTGAATGTTTGCTTTCTTCTCACATGCAATCCCTATCCTTTATTTTTTATAACTGGCCTTCTGATTATCTTGGTTCCTATTTACCTGTTTATTCATCTGCTCCTTCCTGATTCTTTTTTTTTTAAGTTTATTTATTTATTTTGAAAGAGACAGAGACAGCGGGAGTGGGGGAGGGGCAGAGAGAGAGAGGAGAGAGAGAGGGCTCTGTCAGCACAGAGCCCGATGTGGGGCTCGAACCCACAAGGCTGCGAGATCATGACCTGAGCCAAAACTAAGAGTCAGACACTTAACTGACTGAGCCACCCAGGCACCCATGTTTCTTCCTTTTTTTTTTTTTTTTTTTAATTTTTAATGTTATTTATTTTTGAGAGAGAGAGAGAGACAGACAGACAGACAGAGTGCAAGCAGGGGAGGAGCAGAGAGAGAGGGAGACACAGAATCTGAAGCAGGCTCCAGGCTCTGAGCTGTCAGCACAGAGTCTGACATGGGGCTTGAACTTATGAACAGTGAGATCATGACCTAAGCTGAAGTTGGATCCTTAACTGACTGAGCCATTCTGGCACCCCACCCCCCACCCCCACCCCTTCCTTGTTCTTAATTATCCTTTTCCCAGAGCCTAAAGATCTGTCCCAAATTCCAACCTGAAGCCTGGGCTCCATCATCTGTTGAGAGACTTACTTGAAGCTTATGGTTTGCATTCTGGGCCTTTTCTGGAGTCTGCCTCCCAATTCTCTGATGCCCACCTGTTGAGACATTGCCACCTCATGCTGTTTGTCTTTGCCATTGCCATCTGGACCATTATAGATTGGAGGCACTTTGCCTGCCACACTGAACCTCCACTTATTCATGGGACTATACCAATTCTCTCAGTGGCTGTGGCCAGACTAATTCTATGTTCTGACCCTTCTTCTCACTCCCATCGCTAACCTGCTCAGACCTGTGCAAAGTAATAGGAGATTACCTACCCAATTAAGTCCCGTGACAAACGAAATGACACCACTTACCACTGGCCTTCTCAGTCATGAGGAGTGGCTGTATGGGGAGAAAGTAATTGCAAACCTATGATGGTGGCTTTGTCAAGTTAGTACCACTGTGTCCAGCCCTTGAGGGGAGGATTCTGGTCAGATTTCAACTTTGTAGTACTAAATTGGGAACGTCTGTATAATATTATTAACACAGATCTCATATGAAGTCTTACCATGTCCCAGGAAAATGGGCAGAAAGCAGGTTTCAAGGATCTTAGGCAACAGATGGGGAAATTGAGACTTGGAATAATCAAATATTACTCCTGAAATCACACAGGGATTTGCTGAACAGATTCCAGGCTTAAGTTTTGGGGACTGTCAATTCACTAAACCAAGGGCTTCCAACCTTTTGATGAAGAAAGAAGGATTTTCAGTTCTCTGAAGACTTAAAGTAATTGAATATAAGAGCTGGCCTGGAACTGAACCTAGAGGTTACCTGGTTATTGGTGTAAACCCTCATTTTTGAGGTGCTGCTGATGAAGTTCATCAGAGAATAGAAGGTATACTCCATATCCCTACATTGCTTCCTCACCCCGTATCATGTGATTGGAAGAAATGGAGAGCAGAGCAGGATGGGGCATGGGCTATCAGGAAAGGCCTCAAGATCTACCTTAACCTATTGTGCAACCAGGTTTATTAAATGGACACAAGTCAATGGGAATGAAGACAGGGAACAGTTTCCTGCCCCTTCCCCACCCCCAGGGCCTTCAATAATGTTACGCTCTTCCTTTTCATTTTTCTACCTTCTGTTTTTTTTTTCTGGGTCTCTTCTAGGATCATTGGTGGAGGTGGACAACTAGAAGGAAAGGGACAAAATCCTTTTGTGTATCTGGATGCTGCTTATCCAACTCTTTCTTAGTCCTTGATGTTCTCTCCATGTGTGACGGGCTTACATGTGTGACGGGCTCTCTCTCTGTGGGTCACTCTCCTGGGTTCTTTGGAAGCCTTTCATTGAGAATCTCTCTGCTTCATTGTTCTTTGGCGCTCTCCTGTGCTCCTTTTCCTGGAGGCTTACCCCATAAAATCTATTACTGAGTCAGCCCTTTTAGATAGGGGTCCCTTCGGTATGTCTCAAGCCTGGGCACCCTTTGCAATGTCTACTTGGATCCTAGGAAACTCACAAATCTTCCTGTTGAGAGTGTAGCCTGCTGCCCTTCCTCTACACTCTGCTTTTGCAGTTTGGCTCCTGTCAACCTCTTCAGGGAGAAGCAGGCCCAGGCTCTGTGTCCAAAGACACTGATATTCTAGGGAACAGTCATCAGTTTCTCCCATGAACTGTCCCTGGATGCAGTTCAGTGAACATTTGTCATTGGGGGTGTGCAGCCACTCCTAGCCTGGGTGAGTAGCTTTCTGGGAACTTTCCAACTACCCTCATCCCCCATTGCACTTAATGGGTGTGTAGGTGGGTGTATATAGGAATGACAGAGCAACACCACGGAGAGGAGTGAAATATCACAAACCACTCTTACTGGGTCTCTCCAACTCCCTCTTATGGTTACTAAGGTGTAATGGTGAAAGTCTAGGGGCTCCTTAGACTTTCCCTTGGCAAGCCATGGAAGGGAACCCATGACACATTCTTTTATAATTATCTGGGGATTCCTGTTCTACACTCAGTTGAACCTGTGAGGCCCAGTGGATTCAACCACCATCTTGAGCTTTGCCCTGGGGTGCTATGTCAGGTGATTCATTAGGTATCTCTGAAGGATCTACAGTGTTCCCAGAACTCTGGGAATGGGTGGAGGAGGGAGATGGGAGCAGAGAAGAAGCAGAAGACATTCACAATCGACACTCTGATAGCAAATAGATACTGTTACTGGTCACTTTACCTATCCAAGAACTAAATGGTTAGTCACAGATGTGAAATGCTGTGTGGTCTTGTGTAAGTAAGCCTCTTGTTTTTCCCATCTATAAAACCAGAATATTAGTTCAGATTTACTTGGCAGGGCTTTTCTGAGGATTAAAGTATCCTAAGTCATGTAATTAAAATGATCAGAAAGTATTTTCCGAATTTGAAGAGTTGTGGAAATGAGAAAATTACTTACCAAGAGACCAAGTCAGGAGCTGTCAGCCATTCCTTGGGCAGTGGTAATTTCCTGGCAGAACTGGCCTGGAGGCGGGGGGCTTTGACAGACATTGCCCAGAGCTAGTTGAAGAAGGCCTGATTGACACATACTTATTATTTTATCTTTGTAAAGCTGCAGCGTGAGGCCTGAGACAGCAGGAGGAGGCTGTGAGGTATTCACTTGACAGCCTGCCATTGTCAACTCTTACGGGGAGGGAGACGTCAGTGCCTACGAGGACAGCCTTGGGTTTTAAGTGGTTCATTTTTTTCATTGAGCTGCAATAACTCCTGCTAATGATTTAATACTGTGATTTTGGAGCTCTCCCTGGGTTTTTAAGTAAGTGAGTGTGTGTGTACACACATGCATTCATGTGAACAATTCTCAGTCACTCGCTTTGTGATTACCAATGGGCCACACTCTTCACTGGTTTCTGAGGCTTGGTATAAAACAAATTTTACTAGGATGACTTGGTGTTTTGGACAAGGAAGCCAACCCAGTGAGTCTTATAATAGTTTAGTTTATGTCTCATTGTTGTGAGTGTTGGCTGGTAACAAGGGCAATCGAGGATGGGGGTCTGACATGGACCTTAATCCCAGTTCCTAAAGTAGAATAACATGTGGAAATCAGGTTTTCTGGTGCTGTAATAAAGAAATGTTTTGTGGAATTCTTATAAAAGAAACAAATTGGGAAGTACCTGTTGAATCTTAATTTGGGGACTGCAATTTATAAAAAGTCCCAGGTTCCAAGCATTTGAGATATTTGTCTCTGCTAAGCAAACCAACTGTGAGGAGGTAATTTTTATCAGTTGACATTGAACAGTCTGCCACATAGCTATGACCTACGTGGCCTTCCTTTACCGTTAATGACTGGATGCTAGTGGTATGTATGGAGGTTTTTAAAAGACAGTTTATTGCCCCCCCCCTTTTTTAAATCTAGAGGTATAGGGCCCTATTTTTAAATGACCCTTTTGACTGAAACGTTATCTTACAAATTCCAGGACTAGAGGTAAATTAGTCACTAGAATGTGATTTAAATGAATGCCAGGATTTTGTATATTTTCTTTACCACTGTATCCCCAGGCCCTGGACCTGAGCCTGGTACATGGAAGGTACTTAATATATACATATTTTTTAAATATATATTTTAAATGTTTATTTATTTATTTTGGGAGAAAGAAAGTGCAAACAGGGGAGGGGCAGAGAGAGAGAGAGGGAGACAGAGAATCCCAAGCAGGCTCTGCACTGTCAGCGCAGAGCCCAGTGTGGGGCTTGAACCCACGAGATCATGACCTGAGCCAAAATCAAGAGTCGGACGCTCAACCCACTGAGCCACTGAGGTGCCCCAATAAATATTTGTTTAACGAATGAATCAGTCAGAAAAGGGGATATGGCCTGCCATTGGGAGTGACTTCTGGGTCTTGGTTAGTCCTTGACCTTTGGGGTCACCTGTGTGGGTGTCATAAGTGTTAACGTCTTTAGCCACAAAAAATATGGCACTTATTTCCACCACAGTGATTTTCTGTGAAAACACTACTGAAAGTTTCTCCCCCCTTTTCTGTAAATATTTCTTTAATGAATGCATATCTTGGGTGGGGATTTTTCTTCTTTTTGGACAGACATTAATTTATTTCCTTGCTTCAGTTATTGCTTCATTCATTATTTCATGCCCCTGTGATGTTTAACTTAACCTAACTACCAGGTTTTTCATTTTTTTGTATCTGAGTCACATTCGCTCCTATGCCAGAGAACAATGCAATTCAGCTTTCTGATGACTGTGTACAGTTTTTGAAAGGTGGTTTGTCTTACTTTTCAAACTGATGACCACCTCAATATAAAAGATCAGACAGAGAATCTATTCCACCTACTTCGGCTTTGCTAGCAGACATGGAAACACTCAATGCCACAAAATCATAGGGACAAGAACTACGCTCCAGAATTAAGTGAAGGTGAAGCTTTTGATGACACATGAGTGAACAGATAAAATTTTAGGATCAATAGTAATAATCCTAGCTTAGTTATGTAATTTAAGCCCCTTGGTTTCCAGGTGAGAAAGCCAAATCCCAAAGGGGCACAGAGCAAGGACGTATAGGAACTGGGGTTAAGACTGAAGGCCTGACTCACAGTAAGTTTGTTCCACGATACTGTTACAGCCAGCCACAGGGAGCCAGTGTCTTTTAATTTTTTTTTTTTAAATAGCTATATATCAAATGATTAAAGCCAGAAACAAAAGTACAGACATTAACAGTTTTTATCTTTCTACTAAATAGCCCCCAGGCCACCCAGAAGAGCTTCATGGGCCGCCACTGCCGTAAGGCTGGGGATTGGGAGTTGGAGGCAGTGTGGTGGGGCTGAGAAGGGGCTGAACAGGGGTGGGGTGAGGAGCTGGGGTTCTGATTCTGATCTTGTTGCAGGAAAGAAACCAACATTTATTGGGCCACTGCTATATACTTTTTATCTTGTTTAATCTAATTACCACTTTGCTAGGTGGGTATGGTTATTCTTATCTTAAGAATGAGGAAACTTAAGAATGAGGCTTAGAGAGGTTAGGAAACCAACCTAAATTGAGGTCATACAGCTAAGAATTGGCAAGCGTGCATTGAATCCTGGTCTGTATTGTACTACCTGAAAGTTATCCGTCAGTTTCTCCTTCTAGTCCGCACTGTGAAAAAGTAATAGTACAACTTCTTAGATTCCTTCTAGGTCCCCAGTTCCGGAGATTCTATTCTTTATCCTGTTCTTTTTACTAATTTTTGGTTTTGAAGATTTAATTTACCCACTTTCCATCCCCTTTGCCCCTACCTGCCCTGGATTGTGAACTGATACAGAGATTTTCACTCGTCCATTTCTCAGGATAGTGTGGTAAGAGGACCACTGGAGCCTTGCAGGACTCTCTTTCCTTGAGGGGTAAGCCTTGTTTCTCAGGGAGCTATGACACCACCAGCATCTTCCATGATTAGGGGATGGGCGCTATTGACACTTTTCACATGACAACACCACAAAGCCAGGAACTGCTACTGTTTTACTGGTTAGTCCATGCAACCTTTAGCCCATGGACCAAACTGTTATCTCCATATACTAGAACTTTTACGTTTTCACATTTTAAGATGGGTTGAAGTTACTCATCAGAGCAAAGGAAAAGAAGGGTGGTGTGCTATATAAAACCTTGTGTAGGCTGTTTTAACAAATGGATTCCAAAATGTATAATGGCACCAGCATAACAGAAGGTTAGTTCTTGCTCATAAGAAAGTACTAGGGAAATTAACAAGTCAGCAGGGGTCCCAGTTGAAAGAGGCTCTTTCATCTTCAATATTCAGCTCCTGAGGTCACCCTGGGGGTTGTCTCCATTGCAGCCAGTTGGAGGAGAAAAAAGCTTGGGGAGGTGCCACATGGGAGGATTTTACAAGTCAGGCTAGGGATGGCACACATCGTTTTCATCAAATTCCTTTGCCTGGGACTCAGTCACATGGCGGCATCTCTCTGTTAAGGGGCTGGGAAATGTAGTCGCCGGCAGGAGGGCTCACTTCCCAGTACCGACCCCACTGGGTCGGTACACACAGTGTGTTGACAGAGGGACACACATTTTCAGAGGATGGCTAGCCTTCTGTCACACCCTGTACGAAGATCAGAAGATCTGTATTCTGGTACTAGCTTTCCAGTTAACTGGCTGGTAATCTTTTCTTATCTGTAACATGAGAGAGTTAAACAGTTAATATCCAAGATATCTTTTTGCTTTAGAATCCTGTGACTTTGTATGGCTTTTTTTTTTTTTTTTCTTAAATCTTATTCCACAAAAGACAGCTAGTTCTTTGCCTGGATGCAGTGAAGGTCCTGGGTTAATGCAGCAGAACTTCTCTCAGGCTGAACTTCATCCTGACAAAGCTGGCAGCCAGGGTTAGAGGCCCATTTGATCCCATACTGGGATATGATTCATTGAGCACAGTAGGCATTGATTCATGGGGGGCAGTTTGCTGTACTACAGGGATCTTCTAACTGTGCCCCCAGTGTACATGAAGATTTTCTAAGGTGTGAGGTGTTACCGACTTTTAAGGGATCAGTTATCTATAACTTTTAATGTTTCTATCCTAAAACTGATCAAAGAATATCTACATTTAGGTGTTTTATCAGTTCTCCTTTCTCCCCCTTATGAAGAAAGGTCTACTGCTTTCTCTTTCTGACTCTTACACAGTTCACTGTTCCAAGTGTAAAAGTCTGTAGGGTACCAAAGTAGTTTTTTGAAATAATTGGCATCACTTATGTTCAAGATATTAAACATTCTTCCTCCGTCTATCTCATTGAGACAGACATTTCCAGGGGCTCCTGGGTGGCTCAGTTGGTTAAGTGTCCGACTGTGGGTTTTGGCTCAGGTCATGATCTCACGGTTTGTGGGTTCGAGTCCTGCATTGGGCTCTGCACTCTGTCAGTGCAGGGCTTGCTTGGAATTCTCTCTCTCCCTCTTTCCCTCTGCCCCTCCTACACTCACGCTGTCTCTGTCTCTCTCAAATAAAAAATAAACTTTAAAAAAATTTTAAAAAAGACATACATTTCCAAAAATATTTTACTTTATTTTTTTATTTATTTATTTTCATAAATAATTATTTATGAAAATGTGCATGTATTTACATTGTCTTGATCAATGATATACTAGTAATATTGTGAATAAAACTAGGAATATATTATTTAACTTCTAGTCACAGAAATACAATTTATATTTTATTTATATACAAAATAATTTAAAATTTAAAACCATTTTACATTAAGATAAAACCCTATAGCAGGGGCGCCTGGGTGGCGCAGTCGGTTGAGCGTCCGACTTCAGCCAGGTCACGATCTCGCGGTCCGTGAGTTCGAGCCCCGCGTCAGGCTCTGGGCTGATGGCTCGGAGCCTGGAGCCTGTTTCCGATTCTGTGTCTCCCTCTCTCTCTGCCCCTCCCCCGTTCATGCTCTGTCTCTCTCTGTCCCAAAAATAAATAAACGTTGAAAAAAAAAATTTTAAAAAAAGATAAAACCCTATAGCAAACGTGAGACAGGAATACAATTTCAAAGAGCTAAAGGAACAGTTGTGTGCTTAGAATATAGTGATAATTGAGACAGAGTCTGCTTTCATGGTGAATATATACCAGTACGGGAGACAAAATGTAAATGAATTGGTAAATGTGCAAGACAATTTCAGGTCACGATAGATACTATGAAGAAGTAAACAGGTTAGTCCATCCAGGAAAGCTGCTCAGAGGAGGTTACATTTGGTACATGTACAAGAGATGTGTCTCTTTTTTTGAGCAAATACATCCTCCCAGTTGTGGGGAAGGAGTGGGTAGGAAGGAGAGCACATCTCATTTACGTAAAAGAAGATCTTGTGCACATATATTTTAAATGGATGCTGTTGAGAATCAAATTTCTGTGGTATTTAAATTCCACTGGACTCATTTAAAAGGGTGATCTCAGGTTTATTTTAAAATATTTCAAGTATTTCTAAGCTTACCACGTAGCAGATATTACATCATTTGCAGCCTTTTATTTTATTTTATTTTACTTTATTTTAAAGGCTTTTTTTCTTTTTGAGAATGAGCACAAGTGGGGGAGGGGCAGAGAGAGAGAGAGGGGTACAGAGGATCCAAAGCAGGTGCTGCACTGACAGCAGAGAGCCTGATACGGGGCTTGAACTCATGAACCGAAAGATCATGACTTGAGCTGAAGTCTGACACTTAACCAGTTGAGCCATCCAGGCACCGTAATTTGCAGCCATTTAAACTTACAATTAAATTTAAAAAAAAAATTATTTATTTTTGACAGAGAGAGACAGAGCACAAGTTGGGGAGGGGCAGAGAGACAATGAGACACAGAATCTGAAGCAGGCTCCAGGCACTGAGCTGTCCATGCAGAGTTTGATGCAGGGCTCGAACTCACAAACCATGAGATCATGACTTGAGCCAAAGTCGGATGCTTAACCGACTGAGCCACCCAGGGACCCCTACAATGAAATTTTTTATATCAATTGAAAATGTTTGAGTGGCAATAGATTACCGAGATTCTTTGACAGATACATGAGCAAGGAACTTTAAAGACATTTGTGTAGTGGCTTAAAATATGGCCTTTGAGTTTAGGCCACTGGGGGTTGGAATTGTGGATCCACTATTCCTGGTTGTGTAAGTGAAAAGTCAGTTCTGTGAGCCACAGTGTCTGCATCTATAAAACAGTCCCTTCTTTACATAGAGGAAAGTTTGAAGTTTTAAGTGAGTAATGCATATAAGGTGTTTACCTGAGAATGAGGACTCAATAAATGTTATCTATCTATATTCTCAATAATATACCTTTACTATTAACTCTGTAGGGCTGATTCAGCTCTCTTGTCTCATATGGTTGCAGAGCAAGCTGAAAGGCACATCATCAAATCTAGTCCTTTGCTGAACTGGGGTAGCACCTAGAGGCAAGCCATCCTATTCGTGTAATTCTTTCCTAATTGCTTCATGTGTCACAATCCAATGTAAGTGATTATTTTTCCTATTTTACTGATATGGAGGTCGATGCTCAAAGGGTTGAATAACATATCCAAGGTCACTCAGCTGGAAAGGTAGAGCTTATAATGATGCAGCTGCGATTATAATTGGGTCTTTATAATTCCGAAACGTATTCTTTCGTTGGTATACTGTATTCCCAATATTATAATATGTGCTTCTCATATTTACCCCGAGTTCTGAGCTCAAAGACCGTATTGTGTTTCTCTTCTAAATGCCAGTGCTCCTGGCCCAGTAGTTAGCCCTTATTGTTTGCCAGTCCAAGCAGAATGCATGTTGAGACACTTAGCGAGAAGGTGTGCACTTCTGCTGGTCTTGCTCTGACTACCTGTGGTCTCTACTTCTTTTAGTGAGGAGAGAAGTCTGAGGAAATGAGAGATTTTCCCTTCTCTCTTCTTCAGGGCACATGTATCCTTTTCTAGAGTACAGTGCCATAAAATCATGAGGGGAGTGGCCTCTCCCTGAGGAGAAGCTGAGGGCTTTATCTCCTGATGCCCCAATGTGCCTTTATCTTTTTTGTTTGTTTGTTTGTCTGTTTTAAAGCCCTTGGGGACTTTATGCGACATTCCTGAGGTTATTAGGGAAGAAGTAAATGTTCGCAAAGGGCAGAAGACCTTAGAAGCAAGCTCACAGGACCTGGCAGGGTGAAGAGAGGAGAAGCTGAATGAAGATGGTGTTAGAAGAAGAGAGGATTTAGAATTGCCTCAGGGAGGGGCTGAGAAAAGAAACTGGAGGATGACTATGAAGTGTGGTAAAAAAGTAGCCTTTAAAAACATAGAATCTACCAAAAGCAAAAGGAAGGTTTCACTAAGATATATAGCAGAAGGAAAAATGTGAAATGAAGGGGGAAAATGGAGCTGATAAATCACCAGGGACATCTAGCAAGGCCCTTAAAGATCATTAAAGGAAAACCTAATGCCAAAATATTAGAGTTAAAAAAAACCTTGCAAGGACAGAGCTTGCCTGTGTGTGGGTCCTAAGAAAATACCACAACAAAACAAACTCCTTTATCTCTGGCACCTACACAAGCATGTGTACCCTGAAATGAAATCTTTCATGCCACCCTGGTACTCCCACTAGCTTTGTTCCCATTCTTCTGTCTCATTCCTATTGGTCCCAAACCATATACGTGCCCTTAGGAACTGGCCTGGAGGTATTGCCAACGTGGCAAGATTGCCTGCTTGGGTTGCCTCCTCCTGGCAAAGGGTCAGTTTGCTTCAGCTGTCCATTTGCTCATCATACTACTGACCTTGTCCATATTATGAATGTTTAATTGGCCATCTCCCTTTATTCAGTTGAAGTCCCTTCAAGTCAGGGACTATGGCTTTTTTGTTCATGTAATATTCCGAGGACCCAGTGTGTGGGGAATGGATTGGACAGGGAGGAAGTAGGAGTTTATGTAGCGATACTAAGGGAGAAACAGTCTTGGTAAAGAGTTAAATGAAAGTGGCTTGATTTGGGGAGTCGGAAGCTGCAGCATAGGAAAGTGTCTGCTGGAGACTTTTAAGAGACACACTGCAATGACAGATCAGGACTCTGTCATGGATTGGCTGTGGGTACCAAGCAAGGTGGAGGTGTCAAGGATGATCTGGACAGAGCTCTGGATGGCTGGTGGTGCACTTGTCTACAACAGGTCACAAGAAGGAGGAAGCTTAGGAGGGAGATAAAAAACCTGAGATGCCCGAGTGGAGAGGTTGAGTTGGACACGAAATTGATGTCTCCTCTAGACCTGACTTCTTTCCTGATTGGAGAGCTCTATTTCCAACTGCTTACTGGACATTTTCACCTGGAAGAGCCACAGGCTCCTCACACTTGTCATGTCCAAAGTCAATTTGTCATCTCCCTCTGAAGCCTTTTTCTCTTCCCATAATCGCAGTTACTCAATGGGAATTATCTTTTCCTGCTTCCTCTGTCTCTTTCTGACCTGCAAATCCAAAACACCCATGCTGTGTAAGTCTCTTTGATTTGTATAGTTCTTGACTCTGTTCTCTCATTTCCATTTCCACTGCTTTACAAATGCTCATTTTACCCCTGCCCATTTTAATAGCTTCAAATTTATCTCCTGACACTAAATAAGCATAAATTTCAAACTCCACTGTATGTCAGCAAATGTCCTTTCCCTTCTAGCCTCGGCACATCTGTATATACCAATCTCATCTTCTTCCCTCTGCCACTTAGCAACCCAAAGCTTGGATAACCTGCTGTTATCCAAATGTGTGCTACTCTTTAATGTGTGCACCCTTACACATGTTGTTACCTGTGTAACAGGAGAAAGGCTGTTTCACCACCTCAGGCTACCTTGCCTGCAATTTTCTTAGCTTGGAATATGTCCCTCCCACCCTACTCTTTGGTCAGTTTAATGTCACCTTTTCAAAGAAACCCACTATGCCTGTAGTATAGTTTAGCTCCCCTGTGGTCACTCTTAAAGAGCCCATTTCTTTTTCTTCAAGCACTTATCACAATGGTGATGATATTACTTATGTGTTCATTCATTTAATGACTGTCTCTCTCACTAGATCACAAGCCCCCTATGGGTAGGTCTGTGAACATTTTGTTTGCCATTGTGATTCCAGCATCTATGGTAGCAGTTGAAGGAATGGATTTAGATAACATCCTTCAGAGAGAGAATTTAGAGTGAGAAAAGAGAGCCAAGACAGACACTGGGGAATACCAGCATTTAGGGGCCAGGCATGCAAGCAGATCCCTTGAAGAAGTCTGAGAAAAAGCACTGCAGAAGGTAAGAGACCAGGGCAGAACAGTGTCATGGAAACTGGTGATGATGAAAGTTTCATGGAGAGAATAATTAATAGGATAGGACAAAATGTTGCAGAAATCCACAAAAGTAAATATTCAAGAGTAGCCATGAGATTTGTCATCTTAGATGGCCATTGGAGATCAAAATGGAAGTAATTTTCATGGAGTGGTGGGGTTAGAAGCCAGATTTCTGGGAGTCAAGTTAGTGAGAGGTAAAAAGTAGAGACAATGAATGTGTATTGTTGTTTCTTAAAAATTTATCTCTGAATTGAAGGAGAAAAATTCATGAAGGTAGTTATAAGAGAATACAAATTTGAAAGTGGATTTTTTTAAAGAGAAAAATGTGTTTGCAAATTATAGGAAGGAATAAGTGAAGTTGTTTGAGTTGAATATATAAGCTAGAGATAGGATAATCGACGGAAAGTGTCTCAGACATCATGGAGGGCTTAGAGCACATGTACAGAAATAAGATTTGGGTGAGAGGAGAAAAATCTTGCTTATGAGGGTGGAATATGCAATAAATGAAGAAAAAAATTTTAAAAATAAGAATAATGTGCATGTAGATGTATTTGTAGGTTAGGAAGCATATCTGATGCCAAGAGAATTTCTGCATTGTGACTCCTATAACTTTATGAAAGAAGATGAATGCAGGGCGCCTGGATGGCTCAGTCAGTTGCGTATCCGGCAGTTAATTTCAGCTCTGGTCACGATCCTAGGGTTGTGAGATCAAGCCACACATTGGGCTCTGTGCTGAGTGTGGATCCTGCTTAAGATTCTCTCTCCCTCTCTTTCTCTCTTTCCCTCTCTCTCTCTCTCTCTCTCTCTCCCCCCCCCCCCCTTCCCCTTTCCCAACTTAAGGTCTCTCTTGCTCTCTCTAAAAAGAAAAAAAAAAAGAATGCTCAGCCATTCGTTACATAGAAAGGTGATGCCGTGATCAAGTGAGATTATTTCAAGGATGTAAGGATGGTTCAACACCTACAAACCAATTGATATGATACATGACATTAGGGAAATTAAGGCTTAAAATCATACAATCATGTCAATAGATGCAGAAAAAGTATTCGTCAAAATTCAATATCCATTTATGATGAAAAAATCTCAACAAAGTGAGTAGAGAAGGAACATAACATAATAAAGGCAATATATGCCAAGCCCACAGCTAATATCATGCTCAATGGTCAAAAGGTGAAAGCTTTTCCTCCAAAATCAGGAAAAAGACAAGGATATAAAATCTTATCACTTTTATTTAATATATGGGAAATCCTAGCCAGAACAATTAGGCAAGAAGAAGAAATAAAAGACACCCAAATCATAAAGGAATAAGCAAAATTATCACTATTTGCATATGACCTGATATTATAATTAGAAAATCCTAAAGACTTCACCAAAAAAACCTCCCCCCCAAAAAAGACCAGTTAGAACTAATAAACAAATTCAGTAAATTTGCAGGATCCAAAGTCAATATACAAAAATCTGTTATGTTTCTATACACTAATAACAAACTATCATAAAGGGAAATTAAGAACATGATCTCATTTACAGTTTCATCAAAAAGGAATAAAATACCTAGGAATAAGTTTAATCAAGGAGATGAAAGACTATATAGCATCCATAAGCTATTATAGATATCTGTAAGATATTTATGAAAGGAATTGAGGAAGACACAAATAAATGGAAAGATTCTTCTCATTGATTGGAATAATTAATATTCTTAAAATGTCCATAATACCCAAAGCAATGTACAGATTGAGTACAATCCCTATCAAAATTCTGATGGCATTTTTCACAGAAATAGAACAAACAATCCTAAAATTTATATGGAGCCCAGATAGCCAAAGCAATCTTGAGAAAGAATGAAATTGGAGGAATCAAACTCCCTGATTTCAAACTATAAAGCTATACTAATCCAAACAATATTTTAATGGCGTTAAAACAGACACATAGATCAATGAAGCAGAATAGAGAGCCCAGAAATAAACCCACACATATGTGGTCAACTAACTTATGACAAAGGAGGCAATCTGTATACAGTGGGGGAAAGGATAATCTCTTCAATAAATGGTGTTGGGAAAACTGGACAACCACATGCAAAAGAATTAAATGAGACCACTATATTTACCATTCACAAAAATTAACTCAAAATTAATTAAAGACTTTAATGTAATGCCTGAAACCATAAAACCCCTAGAAGAAAACATAAGTGGTAATCCTTAACATTGGTCTTGGTGATGATTTTTTGGATCTGAAACCACACAACAAAAGCAAAAATAAACAAGTGGGACTACATCAAACTAAAGAGATTCTGCACAGCAAAGGAAACCATCAATGAAATGAAAAGATAACATACTGAATAGGAGATAATGTTTGCAAATCATGTATCTGATAAAAGGTCAATATTCAAAATATATAAAGAACTCATACAACTCAATAGCAAAAAATCTCAAACAATCTGATTTTTAAAAATGGGCAGAGGATCTAAATAGACAATTTTCCAAAGAAGACATACAAATGGTCAACAAGCCCATGAAAAGCACTAATCATCAGGGAAATGCAAATCAAAACCATGATGAGATATCAATTCACACCTGTTAGAATGGCTATTATCAAAAAGACAAGAAATAACAAATTCTGGGGAGGATGTAGTGAAAAGGGAACCCTGTTGTACTGCCAGTGGGAATGTAAATTGGTACAGCCACTGTGGAAAACAGTAGGGATGTTCCTCGAATAATTAAAAATAGAACTACTATGTGATCCAGCAATTCCACTTCTGGGTATTTATCTCAAGAAAATGAAAACATAAACTTAAAAAGATATACGTACCATATGTTCATTGTAGTATTATTTACAATAGCCAACATATGGAAATGATGTAAGTGTTCATCATTGGTGGATGAATAAAGAATGTGTGTGTGTGTGTGTGTGTGTGAGAGAGAGAGAGAGAGAGAGAGAGAGAGAGAGAGAGAGAGAGAGACAGAGAGACAGAGAGAGAGAGAGAATGGAATATTACTTAGTCATGGAAAGAAGGAGATCTTGCCATTTGTAACAACATGGATGGACCTTGAGGGCATTATGCTAAGTGAAATAAGTCAAACAGAGAAAAACAAATACCATATGATTCTGCTTATATGTGGGATCTAGATACAAAACAAAACAAAAACCAAGTTCATAGATACAGATAACAGGTTGGTGGTTGCCAGAGGCAGGGGGCTGGGAATGGGTGAAATGGGTAAAGGAGGTCAAAAGTTACAGACTTCCAGTTATAAATAAGTCATGGGGATGTAGTGAACAGCATGATGACTATTGTTAATAATACTGAATTTTATATTTGAAAGAGGCTAAGAGAGTTGATCTTAAAAGTTCTCATCACAAGAAAATATTTTGTGACTATGTATGGTGACACATGTTAATTAGACTTACTGTGATGATCATTTTGCAACATATGCAAATATTGAATCATTACATTGCACACCTGAAACTAATATAACATTATATGTCAATTATTCCTCAATTAAACAAAAGAAGAAAGATGATGATACTATGAGACCAGAATGAACTTTAAATTGCAGGGTTAGCAGGGGCACCTGGCTGGCTCAGTCAGTTGGGCGGCTGACTTCAGCTCAGGTTATGATTATGATCTCACAGCTTGTGAGTTCGAGTCCCGCATCGGGCTCTGTGCTGACAGCTCAGAGCCCGGAGTCTCCTTCAGATTCTGTGTCTCCCTCTCTCTCTACCCCTCCCATGCTCACGCTCTGTCTCTCTCTCTCTTTCAAAAATAAATAAACATTAAAAAAAATTTTCAATTTCAGGGTTAGCAGCAAGAGCACTGCTAGGAATTTACCCAAGGGATATAGGAGTGCTGATGCACTTGCACCCCAATGTTTATAGCAGCACTTTCAACAATAGCCAAGTTATGGAAAGAGCCTAAATGTCCATCAACTGATGAATGGATAAAGAAATTGTGGTTTATATACAATGGAATGTGTTTATACAATGGAATACTACATGGCAATGAGAAAGAATGAAATATGGCCTTTTGTAGCAACATGGATGGAACTGGAGAGTGTTATGCTAAGTGAGATAAGTTACACAGAGAAAGACAGATACCATATGTTTTCACTCTTATGTGGATCCTGAGAAACTTAACAGAAGACCGTGGGGGAGGGGAAGGGAAAAAGAAGTTAGAGAGGGAGAGAGCCAAAGCATAAGAGACTCTTAAAAACTGAGAACAAACTGAGGGTTGATGGGGGATGGGAGGGAGAGTAGGGTGGGTGATGGATGCTGAGGAGGGCACCTGTTGGGATGAGCACTGGGTGTTGTATGGAGACCAGTTTGACAACAAATTTCATATTAAAAAAATAAATTGCAGGGTTAGTTTTATTCCTGGTTTACCTAGTCTCTCATATGTTTTTTTTTTTTTTTTTTGAGAATTTATAATTGAACTTGAAAGGATTGTGGATATTGGAGTTCTACCTGTGGAAAGCTGAATGTGGACTTAGCAAACTAACCCTGTGATTAAGAACACGTTTGGCTGTTATATGAAACTGGGTTTGAATTTTGGCTCCATCACTACAAGCTTTTATGTGAGCTTGAGTCACGGACTTAACCTTTCAGACATTTACTTTCCTTAATGAAAAGTGGGAGTACAAATACCTGCTTTGCAGATTTGTGAGGATCGTATGAGGTAACACATGTTCAATACTCAAAAATGAGATTTTAAAACTAGAAACATGATAAGGGGTTCTTCCCCCTCCTGATACCCAATTATTCTGGCAAGGAATTTCTTGTAAGCTTCTGAGACAACAATCAATATATAAGCTCTGCATCCTCAGGGCAATCAGACATTGAGTATATGGCAGGGATGTTGAACGGAATCAGTGGAAAATTTGGCTTGTGCTTTTGTCCTTCAGTCAACTAATGAAACAACTGGCTAGCAATTTGCTGAGATGCCACTTTTAATCCAACCTTTAGTACCAAGTCCAGGACACCATGGTTTTTGTGTTGTTGTTTTTTTTTTTACATTTTTAAAAAAGTATATGAAATTTATTGTCAAATTGGTTTCCATACAACACCCAGTGCTCATCCCAACAGGTGCCCTCCTCAATGCCCATCACCCACCTTCCCCTCCCTCCCATCCCCCATCAGCCCTCAGTTTGTTCTGTTTTTCATTCCCCTGAAAATATTTTTTATTTATTTTATTTATTTATTTTTATTTTTTTAAGTTTCTTTTTTAAATATATGAAATTTATTGTCAAATTGGTTTCTCTTTCTTTCTTTCTTTCTTTCTTTCTTTCTTTCTTTCTTTCTTTTTCAATATATGAAATTTATTGTCAAATTGGTTTCCACACAACACCCAGTGCTCATCCCAACAGGTGCCCTCCTCAATACCCATCACCCACCCTTCTCTCCCTCCCACCCCCCATCAACCCTCAGTTTGTTCTCAGTTTTTAAGAGTCTCTTATGCTTTGGCTCTCTCCCACTCTAACCTCTTTTTTTTTTTTCCTTCCCCTCCCCCATGGTCTTCTGTTAAGTTTCTCAGGATCCACATAAGAGTGAAAACATATGGTATCTGTCTTTCTCTGTATGGCTTATTTCACTTAGCATCACACTCTCCAGTTCCACCCATGTTGCTACAAAGGGCCATATTTCATTCTTTCTTATTGCCACATAGTACTCCATTGTGTATATAAACCACAATTTCTTTATCCATTCATCAGTTGATGGACATTTAGGCTCTTTCCATAATTTGGCTATTGTTGAGAGTGCTGCTATAAACATTGGGGTACAAGTGCCCCTTATGCATCAGTACTCCTGTATCCCTTGGGTAAATTCCTAGCAGTGCTACTGCTGGGTCATAGGGTAGGTCTATTTTTCATTTTTTGAGGAACCTCCTCACTGTTTTCCAGAGTGGCTGCACCAGTTTGCATTCCCACCAACAGAGCAAGAGGGTTCCCGTTTCTCCACATCCTCTCCAGCATCTATAGTCTCCTGATTTGTTCATTTTGGCCACTCTGACTAGTGTGAGGTGATATCTGAGTGTGGTTTTGATTTGTATTTCCCTGATGAGGAGCGACACTGAGCCTCTTTCATGTGCCTGTTGGCCATCTGGATGTCTTCTTTCGAGAAGCGTCTATTCATGTTTTCTGCCCATTTCTTCACTGGATTATTTGTTTTTCAGGTGTGGAGTTTGGTGAGGTCTTTATAGATTTTGGATACTAGCCCTTTGTCGGATATGTCATTTGCAAATATCTTTTCCCATTCCATTGGTTGCCTTTTATTTTGTTGACTGTTTGCTGTGCAGAAGCTTTTTATCTTCATGAGGTCCCAATAGTTCATTTTTGCTTTTAATTCCCTTGCCTTTGGGGATGTGTCAAGTAAGAAATTGCTACGGCTGAGGTCAGAGAGGTCTTTTCCTGTTTTCTTCTCTAGGGTTTTGATGGTTTCCTGTCTCACTTTCAGGTCCTTTATCCATTTTGAGTTTATTTTTGTGAATGGTGTGAGAAAGTGGTCTAGTTTCAACTTTCTGCATGTTGCTGTCCAGTTCTCCCAGCACCATTTGTTAAAGAGACTGTCTTTTTTCCATTGGATATTCTTTCCTGCTTTGTCAAAGATTAGTTGGCCATACTTTTGTGGGTCTAGTTCTGGGGTTTCTATTCTATTCCATTGGTCTATGTGTCTGTTTTTGTGCCAATACCATGCTGTCTTGATGATTACAGCTTTGTAGTAGAGGCTAAAGTCTGGGATTGTGATGCCTCCTGCTTTGGTCTTCTTCAAAATTACTTTGGCTATTCGGGGCCTTTGTGGTTCCATATGAATTTTAGGATTGCTTGTTCTAGCTTCGAGAAGAATGCTGGTGCAATTTTGATTGGGATTGCATTGAATGTGTAGATAGCTTTGGGTAGTATTGACATTTTGACAATATTTATTGTTCCAATCCATGAGCACGGAATGTTTTTCCATTTCTTTATATCTTCTTCAATGTCCTTCATAAGCTTTCTATAGTTTTCAGCATACAGATCTTTTACATCTTTGGTTAGATTTATTCCTAGGTATTTTATGCTTCTTGGTGCAATTGTGAATGGGATCAGTTTCTTTATTTGTCTTTCTGTTGCTTCGTTATTAGTGTATAAGAATGCAACTGATTTCTGTACATTGATTTTGTATCCTGCAACTTTGCTAAATTCATGTATCAGTTCTAGCAGACTTCTGGTGGAGTCTTTCGGACTTTCCATGTATAATAGCATGTCATCTGCAAAAAGTGAAAGCTTAACTTCATGTTTGCCAATTTTGATGCCTTTGATTTCCTTTTGTTGTCTGATTGCTGATGCTAGCACTTCCAACGCTATGTTAAACAACAGTGGTGAGAGTGGACATCCCTGTCGGGTTCCTGATCTCAGGGAAAAAGCTCTCAGTTTTTCCCCATTGAGGATGATGTTAATTGTGGGCTTTTCATAAATGGCTTTTATGATGTTTAAGTATGTCAGGGCACCATGGTCTTTGTGCTCATGAGGCAGCATCTCAATATTTGTGGGAAAAGAGAACAGGTGGAAGCCATAGTCATTAAGTTGTGCTCAGAACATGCTTAGCTATTTTCTCTCTTAGAAAGATTTCTCCCTGAGTTGGTATAGATCCTTCACAGAATTTCTAACATATAACAAACCATTTAAAAAAGTCTCTAACATGTCTAAAAAATGCATTTCAAGTTCTAAGCAACCGGTGTTATAGAAAAGAGTTTGTGTATTAACCTATGTGCAGGCTGGGACTAGTTGTATAGTAGTGGTGGTGATGATCTTGTTGAAGGAGTGTGGGGCATAGGGGATTGGGAAGAAGAATCTCCCATCTCCAATAAAAATAAAGACAGTGTAGAATATTTTTTCTTAATTATGATGAATCTTGAAGGAGGAGTCTATTTTTTAGAAAGACATCTAGTGTCATTGGGAATCTTCTATGTAGTACTCTAGTATGAAAACTATCTCTACATTTTAGAGAAGTGGAAACAGCCAGAAAGAGAAGAGGTTATTGGGCATGGTATAAGGAGAAAAGATCAGCAATGATGATGAAATATTAGAGAAACTGAGACTGATGGTCAGACAAATTTCCCAAGAGCAAAAACATTAGGTTGTTGAATACTATCAGCGAAGTGCTAAAAAGACCTACTAAACAGAACCCTGCAGTTTGCTGAATTGAGAAGACAGAGATTTCAGGTGGGCTGAAGCAGCCAGAATTTGTACTACACTTGATCTTAGCCAAAAGGCTAAGAGGCGATGAAGCACCCAGAATTTCTAAGACAGAATATTGGAAGGGAGGGAGCTATGATAAGAAAGAGCACCAGAAATGTAAACATGGGTCCCCTCGAGTCTTTGACTAAACAGAAATCTCAATAAGTGTAGGGTGAAACTTTTGGCAATGAAACATTTTTAGGTATATGTAAGCTGAACAATTGTAGAGGTCACAAAGGACCGAGAATAATTTGCGTTTTTATCAACACGAGCAGAGAGATCTCATTCCATATGTAGAACATTTAGTAGAGACCTTGTAAAACTTGAGTGTTAGTTGGGAGGCTAAAATATCACAGAATAAAGGATAACCTAGACTCACACTAAAAAAGCTTTAAAATGAGCATGAAAAGAATCAAACTAATCCACAAGAGACTTAATTTCCTGACAGAGCAGTGTCCAACATTTTTAAAAGGAATTAAACGAAACCTAGCACTCAACAATGCAAAATTTGTAATGTTTAGCATCTAAAAAAAAAGTTGCAAGACACAGAAAAAAGCAGGAGAAAAGTCAATTAATATCAACGAGCTTAAAAATGATGGATAATAAAACTAGCAGACAAAAACATGAAACAGGTATTATAAATACACCCAATAGGATCAATGATTAAATTGAAAATACAGACATGATAAGGAAAGAAGGAAAACATAAAAAGAAACTAAAGGCGACTTTTATCTGAAATGAAAATTTTATTTGATAAAGGGATTACCAGTAGAACAGACATGACATTAAACAAAAGATAAATGAAGTTGAAGAGAAAGTAATAGAACCTCTTTAAGACCTAGCAATGGAACTTATCCAAAATGAAACTTACATACAGAGATAAAAAGGATTAAGAAAAACAGACCTGTGGGGAAATACCAAATTGATTAACTTGTAAACTAGAATTATGAAAGCAAGAGAGAGAAAAAAAGAACAGAAATAGTATTTAAGGAAATAATTACCAAATATTTTCTAAATTTTATGAAAATTATAAACTCATAGATCAGAGGAACTCAGCAAACATACACAAGCAAAATACATACTACAAAAACCACACCAAGAACCTCATAATCAAACCACAGCATACTACTGTTTCTGAGAAAAATCTTAAAGGTAGATAGAGGGAAACAAGAGACATTATATGTAGAGAAACAAAAGATAAGTATTACAACAGACTTGGGGAGCCTGGGTGGCTCAGTCAGTTAAGCGACCAACTCTTGGTTTTGGCTGAGGTCATGATCTCACAGTTTGTGGGTTTGAGCCCTGTATCAGGCCCTGTGCTGGTGGCATGGGGTCTCTTTGGGATTCTCTGTTTCCCTCTTTCTCTGCCTGTGCCCTGCTCATGTGCGCTCTCTCTCCTCCCCGCCTCAATACATAAATAAATAAATACATTTTAAAAAGTATTTTAATAGACGTTCCTTCAGAAATTATGCAAGTCAGAAGATACTGTATATTCTTAAAGTGCTGGACAGAATTTTGTCAACCTAGAATTATAGACCCAGTGAAAATAACTGTAAAACATGAAGATAAAATAAAAGCTTTTTCAGACAAAAGAAGCTATAGGAGTTTGTGGCCAGCAGATCTGCACTACAAGATACTGTATATAGTTCTTCAGGCAGAAGGAAAATGATACCTGCAGAAAATGTGAATCTACATAAAGGAATATGAAAATGTGGGGGTAAATATCAAGAAGTTTTTTTTATTATTTAAAAATTTCTTAAAAGATAATTAACTGCCTAAAGCAATAATAATAATGTATTTGGGATTTATAACATGAAAAAGCAAAATGTATGACAGTAGCATAAAGGACAAGATAAGGAAATGGAGGTATATTTTCACAGTATTCTTACATTGTATATGAGCCAGTATGATATTATTTTAAGATAGACAGAAATAAGATAAGGGTGCATATTGTAAATCCTGGATGAACTTTTAGAAAATAAAGAGATATAGTTAAACAAACCAACAGTGGTGATAAAATGGAATTAAAAGATAGCAAAAGAAAGCAGGAAGATGAGAAGAAAAACAAAGAATGGATGAGATAAATAGCTAAATAATAACAAGATGGTGGATTTAAACACAATCATATCAGTAATTTCATTAAATGTAAATGGTGTAAATTCTGCAACAAAAAGCCAGATTGTTAGATTAGATGGTAAAGCCCCCAATTATATGTGGTCTATAAAAATTTGTCTCTATATAAAGACACAGATTTAAAAGGAAAAGTTGGGAAAAGATAAAGGTGTTTTAGCTACATTAATAGAAAAAATAGACTTCAGAATAGGAATATTACCAGGGATATTTCACAATGATAAAGGGGTCAGTTAAGAAGGCATAACAATTCTAAATGTTTATCCACCTAATAACTGACTTCAAAATGTGTGAAACACCAATAGGTCTGAAAAAAGAAAAAGACAAATCTACAATTATAGTTGCAGTTTTCAGCACTCTTTTCAGTAATTGATAGAAAAAGCAGATGGAAAACAAACAGGGATATGGAAGATTTAAATGACATTTTAATCAGTGTGGACTAATTGACATTTATAGAACATTCCACACAGCAAACACAAAATACACATTCTTTTCTAATACCCATGGAACATTTACCAAGATAGACCATATGCTCAGTCATTAAAAAGTCTCCAGAAATTTTAAATGATTGAAATCGTATGTAGTATGTTCTCTGATCACAATAAATTAAATTAGAAATAAGTAATAGAAAGATACCTGGAAAATCTCAAAACATTTGGAAATTAAGCAGCATGATTTTAAATAATACATAGTTCAATGAAGAAATTACACAAAAGCTGGAAGATATTTTGGGCTGAACTGTAAAGAAAACTTGCATTATCTACTGAAATGAATCTTAAAGGGAACTCTATAGATTTAAAAGCTTATATTACAAAAGGATAGAACTCTACAAGCAATAGTCTGAGCTTCCATCTTAAGATAGAAATATAGGAGGGGCGCCTGGGTGGCTCAGTCAGTTAAGCGTCCAACTTTGGCTCAGGTCATGATCTCATGTTTTGTGAGTTCAAGGCCCATGTTGGGCTCTGTGCTGACAGCTCGGAGCCTGAAGCCTGCTTCAGATTCTGTGTCACCCTCTCTCTCTGCCCCTCCCTTGCTCACACTCTGTCTCTCTCTCTCTCTCAAAAATAAATAAATATTAAAAAATTTTTAAAAAGATAGAGATATAGGAGCAAATTAAACCCCAAATTACCAGGAAACAAATAATAATACAATGAAATAGAAAACAAAAACATAATAAAGAACATCAATGAAATCAAAAGTTGATTCTTTGAAAAGATCAACATAATGAGTAAACCTCTGGCTATACTGATCAAGGAACAAAAAGGACACCAATATTACCAATATCAGTAGTGAAAAGGGGGGTATCTCTAAGATTTGACACACATGAAAAGGGTAACTAATGGGATATTATAAACAACTTGATGCCAGAGAGCACAACAACTTGTATAAAATGGACAAATTCTTTGAAAAGCAAAACTATTTCAGAAACCGATAGGAAATCTGAGTATCAATTAAAGACATTAATTCACAATTAGAAACCTTCCCGGAAAGAAATTTGTGGGCCCAGATGAATTAACTGGTGAATTGCATCGACCTGCCAATGTAGAAAATCCACCAATCATACGTAAAGTTGTCTTGAAAATATAGCAGGAGAAATAATTCTCATCTCATTTTATGGGGCTTGCATTATCCTGATATCAATGCCAGACAAAAACATTACAAGAAAACTACTGACCAGTATCCCTCATGAAAATGAATCATGAATCTTTAGCAAAATGTTAGCAAACCAAAAATGAAATATGTAAAAAGCATAATACATCATGACTAAATGGTATTTATCCCAGGAATACAAGGTTGACTGACATTAAAAATTAATTTAGTTCATCTTATTACTACAATAGAGGAGAAAAACTCTATGTCATTTCAATCAATGCAAGAAAAGCATTTGAAAAAATTCAACATCCATTCATAATAATAATCTTCCATCAAACCAGGAATAAAAACAAACCTCCACAGTCTGATGAAAGTCTGATGATTGCACACCTCTATGAATATACTAAAGCTGCTGAATTGTGTACTTTATTTTGATTTAATTTTTTAACATTTTATTTATTTTTGTGAGACAGAGAGAGAGAGAGAGAGAGTGTGTGTGAGCAGGAGAGGGGCAGAGAAAGAGAGAGAGACACACAGAATCTGAAGCAGGCTCCAGGCTCTGAGCTGTCAGCATAGAGCTTGACATGGAGCTCGATCCCACGAACCATGAGATCATGACCTGAACTGAAGTCGGATGCTTAACTGACTGAGCCACCCAGGCACCCATGAATTGTGTACTTTAAATGGTTGAATTTTGTGGGATGTGAATTATATCTCAATAAAGCTGTTAAAAAAACCCAAATTATTGCTAACATATTACTGGTGGAACCTGAATGATTGTCCCTGAGATCAAGAACAAGATAAGGATGTTCATTCGCTCTCTTTACTTCTAGTCAACATTGTACTGGGCATTCTTACCAGTGCAATAAGACAAGGAAAAGAAATAAAAGCTACATAATTTAGAAAGCAGCAAGTAGAACTATCTGTGTTCGTGGATGACATGATCAAGCATGCTGCAAATCCTCACTAATCTGCAAAAAACCCTGCTAGAATAATAAGTAATTTTAGCAGGATCTCAGGATATAAAATCAATTGCATTTCTGTGTATTAGCAATGAACAAGTAGAAATTGGAATAAAAAATAAGACAGTATCATTTGCAGTAGCATCCCAAAACATGAAATATGTGAAACCTCTACCCTGAAAACTAGAAATACTGGGGCGCCTGGGTGGCTCAGTCGGTTATATGTCCGACTTCAGCTCAGGTCATGATCTTGCAGTTCGTGGGTTCAAGCCCTGTGTCAGGCTCTGTGCTGACAGCTCACAGCCTGGAGCCTGCTTCGGATTCTGTGTCTCCCCTTCTCTCTCCCCCTCCCCTGCCCTCATTCTGTCTCTCTCTCAAAAATAAATAACAAACAAACAAAAAAATAATAAAAAACCTAGAAATATTTCTGTGAGAAATTAAAACCTAAATGGATTGATTTACTATGTTTATAGCTGGGAAGACTTAGTATTGTTATAATTTCAATTCTCTCCAAATTGATTTTTAGATTCAATGAAATCCCAGTAAAATCAGTATTGCTATAGAGTCGGTATTGTTAAAATGTCACTTCTCTCCAAATTGAGTTATAGATTCAATGAAATCCCAATAAAAGTCCCAGCAGGCTTTCTTGTAGAAATTTCCAAGCTGATTCTAAAATTTATATGAAAATCTAAATGCCTAGAATAACCAAAACAATTTTGGAAAAGAAGAATAAAGTTAGAGGATTTACACTTACTCATTTCAACACCTACTATAAAGCTAAGGTTAATCAAGACAGTGTGTTATTGGTGTAAGTTCAGGCACATAGATCAATGAAACACAATAAAGGGTCCAAAAGTAGACTCCTGTATGTATGGTCAACTGATTTTCAACAAAGACGCCAACTGTTAGTTTATCACACACAAAGATTAACTTCAACTGGATCATAATCCGAAATGTAATTGCTAAAACTATAAAACTTCTAAAAGAAATTTTGTAACCTTCGCAGAGGCAAACCTTTCCTAGGACACAAAAATCTTAAATGGCTATTACAGTAGTTCAGGGTATGGAAGCAGATGCTGTATTTGTGGAAGGCAGCGATTTCGAATATGTTCTCAGTGCAATATTTTTGAATAGCCTTCAGTATGTATACAATTACTTATAAATTGTATATATGCACTACTATTCTAACATTTCTATGTATTATAGAACATGTGCAAAATGGAAAAACAAAGACAAGATGAGATAAACATATAAATTGAATTGTAATTTTTTTTCCTGCACATCAGTGCATAGTCTTGGGTAATAAGTGGGGTGCGTGCAGTTGCTCTTGTCAGGCTCACCAGGAGCATCGTGGACTAGAGAAGGGGTGGATCTTTCTCACCTTGGGGGATCTCACTGATCCTTCTTTCCTTCTTTCTTTCTGGATCTTTTTTTTTTTTTTCTTTTTGGAACAGGTATATAAGTCGTTTCATTACTCGCTATGAGCAACATTGTGCAACTTTCTCAATATCTGTGTGCATAGCCCTAGAAGGTCATTATAATTTAAACAGAGCAAGATTTTAACTGTTTTGGCACAAAATTTGCCTGTGATGCAAATTAACTTCCCCATTACAAACTGGCTAAGACAGAGAGACAGGGACTGTCTACTAGAAGTCCCAAGCTGGGCCCAGAGGAAAGTGTGTACAAGGTCTGGCCCCGCAGAGAGGATCATGAAGGAGTATAGTTTATTTTCTTCACTCCCACTTCTCCCTGAGGTAAGGGTGGGAAAAAGGAGAGTGTTAGATTGGCTCAGTGGCTCAAACTAAAGCATCAGGGACTCTTATATTTAAAATTGATGTCACTGCTAATGTGTTCCTTGAGTGTATCTAAAGTCCTGCCTTTCTATTTCAATTTCCTTTTTGGTTATGTGAGACCAGCTATGACAGCCTGTTATACGTGGAAGGCTAGTGTTGCCAGGTTTTAATTTAGGGAATACAGCACTTATTCTTGATGAATTGGTCCAGTAGGAACTGGAGTAGAATCTAAACAACTCTGGAGGTCTCTGTGGCAAGGAAACAGAGGGAGACAGATTTAATCAACCTTCACCCAGGCAGCCTGTTGACAGATTTCTAGACTGACTTGATTAGTGCACTGACTTCCCAAGTAAGACCTCAAAATTATTTGGACTGATTTCACCATACTTCAGCCTTCTCAAGATGTTATACTTCTAAAGTAACTAGCTTGGGGTTCCTTTGTAGGCCACACAAAAGAATAAAAGACGAACACGCCACATTGTCTTGTGGTCCAGACTGAAGTGTAGATATGGAGTGAGCATATAGAAGTTGAGATTCTGAGCCAGCTTAAGCTTCACTGGCATGTAAATCATTTGTTCAGTCTACAATAAAGTTAGCCATTAAAATCTCTCTGGTATCCAGAATCAATGTCAACCGCAATCAAATTGGGGCAATGAACCCAAGAATGGCATTTACTTGAGCTGTAAATCCTAAACCCATCACCCTCCGGAGCAGAAGCAAAAATGAAGGAGTCAGTGAGTACTGTAATAGGTTCCATATGTTATTCTAAAGAGAGTCTTAAAAAAAAAAAAAACTTAGACTTACAGATCACCATACATTTGTAGAAGAATTTACATATGTGAATAAAAAGCGAAAGAACTGACAATGTCAATTTTTTGCTTCTGTTTTCTGCTACTTAAAAAAAAATTTTTTTTAATGCTTTATTTTATTTTTTTGAGAGACAGTGACAGAGCGTGAGCAGGGGAGGGGCAGGGAGAGAGGGAGACACAGAGTCCAAAGCACTGCCAGTTTTTAAATATAGGGAAATAATTGTTTAGTTAGCCCTGGAAGGGCAGTGCTGGGGCCACATGAGAAAGTGGAAGAGTTGGCAAAGTGGACACAAAAGGAGGGAGGAAGAAGCTAACTCTCGGCTTGGTAGATAAGGAAGCGTAGATAAGGAAACATAAATTTCAGATACCCCTCTTAGCTCTTCCTCTGCTACCTGAGTGCAAAAGTTAGTATTTCTCTTTAAGCATTGAAGTGACGAAGCCGAAATTTAACAGGGCCACAGTTCTGTGGAATTTTTGAAAGGCCATGACAGAATGGAAAGGGAAGCTATGTTCTGAGTCAGGCAGATCTGTTTTCAAATTTGCATTCTGTTGTGTGATGTTGGCCAGTTTACTCAACTTTGCTGAGTGTCAGTGTCCTCTAATGGGGAATTAATACTCAACTCCCAGAGCTCTTGCTTTAACACACTTGTGCATGTCTGACACTTATGCTTTCATTTTGAAATGTATCAGTGAGATGTAGCCTATCATTTTGAAATGTTAAAAACAATATTTATTTATTTTGAGAGAGGGAAAAAGAGAGAATGGGTGCACACATGTGAGCAGGGGAGGGGCAGAGGGAGAGGGAGAGGTTGAGAGAGAGAGAGAGAGAGAATCCTAAGCAGGCTGACAGTTCAGAGCCTGACACTGGGGTCCATCTCACAAACAGTGGAGCTGAAATCAAGAGTCAGATGCTTAACTGACTGAGCCACCCAGGTGTCCCAAAATATTTCTTTTTCTCTTCATATGATTATAGACTTTGCAGTGGTTTGGATTAAGAAGGCCCAGCATGTAGGCAGATAGAAGGAACACATATGTTTATTTATCTTTTGTGTTCCTGCCTCATACACACCTGGCACAATGATTAGTCTATAGCTAAATAAAATGTTAGGAACTTCCCTTCTCCTCCTTTGGGTAGCATGATGCCAAGTGGGGTTGAAGCAACTTGACCTTCATATTCCCTGGAAGTTTGCCATCTCACTGCAGTAAGTTGCATTGGCCCATTGACCCCTCAGCTAGGACGCCAGGGATGCTAAGTATATTTGCACAATTGCTATTGTGGTAAGAGGTCTGAATCCAAGACGCAATCTCATTCTGTTCCTATTGTGGTTTATTGGAGATAGCAAGGTCAAGCTGTGGCAATGGAAAAAAAAAATGGAGGAAGGCAATGAGAAAAAAGTCCTGTGAAAGTTTAAGAAGGAAAAAAGAAAAGAAAAAAAAAAAAAGAAACTACAATCTAGTTGGAATGAAATGGTGACACAGAACGAAATGATCCTATTTTTCCTCAGACAGGTGCTGCCGTGGATTTCATAGTGGCTCTGACATGAAAATCGACACCTGACGGAGGTCTCAAGCCCCACATTCCTTCCACCCCTCATTTGTTGGTATCAAAATGGAGACGTTTCACAAATTTGGCTATCACATGCTGTATGTGTATGTAAAAGGGCTGACAAAATGGGCCAATCAGACCACGGCCACATCTGTCAAGGCTCTAACCCTTAACCTCAGCGAAAATGTAATCTGGGATCAAACACAGAAACCCTGCAGATGTATACAAGGCATTTCATGCAGCCTTTGAAAAGACTGTGACGGATGGCTGGTGCTATTCTGCAGGCCTGATGAGAAATCCAGGCTTGGCTGTGCTAGGAATATTTGCAATTTTAAAGAAAAAGTAGGTTCAAATTCAGTGACTGTTTAATCCATTCCAGCAAGGCCTTCTCTGCAGGCTGAGTTGAAAATACTCCTGACTCGTTGCTATGCAGAGCCATTTTCAACTATGTTTGGAAATTTGTTTGGGACTTGGTTTTCAGTTGTCTCATCTAGGCTTAAGATCTGTTGTTTCACTGCAAAATAATGTGAGGGTTCTATCCTTAATGACTTAATGGCTTAATTCAATAGATGCCTCTCAGCCAACACATATACACACGAATGCAGGACTATTTGTCTATGGTGTAAATTTACAGAGCTTGACATGAGACAGAAACAAAAAACAAAAAACAAAAGCAAACAAGCACACACACACACACACACACACACACACACACACACACACACACACAATATACACCACGGAAGAAATAGAGAAGTTGAGCGTCCTTATAGTTTGCTAAAAGACTATTTGAAAACAGTTGAAAATATTGAATGAAAATTATTGAAAGTAACGATGGCATCTTTTCCAATATGCATGAACCATGACCAACATAGCTGTATTTACTGATGAAAATGTCATTATGCCATGGCAAGCTCAAGCCTTTGGGGAAGGTTTCTTCGAATTCTATAAGATATGGCTTTGACTTTTTGTTGTGTTTGCTCAAGGCACACGGGTCACCAGGGGACAAGCCCACAAGATCTATGCAAGAGCCAAGACTCAGGAAGCAACATCTCTAGTGGTTTCTCCTCCATGTCATTGTCTCTTTAATGTTTCTGTGTACATCTGGGTCATTGAGTTTTTGATCCCACATGGGATAGGTTTACCATGTTATATCGTGGGTACAGATCAAAAAAACTGGGAAGAAAGTAAAAAATGTGAACCAGGGGCGCCTGGGTGGCGCAGTCGGTTAAGCGTCCGACTTCAGCCAGGTCACGATCTCGCGGTCCGTGAGTTCGAGCCCCGCGTCAGGCTCTGGGCTGATGGCTCGGAGCCTGGAGCCTGTTTCCCATTCTGTGTCTCCCTCTCTCTCTGCCCCTCCCCCGTTCATGCTCTGTCTCTCTCTGTCCCAAAAATAAATAAACGTTGAAAAAAAAAATTAAAAAAAAAAAATGTGAACCAGTAGGAGAACTCTCCCTAACACAAGGCACACAGATCCCTCCCTCCCCCATGCTGGATGAACATTGGACCCATTCCTTTGGTCTTAGCATCACTTATGGGTATTTATGCCGATTTAAGAGGTCAAGATCAGGGAAGGAACAACATAGTTAGATGAAAATGAAGATGCTGCCCTGATTATAAAGCTTCTTGTACCTAGTTAGTCTAGCAAATTGGTGTCTGGGTATTTAGCAGTACCAACTAGATTTAACCATTGCTACGTGAAACTAATCAGAGTCATCTGTGTGGGGCAAGATGTTATCTGATCTAATGAAAGAAAAGCTGTAATTAAGAATATGTGGGAAAAAGAAAGAATATATGGTATATGTAAAAGTCATGGTGTCCTTGCTGCTTAGAGACTGAGAAAGAGAATAAGGATTGGCCTAGTGCCAGTTAACTGTGCATGCCTCTCCCAGAAGTGTTTTCTTGAAAGAGATTTCCCGCCCTCCCCCCACCCCCCGCCCCATCGGGACCTGCCATTATCCTATAGCCTAGTAAAGTGACTGTAATTAAATAGATTAGACTTCTGTTTTTGGTAAAGTAAAAGATTGAGAACAGACTGCTCTTTAACCTGAGATGTGGAAAGGCCAATCTACTTGGAAGTCAGTTAAAATGATTTTGTGTGTTAACTGATAAACTCAACAGACTTCCTTCCCTGAATGTAATATCTTCAGATTTTTGCATTACTCTGCATCCTTTCAAGACCTCAGATTCCTGGGAATTCAGGTTTTTCACCATTTACCTGATGTGGTTTTGTAAGTGGAACATTAACGATTCAAGTGTGGCTGTCTGTACAGCGGTAAAGACACAGCTCTGGGGGCAGGACAGCTTGACAGAAACTCTAGGGCTTGTTCCTTAAACTCTTGGGATCTGAGCTTTCCCTACGTTGTTCTTAGGGTGAACAGATGCTTGTGTGCAAGCCCTGTGCCCGGCATGGTGAATGCCACATTGCTGTGGAATTGCTGTTGGTATCATTGGTACCTAAAGGATGGCTCTGGTCTGAATCAGTCTGACTTCCTTTGACTCGAAGATAAAAATTAGCCTGTGACTGGGATGCTCCCCTGATGGTTTTTGCATTTTGCCCGCATGCAGCCAGTTGAAGCTGGAGTCCACAGAATTGTGAAATGTTGGAGCTTGGGACCGTCATGTGATTTACGACTTCATCTTATTTTAAACTTTCAAGCAACATAATTGCTGAGCTTTTATTGTCATAAAAACGCGGGCCATAAAAAACTCAGTCTCTTAGAATTCTCTCTGTCTCTCTTACAATGCTGAGGGATTCTTCATGATCTCAGCCTCTATTCTGTTTAGGTATGCTCCCTCCCTCCCCCACGTCTGCCTCTGCAGATCTGTTTCCAGACTGCCCACACTGAATGGAGACCAGGAAGGGAGCCCAGCTGTTTTCCTTGTGTCGGCTTTCCGTGCTGAGCAGGAATTGCTGAGCAAAGAGCAGCATTTCTCCAGGGAGGTTCACAAGGGTAGTACAAACCCTGTCTGGGGTTTTTCTTTTTTTCTTTTTTTTGAATTATTATTAAAAACTTCTGCCAAGTACTATCAGTGTGTGTATGTGTCGGGGCGGGGTGGGGGGGAGGGTAGCACACCAAGCCTGAAGCGCAGTTGGACCAGCCTTTAAAAACTATCAACTTGAATGAAGCAGGAATGTCTTGCACTTCTTCAATTTTCTACATTTAACAGGAGACAGTTGCTCTCAGAGAAAGTCATGTCTGATTCCACAGAGTGTTGTGCAACCTTGCTCAGTATTCAGTAAGACAGCACATAATTAAAATTCCTTTGAAAATGGTTGCCCAATGATTGACATTTGTTCCAAAATACATCATAATAGTAAATGCTTAAACTGTTATTCCAGTGAAGTGTTGTTTTTTTCTTAATGGAAGGAAAATAAAAAAAATTTTTTTCGAAAGGGTGATTGAGCTTTTTTAAAAAATTGAAGGAATCTGATGCATTTATGGCCAGTCTTTCTCTCAAAGAGCTGGCAGTCCTGCAGGGGAGACCAGAGTAAATTGAGAAGAGCAAAAGAAAGCAATATGCAGAATATAAGTGAGTTGCCTAATTGAGACTAGAATGCTCTTGATTTTCCAGAGAGGAGAGATAACGAAGACCTGTTTCCCTTCTAATACGTTGTCATAAACTGTCCCTTCAAACACAACCGACCTTCAGTATTCCTTTGAAACAATCTAATGTGCCTGCTTCCCCAGGACGAATGCTGCTCAGCGCTAGAAATCTCTGTATGCCATGGCTCCCTGGAGTTCTTCCTGTCTGGTGTCTCTCTGTGCTCCACTTTCCATTTCTGCATGGAAATCCTGGATTCTAGACAGATGCTTTTGTCTGTGTTTTCAGAAGGAAAGGACCACTATGATGCACCCCACAACTAGGAAGGCTGTATCTTTAAGACCTTCTTGGATGCCCCAGTTTATGAATACCACAACAGCAATCATGATTAGGGAAGTCTGCCACCGAGCCAGGATTTGAATGCTAAGCATTGTTGAGCTCACCCAAACATCAACCTTACAAAGCCTCAGCAAACTTAGAGTTGACTACATGTCAGAGGATTTCGAGTTGTTCTTAAAGAGTCACACCTCAGGTGTTAAATCCACGAATGCCAAGGGGCTATGATAACATCATACTGTTTGTTTGACTTCTGAGTGGTGAATGCATGCATCATGTAGGATTAAGTATAATATGTGAGTGGCCCACAGAAATCAGAACTTTCCACCATTATGTTTGGTAGTATAAATCCCTCAGTTCTAGAAAAATACTTCAATGTATATTAGCTTTGTTTTCCACATTTGGGGGGAGGTGCGTACTTTATTTGATATCAGTAAGAGGTCTCAGCAGTCTTATAGTCTATTTATTCATGTTAAAGATGAGGAAACTGAGGCTGAGAACAGTGAAATGGTTTTGCCCAAGGATTACATAGAGGACTTACTATAATCTTAGGATTTGAACAACAGTCTTCTGACTAGAATTCCAGTGTACTTGGTACTATGCCATTCTGAACCCTTTAAATAAAACTAAAATGCAAAGACTGTTCTTGATACATAGACTTTCAGGTGGAAGAGTTGGCGATAATCACAGATAAAGAAACCTGTCTTATCTGGATAGGTCATGAGCTCATTAGGAAGAAGAATGAAGATGGGAGAAAGGAGAAGTAGGAGGAAAGAAAGAGCAGAAACTCAAGTAATCATGGGAAAAGACTGGAACAGGGCAAATACCAGACATTTTCAAGATTAGAAGAAATCCGAATCAAGTTACAAAATCAAAAGATTTCTTCAGGCAGAGCAAGGGTTTATGTGTGTAAAGGGAATAAAGTAGAGATACTGTATTATTAATGCCTATGAGGGAATCTGTAGGGGCAGAAGAGAAGCAGGGCCCTGATAGATAAAGGCTAGAAACACGAAACCATTCCAGTAAGGTTCTGAATATTAAATAGGTTCTGAATATTCCCTTCCAAAAATATGTAAGGAAGAGAGGGAAGGAAAAAGATAATGGTTTAGAGGGATGTCTCATATATTATTTACTGAGATAGGAGGGAAAGTCAAATTCAATAAAGTAGAGATTGACTTATCAAACAAAGTCTGGCAAGGGGATTAGTAAAATAAATACAGCTTTCAGTGAAATTGTGCCCTAGCCCTTATTTTTAAAGCCATGCTTCAGAAAGTTTGTATCCATGAGAAATACGGATAATTTTTATCAAATGGCGAGAACAGACACTAGTAATGGCAAATTTTTATGTTTTTAGATTACCATTTAGTATTTGTGTTTTTAAGATTAGCCGCTGAGGGGCTGCTTATTTGCTTTTGGCACTTAATGACTGTTTAGGATATGGAGCCATCAACTGGGTCCCTTGTTATGACCATAGAAAATGTTATGACCTCCAGTCAGTGATTACTTGTGAAGGAATGGGAGAAGTGGTATTACATATTATGTATATATTTTACCATAAGCATAGTATAGTAAATATTTTAAAGGAAAAATACAGACCTTAAAAGCACAAAATGTAAAGAAGTTAATGTAAGGAAATGCCTACTTTCTCATTGATAATAATCATGTGGTTATTTTTTGATTATTTATACGATTATAATGACGAGTTATTTTCACCAACTTGTAACTGCTATCAATTTCTTATAAGACAACTACGATTTGTAAGTATTGGTTAGAATGATCTTTGAATTTAACCAAACTGGAAACAAAACGGAACAAAACAAAACACGACGCAACATGTTTTGGCTTTGGTGGGAAAATTAGGGCTCTAGGATTTGAAGCAAAGTGACCTCTGGAACCCTCACATAGCTTTTCTCATCTGCAAATTGTTTCTCAGTGTCAAGTGAAAGCATCTGTCTTCCATTGCACCAGACTTGTCTTCCCTGTTCTTATTTCACTTTCCCGTTTCATGAAGTAGAGACAGTTTACCGTCATGACCCTTTTACAATTAGAAAAGGCATTTCTCCAGCAATTTTCTTTTTAAAAATTTCAGCTCGATTTTGCTTCTATCTGCTCTCTGACCAGATATTTGCCTTTATATACATACAGCTGCTTTTCTCCACTCCATCTCAAACTTAGAGTGATGTCATCATCCAGTGGTTTAAAGATTTTTTTGTTTGTTTTGGGTATCAAGTATTTTAGGATGACGGTTTTTCAAAACTGAGTTCCAAAAAAGCTCATAGGCTTATGATATTTTCGACCAACTATTAAGTGGAATTGAAGATTCTGCCTTTAGGTTCATGGTGATTTCATCTTAATCCTTGAATGGCTTATATTAGCGGTATTTGCATGGAAGGTGGCCTTGTAAGCCTTGACCATGTGTTTTTAAAAGGAAGGCAGGAGTTCAACTCTAAGATATGCAGCGTGTCAGAGGTAGAGGGTTTACATATGCCTCTTGGTTTAATTCTAATGAAAAACGGCCCCACTCTACAGACTTCCAGCTCATTTTAGGGAAATTGGAAACCTGTAAATGTATGAATTGTTTAAAGAAGGTATGGAGTGGAACTTTAGATCTGAAGAGGAAAAAGGTGGATCAGCAGCATGATTGTCTATCTAATTTGGGGGCCTAGTGCAAAATGAAAATGTAGGGCTCTTTGTCCAAAAATTAAGAAGTTCAAGGCAATGATAAAGCGTTCAATCAAACCTAGGGCTCTTCTGAGCATGGTCACACCTATAAAGCCTGCCCTGGTCAGAAGTTGAGATGGGGGTGGGATGCCCCGTGGCTCAGTTGGTAGAGCTTGTGACTCTTAATCTCAGGGTTGTGAATTGGAGCCCCAGGTTGGATTTAGAGATTCGTTCATAAAAAAAGAAGTTGGGATGGGAGTAAGAAGAAAAAGGAATGCTCTGTTTTTTTTTTTTCCAGGATGTTTCCCTCTCTGTATCTTTTCCACTTTTACCTGGGTACTCATCAGATGTGACCATCTCTTAAGTGGCTACCATTGGACCAGTCAGCTAAGACACTGACACTTTAATCCGTGGGGGAAAGGGCAGGAGAGGGAGGTCTCATTCTACCAGCTATGGTTGGGTGGAGGGTGAGGGTTGAAGTTCTGCCGAAGTGGCCTAGGAGAGAAAGCACAAACTTAGGAACTCTATGACTTTCTGCCAGTATATTAGATGCATTGTATCTAATTTTTCATTGCCGGAAGATGGTGAAGTCTATCTTACGGGGTTATTATATGGACTAGAGATAATGCAAAAAATCCTAGCACAGTGGCTGGTGTGCAACGGGAGCTCAATATATGTTGCATATATGGTCTTTTTTTTTTTTTTTTTTTTTAATGAGTGAGGAGATATACTGAGGATGGGTGAAAAGACTTCAAGTCTCAGATGGGGTGAAGGATCTCAAAATGCTTGAAGAGCCTCCTAGGAGCTGGCTGCCTCTCTGCTTCCATCCTTAGTTACCCAGTGCTTTGTAATGGTTTAAAACCCAGAATTGCATCTTCTTCCCAAGCAGGACAAGAAACAATCTGTGGGAAGTCAGTACACAGTGGAGTTCAGTCTCTGACACTGAAAATTTGCCAACTCTCACCCACACTCTAACGATGAGAAAGCAGCTGTGGGCAGCAGTGGAGTGAAAGCCATGGGGTCACGGGGATACATTACACTTACAGATGTTCCATTGTTCACCCTGAGATTTTGTAGTTTGCCTGTTTTGTCCATTTAGGTTTCCGTGATATGCAAAGGATACAGCCAAAGCCATTTTATGTAGCTTTTCCACTTTGTTTTGATTTATTATTTGTTGTTTACAGTATTATCTCCAATAACAATGATGGAATTTCCTCCCCTACTTATCTGGCCTGTTTCCATTTTGCTTGTTTATTTTAATTTCCTTTTTTTGGACTGAAACCTCCACATGACTTTCCTTTGTTTATTTCCTTGCATGTATGTGTCAGCATCATTTATTAGCATGTCCTCTCAGATGAACTTTGTTCATTAATTACAAAGCTTTTGTTTCCTGGTTCCTAGTAGGTTTGTATTCAGTGCTCCGTGTTTCCACGTATTGCACGATGGTTTTGGTTAGCAGTTTCCTCATCACTGCTCTCTGCAAGCAGATGGCTTGCTTTCCATGGCTTCCAGGTGGAGCATGTGAGGCTGAGAAGTAGTCTACTGCAGAAGATGCTTTTCTCAAATCCTTGGTCAGTCAACCCTACTCGTCTTATCAAGGCCAATTTCTGTTTACTTTTATTTGGACAGTAGGTTATGTGAGCATAAGACCTGCTTTTTGCAGACATGCTTAATTCCTTGAAGACATTTCCATGAAAACTAGTCTGTCGTTAACTAATGAGCAATTTCAGCTTGCACTATCAGGTGCTCGGGGATGCATGATGAACGTTAGACTTGGCTCTTCCTTATGAACAGCATACACCCCACTACATCCATAAAAAAGTGAAAGAAAAGAGGTCATTTGACTTTCACATCTGTTATTTGAATATATTGGATCTGTTGCCTCATTTTCTCTGGATTCTCATGATTTACTGAATTAGCGAATTCATCAAACATCTGTCTAGTATTTATATATGACACCATCTCTAGTGTGAAGATGCTTAAAAGACCAAAAGGTAGAAATAGAGTTGAAAGCAAAGAAATATAATAAAGTGTGACAGGAGGCACAAAAGAAATCTGTCCAAAGTATATAGGGAGACTAACCAAGGAGGAAAGGTCTTTATTCTCTTGGAGCAGGGGTGGGAGGAGATGTCACAAACAAAGGCTAAAGGTACTAGATATATTTGAGATCCATACATATCTTCAAATGGCTGGAACAGTGGCTGAGGATGCAGCTGAGTGTGGTGGAAGAAGGGAAGTGGGGAAGCCAGACATAAAGGTCTGTGGTTGCCATTGTAAGGAGTTGGGATTTTATTCTCTAGGAAAAGTTTTAGGTGGGTGGAACATCCTTATCAGATACACTTAAAAAAAAAAAAAAAAAAAAAAGGATCCTGAGAAGGATAGATTCAGTGGGACTTGAATGGAGGCAAGGCGATTCCTTAGGACAGGATGGCACGGAGCAGGCATGATGTGATTCCAAACAAGCCAGTGGTGGGTGGAAAGATGTCAAGGAAGTTAGGCTTTATAGAATTGGTGTCAATTTTAAAATATTGTCTTTACAGCAACTGCTGATGAAACCGAGGCTCAGGAAGGTGATGTAGTCAATAACTATTGAGGAGAATATTTCTCCGTGCTTCCACTGCAGTTGGAAAAGATGATGATTATGGCATTTATCACACTATGATGTAAGACACCATATTGTGATTACTTGTTTATAGCTTCTTCTGCCCTGAAACATTAAGCTTCTTAAGGTTCAGAGCAAAACTACCAAATTATTTGTGTATGCCTAGCACGGAGCCTCGTATCAACAAGTACTCAGTAGATGTTTGAAGAGGAAAAGTTCTGACACCAGAGTCTCTTCCACGTGCAATACATGACATGGAAACACGAAGACTCCACTCAGGCTTGTCTTACACCTGCCCATTTCCATCCCCCGTCCTGAGGGGGCCAGAGCAAAGTGACACATAGGTTTACTGGGCAGAGTGACAAATAGGTTTACTGGGCAGAAAGCCACTTCATCCTTTCTCAAAAAGCATCCCTCCCCCAAGAAGCCTGCTTTAAAATAGCAATAATGAATATTTAAAATATGAAAAGTGGCTGTAAAAGTTGATGCCTATTGTGACACTGTCTTCTGTGGTCTCGCTATCCACAAATCAAGCAGGATAATTTGCCTTCGTATCTTTCTTTTATGGTAATTAATGCTTTAACCTGGATCACACTTTATTCTTCCACACAGGTCCGTAATGCCTCCTGCCTGGCTCTTTCAAGATGGAGGAGAAACCGGTGGGAGAGCCTACTCAAGTGGTGTCTAAATTCAAACTTTCCACCAAGGGAGAGAGTGCAGGACACTGGCTGGTGGAGGACCATGCGCGGATATGGGAAGTTCTAAAGACAGAGGAGGTAAGGCAACTCTAAATGACTCAATTGGTACAATGTGGATTTTCTTAGACTTGAGACTCTAATTCTTCATGTAGTCAACACCACAGGTCAGTTTGGCAAAGTTTTATTCAGGGGCAATTGGCACACTGATGCCCAGTGAACAGTAGGTCAGGAGTGTGTCTCTTGGACATTAATAACTCCACAGTGATTTAGCCAAAACATGGCCCTGACAGGTAGGGCTTCAAATACCCAAGTAGACATTTTCCTTGTAGAATCCCACCAATCATAAATGGGAAATCAAATCATAGTGAGAAAGTTAATTCCTAAGGATCAATCATAATGGGTGGAATCATATCAATTCATTGTTTGGCAGCATGAGGCTAAGTGTATCAGTTAAGGCTCTCTGGTTGCAGGCAACAGAAATTAACTCTGACTAATTTAAGGAAAATGAGAAACTATTGGAAGGTATTGGGAGGCTCAAAGAATTGATGAGAGGTTGTTGTAAACTAGACTTGGAGCTGTGCCTGTATGGTTCAGTCAGTTGAGCATCCAACTCTTGATTTCAGCTCAGGTTATGATCCCACAATTCGTGAGATCAAGCCCCATATCAGGTTCTGTGTTTACAGTGTCGAGCCTGCTTGGGATTCTCTCTCTTTCCTCCTCTCTCTACCCCTCCCCCTGCTGACATGTACTGTCTCTCTCTCAACATAAATAGATAAACTTTAATAAAATCAATTAAAATAAAATAAGGAAAGAAAACATGAAAGAAAGAAAGAAAGAAAGAAAGAAAGAAAGAAAGAAAAGAAAAGAAAGAAAGGAAGAGAAAGAAAGAAAGAAAGAAAGAAAGAAAGAAAAAGAAAGAGAAAGAGAAAGAAAAAAAGAAGGAAGGAAGGAAGGAAGGGAGGAAACTTGGCTTGGAAAAAAGATAGGAGCCAAGTCAGCAAGAGCTGCTCAGGGTACTATTCCTGGTGTAAATTCCAGTCTTTTCCCCACCGCCTCTTTATTCTTACAACTGCCAAGCTTAGTCACATGTCTTTTTCCTGGTTATTATGTAAAAGGGAAAAGAAACTTCCATGAGAAATCATTATAGCAAGTCCTCACGGCACTTGTGTGTTTGGAATCCACATCTCTAATATCCATATGTTGTGGCAGTTCTAATTTAAGAAAGTAACAGAACAACTACAGTCTTAAGCATGTGAATACTGCCCAAGCAAATGTAAACCCTGTCTGTAGGGATAGCTGCCCAAAAGTTTTGTGTTTTTTTTTTTTTTTTTAAGGAATAAAACTCCCCAGAGAGCAGTTGAAGTCTCTACATATCCCACCCAATAAGACCAAGACAATGGTCAGATAAATGAGGTGCTGAGGGCACAAAACTTAAGGAAGCACTCACTCTTAGGTTTGTGTCCTGCACTTGTGCAAACTTGAAAATTGATGCGTCCTTATATTTTGACGTGCCTTGCTTGCCTCACCCTAAGGCTGGCTCTGCCCCCCAATTCTCCAAGGTAATCCCTCTCCTGAATTAAGCTTTCATCATTCTTATGCATATTTCAATATATATAATATATACCTGTTATCCACATATCCAATATGTAGTATTGATTTATATCTTTTAAGTTTTGTATAAGATTTATATTATGTATCTACTTTTATAGCTTGCTTTTTTTTTTTAAACTTAATATTTGGTGTCTGTCTTACCTGTTTTCTGTGCTTGATATATGTATTTCTAACTTATTCACATTTTACTGCTTTTTATTTTCTATTGATTGAATCAAATTTGTTTATTCTCTTATTAATCTTTAGGATTTTTTTTTCAATACAAGGTTGTAGAATACATTTATTTAGCATAGATATTTGCAACTGGCCTGCTGGATTATAAAGTATGAAAATATTCAGTTTTATTAGTTATTATCAGATTGATTTCTAAGACGAGGACATGAGTTTATATCCCCACTAGCAGCATATGAGAATTCCCCTTGCTCCATATTCTCACCAGTTACTGATATTATCAGACCTTTAAATATTGGCTGATCTGATTGTTTTGAAATGGGATCTTCTTGTTCTAATATGAATTTTTCCATACGGATAATTAATTATCCTAGTACCATTTTTGAACATCCATAATTTCTTCTTTAGTTTGCAATGTTCTCATGTATCCTGTTTCTTTACATTCTCTCTCTGCTGATGTGATACTGCCTCAGCCTTTTAGCTTTAAAGGAAACATGGATATCTAATAGGACATGTCCCTCCACTGAATTATTGCTCTTCAAAATTGTGTTGGCTGTTTTTGGAACTTGTATTTTCAATATGAATTTAGGATGAGCTTGTCAAATTCTGAGAATATAAAGAAAAAGCAGTCTGCTGGGAACCCAATTGGGATTGAAATAAGTTTGTTGATTAATTTAGGAGTATCAACATCTTTATGATATTTAGTGAATATCTTGTCTAATTATCAGCTTTAAAGGGCATGTTTCAATATTTCACTTTGACTCTTCCACTCTTCCAGTATTTTATCCTATACCACTTTGCTGTAAGATTTTCATAACTAATATTAAGGGAGTTTTTTTCTTTTCCTTTCTTTTTTTGCTAAATGTTAATTTATTTACATTGTAATATTTGATATCTACAAAATAATATACATGTAAGTTATAGAGTATGATATTAAAACAAACACTTGTGAGGTCACAACTAACTCGTATGTGGATTCTTCCAATCCTGTCCCCTTGATTCCTTTCCCTGCAAAGATAACTATTTTCTTGAAACCTATGTTTGATTGTTCTTTAGCTGTTTAAATGTTTTTATTGAATATATATGTATCTCCAAATAATATTGTTTAGTTATGTAAGCTAGGTATATAGAGTTATATATATATGATATATATGATATAGATCTGACTTCTTTGGTGACTCGCTTCTGTCACTCACATGTTTCTAAGATTTTTAGTAGTAATTCATTAGTTTTCACTGTTGAATAATATTCCATTATGTGGTTATACAATGGTTTATTTATTCACAGTTACATTCATGGACATTTTAATTATTTAGTTTTTTGGCATTATGAACAATTTGCTATGAAGATCCTTATACATGTCTGTTCCATGGTATAAGAGTGCCCTATGTGTAAGAATCTTTCTAGGTTATTACCTATTAGGTGAATTTTGTAGTTGGGTATGTGCAAGTTCTGTTTTGCAAGTTATTGCCATACTGCTTTCAAATAAGTACCAATTTACACTCCCACTAGCAGTGTATAACATTTATCTTATTCTACATCCTTGCCAACTTCTACAATTGTCAGATTTCTTAATTTTTTCAATCTAGTTGTTATAAAATAGAATCTCATTCTTTTACTCATCAATTCTTGGTATATCTCAACTCCATCTTAGATAATTTTTCTTTTTCCTCTCTCTTTTTTTTTAGCGTTGACTTTTCTGAGAATCTAACTATAGCAAAAGTCTTTCTTTTCTTTTTTCTTTTTGTCTGAAGATGCCTTTATTTGGAGTCTACTCTTAGAATGATAGTTTAGGTGGGTATAGAATTCTAGGTTACTTTCTTTAAGTACATTACAAATAATCCATTGTCCTCTGCCTTCCATTGTTTCTGTTGCAAACTAGCTAAAAGTCTAATTTTTATTCCTTTGGATATAATGTCTTTTATAGCTATCTAAACCTTCTCCACATTTTTTGCTATTTTGTAGTTTCATTCTTCTGTATTGAGGTGAGAATTTCTTTTTATTTAACTTCTTGGAATTCATAGGGCTTCCCAAATATGTGGATTGTTATCTTTCATCAGTCTGAAAAGATCTCTGTAATTTTCTTTTCAAATAAACAATTGTTTTTGCTTCATTCTACTTCTGTAACTCCAAGATTTATGTTTCTTTTTCTCATTCTTTGCTTATGGCCCTTAACCTCTCTCTTAGAGTTGCTATCTTTTTTTTTCTCTCTGTGTGGTATTCTGATTAATTTTAAATTCTTTTAATGCACTAATTCTTTTTTCAGTTGTATCTAATTTGCTCTTTAACTCAAACACTGAATTTTAAATTTCAATTATTCTGTTTTTTACTTCTAGAAGTTCTGTTCTGTTTTAAAATTTTCTAGTAATTTTTTTTAGTGTCTTGCTTTCTATTCATATTTTTATTTTTAAAGACTATTTGTCAAGAACTGTAAAGGCTATGAAATTGTATGGTATTTGCAAGTTAGCTTGCCAGTGTTGTGTAGATACTGAAAAAAGACACGAGACTCTTGTCTCAGAGACAAAAGACTATTATGCACAGAAGAAACAGTAGCCAGAATGTCAGCATGTTTGTTTTGGTTCCTTATGTTGCAGTTCCTGCAGGGCCTATGTAACCGCCTCTCTAGGAAAAGATCACTGACTTTGGGAAACTTTCCAGTTTATAGTAGATAGTGAATATGCCTGCAGTTTCTCCTGGGGGGGAGGTATTACCTTATCCTTTAAAGTTGACAGTAGGCTGCAAACACAGGCCTGAAAAATGGTCTGGTAAAGATCAGCCAGACCTTGATCTTTTGGCATACAAAGCAAGCCAGGAAGAAATGAGAGACTCATGGAGGAGTGTTTCTTAACAATATTAAATATAATAAAAATAATATTAAATATAATATTCTGAGTCGGCAATGCTGATAAATGTGGGTCTTGTTATGCTATGTGTTCTTTCTGTTGGCTTTTGCACGTGATGTTTTCTTTCTTTGTGGGTTTTATGATTTTCAACTGTGGATTCATTTTTCTTGGAATGAAGGGAATTTTCTCTATAGAGAATTTGCATTTACTTCTGGGAACACTACCAACCAGAAGTCACTTTAAAGTAAATTCTTAGCTTGAGGTTTTTCAGACTACTCCACGTGAATACAGGCTGGAAGCCTGTGGATGAGTATATTTGTGGTATTAGTTCCAAGGGGAAATGATTCCCTCCTCCCCAACCCACCACTGCCCCTATTCATATTTTAAGATAAGTAATTTTCCTGGTGCTGTCATGGAGGGCATGTCTTTCTTAGTTCACCTTAATATGGAGGGAATCACATGTTGGGGTCCTAGTTTTATGCAGTGGAATTTCCTGTAGATTCTCTCTCTTGAGACAGCCCTGGATTTTTTCTGTTAGTCTGTGTGTTGTTTAAAGTAATAAAACCTGTATTAGTTAGAGGAACACTAATGCTGTATCAAACACAGTCAAAATTTTGAGTGGCTTCACACAATAAAAGTTTATTTCTTCATCACATAATAGACCAATACTTGAGTTCATTCTTAAAGGAAAAGCATAAATTATCCCAGCAAATGGGATTTTAGAAGAAGAATGGGAGAAAATATTCCTGGAAGACAGAAGAGTGTGTAAAAGGCAGTATTAGAGAGAATGTACTGCAGTTTGGAGCATTTGTAGCACAAAAGGGATGGCAAGAGATGAAACTGAGAGGGACCAAGTAATGAAAAGTCTTATGTGCTCTCAGAAATTCAGAAATTATCTTGTGGGCCTTGGGAAGTCAATGAAGGGTTTTAGGTGGCGCTAGTGGCATGGTTGGATTTGTTTTTTAGGGGGTGCCTGGGTGGCTCAGTCAGTTAAGCATCTGATTTTGGCTCAGGTCATGATCTTGTGGTTTGTGAGTTTGAGCCTCACTTGGGTTCTGTGCTGACAGCTCGGAGCCTGGAGCCTGCTTCAGATTCTGTGTCTCCCCCTCTCTCTGCCCCTCCTCTGCTCATGCTCTGTCTCTCTCTGTCTCAAAAATAAATAAAAACATTAAAAAATGTTTTAAAAAAAGGATCTGTTATTTAGAAATGTTACTCTGTCAGACATGTGAAGGATGGCTCGAACACTCTGAAACCTTCTAGTTCACCTTGGTCTCTTTCTTTTTTATCTACATTGTGCTAATCTGTGCTCAATGGGGGAATTATGTGGGGTTGTTCTTTTTTCAGGATGGGGACTCTCTCACTTCAACTAAACAGTCTGTCCTTAAGATCATGTTCATTAGTTTTAATTCTACAGCGCTATAAACCCAAAGCACTGGCATACTGCTGGACACAGGTTGAAATAAAAACCTGATTAATTGATGAATCGTTTTCATAGTATTTATGTGACCATATAATCATTATTTCTCAGTAATATGGTAATATGTTGTTTCTCTAAATTGTAACATCCACCAAAATATTGCCGTCTGTGAGTACAGAGGTGATTCATTTGATTCACCATAAAATAGCACTAAGTAGTGGTGATTTTTTTTTTTTTTTTTGGTCGTTGCTGATTGAATTTTCATTGAGTCATCTGCCATGCCACTGGACTTATCTGTATCCAATGTTTTACATTTGTGAGAAGGCTGCCAAGATAAGCAATGTTATCTGTGGCTGTGGAACAGAGATGTTCTCTGTGTGAAATGAAACTAGTGAATGCCTGTATGGAGACTGGACATCTGACCTCTTCCTCTCTATCCAGCTCAGGAATGGGGCCCCACATTGTAACATCACATTCTTGGAGGAAGAAATAGTAATGTGTTCATCGTGCATGCTTTGGAGATTAAATCACACTCATCTGAGGGACAGGAAGAGAGAGAATTAAAATACAAAAGTAGATGACAATTTGGATGAGCAGTAGGGGTGCATTGCAGTAATCTTTTTAGAGCCAGCTCTTTGTTGAGCCTAAAGACTATGGTTCGATGACAGAATTAGGGTTCTTCTTTGGGATTCTGAATGAATTTCTTTTAAGCTCTGCCACAAATTTTAGTGTGAGGCAATGGGATAGAAATGTCCTGCTTAGGAAGTTATTAATATATAAAAATGCCTTGAAGTATTTTTGCTGGAATGAATAAAGTAGATGTATCATCAGTAGCAGGAAATGGGATTTTGAGACTGAATAATATTCAATTGGGGTTTGTAGGGGAGGGAAAATATCATTGATTGAGCACCTTCCCTGGGTCAAGAATTATATATAGTTGGCACTTTCATATCCATTAATATATTTAATGGTCACAGCCAAAGGTATATATTTCATAAGGATTTTGAAGATTAGAGATTAAGGCATATGCTCAAAGATACATATGGTAAGTGGCAGAGTAACATTCAAACTCAAGTTTGTCTCTCTTCATTTGTATACTCTTATTTCCTCATGAAGTTGTCTACCAAAGTTGTTTATTTTTCTTTTTAATATATGAAATTTATTCTCAAATTGGTTTCCATACAACACCCAGTGCTCATCCCAAAAGATGCCCTCTTCAATGCCCATCACCCACCCTCCCCTCCCTCCTACCCCCCATCAGCCCTCAGTTTGTTCTCAGTTACTAAAGTTGTTTAAATCAATCTGATTCTACATTTGGTTTCCTTGCCCAGACTTTAACTCATCCTGGCCAGGGCACACAGCGTCCTTAGCTCAATAAATGCTACCAGGCTTGCTTTCATAGAGCTTGGCTCTGCAACGTCTGGTGGGAGTAAACACCAACATACCCACCGAGTCATAGCTTTCTTCATTCCTCAGAGTGCTGTCCCCGTGTGTGTGCCTGGGCTTCCATCTCTGTTCTCTCGTATAATATCCCAGGGTCTCATGGAGGCTGCACCCGGCCCTTAACCTCATCCTATTGAAATGGAGCCCTAAAACTCTGCTAAACTCTTTGTAGCTCTCATTTCTGCATAGCAGAGCTCTGCTCTACATACCCCAAGCTGTTGATTGGGGCCCGATTGTGAACAGTCCGATTGTTTGGAAGCTGGATTTTTTCACCCATTTCCTGAGCTCTTGTTGCTTCCTTGGACATTAAAACCTGTCAGAATCACATCAGTGTTTTCCTATGCCCTTGAGACACCGCTCACCAAACAGGTTATTACCATGGGGCACACATTTTTTATCAAGGGGTCCCTCTAGCTCCAATCTACCAAATTTGTAGCTTCTTATTTTTATCCATCGGCTCTTGTTGCCAGAGCCCCACGTTGCCCAGTGTAAGACCATTTGAGTTACGGCACATGACATTTTGAATAAGTTTCACAGTCTAAACCATGGGGTGGGGGATGGGGACATTCTGGATATCAAAACTTTCATTGTAGTTACATTTCAGTGTTGGTGTGAAAAGGTGCTTATGTATCACCTCTTCACAGAAGATATCCTTGACCCCTCTGGTCAGGGTTAGTGACCACGCTGTGTGGTCTCACAACACCTCTGCTTATCTACCTTGTAAGACCCATCAAATGAAAGGAACTTGTATTTATATATTGCTGTTTCCCAAACTAGAATGTCAGCTCCTCAAGGCCAGAGCCTCTGTCATATTCACCTATATATGCCCAATAATATTTACAGTGTTTGGCACATAGTGGGTACTTAATAAATATTGAATACAGAAAATATACAGAGGGACTAAGAACGTGGACTCTGGAACCAGACTTGCTATGTGAACTTGTCACATTTCTTAATCTCTCTGTACTTCAATTTCTTCATCTATAAAAATGATATTCTAATAAGATTGTTGTGAGAATGAATTGAATTATAATGTGTATAATGCTTAGAATAGTGCCTTCTACATAATAAGCAATAGATGTAGACTTCTATTATTGGGGAATGAATCTGTGAGGAGGGCGGAGTACAAAGTGTTACACTATATTGGCCTATCAGTTGTACAGTAGTTGCTTTTACTCCTGCTATCAGAATTTAGGATTTCCCCGCATTTTGGAAGTCCCCACACTCCAGCAGCCTTTCTATGTGGTTAAATGACTATAGAAACTTGAACTGATGGACACGATTGCCTGACTCTAATGAGACTACCCTCACTAAAGTTCCTACAGCGTGATCCTTCAGGCAGGAAGACAGTCAACCCAACTGAATAGCATTGTGTTGAGATACACAAATAATTTTGGGGTAGTGGTCAGATGTGTGTGTTTTAGAACCAGTCAGCTTCCTCCCCCCTTACCCTGTGTGTGAGGTGTGCCCCTCAGGGGCAGTGGTCAAGAATCAGAGAGGACAGGCTGGGTTCTAAAGCTTGTGTTATACTGGCTGCTGATTCAAGTTGCTCAGGTGATGATTTGAGTGGGAAAGCAAACCCTTCTAAGATGATAAAATAAGACAGGATTGATATGAAGATAGCTTTCTCCTGTAAAAATCTCGTAGACACTTTGTAACCAATTTAGCCTGCTCTGTTTGGCTCCCAGTTCTAGAACAAACCCTGCGTTCACTATACCAGACATGAACATTTCTTTGCATTTTGATACAGAGAGTACAGGAAACTCTAGGTAAATTTAGGAAGGAAGGAAGGAAGGAAGAAAGGAAGGAAGGAAGGAAGGAAGGAAGGAAGGAAGGAAGGAAGGAAGGAAACCAGTTTCTTGAGGGCCTCAAAGTGTTTCATTCATGGGGCTTGCATTCATGGGGATCTTAAATCTCCAAGAAAAAGTTTGCAAAGCAGTTTTGTTTCAGACCATTGTTTTCCACAATGTGTTCACTGTAAACTTCAGGATCTCTTTTTATACCCTTGAAAACCCCATTGTGTCAGGAGAAGCTTGGCATGAGGCAGTAAACAGGCAGGGGATGGGGGAGAAGAGCTTACCAACTGAAATTGTTCCGATGAAAGGGAAAGGAAGTGTCTTCAGTCCTTTAATCCCATTTCCCCTTTTAGGATGCAAATGAGAGGAAGAAATGACATTATTTCAATTTGTTCTTGGATTATGAATGTAGAGTGTTGGGGAGAGATTGCATGTCTTCCCACCGCAGTGACTATTTTAAAGGCCCATCCTTTCTCAGGGGCCCAGGAGAGGAAACAGTTGAAATCCTTCACTATGAACTCTTCTTCTGTGACCTGGAATCTGAGATATTCACCTGATTTACTTAATGGAAATCCTGATCTAGGACTGTCAGGAAACTTTATAGATGAAGAAAATTTCAGTGAGGTAAAGAATGAGGGGTGGGGCATTGCTGATTGTAAAAAATGAGCACCCTTTAAAGAATTTAACTCCGATGTCAGTAGCCCATGTAAATGTCTTTACACATCGTGCTGTTCTCTCTGTTTAGAGTGCCCTTCCTTCCCCTTTCCTAGCTGGCATTTACTCATTCCTCAGACTCTAGGAATTGTCTTCCATCTCCACAGACCATGTTGTGTGCCCTTGTCATTTTCCCCTTACTCTTTTTTAGAAAGCCCTTGGTGTCCTCTTTATATACATTTGTCACATTATATGGCAAATGCTTATTTCAGAATCTTTTCTAGTGTACAATGAGCTCCTAACAGGAGGAACTGTGTCTGTCTTATTCAGATTACATCACTGCAGTGTTGAGATGTTGGTTGAATGAACTAATGAATGAACAAAGGAACGGACAGATAAACCACCACCTCACATGTTGATAAGAGCACCTGAGAACACCCAAGTGACAGAATTTGGCAGGGGCGGGGGGGGTGGGGGTGGGGGTTGGTTGGTGATATTTTCTCTGATATAAAAGGGTAGACCCAAGGCCCAGAACTGTATGTGGTATCCTGTGGCTTGTACTTGCCAATAAGAGGAGCCCATTACAATTTTATTGGATTTCTGAGAAATAAACAACATACGTGTTTGGTAAAAATACAGTGACAATAAAAGCAAATAGCTTGATGAAAGGAGTCCTCAGTAAGCTGAATACCCTCTCCTCCCACTCTTGTTCACCCTTATGGTCAAATCGTGTTTACAAACGAACTCACTGTTGCCTCAAAACTTTCATCTTAAGTAGGATGAATGCAGCCCAAGAACAGATCTGAATTGTTTGAGAGTAAAAATGTTGATTAGGGAAGCTAAAAATGGCAGAGACTGGAAACATTGTGATGGAAGAATCATGCCATATCAAGGTGGGAGGAGATGTTATTTTTAAGGCGTTGTTGCGGGTGGTAGATCTGTGAAAGCAAAAGCCAGAGCCAGGATTTCAACTGGGAGTCCAGTAGTATTACAATTTGCTAAGAGAAGTCCAAAGTACTGACAACACTGACACAGAAGGCCAGCGATTCCCACATGCACAGGATTTACCGGCAGAAATGTAGCAAGCCTCTTGATACAAAGTATACACACAAGGACAAACCATCCCTTTTGGGCAGGGAGCAAGGTGTCATCCCTTTGCTTTCTTTTTTTTTTTAAAGTTTGTTTGTTTGTTTGTTTATTTTGAGAGAGATCAAGACAGAGCAAGTGAGGGAGGGGCAGAGAGAGAGAGAGAGAGAGAGAGAGAGAGAGGGAGAGAATCTCAAGCAGGCTCATGCTCTCAGTGCAGAGCCTGTCAGGGGGCTTGAACTCATGAAACTGTGAGATCATGACCTGAGCCAAAACCAAGAGTCAGACGCTTAACTGACTGAGCCACCCAGGCGCCCGATGGTGGCATCCCCTTTTCTGAAGGGAGGCAGGGACCACATGGAGGAAGATGCAGAGGCTTAACTAGGTCACACTGGAACTATAGAGCCATGCAGGTGCTGACCGTTAAGCAACCGTAAGAATTTGAACTGAGGGGCGGCTGGGTGGCTCAGTGGGTTAAGTGTCCAACTCTTGATTTCAGCTCAGGTCATGATCTCACTGTTTGTCAGTTCGAGTTATGCGTTCGGCTCTACGCTGAGCAGAACCTGGTTGGGAGTCTCTCTCTTCCACTCTCTCTGCCCCTACCCACCCCCGTCAACATAAATAAACTTAAAAAAAAAAATTTGAACTGAGAGCTGAGAAGATATATGGAGAAAAGAGCCACATTATTCATCACTAGGTTTCATTTTTTTTCAATTGTGAACACAAAAACACCGGACACTGTAGAAATCATAAGTGACAGCCAGCTTTAAAATATGACTCTTAAATATCTAGTCACCTTGTAAAATCTTTTCATGTCACAACCAGTCGTTGTAGAAATAGGAGAAACTTTCTGGGGCTATCTAGTCAGAATGTAGCGTGTCTGTTAGTCATCTTTAACCAGTCGGGGGCCTATTCAGTCTCTTAATGCTATTTTCTCACTGCTTCCATGGTTGCATGTTTCTTTTGCAGTGAAGAAACATCCGTGGCATTATGCCACCACTTAATTCTTATTCTTTAGCTAAATTAACCAGAATGCTAGTGAATGCAGTGCCCCGATTCACTTAATTTTCTGCACATTTATGAGATAGTGGCACATGACCCATAGTAAGCACTTAATTGACATTTTTAAATGATTGGGTACCTATCATATGTGAAAGTGTTATTTCTTGCTCAAAAAGTGCAAGCTCCTTCCAGACATGATAGGATTTGAGGATTTAGGCAATAAAGAGGAAAGCCTTCTGGATTTTGGATTTAGCTAGCATTTGGTTTGAATGTGGGAGCAACATTTACTGGATGTATTATCTTGGGCAGTAGTTAATCCCCTATGCTTCCGTTTCTTCGTCTATAAAGTGTGGATAATATTCTTTGGGAGGGGGTTGAATATACAACATGTATGAACCATGTAGGACAATGATTAGCACATAGCAAGTGCTTGATAATATTATTTCCATTTTTCTCTCTGTAGTTAACTCAGGACTGATCACAGAACCATTTGAGTTTTGGCCCTTTGGAAAGTCTTGAATAGAGTGAAATTAATATGCAAAACTGTTAACATTTGTCAATTACAGATGGTCGTAATAATGAGCATGATTATATCTATTTCTATTTCTGTGTATGTTTTACAATTCTGAAAATGAAAGCAAAAGTAAATAAGTAAAAAAATAAAGTGACAGATATCATTAAATAAAACATCTAAAATAAATTAATTTCTACCTTAGTAAATAAAGAATAGTGAATTATTTACTCAATAAATATTTGTTCATAGTTCAGTTGTTCAATAAATATTTGTTGAGTAAATACTATGAACAGGACTGATGTCTTACAGAGTTTACAGTCCAGGGGGAATACAGATTAAAACAAACATAAAGGCATCATACATGTGATCAGGAAAGTAAAGGGGAGATACAGGGTTGTAAGGGGTCACATAGGAGGCCTATTTTGCCTGAATTTGGGAGGTTAGGGAAAGCTAAGAGTAATTAATGATGTGTACGAGTACGTGACGTATAAAGCAAGATGTGGAGAGTGAACAGGGTGAACTACACCAAGAGTTGCGGGTGGGGAGGGAAGTCCTTTGCACACGAAGAGGGAAAAGCACGTGCAAGGGCATAGAGGCTAGAAGGGGTGGGGGGCGAAGAGTGCTTCAATACGGATGGAAGATAGGCTTCAAAGAAGAAGTGGTAGGGGGAGATGAGGCTTGAAAGGAGGTCAGGGGCAGATCGTGAAGGGCCATAGAAGTTTCATGCCTCCTGGGGAAAGTCTGCCCACCAAAATATCCAGACCTTTGTCTGCCACTGTGGGTGGCAGTCTCCATTTTTGTGCCGATGTTCTTGGTGCTTAGGAACTGATAATTCAGTGCTTGAAGTGTGATGGAATGCTGTGTTTTCTGGGGAGCCTGAAATCATGCCGCTGCTATTTTTAGTGGACAGAAACTTACTCTAAGTGCTTCAGGTGAATAAAATGAGTACAAGAAGTTCTGTTTCTTACATATTTTCAACTTAAGAACGTCCACAGATGGATTGAAGCTATCCTGAGCTGCAGTACATTTCTGCCTGCCATCAACAGATTACTAGCAGTGGGGTTGTTTAATGTCCTCCTGGCCTTAACAGAAAAACAGACTTGAAGATAGCCTTTGGGAACCTAACTTGTAAGTAGATGAGCTTTGTAATAAAAAGTTAACGCTGTCATATTTTTCTTGGACTGCTGGTGTCCTCTTGCATCAGATGGATTAATGTTTGTGTCCCTGATCTTGAGGTTAACTAGAGTTTTTGAAAGTAATAAAATTTTTTACAATCTGCAAGATTTTTCTTTTAACAAAACCAATGGCATTTGTCCATTATCCTATGGAACTAGCACAAATAGTGTTTGGTTTGGAGACTCTGGAATATAGTTGCACTGGGGCAGAAATGAAGAAGAGTCATTACATTCTAATGACAGTCATTCACAATATCTGATCGTGTTCAAACACAGGACCATTACACATGGTTCCATAATGGAAAATAAACGGGGCAGACAATTCAGTATACACAAACCATCTGGTGACCTTGCCAGTGACTCCTCAGAGAGGGAGTTGATAGGAAAACTGATGATCTGAGATTATGATTTGCCCAAAGTTAGAGAATAACATCATTAAACTTGAATTCCCAACTGTTGCTTCATGCACTTGGTTTTTCACAATTTTGTAAGATTCTCAAGCATCCTAAGCTTTGCCAACTCTGGTTGCATGATAAAGCTCCTGGCTGCTTTATTTTAATTTGGGAGTATACTTTTTATTGTCACTTGAATTTTTCATGATGACAGTGTTCCCTTCCTTCACTCCCTGCCTTGACCTGCCTCTTTCCCTCATTAATATTGAAAGAATTAACATTAAATTTAAAAGTGGGACGTTTGAAGGAGTAGATTATCTTTATAGTTTGTTATATGTGTCCAAGAAAAAAATCCTTAAGCTATAACTCTGGGTAGCATTTTTCTTTCCTCCAGTTCCATTTTTTTTTTTTCTTATTTAATGTGATCAGTAGTTCAAAGCAGAATCTATTCTTGGCTCCGTTTCCACCCCACTAGTTTTGACTTTTAGATGTATATGTGGAGTCTTGTTCTCAGAGGAAGATCTAAGGAGCCCCTGTTATAAGCATGGGGTTAACCACCATAAGGCACAGCTGGTGCAAATCAGCATGATGCAGCAATAGCTCTGGCAGAGCCTGTGTTTAGGATTAAATAGTAAAGGAGAAAAGGGGCCCTGTACTATAGGATAGAGAAGAAGGGAAAAGCTAAGGAGGGAGAAGGGGGGATATCGAAGATAAATAAAAGAGGGAAGACGTCAAGAGAATGGGGGTTTTCCTAGTGACCTCATAAACAAGTAGTAAGGAAGAGGAACCACATAGTATGTAAGATATATTAAATAAAATGGTGTTCATATATAATGCTTCATGGTTTGGAGAGATTTGGGGGCATCTTATTTTAGAGAGTATGTTCCAGGTCTTTCGGGGGTAAACAGAAGAACTGTGGATAGCTTGATAGCCCATGAAGAACTGGGTAAGATTCTTGAAAGATGTTGGAAAGAATAGAAATTCTAGAAAGGGAAGAGGGTGTGGACTCCATAGCTCAGATCTCTGTACACAGTCTCATTTGATGTATGGCTTTCATGGTTCAACCATGCCTTAGATTTTGAATAAAGATATACATGGTCAGCAAAAGTCTCTCTGGGTAGGGTGACATACTTTCTGAGATCGTTAAAAACAGGCTCAACCTCCAGAGAATTAGTTATTAGTTATAGCTCTCCCTGAGGCCTGGCTTCAGTGCTTCTTTGAGGGCAAATTCCAGCCCCCTGGCAGAACTGTATACCTGGCACTGTGGATCTAGGAGCCTCCAGTAGACTTCTTTTGCCAGTCTTTCAGGGGACACCTGTAGGTAATTGAAAGCAACAGAGAAGGCAAGACTCCCTACTCCCCTAGTGGACAGACTCATGTTCTAAGCGAGCAGTGTGGCTGCCCATTTTCTGGAATCAGGGATTAAGAGTGGTGATTCTTATTTGTGGCATTGCAAACTTTGCTTATCTTGAGATCAGAGAGCTTAAGGTTGCAGATGTACTCAGATTTCAAAGTATGTAAGATGGCCCCCAAGGCTAATTCTAGGTCAAGGGGAGTATGTCAGAAGTCCCCAAGGCTAATTCTAGGTCTTTATATGTGCTTCAGATATGAGTGCATATGGTATTTCAGATACTGTTTATGTGTGCACATTACATTGGAGAAACTTCAAAAACAAGGAGATAGGTAAAAGCCTGAGGAAAGAGTTTGTAAATTTGTTTCTTTTTATGAGTACTGGAAAGGTATCATTGTTGGGTTCTGTGACCCAACTGGGGTGGGGGGGAAGGTATTTAATGCATAGTGTGTGGGTGAAAGGGAAGAACTGGGGCAATTCCAGGGACTATCAATTAATAGAAGAAAAAAATCAGTATCTAATTAGTGTGAAAAATACTCAGATCAAATACTCAGATCAAAAAATACTCAGAACTAAAATGTTCATTCAGTTTAGTTTTTATGTAAAATACTTAGTGAGATATAAAGGGTATAGAATTTGGTTCTGATTTCCTCCCCGGGGGAATACCTGTAAACAAGTAGGACAGCCTTTACATGCTAAAGGAAATAATTTTATTTAAGAATTATCTTAGTGGGAAAATGGGTTTGTTGTCAGTAGGACAGCTTTCTGAAGAAGAAATGGGATCTCTCTGAATATGCAGCTATTTGCTGTCTGATGACCAGTCTAGCAGTTGTGTGGGATCATTGAAGTCTGCTTGGTGTTAATGTTCTTGATCTCTTTGGAACAGACACTAGGGGATGTTAATTTTAACATTGTTGACATGTTCTGTGTCATTTTTCCAGGAGCATGATAAATTTGAACTAACACATCTATTTTACTTTGGATCAGTACCCCTCGCCATCAAGGGCATCCATTTTTGAAACAGATGTTTGGGTTGAGGGATGCAGGATGTGGCCATGAAACAGATAGAAACTAATTGGCCCTCAGGGTAAATAAGCTCATGACCTCAGCCTCCTTAGCCCTGTGCTGTAACTAGCTGAAGTAACCTGCCCTGGGGCGGGGGGCGGGGGGGGGGGGAGTTCATTTCCCTGAAGAAGCTCCAGTATTTGGAAATTATCCAACAATGCTTGTAAAGTTGCTGACCCACCCTTTTCTGCCCTAATATTGAATGACTGGATGGTTGAGAGAGAAGAGGGGAAAATTTCATGCTTACCCTGGGACTGGTGATCCTGGGATCAGCCTCAGGTAGAAAATAATGTTAAAGTCATGCTCTTTTATCAGATTCGTATCTAAGCCAGTGTCAGTGGATATTTTACTCAGGTAAATGTTGACAAACTTGCTCCATAATGAAAGCCCCGGAGGTGGATTTGGGCCAATGGAAAACCTCCAGGTACGTCACAAACAAACGTTGTGTGACAGGTGAGACTTACCATACGATAGACTCTTTTGAGTCTCAGTCTTGCCTTATCTCTTCACACTGCTGGGATAAGCAATTGCATATGCCACGCCAACCAGGAACATGAAGTGGATTGATGAATACAAGTTCAAGACTGTATGCAGAAGCATAAGGTTTTCTTTTTCTCCCCAGGCCTGGGAAAACATAGGAGTCATGTTGTTCAGTGGCAACAGCAGCTCTTGAAGATCTGTTCTCTAAGGCTGGTTTATATTTTTCATCCTTCGAGGTCTCTTGCTAAGTAGCTTTGTCAATATTCCTTCCTAATACCTCTCTTTAGGCTTCTGACTGGCCAGCGGGGTGGGGGATGGCCAGGAGCGTGCCTTTTGAATCTTTCTGGGGACCTGAGATGACACTTTCGTCCCTCACATTCTCAGGCAAGGGCTAGTTCCTCTTATCAAAGTCCCTTTTCTAAAGTACAATAAGTAGAAAAGAATGAAATTCAATTAAAAATCCGTATGAGGAAATTATGACTCTTCTTCTTTCCACTTCCCCCTCCGCTCCAAAGCACAGTTAAACACTTTCTGCAGGGGCTAACTTCCTCCTCTGTGTGGACAAGAATGCTTCCTCTTCAGCTCAGCTGGCCAGGGGTATTATTGATCACTCTACCAAAATCTCTTTTTCTTCCCTCGTTGGCCACACGCTCAATTGCTGTTGAAGACACTAACTTAGAAACCCTGTAGAATAATAATAGAGTATTTGTTATATTTTTAATAGTGGGGAATACAAATAAGAAACCTAAACTGGTCCCTGATCTCTCTCCCAAATGTACCCTACCCTGTTAAGCCACCTTTCCACCCCTTCTCAAGTCCTTTATCCGGAGTTAACCACTGCTAACCATTTCTTGAGATTCTTTCACAAGAATGAGTGTAATGAGTGACTGAGTATAATTATGTGCCCATCTCCACATATGTGTGCATTTTTTAACACATAAGGGATCACACTGTGTCCACACACTGTTCTATAGCTGGCCTTTGCTCCTTATGATGGATCTTAGAAATCTTTCCATATTGGCACACACAGATCCATCTCATTCTTTTAACCAGCCCATAGTAAGCCATTATATGGATGTGTCCTTGTACTGATGGACATTTTGATGTATTTTTAAAACCATGACAAATAATACGTCAGGGACCATCCTTGTACACATGTTTTGTTGAAATAGTCCATGGACATACACGGGATAAATTCCTAGCAGTGACATTACTCGTTCAAAGGGAATGTATGTTTTTAATATTGGTAAGTACTACCAAATTGTGCTTTAAAAAGGTTATGCCCACTTAAACGCTCAAGATTATAAATACCTATTTTGGCTAGGAAGAAAAATAATGTTTTTGCAGACTTGTGTGGCTGGTTTCTGTTTCTGTTCTTAAAGAGCTCTCTGGGTTTTAGCTGCTGGACATCTGATACATAAAGAAATGATGCTCACGTCATCTACTAGCGGATCCATCCAGCTCCAAAGCCAATCAATTGAGTAGTTCTTGTCCTACACTTTAAAAGTGTGCTGGGTTAGAAGAGGATGTGGGTTCTAATTATGAGGACTGTTCACCGGTGGCACTACGTCTCCATATACGTGCCACAAGGACACCCGGGCTTCCGTTCCTGCAAAGCATCTGGAAGATAAGGCTTGGCCATTTCATGCCAGCTCAGGCACATGGTATTTTAAGAGATAATCACCAACTCTGTTCCCCATCAGATCTGTGAGGCAAGAGAGAGTCTGCTTTGATGCCTCTAATGGAAACTCAGCACCTATAGCTTCATCAGGGAAATGGAACTCATCATCCAGATGCGGAAGCAGAGGGGAATGATTAACCACTTAAAAGCACTTTGAAGCACGTTTCAGCATTGTTAAATGCTTCTTCATAAAATCCCTTATTTTGACGTCTGGCTAGCATCATAGGACTCCTGATCATGGCCTAGGATTTGACACTATATATTTTTACAGTTGAACAGGAAAATTAGACATGAAAGTCACTCAGATGTCCAATATTAGAGAATACTGCAGGTAGTACAGACATTTGGTGGGTGGATTATAATTATTTTATTTTATAGTGTGCTGTCGTTACCGTACAGGGATTGGGTGAGATTGTTGTCATATTTTCCAAAGTGAGTGGAGCTCCTAAGAAGAAAGCTGGGAAGTGAGTACAAATAATGATGAACAATCTGCTAAACTCATTCCCACCACACTGTGGCACAGACCTTGGCAAAATGAGGATGCAGTCAGGTCTCCGTGTCTAGATGCACCTGCCATACGGTGTACAAGAGGCTGAGTTTTCTGCAGGGTGCTAGATGTCACTTTGCCCACCTTAATCATAAACAGAAACAGTTGTGAGTCCATGCCTTCCCCACTACCATTGAATTTTTAAAAGATAGCCAGTGGAGGGAGTAGCTGTATTCCCTGGGTCCTTGAGTTTCCTTGTGTCAGTGGGGAAAGCTGCCGTGCCCCCTTAATCGCACTTGCGGACCTGGTAAGTGCCCGAAGGAAGGACGGAAGGGATCTGAGCCGGGTGAATGAATTTATCCCAGCTCTGTTTTGGGGACCCATGGAACGTTGGGGTGAGGGAGGGGGAGACCAAGAAAGAAAGAGGGAGGGAGGGTGGGAGGAGATTAAAAGTAATAACTCCAAGAAGAGAGGCAAAAGGGAAGAAAATAAGGAACATATATATAGAATAATATTATTAGCTAAGGGATTCTCAGTGAATTTCCTTAAAGTCTACAGGGACAAGGAGCCCTTATCCCCTATGTTTCAGGAATGATTTGATTAAGGATGCTAAGCAGGCACTTGAAAGTGTGAGCTTCTTCAGTTATAATCCTTGATGGACCATTACTCATTTTGCAAAATTAAGCCAAATCTCTCTTTCCCGCTTTCCCTCTCTCCTAGCTATTTTGCTTTGCTAAGTAATCAGACATGGATCTTATTCCCAAGATGTTTATTTATAGTCTTAGAAAGATAAGACATTTAAAACAAGTAGGAATGCAATAAAATCCATAATTGAAGCCCAGATAATGAGCCACAGGAGTTCAGACGGGGGAAATGTAATTTCCAGTCAGGGTGGGGAGGAGATTATGATTGTCACATTTTTGGACTTAGTATTTATGAAGAATTCCTCAGTCAATGGGGATGGAATGGGAGAAGGCCCTTTCCAGGCTGAGCGGTTGGCAGGACTCTATCAGGGAGGTATTTAGCATGAGGCATGAATAACAAACAATGATTAAATTATTTTGACTGGAGTAAAGGGTACAGAAGGGTAGGGAGAAAGATGCTTCAGTGGTAGGTGGGGCGTTAATCTGCAAGGCCTTGAAAGTCAATTGTCCAGCTCACGACATGGCTAGAAAGAGCCTGGTTCACTGCCAGAGATGGTGAACTGGCAGAGGCTAGACCTGCCCACAGGGCCAGGGCAGGAGGAGAAGGAGTCTGGGCTGACAGACAAGGCATTGGAAGGGATCGGCGTGGGAATACGACAACAGATGACAGGCAGTCAGGAGAGCTGGTATTGCGAGGTAGGTGACAAATCTCCAGGTTGGGAGGTACTCGTACTGGGACATATACAACAGGTGGCACTGAGAAATGTGATCAGGAGTGAGGGAATAAGCAAGTGTGTCAGCAGTTAGGAGGCTCCAGCTGCCACACTCAGGTTTACAGGCAGACTTCCAAGCTCTGGAAAGAGGAAAGAATGGAATGGAAAGCAAGAAGCGGGGCCCCCACCCCAAAGGGACCGGGCAGATTTCCAAGCCGGGAGTCAGACCTGCAACATGGGGCCTTCCCAGCAGTGGGAGTGGCTAGTTGCTCCATTCCAGAGCGCTGAGCAGAACTCTTCTCGTTCCTTCTGCAGAAGGTCACGACTGCCCTTGGATGTCGGGTCTGCAGGTGGGAGCGAAGAGGTCCAGCTGTGCAGAGGGGAGGACGGAGATGCTGGAGAGAGGGCAGGGTCCATTGCTGGCTAAGGAGTTGGGGCTTTATTTGGCAGGCAAAAGGTAAAAAAATGGGAAAAATTAAAACAAGGGAGTATCTTCATGAGAGCTGTATTTGAGGAAGATTAGTTTGATGCTAGTGTGTAAAATGGACTAAAGTTAAGTGAGTCCTTACCTGGAACAGATTTCTTCTCTTCCTCTTCCCAAATACACTTCTGTCCACACCCCTAACACTGTAGGTTAAATAAACTATAATGTGAAAATTATCATAATTAAGTTAATTAATAAAATACTAATTTCACCTGTTTCTTTTTACGTTTTTAATGTGGCCTCTAGAAAAGTTAAAATTATGTAAGTGGCTCACATTGTATTTCTATGGGGGTGATGTCCCTCGAATCCTTTCTCCCTATCACAGTCAGATCTTTTTAAAATACAAATCTCTTGGGGCGCCTGTGTGGCTCAGTTGGTTAAGGGTCCAACTTGGGCTCAGGTCATGATCTCACGGTTGGTGAGTTTGAGCCCCGCATCGGGTTCTGTACTGACAGCTCGGAGCCTGGAGCCTGCTTTAGATTCCATGTCTCTCATTCTCTGCCCCTCTCCCGTTCACGCTCTGTCTCTGTCAAAAATAAACAAAAACATTAAAAAATAAATAAAAACAAAATACGAGTCTCTCATGTAACGCTGCTGTGTGGAACCCTTCGATGGTCTCCACTGCCCCAGGATCAAGTCCAGACTCTTCAACATGGCTCCCAAGCTCTCCTAATCTGACGTCGACCTTGCCTCTTAACTACCCTTCTCCACTGTACTCATCCTTCCAGCAGATCAAACCATACTCAGTTTCGTCTGTGAAATTGCTTTGTTATTCTCAACATTCATGCCATTCTTCTTCCTGAACTGAGCATTTTTCTCCTTTCTCATCAGCTGACTTTTGCTTCCTTTCCATTAAAGTCTCAGTTTTAGACATCCCTGACTCCGTGACTCTAGAACAGGCGCCTCTACTTGATGCCAGGGGCCCTGCCATGTGCCTGCTCCATTATAGCCTTCTCACATTCTTGGTAAGGTCTTATTTACCTATCTCTCTCCTCCCTAGACTGTAAGTTCTTTGAAAGCAGAGACTCTGTGTTGATCCCCACGGCATGTCCAACACTTAGCTCAGTACCTGGGGCATAGCGGCTGCCTGCATGTTTGTGTGAATGAACAAATGGGGCCATCATGCCAGGCAGTACAATCCTGAATCAGGATAGTGGCACTGGGAATGAAAAAGATGAGACACTCAGGAAAGAGCCGGGAAGGACAGAATTCTTAGTACCGGCAACAGTGTGAATGTACCTACCTCTGATTACTAATGGGTATGAAGAACTATTGTACTTTATAAGGTGCCAAAAGTCCTAAATAATAGAAGCAACAGCAAAGAGGCAAACAAATGTTCTAACAAAAAGGCATATTTTTATGTTATTTTGTTATTTTCTGTTATTTAAAAAAATTTTAATTCCAGTGTAGTTAACATATAGTGTGAGTTTCAGGTGTGCAGCATAGTGATTCATCAGTTCTATAGGTTATTCAGTGCTCATCACAGTAAGTGTAACATGTACTCTTTTGAAAATAGCATGATGTTTGGAGTCAAAAGACCTGGGCCAAAGACATGACTCTTGCATTTCCATTGTCTCCGTAGTCTTGACATTTCAGTTTCTTAGGTTATAAAATGGCGATAGTACTTCTACTTCCGGGGTTGTTGTGAAGATAAGGAAACTGATTCGTGTAAAATCACTCTGCAAATTGTAGAGACGGAAAGCGCTAGCCAGTTATCAACACCAAAACACTGATGCCTTCAAATTGGTGATATTCATGCCATGGTGACTAAACCGTACATAATCTCGACCTACCCCAAGGCATGTAAACCTCAAATAAACGACCCTAGCACGGAGAGGCTTGGATAGTCTACGCTAGATGAAGTTAACCTATTTCTGTCAGTACGACTTAGGGAATGCTGTGGGGAGACAGTGAGCAAGGGGTGCAGTGGGCACACGTGCCCAGGTGGTGTGGCTGGGCTGGGCTGGGTGGCCTCCTTCTCTCTGCCTGCTCTGTGATGACCTCACATTTGACTTCTAAGCTTAGGGTCAAACCTTTCCCCCTGCTCGGATTGTTCTCTTCGCTTCTGCCCTGCTTCCCTAAACCCCTTCCCCGCCATCTGGGAATTTCATTCATACTTAAAGTTTTCAGGAGGCTCACAGTCTTTAGTATCTAAAGTTGCTCTTTCTTCCCTTAAAAGAGAGCCCACTGTCTGGTCTTCTCTCCCATTCCCTGATCGGATATAGCGCTAACACTGAGTATTTCCAAGGTGGGGCTTGAAAGATGCCCTTCCATCCAGCCTGTATTCTTGCCCCCAGATATGTGCCAGACTTTTACCTGGGGTGTGCTAGGATGGCCGTTCTAAGTGGGACAAACTGTAACGCTAGCATTCTGACTTGGAATTTAGTCTGGATGGTTCCACAGAAGTCCGTAATCAGACCCTCCCCTCTCGCCTGCTTACTTTGTTGGTTTGCTTGTTTGCCTCCCTTACTTTAGATCCAGGGCCAGTATGTGCAATTCAGTGCTTTACACATAGGCTGTGCTCTATTAAAGTCATTAAAATAGTTATTTATTTACCTGACCCTTCACGGAGGATCATTTGAGGGATTATGGGATTACATAAAATAAAACAAAAGCATGCCTCGTGTTTCCAAGGGACATGCATCCAGTTGGTACATTATGCTAGTAAGATGAATTAGTGCTCACAAAGTGAAGACACAGCAGGCACTTCTTCTTCATAAGGAAAAGCGAACAACCTATTTGGCATGTTTTGTGACCTGGTGTTTGATCTGTGATTCCTCCAAGTCTAGGGCCTTCTCCAATTCTGTTCCTTCTGCCTGGATTGGTCTCTCCTCTGCCTGCACCCCATTCTTCTACTACGTCTAATTCTATCTCGGCTTTCATGTCTCACCTTAGAGATCATTTTCTCTGGGGACAATTCCCTGAGCCCTATAGGCACAGGCCTAAGAAGGTACAGAAGGCCTTACAATGAGTTCTATGTCCTGGAAAGAGATTAAATTCACTGTGGGTGTAGGTTCCAAGGATTCCAGGACAAAATTGGACCTCCCAGAATTTCATCATGACAGTGAACCATGTGGACCAGGGCCTCATCCTCGACGGTGAAACAGTAAGATAGAAAAAGCCTGGCTCTGACTATGATCTCACAGAGCAAAGTTGCCACACCAGGCCTGGACTGCCTATCTCTGGACTGTTTTACAAGAGAGAAATAGAAGTCCTTCTTGTTTAAAATGTTATAAATTTGGCAGCTCTTTCTGCCCATGGGCTCTGTCCCCATGCTTTAATAAAACCATCTTTTTTTTTCTTTTTTTTTTGCAATCAATCAATCAATCAATCAATCAAGTGTTATAAACTCTGTTACAAGCATCCAAGCCTATGTCCCAATTGCTAACCTGCTAAATATATTGTACCTTCTTAGGGCAGCTTGAGTCTGGTATAGATTTAAGAACTAATCAGATTGAGGGATTTGTCACTGCTCACCCAACCCGCACTTTACCTGCAAGCCTTTTCAGGTGGGGAAGGCCGCAAACTTAGCGCAAGTTGGGCTCGTATGCCAAGAACACCTGCTGGTCTTCATGCTAAGATCATACAGGCTTCAGCCAAGGGTGGTGTGGTTTCCTGAGACACAGGGTGCGCTAATTTCATAGGAGGGAGTCCTGGCCAGTCACAGGAGAGAAATTCCTTTGTATAATGTAAAATATGTGACCTATTTGGTTACAGGAACAAAGTATCTTACTTGTTTTGTCATAAGGTTGCTACGTAACTGACAATTGTGCCGTCATTTCTTTACAGTGCCCTTCTGTTATTTCGGAGAGAAGTCATCTTTTGTGATTAAAGTTCAAGATGAAGGCCAACCTACCAGTTCTTCCTCCTACAACACACATACACCACCGAATATTCCACCTTGCCCTACATCCACCCCAAACTCCTCATTCTGCAACACACACAGGCATGTACACATGCATGCACATTATCTTTGAGGGAAAACCAGGGTAGGAGTGAGGGCTATGGACAGCTTTCTAGAGCAGCAGCTATTCGCCTATCTAGAAAATCCTGAATAAACCAAGGTAATAACTCCACCCCCTCTCCTGCCCCAAATGAAACACATTTTCGTCCTGTAGACCTCACTTCATGTCTTACACAAAGCAGAATCGGTATGGGTTAGCCTGAATTGACTCTTCCAGCTTAACATGAAAGTAATAAGAACCAAAGATGTGCCTAAATTTGTTCCTGGCAAAGGCAATCTGTGAGATATTTTCTGATTTTTAAAAAGACATTATCTAATTGATATACAATCCACAATCAACTCTCTAAAGCAGTAAAATTCACTTTTCTTTGTGTTTTTGTGTGTTTCTGTGTGAGTAGTTCCTCTATTTGCAGCATATTGGTTAATTGTTGTTAAAAGTCATATTTCTGTTATATATGGTTTTCTTTTCTTTCCACCTTCTCAAAAGTTCTCCTTTAAGGCAGAAACTTTCCATTCTTGGTTTCGTCCAAAAGACAAATATTTCTGGGAAAACACTGCATTTAAGCTATTCAGCAATCCTGGTGTTATGTAACTGACCACAGTAAGACTTTCAATTAACTTTGGTTACATTTTATTGAAGAGTGTCACAGAATAGAATAACCGGTGATAAGTTTTTTTAAAAAAAATTGTATGTTTTTACACAGGGAAAACCCTCTTCAAAATATGTATAGCTTCTTGCGCTAATGACAGAAGATAAACTGCTTATCATTTGAAGTATTCTACAGTCCACTGACTGTATTCCAAGTCTGACTTTCATGTATTTGAGAAGTTTTAGTCACAATGAGCTTCCCTTCAGCGTTAGTTTCCATAACTCAAGCTCTACTTGTTTTTTCTTTCCCTCTTGCTCTTCTCTCTGGTTCTTTTTGTTTGGTGTTCAGTTGTGGGTGCATCTTGACACTGTTTAGATTCTGCTTCTCCACTGAGGAGGAATCATGTGAAGTCATGCTTTCAGACAACTTCCTGTATACATTACTAACTTGCAACTACTTTCTTCATTTCTAGTCTTTATCTTTCCTTCCTATCACTCTTCAATATCTTTTTTTTCTTTCCCCCCAGATCTGAACTGGTAATATTTTTTTTCCCCAAAGCAGAAAGTCCTTCCCATTTTCTCTTTATTTTAATGTCCCCTCGACAATCCCAGTGTGCCATTCTTAAAGCCTTGCAGGTCTGTTCTTTCCCCTCTCATTTCATTGCAACACGCTGCCTATCATTAAGCTGCAACATTCGTTTTTCCAAAACGTCAACCCTGATTCATTTCTATAGTTCAAAGCCCTGGCCTCAGCCTCAGTGTTAGTTAGCTGTTTGGCATGTACTTTACCTTATTGCTTCCTATCACATCGCTCTACCTCCGAGCTGTCTCCCCACCGATCCCCGACTCACCTGTGGACAAGTATTACAATCGCCTTGTTCACCCTCTGTTGTATCATTTTGATATTCTCTTACAAAAAATGCAAGAATCTCTGCCACCTGGGTACCTTATCCAAACCTCATGTCCCTTGACTGTCTGAGTCTCTTCAACAACCAAATACCATCCTTTGACCTGCCATCTCTCCTACTGAAAGTCCTCCACTTCTTCCTCCTAGTTCATGTTTCTCTTTGTCTTCAAAGTGGTGGTTAACACAATCTCAATAAAAACTATAATTATCTGTGAGTCCTTTATGAATGAGTGCCTCCTGATCGAGGTTGTTGGTGTCCTCTCAGTGACACATCGCTCAGTGGACCCTGTTCTCTTAATCTGTACTTGCTGATCTGTGGCTCTATGGGTAATTTTTCATTTTATCCTTTTATGTCTTTTCTCTGCTTTCAGAGTATAAGCAACCTTAAGGTAGAGACAATATCTGAGATTTATTTATATCACTCAGCAGCAATTACAAAGCACTTACTGAATGTACAGCGTGGCTTTATGTGTCTGTATCTAGCAATCGGTCATAGTTATTTACATCTATTTACCTATCATGTGCTAGGTGCTGTGGGAGGTACTAGAAAACAATGATGAGAAAGAATTTAATTACCTCTGCCTTCATGGAGTTTGGGGGAAACAGATATTTATCAAAAGATCATACAATGAAATGTAAAATTACGGCTGTGGTGACAAAGAGAGGAACATGGTGCCATGAGAGCACATAATAGGGGGAATTTAACCCAGTTGGGAGAGCTTTGAGAAGAGGGAGGGATGTCCCCCCAAAAGGAGAATCACATGTGTAAAGCCTCTGTCATGGACCAGGACCAGATATAGTCAAGATATTGAAAGATGGCTGGGTTGCTGGAGCCCAGAGCATGTATGTAAAGTACATGGGAGGAGTCAGGAGAGGTAGGCAGGGGCCAGCCTAGGCAAGACCCTGTGGAATATGAAAAGGATTTCGGTTTTTATCCTTAACAATGGGGAGCTGTCAGAGGGATTTAAGAATAGGAGGGGATGTTACGGCGATTTGAAAATATCACTATGTGGAGGTAGAAGGAGGTGGGCAAGAATACCAGGCACAGTATCTTTCTGTGCTGTGTAGCAGCTCAGTAAATGGTACTCAATGACTGAACAGTTTGTGGGGGCTTTGAGTTCTTTCTAGGTTCACTGCATCATGAAGTTTTAGCTTCAAACTGCAAAATCTTGAGTTACTTGATGTATGGGTCTGAGTTGTAATATAATCAGTCTCCTTTAGCTTTTGCAAATTGTTGACCTGATGAATAACAACGGACAATGTTAGCTCAGAATTTACCTCCATGCTGGATACTGTGCTAAAGTCTTGATGTGTATTATCTCATTTACTTCTCAGTATGGGCCAGTGAGGAAGGTGTTTTGTATCCCTATTTTGTATGGATTTAGAGATGTTAAAGACCTTGCTTCAGAGAGGAGTGATGGATCTAGGACTCAAATCTAGGTGTTTCTGACTGCAGCCCTCACTCTTAGCCACTATGTTACAGCAGTTCTAGTTCATTCGAGCTTTCAGTACTATTCCATTACCTTTATTACAGAAAAAGGATGTTCCTTTAGCTCTGAAACAAGGTACGTTAGGCTAATTGCCCAGAAGCTCCTTCCAGAATCTTGGTCAAAGCCCTACATGGCATCAGGTCCCCCATTCTCCACTTTGCAGGATGTTTGATTATATATCACACAGACCTGGTGTTATGTCTGAGCTGACTGTTGCATGTTTTGATCTTTTCAACCACGTGAATAAACCTCTGTTGTCCTTTTTTCTTTTACAGAAATCTATAATTAGATGAGGTAATCATGCTCATTAGCCCAAGTTACAAATAGTATTCCAATAACCAACTTCTTCCTCAGGCAAGCATCGTCAACATCAATTAAGAGTAACTGCCAGCAATTGGTAAACTATTAATTGAAAAATGTTTGCTGTAATGGTCAGGGGAGTCCTTTGCCTTTGGCCTGCCATCTGTCTGGTGCTATTTGTTTGTGTTTCTTCTGTCTCCACTTTTCTGCCTCCTATGACAGCCTCTTCTTTAGTTGTAATGAGTCTGTCTAAAACTGGCTTGTAATTCACTTGCCTAAATAAGAAAACCTAATAACAGAGCATTGAGAATGTTAACTTATGGTATCCCTATGATAATTAGTAAGATTACTTGGGGACCTCAGAAAATGGAAGCAAATCATCTTTGACCAAGCATGACCGGTTCTTACCCTTTGCAAGGCAAGGTTGAAAGCTCAAGCAAAGAGTAGGTGAATGGGGCAACACCGGTTAGCAGAGCTAGGAACAACCATAGCAGGATACCCTGCTGATTGTGGGGAGATGACTATGGAAAGGTCTTTGATGAACAACACAGCCTGCGAGACTGGAGAAGAGGAAGAAGCATTTCATAGGGTTGTTGAAAGGATTAAGGTGTCTGCAGTTTGACAATACATAGATGTTGTTGGAGGAAAGGAGTCAAGAGTTGGCAGATTCGTGTGCTTATGTCCCCTACCAAAAAGTTTTAGGGAACTACATATTGCGGAAGATATGGTTTGTAAATAAAATATTGCACAATGGCTATTATCGATTTTGCTCAAAAGTGGGAAAGGTTCTCAAACTCATCTGTTTAGGTAAGGGCTGTGGGCAAGTGGAGGTGATAAGCACCCAGCACTCCTAAGGAGTGGAAGGAGAATCCTGACCTCTCACTTTTTAGTTTTCTTCCATATTTGTTGTTGTTGTTATTGCTTTCTTGGGACCGTTTTTCCTGTAAACTTTAAAAAAAATTTTTGTTAATGTTTTATTACTTTTTTTAATTTTTGACAGAGAGAGAGAGACAGAGCATGAGCAGGGGAGGGGCAGAGAGAGAGGGAGACACAGAATCAGAAGCAGGCTCCAGGCTCTGAGCTGGCAGCACAGAGCCTGACGTGGGGCTCGAAATCACAAACTGCGAGATCATGACCTGAGCTGAAGTCGGATGCTCAACCGACTGAGCCACCCGGGCACCCCTAAACTTTTGACTGGTCATAGGACATTATAGTCTGGCATTGACTTTGAGGACAAAACCAAGACCTTCCCATTTCTTACCATCTTATGCTGATATTGCCAGTTTCAAGACAAGTGTGTCAGTACTTATTTCCACGTACAATGTCCATTATACTTGCACTGCCTTTATTTTTCTGTCATGCATTACAACTTACTATCCAAGAAAACAAGGAAACAAGCAAACTTGTAAAGAACATGCCAGGAACATGTGGGGGGTAGGGAGGGAAGGAGATACATTTTTATTCAAGGCCTCTTAAATCCCAAGAACTCGATTAGGTGTTTTATACAGCATAGTTTGTTATGTTAGGTGTTTTACATAGTATAGTTTATTTAACACTCATGATGAGCTTGAAGGGGACAGATGAGGACACTCATGCTGTGAGAAGTGAGGGTCAGACACTTGGTTGGAAGCCTCTAGAACTCAGATTCAAACTCTGACTCTCAGATGCCCCCTCATTTAGCCAGGTACATAAGTGTTACTCCATGGCATGCTGCCTATGTAAGTATACATAGCTTTTGTATTTTTCACTTTTTCTTGCAGCCAGAGAGGTAGAATAAAATCTAGGAAAGTGTGGTGTCAGAGAGGCCAGTGAATAGATACATGAATGAAGAGAATATGTAAACTACGTATTTCCACTTGTAGATACATTCTCTTAAAGAATCTGCTGCTTATATTTGCTCTTTTTAGTGTTTATTTATTTTTGAGAGAGAGAGAGAGAGAGAGAGAGAGAGAGAGAGAGAGAGAGAGAGAGTGAGTGCATCTGAAGCAGGCTCCAGGTTCTGAGCTGTCAGTACAGAGCCTGATGGGGGGCTCAAACCCATGAACTATGAGATCATGACCTGAGCTGAAGTTGGACGCTTAACTGACTGAGCCACCCAGGTGCCCCTGCTTATATTTGCTCTTAACCGGCTCTCTATTGGCTCTGGTGAAACTGTAAAGTAAGCAAGTTTCGTCCTCCAATTTGGGGTTCTTCTATATATCTTCCTTCTCTCCTGTGACATCCTAGAATCCTTGTATTGCTACGGACTTATCAGTGACCACCAAATATGGCAACAGAAATAGGCAACCAAATAGGCAACTATTCCTAGCAGTATCCTATGCTTTAAGAATAGATCACACACCAAATTTTTAAGTGTACATAATGTTAACTGTAAGCACAATGTTATACAGTAGATCTCCAGAACTTTTTCATCTTAAATATCTGAAACTTTATACACATTGAACAGCAACTCCCTATTTCTCCCTTCCCCCAGTCGCTGACAAGAACCACCGTTACTTTCTGCTTCTAGGAGTCTATTTTCGATAGCTCACGTAAGTGAAATCATGCAGTACTTGTCCTTCTGTGACTGGCTTATTTCACTTAGCATTATGTTCTCAAGGTCCATCCATGTTGTAGGCAAATGACAGGATTTCCTCCTTTTTTACAGATGAGTAATATTCTGTTGTAGGTATGTACATATCACATTTTCTTCATTCATCCATCCATTGATGGACGGTTAGGTTGTTTCCACGTCTCGGCTATTATGAATAGTGTGTAATGAACGTGGAAATGCAAATGTCTCTTTGAGATCCTGGTTTCAGTTATTTAGGATGAACACCCAGGGGTGGGATTGCTGGGTCATGAGGTAGTTCTATTTTTAGTTTATCGAGTCAACTCTGAAATGTTTTCCATAATGGCTGTACCAATTTATATTCCTACAAACAGTATACAAAGTTTCCCTTTTCTCCACATCCCAGCCAACGTTTTTTTTCTTTGTTTGTTTGAATAATGGCCATCCTAATAGGTGTGAGGTGATATCTTATTGTGGTTTTGACTTGCGTCTCCCTGATGATTAGTCATGTTGAGCATCTTTTCATATGTCTGTTGGCCATTTGTATCTGTTCTTTGGAGAAATGTTTATTCAAGTCCTTTGGCCATTTTTAAATTGGATTATTTTATTTGTTTGTTTTGTTGATTTGTATAAGTTTCTTATTTCTGGTGGATTTTAACTCCTTATCAGCTATGTTGTTGGCAAATATTTTCTTCTATATGATATGTTGCCTTTTCATTCTGTTGATTGTTTCCTTTGCTGTGTAGAAGCTTTTTAGTTTGATCTAGTCTTGCTCATTTATTTTCGTTTTTGTTGCCTGTGCTTTTGGTGTCATATCCATGAAACCATTGCCATGACCAATGTCATGAAGCTTTTTCTCTATGCATTCTAGGAGTTTAGTGGATATCCAGTTTACCCAGAACCATTGTTGAAGAGACTGTCCTTTCCCCATTGTTTGTTCTTGGCACCCTTTTCAAAGATCACTTGACTGTATATGTGTGGTTTATTTCTGGGCTCTCTGTTAGATTCCATTGGTCCATTATTTGTCTATCGTATACCAGTTCCACACTGTTTTGATTACTATAGCTTATTAATATGTTTTGAAACTGGAAAATGTGACACCTCCAACTTTGTTCTTTGTTTTCAAGATTGCTTTGGCTTTTTAGTGTCCTTTCTGGTTCCATATGAATTTTAGGATTTTTTTTTTATTTCTGTAAAAAATGCTATTGCGTTTTTGTTAGGGATTGCATTGAATTTGTAGATTGCTTGGGGTAGTATGGATATTTTAACAATAATTAAGTTTTCAAATCTATGAACACAAGATGTATTTTCGTTTATTTGTGTCCACAAGTGAATTTTTAGAATAAATGAATTCAATAAGGTTATAGGATGCCAGATCAGAGTATAAAAATCAATTGCATTTCTATATAAGAACAACCAACAGTCCAAAAATGAAATTAAGAAAATAATCCCATTCACAATAGCATCAAAAAGAATAAAAACTTAGGAATAAACTAAGCCAAAGAGATGAAAGACTCATACACTGAAAATTACAGAACATTGCTGATCTCCTTTTAACAAAACTTGACCTGTCCTCTAGGACCCTGCCAGATCATGGGCAAGCTAATCTGGTAAATAAATTCAAACTTAATTATAAATGGCTTACTGGTTTATCCTTCCCACATATTTGCCAGGAGTATTTTAACCCAAAGGTATGTGTAATAAGGTAATACTGTCTGAGCTGCCTACAGGTGAAATATTTTTAAATGAATATTTTACAAATTGTAAAATGCAACACTTAATGCACTATCTAGTATAACCAGACCTGTGTGTGTGTGTGTGTGTGTGTGTGTGTGTGTGTGTGTGGTTAAGCATTTGAACAACATCACATACATTATCAGATATAAATAAAAACAGTTATTCTTGGAAAACCTCTCTGAAATTATAATGCAATTTAGTAAGAAGACATGATTTCAGGGTTCCCCACACTGCATACATATATAACTTTTCAGTGAGTCTGGAAAAAAATACAGTTTGGGAAGAAATGCAATAATAAAGGAATAGAACTTTTTGATTACTTACCATTTGCTAGATACTTTGCATACATATTTCATTTAATCCTTTTTCGAACTCTGTGAGGAGGTAGATGTTTGTCCCTTTTTACAGATGAGGAAACTAAGGCTCAGGGAGGTAGCGCCCAAGGTCATTCTTTTTCTTTCTTTTCTTTTTGCTTCTTTTCCAAGAGAGCACAAGCAGGGAAGGGGTGGAGAGAGGAAGAGGGAGAATCCCAAGCAGGCTCTGCACTGTCAGTGAGGAGCCTGATGCAGGGCTCGAACCCACGAACTGTAAGATCATGACCTGAGCTGAAGTCAAGAGTTGCATGCTTAGCCGACTGAGCCACCCAGGTGCCTCCAACTTCACTCTCAACGTAAGTGTGGATTTGAAGCTGGATCCACTTGCCTTGAAGCCTGTGTTTTCACTCTATACACCAGGTGGCCAGCCAGGGAATTGGTGGAGAAGAGGGTGACAAGATCTGAAACCGGAGTGGAGCATTATGAATTATAAGCTGCCCTGTCTGGGAAGGCTGCATGGGACAGGCAAGGCTGAGAAACTGCTTGATGTCCCTGAAGTGAAAATTTTTCAGTAATCTCCAAATTTACAGCCCAAATCAGGTTACAGTGGTGGTGAAATTAACTAATGGCTGGCTTAACTGTCCTCAGGTGCATCTTGAGGTCTTTGAGATCACGGAATAGGTAGGTCCTCTAAGGGTGGGCCAGGGGGCCTGAGGATGGCATAAGAAGGAGGGGCAGGTAGGGCGTCCACATGATTTTCCTCTAGACACTGGGGACACTCTATCCTGCTGATCACAAGGAGGATCTGGTCTATGTGCTGTTCCTTTTTTTTTTTTTTAAATTATAGAAACAATCACTTCAGTTTCATAAAAAGAGCATTCACTGTCTCCACAGTTACTGAGCTGGGTAGGTTCTCGTTGTATAAGAGGAACTTGGCTGAGTGACTTCAAGATGTTCTTGAATGTCCCAAATCCTTTTGTTTCTCCTTGATGTGTTTTCACTGTCATTTATTCTGTTCTCCTGGGAACATCGGTACACATGACTCTAGCTTTGCAGTTCATGATATATTTATTATGAACCAAATCCTAGCCTTATGCCTTAGCATGGCAATTAGTGAGAGGTCTTTAAAAACAAATTGAAAGGCGATTAAATTCAACTAGTATAAGATGTGAGCTCTGAGGATTTTTTTTTTTTTTTTTGGAATTGGCATGGAATTCTGTCACGTGCCATTTTGATTATATTATCATCTGGTATTATGCTGTTGATTTATTAAAACTGGATCTAAGAGATGTTATAATCTTTTGTCCTGGTAGTAGATCTTTCTGTTATGACAAAACTCCCTCTAACAGTCTCCTCGCGAAGGGCTCTGTCCTTGCTGTTACTATCCCGCTGTGTCCCTACAGTAGGGACAACTCAACTGATGGCTGTCTCACAAAGACTTACAGAACCTCCAGGGCCACTGATGGCCCACTTTCCACGCTGTCAGCCCCAGCAAAACCCTATTCTGCTTTGTCCCCTTCCCACCCACGATGGCCAGTTACTGTGGATGAGCCTTATCATAATGGGTGGCAGAAAGAAGTCCAGAGCAATTTCCTGTTGGCAGCGTGCTGATGCGCGACCGGGTAGGGCCCCTGGGCATGGGTTTTGGAATATCCTCTGACCGTTTCTTTTTTGCCCTAATGAAAAACTTCCTGGCTTCTAGTACTGCCTCTCTCTTTGGGGGCAGCTCTGATTTAACCTAAATTCAGTAGATAACAAAAGTTTTCCCGACCCTCTCCTCCCATCCTTTTGGCTCTGCCCGCTCCCCCTTTATCTCTTAGCAAAGTAAGAGGACACACACTCGGACCGCCCAGACCCCCCCCCCCCCACACACACACACACCGCGCGGGGTGCTTTCTTGGCACCTGGTGACCGTCCAGGAAACCTGAGCACCTTGAAAGGCTTGTGTCCCGATCGCCTTCGGGGCCGGAGAAACTACTGCATGCTAACTTTATGCATGGGATTTGAGAAAGGGAGCGTGTGCTCGGAGCACAAACAGGAAAGCCTGACATCACGGAGCGGCGGAGCGGCGCGGGGAGGAGTCTGCGGCGCCCTCGCTCGCCGCGCTCCCTTTGTGGCCCGAGTCGCGCGCACCGGCGGCGGCGGCGGGGGCAGCGCGCGGGTCTGTGCTCGCTCGGGGCGCGGCGGGCGCGCGGGCGGTGGGGCTGGGGGCGCGGTGGGCGCGCCGGCCGAGACCGCGTTGGGCCCGGAGCGGGGCGCAGGATGCCGCGGCCGCGGACCGAAGAGAAAACTGAGAATGAAATTGCTTTGGCAAGCTAAAATGGTAAAGAGAGCTCTGCCTTCTCCCGAGGCTTCTCTGGTGGGGAATCTTCTGCCGCTTTCTCCGGGTGTGTTTTGGACTCTCTCAGAGCGGACGGGGCCATCCGATCCCCTACTTGGGAGCTGAGGCTGCCTCGCTCCGCTTTGTACGCTTTCCTCTCGGCGTGTCTTCTTTTCAACGACACCTACTTTGTCGGCAGTTGCCTCTGGTGTGTGTGGGGCAGATGTTTGTCGGGAAAGGGAAACTTTTAAGGACAGAAGACTGTTAGTCGGGGTGAACCCGGGAGCGCTCCCGCGCCCCGGCGGCTCTTTAACACCACTCGGGCTGTAGCTGGGGACGTGGAAGTCCAGGGGGTCGCGCACGCCTTTTACTTGCGGCTGCATGATGATGTGTTGCTTTTTCTGCACTTGCCAGATTCTTTTCCGGAAATAAACACTTTTTACCTCCAACCCCGCTAACTTTTTGGGTCCCAGCACAGCAAGAGGAGAAAAAGACACGGGGAGCGTTTCACTTCCAAGGGAGTCAGGGCTCCTGGCGTTTTAGACACTTGTTTGTGCCTGAGTTTCAAATGTAGTATGCTCAAGTAACTGAGCCACTTATAAAAGTAGTACAGACTTTGTACCAACGAATTATTTTTCTTTTCACTTAAGTGGGGGGAGGTGTTAATCAGGATTAAATCATAGTGTCTTAAAGAAGGAGGGGGAAAAAAAGACTTAAGAAAACCCCCTAAGTTGTGTGAGTGAGTGTAGGAAAAATAACTACATGGAAAAGTCCAGGGATCTTGATACCACAGGAAAGGGCTGGGGTCCAAGAAAATTTCAGCATTCCTTCTATCGCAATGTGTCTTGTATTGCTCTGATTGTAATATTTATTTTGAACAGCCCGTCTTGTGCCCTGAGTGCTGGTGTAAGCAGTAAAGCAGCTGGGATAGATTGTGGTTAGCAGAGAGGAAAAAAAAAAAAATACTCTTTTTCTTTCTCTTTATCCCATCCCCTGGCAGAGCTCGATTCAGGACTGGGGTGAAGAGGTAGAGGAAGGAGCTGTTTACCATGTCACCCTCAAAAGAGTCCAGATTCAACAGGCTGCCAATAAAGGAGCAAGATGGCTAGGGGTGAGTAAAGCTGGAGACGCTGTGAACTTTGGAGCTGCAGAGTCTCTTGTTCTGTGAATATCATTATTATTTAGCAGAGGCAGGCTTTTTTTTTTTTTCTTTTTTCTTTCCTTCGTCGTCTTCTTCTCTTTTGGCCTTCAAAAGGAAACCGCCAATGACCGAGTGTTTGCACTAGCTGTTCAGGTCTGTTTTTGTACTTAATGTTTTCCAAAGCATCTTCCCTAGGTTTGTCAATAATTCAGAACCTCTTAGAAATGTTGAGGCTTATGGCAAAGAGAGTGGGGGTGGAGTGGCAGAAAGTGACACGCAGTAACAAGGACCAGAAAGCAGCACTCTGTGCAGACAGCCATAAGCAGTTTTGCCCATATGGCACCTTTTTGTCTCCCTGTCCTCTCCCTATTGATGCTGAGAGCCCCTCTCCTCCTGTACCTCTACCACGTATCCAGGATGCTCAGGGCACAGACCATTCCCGATCTGCTGCCTACTGGGGGGAGGTGGTGGCAGATTTCCCACTGTTACCTCCTTTCTGCAGCCCGCGAGGAGACAAATGCACACTTAGTGTCCACGACTTCATATGTAGCGTGCACAGAGTGCTGGCTCTTTGGAGAGTCACTGCTTCCATAAACAAGAGTTTTTTCCACCAAGGTTCTAAAATCTTGGTTGAGATCATGTGAGTTATCTATTATCACCTAATGGCTCCTTCAGCACATCCCCGTGAGAAATGGAAAGCTTGGCGACAAGGATCGCTACTCCAGCAAATACCAACATGTGGAAGAACGAAGGAATTCTTGATCTGGAGATAGAAGTAATCCTCAAGAGACAGCAGTGAGAGGTGATACAAAAAGCCTTGAGAAAGAAGATCACGGTAGGCTGGATAGAGGGGATGAAGTGTGGTCTAACCTGGCCTCAGGCCAGCTGCACTCAGCCTTCATAGGGGATGGACTTGAGAGCAATGAAGATTGGGCACTTGTATCCAATCTCTACTGGCTTTGGGTTTCACAGAATTCAGTGTTTGAGCACCAAAGGCGGGATGTGAAGGAGGACAGGAAACCAAAGTGCCCAGAGCCTCACGTCGAGACCAGAGGCAACACGTTAACTTAAAACTCCCTGAGTTTAAGGCAGAATGGCCAGCGGCCGTGATTTCCTCTGCTCCGGGTCCCCTAGTCTGCTGACACAGGCGTTCATTGCTTCGGGCGTCCCCAGCTACCTCAACTCGGGCCTTTCCTGCTTTGTACTTGGGACCGAGGTACCTCCCAGTAGGGCAGTGAACTGTTAGTCACATCTGCGGGTGTGGCCTGGAAAGGTAGGAATCTTCCGTTTGAAGACCAGAGGTCTTCACTTGTCTAACAGGCACCTTACTCGGAATATGATTTTCAAAAGCACTCGGTGCCTCCCCAGCAGACCTGATAGGGAAAGCAGAACCAGAGTTCTGGCAAGTCTTCACTTTGTTTTGGGGGGTTGTGTGCATCTTATTTACATGTGGTATTGATGTGGTGTGGCTTGTCTGGGTATTTCAAAATGATTCACAAGTTCTAAACCAGCTGCCTTTCACAGGGTCATTATGTTTCCTGATGCTGTGTTGTTCCTGTCTTTCTAAGGAGACCAATGTTACTTGGGTGACAGTTTTAGTTTTCAGCCAAACACAACAGCAACGAATGAATAAGTCAGGGGAAAATGGAGGGGTTAACTCGATAGGCCCCAGACACACAAGGTATGGTTCGCTGAGATGTTCATAGTTATGTCGTGATTCTCACTCACTTTCTGTTGCTGGACTCTGCCTCTCTTCTCTCCTCGCTCTCAGTGTGCTCAAATGTATACAGAGTTCAGAGTTGGTTCACCATGGATTTAGCAGTAGAGCTGAAATATCGAGAGGGAGACAATGTGAAAAGATTTCTTAGAGTGGATAGAAGAATCTGTCCCTTCTCCTCCATTGCAACAAAGTGTGATTTGTGGCTACCCTTCCAGACCTCAAGAGCTTGTTCTTAGGAACTTTCCAACTCTGATCCCATGTGTTTCCTTGTCTTTGGTGTCCTGTTGGGAAGCTCTGTTTTTGTCCTTGGAATTCCAGACTTAATTAAATGCGACTCAACCAATTGAGCCATAGTAATTGCAGACCCTTCTTTTGAGGACTGAGTGGCTTCTCCATATTTGTTTTCCTACATTCCAGTAGCCCTTCCAAAATTCTCCAAAGCAACCAGTGTTAGGGTGAACTAGAGATGGAGGTGAGGGTATTACTGAAGTATGTCAATAATCTTATGAGGAAGGTGGTGTTGTGATATCTTCCCCCCCTGCCCCCCATAAGGAAACTAATGTCTAGAGAAGTTAAATTGATTTTTGGGTCACATAGCTAGGAAGTGGTAGAGGTTAGATTCGAACCCAGTTGGTTAATCCCTTGCTGTCAGGAGCTGCCTGGAACTTTCAGGCCATTTCCATAATAGTGGAAGAGAACATCAGCTCAGAAGACCAAAGATGCTTATGGTGTACTTATGCTTATGGTGTGCTTTTTGCTTAGAAACTACCTGTGGTGCAGGATTTGAGTGATGGGACTTTCTCTTCTTTACATCCTGAATGATAATTTGAACCACAAATTGACATACTTGTTGGGAAGATATGTATCTGATTGATAAATTCTCCATTTTGGATGTATGAAGTATGGTGCACCAAAGATACGTATGAGATTATGTAGCACACGAGGGTGGGCGTAGCTCTCATTATATGTCTAAAAAGATTATTCAAAAAGCCTAAAAGACTGAGCACAATTTTTGTATTTTCTAGTACTCAGATCGCAAAACACAATTAAGATTCAATTTGGAAAGGATAGCAAAAATAATTCCGCACCCTCAGATGGGAAGTATCATACAATCCAAAACATTCAGAACATTCTTTTTTGGTTTGTGTGTTAAATTTTATGTTTCGTTGATCTTTTGAAGTAACACCCTCTGCCTTTGGTTGTAAAATATACAACAGAATATGGCCCGGGCCGGGTTTACTTCTACATGTGGCTGCAGCTTTGCCTGTTGACAGTGAAGTTATGTTGGAAAACTTTGAAAAACCAAATATTATTGAAATACTGACCCCATTTTCCCTTTACAATAACTTCTTAGCCGAGGATAACTTTTCTTAGAGCCCTCAAGGAGAAGTGGCTCCAATTATGTCATAGATTCATAAAACCTCAGGATTGGAAGGGACATTAAAAAGTCATTTCATCCAACCATTCAATTAGCTTGTAGAATGTTCAGTGATTTTTGGAAGAGCAAATGGTCAAAACTGGTTATTTTTCTTTGGTCTCAGTATTGCGGTTTTATATGGACAGTGATATGTAGAAATGATTGGAGAGAACATCAGTATTCTCTGGAAGCAGGAAATGTACCATTTTAGGACGAGTACTCAAATGGACAGAGGATAAGGATCCAACTGTCAGGGAAGGGGCTTTGGCGTCAGGAGTGCAGTCTGCTGTCTTTGCGATATGACAGATAGAGGGCACAGAAAATGCATCAAACCTAGGATAAATTCAAAGTGGGGATATTTGTTTCATAAACAGGATTGGTAGTGGTAGGTCACCTCAGCAAGGTTTGTGGGGTGTGGAATGGTCAGTGGGTGGTCACATGACTTTTCTCAGTTTTATGCGTCTGTGGTTATGCGGTCCTTGTGGTGGGGCCCCAGTTCCTCCCTTCCTTATGTCCTGTATTTATCACCGTGCCTCCCACATAGGCCCTTGTTGGGTTGAATTGAAATGCTTGGTATCTGGGAGGCTGGTTAAGATAACAAATTAAGACAGGAGAAAGCAGAACATATTTAGAAAAAAAGGGAACCGGAAATCTGTTATAGAACCTAGTGTTTAGGATGAATTGTGGCCAGTCTGTGGGCCAATATGGGCACAGTGGCAAGATAAGCACTTGTCACATCTGAATCGAGAAGTCATCTCTCACTTGGATCCACTGTTTGGCTTGACTCTACCTGGTGGTTTGGTGGTATTGCTATCCATGTTGCCTTCAATTAGTTCCTCAAGTTTTCAGCTAACTTCACTTATGGGCAGCTTCTCTGATCTCCCACGTCTGGAGGAGATACTCCCTCTGCATGTTCCAGAGCATCCTCTAATTCTCTGTCATGCATTCACCTCACTCTGTTGTAATGGTCCATTTACTTGTTTGTATCTCCCACTGGACAAAAAGGTTGGCCAAGTGTGAACCATGGCCATCTAGTTGGCAGAAACTCAACAAATGTTTGTTGAATGAATGGATCAAGCTTCATCCCTTTTTGAGAGACTAATTTTGTCCTGACAAATATGAATGTATGGGTTGCTCCTTATTTAAAATGCAATGAGCACGAAGATGTTAGCTTATAAAGAAGAGGAGGGGCGTGTGGGAGCGAGAAAAATCAATTAGGTAATGATTACAGCTCTCTTAACATTCTTTCTGGAACAAAGCAGGGCACAAACAAAGGTAGTGATTATTCATTTTCAGAAAAAAACTCACAGTAGTGAATTAACTAGACCATTCCCCAGTGCCTTTTAAAAGGAGTAGACCCCATTGTACTTGTCTCATTGCTGAATGGTGAAGAAAGAAAGGCAAGGCACAAGTTAAAAAGCATTGGCAAACGTTACAACTGTGTGTGGTTGGGAAGCTCAGGGGCAGGACTTTAGAATTTTAAGGAGATAAGCCGTAGAGGAGCCCTTGGTTTACAGTTGGTCATCCATGTTTCCATCTAGGAAAACAGGCCCGTGGATTGCATTATTTTTGTCTAGCAGAATGTTGAATTTAGGCTTTAGAAAGTAAATTTCAAAATTTAGCAGCCATCTGTAAGTGAATCAACTCCTCTTTTTCATTTTGACCCTGGGAACATGTTTCTAAAACAATCCACTAATATGGCAGCCTACCCCAACCAAGAAAATACAGTCCATTTCAGTTGCCTGAGATAGCGCTATAATGCTGGATCCTTTCACTGCTTTGCAAATCTCTTGGGATCTGTGTCAGAGATATTTAGCATGTAATTAAAATATCCAGTTCAGTTCACCAATTCAGGGGACACTCAGCTGGTTCCAAATAATGTGTCTACCTGCGGCAAATACATAATAGTATAAATATGAGAGGGACATTTACGTGAAATTATAAAGAGAAAGTTTCTTGAAGTTTTAAATTTAGAAAGAAATGGAGAGCAATATGGCAAATACTGTGCTTTTCTCCTTCCGTGCTTCGCTGAAATTTGTCACTGCCCTGTCTTACTTTAGTTTCCTTTGTCCATGGCGTCTGTTCGTTTTACACCTCCCCCTTCTAAATAGTTAGAATCTCATAGTGACTGTCTTACACATTTTATGTTAAAATATGCCATAGCAAGACATTAACCTTTCTACCGTGTTACACTATGGGATTCCATGATATCCTATCTCATGATATGGAAAAAAAATTTTTCTGTAAAGAGAGCAAGGAAAGTATTGGTTAAATGGAGGGAAGATACCAAATGTTGCCTCATTCCATTGGAAAAGCTCAGCTAGCTCAAGTTTGGGTTGCTGATGGGTGTGGCTATCTCCAGAGTTGATTTGGAGTCTGGAGTTTTTGGCAGTTTCTGGGTCCTCTGCTAGTAAACACATTTAGTATGAACTTCCTTGCTGCTATTGTTGTATGCTTGTTTGTATGATTCTGTCATCTGTGTTTGAGTCAGCTAAACGAGCCTTCAGTAGTATTCATTTTTTCATCAAAGACCTATGTTATGTCAAACACCACGTTAAGTCTTGGGAATCCAACCTTGTTCTAAAAGAACTTACAGGTAGTAGGGAAGACAGAAACTTAAACTGATTACAATATATTGAGGTAAGTATGATCAGTGCCATGCAAAGGATCTGTGTGTTAGGGGAACCCCAGAGGGGATCATGTAAATCAAGTGGAAGGTCGGGCGCGGGCACTCCAGGAGGGCTGCATAGAAGAGAGGACTCTTTAGTGGAGAGTTAACAACTGAGTAGGTGCTGGAGACAGGGAACACAGGGTGGAGGAAAGCACAGAGGCCGGAGGGGAGACCACTGTGTGAGGCTCAGCATGGGGAAGAGGGAAGGACGGACGCCTGGTTCTGGGAAGGCGACAGGAAAGGAGGCCAGAGAGAAAGGCTCAGCCACGTCACTGAGAGCCTGGAATGCTGTGTCGTGGAGTTTGCTCAGCCCTGAATGCCGGATAGTCGTTGAAGGGCCTTAAGCAGAGTGGCAGGGCCGGATCTATATTTTAGCAAGATGACGGACAGCTGAGGGGTGAATGCTCTGGAAAGGAGCAGACTGGGGTGTGGGAGAGGGAAGAGGCTAAACTGGAGGTGAAGTGAGGAAAGGGACGAGGACCTGAATGGAAAGGTGGCAGCAGGACACAGGGTGGGGTGAGGGGAGAACAGTCTAGGAAGGAGGAGGGCGGGAGTGGGGGATGGGAGGCCTGGCAGGCATGGGTCTTAGGCACCCTGGCTTCAGAGAGCTTGTCAAAAACTGGGCTTTCTGGGGTCTGCATCATCCTCTGCTCATTGGGTGAAATGTCCTGCAGACTTCAAGTCGGGCTTCCTCTGTGTATGTGCTAGCAGATGCCTTCTTTCCTGTCAGAAAGGCCCTGCAGCCTAACCAGCCCCAGGTGTGCCTGCCATGTCCTGTCCAGAGACGAAATCTCAGTTAGGCTCACTGTGGACAAGGCAGCAAGCCGAGCTTGGTTCTCAGGTTCCAGAGAACTTTGAAGAGCGGGTGGTTTCTCTCTTCTCTTTCTCTCTCTCTCTCTCTCTCTCTCTCTCTCTCTGTAAGTCTTCTGTTTCCCTACAAACTAAACAAATTAAATCTGTAGGCCACAGAGAGAGAGAATAAACATGGAACCCACAGGCCTGTGATTATAGAGCTATATTTTAGACAACAGCAGTTAAAACTTATAATTGTCATGTTAGAGACACAAGAAATTTTATGGTTGGATGTCTTGGCCTTTTCCCTGTCCCTGTTCACTGGCTTTAACCCCTCTTTGACACGGTTTGTCCCAGTTGCTGGCATCACTGCTCTCGGAGGCTCAGTCTGGTTGCTAGTTCCACTCATGTAAAAGAAAACAATTGGTTAAGATCTAATGTTTTCCTAGTTTACCACTACCACAATTTTAACCTCTCTCTCTCCCCCTCTCTCTATCACACACACACACACACACACACACACACACACACACACACACACACACACACACACGGCCTAAATTAAAATGTCTCTTCACATTTTACTTTTTAGGATCTCCTGCATCTTCGGAAGGCCTCTTTTATATAATTATTCAAAGCCTGACTTTGTCATGTCTTTGCTTGTTTTTCCCTCAATTGTGTCATTTTTGTGATTAACTTGCACCATTTAGGAACCGTCTTTGGTTTAAAAAAGAGTAAAAACGGAGGAAGGAGGGAATAAAAGGTAGGGCAAGCTTACAGCATGAGATAAAAGACGCCACCTGGGAGGAGGCTCAGTGAGTCCTGTGAAGAGAGAATCACGTCATTCACCACTGGTCCTTTTGGCTTAACATTGTAGAAATACCTGGGCCTTGCCACCGATGTGGCTGCGGCTTGTGTCCCTGTGGTTGGGGTTCCTCAAAGCCATCTTCTCCCTTCTGTCCTGCAGGGCGTGACTTCTAAGGGGCTAGGATGCTGTGTTGTTGGTGGTTCTCAATGTATTTTCATCCTCATGGACTCCTTACCCTACGCTTTCTAGCATTTCATTGCTTGTGCCCACGTGTGGTCCGTTCATCGGAATTCGTTTCCACACGGTTAATCTTATCCCACGTAACCTTCCCAGACGTTTTCTGTCTGTTTGATCCTTTCGCCACAGAATTGAGCAATTCAGCTTTTTCCTTGATTCTGTTTCCTGCTGATTTCAATATCCATTCTCCTCTTTTATAAAAGTGAAGCTAAGGCCGAGTCTTTCCAGTTTCATAATTCTAAAGAAAACTGGAAAACCCAAAACCAGACTTTCCTGCTAAAAGTAGGATGTCTTTGCTCAGTAATATCAGCGGAGGCTCTCTAGAACCTTCCTGTTCACACTCTTCCCTAGTTATGTACCCTTGTCATGCCAGTAACTTCTGTCGTTGCTGGTGATGAAGCTAGAATATGTGGGCAATTTTTATCCAACAAAAGACTATTTAATGGGTTTAAGTAAAAATAATCGAAACTGGATTAGATATTGGCTTAAAATAAAATGCTTTTGTACTCGTGACATTTCCAATTAAGACTGCAGCACTTGAAATTGTTTGTTGAGCTGAGACTCCTAAATAGAAAATTCAGGAAACCGGAAGCATTTGGTTAGTTTGTGAAGCACACGGAAGACATTTGCTGTTTTGTATCCACATGTTGACTCCCCCTAATGACACAACACAATGAGCATATCTATTTTAAAAACGACTTAGCCAAGTTTGTTTTGTTTTGTTTTGTTTTGACAGAGTGAGAGGGCGCAAGTAAGCGAGGGGCAGAAACAGAGAGAGAGAATCCCATGAAGGGGAGGGGGTGGGAGAGAGAAAGAAGCAGGGCTCAACCAAAGTGGGGCTCGTGTTTTTTACCCGAAGCAGCGCTCGAGCTCACCTGGTGTGGGACTCATCTCACGAACGATGAAATCATGACCTGAACTCAAGTCAGATGCTTAACCGACTGAGTCCCCCAGGTGCCCGTGACATAACCAGGTTTTAATAAGGCCCAGAGCCATCAAGGCCCGGATGGGGAATTCGCCCATGGTTCTTTCTTCTCAGTTGGAGCCTTGGCGGGAGCTGGCACCTCCTGGTTGCTCTTCCTTTCTGCAGATATTTTCAGCAGGAGCTCTGGTTGAGGGAGGTCCCCGAGCACTGGTGAAGGGCCACTAGTCGATAATGTAAAAACTTTATATGGTGACAGATGGTAACTGTGCTTATTATGGTGAGTATTTCATAGTGTATATAATTGTCAAATCACTATGCTGTACATCTGAAACTAACATAATATTGTATGTCAACTATACTTCAACTAAGAGAGCACACAGCTGTGCTCTGGAACCAGGCAGACCTGAATTCAGAACTTATACCTGCCACGTGTGAGCTGTGTGGGCGTGAGCCATGAAGTCACCAACCCTCTTTAAGTCTGACTTGCTTACCTGTTGTCAGGACACCAGCATTATCTTCCTTCCTGATGCGGTTACTGTGATTAGTGAAGGAGTTTTGTATGTAAGGTGCTTGGCGTGACGCCTAGGATACAACACGCACTCATTCACTGAGTGTGGGGCTCTTGTCAGGACCCCACCGTCAGAGCTGTCTTTAGAACCCCGCCATGAAAACTTGTAGAAGCCCAGGAGTCTTTCTTATCTGTGTCCCCTGAAGCTTAGGGTTGTATATAAACCAGATTGCTTAAGAAGTATTAGGAAGGCTTCAAGGCATGTTCCTGACATCACTGTCTCATTCTGCACATCTGAGAGGAATGGCCATGGCAGTATTTAGTGATCCTTGCTTATTAAAAGTAATATCTATTGTGTTTTCTCTGTCCAGCTGCTTGTACCATGAAGGGCGATTATTGTTTAGGCTCCAATATTTCACATTTAAAATTCCTTCAGTTTTCCTATATAGTTAATTGATTGGTGTGCTTCTTTTAATGCTTTAAAAATATTTTAGTACCTAACAATTATATTTGATATTTCTGACCAAAAAATAGAAGGGTAGGAAACCACTTTTCTGCATTGGTCAGCATTATGCTAATCGTTTCTTGTTGGGCATAATTTTAGGATGTTAGCAAACTGTGCTCGCACCGTTTGGACTAAGCTCGGTAAGTGCAAATAAGTCAATGCCACACATTGATTAGCTGATGCGGTCACTTGACCCCCAAACTAGGAATGAGCCGGATTGCTCCCGAGGTGGTCACGTGTCTTTTTTAAATCTTCAGTTTCCTCATCTGTGAAGTGGGGAAGATACCTGCTTTCCCTTCTGCCTATGGATATTGTGAGGATCATATGAGTTAATGTATATAAAAGTGCTTTTTAAAAGCTATTAAAAAAATAAGTGTTGTTTAATGTTTACTCATTTTTTTGAGAGTGAAAGAGCAGGGGAGGGGCAGGGAGAGAGGGGGACAGAAGATCTGAAGTGGGTTCTGTGCTGACAGCAGACAGCCCGATGTAGGGCTTGAACTCATGAACCCTGAGATCATGACCTGAGCCAAAGTCAGACACTTGACCCACTGAGCCACCCAGGTGCCCCTATAAAAGTACTTTTTAATATGTAAATTACTATGCTAATATAAGGATGGTCTTATTGTCATCATTTAACTTAAAGTCATTTCTTTTTTTCTCTTTCCTCACTGCTGAAGTGTTTGATGGATGTATGGTCTGTTCCTTAGTCTTCCCTTTCTACTCATTCCAGAGAGAATCTTCTCCATACTTTTTTCTTTCCAGTTGCTGTTACTTTGATGATATCTTCGTGTTCGGCAAGGAGTAGCATTTCCTCTGCCACTACCATTGTTACTACTAGTATATTCTATGTGCGTTGAAAATGCAGACAAGGCTTCTCTCTATAGATTGGATGTGGGAAAAAAAATACCCATATATTCACAGGAGTCTAAGATAAATGCAGTGAATATTTTACATATGAAAACTTTCTTCTTTCTCATTCTTATTCTCTCCAGGACGATTAATTTTTTATTTATTTATTTTATTTATTTTTTTTTTTTTTAAATTTTTTTTTTTTTTCAACGTTTATTTATTTTTGGGACAGAGGGAGACAGAGCATGAACGGGGGAGGGGCAGAGAGAGAGGGAGACACAGAATCGGAAACAGGCTCCAGGCTCTGAGCCATCAGCCCAGAGCCCGACGCGGGGCTCGAACTCACGGACCGCAAGATCGTGACCTGGCTGAAGTCGGACGCTTAACCGACTGCGCCACCCAGGCGCCCCAATTTTTTATTTTTTTAGATAATGGCTCCTGGTTTTGATTCTCCCTTTCTTTCTGGTACTTTTAATTTGGTGCAGCAAAGGGTGGTAAAGTTAATGCACCAAGGAATGGAAAATGCTTCCAGCCCTCCAGAGCTGCTGGAAAATCAAAGCTTGATTTGAGGCCAAATACTGATGTGGGACTTGAACTCATGACCTAATGCCAGAGGCAAGAATGTTACCAACCGACCCACTCTGACCCTCATAAGATGGAGGCATTTAAAATCCTTTCTTTGAGTAGTCCTATTGTTGCTTTCTGTGTTTTCTCCTCTCTTTCAGCCTTTTCCTACAGTGTTCCTGGCTTCCCTGTTAGGAATACAATTTTAGTTTTAAGATCTTTTTTTCTCACTGCCTTTCCATTTGCTTATTACAGTTGCTTCCTTCTTGCTTTCCATTTCTCCTGTGTGAGTTCCTTTTTTGTTGTTGTTCCTGCCCTTCCTGTCCTTCTTCTGGATTAAAAATAGCCTACAGGGTCTCTGGCTGCTTGCCCATGAACCTGACCTTCCTTCTATTCATATAGGGACCCCCCTGAGCATCTGAAGATCCTTTCCTCCTCTCTCAGGATATTTGAACCCCAGCATCCATTCCCTGTTGTTGGCACATATTCCCAGATGACTTACGGGCTAACTGACCCTTGTACTCAGAGCTGTAAATGAAAGTTAAATCTCTTACACAAAAGATGCTGAACAAGTAACTTGTTCACGTTAAGCATTACCGATAAACACTGAATCCTCTCCGCATCTGCTGACTCTGTTGTCCTGCTAAAGGAGATGGGACTCTTGTGCCCTAACTCAAGGTACATGTTTAACATTCCTCTATGTGCAAAGCAGTGACTTTGTGATCAGCTGAGCCCCAGGAACCAGCTTTCATCCAACTTGCTGCTGTGGCCATCCCAGAGGGACCTGTTGCCATTTTGCTCCTTAAGAAACAAATATTACTTAAGGAGCTAAAGTTGATTAAGATGTTTCTTCATGAACATTCTTTGATTAGTGTTAGAGGATTGTGATATTCTTTACAAAAATGATTTTCTATCCAATGTTGACAGTCCACAAATGAGTGTCTGCCCGAGGGATAAAGGCTTGTGCAACTTCAGGTGGCTGGACCAAAACGTGCTGACGGGTAGCAGCTCTGATTTCAGCCCCAAACCTTAACCCGAACTCCTTGTTTTGCTGAGAGTTACAGCAACAGGGTTGAGGAAGGTTTAAAAGGTTTCCTTCCATCTGTCCCTCCAGCTCCCTATGTGGCTATGTCTCAAGAAAAGAACTAGCTGCCTTCTGACTTGAGAATCCAAAGTTACAGATTTCATTATCAATAGTGACGGCCATGTTTACGTGCAGCTCTGACTTCCTCCTGTCACTGCTCATGTCACCATCAGCCTGAAGTGCTTTTCTGTTCCTTGATTGACTGATGAACTCCCGCTTACCTTTCAAGTCCCAGCTCAAATATCGTCTTTACTCTTCTAGCCTTCCTGATCCCTTTTCTGGAATAATTACCCTTTCTTTCATCTGGGTCTCCTTAATGCTTTACCAAAAGCTCTATTACAGCACTTAACACAACGTATCCTTTTATTTATATATTTTTTTCTCTTTGCCCTGTTCATTTGTGCGCTTCAGGGGTGGGGACCGTATTTAACCAGTCTTTGTATTCTCATCACCTGGGACCATGTCTGAGCCACACTTGGTACCCAGTAAGCATCTCATAAATTGTTTGACCTTATCTCTATTATAAAACGTGTATCTTTATGACTTTTTTTTTTTTTTTGGCCATTTGGGAATGTTGTAAATCCCATTTCTGAAACAAAAAGGAAAGTATTGAATAAGCTAGGTTCAATTTCTGTTTTAAACTTCAACTAATGACACCATGAAAAAGGAAAGTGTTGCTTTTGCCTCATTTTTGTTATCATCTTTTTAAGTTTATTAATTTTGAGAGACAGAGAGACAGCAAGCAGGGAAGGGGCAGAGAGAGAGAGGGAGAGGAAGAGAGACAGAAAGAGACAGAGAACAAGCTCCGAGTGGGGGAGGGGCAGACAGAGAGAAGGAAAGAGAAAATCCCAAGCAGGCTCCACGCTGTTAGCACAGAGCCAGATGTGGGGCTCAATCTCATGAACCGTGAGATCATGACCTGAGCTAAAATCAAGAGTCAGATGCTTAACCGACTGAGCCACCCTGGCACCCCTTGTTATCATTTCTTGACTACACATTTCGTGATCTTATGAAACTTGACTTAACTGTGATGGTGACCTCTACAGATGGAGGTATTTAGAGTTTGGTATACCAAACTCTGGTATGCCAGATGACGTGGTATTTAGAGTTTTAATCCATAAGTTTTGTGGTGACATATAGGTTTGAGTCATGGGTTGAAGATAGACTTTTGGGAACCCAATTCTGCTTTGAATTCCAAAGTTAGTTGACTTAGGGTTTTCACATATCTTGTGTCTTAATCTGTTGGTTCCAATTTGTTTCAAGCTTGCATTGACCCAGTGTCAAGCCAATTTGGCTGTGCTCTGTGCAACACACTTTTGTAAAAGGATCTGACACCCTCCATGCACATAAGCACTAAGGTTATGCACATGATGATGAGGTCTCACTGAGATTTTTGCGGCAGGCTTGTTGTGTAGGGCACTTTCCCAGGGTGTGCTCTCCTTACCAGGATTCATTGGCAAAAGGGACTTAAAAATATGTGACACAGGGGCGTCTGGGTGGCTCAGTCGTTGAGGCGTCCGACTTCGGCTCGGGTCATGTTCTCACAGTTCGTGAGTTCGAGCCCCGCGTCGGGCTCTGGGCTGATGGCTCAGAGCCTGGAGCCTGCTTCGGTTTCGGTGTCTCCTTCTCTCTCTGCCCCTCCCCCGCTCATGCTCTGTCTCTCAAAAATAAATAAATGTTAAAAAAATATGTGATACAAATTATATGTTATTATATACACATATTATCTGTGTACTTTTCAGTTTTCACAAGTAAAACTCAACTTCCTTTGTTCTCTTTTACCCTCTCCAATTTTCCTCTTCTCTGTGGTCTTGCATTCTTAACTCTTCTATTTCTTCTTCAAACGAAATGCAAAGCCTATGGTGAAAGTTTTCAGAATTGTACCTGTTGTTAGGTGTTTTCATTCAGACTGTCCCAGTGTCATTGGGTCTGGCAAGATGGAGTTTTCTGACTGCTTCTGATCCTTCTTGCCTTTTTATGGAGCGTGCTTTCTTTACCTTTTCCTTTGCCCAGGGATTCAGTGGCATATATGTTTGCTTTGGACAGAAGGAAGCACCTTTTTTAAATTAATTAATTAATTAATTAATTAATTATTGGTTAAAGTTTATGTGTTTATTATTTGAGAGAGAGAGTACAAGTGGCAAAGATGGGCAGAAGGGGAGAGGGAAAAGTCCAAGCAGGCTCTACGCTGTTAGCACCGAGCCAGATGTGGGGCTCGATCTCATGAACCCTGAGATCATGACCTGAGTCAAACTCAAGAGTCAGATACTTAACTGACCGAGCCACCTATGTACCCCAAAGGAAGCATCTTTTAAAGCAATTCTTAAAGTCAATCTTAAAAAAATTTTTTTTAACGTTTATTCATTTTTGAGAGACAGAGAGAGTGTGAGAGAGGGAAGGGCAGAGAGAGAGGGAGACATGGAATCTGAAGCAGGATCCAGGCTCTGAGCTGCCAGCCCAGTGCCCGATGCGCGGCTCAAACCCATGAACAGCGGACACTTAACTGACTGAGCCACCCAGGTGCCCCATAAAGTTATTCTTAAAAAAGTGACACAACATTATATGTATTTTTTTTAAAGAAGAGAAACAATCAATCCTATATTGCTCTAACACAGTTGTTTATACATTTGCTTTTATCCTCCTGTCTTTGTCCACATGGTTGCAGTCATGCTATTTATCAGTTTTGTAATCAGCAAGATACATTTTTCAGAACAAATTCTCTGGAAGTCACTTTCTAGTTTGAATCTTTTGTGACATCGGTTGTATTTCTGATGTCACAGACAAAAGAATGCATGTGGACTTTGTGTTTGAAGAATATCAAGGTGATAGTCCGTATCATTGGTTAATAGGCTTCATTTCTATTCTTTTTCCTTGTGAAATCTCCTATCCTTTGTCAGGGCTCTGGAGCTTTCATGGGGAGCCTGATAGTACAGTGAGGTGAGAGCATGTGGGGAGTGGACCCCACCCCTTTCTTCTGCTCAACAATGATGTGTGTTCTGTCCTGGGGTGCTGAGGACCACAACTCTCCAGGGCTACACTATTCAGTGTGGTAGCCACTAGCCACACATGCCTGTTGAGCATTGGACACGTGGCTCGTGCAAATTGAAATATTCTGTACATGTAAAACCCATACCAGGTTTTGAAGACTTAGTATGAAGACAATCATGTAAAATAGCTCAGTGAGTTTCCACCAGTGATCACATGTTGAAATGGTGATATTTTGATATAATGCACTAAATAAAATATATTAAAATTAATTTCATCTGTTTCTTTTTACGTTTTTAAAATGTGGCTATTAGCAAATTTAAAATTACATGTTGTGACTGGTATTCTATTTCTGTTGGTCTGTTGTTCTAAGGCCTTACATTTAAAAAGGCAGGATGTAGTTTGTTAGTGGGTTCTGAAATCAATTCAGTGGGTCAAAAAGTGGTATTTTAAAATTGGAACAGAACGGAAAGGAAAATATTAGAATGGCATTATTATGAAACTTTTTGTTTTAAATATGTGTGCACACTGTGTCACTTGTAAAATGTATCTTTTTGCTATAAATTATCATTAAAAAGGTTGAAAACCACTGTCTTAGGGTGGTCCAGCTTAATTTGGAGCATTACCATGAAGCCTGCTCTGCTCTATACGAGGACGGGTTGGTCCCTGGAACACCATATAGATTTTAGGTCTGGTTGGCAGAAGCTCTTCTGGAACTCTTCGGCCAAACCAGACCCTGCGTGAAAGTAAACATGAGCATTAGAGTGTTCACCCTAAAAGCAGTAGCTACTTAGGACCGTCCCAGAGGAATGAACTGAGGATAGCTGAGATTCGCCATCTGAAGTCTGGACCGGTGTGTCCAGCATTGAAGTGTTCCTTGAGCCCGGAGTGACTTTGTCTGATTAGTTTCTTCTTGGGACTTCCTCAAAATTGTCTCGTGGGTGGTGATACTTTCTAAGAAGCAGGGTGGTTTCTTAATGACTTTGGAGCCAAGCTGGGTCGGCCAAGGTTCTTTTTGACCCTTAGATCTTCCACCCACCATGTCCTGTTGAACTCAGAAGAGGCTGTACTCCAGGACCACACTGGTCCCCTTCCTTCCTGAGAGAAAACGTGTCCTTATGACACACAAGATGTAGGGGCAGTTACCAGGGCTCTGCCTATGACTGGGTTATAAATAAAGGACCCTGAAAGCCACAGAGGGAGGTGGGGGGAAGGCTCCAGAAATGAAGTTTATGGGGTTGCATGGGCCTTGTATTTATTCTGAAAGTTGTAAAAATTCTTTTGGGCTGACCCATTTTTCCTTTCTTAATTAAAAAAAAAAATCTGGCAGGCAAGAGTAAGAAATGTAAAACATGTGACTAATGCTTCAGCTTTTTCTCCTGGAGCCAGAATCTTTAAAATTATACCTTAGATATGCTTGATGTTTTAAAAACAATTGCCCACAAAAGCCACCAAACATTTGTTTCTGAAACTTGTAGACTTTAGATGGCATCATTTTCAGGAAAGAGTCCAAAAGTGCAATATTTAGGAGTTACTGAACCGAAATCTTTTTTGGAGATTTTGCCCTAGTGAATTAGATTATCGTAGAAACTGGCAGAGGGCCAGGCAGCCTTTTGCCTTTATTTTGCTTGAGTATTTCCAGTTCTGTTGCTAGTCACCCAGAAATTTTGAGGGAGTTAGACTAAATGGCCCTCAAGATGAAAAGTACTGTGATTCCAGCAATGGACCGAATTGGCAATAAGGAAGTGTGTTTATGTTGACCTCTTACTATTCTGTACTTATCACAAACCCTTCATTCGTTCGTTCATTCATTCATTATTCATTTAAATTTGAGCCCATACTACCTGCCAAATATTTGCTCTTGGCCTTTGTAGGAAACTCACAGAATTTTAGAGCACTGATCACAGTGGACTTGAGGGCCTTTAAGGTCCATTTCCAGTCTCTAGTGTTATTTCCTGTGTCTCACCTTTACACACTCCCCACTTTAACCTAACAAGGCTACTTCCCTGACCTAGAGTCTTTTTGTTCCCACTGTTCTGAGGAGAGAGTTGATGGAATGGTGTTTCGAGTCTGTGAGCATGTCTGTAGCATTCCATGTTACTGGCCTGGGGTCCGAATAAGATGGAAAGTTAGTTTGATATGATTTTTTTTCTCATGATTCATGTTTGCTCCTGGTGATCGTTGCTTACAGACCATCTGGGATATTGGCAACAATGGTTGGCAGGCAAAGCAGTCCATTGTTTTCAGTCTACCTTAATTTCTGTCCAAAAATTGTTATGTTTTCTTGTTGCCAGTCTTTAGACACTTTTATGATTCTGTGCTTCTGTGAAGATTCCATTCATCAATATCGTGATCATCTCCTGGTTTCTTTCAGAGTCCTTTCAGGTTATTTATCTGGCTCTGGAGACACGAAATTACTTAGAGGGCTAAGTGCTTTCATATTATCGCCTTCTCCATCTTGGGCTCTAGTTTCCTCTTTAACGTGCTGGTCCTACCCTTTCCAATTTGAAGATTATTTGCCTTGATAGTGAAGATAGAAGCATAAGGGGAGTGAAGTAGTTCTCTTTTCTCTGTTATCAGTTAACATAACCCATAACGCCCTTCCCCCCCCCCCCCATCAGCAATGAGCCGCTCCCTTCCTCATTCTTGCTCCTAATACAGCTGAAAAAAGCTCTTTTACTTGACCTTGACATTTTCACAAGACTCAGTTCATTGGGATTGTTATCTTTCATGTAACCATGGTTTTTGATCTGTGCTACCCTAAGTATACAGCCTTAATCATGGGGCCTTCTTTCTACCGCCAATAATTTGGAAGTCCTGTACAACCACCTTGATTTCTTTACTTGCTTGCTTTCTTTTATTTCATATCTGGAATATTGGTCCTACCTTTCTTGAATCCTCTTCCCTGTTAGAGAAGGTTTATACTAACTTTGAAAAAGCATTGTTTTCCTAATGCCTGGGCTAGATGTTGGACACATAGTCACTTTCTCCCAAGGTTTCTATCAATTCTGCAGCAATCACTTTTCAGTAGCGATCACAAGTGTGTCTGTTTTTACTTCCTTCTATCAGTAGAGTAGTTACAAACCTAGAGGAAAGTATCACTAGCTGTGGTGCCTGCGTGCACAGTGAGGGAGGGGGTCAGGGGCGGGGGAGTCAAAGGCGGTCCTAAGAGAGCAGTCATGTCATTAGCAGAAACAGGGATTCTGGAAAGAAGAGCTTCTTTGTGGTGCTGGTGGGAAGGTGGGGCATGCTTATTTCAAGTTTAGACATGGCATGCTGGGGCCGTTTTCTGATTAGAAGAGATTCGGGGTCAGAGGGGTGCGTTTGGGTACCATTCACATGTAGCTGAGTGAAGCAGTGAGAATGAAGAATAGAGAACATGGAATAAGGCTGAGCACCAAGCTTACATAATGTCACGCTCAGAAGGTAAGAAGGTGGAGAGTGGTTAGCGTAGGAGTCAGAAGAAGTGTTAGTTAGGTAAGGGGGAGAAACAGGTAGTAATTCATTATCATAGGATACAGGGGAAGCTAGAGTTTTAAGATGTTTAGAGGCTTATGTCTTCTAAAAAACAAGAGGAACACCCTCTTGCTTTTGGTTATTTCAGCTTTCTAGAGTATATGTCAAAACTGAAAGTTAATGAAAAAGTTCTTTGCATAACTGAACTAGCTCTCACTCTTTAGGAAAGACCATCATTCTTTTTTTTTTTTTTTTTTTTTTTAAATTTTTTTTTCAACGTTTTTATTTATTTTTGGGACAGAGAGACAGAGCATGAACGGGGGAGGGGCAGAGAGAGAGGGAGACACAGAATCGGAAACAGGCTCCAGGCTCTGAGCCATCAGCCCAGAGCCTGATGCGGGGCTCGAACTCACGGACCGCGAGATCGTGACCTGGCTGAAGTCAGACGCTTAACCGACTGCGCCACCCAGGCGCCCCAAGACCATCATTCTTAATACATACCATGTTAACTCCTAATCCTTTGCAAAGTTGACTATTTATATATAGTCATGATGAAGTTTTTTGTTTATGGTTGAATAGATGTAGCACATTTGAAAAGAGTGAGGCAGACACACTCATGATAATAACACTGGCAAGTCCAGTGGAAGGTTGTGTTCCCATATCACCTTTCAGTGAGGCCTTCTGTAACTATCCACTTAAATTGTACCCCCTCACCCTCCACCCCTGCCATGCACCCCTTCTTACCACTTAACAACTGCCTAGTATACCCTTTCATCTGTTATTGATTGATGGCCTCTCTCCTGTACTGGAATGCAAGTTCCATGCATTTGGTGTTGGTTTTTTCCCCCCCTGCTGTCTTCCCAGAGTCTAGAACAGCACCTAGCAGATAGAAGACACAAGACGTATTTGTTCAAGAAATGAGGGTAAGAAAGTAAAGATGATTATATGTGCATGTGAACTTGAAAGATGTAGGTATTTGGAATCATTAAGTTTGTCCTACTATGTCAGTGTCTCTAGGGACAGATACCATAGTCCCTTGCAACACTGGTGGCCTACTGAGCCATGAATGTAAGGTTAAATTATGCTCAGGATGTTCTGCTTCTAAAGGCAGAAAAATAACACATTTCAGAAACATTTCCATCAAATAAATAAAGATTTTTAAATAGTAGTGTTTAAAAGGTCCCTCAGCAGGAAAACAATTCCTTCTGTGTTGAACATTAAATTTCCCCATGTAGGATCACTATTAGGTGATTTAAATGTACGGTTGACCCTTGAGCAACACAGAGGTTAGGAGCACTGACCACCCACACGGTGAAAAATCTGTGTGTAACTTTTGACTCTCCCAACACTTAACTACTTATAGCCTACTGTTGACTGGAAGCCTTACTGATAACATAAACAGTTGATTACACATATTTCATATGCCATCTGTATTGTATATTATATTCTTATAATAAAGTGAGCTAGAGAAGCAATCTTATTAAGAAAATCATAACAGTACTGTACTGTATTAATAAAAAAAATCCACATAGAAGTGGAAACCTGTGTTGTTCAAGGGTCAACTGTACTTTCTTAAAAATTTGATTTTCCCTTTTCCGCATTCACACACTGAACAACTTCCTTCCAGATCCACTGGAAGTTAACGTTCGAGGTGGTGGCTTCTTCCTTCCTAGTCCCAGAGGCCTTAGTGAGATGTTGGGGCTACAGAGGAGTAAGTGGTGGCTAAGCTTCCAAATGACCAAACTAGAAACTCTCCCCACTAGTTTCGCTTCCACACTGACCGCTGCTTTATTTTGTGACATTAGTGGCCTCGTTGTGCCTCTCATGCTTTTTTTGGCAAAATGCATCGGTATGTGCTTTGGACTGCTAGGTGCCCATCAGATCACATAAGTAGGTTTGAAAAGTGCTATTATTTCCTCCCCGGTTAAGACATAGCTGCAGAGCATAGCTCCTCAGTCCATGTCTCACCTGGCCACCGTCCACACATTATACCCTCTTCCATAGTTGCCTTCTGGTCCTCGATGAAGCATTTTTTTTTTCTGATTCCCCTTTTGCAGTATTTATTTTGGACACAGTAACCATGCACACGATTTCCCTGGGTCAATCTAATTTAAGTTTTTTAACCTTAACAAGCTCTGGAAGCCACTGACCGAGGAGAGCTTTTCAGTGTGAAGGGGAAGCCCCCCCCCACTTTAATTAAAATGACAAGGCAGTATGACATTGTGGTAGGTATTCACACAGCTCTGCTTGTTACATAATATAATGGTCACCCACAGCCAGATACTTAACCCATCTCACATTCAGGACCATTGTGTCCTCTTACAGAGACAGTACCTCCTTTGTGCAAATAAGCAGCTAATGATTATTAGCTTAGCTATGAAGTTAAATCACATTCCTGGAAAGGGAAATGTTGCAGCTTTTTTTTTTCTTTTTCTTTTCTTTTTTTTTTTTTTAATGGGAGAGGAGAATACATTTTTGAAAATCCAAACATACAGTTACTACTGGTGACATGAGCATTACACCTCTTTGACATGAGAGGTTTATATTTTGTTTGATTAGGACAGTTATATATAATCTCCCATAGCGACCACTCTCCTGGTAAAATGAAATCTAAATATTTGCCTTTCAATAGTTGTACTGACATGGAACAGCTGAGTCCTAATTTGCCTACACTGGTGTTCTTTCCCCTCCCAGTAACTCACAAGGGAATTTTGCCTTGCTTTTGAGTATAGGACCTGAGAGTCTGTGGGTCGTTCCTAGCACCTGGCATGGAGTAGGCTTCCCTATTTGCCACAAGTGGACTGAGGAGTGCATGAGGGGCCTTCAGGGAGCAGCTGGGGGCGGGGTCTTACCTAACAGAGCTGGCTGGCATTGCTCCTTCAGTGTGGCTTTGGAGTGTAGAGGTCTGGGCTTGACCCTGGCCTCTGTCAGCTACAAGTAATGTGACTGGATAAGTTACTTAGCCCCTTGAGCCTTAGTGCCCTCATCTTTAAATTGGGCTTGTTGTGGGGATCAAATGAGATTGTGTGTCTAAAAGAGCTTTGATACTGGAAAGGGCCACGCAAACCAAAGGTAACAGTCTTCACAGTCCGGATTTTTCAAGTCAGAATTGAACTTGCATGGTAACACTGATTAATGTAGGTGTTCACCTGGTCTGAACTGCTTCGGTCAGGAACAATTCAAAGTCTGTGTATGCTTCTACTCTGAGTAAAACTAATATCAATCGATGACCATGGGAAAAGAATAAAATTGGTCCCTTGCTACAGGTAAGGAAGAAAGGGGGTTAGAGAGAAGAGTGGTAACACCAAAATTTTAGAAGAGGGAATTCTTGCCCAAGTAAAAGAGTATTTTACTCTAATCATGGTTTATTTCATTTAATGATCATCGGAATTCCTCTAATATTGCTTCTGTGCCCCCCTTTTTTTTTCTGAGAGAAAGAGAGAGAGAGAGAGAGAAAGAGAGAGAGAGAGAGAGAGAGAGAGAGAATTTTAAGCAGGCTCTACGCCCAGCACAGAGCCTGACATGGGGCTTGATCTCACGATTGTCAGCTCATGACCTGAGCTGAAATCAAGAGTCAGACACTTAACTGACTGCACCGCCCAGGCACCCCTGTTACTGTGCTTTTTAATCATTAATTTTTATTATAATAATCTGGGACTTACCACAGGTTCCCCAGTTGCAAGGGTTTGGATTTAATAGCTTGGAGGTTGGGCCCATGAATCTGCTTTTAAGAAGTACCCCAGGTGATTCTGGTGTAGGTGGAGCATGGCCCACATTTTGAAAAACTTGCCTTCGCCAGTAGTTTTCCAACTGAATCCATTTTTACTTCCCTGCAGTTCATCTTTCATGTAGACCCATGTTCTATTTGATTATGGTATACTTACCACTTAAAACCTTTCAGTGACTTTCCACTGGTAATAAATAGGTTAAAGATCAAAATTCTTCTGGCTAAGCTTATCTCTTGCCACTCTCCTCTGGCTCACTCCCCTTTGACCACATGGACTTCTCTCTGCCCTTCTGATGTGCCCAGTTTCTTCCTGCTTCGTGTCATTTGCACATGCAGTTCCCTCACCTGAAATGTTGTCTCTCACCCTCTACTTGGTGAACCCCTAGTGATTATCCTGGTCTCTGGTTTCCTCAGCGAAACTTTCCCTGATCACCAACACAAAACCTGACCCTCTTCTCATGTGTTCTTTTACCATATTTTTTAGAAAGCAATGATCTTTACTTTCATTAGGTAGCTAATTGATAAATTTTGTGTTTAATATTTGTCTTTTCTGCTTGAATGGTGGCTCCGTGAGGCTATGGACCATGCCTGTGTTCATTTCTGTATCCGCAGTGTCTTATAATAGTACTATGAACATATTACAAACTCAAGTATTTTTGAAAGAATGAATGAAAATGGGGTTTGTGGTCAAGAAGCACTTCCCTAGACCTGCAGTTAAGTTTCATGACTGAGGTAGCAAGTAGGCTTTGTTATCAAGTGGAATCCGTCATCACTAGCGTTCTAGAATGAGATCTTAGAACACTTCTTTGTGTCAGTAATAAAAATTATTATAAATAGAGACCTCCAACAATGGTCTTGGTGTTTAAGGCTTAGAGCCTGGCATGGGAGAAAGGAGAAGTTAAAAGACTTCAGATGAAATCTTTACTTACTTTACATGATGTCTTTCATGCAGGAAGCATTGGAAGCTTCTTAGTAGTAAAACACCTGACAAATAAACTTTTCACAGTGTATTTACCCTCATATCACGTAGCTGGGTGATGAGCTTGTGTGTTCATTTTCTCTGATACTCCCACTTGGAATTGTAAGAAATGAGGACAAGCGCATATTCCCACTCTCTGCTTTCAAAGCAAGTAATCGGCTCAACGGCTTTTACATCTGATAGAACAATGAAGGCAATGTCAGTCTCAGAGAATGATGAGAGATCCTTGTTACATGTAGTTTGATTCAGCATCTCAATCTTGATGAGAAAGGAAGGAATTCTGGAGAAAAAAAAAACATGACTTCAGTAATTTTTAAATTTTTTTTAAGTTTATTTTGAGAGAGAGAGAGAGAGAGAGAGAGAGAGAGGGAGGGACAGAGAGAGAGAGGGGTAGAAAGAAAGAATTCCAAGCAGGCTCTGCACGGTCAGCACAGAGCCTGATGTGGCACTCAAACTTACGACCATGAGATCATGACCTGAGCGGAAACCAAGAGTCAGATGCTTAACTGACTGAGCCACCCAGGCACACTGACTTCAGTAATTTTTAAAGTCATGATGATCAAGTATGGAATTAATTGGGATTCACAAAAAAGGTCAGAAATACCATTTTGATAAATTCAGTTCTTACCTGCTATGATGAGAGCTTTGTTTACCTAAGATTTTTAGTTCAGAGGATAGAGTTTTATATTTTTCAGTACATCTAAGGAGTTGCCTAAGCCTTTAATTCAGATTTCTAAATAATTTGCAATTTAATTACATTAATTTGCTTTTCACTCATTCCTACAGACATGTACGATTATTCATTGTTAGACCGAATTCTGTACCCCAGGGATATATTAGTGGACAAGACAGATAAGGGCTCTGCTGTTGTAGAGTTGATAGGCAGCAAACACATAAACAAGTCAGTGCTGTTAAGAAATGAACCTAGATCACGTGATCTGGCCTGGCAGAGGAAGATTGGTAGTGTGATACCAGGGGATGGTCCCGGGGTGGGGGTGAGGCGTTAGCTGAGGAGATGCTCCTGATCAGAGGAAGTGAATGAGGGGAAGGATCCCATGAGAAAGGCAGGCAGAAGGAGCAAATGCAAAGACCATTAAGTGTGAATGAATGTACCTATGTTTTGAGACCTGAAATACCTTGTGGCTGGGCTTAGAGAGGGAAGGAGATGGTTTTGGTGGTGAGGTCAAGGAGGTAGGCAGAAGGAGCCTCGTGGGCCCTGGTGGAAAAAGGCATGTTACTCCAAGTGTTATGGGAAGCCACTGAGAGTTTTTTTTTAAATATAATTTATTGTCAAATTGGTTTCCATACAACACCCATTGCTCATCCCAACAGGTGCCCTCCTCAATGCCCATCACCCACTTTCCCCTCTCCCCCACCCCCCACCAACCCTCAGTTTGTTCTCAATATTTAAGAGTCTCTTATGGTTTGCCTCCCTCCCTCTCTGTAATGTTTTTTTCCCCCTTCCCCTCCCCCATGGTCTTCTATTAAGTTTCTCAGGATCCACATATGAGTGAAAACATATGGTATCTGTCTTTCTCTGCCTGACTTATTTCACTTAGCATAATACCCTCCAGTTCCATCCATGTTGCTACAAATGGCCAGATTTCATTCTTTCTCATTGCAAAGTAGTATTCCATTGTATATATAAACACATCTTCTTTATCCATTCGTCAGTTGGTGGACATTTAGGCTCTTGCCATGATTTGGGTATTGTTGAAAGTGCTGCTATAAACATTGGGGTGCAAGTGCCCCTATACATCAGCCCTCCTGTAACCCTTGGGTAAATTCCTAGCAGTGCTATTACTGGGTCATAGGGTGGATCTATTTTTAATTTTTTGAGAAACCTCCACACTGTTTTCCAGAGCAGCTACACCAGTTTGCATTCCCACCAGCAGTGCAAGAGGGTTCCCGTTTCTCCACATCCTCGCCAGTGTCTATAGTCTCTTGATTTGTTCATTTTAGCCACTGAGAGGTTTTAAGAGCAGGGGAGTGACATGATCTGATTTGTTTTCAGAAGGTCACCATGGATGCCGTAAGAACAATTTAAAAAGGCTTTTGCTTTAGCAGTCCAGCTAAGAGGTGATGGTCAAACATTACATGCTTTTATAATATACATACAGACTTTTCTTGTTTATATGTACAGACTTTTATTTGACTGCATTTGGAATAATCAAGTAAAGCTTGTGTAGTGAACATAATGTTAGATTTGTTACATAAAAAAAAACTCATTTCCATCTTAAAAACATTTAATACTCCTGAAGTGCTTATTGATGTGGTCATAGGCTAATTTCTGGAGATATAAATATAAATATGACTAGTCTTTGACCTTAAAGATTTCACAGTCTACTGGAGGATGCCTGTAAGTAAACAGATGCTGACAACATACTATAGAAAATGTGTGGCTATTACAACTAAAATGGCCACAGGTGTTTCTGTCTATGTCTCTTGGTGGACATACGCAATCATTTCTGTTGGGAACGTACCTAGGAATGGAATTGCTGAATCATAGGACAGGCATGTTTAGCTATAGTGAATACTTGGACTTTATCCTAAAAGTAGAATTTGTGCTTTCGAAAGAACATTTTGGCAAAACTGGAGGCAAGAGAGTGTGGTTCAGTGCCTGTTGCACCTACACAGTTAAGAAGTGAGATCTGAATTAAGGCAGGACCGTGAGGAAGTAGCATAGAATAGGGAGCTATTTAGGAAATGGGACAGGTTGGATGTTGGAGTTGAGGGGAAGACAAGGTGAAGCGGGGGGGGGGGGGTTGATTTGCAGTATTAACTAAGTCAGAGGCCAGAGAAGGGGTGAGATTTTAGAGGAATTAAACAGATTTCTTTTTGTACATGTTGAGTTAGAGTTCCTTATGGATGATCCAGAAGAAGACAAGTTAGAAAAATAGCAAGAACTCAAGTTGGAGTTGGAAGTAAATGTATTTGTGTTACGGGAAACTGTGGGGATGCATGTGTGGGATGGCTAGAAAGAGGACATAGACTAAGAAGAGGTGCAATGTTAGAAATGTTTCCATATTGTTGGTAAGTGAAGGACAAGGGACCAGTGATCAGCCTGTAGTATCAAATGAGAGCCTCGAGGGAGATAAGATAAGAATTCTGGTGAGGTGTGACTCTGGGTCCAGACTACCTAGAATTGAGTCCTGGCTTTGGCCACTGTTTAGCTGTTTGCCCTGAGCCAAGTCACTTAGCCTTTCTCAGCTGCAATTTTCTGTAAAATAGCTGTAAAATGGGGATAATAAATTTATCTGCTTTGTGAGGTTAGTATGGGATACATAAAAGTGCATAGAGTTATTGGTTGTGGTTGTTGAAAAGTGATGTTTGTAAACCAAAGGGGCAGAGAGTTCCAAGAGGGAATCAGTGGTGCGAGTTCTATAGGGATACCTCAGGAGGTGAGTGCCGAAGTGGTTCCGTAGGATTGACAGCCAGGCAGAAGAGTACTGAGGGCAGAAGTGAAATCTATAGGCTAGTCTTAATACCTTTCCTTCTTATAGGAAAGCCCACTGAGTTTCGTAATACAAACACATCAGAAAGATCCCATGGTTTTCTTGAAGGCATCTCAGGTCATTGACATGAGTGTTCATAGCTTGGTTTATTGTATAGTTCTTTTATCTCAAGCAGTTCAAAGTGTATCCCACATTTTTCTGAATCATCCTCTTAACGTCTAGGTAAGTTAAGGAAGGTAAAGGTGACATTCTTCCCAATTTACAGATGAGGACACTGAGACTAAGAGAAGTCACATGGCTTTGCCTAAGCTTATATTAATCAGCTTCTCCTTTATCCCATCAATAAAATTTACTCATCCCTGGGTTAGCATTGTCAAGCACAATATTTTTCACAGGGTAACCAAGGGATCTTCTGCATTTAGAATCACTTGGGATGCTGGCTAAAATGCAGATCCTTTGTCTTTATTCTGGGCTTACTGATCAGAACCTCTGGGACATGGGCTCACGAATCAGTGATTTTGCCAGCACTCCAGGTGATTCTTTTGAAACTGTTTAGTGTGTTCAAGGAAACAGAGCAATAAATCCCTGAGTGTACATTGTTTAGTGACATTTTTCACACACATGAAATCTTTAAGTATTTTACATTCAGAAACACTAACTACTATAACTAAAACTTTAGAACCTTTTCCCAACCTGTTGTCTGATATGTTACCTTTGTGAAATTGAGTAGTATCTTTGGGCCTGAAAGTAAAACTGATTTGACCTATGCATTGGTGTAAACGAACTGGACAATTTATTGGTGTGTTACTGTAGCATTGCTGGGGGTGTCACAGAGAAGCTACGGCCAAGGACTCTATATATTACTTCAGTTTGGTCAATGGGTCCATCTGTGATTACTGTTTTAGTAAATGAAAGCCCGTGTGTGTGTGTGTGTGTGTGTGTATGTGTGTGTGTATTATTGATTATAAAGAGTTGCTTTCTCTATATTCTGGGCTTCTGTTTGCATGTGATAATCAGCCATGTCTCTGTCTGGTATTTCTAGTGGGGCAGCATAAAACTCTCAGGATCCGGTAACTTGACAACTCTGATGCCAGGGAATGGACTCCATTAGAGCAAGCCCATAGCCAGTGAGTGATGGCTCAAAAACCACTTTTTTCCCCTTTGGTTGCGGAGGAGGTGGAGTTTTCTCTGTGAGTTGGCATCTTGTCTGTCTGGTTCTCTGTTTTTATCTATGGCTGTCAGCAGCTACATAGTAGGGACTCAGCAAATACTTGTTGAATGAATGAATCCTCTCAAGTTTATTTAGGAACTATGAAACACAACCAAGTTAAAAAGAATTATTCTAGCCTACTGCTAGATAAATAGAAGGCACTGACAAGTACTTGATGATTAATCGAATGGGAACTAGAAACATAATCTAGTTCTGTGGGATTTTCCCTCCTTCTCTTGACTCTTGGGGTTACAAGAGGTTTTTTTCCCCCACCGGTTCTGAAATTCTCACTCTGAGGCCCCTATTATTTACCTGGCATTATCTCATAAAAAATACACACTAGTCTTAAGTTCTGCACATCTCTTTGCTTCCAAGCCATTAAGTGAAAAATTTCGCATTTGTATTTTATAATCTCCACTGTTAGGTTTTTAAAGAATACAGTCCCTTATTTCCTTCATAGATTCCCTTAGCACCTCACTTAGGTTCTTTGCACGATGGAAGTGCTTTTAATACTGTTTCTACTGACTTGATTTCAAGAGTGGGTCATGAGCGATGGGAATGATGAGCATATTATTAAGAAGACAAATATTTTCTTTGCAACTGACACGCCTGTCTTTTTACATATATTTTTGACACGTTAAATCTATCGAACAAAATGGTTACTCTTTCAGTTTCTGTTCGTTTGGAGAAATTGGATCAGTGTTCTTGCCAGCTATCAGTGCTTTCTATGCTCTGCCTTCTTTATTTTTATTGAGTGTCAGCATTTACAAACCTGCCACTTTGGCTGTATCCCACAGTCAATCATATTGCCATTCTACTTGCATTTTCCTTTCTCTCTAAAGATAGAAGGAAATGATCTCTTGACCAGAGAGATTTATAAACCTAGCAGGTAGGCAAATTAATTAATAATCTGGAAATCAGAGGAGAACGTCAGTGTTCCCCGTGGGTTCTTAGGCTGTCTTATCCAGCAGCTTCTCATACAGGTTACTGACATTGTTTTCCTGGCTCCTTTTGAGCCCTTGGGGGAAGTCATTTGTCCTTCTTAGGCTCAATTTACTCATTTAAGAAACTGTAACAATGAGGGGGATTTTTGTTTTCCTCCAGAGAGGGTGTTTAGCACTAAACCAACGTTTTCCCCCATAGTGCTTGTTAAAGGTTTCAGTCCATGTCAGGAGGTAAGAGGCATAATACCATAGAGCATTTGATGCAGTCAGTCCTAACTTTTGGTGAAAGTTACTGGGGTAGGGGAAAAAATCGAAAAGAGGATTTTAGTATAACACACAGTATCTTCATTTCTTTTATCTGTAGGATCCTGAATAGTTCTTGCAACTGTGCAACATGCCTTCAGATCTGTTATCTAATTTTGTCTCTTTCTCACAACAATCCTATGAAGTATGGAGATTCTGGGCTATTGAATTGTAATAGTCTTGGGTATACAAATCGGGGTTTGAATACCCACTATTGTGTTGCTTTGTGTTTTAACACAACACACTGTAATAGAAAGACAGGGCTGGTTTTATACCCTGACTCTCTCACATTAGGCTAATGGGCTGGGTAACTTTGGGCCAAATCCCTCACTTCTCCAAACCTCAGGTTCCTACAGTAAAGTGAGAATAATTCGTACCAGAAGATTTTTGTAAAGATTGAGCATCTGCCCCATAAGTGCTCAATAAATACCTATTAACCCTCTCTTCTCTTCCTTTTCATTTAGGGCATGAGGATGGTTTTTCTTAGAATTGATTTACAGATTATGAAGAGTAAAATCTACTGAGGAAAAAAAAAGCCATTTTATTTCAGTATATCTTTCGGAGAGATGTACTCAAGATAAACTAAATTGTTCTTCATACCTCACCCTAGATTGGATCACCTGATAGTAGGCTTGAAAGATACCTGCTTGCTCTGTAGATAGCCATTTCTACAAGCCCATGACCTAGGAATATTACTTGTGTCAAACGCAGCACTGAGGACTAGAGTATTTGCCAGAGGCTCTATGTTCCAGAGCTTTGCGGGAACTGTAAAGTTAAATTTTACATTTGAATTTGTAAGTCCACATAGACTTTAAAGATTTAGTTTTGGAGGGGAAAAGAAGCATGTTAGACAGTCATTACTTGAATTCTGAAATCCAGGGGAATAATGATTTACTGGCATTTTGATAATGGGGCTTTGATTTTTATGCTTTATCATTATAAAGGGGGCAATAATAGTGGGAGCAAAATGTTTACTTGGCTTAAAACTGAACTAATCCCATAAGAAGGTGGGGGAGGGTCAGAGATTCCTTAATGTGGTATGGAGAAGAAGAATCAAACTAAGTTTGGAAACTCAGGCAATTGGCACCCCCTGCCATCCACCCCCTCCCCAGGCCCCAAGGATTGGTGAAGGAACCCTTTAAATGTCAGAAGGAGATAAAGCCCCATGGAACTGTCTGTGGGATTTATGGTGGGCTGGGAAAGCTTCTGGGCTGTGGGGAAGCTTTTCCATTCATAGCAGGCTTCATTCATAGACAATATTAGGTCACGTGGAAGCTCATACCCTCTACTGACCTTTTCAGACAGAGGTTGGCTGGGCTGCTCAAAAACAGAATGAGTTCCAGAATGCCAGAGCACCTGTCAACCTGTGACCTCAGGATGTGAAGACCTTGGACATTTGGGGCTCTGAACAAGAGGCAAAGGAGGAAGTTATAAATTTTGCAAGTTTATTCTGGATACTAAACTCTGTGTGATGATTTGTTATTTGGTAAATGCAGCAGACACTTTTTTAGTTCAGACTTCTCTCGCCTTATGCAGCTCTAAGTCCCTGAACTTCTCAAAATAACATGTGATTTCTGTATTTCATAGAGTAGATGACCAAGACATCGGGGCTTGAATTTATTGTCCTAGGCTCATAGTGGCTTAGTCTCAGAAATGGGGCTGGAGCCCAGGTTAATTCATAACATCTCAGTCATCAGCATTCTGTTTCAGGCAGAAAAATAGCACATATAAGTGAAAGTATTTTATTTGGAAAATGTAGCAAACTCCCTGACATCCACCCAATTTTTGGATCTGCCTCCATAAAGACTTTGGAATCTTTTAAAGAGGACCAGAATGTCAGAAATAGGGATCTGTGTCAGGGAAGGTGGAGTCTGTTATGGGTTAACATTGGACCAAGCAGATTCACAGCTGGGAGGACTACTGTCTTTAGGAGATGGAAAACACAACTTCCTGTTTCCCCCAGGAGAGTTCCTGGACTCTGAAGGGGTGATCTAAGGAACCCTGCTGGGACAGGATGGTGGAGGAGCTGGGATTTCGGTGTGATAAAACAACAGCCTTTGTTATTACAGTTCTCTTAGCATTTTCCTGAGGATGAAGGGTACTCGTCATAGAAACCTGACCACATTCGAACATGCGGCTTCAAGTCAAGTCAGCTCTTGGGGATCTTATCAGAGGTGTTTAGAACATGTTTGTTTGTCAAGCACATGCTTCTCTACCTCTTCTCTTTTCACATGTCTACCTTTTCCTTAGTTCAGAGGCAGAATTTCTATCTCCTTTGAGATCAGAGGTCACAATGACAGCACAAATGCCTTAACTGGATGGGAACACAGAAAGAGAAAAATGTTCAACCAGAATGAAGGTGTCTCCTGAATTTACCATTGACATAATCTGAGAGGGACTCCTGGGCAGCGGTATGCTGAATAAATCAGCTCTCCAGAACAAAAGCCCTAATTTGTGTGCAACTAGTCCGTTTCTATGGTGTAAATATTTCCACCATGACTGAACTCACAATACCAACGTGGTGTCATTGGACGTAGAATTGAGGAGGAGTGTGCACAATTGGCTCTTGCAAGTTGAACATGCTGGTTCTGGCAGGCGCTCACTGGACCTTGTATGTTTGCATCATTAGGTGGAAGGTTATGTTGGCATGTGTATAAACCTGACGGCGGAGGTTTCTTCTGAGTTCTCACCCCAGAGGTGCTACCAGAGACCTGGTGGCGTGCCAGTTTGTCACTGGGCAGATGCTTCTTCTAGTGCTTTGGCTCCTTTGCTCCTGGAACCTTCTTAATTTTGGTACTCTTCCGGATGCCATTCTCAGCCCTCTATTCTTCCTGTTCCACACAGTCTGCCTGGGAGAGGAAAGCCACTTTACTTGATGTAATGTCTACATACTTCCATCTTAGATTTGTAACTTTTAGATTTGTAACTGCCTGTTGGACTGTAATATTGGAAAATCCCGAAGACACTTCAACTTCTACATTTCTCTCTCTCTTTTTTTTTTTAAGTTTATTTCTTTATTTTGACAGAGGAAGGGGCAGAGAGAGAGGGAGAGAGTGAATGAGTGAATCCCAAGAAGGTTCTGCATCGTCAGCATGGGGCTCAATCTCACCACCGTGAGATCATGACCTGAGCCGAACTCAAGACTCAGACACGTTCAACCAACTGAGCCACCCAGGCACCCCTCAAGTTCTACATTTGTAAATTGGAATTCCGTACCTCTGCCCCACGAAAATCTGACTTCGCTTCCTCAACTTTCTTTCATATAGGTGGCATGATTATCGTTCCAGTCATTCACACTAAAACTCACGTAAATGTTCCAGATTCTTTTTCAGATCTTCATCCTCTGCATCCAGCTCTTCGCCAAGTCTTGACAATTCCTGAGTATTCCCTAAATGTGTCCCTCCACTCAGCACTTTCTCTATTCTTATCGTTGTTACACAAGTTAAGGCCCTTACCATTGCTCATCTGGAGTATTAACAACTTTCTCACTGATTTTCTCAACTTTAAACTTCCCATCACATGTTTCCTCCACACTGTGATTTCTCGGACCATGCTTAAAACTGTAGGAAATGGACTCTAAGCTTTTTAGGATTTGACCTGAGTCCTCTGTGATTAGGTAGCTCCCTGCTGACTCTCTGGCCAACCTGTCCATTCCTTTTGCCATGTTGCTCCCGTAGCCATGTTCCCTCCCATCACACCTCTTTTTTTTTTTTTTTTAAATTTTTTAATGTTTATTTCTTTTTGAGAGAGAGAGGGGGGCAGAGAGAGGGGAGGAGCAGAGAGAGAGGGAGACACAGAATCTGAAGCAGGCTCTAGGCTCTGAGCTGTCAGCACGGAGCTCGATGCAGGGCTCGAACCCACGAGCCATGAGATCATGACCTGAGCCAAAGTCGGATACTTAACCGACTGAGCCACCCAGGTGCCCTGTCACACCTCTTTTCTTTTCTTTTTAAAAATTTTTATGTTTATTTATTTTTGAGAGAGAGACAGAGTGTGCGCGGGGGAGGAGCAGAGAGAGAGGGAGTCACAGAATCTGAAGCAGGCTCCAGGCTCTGAACTGTCAGCACAGAGCCCGATGAGGGACTCAAACTCATGAGCCATGAGATCACGACTGAGCCGAAGTTGGACGCTTAGCCGACTGAGCCTCCCAGACGCCCATACCTCTTTTCTTAATGTCTTTGTTTGTGCTGGTGTCTCTGTCTGCTGTGTCCTCCCCACCGTTGTTAACTCATGACTTAAAACCCGGTGTCGGAATCCCCTATTTAGGATGCCTTTTTTGATGCCATCTCTATGTTGGGTCCCTCCTGGTTCTTCCATGGTATCTGCCTATCTATCTCTCCTTTTTTGTTTTGGGGGTTGTTTTTTTTTTTTTCCTCATTTCGCATCATAATGGTTTCTTTGCGTCTGTTTCCTCCACTAGACCCAGTAACCTGGGTGTCAGAACCGCATACTATTTACCTTTATGTCTCTACTATCTTATACGGTGCCTGACACACAGTACCGTTAGTTAATGTGTGGCCAAATAAACAAAAGAGAGATCCATGCTATGCTCTTTGTATGCATTTAACATCGTGCTACCAAATAAAGATAAAAATACAGTGTGCCAGGTTAAGTTTGAAATTCACATAAACAACAAATAATGTTTCAGTATGAATAGGTCCTAAATATTACACGGGACATACTTATGCCCCCCAAGTTATTTTGTTATTCATTATTTACCTGAAGTTAAAATCTAAGCATCCTGGCAAACTTAACCTAGAAAAAAATTGAGTTCATACCTGAAAGTTCACACAATGCAGAAGCTCACACTCAACTTGACATCACCTGCCCAGAAGCTCACACTGAAGTTGACATCACTTGCCCTAGGGTTTTGTACACGGTGCTTTGCATCTCTCCATGCCTTATGTGTAAAGAGCTCACAATACTCAGATGCACTGGCCTTGCCATACAGTCTGCCATGTGCCATAACACACACATGCGTTTGTTTCCTCTGCATGGTAAGCACATTTCATCTATACGTATCCGGGCAAGAATACAGACAGACGCAGAGCTTTTTCGTGCATCCCGTCATGGTCTTTCCTGACCTATGGTGGTTTCTTGTTGCTGGATGGTGGGTTTTTTGAAACCAGGAGTATAGCACACCTTCCAAAGGCTATAAAATCTTAGATGTGGGTTTTAGATTTTGTCAGAGAGTTATGACTAGAAAACTACTCACTGTTTACATTTCTGCTCAGGCCAGGATGCTTGAGAGCTGACGTTCTGAAGGTTGAGCATGGCTTGGACAAAGACGTCATACTGTCTGTAGTCTAATGACCTTGTGGACATAGCATGTCCCCTGTTAAAGTATCAGATGACTGATGTATTATTTTGATGGAAGGAAATTTTTTTTTTCAAGTCAGAAACACTGAAGCTGTTAACAGTTTATGTTTTGGAAGGCGAAAGAGTGTATTTCTCCGTGACTGGCAACAGAATTGAAATATGGCACATTTCATCTCTCATCCCTCATGCCAGAATTAATAATTATGGAAATTCCTCAGCTAGGACAGTTGGGCAGAGTTGTAGATATTTACCCCATAGGAGTCAGGCATGTTCTCTCAGGAAAAGCTGACTTTTAATGGCAGAGAGATTGCCCCTCCACCCCACTCCAAAATCCTGAAACATTTTTGTGGCCTCGGTATCATGATCTTGTCAGTAAGACGATGGTCTCTGATTAAATCCAGATTGAGCTGTTTCCTGTTAGCGTGCTAACCCAGAGGGCAGGCTCAGCCCTCCGTGTATTGCTCTCTGAGTCTGGGTTATTAAACACTTGTCTGCCAAGGCTCGGTCCCTGCCTCCCTCACTTTTCTTTTAAACTAGGATTCAAAGGTATTGAGATATTACACACAGAAGAGATCCCAAACTCTTAAAAGGGTCCTATGGCTGTTGAGTATTTTGCTGCAAAAAAATTTGCTAAACTAAAATTTAGCAAATTTTCCTCTAGTCTGACCATAAGGCAGAGTTATGTTTTCTGTTTCACTTTTATATAATTTTATTTCAAAATAATTCCAGCAACAAGCAGATAATTTCCAAATTTTTGTGTCACAAAGAAACACTCCACTTGAGTGTTGGTAAATTAGAACTCATCTTCAAAATCTTCCCTTCTGTTCTAGCAAGTTGATATTAGGGTGCTTAGCAAATGTGCAGAAAATGGCATTAAGCAAGTGTTCTGACACCTTAACGTGCCTTGTTAATTTTTTTGTGAGAATGATTCTAGGCACCAGAGCAATTCCTGTGCTTCATTTTATATTGTCACTCATGCTCACTCATTGCACTTAGTGAATAATATTTTTCTTTTTTTTTTTAAATGTTTATTTATTTTTGAAAGATAGAGAGCAAGCGAGCGGGGGAGGGTGGACACAGAATCCAAAGCAGGCTCCAGCTCTGAGCTGTCAGCACAGAGCTCAACGCAGGGCTCGAACTCACAAACCACAGGATCATGACCTGAGCTGAAGTCGGATGCTTAACTGACTGAGCCACCGAGGTGCCCCAATAATTTTTAAAATCTAAATAAGTCAAAGTATTTTATTAGCTATTCTCTTAGCTCAGACATGGTTCTTCCTAATGTACAGATGCAAACACTGAGGGACAAAAACCGTTATTGGGGAGGTATAGGGATCAGGCAAGCATATTGAGAGTTTTTTCCAGAGGAAAAGGAGGACCAAAAGGAAGCGACTGGGTTAATGAGTAACAGGATTCCATTCCCAAGGGAGAGCCTTGGCTTCCTGCCAACTCTGCTTTCTGGCAGGAAAGGGGACCCACTTCATCAGGCCCTTTGACAAACATTTTTCTCTGTGTGTGAAATTTTGGCTACATCGGTGCTCAGGGAAAAATCAGTTCTTTTAAATAGCTTTTACTTTCCATAAGAAAATATGTAAAGTGGAATTTGCATTGTGAGTAAAAGGAGAATCCTCAAATTACAAAATTGTTTGGTAAGGGAACATTGTCACAAGGTGAGGAAGCTTGATTTAGAACTAGAGCTTGAATATCCCTGGAGAATGAGAAGCCATTCCTTTCATTATTGTTAACGTTTGACACTGAAGCATATTTTTTAAGCTGCTTTTTAATATTACCAGGCTGATCATTTGTTTGGGACCAGATCTTTTGAGTAAAACATAGAAAAAACATCCCTACATTTTGGTATTAAGAAAGACGTCAAAGGGATATATAGATGTTTGAAGATAAAAATTAACATTGTATTTTATAATGTCTTTTTTTTTTTTTAGTGAAAAGTGGCAAAAGTGAATTATGGTTTAAACACATCGCAGTGACTTACTAAGCTAACATTTTCCCAAGTATGTTCATCCTGATGATCTGCAAGATGCTGGGAGAGTAAAGGGGCTCCATTTGGAAGGATCATGTATCATGATTGTGTATCCCCCTCTTAGAGTTTCATAACATGTTAGCATATTGAAGACTTTAAGAAATTCTGTAGTAAAGAAATGTATTTGACCTTGTTTTGCTCTGCAGTTCCCAAACTTGACCGCAGGACCTTTTGTTTCAGAACTAGTGTTTTACCAGCACCCACGTAGGGCAGCACTGCAGCACTGTACTAACTGGTAAAACAAGTAATTAGACTTTGAAACCATATATCCTTTTCATTTATTGTTTCAGCTTAAAGTGAACTGACACTCCCGGGAGGATAGGTGGATACTATTAGGCCTATTTTAAAACTACATATACAGTGATAAAGAACAGTTATCAGGCCGTGGTTGGAGTCAACGGGCAGAAGAGGTCTGCAGAAACATTTGGTATTTTGCCCAAACCAGATCCCTCCCTTAGTAAAGTGAAAGTATCCTTCGAGAATGAAATAAAGAAACAAAGTCATGCACTGTGGAAGCCTGAGTCTTAATGTTAAGTCCTGTTAGCAGTTAGACATAATGACATTAAGCTATTCTAACCCTTTTCTAAAAGCGATCGCCACCATTTCGGTCTTACTGGAAGCAATCTTGCCAGCTAATTTCCTTCCAGTGGTTTAACATCTGGCAGGCCAGGTGAAGAGAAAGCAAACATGCTACTTAGCACCGTGTCGTCATTTAGAGATTCAGTTCCCTCTTCTTTGCTCCTCTTCCTCAATTTTCGAATGTCTGGTTATTTCAATTTAGGAAAAGCTGACATACAACAATTCAAACTTACAGTTCACAAAACCTGCCTGGCTATTGTTTGCATCACTGACAATGATTATTTGCTTAGAAAAGGATCCTCTCAGTAGGTCATCTTCATGCTTATGAAGGACAAGTTAAGCTGAAAATTGCATCTTTGTATCATTTGTTAGGTGCAGATTTATTGCAGGATGTAAGGCACACCCCTGTTTTTCTTCATGCTCAGTGTTCAAGCTTTACATATCTTTATCAATAGTCAGTTCTTATGTTTTGTGCAGTTGTACCTGCCAATATTATTTGCAATTTCATTCTCATGTGATGGCTACTTCTCATGAGCACATGTCTTTTCTTGTTCGTTGCAAGTCTCCAGAAATCAGAGATCATACACCCATCCACCCTTCCCATTACTCCCCAGAGGTTAGCCCAGGGCCGCTTGGTATAAGCCACTTCTTGGTCAGTTACGTTGATTGCTGATGATACTGAATCAGGAAGGATATTGCTTCTTGTGGACTGAAGAACACCGGATCATGGTCACATCTCCGTAGATATCCGAATATACTCCTGATTTTTCAGCCTAGCGATATGTCAACCGGCTCATACAAATCCTAAAAATTTAACAATCGGCTCTCCAAAGCCAGTAGGAGTCTGTTCCACCACTGTAGGAGCTGTCTTTAAGAATGAGTTTGACAACTTACCATGGAACAGTACAAAGGGGATGATTGATAACTTTTGCTAAACTTGATCCTGGGGTCATGGAAAACATTCTTGATAAAATAGGCCAGCAACCTAATTCTTTATAGGGGATTAAGTAGAGGCAGGTGTAAGCACTATGAAATAAAGCAGCATGAATATCATCACCACCTCCTCACTCTACTACACCCATGGGTGAGAGGATTGTTTTACGTGGCTTGAGGGGAACTAAGAGCACGGAAAACACGATAGTCTATGCTTCCACTGGTCCACTGATTGTGGTTTTCCTTTAGGGAGCATTTCGCCTGATCATAATCATGAATTTCTTGTACAGGTTGAAGGGGACCAGCTGCCTCCAGGACACACAGTCAGTCAATATGAGACCTGTAAGATCAGGACCATAAAAGCTGGCACCTTGGAGAAGCTTGTGGAGAACCTGCTGACGGCGTTTGGGGACAATGACTTTACCTATATCAGCATCTTTCTGTCAACATACAGAGGCTTTGCCTCCACCAAAGAGGTGCTGGAGCTGCTGCTGGACAGGTAAGAATCCAAAGGAGTTTGAGAGATGACAGAAACGCGAGAAAGGCCTTGTGCAGGGTGAAGACCTGAGTTTCAGACTCACCTGCACTTGGTATGCTGAGAGGGATGTGTGAGAAAGGACCCACTGGAAGGAACAAACTTTGGAACAGGTGGCACAAAGACTTTTCAAGAGCCACGTTATGGTTTATTTCTGGTAGATATACCTTAGAAGAATCTGTAGAAAACTCTATGAAATCTTTGGGAGTACCTGCCATAAATGTATACTCCGTTGTGTATAGATTGCAGTTACTGTTTGCCCCCCTAAAATTTTCTCCATATTTTAATAGTTCTATATTATTCTAGTAAATAAGCAATTAACTAGGAATCTTACTGAGTTGTTGGGAGAATTAAATATGCTAATATGTGTGAAGTATGGAGCTCAGTATTAGATCCATAGGAAGAATCTAATGGATGGCAGCTTTAATATAATGATGATGATAATATTATTAACAATCACAATGCAGTGACTGCTCTCTGAATATTATCCTCGGTTTATGTTGTTAGGTCATATGTTACAGATAGCAGAGCAGTGTATATTATATTTTACACATTAATAATTCTGTTTCCCCTCCTTGGTTTTGCCTTATTTATAATTAAACTTGACCTTTTAATAAATTGTTATTAAATTGACTTGATACTGGGAGGAAGAAAAACCATCAGCCAAACAATTGTTTTAGAGACATGAGAGTTGTCATTTTAAATCCTTATATTTTGGAGTTTCCTGCATAAGAAAGGAAATGAGATAGGCTTTTTTTGTTGGAGTAGTTGAATACTGACTTTTAACTAGGTTTTTAAAAAATTTTGAAGTGTTCTGTGCCCATAGAAGAGTATAAAAAGAAACATTCATGTTTTCTCATATTGCTACATTTCCCCAAATATCTTTTATTAGGCTTTTAAAAAATTGTAGAACTGGGAAGAAGAAAATTGGACCATAATCTAATTAGGCAGATAACACATATTAACATTTTAAAAATAGAAGTATCCGTGTATATAGAGAAAAGTTCAAACAATTCAGAAAATTATAAAAAGTAAACATTTTTCATTCCTCCTGGGTAATCACTGTAAACCATTCCTTTTGTATTCTTCCCCAAATTTTCTGGGCTTATCTACATGTACATAAATACACATTTATATAAATATATATCATATTTATTCATATATGATATTTATCAAAAATATCATATTTTTATATGACATAAATAGAATCATAGTACAGTCTGTTCTACAACTTTGGTTTTTTACTTACCTGTTTTGGAGATTTTTTTATTCATAAAGAGAATTAACATACGTGAAAGGCTTAGAACAGTGGCTGGCATATTGAAAGCTCAAGAAATGTAAGTTATTGTCATTTCAAAATCACATATAGATGTATTTACCATATTCTTTTTGGTGGCTTTAGTAGTATTTATTGAGTAGGTTATTCTATGGGTGGACAGTTAAGCTCACTCCAGTTTTTTAATTTGTTTTTAAAATTTTTATGTATTAAAATGTTTTTAATGTTTATTTTTGAGAGAGAGAAAGAGCAGGGGGAGGGTGCAGAGAGAGAGGGAGACACAGAATCTGAAGAAAGCTTCAGGCTCTGAGCTGTCAGCACAGAGCCTGATGTGGGGCTCGAACTCATGAGCCCTGAGATCACGTGACATGAGCTGAAGCCAGATGCTTAACCGACTGAGCCACCTGGGTGCCCCTGTTTTTAAAATGTTTAAACAATGCTGCAAAGAGTATCTTTGAATATATACCTTCCAAGTACTTGTGTGAGAATTCTGTAGGATCATTTCATAGAAGAGTGGTGGATAGGACAAAATATATAAATATTTTAAAATGTCAAAGATATTGGGGCACCTGGATGGCTCAGTCGGTTAACCGTCCAACTTCGGCTCAGGTCATGATCTCACAGTTCATGGGTTTGAGCCCCGCGTCGGGCTCTGTGCTGACAGCTCAGCGCCTGGAACCTTCTTTGGATTCTGTGTCTCCTTCTCTCTCTGTCCCTCCCCCACTCACCTCTGTCTCTCTGTCTCAAAAATAAATAAACATTAAAAAAATAAAATAAAACGTGAAAGATGTTGCTAAATTGTCCTTCAGAAAGTTGCACCAACCACATTTCTGTTCACAGAGAATGAGCGGCCTGTTCCCTTGCTTTCCCCACACCCTTGTGACCTGTGAATATTTTCACCTCTGCCATTGAAACCATCTCTACTGTCGTCTGTCCATTGAAAAATAGCTTATTGTTTTTTTAAGTTTCTTACATTTGTGAGTGAGGTTTAGCATCTTTCAAACATTTGCTGGGCTTTTGTGTTTTTCTGTTTACATCTTTTCATATCCTTTACTTATTTTTATTTGGGACTATTATCATCTACTTATAACTGTTTAATATATTATGACATTATTTTTTTGCTTATCATGTGTTGAAAATATTTCTCCCAGTTTGTCCCTTGGTTTTAAAAGTTGTTCATTAATATTTTCCATGAAGACATTTAAAATATTTTTTATGTGGTCATCTCTATCAGTCTTAAATAAGGCTTAAATAAGGTATTTTCCTCATAGATGCAATGTAGAGTGAAATCATCTGGACCAACGTTTATTCATATGTTCATATTCAGGAACATTGAAAAATGCCTATCCTTTATCATACATTGATCTGGGTCTCATAACTCTGGACTTCAGCATAGAAAAGAAGTTCTGTAGTTTTTTTGTATGCACTTTAAATGTTAAGCTCTTAAAAATGTTAAGCCTGGAGTATAAACTTGTGGGATTAGTAAGTCATTTCTTTCATAGTTTGTTTGCTTGTGTAATATCAACACCTATAAATAGAGCTTGGAGAAGTGTATGAATTTTCCTTCTAGTCACATATATGGAAAGGATGCAGTATATGCAGACAGTATGAGGAAATAGGTCAACACATCAAAAACTCCTACAAGTTTTCTTTGGAATTGACAACCTCTTTTTCTTATGGGTAGCTCTACTGATAATAGGCCACAGATGTCCACAGCCAGTAAAGAAGCGCACGTGAATTCCAGCTGTTCATCATAAGCAGTGGACATACACACAGGAACTAGAGTGTTTAGTCTGTGACTCATGTACATCCAGCGTTTATTTGATGATTTTTTAAATCTTCTCTTTGTTCTTTTATAGGAGGTACACATTTTTTTATTTTTAAAAGATTAACTGGATGACAGTTATTAAATAACGGAATCAACATGAATTCAAATTACATTCAGTTCAAACTATCATTTAAGGTATAACTGAACGAAAGAGTTAAGGTTTATCTTGACCTGTTGGATGAGCCAAGGCTTGGCCTTAAATTTCATCTCCTACTCCTGTCCTTTGCTTGCCTCTGAAATGAATGGAATCAACAAGTGCCAAATGCCTATAAAATACCCGGGACTCAGCAAGACACTATTTGAGTGAAACAGAAATATAGGACTTGGTCGTTTTTCACCCTTGTGGTGAATTTACTGTGAAGCTGTTGGTACTTAACCTCCAGGGACCCTCACTTACTTGCAATACTGTCTACATCATTTATATTCACAATATTGTAATCTTTTTCTTAGAGAGGACCCTTCAAGTTACATATGCTGTGCAAAACCTGGTTGCACTCCTTGAGAACTTAGTATTTTACTGCAAAAGATAAGGCTTACACTCATAAAACAAGTAGACAACCACTTAAGGTGGTGTAAAAAATGAAATTGTAACGTGTTCTGCGGAAGTTCAGAGAAATAAATCTTGTTTATTTTGCTTCCCTCGTGGAAATGTGGATTTGTCCATGTATGTACGCACTTCAATATGAATATTTCTCCCATTTCCCACTCACGTAGATCTTGTGACCAGATGTTCATCTTTGTTCAGTTTTAACCAAAATACAGATTCTGTGAAACACTTGATTCTTAAATTGGCCGTTGAGAGTTTTCATGTCTGTAATTGGGACGTAGGCAATTAAATTGCACAAACTTACCTACCCCGAAGATGAGTTTGATATACTATTTTTTTGTTAGTCAATTGTGGTATAGTTGTTTGTGAGTCTCTGATATAACTTTTTATGATTTCTCTTAGTTTCTTAATAGTAGATTGCTTATCTTTTGTGAAATCAACACCGGGAAGTTACTATAGGATGTGCTAATCCTAACAAGTCAAGAAGGGATTGAAGGCAGGTGCCGTAGTCTTTCTTGTGCCCCCAGAGGAAAGCTTATTTGAAGTCGAACTTTGATTTTCCTTAAGACTTCCAATCATGTGGCTTTTCTTGTATGGAGCTTTATGTAATTAAAAAAGTCCTTTTATATACGTTTTTTCATTCTGCTAACATGAGTCCTTGTGATTGACCAATAGAAAGCAGCTTGAAGTCATATATGGCTAATTCCATGCGTTTGCTTTATCTCTTACTTGGAGTTGTCAGCAGTTCACCAAGAATCCAGTTTTCTGTGCTTCTCACCATGGTTCAGTTAATTCTAGGGCTCACAGACTTCATTTTTAACCTAAGAGAAAGTTTTGGATTGTGGCTTAGCTCTTTGTGTTAGGCCTTTGTGATTTTGTTTTCTCTAACTTCACACATACATTCCACTTAAACATATATTCTTTCCACCATACCCTTAAAAAAAGTAAGGGAGTTAGGTACCACTGAAAATACTTAACCTCAAATGTAGGGAGAATCCTGTCTCAGCTAGTGACCCTCACTGAGGACCATGAAATGTTTATACACATAGCTAGATTTTTCTTCAGACAGCTGTCATTAGCTACTTTTGGCCTATTCTTGATCATTCTCCTTGATCTGTAACTTTCATATCAGAAGTAAGAAGACTTCCAAAGACAAACAATAGTGGTGAATAGGTCTCCAGAAACTTTTGGTAAGTCACTATTGGCGCTCAGTTCACAGTTTGGGAAGGACTGGGCAAATCTGAACTGACTCTTGGTAGCAAGTGAATTCTTCCAGTAGAGGACCTTTGGAGAGGATAAAGGTGGAAGGCATCCATAAACATGGTACTTTCAGACCAATCTGACTTGAATTTGCTTGCTTAGGTCACAGAGAAGAGACTAACTCAGTGGCTCTTTGAACTTACTTCCTCTATCCATGTTTTCTGGCCATGCATTTTCACAGGCTTTATCTCAGTTTATTTATCATTATATTACCCACCCCCCATGTTTGCAGATGAGAAAATTGAGGCCCAGAAACATTTAATCAGTGAGTGGCAGAGCTGGAATTAAAACCTACCTCTTTCTGATTTAGAATCTCTTTCTAAGCATACCTTATCACTTCCCTTGATTTGTTAATGCCATTTTAAAGGAAGGGCTGATTTGGGGATACCCCTCAGCTATCCTCAATTGATTTTCCTTGGAAACTATATTACTCTCTTCACATAGTTGTGAGCAATTCACTTGAACATCAATGTTCCTGTTCATTCCTCTATTCAAATGATAGTTACCAGATGTTTAATATGTACCACACCCTGTACTGTACAAGGTGCTGTGTATATGGTAGACAAACTGGTCATGACGCCTGTATTCTTCATACTTAATGGCTAGTGGGGAAGAGTAACATTAAATCACCATACAAATCAATGTGTAGAGTTAAAATTGATACAATCCTTGGGACGTAAGAACTAGATTCTGTGACAGAGACAATTAAGAGAGGATTTGGGGAGGTGGATATTACCCAAACAAAACTGGATGCTGGCCAGTGATTTGGGGTGTTTAACTAGGTCATGGACCATCAAGGTCACAGCTGGGTCTGTGTGTCTAGAGTGTTTGTGTTTATTCGATGTGTTCCGGCCAGATCCACTAACCTGAATCTGCTGCTTCCCAAAGAGGACTCTCTTCTTGGAGGACAAGAGTACAGTAAATGAGAAAGTTTTGGAGGATTTATGCAAATATATTATCACTATGGAGATAGTAATCTTAAATTCATACTTTATGATGCCTGGAGTAATAACACCTTCATATGTAAAATAGGATGTACCAATAACCAGCAAGAACGGAGCTGATTTACTAAGTGAAGCCAGTTTCTCCACAGCACAGAGAAGAGTCAGTCAAATATAAAGCTTGACAAAATAAGTTATTCAGAGGAAGACATACCATATGATTTCACTCATATGTGGAATTTAAGAAACAAAACAAGCAAAGATAAAAAGAGAGAGAGAGAGAGAGAGAATGAGAAACAGACTCTTAACTGTAGAGAACAAATTGATGATTACCAGAGGGGAGAGGGAAGGGGAATGGGTTAAGTAGATGATGGGAATTATGGAGGGCACTTGTGATGAGCACAGGGTGATGTATAGAAATGTTAAATTACTGTATTGTACACTGGAAACTGATATAACACTGTATGTTAACTAACTGGAATTAAAATAAAAACTTAAAAAAATATGAAGCTTTAAAATATTTTGTTTCCATAGATTTTGTCATAATGCCAAATATGCTTCCATTTCCTTTCAGAGTTTTAGGATACTTTATGGGAAAAGCAATTTTCCCGTCTTTTAGTTTTGAGATTCATGTGCTAAGCATAGAGTGTAATGGGTTCAGGAGTCAAAAGTGAATTTGATACCAGTTTTGCACTCCTGACTTGCTCTGCAACATTGGACAAGTTACTTTATCTTACTAGCTTCAGGTTCCTTATCTCTAACATTAGAATGAACAATAACCCTAATATGGGGTTATTATGAGGCTTAAGCTCAATAATATGAAGTTCTTAGTATAGTGGCTGGCAACTATTAAGTGCTTAGGAGATTACCGTTAGTTTTGATTTCTTCATGGAGCTTAATACTTTTGAAATTATCTTTCTTATTTATCTTTCTCATTTCTTGACTGTCTTCCCTGCTTAGCGACCATGTCTGTCTTGTTCACAGCTGAATCCTTAGAGAGGAATGGTATGTGGCAGTAGGTACTTAGGAACCATCTAACAAGTAAATAATGCTTTATATGTTATTCATGTCTGTCATGAGCCCTTGCGTTGGAAGGTACAATAGTGAACATTACCCAGAATCTGCACCCATTTAGTGGGATAGACAAATCTAAAGACTTGTACCATTATTGTCAACGCAGTACTTTAAAAGACTATTTTGGCGGGCACCTGGGTAGGTCGGTCAGTTAAGTGTCTGACTTTGGCACAGGTCATGATCTCACCATTTGTGGGTTCGAGCCCCACATAGGGCTCTCTGCTGTCAGTGCAGGGCCCACTTCGTATCCTCTGTCTCCCTCTCTCTCTGCCCCTTTCCTGCTCACACACATGTTCTCTCTCTCCTTCAAAGATAAATAAATATTTAAAAAAAATTTTTTTTTAAATAGGGGCACCTGGGTGGCTCAGTCGAGTAAGTCCAACTTAGGCTCAGGTCATGATCTCACTGCTTGGGAGTTTAAGCTCTGCATCAGGCTCTATGCTGACAGCTCGGAGCCTGGAGCCTGCTTCAGATTCTGTCTCCGTCTCTCTGCCCCTCCACTACTCATGCTCTGCTTCTCTCTGTCTCTCTCTGTCTCTGTCTCTCTTTCTCTGTCTTTCTCTCTCAAAAAATATAAAATGAAACCTTAACAAAATTAAAAAAAATTTTTAAAAAGACTATTTTTTATAGAAGTTTAAGGTTCATAGCAAAAATTGTGGAAAGTATAGAGATTTTCCACATACTTCCTGCCCCCACACATACCCCCACTGCCAACATCCCCCACTAGAGTGGTACATTTGTTACAATCATTGACACATCATTATTGCCCAAAGTCCATAGTTTACATTAGGGTTCACACTTGGTGTTGTATGTTCTGTGGGTTTAAACAAATGTATAATGACATGTATCCATTATTATACTATCATACAGAATAGTTTCACTACCCTAAAAATCCTCAGTGTTCTGCCTGTTCATCTCTCCCTTCCCCCACCCCAGTCCCTGATAATCACCGATCTTTTCACTGCCTCCATAGTTTTGCCTTTTCCAGAATGTCATATAGTTGGAATCATACGGTATGTAGCCTTTTCAGATTGACTTCTTTCACTTAGTAGCATGTAATTAAGCTTCTCCATGTCTTTTCACAGCTTAATAGCTCATTTCTTTTTAGTGCTGAGTAACATTCCATTGTCTGAATATAATGGTGGACAAACTGCTCATGACTCCTGTATTCATTTTCTCTCAAAAATTAAACATTAAAAAAAAGAAATAAAAGGACATTGTTATATCCGAGGTCATCTGAGTTTTCTCCTAAGTAATTGTCTAGAAGTTTTATAGCTTGTTTTACATTTAGGTCTGTGATCCATTTTGAGTTGATTTTTATGAAAGGTGTAGGGTCTGTGTCTAGATTAATTTTTTTTTGCATGTGGATATCCAGTTCTTCTATCACTCATCATTTGTTGAAAAGACTATCTTTGTTCCATTGTATTGCTTTTGCTCCTTTGTTGAAGATGAGTTGACTGTATTCATGTGGGTTTATTTCTGGTTCTCTCTTCTGCCCCACTGATCTATTTGTTTTCACCAGTACCATATAGTCTTGATTACTGTAGTTGTATACAGTAAGTCTTGAAGTCAGGTAGCATCAGTCCTAAGACTTTGTTTATTCTCCTTCTATATTTAATTGGTTGTTCTGGGTCTTTTGCCTCTCCAAATAAACTTTAGAATCCATTTCTCAGTATCCACAAATTAACTTCCTGGGATTTTGATTGAGAATGGGTTGAATTTATAGATCCAAGTTGGGAAGAACTGACATCTTGACAATATTGAGTCTTCCTATCCATGAATATGGAACATTTCTCTCTTTATTTAGTTCTTCTTTGATATCTTTCATAAGAGTTTTGTAGTTTAGGATTGTAAAGGATTGTAAAATCCTTTGCATTTTTTTTAAAGATTTATACACAGGTATTTTATTTGGGGGGAAGTGCTAATGTAATGTGTTCTTAATTTCAAATTCCACTTGTTCATTGCTGGTATATAGGAAAGCAATTAACTTGCATGTTAACCCTGTATTCTGCAATCTTATTATAATCACTTTTTCTTTTTTTTTTAATTTTTTTTAACGTTTATTTTTATTTTTGAGACAGAAAGAGACAGAACATGAACGGGGGAGGGTCAGAGAGAGGGAGACACAGAATCTGAAACAGGCTCCAGGCTCTGAGCTGTTAGCACAGAGCCCGACGCAGGGCTCGAACTCACGGACCACGAAATCATGACCTGAGCCGAAGTCAGCCACTTAACCGACTGAGCCACCCAGGCGCCCCTATAATCACTTTTTCATTCCCAGAGGTTTTGGTTGATTTTTTAAGATTTTCCACATAGATAATCATGTCAGTGTGCAAAGAAAGATAGTTTTATTTTTTTTCTTACAAATCTGTATACTTTTACTTCCTTTTCTGGGTTTTGTTTTTGCTTTTTGTATTAGCTAGAATTTCCAGTACAGTGTTTAAAACCAGTGGTGAGAGGTGACATCTTCCCTTGTTCCTGATCTTAGTGGGAAAGCTTTGAGTTTCTCATTGTTAAATATGTTACCTGTAGATGTTTATAGATGTTATTTATCAAGTTGAGGAAATTTTTCCCTATTCCTAGTCTGTTGACAGTTTCATCACAAATGAATGTTTGATTTTGTCATATACTTTTTCTGTATCTGTTGATATGATCATGTGATTTTTTGTTATTAACCTGTTGATGTTATGGATTACGTTAACTGGTTTTCAAATGTGAACCAGTTTTGTATACTTGGAATAAATCCAATTTGGTTATGGTGTATAATTCTTTTTTACACTGTTGGATTTGATTTGTTAATTTTTTGAGAATATTTGTATCTATATTCATGAGAGATACTGGTCTGTAGTTTTCTTTTCATATAATGTCTTTGTCTAGTTTTGGTTTTAGGTTAATACTGGCCTATAGAATGGCCAACTCATTATAGAATGAGTTAGGAAGTAGTCCCTCTGATCCTGGTTTCTGGAAGATGTTTTAGAGATTGATATAATTTCTTCCTTAAATGTTGGTAGACTTTACCAGTGAACCCATCTGGACCTGATGCTTTCTGTTTTGGAAGGATATTGATTATTGATTCAGTTTCTTTAATATAGGTCTATTCAGAGAGTCTGCTTTTCCTTGTGTGAATTTTATGTAGCTATGAATTTCTGACCTATATTATGTTCCTTCTCTCTGAGGAACTTCTTTTAACATTTCTTGCAAGGCAGGTCTACTGGCTAAAAATTCCCTCAATTTTTGTTTTTGTTCATTTGAGAAAGTTTTATTTCTCCTTCACTTTTGAAGGATAGTTTTGAAGAGTACAGAATTCTAGGTTGGTGGGGTTTTCTCTCAACATGTTAAATATTTCCATTCACTTTCTTCTTGCTTAGCCTCTGAGAAGAATTGGATATAATTCTGATTTTTGTTCCCTTATAGGTTAAGTGTTTTTTGTTTTATTTTGTTTGCTGTGGCTTTTTTCAAGATTTTTCTTTGTCTTGATTTTCTGAAGTTTGAATATGATATGCCTAGGTGTGGTATTTTGGGCATTTATTCTTCTTGGTGTTCTCTGAGCTTCTTGGATTGGTGGTTTTGTGTCTGACATTAATTTGGGGAAATTCGCATTCATTATTATTCCTTCATTATTCCTTCAAATATTATTTCTGTTTCTTCTCCATTTGGTATTCCCATTACGCATATATTATACCTTTTGTAATTGTCCCATAGTGCTTGATATTCTGGTTTTTTTTGGGGGGGGGGGGGGGGTATTGTTTGTTTTTGTTTGTTGGTTTGCTTTTCAGTTTTAGAAGTATCTATTTTTATATTCTCAAGTATAGAGAGTCTTTCTTCAGCCATGCCCATCTATTAATGGGTCCGTAAAAGGCATTCTTCATTTCTGTTACAATGTTTTGATTTCTAGCATTTCTTTAAAAAATTTTTAAATTTTCATTTCTCTGCTTACATTATCCATCTGTCCTTGTATATTGTCTATTTTTTCCATTCAATTCCTTAGCATGTTGTTCATAGTTAAAAGAAATTTCTAACCTGATAATTCTACCATTCCTGCTATATCTGACTCTGGTTCTGATGCTTGTTCAGTCTCTTCAAAATTTTGTTGTTGTTGTTGTTGTTGTTGTTTTTAACATGCCTTGTAATATTTTGATGAGAGGTGGATATGATGTACCCAGTAAAAGGAAATCAATCTTTCATAATGTACTTGTAATGTGGGGGAAAGGGAAGCATTCTATAGTTTTATGATTAGGTTCAGTCTAACCGTGAGCCTCTGCCCCTGGACCATGAACTTCACCAGTGCTTCTTAGTTGCTTTGTTGCTTTTTCTCCTCCTGTCCCTTAGGGAAAGGATAACTAATGTGGAGGGACCTGGAGATGGGTATTTCCCTCAGCAAGGACCCCCCCCCCCCAGAACCTGGAGGGGTTCCTACATGAGTTCCTCCCTTGGACTAATGTCCCCCCTCACCTCTGTCCCACATGACTTGGAACTGAACTAATGTTTTCCTTAAAAAAAAAAAAAAAGAAAGAAAGAAAGAAAAGAGAGAGGAAAGTGAATTAGACTCCAAAAATATACCCCTGCTGTGGCTGGACCCCTGACTTTCTACTGACCTTGTTTTCTCAGGATGGATTTTTGCTGTTTGGCTCTCAGTACCTGCCTCAGGTAGAATGAGAAAAAGCAACTAAACAACTTATCAGCTAGCAACTAAGGCTAGAGAAGGCCTATTTTCCTTTCCCTGGGTAGATGAGGCTCTGGTAAAATTGTTTTACTGAGAGCAGGTGTTCTTATGAACGAAGTACTCTGGTGTATTTCAAGATGGTTCCTTTTCACCTTCCCATGTTAGAAGTACCAGGAGACATTTCTCTGATATTTTCATGGGAAGCTGTTCAAGTTCGTGGAGGTAAAACTCACCAAAGTGTGGCAGCCTCTCTGTGACTGGGTCCCCCTGTAGTTTCTCTCTCTTAGTCTTGTCCACACTGAACCTCCAGCAATTCATCAATTACAATTCAGGTTTTCCTACCCTGGGACTGGTTCCCATGGAGATTTCTGCTCCGATAAGTTATGATTCATTGTATCTGCCTGTCTGTCTCTTCAGTAAGGAGCAGTGGTTTGCCCTGTGGCCTTACTTTTCTGATGGATCTGAGAATAGATGTTCATTTTCCAGTTTCGTCAGCTTTTCGCTTGTTAGGATGCAGTGGCTATTTGTAAGCTCTTTACGTGCTGGACTGGAAACTGGAAATTCTTTTTGCCCATTTTTAAATAATGTTGTGCAATTTCTTACTGTTGAATTTTAAGAGTTTTTGTATATTTTGGATAGTAGTTCTTTATCATATATGTCTTTTGAAAATATTTTCTTCCCCTTTGTGGCTTTATTCTCATTTTCTTGAGTGCATGTACACTTTTAAGAAAAATCTTTTTTTCCCCTAGAAGCTGTGAGGTGGTCATAGTAAACCTTCTTTCAAAAGCTCGTAACACAATACATTCAGCTCTCAAATGCTTTCTTAGCATGAGAACCTGGATAAGTATTTTGAGATGTTAAACCTCATTTAAAAATAATTTTTTGATTTAGTTCTGGAATTAGACTATGCACTTGCCCAAGATTCCTAGATCTCACTGGTATGCAGTGCTCATGAGTTTCCATTACTTCCTTCTCTTTTAGTGGGAAGCAAATTTTATAATATCTTCCCTCTGCTCTTTCAGGTCCAAGTACAGAGGGTTGTGAGCAGAGAGTTCTTAGGAGCAAATTCTAGAATCTAACCTTAGACGAGGGCCTCACAGCATCTTAACAGTGGTCACCATAGCTCAATGCCAGGTGCTGGTCTCTTACAGCAGTAACACTTAAATGTCACTCTTAAACTCATAGCATGATTTTTCCCACACTTTTGTTTCTTCTGAAAGTTATTTAAATCTAACTTCTGCCACTTACATAGGCCATACCATTCTCTTAATTTACTTTAGTAACTCCCCTCTCCAACTCACCACAAAATCAAGTGGAAACAAATCCAGCGGCTCACCTATTGAGTCTTTTGCCCTACCATCCATGAAAAAGTTGAGATTTATTGGTCAGTTGGCTGCGGCATGCTCATCCCATTCATATAGTAGGAAAGCTTTCAGGAAATCCTAGCATTCCTTTGTTTCCTTTCTCAGCTTAAAATACAGACATACTGGATATCCTGCTAGGGTGAGAATTTCTTAGAAAATGAAAGCCATTTCTTAGATTTGTGTTATACCACATGAGTTTAAACAGATTTTCTCTAGATTTGAATGTTGATGGCCCCATAGGCAAGAAACCTCTTGGATGGTATAGATGTCATGGGTTTAAAAAAATAAAGACAGTTTTCTGGAAGGTAAATTGGACTTAGATCTTATTTCTTGTGACTATTAGGAAGATACAAATATTTTATGGAAGAAAAGAGGATTATAACAAGGGCTTTGAGAATCTCTGGGTATCAATGCTTCTGACATTGAAAAGAGCATTGAAAACATCCTTCTTGAAAAGTCCTGTGCTCTTGCTGGTTCATGCTTTATCATGTGGAGAAAAACAATTTACCTCATAAAATGATAGAAGATATAACATTTGTGATAATTTACATACCTGCCCATGGCAGGCAGAATGATGCCCGACCCTCCCCCACCCCTGCCCCGCAAGATGTCCAGGATTAATCCTTGAAATATGAATATGTTGGGTTCCAGGCAAAGCAGAATTAAGATTGCTAATTAGCTGACCTAAAAATAAAGACATCATCTTGGATTATCTGGGTGGCTCGAATGTAATCACAACGGTCCTTAAAAGTGAAAGGTAGGCAAAAGAGAGAATCAGAGAAAAAGCTGTGAGGATGGGAACAGGGTCAGAGAGATGCCATGCTGCTGGCTTTGGAGGTGGAAGAAGGGGACAATGAGCCAAGGACTTGAGGCAGCCTCTGGAAGCTAGAAAAGACAACTGAATGAATTCTCTTCTAGAGCCTCCAGAAAGGAGCACAGTCTTGCTGACACTGTGTGTTGGATTTCTGATCTATGTAATTATAAACTAATCAATTTATGTGTAAGCCATGGAGTTTGTAGTAATTTGTTGTGGCAGCAATAGAAAACTAATACAACATCAATAAAATTTTTTGGTCTAGTAGAGAAGTTGTTCACAATTTGATAAAAATAAGGAGTTCTTGTCAGGGAGATTGACTCCAGACATCGAATGGTCACAGGCTGCTCAAGGAAGTGAGGGTCACATGCTCATTCACCTTCAGCTTTGTTCTGTTCAGGACATCGTGCCCTGATCATCCATGGCTCACCTGCTCAGCTCTGGGAAGCATGGCAGGAAACAAAAGACAGGGCTTAGCCTCAACATGACAAACACTTATTCTTTTCTCTCTGTAGCTATGCCCTAGCATTATGTTAACCAGAAAAATTTCATTTGGTATTGTTTTAGAATTACATCCAACCCTAATCACTTGAGGGAAAATGGAAATAAGTTCTCTTCCTTGCTGGGTTGGTTGTCTTTAGTAAATCCTTGTTTATTTTTGCCAAATGGGCCCAACTTTCACCCAGCAGCACTGTGGGAATTCTCTGTGGGAACGTGTGGTGATTGTAGAACCCTAGCTTAACGGGCTGGAAGTGATGGTTCTGTTAAAGTAGACCCTGAAGGGATGCTGTCAAAGACTTCACCTCAGGTCATAACCGAACCAGGCTAGCTTTCTTTTCTTGAAATGAGATCAAAATGTTTCTATGAAGTACCTTTTTTTTTTTTTTTTTAATGTCACTTGGCCAAGAGAGGGAGGACACACAGTTATCTTTCTTTTGTAGAAAAGGATGCCAAATTGCTCAGCAGATTTTTTTTAATGTGCATTTGTTTGGAAACCACAAAATAAAACTGCCAAAAAAAACCCCTGAAAGGCAGGGTACATATATCGTGAGTGGTAACTGGAATGTATTCTGGTTTTCAATCCAGCTTTGATAATTGAAAGCAGTGGTCTTGACCATTTTCTAGCAGTTGGTGGGAGAGATTGATCACAAACCCGTTTAGGAACCTGCTAGAAACTATGGATCATCATCCATATAGAAAAAAAGCACATCACCAAATTTTGCATATGGTTTAGGGATTCCCAAACTTCCACAAGTTCATCCAAGGGCCCTCCAGGCAAAGGCTCCTGAGCATGGGTGATGGCACATGACACGTAGGTGGCCATTAGGAGTCAGAGGAGGGCAGTGCTCCTACTGTACGTCATGATGGGGCAGAGAAGTATGGTTCTGAAAATTAAATTCATTAATTTCATTAAAGTAAATTTAATGGTTTAAAAAAGGTATATCTGAATCTTTAAAACTAAAAAGGAGTGTTTTTGAATTAGTTTCATGTTTTTCTTATCACTTTTCTCTTATTTGACTTTTTTTTTTTTTACGTGTGTGTGTCTATGCATGCGTGTGTGGGAGAAAACTTAGCCCTTGGGAATGACATGTAAATCAGTGCTATATCGAGTTTTTGTAAGCATAGGGGAGAAAAGTAGTCCTAAAAATGATGGGATACCACAGTCCTACCCTCATACTCAGTGTATGAGGTTTTACACAGCACATTTTGTAAGGTTCTTGACGAGCTTCGCGATAGCACCTTTTTATGGTTGGGTTGTGAGCTACAGCCTTGTACTGATTTGTTAAGGATGTATTAATTCATCTTGAACCTGAGACAAATCTCAACCCGCTTGACAGACTCTGTGGTTGTCAGAATGTTGCCTGTTCCCTACCCCAGACCCAACCCTGTTTCTTCTGCTGTCCTTCATTGCGGCTACGGCCCGGGCAGCGTGCTAGCAAGACGCATTCACAGTTGATTGTTCACAACTGCTACCCTCCAGAAGTGGAGGGAGGAGACACTGAGGAGGCGCCAAGCTGTGGTGGCAGAAAATGGATGAGAGAGGAGAAATTGATGACAAGGTCTTGGAACGGAAAATAGAAGACACCTTACAGCAAGGGTGTGAAACCCATCACACTTAAGAACTAATCTTAAATTTGGATGGGAACAAATTATAGACCTTTTGGTTTTCTTTCTCTGGAAGAACAGGGATTATAAAACCTTTGTCCTTTTGGTCCCCTCTTCAGACAGTTGTGGGTTGGGGTTAGGGGAAAATTTTATAACCGTGGAGCATTTTGTAACTGTGAAGTGCAACAGAAATGCTAAGTACTTTTTGCTGTTAATGTGGCCTTAACTGCCAGGGACTGCTCTGGAGCAAATGTGGAGAATCGAAGGGTAACGAGGATGGAGGGCCCTTCACAGCAAAAGCCTAGAGGGGAGGACAGCAGCTCTTTCTGTGGCTTCTAGCTTTTTCTTTTAATTTTTTTAATGTTTATTTTTGAGAGAGAAAGAGCACGAGTGGGAGAGGGGCAGAGAGAGAGGGAGACACAGAATCCGAAGCAGGCTCCAGCACAGAGCCGGACGTGGGGCTTGAACTCAGAAACCGAGAGATCGTGACTGACGCCCAACTGACTGAGACACCCAGGCGCCCCTAGCTTTTTCTAATCATGGTAAAAGTGCCTGGAGAACCAGATCTTATGAGTGGAAAGCACATTGCTGGCTTCTCTGCTCAGCATAACTGGTCCCTTGTAAGAAAACAGAGTTTTTGCCTTGTTGTCTTTGACCTTTATCTTCTCTTTGAATAACCAGCTCCATGGTGGTAACAAGATCTTTCCAAGGTAGGCTTGGTGGCAGTGACCCACTTTTGAGGTCAGATTTGGGTGGAGAAGTGCCTACAGTGAAGGATATTATTTAGAGTGATTAAAAACAACCCTCTTACTGATCTATGGGATACAGTCCACAGTCTTAATCAAAGCTTCCTTGGTGTTCCAGACATCTGTTGGCTATTTCACCCATATCATTCTCCTGAGTCAAGGTCAGCTTCTGAACATTTTTCTCATACCTGACCTGTGTTCCTGTGGGTCAGTTAAAGAAAAACGCCTTGGACGCTCATGGGCTGGGTTTATTAGAAGAGCAAAGACTCCCAGAGGCCCTTGAGTCAGCAGCTTCATGTGAGGTCTCTCTTCCCTTTCCTTCTTCCTCTCTGTTCTTTCATCCACCCCCAGTAAGCTGTTTCTTCCCTTCTCTTCCCTCCCCAGCCTTTCCTTCATTTACAGCAATCAATGGTATTAATTCATTCATTTAGCAAATGTTTGTTGAGTGTCTGCTAAGAACAGGCTCCATTCCTGGCTCGGGGGACAGAGCAGCGAGCATATCCCCTACCATGGCCTATCAAGCCCTCATGATCTGTCCCTATGACCTCTGTGCCTCATCTCCTTCTCTCCCCTTACTTACTCCCTTTGCTCCTTACTCCATGGCTTTCTTGATGTTTCTCAAACATCAAGCCCTGCCATGGCTCCCCACTCTGCCTGGAAGACTCCTTAGAAATCTGTAGGGCCCATTCCCTCACCTTCTGGAGGATTTCACATCATTGTCAAATTCACATTGGGTCTTCTCTGAATACCTTGTGTGAAGTAGCCACCTCTGACCCTCTAATGTCTGATCACCCCTGCCTGCTTTAATTTTTTCCATTGTACTTTTCACTTTCTGACTTAGTATATATTAATAAATTATTATTTTATTGTCTACCTCCCCTCACTACAGGTATGCTCCATGAAAACAGGGGCCGTATCCCCAGTGCTGAGAATAATGTCCGAACATAGGCCTTAACAAATACTCATTGAATGAAGACTGAATGAATAAAAAGATGAATGATTGGGGAAATGAATGAAAATCCCGAGGTTTCTGACCTCAAAGAATGGTGCACTGGAGACATAACATCAATAAGATAACTCTAGCTTGTGGGTTTTGATAGTGACTCAGAGACTGGGTTCTAGAGTCTGTCACAGTTCAAATCTATGCTTCACTTAGTAGCTGTGTATTCGAGGGCCAATTACCTCAGCTCTCTGGGCCTGGTTTTCTCATTTGCGAAGTATGAATAATAATAATAATAATAATAATAATAATAATAATAATAATAGCAGCAGCATGGAGGATTATTGTGGGAATTAAATGAAACAATCCATATAGAGTGCTTAGCACGGTACCTGGCGTGTGGTAAGGAGCCAGTATTATCTGCCATTATTATTGGGTCACTTGCTGGAATCCAGTGGAGCTTGAAAAGTTCTTCAGCATTATCCCCATCCTGGTCTGGTATTACTGAGACTTTTCTGCTATGGAGCGAAAATTAGAAAGTGCCTCCTACCAGAAAGACTGTCCCTGAGGACAACTTTATCTTAGGATTTCTTTGAACCACAAATGCTTCTGTCCCCTCTTCAAACACATATTAAACATTTCATTTGTTCAGATAAGCTCCAAACAATACTATCTGTCCCCTCTGGAAATAACTGTTTCCTGTTTAAATGTCAGCAACCAGTTAAACATTATGGGTTTTTTTTTCTTGTAATTTTTAGGCCGCAGTAAATAATTGCTTAAGACTGTACTTTAAGAGGCATCTGTAAATCTTTCTTTCGCCTTGTGATACAGGGAAAACCATGTCAAAAGTCGTTCTGACAATTTGTATTTTAATTTAAGTTTTATGAGTTCCCATTTAAAGAAGGCCAGTTTCTCGTTGGCAAGCCTTCTTAAGAGGTTGAAGCTTTGATCTTAAATCCTAGGGAGACTTTGCAGAAATTGGAGGTGACATTGTTGACAGGTTTGTCTGTAGCTATTCTAGTGCCATTAATTAAACACACACACACCCCTTTTATTTACTCCCCTGGAGTAAATGAATTGAACTTGACTTTGGTTTTTGATTGGAAGCTATGAGAGGGTCCAGGAAACATCAAAGAAACGCTCTTAATCTAGTAAAACTAACTCTCAAATGACCTAGCTTGAACATTAAAGAGTTCTTGATTCCAGTGCAGGTCTAGTTTCTTTTCTGTAAGGCGTTAATTCCCTTTAATGATAAAAAAAAAAGTGCAGGGGCAAATAATCATCCCCTCCACATAAAATTCCAGAGGGTTATAGCCTCTTTAATTTTATCTCGCTTCTGAAGGTCTCCTTTGTAAAACTGTGTATGCGTTTTTCTCTTGTCTTTTTGTACTGCTTATACTTTTAAGATCTTAGCTTTAAGATCTTAGAACTTTATTTCTTTTGCATTTAAATTTTAGATTTTTGGAATGGTCACAGCTGTCCTAAAGCTTTTTATGATCCTAGACCTTTAGGAATGAAGGCATGGACAGGTTAAGACAAAAAGCCAGATGGTGCCTTTGTAGCAACAGAGTAGTTGAGTAGCCTCGTAGTTGAGAGGTCTGTTTTCATGTCTGCTTGGGGAGCCCCACCAGACGATTCATTTGCCCCCAAACAAGTAGCCATCAGCCTGCCTCATGGGAGCCCAGCACCATTTGAAGCACTAAAGAGCAGTGAGCAAAAGAGACAGAAATCCTGTTCTCCTGGAGTTTATGTTCCAATGGACAATTAACACAATAACTAGGTTACACAGTCTCCACAGAAGACTGTGAAAGAAAATAAAGCAGTGTTATGGGGTGGACAGGGGAGGCCTCACTGATAAAGTGACACTGGAGCAGAGACCCACAGGAGCTGAGGGAGGGAGCTGTTGGCATGGGGGATGGGGGGAAGGGCCCCAGTGAGCGCAGAGATTCTGAGGCAGGAGGATGCCTGGTGTGAGTGGAGCAGCAGGGAGGCCAGTGAGGCTGAGGAAAAGTGAGCGGGTGTAGGAGGCAAGGTCAGAGGAATCAGAGCAAGTCCTTTTGGGCCCTGTGAGGCAGGTGTGACTTTGGCCTTTCTTCAGAGTAAGACGGGAGCCACAGGAGGGTTCTGAGCAGAGCAGTGATGGGATGTGGTTTATGTTGAACAGGATTGCTGTGGCAGCTGGGCTGGATCCAAGAGACTGGTTAGGTGGCTTTGGCCTTGATCTAGACCAAAGGTGGCGGGTGGAAGTGATCTAGACCAAAGCCAGGATGGAAGTGATGAGAAGTGTTTGGATTCAGGGTACGTTATAAAGGCAGAGCCCAAAGGATTTCCTGGCGGACGAGATGGAGAACAGCCTGGGCCCCTGGACTATGCACGCTTCACACGTGCTTTGCCTTCTTAGTGATGGTCCTCATTGGTCTCCAGAGTATTGTCAACCAGTCATTCTGGTCCTGATAAGGAATCTGTAGACACGCTGATGGCTGAGAGAAATATCCATGGGGTCTTCTGCGCACACGTTCTGAGCAGATGGTACCAGGTTAATTAATGAGAGCTACCATCACTCACCAGTGTGAGTTGCTTAGTCCTTCTTGACACCATCTGACTGGACCTGTGGCATCACATTCTCAAAGGGGACCCGTGATAGGTGCTCACGTCATTCCAACCGGCAGCTTGGCCCTGAGTCTGAAAAATGTAGAGAAAGAACAGCGAAGTATGAGAAGCTACAGTGAAGACAAAGAAGAGGAAGATCAGGACATTTTTAGTACAAACAGCTCGAAAAAGAGAAATACCAGGAGCGTATCTTTCCCTTTGTGTCTCTTGTAGCTTCAGTTGGAATATAAAAGATGCGGTATTTCACAGATAACCAGAGAGAATTAATGAACTAAGATAGAATATGACAAAAACAAAGATTCAGTCCCACATTTAGTCCCTGAGGGCTGGCGGGAGAAGAATTTGTGGATCTCTCTAGTCAGATAGGTGGAAGCTACGGTGGCCGTCCCAGAGCCCTGCTCTTCACCCGCCCTGATCTTTCCTACTTCAATAAACCACAAAGTCTGCTGTGAGAGAAGATGAGTACATGGTTCACGCTGATGGTGGCCACGGAGAGAGCCAAAAAAATCTGTTTGTTTAGGATAAATCTCATTTCCCATCCCTGCCTTGCTCATATGGGGCTGAATACATCTTAATCTAAGTTCTTATCTCAGGAAAAGCAAAGGGTGGCCCTGGAAGCCCTCTGAATAGCAGGTGCAGACAGAATGAAGAGGGCTAGGGAGGGTGGAGGCCTGTGGAAAATATGTTCAGGAGGCCAAGAAGTCCATAAGGCTGATGAGCTCGAGAAAGGAACAGGTGCAGGGGAGGGGGGCCAATGCCTAAGGGTGCAGACTGGAACCTACCAGGATAGGGTGATAGGGAGACCAGATGGGCTGGCATTCGGTCAAACCAGATGGTGGGCTTTTATTTTTAAAAGGATTTGTAAATCCTAGGAACAAGGAACATAAGGGTACTGGGGCCTTTAATCCCATTAGTAGAGGACAAAAGTGTTCTCTTTAAAAATGTAAACCTACCAATTATAGAATTTCTCTTATCAAAACTTTGGGACAGAGTACCAGCTTGTGAAATGCCAAGAAATCTCTGGCTTCTTCATTGAGGGGAAGAGAGGAACTGCAGAAATAGGGCATTTGTTGTGAGTTACTGAAAAGCCTACTCCTCAAGAATTTAAAGTGTACATTTGGAACCAAACAAAATGTGATATATTTATACAAAAGAGTCTTGCTTACATATGGAGTGGGAAGGACAGCTAACTGTAATTAGGGACTGATTCGTTATTTAGTAAATTTTGAGTTTATAATGAGACAAATTAAAAAATTGTGAAGCACCTGTCACTTTCTAAAAAGTTGTCCCCCTGGGTCCCCTTCCCTGGTTCCCTGGCTCTTCTCCTGGTTGCATAAAAATTCTGTTCTTCAGCCCTTCTCTCAGCCTTTCCTGGAGGGTCCAGAATTACTTCCGTAACCCTTCTCCTCAAGGACTTCTCCTTGAGGAGACCAGAGTCGTGAGCATAGCAGGGAGTCGTTACTGGGCACGTGTGGTGGTACGAGTGTGAAGGTGACACAAGGCACAGGCAGGGCCACGAGGTCCTTCAGTAGATAGAGCAGAGGGCTGTGTCTCCAGTCCACAAGGAATCTGCCGTCTTTGCTGAATGTGACACCTGACCCTCCCTCTGAGAGGAAAAGCCTAAGTTCTTCCAAAGAATTTCAAAGAGATGTTAAATATTAAGAGAAAGTTTTAAGTAGTGCAATTCATTGTTAAATCACTGTTTTTGGTTAGAGTATGCCCAATAAGTAAATCCCAGCAACATCAGTTTTTGATGCTATTGCATAAATATTTCTTTCTGTAATTACTCCTGAAAAGTGTAACAGTTATCTCGTGTTTGCAATGGAATAGAGTTGCTTTCCAACCCCACTGAGTGGGTATTTTTGTTTTGATCTGTAAGGTATGGAAACCTGACAAGCCCAAACTGTGAAGAGGATGAAAGCCCCAGTTCATCAGAGTCTAAGATGGTGATCAGGAAGTAAGTATGCCTCTCTCTGCATTACAAGCTCTTAGTCAAGACTTATTATCTTAAAAGAGTGTAATTCAGCAGAGTTTTTTTTTATTCCTTTCCAATGTTGTCATGGTTTTTCTTATAATGCGTAAAATCATATAGTTATATTTTGACCATCCAGTGATAATTCATTTATTCATCCAATAAAAATGTATCAGGCATCTACCATGTGCCAGGCCCTGTGCTAAGGGGAACAGCTATGAACAAAATAAGTAAGTCTCCGCTCTTATGAAGTTGGTATTTTAGCAGAGGGACAAGGAATCCCACAAAAAAGAATGCAGTAGGGTAAAGGGGGCTAGATCCTGATGGAGAGTTTGGTTCACAGAGGGTGCCAGGAGTGGACTTTCTGATCCGGTGGCATTGGAGCAGAGTCCCAAATGGGGTACGGGCTCGGCTTTGTGAATATCCAGGCAGGGAAAATATGGAAAATGCTCTGAGGCGGGAGCAGTGTTGGAGAAGTGGTAGGGAGATGAATGAGGCAAGAGCAGGTACCAGAGGATGAGATCTATAAGGTAGTGGGGGCCCCAGACCACATGGGGACTTGAAGGCCTCAGGCAGGATGTTCAATTTTATTCTAAGGAACTAAGGAACATAAGAATTTAGAGGTCCTAGGAAGAGCAGGGCCATGGCCTGATTTATATTTCTGAAGGTTTTTATGCATCTATGTGGAAAATAGACTCTGGCAGTGGGACAGGGGCAAGAGCGGCAGCAAGGAGCCTGGTTAGGACACTTACAAGGGTCCAAGCAAGGGATGCTGGTAGCATGGACTTTCGGAGGAAGAGGAGTGGGGTGGTGGTGGTGGTGCTATTAGTAATGATAGTAGTAGTAGTAAAAGCAGGAGTGACTTGTAGGAACAGCTTCTGCAGAGATCTTGAAGGTGTTTCTAGGAGGTTGTACTGATGAAGTGGACGGGGCATCTGAGAGAAAAAGAGGCCAGGACACCTCCAAGGGTTGTGGTGTAAGCAACTGATAGAGCAGAACCTTGGCTTTATGAGATAAGAAAGACTGGCAAAGAGGAGCAGTATGGTGGGGAGCATGTGTCAAGAATTTCGTCTTAGACATACTAATTTTGAGACCGTTGGATGAGTCTAGATGGTTGGGAGAAGTCTGGACTGGAGGTACAAATCTGGGCATCCTCAGTTTATACCCGGTGTTTAAGGCTAGGAGGCTAGGCGTGCCCTCCTGGGAACAAAGGGCAGATAGAGAAGAGGAAGGTCCAGAGACTGAGCCTTGGTTTCCTCCAGTATTTAGAGTCAGGAAAGTAGAAGGTCCAGCAAGAGGAGCCTGGAACAGAGCAGCCAGTGGGGAAGGAGAAGAAAGAAGAAGTTGTGTCCAAAAGACAAGCAAAGAAGGAGTTTGGGGGGGTGGGTGCTGCTGTGACCAATTATATCCATTACTGCTCAGATATCAAGCAAGAGGAGCCTGGGAAGCAACTACTGTGTTTGCAACATGTTGGTCTTTGGTCCCCTTGACAAGTGCAGCTTTCGTGGATGGAGGTGTGTGTGGGTCAAGAGAGGACAGAAGTTTGGAGAAGTTTTTCTATAAGAGAAGAGAAATGGGCAGGAGGATGATCTGGAGCAAAGGAGAGTTTTTTTCATTGTGTGTGTGTGTGTGTGTGTGTGTGTGTGTGTGTGTGTGTGTGTTAGCACTAGGTGATAGTTTAATCTGATGAGAATAGTGTGGGAGACACTGAAGAAAAATGCAGGGGTGCAGGCCACTATAGGAGTGATGTTCTTGAGTAGATGGGCTGTATGCCATCTACTTGATGCTTGAAAGTACTCTTAGTAAATATTCATTCTTGGAGCCAAAAGTTTGGGCAGTTAATCCTATGGAATATTTTAACTCCTCAGAGGATTGACCGATGGAATCCTTTCTTCAGAAGCCAAAGATGTGAAGCTTAGAAAATTGAGTATCTTTTTAAGTCCTGAGTTAGGGAGTTTTATTATTTTATTGGATGGGCCATAACCTTCCAGAAAACCAGACAAACCAGTGTAGTTTTTTGAATGTCCAAAGCAAGATGTGGTAAGTGGAACACATACTTTTATTCTTAGAGGGCTTGGGGAGGCTTCTTGGAGGAGGTGACAATTTGAGGTAGGCTCTGAAGGAGGGTGAAAATTTTGGTGGTAGGACCATCTAGGCAGAGGGAACAGTGGGACCAAATCAGGGACACGCAGTGTATGTGACATTTTGGAAACAACACAGAACTGGTGTGGCTGCTTCATGATGGTGTCTGTACCAGGATGAGGGGAGTTGTAGAACCGAAGCTATCGCGAAGGGGGTTAATTCTCTCAAGAGAATAGGACGATCCCTGCTAAGCAGTAGACAGCCCTGAAAAGTTTTTGTAGGAAGGAACCAGTATAATCAAATAGGTGATCTGGGGACATGGCTTAGACATACAGACTTCTTACTTAGAGTGTGGTCCATTTGCCAGCAGCATTGGCACCACCTGGGAGCTTGCTAGAAATGCAGAATCTCTGGCCTTACTGCAGACCTGGATTAGAATCTGCATTTCAGGAAGATCCTTGAGTGATTCTACACATTTTAAGTTTCAGAGTCATAGGATTAGGGGTTTCGTTGTACATTTTGTTTATTCACGAAAACTTAACTGAAATAGTAATTTTTTTAAAAGAACCTCTTCAAATTAAAAAAAAATTAATGTTTATTTTATTTTTGAGAGAGAGAGAGAGAGAGAGAGAGAGAGAGAGAGAGCAAGCTTGAGCAGGGGAAGGACAGAGAGAGAGAGGGAGACACAAAATCTGAAGCAGGCTCCAGGGTCTGAGCTGTCAGCACAGAGCCGGACGTGGGGCTCAAACTCACGAACCGCGAGATCGTGACCTGAGCCGAATGAAGTCGGTTGCTTAACTGACTGAGCCATCCAGGCGCCCCAAAAAAGAACCTTTATATATATATATATATATATATATATATATATATATATATATATATATATATATATATATATTTTTTTTTAAGCATAAAAAAAGGAGGGATACTGTAAGAATTGAGTGGCCAGCTTGTCAAATGTTCCCTCCACCTGTGACCACATGCAGAAATAAGTGTGTCGTTATCCACAGATTTTGGAGTTGAGTCAGATCTGGAGCTATCATTCAGCTAGCCACCAAGGAGAGTAACAGTCTGAAAAATATCCAGAGCTTTTCTGTTTCCCAGGGAGTGTTTTGAGATTAAATAGGTTTCTGGGGAAGTGGCAAGTTAAAGAAAATTGGTTTGTACCCTGGATGTGAAGAATTCTGCTCATTATTTTAAAGTCCTATTCTAAAACTTCCTTGAACTTGATTGTACGCCAGGAACAGTGATGTGGGGGAGACTCCAGGATAAGCTGTTTTAAAGGGCTTTACAGTTTTAAGCATATGAGTCCTTAACAAAGAGCTTCACATAGAACTCCCCTGAGGGGTCCATCATCTGGGGACAATGGTCCTTTCCTAAAGCCTCACAATGAATTGGTAGAAAGTTCTTGACCCTTTTCCTCAGACTGAGTTGCTTTTTAAAAAAATTATGCCTGATGAAAATATGCTACTTTATCTTATAATGGACCACTCTGTCCTACAAATGCTGGAATGCTAAAATCCCTTCTCTCTGCTGACCTCTTTCTTCCTTTCATTCTCCTGCTTTCCGGCTGCTTCCTCTCCCCCTCCCAACTTCTCCTTTTATTATTTTTCATCTCATTTCACCGTTGTCTTTTTGCTTTTTCTAAAGTTACCCTTCTCCTAATCATTTCTGAGGCTGGAGAGGGTCACTGCTTTGTCTTTCTGAGAGAATATCGGGGAAGCATCTCCTTCTTTCCATATGTCACATATTGAAAGTTCCTCCATCATCACAGAGCTCTGGCACCTGAGATGTAGCAACAACCGAAGGCTTCCTAATGCCGGATGCACGTGTAGGAGACCTGGGTCTCTGGCAATGCTCAGTGGGCTGGTTTTGTCCCCAGAGGATATTTGGAAATATCTGGAGACGTTTTTGTTGTCTTAACGTGGTGGTGGGTGGGAGATGCTATCGGCATCGGGCGGGTAGAGGCCAGGATCTCTGTGAAACGTTCTACGGTGCACAAGACAGCACCGCCCTCCAACAAAGAATGCCCTGCCTCTAAGTGTCATAGTGCGTAGGTAGGAAACCCTGCTATATGGCGATGAGGCTGCAGTCCTCAAGTGAAAACCCTCTTTATTTATGAGTATCTAGATCTGGGTGAAAATAGGACCATGCTTATCTGGGGATTTCTTTATTCGTGTCCCGTCTTGTACTGAGGTGAACCAAATGCCAAGGTGGCCCAGAAGCCAGCCTCATAGGAGGTGAAGGGCCTTGGGTGAGAAGCCTGGAGAATCGAGGTTTGAGTCTCTCATCAGTTACTGTCACTTCCCCTCTAGATGACCTAGTCACCTTGCCTCCCTTGGTTTCAGCTTCTTGACCTGAAAAATGAAGTGCTCGGAATGTAAGCTCTCTGAGGCCCTTTCAAGTGTAACGACATCGAGGATAAAACTTATTTAGCTTTCTCTTCATCTTTTCAAAAATGAACATGAATATCAGAACAGAGATATGGCCCAAATATTATACTGAGCTTTTGAGAGGTACCCTGGACTGCTTTTTTCGATCAGAGAGGCTGTGCAACCAGCTTTGATGAAATAGAAAAACAAAATAGACAGCTTCTTTGAGTTGCTTGTTATGACTCATGACATCATAACTGGTCGTGATGATACTAACTACAGAGATGAGCTAAAGCACTGTATTGTGGGGTACAGTGAGCAGGACATAATGGCTACTGTTTTCCTTTGCTGTGAATCTGTCTTCTAGTGATTTCAGGTGGGAAACAGACGGTGGGAATTCAGTAACTTTCTAAGAAGTAAACATCCTGTTTTTGGGCAATGCCTTCAGTTCTGCAGATGGGGTGTAGTATGGGTGGGGAATCACCACTGAAAAACCCTCAACTATTATTTGGTTTTCCATTTTTAATGTAAAGCATAGAGCAAGGCTTACGTTTCATACAGCGTCCCCAAATCCCAAGATAACAATCTTCCCTGTATATCTAAATCAACCTTTTGGAGGATAAAAGAACTTAGAAGAAGGAAAACGTGGACATACAGATGGAACAGTCAAGATGAAAGATTGGTTCCTAGTGCCTTGGATCACAACTGAGTAGTATTCTTCATGAATTTCAAAAAGTATCAGATTGTGCTGTGACTCCCACTTGTTAATTCCAGTCCTGAGTGTGCCCAGTTCAGGCTTTGTGCAGTATCGAGAACCTTTAGAGTTATCCAGCCAAAACAAGAATTCCTTGAGTTGCAAGGAATTCAACTTCCAAGGCCTCTGGATGTTGGAATCTGCCACACAGTGATTTCTGATGTTAGCGCCAGACTGTTGTATGTAATAAGCATACCATGTTTATTTCTACAATCCCCAAGCTTGCAACTATTTGGAAATCAGGAAACTCACTTCCTGTGACAGAAGAAAACATCTCTGCCCACATTCATCCCACCTGTGCCCTTTTCCTCCTTCCTGCTGACACTTTTACACAATAAAATGCTGTCTATTTAGAATAATAGAATCAGAACCAGATGGAAAAGGACACTTTCCCTAGTGCAGATTTATTACCAGCATTGAATTCAGAAGTGAAGAGAATGTAAAGAAGGGGTATTAGCCATACAGAACCTCGACACCATGAATCTTCATTCTCTGAAATGGATCTAAAATTAGAATATGTATGTAGGTATGTGTCACCTATCTTTGTCTGTCTGTCTGTCTATCTATCTATCTATCTATCTATAATACTTAATTTAAAGAGGTTTAAGACTCCTTAGGAAATGACACTTTTTAAATTTCTTTAATGACTATTGTAATGTAGAAATAGTTCTGTTTCCTTTTCTTTTATTGACTCTCATCACTTCCCTTCTGGAGTGCTGTGTTTTGTTTTCTCAACCTCTTTACCACAGCAGTGCTCTAAACTGTTGAAATCATTCTGCTCTCATCTCTGCACATTCAGATGATGTGAATGTCATTCTTGTAATCTTTTCCCAGAAGTTGTAAATAGTGACTCCAGATTTTAGTCACCAGTGAAGAGTCGTATAAATAGTAGCAATCCAAGACATTGGAAACACTTTAAAGAAAAGGGAGATGAGTTAAAGAAGGCTGGCTGTGATTCCTTAATGCCTGAGAAACTTTACAGTGGAAAGTATTAAAAAATCTTCCCAGAGAGTTTGCAACTAATATTCATTGCAGTAAATTCAAGTACCCTAAGAAAGCAGTTGAAATTAATATGGTGATTTTTTATTATAATTTTTTTCATGTGTATTTTTGAGAGAGAGTGCAGTGTGTGTGTGTGTGTGTGTGTGTGTGTGTGTGCACGCACACGCTTGCACATGCACGCGGGAGATGGGCAGGGAGAGAGGGAGACAAAGGATCTGCAGTGAGCTCAAGGCGGAGCTCAAACTCACGAACCATGAGCTCATGATGTGAGCTGAAGTTGGATGCTTAACCAACTGAGCCACCCAGTTGTCCCAAAATTAATGTGCCGATTTTAACAATGGGGCAAAGAAAGAGAGGTAAGGAACAGAGCAAAAATAATATTTAAAACTTGAAATTGAAAAGAATGAGAGGCTCTAATGTGAAAGGGATATTTTTAAAAAGTAAAATGAAAGAATGGAGAAATAATATGCTGAGTAAAAGAGCCTGGTATTGTCTTTAAAACATCCATAGTGGACAAGGAAAAATAGAAAGCATACTTTCAAAAGTCATTGAAATCTTGAATCAAATTGTGCATTTAAGGGAAGGGAGTAGAAATTAGTTTTCTAAGAATTAAGGAGTAGAAAAGAACGTTGGCAATCAGTGGTTCAGAAAGAAGAAAAATCAGCCACCTAAGAATCTCCTGGGGTTCTCCAAATGTGGGAGAATGGCAAACAGGCATCCCAGCCACCTCTGTCACTTGATTTGCCCTGCATCACCCTGGCCACCACCCCTGTCTGCAGTTTGTGGTGTGCTGACTAGTGTGGGGCCTTCTTCTGGGTGCTTTGTATCTTCTTTTACCATCACAGATATGCTGTGAGATGTTGTCTTCATTTTATAGGTGTCAATGGAAGCCTCAGAAAAGTTTGGGGGGGTGCCCGGGTGGCTCAGTTGGTTAAGCGTCTGACTTCAGCTCAGGTCATGATCTCACGGTCTGTGAGTTCAAGCCCCGCATTGGGCTCTGTGCTGACAGCTCAGAGCGTGGAGCCCGCTTTGGATTCTGTGTCTCCCTGTCTCTCTCTCTCTCAATCTGCCCCTCTCCTGCTCACTGTCTGTCTCTCTCTGTCTCTCAAAAATAAACAAACATTTTTTTTTAAAAACTTCTAAAAAATTTTTTTGAAAAAGAAAAGTTTGGGGCACCTGGGTGGCTCCGTCGGTTAAGCGTCCGACTTCAGCTCAGGTCACGATCTTGCAGTCCGTGAGTTCGAGCCCCGCGTCGGGCTCTGGGCTGATGGCTCAGAGCCTGGAGCCTGCTTCCAGTTCTGTGTCTCCCTCTCTCTCTGCCCCTCCCCCGTTCATGCTCTGTCTCTCTCTGTTCCAAAAATAAATAAACGTTAAAAAAAAATTTAAAAAGAAAAGTTTGGGGCATCTGGGTGGCTCAGTCGGTTAGACGTCTGATTCTTGGTTTTGGCTCAGGTCGTGATCTCACAGTTTGTGAGTTCGAGCCCCTCATCAGGCTCTGCACTGACAGCATAGAACCTGCTTGGGACTTCTCTCTCCCTCTCTCTCTGCCCCTTCCTGGCTCTCTCTCTCTCTCTCTCTCTCAAAATATAAATAAACATGAAAAAAAGTTATATATTTTGACTAAAACCAAGCAGCTGGTTAAATGAACTCTGGTATTTGAACTCAGGCCCAATGGACTCCAAGACCTAGGCTGCTCACCATTTTGCTCTTGGGCTTTTGCCATTTCAAACCGAACATCAGGATCTCAGGTGCTTGTGCTTTTTCACCCCATGTATGCTTCTGTCACAGTAACCAGGTTGCAGCCAGAAGTACACGAAGAACTAAGGTATATTATATTATCACTATTGCGACTAGTGTTTTAGCTTGTTAGCATCCTGAGATCTCTTAATTTGGGATTATTTACTGTAATGTACCCTGTGTTGTTTTGCCTGGCTTTATTACTGAATGAACACCCTAAGCAAGGTCCCCAGACAGCTGTTAGAAATGTGGAAGTCAGGCTTGCTTCCTGGGGAAGGAGATGGGTTGCAGGATGTGAGGAAAGAAGAAGGAAGATCACATTGGTCAGGCCCATCAATCTGAGTGCCTGCTTCCTGTTCTTAGGGCCTTGTAGCATCTTTCATTACCAACGGAAACGCCATCCTGATGGTGAAAAGTATAGAATGCCTCAGCAGTGTTTTCATTAGAGGCCTATCTATAACATAAAAACACCCTTCTTGGCCTATGAGGGATGGGAGAATAACGAGTTGCTGAGGTCCCTGAAGAATAATTTTGGCGAGTGGCAACGTCCCTTTGTAATAGTAATAGCTAGAGATCATTGACTGCTGAGTAGGAATAGCCCCTGTGTTAAGTACTGTATATCCTTTTAATATTACCATAATAACTCTATGTATTACTAGCGCTTTCTCACAGATGAGGAGTCTGAGACAGAGAGAGGTTAAGTAGCATACCCAAGGTCATACAGGGAGTAAGTGAGAGCTGGGATTTAGAGCCAGGCCTTGCCCTCTACATTCCATGGCCTCTACTTCTTTCCCGTTGATAAAAACGAGGTGGGTTATTCTTAAGAACTTAGGTCAGACTCTCCTGTTTGTGTTTTTTTCTTAAAATTAAGATGTTTTTCACAACAGTTTTGGATTTCTGTAAAAATCGAGCAGATAGTAGAGTTCCCATACACCTCCCTCAGTTCCCCCTACTATTCTCACGTTAATATAGCACATTTGTTACAGTGAATGAACCAGTATTGCTACATTGTTAACTGAAGTCCATAGTTTATTCAGATTTCCGTACTTTTTACCGATGTCCTCTTTCTGTTCCAGGATCCCGTTCAGGATACCATATTCCATTTAGTTTGTCATATCTCCATAGACTCCTCTTGTCTCCATAGACTCACTCCTCTTGGCCATGACAGTTTCTCAGACTCTTCTGGGTTTTGATGACCTGAACGGTTTTGAGGTCAGATATATTGTAGGATGCCCCTTTATTGGACTTTTTTTCTCATAATTAGACTGGATTTATGAGTTTTCGGGAGGAATCTTACAGAGATAAAATGCCATTCTCATCACATGATGTCAAGGACACACACTGTCAGCATGATTTATGACCTTTGTTGGCCTTGATTACCTGGCTGCAGTAGTAGTTCTCAGATTTCTCCATGGAGAGCATCTGCCCTCCACACTCTTCCTTCCCGTACTGTGTTATTTGGAAGGAAGTCACTATGCACAACCCTCAATTAAGGACTGGGGAGTTTTGCGCCTCCTCTGTTAGGGTGAAGTATCTAATCAATGTATTTGGAAAACTTCTGTGTGGGACGTTTGTTACCCCCATTTATTAGTTTATTTAATCATCTAGATCAGTATGAAGTAGGTGGATACTTTTTTTGTGCTTTGGGTTATAATACGATGCTAGTTTATTTCTTGCTCAGATTGTTCCTGTTTTGGCTACTGGGAGCTCTTTTGGTAGACTCCCGTGCACTTTGACATGTACCTGTAGCATTTGTGGGGTTATTTGGTTGTTTGAGGCCTTCTTACTTTCTGGCACTACACGATGCCCTAGGCTCATCTTCTAGATTTCCTGCCCCCGACCTAAAATCAGCCATTTCTTCAAGGAGCCCTGGTTCTTTCCATTGGAGAATGGCATCAGAATCCAAGATTCGCAGCTGGCAGGGCTAGGAGATTTATGTTTACACAAATTACCAATTACGTAAATACAGATATTTATGTGTAACATTTTGTATCTATATTATGTTTAACACGAGTTCTTGCTGATGCCTCCAGTTCTAACCTGCTACCACATAGATAGCTCTAGTCTGCTCCCCTTGCTTATTTGTATATTTCCTCTGCGACAGCAAGAAAAGTGACTTCCACCATCTGCCAATATTTACTTAATTGTTCAGCTTCTGTTATACGTGTATAGCAGTATCGGAGTTGTTAACTCATACCCTAGCGGGAAACAACTTGATCAACTAGAACATGGTGCTTATGTATAGTTCCTTTAGCTTTAGCCCTTGGTCTTATAGACTGCCCTTCTTCTTTTTTAAAATAATGAAAATAGCTAATATTTTTTGAGGACTTACTATGTCCTAGGAACTATTCTAAATACTTTGCATGTATTATTGCTTGGCCTCACAACAATTCTACGAGGAGGCATGTGTTATTCCCATTTTACAGATGAGGAAGCTGAGGCACAAAGAGGCTGGGTTACAGCTAGTAAGCCACAGAACCAGGATCCCAGTTAGGCGCTCCAGAGACTGTTTGCCACATTGGCTGTACTGCTCATGAACAACGGGCACTTCAGAACCCTTTCAGTTTAGTTTTGTTTGTTTGTTTTTTTCCTTTTCTAGTGGAGTGCAGTCACTGACACACTGGATAAGGTTTGGTGATCTGGAGTTAGCTCTGTGCACAATAATTCTCTTCAGTTTCTATAAATTTGCCTTCAGATATCAGGGCCCGCACATCTAGTTTGGGAATAAAGGAGTGGATCAACACGCCTGACTTTGGCTAATTGGTTTCAAGCTTGTCTCTTCCTATTCTTGGTCCTTCCCCACCCATATTTACTGTGTATTTCTGTGTCCTTTCTATCACAGTCTTCCTCCCCCTCCCCCTTGCCTTGGAGCTTTTTCTCTGTAACTGCCTCATGGCCCCTCACTGGTTCTATGCCATGGGCTTGCCTGATGCTTAGCACTGACTCTGGCCCTGTTTGCATTTACTTTTCTGACACTCCTAATTCCTCTTTCGCTTACCCTCCTCGTGTTCTAATCCCTGCTCAGCCTCTGTACCAAAACACACGCTGGAAATGTACAAGAAAGCATCGCAAGACGACCTTGACAAGTCCAGATAGTAATGCTTCCATCTTTTCCAGGCTTTTTCAGAAAAAAAGAGAAACACATTTTCTGTAGCCTCCTTTGTTCTTTCTCATCAGGGAAACCTTCTAGCCAGAGGTCTCAGAGGCAGCTTCTAAAGGGCAGCCTTCTCTGAAAAGGAAAATCTGCTCTGTGACTAGGAGAACAAGGTGGAGGGGTCTAGCTCAGAGTCACTGTCAAGGTCACTTTGCTTTCTTCCCCTGAAGGGCAAAGTGCATTGGCTCCCTCCCTCAGGGCTTTGCAGTGTCACCTGCCACATTGATCCAAAGGCCCACCCTCCACATGGATGTTCTTACCTTTTCTTTATGCGTTAGGAAAAGATCCGGTTTTTGGAGAATATCCTAACATAGAAAAACATTTCACTGCTTTTGAAAAAATGGTCCCATATCTTATTAAGTAACAATAAATTATGATCTCAAATAGACTTCTGGGGAGAGAAGAGAACTCTAAATGGACAAAGTTATTCTTTTTGTCATAATAATCCTATTTCTTGGCTGGGAGCTTATACATCATGGGAGAGATGACTTCATATTTTGCAAATTTCTCATTAAGCCTTTTAGCAATTGTAGAATATTTTACTACCAATGGGATTTTAATATGATTTAATACATATGCATTCAAATCCCTATATGTATTTAAATATCTGTGGTTTGAGCATACTAGCAGCCTAGACAGTCAGCCCTCTTACTGCATTGCATGCCTGAAGGTCCCCACGGTGGCCGTCAGTTCTGTACTTTTTCCTTGTACCTCTCGGCTAAGGCATCTGTCTAGTATTTTCCAACCAGGTGTTATGAAGTGTGATTTCTGTTTGGCTAAGAAATCAAATGAGTGTTCCATTCCTCCCCTCTCTTCCACAAACACTTCAAGATTAGAGAACACCCTACTAAAGAATGAATGGATTAACCAAGAAATTAAAGAGGAAGTAAAGTGCATTGAAGCCAATGAAAATGAAAACATGACAGTCCAAAACCTTTGGGATACAGCAAAGGTGGTCGTAAGAGGAAAGTATAGAGATTGCTCCAGACCTTCCTAAAGAAGGAAGAAATGTCTCAAATATACAATCGAACCTTACACCTAAAGAAGCTGGAAAAAGAACAGCAAATAAAGCCCAAAGCCAGCAGAAGAAGGGAAATAATAAAGATTAGAGCAGAAATCAATGATATCAAAAAAAAAAAAAAAAAAACCAACAGTGGAACAACAGATCAATGAAACCAGGAGTTGGTTCTTTGAAAGAATTGACAAAATTGATAAACCCTTAGCCGGATTTATTGAAAAGAAAAAGGAAAGGACCCAAATAAATAAAATCATGAAGGAAAGAGGAGGGATCACAACCAACAATGCAGAAATAACAATAATAAGAAAATAGTCTGAGCAGTAATATGCCAACAAATTGGGCAATCTGGAAGAAATGGGTAAATTCCTAGAAACATATAAACTACCAAAAGTAAAATAGGAGGAAATAGAAAATTTGAACAGACTCATAACCAGAAATTGAATCAAGAATCAAAAATCTCCCAACAAACAAGAGTCCAGGAACCCTCTCTTCTCTTCCTATTCTTTAAATAGGTCTACTCTATATCCCTTGAAAGTGTTTTGCCCTCTCTTACCTCAGGATCTTTGCTTATGCTATTGGCCCAGAGTCTTTACTCCACTAACTCTTCTTATACCTAAGATCTCAGCTAAACATTGTTTCCTAAATCCTTCTTTGGAATCCCTCTTGTGACATTCATCACATACACAGTTTTTATGAGAATGGAAGATAAAGGGCAATCAAAAAATATTAATTAGTGAATTAATTCTCCCCAAGGGCCTGTTTCCTTAGAAGTACGAGTCTTAGAAGCTGTGTCAGTCCATTCCACACATTGATGTCTGAGCACGTCTCCCTGTTCATTATAGACCATTGTGATAGGGTGAACAAGGTTGCCAAGAACGCCTGAGGTAGAAAAGGCAATTTTCTGAGGGGTTGTCCCCTCAGCTGTCAGGTTTGGGCTCCTTGCCCCATGGCCACCCACCTAGTATGCTTACTTGGGACTGAGGGGTTTTGCTCTGTAACCCATTAAAGATTACTTTGGTGGGGCGCCTGGGTGGCTCAGTCGGTTAAGCGTCCGACTTCAGCTCAGGTCACGATCTCACAGTCCGTGAGTTTGAGCCCCGCGTCGGGCTCTGGGCTGATGGCTCAGAGCCTGGAGCCTGCTTCCAGTTCTGTGTCTCCCTCTCTCTCTGCCCCTCCCCCGTTCATGCTCTGTCTCTCTCTGTCTCAAAAATAAATAAACGTTAAAAAAAAATTACTTTGGAGAAGGAGGTCAGGTACTGCCTTTCCTCCTTACTGAGTTTACATTATGTCACAATCGAAATCTTTGCGTTTGGTTTCAGAAAGTACTTCTTCAGTCTTCACAAGTCTTCCAAGAAGCATGTCTTGCAGTTTATATTAGAGTTTGATGTCCCTGAATTGATTTGTCCTGAGGAGAATGCCTTAGGTGGTGCGCGTGTGTGTGTGTGTGTGTGCGTGTGTGCATGTGTGTGCGGGCTTGCGTGTGTATCTGTTTGTAATAGCAGGCCTGGAGCCACACGTGTTGTCACACAGTTTGTATTTCATGTCATCCTTTCTGTTTGGGTGGCAGATTCTTTGAGGGATTTCCATACGTGCTGATTTTCACTGAGCCATTTTTACCTTTTTCAGTCCCTTCCTTTTGCGATTTATGGCAAGTAGTTTTAAGACGCCTAAAAGTTACATTTCTCTTTGGGTATCTTGAATCGTCCTTCTTGACATTATGTCCTGTGAAGTCACAGCTGATCAGTGTCAGGTAGATGAAGGCAGGTATTATATCTCTTCTCTAGGTAGGGGTCAGTGGAGTTGAGTGACTCCCCACCTCCCTTTGTTCACAGGTGGCACAGCTGGATGGGAATTGGGTTTTCCTTCTTCAGCCTTCTTTCTTGTTCTGATACAGTACCAAGTAGCTTCTCTAGCTTAACAGTCATACCTTTCCTGTAAGTTTGTGATTTTAAATCAGATTTCCCTTCAGTATTGAGGTTTTTTACATTCTGCCCAGTAATCAGTTCTGGTTGCTATGTAAGCCAGACCTCGGGAGTGGAGCCAGGAAGGGTAAGTTGGAAAGGCATTGGCCAGTAATCCTGTTGGCTGCCATGATTTTGTGATGTTGCTTTCCTTTTTGAAATCTCAGATGTTTCACATTTTATCTGCTTTATAGTCTATCAAGAGCGGGAAGTTTTCTTCCCAGGAGTAGTAAACATAAAGCTACTGTGAGCTTCGGGCACATGTCCAGGACTTTCCAGAAAACCTCCCTTTCTGGCATGCTGATAATTGGCCTGACGATAGGAGGTCAGGGGTCTGCCCCGTGTTGTATTGTGCTGTTTGTGTGTATCTTTCCCTTCTTCTCTTCCTTCTTCCTCCTTCCCCCTTCACTCCTCTTTTCTGTGAAAATGCTTTTTCTAGCCAAGTCAGGGTCTGGGTTTGTAGTAACTTCCACAGTCCTCTTAGGCTAAGCTGTGGGAAGGGCACTGTCACAAAGGGTGGAATGAATAGCTCAGCAGAGCTAGTTAAAAACGTCAGACTGAGGAGGACAAAATGTGCACCTAAAGGCGAGTCCAATCTGGATTCAGGTCCCTTTTCAGGACTCCTGCAGACCTTCCGAGGCTGCACTTCCCGTGGAAGTAAGCGCTAAATGATGTGTCCTGTAGAGATGCAGAAGTACACGGAGATGCGAACAAGGATACACCTTTTGTAATTGTTTGTAGTTGTGAGAACACGAAAATAACATAAACATTTGTATACTAGTAGAAGAATCCTTCTATTAATTATGGTGTGTCCACGCAGTGGGAAACAGTAAGGTAGATCTGGAGGCAGTGAATGGAGTGGTGTCTGTTTCATACCATTCAGTGGGAACAAAAATCCATGTTGGCTGATCTATGCACAGTATATCTATTTAAGTATATATACATATCCACTGAAAAGACTAGAAGGATATACTCCAGACTGTTAATAGGTGGTCATGGAAATGGGATTGTGGTATGGGTCACAGAAATGGAAAACGGAAGGGAAGTGATATTTTGCTGTTTTCGTCTGTATACGTTTGTAATATTTACTTTTTTGCAATAAATAATCAGTTTTGTAACTTGAAAACTAATACTTATGGGAGGCCAAGGAGTAAAAGTTAATATCTTTTACTATGTGTCTTTTCCCTGTGATTCTGGATTTCTGCCTGGCTTTTCTTTTAAGTTATGCAACTGAGGAGTCACTAGGGTCATTGTGTTGCTGGTCTCGTTGTTGGGTGGGTGTTCTTTTTCATTTTTATTGGTTGATGTGAATTCTCATCCCTCCATGTCTGTTTTTTCCATCAGTGTCATTGGAAGAGTATTCTCTCACCGAAATATTAAATATTAAATATTAAATGAGTAGTTATATTAATCAAATCAATTCATGCTTCTTTTGAGAATTACAAAACTATATGTAGGACTCAACCTGATGAAAGCAAATGTCAGGTTGTCCTATGTTCCAGCCTGTTCCCCCACCAGTGTGCCTACCCCAGTTCTGGGCTCAGCGCTTGTCAGGGAAGAAGAGAAATTATTCATAGAAAACATCTTGTTCCTTATAAAAAGGAAGTGTTAGAATGCTACTTCATCATTTTCTTCTTCAGTTCATCATATGGTTTTGTGTGTGTGTGTGTGTGTGTGTGTGTGTGAAGAAAGGAGAAATAATGCAATGTGTGGGCTCTTAAAAAGTAGAAGTCCATCAATTTTGGGGGGCGTGAGTGTTTCAACATATGAATGGGGGGACACAAGCATTCATACATAACACGTGATTTTGCAGGTAAACTGAGGATTGAAGGCCCACTGAGGAGACTCCATTAATTTCATTTTGCTTATGTTTTCATTAAATCCCAGGTCCCATATTAATTTCCTCGAATCTTTTTGGAGGGAGTGAAACTTTTGTTTGGCTTTTTATTTAATCTGGACTAAAGATTTAGAGAATATTTTAATTATTTCTGTGGTTTTATGTTACCTATTTCCAACATACGCATGTGAATATTATAGTTCCAAAGGCCCTCGTGTCCTTGTTAGTAAAGCAATGATATACACAGCAGTGAAACCAATTAGTAAATTTATTTTTCTTCTGTTTGCACTTCACCTCCAAAGGGTAAGCATTGAATTGGCTTTGGTTGTACGTATGCCTGTATTGTAGTCCGGCTTCATGGTAGGAATTTGGGATGTGTGGAATTTAGGCACACCTGTGAAAGCCCAGCCTGCAGGTTCACTACCATCCTTGTAGTCTCTTTACAGGTTGTTAACTAAGTGAACAATTTGTTTGAAGGATACTTAGATGATAATTTAAAGAGGCGCTAAGCCTTTTTTTTTTTTTAATCAGCTGAAGAATTTTGGTCAGTTGTGTCATTAGCTAAAATGAAGTATCACATCACTGTCACTAAAACATGGATTGATTAATTTATAGCCTGTCATCTCCAGCCATCATGAGTGCATCCAGCCCAGCACGTCCTCTTTGAACATGAAGCGCAAAATGATAGCACTCAAAACTTTTTATCCTTTTCGCCAGTCAGCTGTTTGTCTTTTCCAGTGGATGTGGAGCTGCCCCTAACCTAAGACAGCACACGCGTGTTCTTAGTACCATGGTGGGGGTGGGGGAGGGGGTGTGCACACGTCACGGCCCTGTCTCTTTTTGTGCCCTGACCCTTGTCTTGCCTAAGATATTCTCTGCTGAGCCATCAGAGGAAATCGCCTTCACAGTGGCTTTGCTTCTCAAGGTATTGTCCCTTACCTTTCAAAGACCTACCTCTCTATTAGGTACTCTTTCTCCTACATATTCTTCTCTTATAATTTGAAAAGCAAAAGGATAATTGGGGGGGCACATTTTTGGGGTACTTATGCTGAAACCCTGGTAATCTTTGTAAAATTAAATTAATGCTGTTATCTTTTCCAAACCTAGGCACTTCCTGTCATTAGACGGATTTCAGGCCTACTGAGGGTTATTTCCTAAAATGTTAGTACAGTTGATTTTGTGGTTTCTGATATGAGTGAATCCAGAACTGGAAACACATAATCTCCTTGTGCACAGATTGCTTTGAAGTTGCTTCAGGACTCACTAAATCTCCTTCTGCGTGTCTTTCCCCCCCCCCCCCCCCCCCCGCCCCCATATGAGTTTTTCCAAAGTTTTTGGTCCTTTCTTGTTTTGGAACTTAACCAGTCTTTCCCTAGCTCTACAACCACCACTTGAAATAATAAGATAAATAATATTTATTTATTATAAAATAATAAGATAAATAAGATAAAATAATAATAATAGCTTGTCTTCAAGTGCTTTAACTTGATTGACATTGCCAGGAACTTTTGGGTGAATTCTCTGTTGACCCCTGGTTTTGTGAGGTATTTCTGGGTGAGGCCATGGTATCCAGGTCTCGTTTTGAGTCCTCACATCCAGTTGGGTGCAGTGACTCTCCATTTCTCTTTCTCAGTGCAATCGCCTCGATCCTGAGGGCCTGGCTTGACCAGTGTGCAGAGGACTTCCGAGAACCCCCTCACTTCCCTTGCTTACAGAAACTGCTGGATTATCTCAAACGGATGATGCCAGGCTCCGATCCAGAGAGAAGAGCGCAAAATCTTCTGGAGCAGTTTCACAAGCAAGAAGTGGAAACTGACAGTGAGTACTGACTTGATTCCAGGGAACAAGTTAGATTCTGATTCTGCAGTCCCCTTGTTGAAGAAACGTTCTCCCTGTGCTTGATGAATGACCTTGGTTGGTCTCACAGAGACAAGCTGCTGGGGGGATTGGTGGTGGGTAAAAATTCTAAAGTTTATCTCAGTGCTAATTACAGAGCCTAAGAGTTTTAGAGCCAAGAAGGAGATTTTTAAGACCACCTGGTGTGGCGTACTCATTATAGATAAAGAAACTGGCCCTGAGAAGTGCATTTCCTCGGGTTTCTTCTAATACCATAAAGAGGATGGTCCTCTTGATGGTCCTTTACCTTCTCTTGTCAACATGTCCCATGCTGAACTTGAATTTGCTTTTTATGATCTGCCTCGTGGCTCCTCTTTCTATCTAATGGAGGAAACCCATCACAACCACCACTATTCAGTGGGCAGGGATTTAAATGCAGTTGTGCTCCAGCCCTCACGAAAGTTTGAAAAGCCCTGAAAAAGTGTTTCTCTGTCAGCTAGAAAACGTCACTGTCATTGAGCTTCTCGGATGGCCTCATCAAAGGAAGTTTCTGTGGCTGTTTTTTCCTATTGGAGGAATTGACTGCCTGTTTTCAAGGACAAAGGAAGGGCCACCGCTGCAGGTCGTGGGCAGCTTGGAAATATCAGGCTTTGAAGAAAGTCAGAAAGAGGTTAGGACAGGCTTTCAGTGTGACGATTTATCCCCCCACTGGCCTGCCGGGTGATGGTTGCCATGGCGGCTGACCCACTTGGAGCTTTTGACAGGCATTTCCCTGAAGTGACGCCCAATTTCCTCAGTGAGGGAAAGGAAACGGTTCCTCATCACCGATAAGGGAAGCTGCCTGAGTGCCAAAGAAAATAACCTTAAATTCCAAACGGTACCTGTTGAGTGTTTTATGTAGGGGGATCAGAGCGGTGGGTGCCGGCAGGGGGGCGGTACAATCGCATCATTAGAAGCTGACTGCCAAGTACCCGTATCTAAGATGACTTCATCTGCCGGGAATGTTTGAATACCAGGGGCACTCCTCCAGCTGCCGGACCTCAACTCCCTTCAGGCCTCCCCGCCTGTCTTTGAGCCAGAGTGGAAAATGCTATGTTAGAGGCCAGCTCTCTCCCCACTGGGGCTGCCCCTGGCTCCGGGCCTAATTGGGGAACCGGTGGGACCAGTCGTTCATTGTTTCCGACCCAGGACTGGAAGGCAGAACTCATTTGGCAGGCTGAGGCAGGGGAGAGGGAGACTGGCAGGCTGAGGCAGGGGAGAGGGAGACTGCCTGACTTTGGAAAGGCTTTTATGCGATGCTCGAAAATGAATTTTTTTGGAGTTTGGAAAATTTTAATCAAGAAAGCTCCAAACTCTCTGTTTATTAAGCACAGCAGTCATCACGGAAAAGGAGTTTTAGGAGCTTGGTTCTCATGGGCTTATTTTGCCCAATTTCATGCTGGCAAAAGCAAAAGTTTTCCTACATTGTTTTTTACAAGTAAAATTTTGCTTCAAGTTTTTACTTACTTACCTCTGGAAGAGAGTCAAAAGCGGAAGCAGTGAAGGCATGGCCTAGGCCCCAGAGAGAAAGGACTACGTAATCTTCTCACACAGCAACATCCAAGGCACATAGAGGTTGCCGTGAGTGTTTGTTGAATGAATGAGGGGGTCTGACCTTACCACACATCCTCTTGGGCTGGCGTGGGTCAGCCTCTGCACGGCACAGTGATTGGGATAGATTTATAGAGTAGCTAGCAAAAGGGATGAGAGGCCCATTCTGAACCTTTGCGATTTCAAATGTTTTATTCCTTTGCTGAATTGGAGAGTACCAGAGTTTTGTGGAGGCAGAGTGGTGAAATCATAGGGTTTTAGGTTTTGCTTTTTTTTTTTTTTTTTTTTTTTTTTTTTTTTTTTTAAAGCTCATGCCTGTTTGTGTTCCAGCCTTTGGAGGCAGGCATGGATCCCCTCCTACTTCTAACCCAGCCCCATTCACATGAGTCCTTTCAGCTCCAGGGGGAGGAGTCCATCCTTAAATCACATACCTCTCAGCAGAGTCATCAAGTACTCATGTGGTACTGTGACAGGGGGAGTGATGTGGGGTCCACTCTCAGCACCCCTCTCCCCTGGAAAACTAAGGAAAGGCCATCTCAACTTGATCCGAGATGCATAAAAGTCGTATTCTACAAAGGAAAAGAGAAAAAGCTTAAAATGTAAACATTCCGGGGGAGTAGTAACGCACTGATTTAAATTTCTGCTAACATAGAACTGAATGCAACTAGCTTTTTTAGTTTTTGTTTTTGTTTTGTTGAGAACAGATTTAACAGGAGAGCAAGGAGTGTGAAGGGGTGGAGGTGTGGGGGATGAGGTTGGAAAACAACCTAGGACAGGTTCTGGGGAGTGGGGGCTGGGGTTCAAATGAAACTTCATCCAATTCCACACTCTTTCAAAATGGAGTCTGGAGTTCTGATCCCATGTGCTGAGTCCTTCAGCTTCTGATTTGGGATCCAAGTAATTATTATAGTGATTTCCACACCCCCTCACTTCTTCAGTCTATGCTCTGTGTAATTTACTAATTGATAATCTTATCCAAAATAAAGCTCAGGTGAATTTAGTTTCAGATTCTTCTGCTTCATACATAACTTTAGGTGGAAGCTGAAAGTTGCTCCAAACATCTTGAGAATTCTAAGGACTTTCTTAGAATTCTGAGGATTTCATCAGCATTTCTGACACCATATATCCCATTCTCCTACCTGATGCCTGGCCTGCTTTCATGCCCATTCCTTCCAGGCTTCTGGTTATAAATGGCCAGTGATTAAGAATTGCATAGTTGGGGCTTAAGAAGCAGTTTGATTGGTCCTTAAGCTGAGCAGAGGGTATGAGGGAGCGAAGATGAGGGAAACCCCCAGAATGTAGCCCAACTTTGCTTCTCTAGACTTTGCTTGACTTGGCTGTGTCCCTGGCCTAGCTATCAGTGGTTTAACAAAGGGGTAACATGAGGCCTCTGAACTTAATAAAGAATCTAAGAACAGATTAAGAAGACCTCCATTTCACTCAGATTAATTGTGCTTACTATTTTCTCCCTGTGGGTTTTCTGAAGGATTAGCCCTCTTCTTTCTTAATGAAAGAAGTTCAGTTTGATTCTACTAACAAGGTCATAAACAGTGGCACCAGGTGACTGACTTTTTTTTCCATCTGTGAACAGATGGGTTTCCAAACACCATCTTCTTCAGCCTGGAAGAGGAAGAGGAACCGGAAGGTGGAGGGCCCGCAGAATTCACGTGCTTCCCAGAAGACCTTGTGGCAGAGCAGCTGACCTACATGGACGCCGTAGGTCTTCTCTTTGTGCTTCCGATGTGCTGCTACTTAAAATGTGGGGAGCGACAGTACTGGTGGGCTGGGGAGGGCAGTGGGGTAATGTGATTTAAGTCTTTTCGAATCCCCAGGAGAGGCTATGCCTGTAAATGCGGAGTGAAGATGGGACTTGAATCAATCATCTGAATAATTCAGGCTTAAGCTCTTCTTGCAAAGCCGGGTGAAGGTGCTTTTTACTTGGCACTCGATACATGGAAGTAAGAATTCTAACTCTCAGGAAACAAAATCTGCCCTGTTCCGTGGGTATTCTCTCCCTCTAGACTCATAAATATTTCAAGATCTGAACTGTTTATTTGGAGGATTGTGAAGTGGTCAAAGTATAAATTAGGATAAAATAAGTTCGCTGAATCCAAATGTGACTGTATCTGGCAGTTCATTTCCATGTGTGTCTCCTGTACTTTCCCAAAGTTTGTTAGCCGTACATATTTGATCTCATCAGTCACATGTCCTAGCTCAGTGTCAGCTGGTAAATAGACTATTATAAATTATCGTGACGGTTTAAACTCTTGTACACTTACTACTTTGAAGAAAGCAGCAAATAAAGTGACAGAGTTTCCATCTAGTGAGCATGCAAATAAAGTATCAGAAGCAAATCAGATAGTCTACGTAAAGTAAATCCCTGTGTTCTCTCTTTTATATAAACCCTTACGTGTCTTGCCTTGAATTGCCCTACAGATGAGAATCCCGTTTAGTTGACTAATTTGGCTTTGTTTTTGTTCCACGGTTGATAGCGTAAAAGAAAGACCGGAAACTTCATTGGCTATGACTTTTAGGCAAAGACCTGGAAACCAGGCTTTATGTTCCTCTGTCTTTATTTTACTGTGTGATGTTGGATAGTTTTTCCTTTTATATGCTTACTTTCTTTATTTAAAACATCATGTGAAATAGTGACATTGATGACAGCATCGCATGCACTGTACTTTGGATCACTTGTCAGGTGGTCACTGGTCATCCCTATGCATTATACACAATTCACGATCGTGAGCGCCTAGAACGTACCGTGTATATGATTTTGAGGTCAAAACCACCTCAACCACTTTTTTTTGATTAGTAGTATAGATTTTTACCTATCCTTCAAGACAGGAAAGTCAAAATGTTGTCGGTCCCTTGAATTTTCTTTTGGCCGTCGTGTTCTGTTTGTTCAGTCGAGCAGATTGAGAAAGAACATGTGGGCTTTTCTGACCAGTTAACATATTAATTATTTACTTTTGTCCATTGAAGTAGACACCACGAGGCAAGTCAAGTAGAAAAGGGTTATTTGTCCGTTTACAAAATACCAATTCACAGATGACCCAGACTATGTGCTTTCCCATATGAAGTGTCTGTGTTGTCCTTAAACTCAGCTTCTCTTCTGTTCCAGCAACTATTCAAGAAAGTAGTGCCTCACCACTGCCTGGGCTGCATTTGGTCTCAGAGGGATAAGAAGGAAAACAAACATTTGGCTCCTACCATCCGTGCTACCATCTCTCAGTTTAACACCCTCACCAAATGTGTTGTCAGCACCATCCTGGGGGGCAGAGAACTCAAAACTCAACAGAGAGCCAAAGTCATCGAGAAGTGGATTAACATTGCTCATGTAATTATCTTTTTAAAAATATTCTTTGTATTTAGTAGATACTGGAGACGATTCCTTCTCTCCGTTTAAATGGGTCTATCCATTTGGCTGAAAGGCAATCAAACAACATATGTGAGGACCCCCTGGGTTTTTGTTGCTGTTATTCTTCTTCCAAAGTAAGAAAAAATGGTCTTTCTTAAATAGGAGCTTATTTTTCCTCTTTATTTTTAAAAAATTTTTTAAATATTTATTTATGTTTGAGAGGCAGCGTGCGAGGGGGGGAGGGGCAGAGAGAGAGGAGACGCAGAATCTGAAGCAGGCTCCTATGCGTAGCTCGAACCCACGAACCGTGAGGTCATGACCTGAGCCGAAGCCGGACACTTAACCCACTAAGCCACCCAGGTGCTCCTATTTTTCCTCTTTAAAGAAAATCGGTCCCTTGCTCACTTCTTTCAGCTCATTGGCCTGCACACTGCTGCATCTCCAGGGTGACATATGCCTGCTTTTCCCCTTATAGTCACCAACTGAGTGTCAGTTCTGCCCCGTGTTCAGTAAATACAACTTGATGGTCTAAGTGCCAAACTGACTACTCTTCACCGCAGAATGATCACCTACCTAGGCACCCTTCCAGCACCCGGAAGCATTATGTCTTCTGCAGACTTGAAGAGCCAGTACCTTCTCAGAATCCTGAATCTCTTTCCTGAAGGACTGAGGTGCCCGGATTTCACATTAATCTGGGGCTTTTCTGAGGACCTTCTATCTGAAGGTAGAAGGGCAGAGTTTATTCCTAGGTCTGAATTACATTCTGCTGAGTGTCAGTCTGGGCTCTGGGTCAGCTGCTTACATACTGCATGACTTTCGCTTATCAGTATCTTCATGACTGTGGAAACGTGAACAGTATTCAGTCAGTTGGTCACCAGACATTTCATGTGCTCCTAAATGCACATAAGCTACAATATTATGTAATTTGGGGACATTGTGAGGATAGGCACAATTAATGTAATCTTACAGGAGCCTGTAGTCACACAAGGAAGCCAAGATACTCTGAGATATACTGGGATGATCTCAGCTGAGGCAGAAGAGGAGCGGGGCCCTCCGAGATAAGCTGCAGTGGTGGAGGGAGAAACCACTTCTGGGGGGATTGAGGAGGGCTTCATGGATAGGATGACTTTTGGACTTAGCTTTAATACTAGATAGAATTTTTGGTATTTGAAGATTGAGTTAGATTTTTTTTTTCCTAGACAGAAGAAATTACATCAGCAAAAGCTATGTAATTAACAACAACTTTGAAAAACAATTATTATGTAAATATCTTATTAGTCCATGTTCTGGGTTATGTGAGTCAACCCTCAACCAAAACCCATTTTGCTTTCCATCCTAATATGCTTTTTTCATTAAGCCCTCCTGTTTAGGGCATAATGTTTACATTTTCACACCCACACTCTGTCTCTCTCTCTCTCTTTGTATTTTACATTCTCTTTGTTGTCTTTGATCAAAGAGCACGGCCATACTTGTGCTAGAGGGTTTGCCTTATTTTGAATTTTTAGGTGCTCGGTTACCACAGACTTTTTCGTATATGAAAAAAGTAAGAGAACAGTGTCTTACAACTTAGATTTCTCCTATTCTGAATTGAGCTAATTTCTCAAGAGCTATAAAAAGAATTTCTGATAGAGTGGAATAAAGCATGGAATTTCTGCCTTCTCAGAATGAGAAGAAAAAATTTTTGTTTTGGCCATAAATGCCATATCTTTTAATCCATTCAACTACTTAGAAAGTCTATAGCAAGAATATAGCATCTGTGTGTATGACAGTGTGGCTCAAACAATGACTTTTGGTCCAAATTAAATATAAATTGTGCACATATGTGTTAATAAGAAATGCAAGTTGAACAATTTGAGGTATATTCCAAATCCCATAGCACATATTTAAAAGCCAGGGGTCTTTGTTCTTGGTGGTGTAGTTTCCTAATATTGAGCACGTTGTGTCCCTTGAAATTATGTGGAGTAATTTAATAAAATTATGAAACTCATAGGTGGTTTCCTGCCAAGATTTATTTTACTTTTCTTGCATTAATCATACTCAGTTTCTATCGAGAGGATATTTGAAAAAACGATAATAATTTTACACACAGAAAATATTTGTGACCTGATGTGATTATATTTTCTTGGGCTGGCCTTGCTGCTGTGTTTTCTTTTTACTTTTGCACCACGTCTCCTGGAAGATACCTCCCTTTCTAGAAACGGGGCCAAATGTCTTTTGTACTCCTTAAAACCCTTAGCTTAAGCCTCTTTCTGAATAATGTGTTCCATATGTTTATTACAATTTGCATGAAATATCTGTGCCTGAGTTCCTTTATTTATTGCAAGTTTCTTGATTTTTGGAGCATGACTTTTGGATTCTGAACCTTTGTTGAACCATGCTCTCATGGGTTTGGGTTTCCAGACTGACTGTAATTCAGAGTGCTCTCTCTCTCTCTCTCTCGCTCTCTCTCTCTCTTTCTCTTTCTCTTTCTCTTTCTCTTTCTCTTTCTCTTTCTCTTTCTTTCTTTTCAAATAAGGGGAAGGCATTGAGACATTTAAAAAGAGTGGGCATGACTTTTGTAAAATACTTTGGCCTATACTCTAAGGAAATAATGTTTGGAGGTTTGTTTGTTGGGCATAGTTTTAAGTAGCCGGATTTTGACAAGCTAAGTTAGAGAATGCTGTTTTTCCTTCCTATTCGGGATTAGCATTACTTCATGAATTGACCTTCTAAGCAATGTGCAGTTCTGCCCAACCATTTTGGAATTTCTTGCTTCAGATGTTCTGCACAAAGCCAACCCCGTGCCCACACGGTGTACTCAATTGTAAACAGTGGATAGACTACACTCCCAAATGCCTGCATATGAAACATCTCCTTTGACATAAGACATAATCCACTCTCCCCATGGTGCCAAGAATGGGACACTCTCCCTCCCTCACTGTTTTGCTGTCCCCGCCATTCATGCGGCAGGACTTTGACTCCAGGGTCACTGGCTGCCGAGGCTATCCACTCCGTGCGGTAGCTTAAGTTTCAGGATCAGAGAGCCTTTCTCTTTACCCAGAAAACGACATCCAGACTATTTCCTGTCCTCCTTGATTTTGTTCTAAAATGCTGCCAAAATGGATTTCATTTTAAAAGCTCCGGCTTATTTTGGAAACAGCGAAGTACCAAGGTGTTTCTGAATGTTTATGACTGTGGCACAAGCCAATTTGAAACGAAATGCGTGTGTATAAAAATATTCCCTCTTGGCTAAGAGCATGAAAGCCAAAGTTCAACTTGTGGTGAATGTTTATTGCCAAGTTATATACACCTCTCTGGGCAAGGGTTGGTCATGAGATGTTCGATACCATCTGACCTCCCGGTGGCCGCTGCCCGGCTCACACTGTGGGTCTAAAGGATATAGTGACCTTTCATGTGTGTTTTTAGGGCATCTGTGTGCTTTCAGCAGAAGAAAGTTTGCTTTCCCTAGCATAGCCTTGCAGACTCACCTCCGTTCGTGTTTTTACGAGGAAAGCTGGAAACCATAAAACTATAACAACAACGCAAAAAATATATTAAAGGGAGAAAAACAAGCATACAGTGCCAAAACCTATAAAGTGTTTCGGTGACTGGGGTGGGAGTAAGGAGCTGCTTTTTGATGTTGAGTATTTATACAGCTGCCTATTTAGTGGTAAGAATTCATAGCAGCTGTGATACCTCTAAAACAGGAAACCACCAACTCGCAGTATTATTGATATTTAAAATGCCTTTTATGTTTTAATCACCCTCCATACAGGAATGTAGAATCCTGAAGAATTTTTCTTCCTTGAGGGCCATCATTTCGGCACTGCAGTCCAATTCCATCTATAGGTTAAAAAAGACCTGGGCCGTCGTCCCAAAGTAAGTTCCCAAGTGTCCACTCTGCTTTTTTGGCTGGGGTGACTTAGTCACTGTATAAATGGTATGGGTCCTTGCCTTCAAAGCCCATATTCTGTAACTAGAGAAACGTATTTGAAAGCCTCTGTGTGTCCCAGGCAGGGTGCACTTGACACATAATCATTAATGAGTTTTTAGGCAGAGAAGTCAGACTCATCTGCGAAGTGCACCAACATCAAGAGTATTGGCTTTGGGATGATTTGAAGGATGTGCTTGTCATCTAGAGTCTGAGGGGGAAGGGTGTGGAGTGATGAAGTTACAGCAGTGCGGCCATTCCTTCTGGTTATTTCTCAGCCACGCTCCAAAGCCCTAAGCTGTTCCAAGATGTGAGGGAGCATGTGTGTAGATAGGACGCTAGCTCTTGCTGTTTAGCAAGAATCTACTTACTTAACTTCTGTTTCAGCATGTTAAACGCTATCTTTTTTGTTTTTTGTTTTTAATTTTTCTTAACGTTTATTTATTTTTGAGACAGGGAGAGACAGCATGAACGGGGGAGGGTCAGAGAGAGAGGGAGACACAGAATCGGAAACAGGCTCCAGGCTCTGAGCTGTCAGCACAGAGCCTGACGCAAGGCTCGAACTCATGGACTGCGAGATCATGACCTGAGCCGAAGTCGGATGCTTAACTGACTGAGCCACCCAGGCGCCCCGAGTTAAACGCTATCTTAGTGATATTAAAAAATCCCTAAATGTTCCTGCCTAGGGACCTGACTAACATTATTAACTGGCCATGTTTTATATTGTTTTTCTTCATATTTCTTAGTGTAACCTTTGGGACAATGAAAGATATAATGTCCTTATTGTTTCGCCATCTTCATTCCCCTATTTCCAGAGCTTCCCCTGGAGACCAGAGAACTTATTGCAAAGGAGGGAAAGGTGAAGGAGGAGGCAGCTCCAGTTCCCTATCCACACAGCTTTAGAAGCTGGGGAATATGTCATGGCTACAAACGAGGCCAATTACATTCAACAGGTCTACCTAGGTTTAAACTAATCAAGAAGGCAGGCATATCAGGAAAGAATGTGTAAACTGTTTACAGTCTATACTGTATGTAGTATGGTCGGTTGCAGCCAAGAGAGGGGCCAGCTGGCTTCCCAGGCAGGCCTGCCCCTGTGGAATTGGTGGGTTTGGTGCTTAAGAGTGGAAAGTCTAGGTACTCGGTTTCATGAGTTCACTCAGAGCTGATTAAGCCCTAAGGGACTGACACTATCCAAACTTGCAAGAAACCCAGATAGGTAAACCAGAATTTCATAAATTTTTGCTGAAAAATGAGTGCATACCAGTGGGCTCATATTCTCAGAGGAGAGTCTACTTGGGGGAAGTCAAATTACTTATGAAATAAATCTTTGATGAGCCAGCAGAAAAAATTGAAGTGGGTGGTTGTAATGCCTGGTGTTACAGAGCCGTAGAAGCCACAGCCACTTGGAGACTCCAGAGCTCCTTCTCTGTTTATAATACTGTTATCTACCAGAAGAAAACCTGGCAGATAGGCTTTTCAAAGTCCAATGCAATGTTTTTGATTACCACTTATTTCTTGGTTCTTTCTCTTCTTCATTACTTCGAATAGTCAAGCTGACTCTGTAGGTGAAAGATTAGTTAATTGGTTTTCCTTTGCATATAAATCTTATGAAAGATATGGGCATTATAAAGTCATTAGATGACAGGCGTTCGTAAAACACAATGGGAAAATCAGATGCATGCAGAGTCCTCATGTTCAATAGCCCCAGAGCCCTCTCCTTGCCCTCATCACCGTTCCCTTACTGTGGTGTCAAAAACAAAACCAAAGGGACGGTCAGGTGCTAAAATACCACCTGTGCCTGGTTGCACTCTTCTGTGATTGCAATGAAAGGTGATCCTATCTTTCTGTGGTAGTTGATAAATAGCACGCTGTGGAAAGTCACTTAGCCAAAAGTTCCTGCACAGCAAATTTGAGGCTAAAACACAAATGAAAAAGTTAGTGGAGCTGGAGCTGAATCTCTTGGTTACCATATGAGAAGGTTCATTCTTTCAGTTGGCTTTGTAAACTATTTCACCACAAAACAAACCTCAAAGCCACATTCTGGCTTGGTTGGGTGGGTGTCTGGTTTGTTTCTTGGTTGGTTCATGTTTTAGTGTCACAGTTTCTAGAGAAGACACTTTCATACCAGCTTTCCATGTCTTTCATTGCTAAATTCAAGGGACAGGGTTAAGATACCTTATTTGGTTATCACTTTCCCTATAATCCTTTATGCTAATAACTTTCAGTGGACAGAAAAGACGTCTGTTTATTTCTGTTTATGTAGGCTCACATGTAATTAAGTTCTTAATTATTTTTTCCAAAATGTAAATAGCTTTACTGGTTTTCTTTATTATAACAGTGATATTACACTCATTGTAAAACAAATAAGTTAATGGTGGCTTTCTCATGATAATGAAATGCTACATATAGAGTGATATTGTCCCGTTAATTCCTTGCCTTCAGAGCCCTCCACTCACTAACCCTGGAGGGGTGCAGAGTAAAGCATGAGGCCCGTGGACATGTAGTAGACTGGCAGAGGCAGAGTAGACACTTTGCATATGTGATCCTGCTGACTTCACAGCAGTCTTTCAGAGGGATTCCTAGAATTTTCATTGTATAGGTAAGAAAGTGGAAGCCTAAGCAAGTTAAGCGAATTGCCCACAATCACTTGGGGAGTGAGTGGCAGAGCGGGGATTTGAACCCACTCCCCTGACCACAGCCTGTTCTGCTTCCATCTGTTATGGCTCTGAGATGAGAGCACCAGGCTGTGATTCAGGAAATTTAGTCTCAACACTTAGCTTTGGCAACATGGACAAGTCCCTGACCTTGGCCAACATGATTTCTCAGGTCCTGCGGGGCTCTGTGTGTATTCTGAGATAAATTTTTTTTAAAAAATTGTTTTTAAGTTTATTTATTTATTTTGAAAGGAGAGGGAATTGGAGGGAGAGAATCCCAAGCAGGCTCCGTGCTGTCAGCACAGAGTGCAGTGCGGGGCTCGAGCTCACCAACCTTGAAATCATGACCTGAGCTGAAATCAAGAGCCAGATACTTAACTGACTGAGCCACCCAGGTGCCCGAGATTTTTTTTTTAAGAACATGTCCCAGTGGAACAACTTGATACCCCAATTTAACGATCCTTTTTTATGATTATAATGTACATGGTTAGAAAAATCCGTTTCTTCACATAGGTGACCATGTCTACCTTAAAAAAAAAAAAAAAAACAAAAACACCCTGCATGAACAAAGCCATTGGCTTCATCTGCGCTCACAACCCTCACTGATCCTGAGATCAGTGTGATCCCTCTGGAGCCATAGGTAACTGAGAGCAGCAGGGCCCAAGGTGTGGGACTTTCACTGACTATTTGTGAATATTTTCTTAACCCCTCTCACAGGGACCGAATGCTGATGTTTGAAGAGCTTTCAGATATCTTCTCTGACCATAATAACCATTTGACCAGCCGGGAACTCCTAATGAAGGTGGGTCTCTAGGTGGGGGTGCTGGGTCACATTGTCTCCAGCTCTGGAATCCCTTCAAGGCGGGAGTGGCTTGAGGGCTCCTTACATTCCTACAGTCCCAGGAGAAAGCCTGAAGGGACTAGAAGGCAGAAATTTTGTGGGTTTTTTTTTGTGCCCAATCTAAGGAGCTTGGGGCTGAGAAAACTGAAAGTCCAGTCCTTGGCTTCGCGGTTACACAACCAGATTGTGAAACTTGTGCTCCAGTGTGTATCTGTTCGAGCTGCTCTGCAGATAGGTGGGTGAGAGGCCCTGGAGTATCCCTTCTCAGCAAAACATCTTCTAGAATGACAGAGGCCAAGCCTGCAATTCCACATCCTTTATCTGGACTAAATTGCACAGTCTGTCAGCAGTATTTATTGAACGCCAAGTGAGTGCTGACTTCTGAGCTACAGGCAGGTAAAAGTGTAGCTTGGTTTATTTTATTTCTCCAGACATTTGTTGAGTGTCCAATATTCGTAAAACATTGGAGCAGCCTCTAGGAATATGAAGGTGACCAACACAGACCCTGTTTTCAAGAATTCATCCTCTGGGTGGTGGATGTTGGCACTAAACAAGAATAGTCAAGTAAAGGTACAAATAACAGGTTGTGAAGGATCATCAGAAGGGAACATAGGCCAGATCCTATCTTCACAGCCTTTCTAGAAATTTACTGTGGATAAAAATCTACAGTAGATTGTATCATCCTTGTTTTGCAGATAGCCAAGACTCAGAGAGGTAAATAATACCTCTTAAATCACACACCTGGTAGGTGGTGGAGCTAGAATGTGAACCCTGCCTAGTGAGACTCTAAAACCTGTGTTTTTATCACTTAGCCATAAAACTGTAAATTCCTACCACTTGGAGTAGGGGATAGGGTAGATCAGAGAAAACTTCACAGAGAAGATAAATTAGTCATTGAACAACTGTTAGTTGAACATTCATTATATACTAGGCATCACATTGAAGGCAGTCTCTGATCTTAAAGAGATTACAGTCTCATGGTGGAGGCAGAGAAGTAGACAATTATAAAATCGTATAACATGCATTACCATAGGGGGAAGCTGTGAACTGGGCGATTAGAGGATATGATCCTTGTCCTTGGTCTCTTTTTCTGTAAATTGGAGACAATAAGAGTATTTAGTCCACTGACATCATAGAATTGTTTTGAAGATTCACTAAGATAAAATATTTGAAAGCACTATGCAAATGTGTTTTTAGTATTTGGCATGCTCTGTGCACAATATGAAGCCAAAGTATGCCTAACAAATGAACGCGAATGAAGTACATGCTACATGTGCAAGCTTAGAGCAGACACGTGGAGTAGGGATGCAAGTCTAGCAGAGGTGGGGTTGCCGAGAAGAGGCATCCAGTTGATGACTGTTAACATTAGTCATTCCTATAAGGGCGTCTGTTATGGTCTTCCTGACTGTTGTCCTTCTAAGTGCTACTCCTCCTTCAGGTCTCACTGTGGACTCTGCTGGGTACTCAGACTGTCTCCCTGCCAGTCTGAAAGCCTCTTGCAGGCAGGGACTGGGTTTGTTTTTTCACTGTTACATCCCTAATGCCCAACACAGCGACTGGCATGCCGCAAGTGTTCAGAAGCTACATTCACCTGCATGAATTGGTGGGCCTTAGGAGTCACATGACTTTAAGAACCCGCCCACTCTTAGCCCTTCTTGGAGTAGGTGATATGAGCAAGGCAGTTTCTGCTGATGCTGACTCTGGATTTGGCCTACCTGACTAATTGCACACTAAACAGTGCTTGCTGAGATCGTGTTACTCCCTGCTTCACATCCCCCTGGATTTGCAGACTTTAGATGGAAACTCATCTGGCTGGAAGGAGATGGCTTCGTGGTCTCCCTGTCAGTAATACACAGCTAGACTAACTGGAGCCACATATTCAAATCCCAATAGCTCTGAGTCATCCTTCCAATGTAGATAAATTGAACGCTGTGCAGCTGATTGCCTAGTGGCAGTCTTCTGGCTGAAACCTTAGAAGCAAAGCTATGTGTAGACATTAAAGGTCCTGTAAACTTTTCTTAAATGTAGAACTTTATCCTAGTGCTCTTAGTTAAATTTCTTATACATGGCTCAGATCCCAAGGAAATGAAAAACTTGGCTATGAATTCATGTGGTCTGTGCATTATCATTAACGATAGTGTAATGTTCTGGCCAGGCCATATGTGTATGTAGGTCCTTTTCCAGTCACCTTTGTTGATCATTCTTCATATGAAGTCTATAATTCTGAGTGTTAATTCTCAGCACAGTTGTTAAAAAAAAATGAAATCAAGGTACTTGGGTTCTCAAAAGAACCACTGAGAAAAACTGCTGGCCTCTGTTTCTAATATGATTTACAGTTGGGTAATCTTAGTCTTAAAGACCTGTCTTCTCTTCTGCTTCTTGGTGGATGTCATGGTCCACCCCTGTGCTGTTATGGCTGAGGTATCATAATAATTAGCAAAAAGCTAAGGTTTTCATTGTAATTGTTGGAAAAAGTGTTTTTATTTTTCTCAAAGATTATCTTTTTTTTTAAGTTTATTTATTTGTTTTAAGAGAGAGAGTGTGAATAGGGAAGAGGCAGAGAGATTGGGGGGGAGAGAGAATCCCAAGCAGGCCCTGCACTGTCAGCACAGAGCCTGATGTGTGGCTCGACGCGGGGCTTGAACTCATGAACTGTGAGATCATGACCTGAGCCGAAATCAAGAGTTGGATGCTTAATTGACTGAGTCACCCAGGCACCCCTCAAAAATTACCTTAAACCTGTTACCACCTTATGATTTCTGGAACTTTGATAACTCTGAGCAGATAAATTGTAGAGTCCGTGAATTTTAAAGCAGTAGGAAAGCAGAATGCCACCAAATCATCCTGGATCTTGGGAATCTTGGTGAGAACTCTCCCTGGTTGAACTGATATAAACAACCGCGAAAAAGGCCTAGGAATTTGGCTGTGGTAGAGATGGATATGTAGTGAAGTTCCAAAACATACTGAAGTCAGGGTTGGAGCAGAGGCTGTTAGGACTGTGAAGGCCCTTTCAGATAGTTACCATTAATTTCTGGGCTACCACGTGTAAGCAATACTGATTGAGAAGAATCCAGTGCCTGTGGAACAGCCTGGTAGAAGAGACCCCTCTGAGGCCCAGGAACAGGATGGCTGAGGGCAGCCGATCTCTGTCAAAGATAGAGGTAGAGAGAAGGTGGGACTCAGGTGAGAAATTTTCACTAGAGAGGGAGGGGAAGGGGAAAGAGAGAGAGGTGCAGGAGGACAGATACCAAACAGAGGGGGAGGGAATGTAAGAAGGAAGAAGGAGGTTGATGGAGAAAGAAAGAGAGATCTGGAATTCATCCCAACATGGGCAGTCATTAAGGGTAGCATTTCCAAAGACGTGAATGTAGTGTAAAACAAGAAGGTGACTTTGGCAGAACGAGGAGGCACTAAGAGCCTGAGCATGGCCGGCAGAGGAGCCTAAGGAGCCAGAATGAGGCCATCAGCAAACCTGTGAAAAGTTCTAGGGAGTTTCAAGGGATTGGTGGTGTAAGAGCTGTGGAGCGAAGGATTTGGGGCAAAGAAGGAGAAAACTGACACCATTTGAGGTGCAAGTAGTAGGTGTTCAATTGGCGCCTCATCTGGGAGAGCTGGCACCAGTTGGTCTCTTGAGTTACTCAGCCGGGAGTGGAATCTCACTGTCTAGAAACGCGAGGTCATGAAATGAGCAAGCCTGTTGGCTTGCTCCCAGAAAGGAGCGCTGTCCTGAGCGCTCTTCCCTTCTCTCTCTGCTATTCTGTGGCTCTCAGGAGTCTTTTAACCTGTCAGAAATCCTTCTTAAGAGTTTTAGATATATCTTCAATAATTTCTGCACACAGTTGACAAACTGGAAGGGAACCAGAGGGACTCACACAGGAAAGGGACACTTACCTTCAAGTCAGACAGAAATGATTTCTCACTCCAAGCAAATTCTTCAGAAGATGGGAGGGCTCATCACCACCTAGCATGGGAAATGGCACATTTTAGGCCACTTTCATTCATTCCCCAGGATAAAACTCTTAAGTAGGCGTTTGTTAAATGATACCGCTCCTCATTATTATTTGTAATAGGGAGAATTGCAATAGATCATGAGTCACTGCAGGTTCTGGACCCAGGTTAAGGCAGGTGAATGATAGAGGCCACTGGTGCCTCGCTGACATCGGAGAGGCCAAGTCACTGCAAAAGATGCTTTTGCAGCATGTGGCAGGGGAAGGTCACATGCCGTGGTGATATTATAAACCCCAGGAAGACTGACCGAGGAAAAGCTACTGTAGAGCTTATGCCCAACTGAATTGTGAAATTTGCCCCCCATTCATACAGTTCCTGGAAAATGAGAACTTAACAAGACCTTGAAACCACAAAACCAAAACACTGTGTTCAGTCAGCAAACTGGAGTTTAGTCACTATTGTGGAAGAGTTTGTTGTAACAACAGACAGGAGGAGAGAAAGGGTAGCCATCCGCCCTCAGGCGCCAGGAGGAAGGATTGACTTGTAAGAGTTCCAAACCTGAGGAGCAACTTGCGAGGATGGATTGGCCGAGAAAAATGGGGGAAAAATGTGTGAAGGTCTGGCTTTCATAGATTAGTGCCGCACCATGATACTGGACTTCCTCAGAAAACTTCCGGTACAAAAGTTTCCTTTAGCTAAGAAATACCACAGAAATCATCCCTTTTCTTTCACAGAATGCTGGCACATGTATTTCAGGCCCAGATCAAGAAATCACAAAATGTACTGAGGAAGCGATCTTCATTTCCAGGACATGTGATTACTCTGAGTGAAATTCGGGATATGTAAAAATGGTCTCCCGTTTTGGGACTTGCCTGCCTTCTATTGACCATTGATGTTATCCCCGAAGTCAGGGTTCTTCTTACAAAGCAGGGGGAAAACAGGATAATCGGAGGCCAGCAGACCTTACTGCAATCAGACCACTTGCAACAAGCCAGCCAAACATTTCTATAAATTCAGCCCAGAGCCTGCTGGAGGCCTCTTCATTTTGCGTGGCACCGGGTGGTTGTGCAGAGGTTCTGTACCGGAAGCTAGAGGCCCCTGTGTTTCTTCCTAGTGGCCTTCTCCATCACTCTCCTCTGTGTGTGCTTCTGTGTCGTAGGAAGGAACCTCAAAATTTGCAAACCTGGACAGCAGTGTGAAAGAAAACCAGAAGCGGACTCAGAGGAGGCTTCAGCTCCAGAAGGACATGGTACGTATGGCCCCCGGTCTTCCCCGAGGGTCCATCAGAAGGCAGCCCTATGTGGGCGGTGGGGCTCCTGCCTGGCACCCCGTCTACAGGATGCCCCCGCTTTCAAGAACGGTCTCCATCCTCTACTTTGTGTATTCTCAGCAACCCTGGGAGGTCTGTAGCAGAGACATTGTCACTCCCGCTCCCATCTGACCCAGTGGCAAATAAACACTGAGAGTCACAAATCTGAGCGTTCTCTGGAGTGTTTGTTCTTCTAGAGGTAAGGCAGAGTCTGCCGCGGGTAGGCTCCCTTCCCTCTTGCTGGCTTCCTCCATCCACTTCTGCACTTGGAAGCTACTGCTACCTTGGCCTTGGGACCTCCTGGGCTTCAGTTCCCCAACAGGAATGCCTCCTCTAGTCAACTTTGGACACATGGTGACCCAGGACCTGAGGAAAGTGTCTTCTCCCAGGAGGACTTGGTCCACATACTGGCAGATCTTTTCGTTTGTTCGAAACCCTCTCCATTTTCCACTTTCCATACTAATCCCAAGGACTAACCAGACCTTTTTTTTCCCCCTAGTTTTTCAGTACTGAAAGGAGCACCATACCTTCCTCCTTAAGACTGAGAGATAGTTACCATCTTTAGCCTTATTTTAAAAACTCTTCTTTTAGCATGGAAGGGGGGAAACCAGAGAGAGGAGATGAAAGACTGACAACCTTTCTCCTCTTTGGAAGGTTGGACATAAATCAGAAACGTTGAGTTTGAATGATAGGACTCTTCTGTAACATAAAGCCGGTAAAACATTTCACAGCATTTCAGACTTTTTTTTGGTTGTCCAAAGATAAGTTAAAAATAGCTATTAAAAAAATTATTTTAGTTCAGGCTGAGACCTTGTGCTCATAACAGGGAAGGACAAAACTGCCTCTGAAAATGAGTCCTCAAGGTGAACCTCTGCCGGAAGTTCTGGCCAAGAACTCTTACTTAGAGTTTTATCCTTCTGTGAACACTCTCGAACATACTTGTATGATCTCCTAGCCAGCCTCACATGGAGCAGCCTGGTCTTGCCCTGGCTGAGACATTGTTTTCTTCCAGAACTTCCATATGTGCCTGAATGATGTGAGGAGAAGGCGTCCCTGCAAGCCCCTTTTTATTTTCTCTTCAGAATGGTTAGTGCCTCAGTGGCCTTAGGGAGAATTGACATGATATCAAAGGAAATTTGGTGACATCAATACTGTGTACACCTGCAGTCGCAGTGATTCTACCTTCATTTCCAAGGGACAATTTTTTTTTTTTAAGTGAACTTTTTATTATGGAGTTTACAGAAAAGTTCCAGATAATACATAGAGTTTCTGTGAAGCCCTCACTCCGTTTCCCCGATTGTTAACACCCTCTCTCACTGTGGCACATCTGTCGACACTAAGGCACTAACACCTGCATGCTACTGTGAACTAAAATCCAGACTCTGTTCGGGCTTCACCACTTTTGCATTAGTATGCTCTTTCTGCTCCGGGAGCCTGGCCAGGGAACCACACCGCGTTTAGCGGTCCTGTCTCCCCAGTCTGCTCTGCTCTGTGATAGTTTCTCGTGACCTTGACAGTCTTAGGGAATACTGTCTTGTTATCCTTAGGATGGCCCATGATAAGAGTGTGTCTGTGCTGTTTTCTAGTGAGTATGCTGAGGTTATGGGTTTGGGCGAGGACTATCACAGAGGTAAAGTGCCATTCTCATCACATCCTATCAAGGAGTGTGTGACGTGTGGTGTCGTGGGTGATGTTTGCCTTAGTCACTTGGTTAAAGTAGTATTTTGCCAGATTTTCCACTTTGAAGTTATTAGTTTTCCCTGTGCCACCTCTGTACTTTGGAAGTGAGCCACAAAGTCTAGCCCAAGAGATCATTTTAATAGTGACACTCCACCGTCTTGTGGCATCCAGTCTCCTTCAGTGTATGGCGTTCCACTCCTACTGATGGTGAGGCCATTCCAAACCACCAGGAGTATCCACACACTCTGAAAGAGAAAAGGCATCCCTTGAATAGCGTGCACACAATATGAATCCTTCCGTGAACACCCTCGAACGTACTTGTATGATCTCCTGGCTGTAAGGCTTGTTTTCATAACTTTGAAAGTTAGAGATTGGGTGATAGAATGCCTGTCTTTTTTAGAAGTTTTAAAAACTTCATTCACGGAGGTTAGCCCTAATGGCCCCAAGTCAGGTCTTGAATGGACTGTAACTTTTCTCCAGATGTTGTCAAAGCCCACCTGGCCATTCAGAGACTGCCGCTTTCATCTGTGAATGGTCACTTGCCCCATTTGGCCAACAATAGGCTCCTTTGCTTCCGTGCGGAGGCTGTTGAAACCCTTCAACTTTTCAGTCACGACAAAGACCATTTTGCTGTGCTTGCTCTTCAGGGCGTGATGCAGGGAACTGTGCCCTACCTGGGCACCTTCCTGACCGACCTCACCATGCTTGACACTGCTCTTCAGGACTACATTGAGGTGAGTCGTGTGCACCTGGTGACTCGGATACCCAAGAGAGAAATTCACTTAATTGGTGTCTGTTGAGGGCCCATTATGTATCTGGCACTGTGTTCAGTGCCACGAGGAATACAAAGAAGAGTAAGTGGCCCACAGTTCAGTGGGAGCTCTACATCGAAGCAGGCAGTGACTGTGGAAGTAGTAAGATTTCCAACAGAAATGCAGTGAGAGAAGAAAGCAGGCCACCGTCAGTTCCACACGCGGGGGTGACAGCAAGGCCTCATGAAGCAGCGGGTGTGAGAAAGACCTTATGTTGAGTAGGACTTTGGCACGTGGGCCTGAAGGGTGATCTGTCTTTATATTCCACTTGGTGGGGTAGGGAGGCAGTCAGATGCCCCGAGGCGCTCTTGTACTGTCTCCTGCATGCGTGCATGCATTCTCTCTCTCTCTCTCTCTCTCTCTCTCTCTCTCTCTCTCTCTCAGTGGGAAGAGAAGTGAAATTTAAGCCACTTGTTAGTAGCTATAATAAAATACTAAGTGGAGAAGAAATTTGACATTTGAAATGAGATTTAAGGATTGCTCGTGTATTTAAGTTTACCTCTCCTCCCTGGTTATCTCATGAGATGAGCCTGCTTTTACTCCATCAGAATTAGCAGGCGGGGCAGTTGTTTTGCACAAACCTACTTCTGAGTTCCTTGTGCTGTTGTGGGCATATGCATTCATTTTGCATTTCCTGAGCTCTATCTCTTCCCGTCCTCTGCCTCGGCTTATCTCAGGAAACACTCATTCGCATTGGGGAATTTTGGGGGAGTGACCAGTGATCTAGAAGTTAAATTCAGCCTACTGAGAACAGGAGCCGCAGGATGAAGAATTGAAACTTAAGTTTTTTGTGAGGCTGTGTAGAAAGGACTTCCCTTTTGATAAACCATTGACAATTTGGTTTCCAGTATGAGTCAATGACCGTCTGTGTTTGTTGCTTTGGGTCAAGAAATAAAGCGTAATGGAACATGTACTCAAGCTTTTGCCCTTACTGGCTCTACAAATATATTTGGATTCTGAATTGTAACTTCCTTATCATTACTACTTTAGCTAATTTCAGACTTTTTCTTTTTAATTTATATTATATATATATATATATATATATATATATATATATATATATATATAGAGAGAGAGTACATGTGTGGGCAGGGGAGAGGGGCAGAGACAGAGAGAAAATTTTAAGCAGGCTCCACGCTCAGCATCGAACTGGACGTGGGGCTTGATCCCATGACCCTGGGATCATGACCTGATCCTAAATCAAGAGTCAGAAGCTCAGCCACTCAGGCATCCCAGTATCAGACATTTTATAAGAAGGCTGTCTGCCTATCCTGTCCTATTATAATTAAAAGAATGTTTTTCTTGAAGCAAATGCTGCTTCTCTTCCTACATAGGAGCTAAAATTGTAGTGTCATTAATAATTGTGACTTTATTATCCCTGTGATATATTTTAATGAGACATGGGACAATGTAGGGCTGTGTTTCAAAGTAGCTTGGTTTGTCACTATTTTTTTAATTTAATTTCTTTCAGGGTGGGCTGATAAACTTTGAGAAAAGGAGAAGGGTAAGTAGAGGTCTTGGCTGTAGTTTTCCATTTTACTTCATCTGGGCATTAAAAAAAAAGAAGAGGAGACTTAAGTTTTCAATTAGCATCTATCAAGCATTCATCATATACCATTGTGACTTGTGCCTTCCTATGTATTACTCACCCAGAGTGCTGTGAAGTAGGTTTTATCTTCCTCAACTTGACCAAGGGTCTCCTGGTAGTGGACCCAGGACACAAACCCTGTCCTGCTGCTCCAGAACCCACATTTCTTTCCTTACCACCCCCTGCCCCGCCCATCTCATTGTTTCTAATTAGCTTGGGCAACAACAGGTTCACCCTGTGAAGGAGAAGGGCCTTCATAAGAGTAAATGACATAGAAGAGTTAATAAAGATGGTGAACTCTTGGTCTGAGGGAGGAAAGGAGAGGATCTTCACTGTTACATGCGGATGGTTATTCTTTTCCTTTCTTGTCAACACGAGAAGGGGGTGTTCAACGTCAACTTGAATGTTTCTGTGGATAGAATAGTGGGTAGTTTTGCACTGCTCTGAAAAAGATAAAACAGAGCTTTGAAAATTTACTATGGTTTTAGAGTTAAAATAGTGTGTTTGAAGAGATATGTAAATGATTCAAAGGAGAATGAGCAAAATAATGCCTTCACTGCCCCCCACCCCCGCCCAGCACTCCTGGTTCTTTACTTATTCATTCATTCATTCATTCATTCATTCCACAAATATTGCTGGCATACTTAACATGGGTGGACCACTCTGATAGGTTTGGGGATTGCAGCAGAGAAAACCCGGAGCCCCCTGCCCTCATAAAGTTCACAATACAGGAGGAAGGTAGACAGTAAGGAAGTCATAATACAGCAGATAAGGGCTTGTGAGAAGTAGAGGGTGTCACAGGAATATGTAGGAGGGGCATCTGTCCCCAACTTGTGGAGCCAGAGAAACTTCCAGGAAGAAATAACATTGAGTTAAAATCAAAACTTCAGGAGCCAACCAGGCTGAGCTCACTGGTAACAAGATACGCTAACATAGGCAACTTTAAGTCTCCTGTCCCTGGCAGAGTAGAGCATGATGATAAATATTCCTTAAGGATATGGAGACCAAGAGTGAAGTCATTGGATGGGAAGTTGATGCCCACAGAATCTGCTCATTGTTGAATTTCTTCTGTCATGTCCTGGAATGATAAAACAAATTTACTTATTGCCCTCCAGAGTTACCCATCTTTGTCCTTGAACTTGGGAATAACCCTGGATGGTACTCTCTTTCCTTTTAAGACTAGCATGTTAAACCTTTGGAAAATTTGAGTATTAAAGCTAAAGCTTATACCCTTTGTTGACTTAAAAAAAATCTTTATTGAAACATCGGAAGAAGTATAAATAATACTGGACATAATTATATACTTGCTTCTCTTCTGAGCTTTAAAAGATTTAGTTAAAGGATTTACTGGAGTAGTAAAAACCCAAGGATTCGGGAAATCCAAACATTCGAGTTTATGAGGCCCTAGACTGTTTAGCTTTTCAGCTCTACCCAAACTTATTTACTGCGGGGTAAGGGTTGAAGAAGATGGGGAAGGGGAACCTAGGAGCCTCCTGACATAAAGTTCATTTTTGCCTTTATCTTTTAGGACATAGTCATGGAAATTTGAAATATACTTTGAAAGTATACAACTTTAAAAAATAACTTTTCTATCCCTAGAATGAAAACATAAAAGAGAAAAAGGAAGCCACTGTGGCTTTAGGTAATAACTAGTTTGGGTTGCTCTGCTAGCTTGTTTTATTCATATAAATTGCTTTTTCAAGGAGAAGGGAGGATTGACAAATAAACATACAAAGACTTCAGGGATTTAGAGTTAAAATTAACAATTCTTTTTTTAATTTTTTTATGTTTATTTTTTAGAGAGATAGACAAGAGTGTGAATGGTGGAGGGGCAGAGAGAGAGAGGGAGACACAGAACCTGAAGCAGGCTCCAGGCTCTGAGCTGTCAGTACAGAGCCCGTTGCGGGGCTCAAATCCACAAACTGTGAGGTCATGAACTGAGCTGAATAAAGTCAGATGCTCAACCAGCTGAGCCACCCAGGCGCCCTTAAAATTCACAATTCTTTTATTTCTAAGAAAGGCAGTACTTGAGAGTTCTCCTCGACGTTTTTCTCCATTGTTTATCCTAATGTGGTGTGTTTTCATGTTGGAAGGATGTATACACTATTTGGTTGGCCTTTTTATTTACTTTCTTTTTGGTGTTCCGTCTGCTGTAGGAATTCGAAGTGATTGCCCAAATAAAACTCTTACAGTCTGCCTGCAACAGCTATTGTATGACCCCAGACCAAAAGTTCATCCAGTGGTTTCAGAGACAGCAGCTTCTAACAGAGGAGGAAAGGTAGGTACATGTATTGCCTGTCAGGATAGAGCTAAGGCGTTGGCGAGAGGAATACTACATCCAGTTCCTCACTTGCCCCTTTATTCAGCAACTATTTATTGACCAGCTACCAGGTTCTAGATCCTCCGTCTCCGAAGGGTAATGGTATAGCAGGAAAAGCTGAACTGATGTGTCAGAAGATGTGCTTTCACATTCTTGGCTCCACCATTTATTTATCTTTGTAACCTTGAACAAGTCACTTTTTCTGCCTGATCTTCAGCATACTCATCTATAAAATGTTTGTTTGTGAGGATTAGGTGAAATCATATTTGGAAAAGCATTGTTAAAGTGAAGGTCACCACCACCACCGTCACCATGTTTGTCATTTTTGTTCATTGGTACCGGCTTTCCAGGGAGCTTTCAACTGGGAAGGAGAGACAGATTCATGAAAAATTGAAATATGGTGGGTAACTAAACTGCTACGGGATCTGGAGGCAGGAACATTTCTTCAGGATGAGGGAAGGTCGGGAAGATGATCGAAAAGGGGTAAATATTTGGGCTAGGCTGTGAAGGAAAAGGTAAGATTTCACCAGGAGAAGTGGGAAAGAAAATTCGGTACAGAGGGAAGAACATGAGCAAAGGCTTGGTGGCCTGACATGGTTGGCATTTGGAAGAACAGTGAGAATTCTGTTGGCTGGGACACAAGGGACAGTTTTCAAAGTCTTGGTTGATACGCATGGAAAAGGACATTAACTCCAGTGCTTTGACTGTTGGCCCAGCAAGGGTGTTAGTCTTTACCCTGTAGTCTAGCAGATTGGAATCTACAGGTCATATCTGGCACACCACATGTTTTTACATTTTTAAATAGTTCAAAAAAAGGGGAAGATTGTAACATGGACAATTGTTTGACATCTAAGTTTTAGTATTCATAAGTAAAGTTTTATTGGAATACAGCCCATTCATTGACATCTTATTTATGGTTGCTTTCATGCTTTAAAGGCAGCTAATTAGGTGGGAGAGAGACCGTATAGCCCGCAAAGCCTAAAACACTTACTATCTGGTCCTTTACAGAAAATATTTGCTGACCCCTGCTGTAGACTGGGGGATATCCTTGAAAGTTTATCATCAGGGAGAGCAAAACTGAAAGCCAAATAAGTATTTGGCCAACGAGGACATTGAGATTCAGAGAATAACTCAACTAGTCAGTGATGGAGTTTGGATTTGAACTCCAGTCTTCTTGACTCTCCAACCTAGACTCATCAGGTGGTTGTATAATGGTTGAGCAAATCACATAACCTCTGTATGCCTCAGTTCCCTCATTTGGAAGATAGATTATTTGAGGTCCTTTGTAATCCCTGTTACATTAAAACCTATGATTCAGTGCTCATTGGTTGGTGAAGATTTTTTTTCTTTGCCATGTAGAAAATAAAGCAGTTACTGCCTCTCTTTACATTTCTGCTCTGATGATCAGTTTGTATGAGTCAATTTTCTCTCTATGTGTACGTCCTTCTCACATAGGGGACGTACATATCATGGCTGGTGGTCTGGATCGGAAAGTCTAGGCCCACAATATCAGCTCTAACAATTAACGTTTTGTTAATTGTAATAATTGACTTTTTAGTGGTTAGAAGAATCTTGCTAAACATATCCTATTTTTTCTGTCAGATTTATAACCACCTCTAGAGCTTAAGCTAATATTTGAAAAATTCCTTTATCGACGAATACCTGCATATGAGCAAATACCTGGATGCATCCTTAGGTTTAAAAAAAGTACACGTAATTAACGACTTACCGAGCTACTGTTTACCACACTGACCCTTCCTCACCTACCCAGAACCAAGTACATCTATTTAGAGCTACAAGCTTTCATAAAAGACATTTCAAGTCATATATAAATTCCTCTTGTGCTTATGGAAGTTACGTACATCTGCCTGGCACATAGATGTCCGAATTTGGAGCGTTTTTAATTTAGGCTGTTTCAGCACTTAAAAACCATATTTAACATATCTTTACCAATAATATAACTGCCTCTGTTCGTTAAAGATTAAATAGTTTACAAAAGTCTCTTCTTTCATTTCTCTTAGACAAAGAGTTGAGCACGTGCACACACACACACACACGAAGTGATGAGGGGAGGGTACCAGACAAGAAGTAATTCTCCCCCTGGCTTAGTAGCGGGATGAGAATGATCAGGAAGCAGCGGAGTCAGCCTTCAATGCTGCCAGAGCACACAGTCCCTCTCCGAGGCATGCGGCCCTAAACAGCCTCGGTCCATAGGCCAGGGTGGGGGTGAGGGGAGGAAGCACACATATAAATTTTTAAAACTTGGCCGTGAAGTCCACACCCTCTGAGATTGGTGGGGGAACAACATGGTGTGTATCTTTACCTTGAACGGTCAGAGACTTCCTCTAAAACAAAACGGGCAGACCGTGTGCACTTCCGTCGCTTCGTCAGTTCTCAGGCTCTGACCTCACAAGCTCCCTTCTTCTTCCCCAGCTACGCCCTGTCCTGCGAGATCGAAGCGGCTGCTGACGCCAGTGCCACCTCTCCCAAGCCTCGGAAGAGCATGGTGAAGAGGCTCAGCCTGTGAGTGTCACCCGCGGGTCCCAGAGGGTCTCATCGGAGAAGGGACAGGATGTTCAGTACCGCAGCCCTGAGCCAGGGCGGAAGCGAAGAGCAGTTCACTCACCTGTTAATCTTTCTGTCGTGAACCCAGTACATGTTCTAAATCGATTCCTTCTTCTCCACTGTTCTCTCTGGTATGGACGACCATCATCTCCTACCTGGACCACTCCCACAACATCCTTACTGGCTTCTGGCTCCAGCCTTGCCTCAACAGTCCATTCTCCACCAAATAGTCTGGTATTCGCATAAAACACACACCAGATTATACCGCTTCCTTGCTTAAAAACCTCTGATGCTTTTATTGTAAGATAGCACCCAGACTCCTTATCGTGGCTTAGGAGGACTCTCGTGATCTTCCCCCAACCTTCTTGACCACCTTCCTCTCATCCGACCTGCCCCCTTGTTCGCTGAGACCCAGCCACGCCCAGCTTCTAGCCATCTGCCAACCACACCAGGCTCGTTCTTGCTTCAGGGCCTTTGCACCAGATGTTCCCGTGGCCTGGCGTGCTCGTTCTCTGTGGCTGGTCCCTTCAGATATGGGCAACAGCGTTCGCTCCTGAGAGAGAGCCCTCTCTGATGCCGCTGCCTTCCCCCATCACTCTCGGTCACACTGGCTGCTTCCTGTGGCGGAACGTAAGCCGCTGGAGAGCGGGACCCTTGTCCATCACACTCGTGGCTATTTGCCCAGCTCAGTGCCACGCATGCAGGAGGCACTCCATAGCCAAGTTCATAACTCCTGTCTCCCTTTGAGGAAAATCAGGCGTCCTTACAGTGGCCCTCATGACCCTTCAGGGACTGCCGTGTCATCCCAGCCCTGCCTGTCCCTTAACTATCTGTCCTCATCTTTTTCTGCTCACTCTCCTCTGCTTTCCAGCCACCCACACCTCCCTGAACACGCTAGGCGTGCCGTTTCTTCTGCTCAGAACACTGCTCCCCAAATAGCCAAATGACTCACTCACTCACTCCCTTCAGATGCTTGCTGAAACATCACCTTCTCAGCCTTCTGCCAACCACCTTACTTAATACCATGCCCCATCTGCCTTACCTCCCATGGCACACTCTGTCACCTTCACCTGCTTTGAATTTCTCCACTGCCTTTACCTCCATGTGACATACTGTTTGCTGTATGTGTCTGTTGATTATCTCCAATGCAGAGTCCACGAAGGCAGGCACATATGTCTGGTTTCTGCTCCTTGCTGTCTCCCCGGAACTTAGAATGGTGCCTGGCACATAGTAGATAATTAATTAATATTTATTGAATGAATAAACTGAGCCATGGGCCAACACTGTTTTAAGGACAGTACACGTATTTTTCATCCAACCCACAAAATAACCTAAGTGGTAGGTCCTATTGTTATGCCAACTTTATAGACCAGGAAAGTAAGGCACAGACGGGGTAAATAGTGTGTTAGTTATTGGAAGATCTGGATTCAAACTCAAGATTTGGCCATAGAGCCAAGATACCTTTTTACTATGCTGCCCATGGGAAAAATACTTCGTGAAGGAAGAGAGGAAGGAAAGATGGGGCAGGAGGTAAAAAGTGGAGGAGGAAGAAGATGAGGGAAGGAGGACAAGGCAGAGGGAAAGGGTGCGGAGGGTGGGAGGAAAGAATGAGAAACTGTTAGCTTAATTAGCCCCCGTGCTTTGATGGTAACCATTTTTACAGAAGAGCCATAGAGGATCTAGTCTGTGTCACCAAGTTGATCTCTCAGACGTTAGACTCCGAGAGACGTCAGGCTAACGAATCAAACGAAAGCCAAAGAGGTCAGTGCCAGGAAACAAGGGTTGTCATTTGATTAATAAATTTGCTCTTGCCTTTGAAGACCTATACCTGTGTCTGATCCCCTGGGTGTCACAGTCCGCATTGCCAGGGACGAGCAAGAACAACGACTAGGGCATATTGGACAGTTTTTTGGGGCGTTTTTTTTTTTGGTGGCAGGGTGGCCTGGGAGCCATGCTGACCTGACAGATCCCAACTTTCCACCTCTTATCTGTTGTGTGAACTTCTGTGTCATCATTTGTGAGACCAGAATAATAATGTTCATCTCAGTGGGTTGGTGCATGACTGGTGGGGTTGTAACGCTTCTCAAACACTGCCTCGCTCTCAAAGGGTACCTGGAGAGCCACCGTTATTTTTTCATGAAACAACTTTCTGTTACTGTCTTTTTTAGTCTTTTTTTTTTTTTTTTTTTTTTTTTTTGGTCAGGATTCTGACTGTTTCTGTGGGTTTTTGCTACTTCCCAGCACTGTCTATCCACCTACCTCGGTGATCCCCAGTGAGACATGGAGGCAAGGATGGCACATGAACTTGGGTATTGTCATGTTTCCAATTAACATGTGCAGGTGCTTACTGGTGTGGGTGGCATGATCTCCCACTAATGAAGCTGCTCAGGCTTCCACCTGATATCAGGTGACATCTGAAGATTACACTGGGACATGTGATTTTATTGAAAGCATTTTGAAGGTAGTCTTGATATCTTGCCAAACCTCTGTCCAGATGCCTCCCCTGGCCCTCCTGAACACTAGATTTCTGAGCTCGTGGGTTGTCCCCTGTAGAGTTTCCATAGCGTCTTGCTATCTTTTCATGGCTGCAATCCTGGAGGAGAATGAACTCTCTTGTGAGGTAACCCGAGGACCTGACCAAGCCTTGTCCGTTGGTAAGATGGACACCTACACAGGGAATCAGACTCCTCAGGAGGTGAGGCCAGGGGTGCCAGGCATCTTGATGGTCTTCTGCATGAGAAATAATTGCTAATTTCTGGACCTGCTATGGCAGTCAGAGGTCTGCACAGGTACATCTAGTCCTTTTTTTATTTTCTGTTTTGGAAGTTCATTCATTTATGTTGAGACACACAGAGAGATAATGAACAGAGGAGAGGCATAGAGAGAGGGGGACAGAGGATCTGAAGCAGGCTCCATGTAGACAGCAGAGAGCCCGATGCAGGGCTTGAACTCACGAACCATGAGATCATGACCTGAGCTGATGTCAGACACTTAACTGACTGAGCCACCCAGGCACCCCAGGTGGCCCTAAGTGCTAATGCCTTTACCCCCTTGCTTTTCCTTCCCTGTCCTCAGGCAGTAGCCACTGTAGATGCATTTTGATATAACTGTTTCCCACTACTTCTCTCCAACCCAGCTATCCATATTTATTGTGCCGGGTGCTCTAGCACCCCTGGGTCCTCTCTTTGCACCAAGTCTGACACATGCACAAACTCTGCAGAGATATTTTCATGAAAATCTAAAGTTTCATGTAAGAGGACTGTGAGGGTGCAGTGCCGTGCATGAAGTGTGGTAGACACGGAGTACATTCTCTCCTTGGTGAAATCTTGCCAAGATGCTTGAGTTAAAACCTTCGGTATCTGAGTTTGAACATTTGTCATGAATAAAACAGGCCACATGGTCACCCTTCGTATTTCTTGTACATATAAGGGTGATTCTATGCCATCGATTTCCAAAATATTTTATGATCTTAGCATTTTTTTAAATGTGGAAAATGTACTCTTTGCTCTCCCCACATTTAATGATCCATTTTCCAAAGAGGTTGGAAAGAATTTTGAAGCCATAAGGGAAGGTGTGCTTGATCTGAAGGTCAGAGATGCCTAGTATTGAGCTAGAGTTACCCTTTGTAAAGCAGAAATGACCTCATGGAATTGTGCAAATGGAAGAACCTTTAGTCTTTGAACAGTGTCGTTCAAAGCTAGATTCTCAGATGACGGGCTGCGGACCACTAGTCTACAGGCTTCAAAGGTCTACCTCGTAATCACTGGGGTGTACGACAGTGGCATTGCTTTTTCCCCTGAAAATTGTGGTCAGAGTTTAGTGCTTTCCCCTGGAGCCCCAGTAAGGCTTGGAGGTCCAAGAAAGGAAGTGACATGGAAAATGGGGCAAGAGGTGGTGGGTCAGAGATGAGACTGAACAAAGACATGCTTCAGGTCTTGGAATTTGAGCTTATAATTCCTGAAATATTTAATGAAAAATCAGGCTCAGTGGTTCTACTCTTGTTATTTTGTCCAGTCAGTGCTTGTTGGGCTTGGCTGCATTTGCTAGTTTCTTTACATGCCTTTCCTTCTTGAGTCTTACCCTTCCCTCCTTTTACTCTTTTTCATGTTGTCTGTTAATGTGAACCCTCTCCGTCTTTGTCTGAGAAAGTCTTTATTTTGTGCTCACTCTCAGAATTCTGTTAGCTGGGTATGGAATTCAAGGGCGACCGTTATTTTCACTCACACTTTGAAGACAGTATTCCAGGTCTTCTCACTTCTGCCGTTTGCTTTTGAGATGTCTGCTATCTATTTACCATTCCTTTGTATTATGCCCATCCCCTCCCCCCTCCCGCCATTGCTTTTAAGAACTTCTTTTGTCTTTGATATACCATTAGACAGTTTAAGTGAGGATTGAGTCTTATTTATTCTATTCAAGACGTAGTTCCTGGATCTAAAGATTCATGCAGTTCGTTAGTTCTGGAATCTTCTCCCCCACCATCTCTTCAGATAAGGTCACTCTTCCATTCTCTTCATTGTCTTCTCTTGGAATTCTTCTTACACACGTCAACATTTCTTATTCCAGTCTCCATCTTTTAACCTTTCTTATTTTCCATGTCTTTATATTTTGATGCTGATTTCTTAAAATTTTCTTCAGATCTGTCATCTTGTTTTCAGTGCTTCTCTTAAACAGTTTTTTAATCCTTCCACCGAGTTTTTATTTTAAATCACTGAATTTTTTAGTCTAGAAGCGAATTTTTTTTTCAAATTGTCTTCCTGTTCATTTGTCAGGATGTCCTGTTCTTCTCTCCTGTTTTCAACCTTTTTTCTTATGTCTGTAATATTATAAACATATTTATTTTATAGCCTGGTCTGTGGTAGACACTCAAACATTTGTCAAATGAATGAATAAATTATTAGTTTCTTTCTGTCAGTTCTTGTATCTGAAGTTCTCAAGAGTCTAATGTTTGTTGACTCCCTTTGGGTGGGATATTTCCTTGTATGTTTTTGTAATGTTGTATTATGAGCTCATCTTTATCAGAAAATCCTCTACATCCTGGGTTGAAGGTGTATTCCTCCAGAAATGTTTTTTAATTCTGATTTGCACAGAAGTATAGGTAGCAAAGTATAGCATAGGTAGCAAAGTTGAGTGAGGTGCTGGCCAAGATAACACATGATTTTAGGGGAGACATTTTTCTTTCACCCAAGCTCAGGCCAAGACAGATAAGCTTCCTTGTTGTCTTCCTGTGCCAGTAGGAAGACATTTTTCTAGCCCGTCTTTTTACTAAGGGTATAGCTCTTTGCAGGTCTTGCCCGTCTTTTTACTAAGGGTATAGCTCTTTGAAGGTCTTGGCTCTATAAGGGATTTCAATTTCAACTCCCCACCTTATATAAACAGAGGCCCTCATCTTTGGGTCTGTATGTGTGTTAAAACCCGTGTCCCTAGCTCCCCCAGATTGGTACCTCCCACTCCCCACCCAGAGCAGCTGCAGAGTTAGCTCACATACTTCTGGTTTTCAGTTCCCTTTTCATTTATGGCCTGTAGGGATTTTCCTTACTGTATTGCAAGCTCAACTTTAAAAAGAGTTTTTATTCATTCATCAGTTGATGGACATTTAGGCTCTTTCCATAATTTGGCTATTGTTGAAAGTGCTGCTATAAACATTGTGGTACAAGTGCCCCTATACATCAGCACTCTTGTATCCCTTGGGTAAATTCCTAGCAGTGCTGGGTCATAGGGTAGACCTATTTTTAATTTTTTGAGGAACTTCCTCACTGTTTTCCAGAGCAGCTGCACCAGTTTGCATTCCCACCAACAGTGCACGAGGGTTCCTGTTTCTCCACATCCTCGCCAGCATCTACAGTCTCCTGATTTGTTCATTTTAGCCACTCTGACTGGTGTGAGGTGGTATTTCGGTGTGGTTTTGATTTGTATTTCCCCGATGAGGAGTGACGTCGGGCATCTTTTCATGTGTCTGTTGGCCATCTGGATGTCTTCTTTGGAAAAGTGAAAGACCTCAGATTAATATGGCCTCTCATTCAGCTAAGCAATCTGTGTGTTCTTTGAGGTTGGAAATGACCTATTCAGATGAGATGTTTACTGTGATCTATTAGACACTTTATAGGAAATGTTTTCCAGTCATGCCAGGGCATGCAAGATTGGCAAAACAATCAAGGGGTTAATTAGCACAGACTATTGCTAAATCATGGATTCCATATTTGTAAACAACTGCCTGGCCTTATGTGTTCTGCAGACTGTTTCTGGGGTCGGACATGATTACCAGTAGCACTCCCACCAAAGAGCAGCCCAAGTCCACTGCCAGTGGGAGCTCTGGTGAAAGCATGGACTCTGTCAGCGTGTCGTCCTGCGAGTCAAACCACTCAGAGGCCGAGGAGGGCTCTATCACCCCCATGGACACACCGGATGAGCCTCAAAAAAAGGTATTCCCTCATTCCTTTCCCATAAGTCCTAATGTAGACACCTAACGTAGTTTAGTGGTTGCCACATGAGAATGTCTGTTTTCAAGTGTATCACTGTACAGTAGTTTGAAATTCATGTTTATAGGAGCTGTCAAAGTAGAGTTCAATCTAGGGACCCATTTCTCATAGAAACTGGTCCAAAAATAGTGAGCATATTGGTGTATTCATCTGGCCTTTGAAACATTGTCTTGGATCCAAAGGTGACTGAAGGACTGTGGCCTGTAACATGAGGTATACTTTATTTAGGACTCAGAGGATTTTCTTAGAAGGAGCGCAAAGTCAAGAGACAGAGATGTATCAGCCTTGTCTCTTGGTGTCATACTTTGTCTTTGCCATGCTTTTACCGCAATAATGTTACATAGCAAACCACTCCAAAACTCAGTACTTAAAACAACAGCCATTTATTCTCTGTCATGTATCTGCTGGTTGGCTGATGTGCATTGGGCTTGGCCCTAGGTCATGGGTTTGGTCCAGGTCTGCTCCTCTCATTCTTCTTGGCATAATGAGGCTGTCCGGGGCATATTGTTAGTAAGCTAAGACAAATGAGCAAGAGAGCAAGTCCAGCCCCATAGGTATGTATCAAGCCTTTACTTTGGTCATAATACCAACATTTTATTGCCCAAAGCAAATCATGTGGCCAAATCTCACGTAAATAAGTGAGGCAGGGGACTCCTTCTAATGGGAGGAACTGTGGAGTCACAGGGCAAACAAAGGACATGGATTCAGAGGGGCGTAAGGAATTGGTAACAAGTATACAATCTACCATTGTATACTTTGAGAGGTGATAAAAGAATTCCCATAGAGTTTCCATTTTCCATGGCTTCATAAAGAAATAAAAATAGCAACAACAACAACAAGAACAAGATTTGTCTTACTCTTCTGTACACATCTGCTTTAATCTGTTGGTGAAGAAGCTTGAATTAGAAACATCAACTGTGATGTGGCTAGCATTTGCACCATTTGGGGGAGATTTTTGGCCAGCCAGACTTGCTGTGTAAGCAACTGTTAGCCCCTTAGCTTTAGCATAAGCAAGTGAGGTAGAGTGTTGGTAAGAATTCCCCCATTTTGTTTTTTTCTGCCATTCTATAAGGGGATCAGTGTGCAGTTTCACATTGTGTTGTCAACAACAACAGCAGTAGAGGAACCCTCAAGTGACCTTGTCACAATGTGGCCGATCTAGGACGGACATCATACTCAGGACTCATTAGGCTGAGATGTCTCAGGTGCTGCCCCAGCTGGATCTTACCTTTCTATGTTGAAATCCAGAGGCACATCCTCCGGATATTGAAGGAAAAGCTCTGCAAACACCTTGGAGTCTGTTCTCCATTTTCCCATGCATATTTTTGAAACCGGAGATGTAATCATTCTCCATGGCTTGAGATGCAGCTTTGAAGTTGTCAAAATCTGGAGTGAAGTATCATTCTTCACCTTTAGACAGGTTCTAATTCTTTGTGGCCCCATGTTCTGATGGTGGACATCATACAAGTGACAATAGAGGTATATCACACGCTGTCCAGGAAGGGGGTGGAATCACCTTTATGCCTGTTGGTGCACTGGACATGTGCAAAGGTCCAGATCATCCCTCTTAAAACTACACAGTAGCCAGCCCAAGTGTGTATCATTTGCACACCCCTTGCCTCCTCTCTTATCACACGGGTGCTTTAATTTCTTGCACAAGTCAGGAATTTTTATTCTTCAGGTGAACCGTCCTCAGAGGCACGAATTTCTGTCGGTTTAAAGCTGAATCATTGACTCGGATGCACGCACACGCTGGGCTGTAGTTTCCTTGAATGTCACCTGGAAAGGCCTTGGTGCCCCCGCTCCCTGCATAGCGGGTCCTGGATGACCTCCACAGCCTCTCCCTACTCTGGATCCTGAGCCTCAGGTGTCCCGCGTGCCTTCCACAGTGGCTCTCTATGAAATTGCTCTGTTCAGTGAAGTGTACTTAGCATTCGTGTCACTTCATCCCCCAATCATGGTTTCTAAACATTTATTTTCACACTTGCTCCTCATAGCAAATTCTCAGTAAGACCTTAGGGGGAGTCATCAGGTGGTCCGTTTAGAGCTTCTGCAACTCAGGCGTCTTCAAAGCTTTATCTTAATCCTAAGTGTCATTAAAATTATGGAAAATCTAACAGAAAGAAAGGGGATTCATACAGAGGAAAAGGGAGGTGAAAAAATTGAACTAGTAACTGGACAGTGGACCCTCTTGGCTACTGTGTGTGGTGCACCTTCAAGCAAAGTGATGCTGTTGAAATTATGCACCATCAGTTCGCCCTCACACTGAGTCACAAAGTTGATTCACTTGGGAAAATAGACAAAAAAATGTTACTAAACCATATCATAGAGCACAGTTAGACTTCTACATATCTGAGTTGTCAAATCAGCTTGCTGGCTCTAATGAAACTAATCATATAGTAGAATTTAATGTAAAGTTATGCTATAGGAAGACGAAGTCCTTAGGAAATAAAATAGGATAAACCCCATTTTACTTGGAAGCTAGATAATCAGAATGCTAAGTTTCTGTATGCTTTTTCCTTGGAAAAGTAGACAGGTATAAAAGACATAAGTAGGTTACTTATTTTTTAAATGACTTCTGAAATATTTGTTATATAATATATATATAACAATTTAGCTTAACTCATTCTGAGAAATTATTTGTAATTTTCCACAATAAGAATTGATATTTAAAGTGATTCAATTTAGGTGTTTTTTTTTTGTTTGTTTTTTAACACAACCTAATGAATTTGGGCATCCTGTTTCTTTGGTAATTAGTCTTGCATAGTTTATGGTAACTGTAGTTAATTGGAAAAGCACCTCATTCCTTAAAAGTAGAAAGTAGAAAAGTAGAAAGTAATGGAGCTTCTCATAGGCTGTGTTCCCTTGAGAAAGTCGCTCTATTTCTCTGAATCTTTTTTCCCTTATCTTTATACTGCTCTGCATTTTGTTCACAAGATAGTTGGGAGAGCCACGTGAGATAAGATATATGCAAACTCATCACATCACAGTGCTAAACATCACCAAGGTAGTGGTATACTATGTTCATTTACCACGTTTTCATCAGCTTTAGACTGGGCCTTGGCTATGTGCTTGCCGTGTGAACCTGGTCTTGGGAGTCAGGTAACTGGGGAGTATGTCATGATGGTGCTGCCAGCACTTTTCTCTCTGGATTAAGGTTCCTCACAGCAGAAAGCGATTGGGGCCCGGTGATCTCCAGGGGCCTAATGTTCCATGCAGAGCTGTAGAATCTGTGGTCCTTATCTTAGAAACTTCGACAAGTATAGACCTTTCTCTCCTGCTACAAAATCTGTGATAGAAAATAGATCGTGGTGGGCGTGTTAAGCAGCATTCCCACTCAGGGCAATGGGACTGGATAAGCTGTTGGTAAGTAAGGCTTTCCTCCAGCCCTTGTTAAGCTTCTGACTTCCTCCTGGAGGCCACGTTGCCTCTAGTTTCTGGTATTTGCTGCCATCTGCTGGTCACTTCCTTAAAAGCAGCTGCAAATGGGAATTTTGAGAACTGCCTTGCATCCGTCCTCACCTGGATGTAGAGGGCAAGTACTGAGTCACTGATAGGCATCTGCCAACAGGATACTTACCCCAGTGACAAGATGTGTGTGTGTGTGTTGTGAGATGTTGTGGAAGAAGTAATTGAAGTTTATTCATCTCAGCATCTACCTCTGCTTTGAAAATTGTGAAGTGCACCATTGGCCAAGGTTCTAATCTGTGTTCTTCTGGGGTGTGTTTACTCTTCCAGCTCTCTGAGTCTTCCTCATCATGTTCTTCTATCCATTCCATGGACACAACTTCCTCAGGGATGTCGTCCTTAATAAACCCCCTCTCCTCCCCTCCATCCTGCAACAACAACCCCAAAATCCACAAGCGCTCCGTCTCTGTGACATCCATTACCTCGACAGTGCTGCCTCCCATTTACAACCAACAGAACGAAGACACCTGCATAATCCGCATCAGTATAGAGGACAACAATGGCAACATGTACAAGAGCATCATGGTAAGGCCCTCGGACCGACACCCCTAAGTGTGTACAATATTAGCATCATGTAGGCATCTGCCCAAAATGAGTATGTACCATGGTATTACTCCCTGCGTATGCACCAGTAATATATTTATATAAAAATCTACATATCAGTAGTGGCCATAAAATACAATTTTTACATCTTAAAAATTGCTAAAACTTATCCCAGTCAGTGTCACTTTTTTCAAAACTGTCAATTTGGACAACTGAATGACTGTATCCCAGGGAAGATGCCACTCCTGCATGCCTTCTAGGAAGTCTTCCCGTGGAACCACATGCCTGGATTTATAATGAATTCCCATGCATTCTCAGCCGTGTGCTCCGGGTGGCAAATCTTTCTCCTTTAGTCATGTGGAATCAAACTTAGTAAAGTGAATGATCAAGCTGGAAATACAGTTTGAGTCCACAAGGAACTCTGTTTGTAAATTAAATGAGATGGACCTTTTTGAGCCTCTTGTAAAAATCGTGTTTCTGACACACTCTCAAAACTGTCTTGAATTAATGGCAGGCTTTTGGAATACATACAGGTGTCTCCTGGTAATGACCTTGGGTGTGTATTTCCCGGAAGTGACTTCGTTTATAGGCCACTTCATGCACTGAAGAGCAGGCTGTCATTTGCAGTGGGTCCCATCTCCCATCTTTATCACCTGCCTTCTTGGGGGGCACACGGAGTGCTCATGAGCTCAGCTCTGAACATGACCTGTATGCTGTCTTCTAACATTCCAAAGAAAAACTTTCCTAAAGCAGTCATAGAATCAACAAAAGATTTCTTGAACGTTGGATGTGTGCTTGTCACGGGGCCAGGCTTTGTGGATGGGGAGACGAGTGAGGTGTTTCTGTCTTTGAGGACCTTATGATCAAAAGGGAGATCATAAAGCAGTGTTCAACATCTACCATATTCTCTAATAGAGGTCAGACCAGGTTGTAAAGGGCCTCCAGCCCTCATGAGGGAGTTTGTGTCCTACAGGCAGTAGCATCTCATTGAAGGCTTTTAAGTAGCAATCAGATTTGTTCACTGGAAAAGTAGCTGACATTGTGGAGACAGTGCTCTGGTGGGGGGTAGTGGGAGGTGAGGAAGTGAGTTAGGAAGCTGCTGTCATATTCCATGTAGAAGATGATGAGGGCTTGAGCGACAGTCATGTGGCTGGAGACCATGTGGATTTTTGAAAGATTTTTATGAGGTAGAATTGTAGAATCCATTAGTTTAGTCATCAGCTTTGGGTTACCATTGGAGGGGATGAGGAAGAGGGAAAACTAAAGGCTCTCCAGGCAGCTTGGTGGTTGGTGGTCCTACCAAGTGAGATGCAAGCTACTGGAGGAGGAGGAGGGTTTGGGGAATGCTTACACTGGAGGGGTCAGTAGGACATCCAGCTGACATTGTCTAGAAGATGGGCAGAAACCTGGGCTGGTGCCAGGCTGGTTCTGGGAGTTGTCCAGCCCACGGGGTGGACAGGGTCACACAGGGAGTGAGGGCAGGAGGAGACAGAACTCAAGTGGGAGAGAGAATGGTGAAAGAATCACCGAGAAGCCATGCCATCAGTGTTATTATCGTATTTTCAGTGTGGCTTCTTCACATGGCTTCTCTTACACATGCTGACAGAGAAGTCCCCCCTCGAAACTCTGCAGTGACTCTGAAGTAAAAGCTAAGAAGTGGCACACATGCAACCACGTGGATGGATCTCTAAAATGCCACATTGCGTTAAAGAAACCAGACACAAAAGATTACATGCTGCAGGAGTCTTTTCTTTCAAAAATAGTCCAAACGAACCTGTGGTACTGGAAGCTAACCTCAGGGAAGAGGCACAGGGAATTCTTTGCATTCTCTATTTAAGGTACATGAAGGTGACACGCTAGTGTCATTCAATACTGTGCCATTCAGTACACAAGCCACATGTGGCGATTGAGCATTTAAAATGGGAATAGTCCAAATGGAGATGTACTGTGAGTGTAAAATATATACCAGATTTTGAAGATTTAGTACAAAAGAAAGAAAGAATTTCTCATTAGTAATTTTTGTATGGATTATATACTGAAATCATACTTTGGATGTGAGGGATTAAATAAAGTATGTTATTAAAATTAATTTCCCTTTTGAAAAACTTGTTTTAATATGTCTGCTAGATTATGTAGATCTACTGGACAGGGCTGGTTCAGTATGTCAACCAAAGGCTGCATGACTGAGCTGTTGATACTGATTGTGACCCTTCACTCCACTCAGTACATTGGATGGGACAGAGTAATAAACACTCATGGAAAGCTCTTGGCCGTATCCCATCCTCATCTGGACACACTTGGGGAAGTTTAAGGTCAAGAAAATAAGGATAGCCTGGCTCTCTCCTTAGGTAGGTTTAAAGTTGACAACTTAACCCAACGTTAATCACCTTAGCCCCACATCCGCCACTCTCCCACCCCCCCCACCCCCCCAGTTAAAGTGGGATCCTTTCTCTTTAACTTCATGCTTCTGGTCCAGTTCAATCCAACTGTGGGAGTATTTTTTTTAGGCTATCAAAACACATATTTCCACTTTTAGAATTTTGTGTGCATCTATTTCTCCCTTGTAAAGGAGTATGCCGGATGTTTTGGTAATAGACAAATGAACAGGGTCTTTGTCGCTTACAAGGACCCCATTGTAATGCGTGTTGTTTATTGAATCACAAGTACCAGCTGCTGTTTCAGGACCAGAGGGAGACATCTAGGCCCTGCCATCTCCAAGTTCTCAGAGACAGTTTCCTGGAGGAAATCAGTTGTCTTCTTCTTCTTTTATTTTTTTAAATTGATTGGTTGATTGATTGACTAGCTGTCTCTCCTCTTACCTCCTGGTGAGAACAGCTTTTATTTTTAAGTAACAATAATTTGTGTGGTGTGTGTGTGTGTGTGTGTGTGTGTGTGTGTGTGCATTCTTTCTGATGTAAAGAAATCACTCAAGGGATGTTACAAAAGTCAGAGACCTCTTTTCCTCTTGCGCCAAGCACCCTGCCAATAGTTGGCTGAAGTGCAGAGATAAAGGGGAGAAAGTCAGAATTGGGGGTGAGGAGAAGCTTTACTTGGGCTTAAAAAATGGTAGATTTATTATTTTTGAACACCTAGGAGCTGATTTTTATTGAAGTCTAATTTACGTGCAATTACATACACAGATCTTAAGTGTTCAGTTCTTTGGGTTTTAATAGTTACCTGTATCTGTATAACCATCACCCCAAATCTAAATAAAGAACATTTTTCATCCCCCCCACCAAAATTCCCTTGTGTCCCTTCCAATCAGTTCCCCTCCTTAACCCTAGTGAAGGTTAAGGTTCGTTATTTGTTATAAAATTTGTTAATTTTCTAAAGCCATAGATTAGTTTTGCCTGTTTTTCAAAGAATTGTCTCCTGTACCACGTAATCTTTTGTGTCTAGTTTTTTATTTTTGCTTTTTGTTTGTTTGGGGTTTTTTTGCGCAACATGATGCTTTGGAGATTCATCCACATTGTTGCATGTGTCAGTTCTTAGTTTATAACTGCTAAGTTGTGTTCTAGCAGAAATATACTATAATCTCTCTGTCCATTCCCCTGTTCTCTCCTGTCAAGGGCGGTTCAGGTTGATTCCAGCTGGGGGCTATTATGGGTGTGAATCTGCTATGAACACTTGTGTAGAAGTCCTTTTGTAGACATAGGTTTTCATTTCTCCTGGTCAATACCTAGATTGCTGAGATCATGGAGTGATCTGGGAGATCATGTGAGATCATGTGAAATTGCTGGGTCATGGAGTCTCTTGTGCGTTTTGAAATGATCCTTGTGCAGAACTGCAGTCATTTGTAACCTCCAGGTTGTGACCTGGTTCCATAGCAGTAGCTCAACAGGTAAGGATGATTTTAGCCCAGAACCAAAAATGCTATGCGTTTTGCACAGTACCCTCCTATTCCACCCTGCCCCCCACTGGAACCTCAACCAGTGTGGACGAGATAGGCAAGGAACATGTTCTGTTTTACTACGGGAAGACACTTGACTGAGGGAGTAGGTGATGGCGAGAGTAAGTGGCCCATCATCATTTGGCTACTAAGGGTGGAGCCAGAACTAGAACCCAGGGCTTCTGGCTCCTGGTCCTGTTCTCATTCCACTGGGCCATTACTCCCAGGAAGACACAGGCAGCAAGAATAAGAGGGTCAAGAGGGCTCTCATGAAGCCGAATACTTGGAAACCCATCCATTGTCTTTTCAGTTGACGAGCCAGGATAAAACCCCCGCCGTGATCCAGAGGGCGATGCTGAAGCACAACCTGGACTCGGACCCAGCGGAGGAGTACGAGCTGGTACAGGTCATCTCGGAGGACAAAGGTGGGCACACGTCGCTTCTCGTGGCAGGTTACCCGTGTAGAAGTCAGAGAATGAATTCGGTGGGGTTTTTTAATGGAATCAAATAGGGGTTTTTAATTGTGTGGGGAACCCTGATGTCACCTCACTTGTAGAATGAAGCATCTCAAGCTGCCCCCGCAACAACCCTGTTTTGCCTACAGTTTTGCTGTGCATTCTCATGCCCATTCTCTATAAACTTTTTTTTTAAGTTTACTTATTTATTTTGAGAGAGAGAAGGGGGGAGGGGCAGAGAGGAGGAGAGAGAAAATTCTCATGAGACTCCATGCTGTTAGTGTGGAGCCTGACACGAGGCTTGAACTCACGAACCATGAGATTATGACCTGAGCTGAAATGTTAACAACTGAGCCACCCAGGTGCTGCTGCATGCTCTATAAACTTTTTATCAAGCATTCTTCTTGGAAGAGGTCTCTCCTTGTGTCAGAAGGTGAGGGGCGGTGGGGCCTATTGGCCCCTTTGAGATGGTCACGCACCTCCTTTACCCAATAATGTGTGTTTAAGTTGTATATGAACTTATAATGTAGCGGTCCTTGGAATAATTTCTCATTTCAGTTAATCATGCATGGGAGGCTTATAGGTTTATCTTTCAGTTTATCTTTTAATCTTTTTTTATTAAAAAATTTTTGATGCTTTTTTAGAGAGAGAGAGAGAGAGAGAGAGAGCACAAGTGGGGGATGGGCAGAGAAAGAGGGAGACACAGAATCTGAAGCAGGCGCCAGGCTCTGAGCGGTCAGCACAGAGCCAGATGTGGAGCTCAAACTCATGAACCGCATGGTTGTGACCTGAGCGGGTGTTGGAACTGAGCCACCCAGGTGCCCCTCTTTCAGTTTATCTTTATTCATGATTGATGTTCAGGTAGCAAAAGCTTCTAACTCCAGAATCTGAAGGCTCTTTATCTCACACTTACTGAGGCAAAGAACTGGTGATCTGTGAAATACTTCAGTATGTCTAGGAACCCATTGTTGGCAGAAATTCCTTTTAGGAAAACTGGGGGCAAATACTTACCCTGAATGTATCTATTTGCCAGTTTGAATTGGGGTTGTATTTGTTGAGAGGAGACAACAAGCTGGTAGGTAAGTTGTCTGTACTCTGTCACATCGTAGAAACTCAGTCATAAGAAGTCTCTTTTCCAAGTGTGGTTATTGACTGAAATTAACCCTATCTACTGGCAGACCCAACACTAACCAATTCACACATTTTTTTTAATGTTTATTTATTTTTGAGAGAGAGAGAGAGAGAGAGAGAGAGAGAGAGAGAGAGAATGAATGGGGGAGGGGCAGAGAGAGAGGGAGACAGAATCCCAAGACAGCTCCAGGCTCCGAGCTGTCAGCACAGATCCTGATGCGCGGCTCGATTTCAGAAACCATGGCAACGTGACCTGAACCAAAGTCGGATGCTCAACCGACTGAGCCACCAAGGTGCCCCCAATTCACATTTGTTCCCCAAGTATAGCGAAAAGAAGAATTTTAAAAGTTGGGAATATGAGAAGGGAGCAGCTGTTCACGCTCCATTTGACCAGCAAATCCTCCAGGCTGTATCTTGGGCCCCGAGAAGAGTGGCTGAAATTAGAGTAGTACTTTTTCCTAGAGATGAAGTATATAGCCTCTGAGAAAATTCTTTTTCAATTACCTCTTGGGAGTTTTCTCAGTCATTCAGCGGACCCCTAAGTTGTGGGGCAAACCCTTGTCAATTATATCTTTTATTGTGGTTACAGTTAAAATTCTAAGCCTACAAGGTGATCTCTTGAGTTTTACCGTGTTGCCCACGAACCAAGGCTAAGGTGAGACCAGTTGGTTTGAAGAACCAGGAATCCTGGGCCCAGTTTTGTCCACCACTTGGGTGGTCTTCGGGGGGCTGCTTGACCTCCTCGGGCCTTGGTCCTTAATTAGTGAAAAGGAGGCAGTACCCTGCTAATTCTTCATACGTCACAGGACAGTTATGAGGGTAACAAGAAATATGTGCCCCGAAGTACTTTGGAGGTATGCTAAGTGATCCGTAGTTGCGAGGTGAATTATTACTGACCCGGGAATATGGGGACATTTGTGCAAAATGTACTAGAGTCACTTAGAACCTGATTGCATCGGTCTCTCTATAAAATTTCAGTGTTTGAAGTTAACATAAGCTTGACTGCATCCATTCTGCAATCAGATGCCTCTGGTGATGGCCTCCCCAACACTATTGCCCATTTTACCTCTTTTATTCCCGTTTGTTTTTTTAGATACCCATTACCCCTGAGTGCTAAATAGTATATATCTTCTTCTAAAAATATAAATGAATTTGGGTCACCTGGGTGGCTCAGTCGGTGAAGCATCTGACTTCCGGTCAGGTATGATCTCGCGGTTTGTGAGTTTGAGCCCCGCATCGGGCTCTGTGCTGACAGCTCAGAGCCTGGAGCCTGCTTCGGATCCTGTGTCTCCCTCTCTCTCTGCCCCTCTCTGGCTCACACTCTGTCTTTGTCTCTCTGTCTCTCAAAAATAAACAAACATTAAAAAAATTTGTTTAAATAAAAAAATAAAAATAAATAAAAATATAAATGAATTAAAGTAACTTTGCTTGATAATTTCATATGATACTTGGAATAGTCCCTGTTCAGAAATGGCAGCTGTCTGTTTGGGAATCATTGAAGTGGACAACAGTTTAAATATTTACAGATGTACTCTATCTTATATAGATGCTGTTTAGTATTCGGCTGGTTTGATTTGGGATTACTTCAAAAAATATTTCAATATTCCAAGTAGAAGGTTCTGGAAAATGCTGTAGATTTTTTTTTTCTCCCCCGTGTCATTGGATTCTCTCAGTCTCAGAAAAGTTGCATGCTGGAGTAGAAAATGGACGATGGGAGGAAGGATACCTGGGTTCTAGCCCAGTTCTGCTGTTGACTAGCTGTGATCCTGGGAGTGTCTTTCCCTTTGTTTTAATGTCTCTTCGCCTTTGTTTTCTACTGCACTTTTTTCTAGCTAAAATATTCTGCATTTGAGCATTTAGTTCAATTTAAAATTGGGATTGAGGAGTGGTTGGAACTGATTTTGGGGGTGGTTGTCATTGTTTGGTTCAGTTCACATTCCAAGGACAAAGGACCAATGGTCCTTGCTTTGTGGCCAGACAAAATTTCCCCCCTGCCACTGTCAGTGCTTGGGCTGACCTACACGAGCTGACTGCCTTCTCTCTCCTTCTCTCCTTTAGAACTGGTGATCCCAGACTCAGCCAATGTCTTTTATGCCATGAACAGCCAAGTGAACTTTGACTTCATTTTACGCAAAAAGAACTCCATGGAAGAACAAGTGAAATTGCGTAGCCGGACCAGCTTGACATTGCCCAGGACAGCTAAACGGGGCTGCTGGAGCAATAGGCACAGCAAAATCACCCTCTGAAGGGAGGGACCAATGGCCCTTGCTCGCCAAAGGCGGAGCGGGGCTGAGAACAGGCCGTGGTGATTGCAACGACCATCCAGTGTTAGAGGATCATTGGTGAAGTCCACAGCTATTTATTGAGTACCTCTGGTGTGGAAGGCACTACGACAGGCATCGTGGGGGAAATCGGAGATGAGTTTGACATGAAAAGGATGAATGTTTCACTGATTCTCTTTGACCTATTTGAGACTGAAATGCAAAATTATCCACTTTTATAAATAAATATATATGTACACATATTTGGTATGTATGTGTGTGTATATATATATATACGTATATATATACATATATATATACACACACACATATATATATATATACATATATATATACGTATATATATATATGGGACTTAGGGATATTCTGGACTATGGAAAAATGAATTTGCACAATGGCCTGGGAAGTTGAGGTCACTTTTTACAGGGAAATAGAAAGAACTGAAAACCTAGTGTCATACCTTCCATGTAAATGGAATCAATCCTAGGAATACAGAGTGTCCTTTGTGCCAGTATTATAAGAAGTCCAAACTGTTTCTATAAGGGAGAGAATGACTTTCTCCATCAAGTGCCACCAGAAGAGATCTGCAGAGGCCGGAACTGCCACGGCTGAATGAAAGGCCACTTTGGAAAGGGTTTGGATGAGCCAGTGGCTTTTGACCTCTGCCCGCATCTGCCGCTTTCTGCGACCCCAGGGAGGGCGAGAGGAGCATCGGAGGCCCATCGGACCCACTGGTCCAGTCCCCGTGACACCTCTGGAGCCAACGCAAGCCCATTTTGGTTTCTGGCAACTGCCTTGTGTGTCCGTTCCCCCTGCTCAAGAACATATCACAATCATTACTGTACAAGTAGCCATGCTCTTTGGTAACTTACCAGCCGGAAAAGAAAGCACAAAAGGATGGGGACTCGTTTGGACTCTTACCTGTCTCGGAATGCCACTTCTTCATTGCCATTTCTGATTGCCTTCTTTTGCATGTAACACTATATGTCTGGAGTCTTTTGCCATCTGGATTGTAGTACCTCTATATTACGTGCAATTTATTCCTCAGGTGTAGAAATTCCTACTGCGATTGACTATATTTGATCATTTTGAGCCTGTGAAAGATTTCAGAACAGCGACTGCTCTGTTAATAGCCCCTCAGAAGATGTTCCCTGCTGATAGCAGTGTCCTGTTTTACTCACTAACTTTTATAGCATTACTGTGCCTAGTCATGGGGAAAGAAATGGGGCTACGTATATGATCTGAATCATTTCTTAATGAGGTACATTCTTCCAGATGGAATCAATAACATTTTTTTTTTCAGGTCCCCACACTTGCTATCACAGTGTTACTGTTAAGTGACATTTTTGTCTCTAGTAACACCATCACCCTCTCCCTCCCAAATCTGAGCTGTGCTGGGGGTTTGAACCAAAAAGCCATATGTGCGATATCAACATGTGTCAGAAGCACTTTCAGAATGTCCTTTTTAAGAAAAAATTCTCAAAATTCCAGTTTTTATTCTAAAAATAAAAAGAACAAACCCAGATATAAAGCATAGATTGTAAAATGGAGCTTTTTTTTTTTCCTTTGTCCTAATCCTGTAAAGACAGCTCCCAAAGGTTATGTGAGATTTATGTTATGTAAATAGCCATATGAAATCTGCAAGAAACACCAGGGAAAGTTTAGAGATTCGTGGCAGTGGACCAAAGAATGAGCCGGGAAGGCCTCAAATTTCCCTTAGGTCTTTCGAGGAGAGCAGACTGTGCATGATAAAGAGCGCCTCGGTTTCAACCAGTCGAAAAGCACTTTGTTCTGTTTGCAAGGCTCGTCCGATTTGCGCTTCTGTGCTTGGAGGAGAGACGGCCGGGGTGCTAGACATCATGGAGACTGGAGAACATGTAGCCTCAGCCTGAATTTCTGGGTTCGAAGTCACAAAATACAGAACTGTTGGCCTAGTTTAGGGTGCGGCTATGAAGACATACGTGTTGTGCCGTGTGCTCGCCCTATGTATTGTACTGTATATGTAGAGTCTAGATTTATATACTGCAATGTAAAAAAATATATATATATATTTTTTCCTTTTTTAAAGACGATGGAAACTCCAAGTAGATAAAACATAGCCTCATTTATTTAATGCCACTTGAAATGTCTTAAATTTGTTTCCCGGTGGATAGCCGGGTGATGCTTTCAGCTGCTCGCATGCTTGTCTTTCTACAGCTCCATCATCTGTTTACCTTTTGGTTAAACTAATAAACTGGTTTGGGACTTGGCTGGCATGTGCTGCCAGACCCAAAGGGACTGTATTTGGTTCATCAGGTGGGTTCTGGGTCCTAGATGTGTCCGTAGGCTTGTTGGAAGCCCCCTCTGGCTCGGTTGGAGGGAGCCGAGGGGAAGCCGGTGGCAGAGGTAGGAGGGGATCCTCTCCACTGGTGCGTGTCACGAGCGTTTGGGGGAGGGAGTGACATCCTCAGGAAGCTGCAGTCAGATATGATGCCTTGCCAGATTGCGACTCTTAAGAGTCATGTGGTGGGGGACACTTTAAAAAAAAACACCTCGGGGCACCTGGGTGGTTCAGTCGGTTAAGTGTCCGACTTCGGCTCAGGTCATGATCTCGCGGTCCGTGAGTTCGAGCCCCGCGTCGGGCTCTGTGCTGACAGCTCGGAGCCTGGAGCCTGTTTCGGATTCTGTGTCTCCCTCTCTCTGCGCCTCCCCCGTTCACATTCTGTCTCTCTCTGTCTCAAAAATAAATAAACGTAAAAAAAAAAAAAATTAAAAAAAAAAAAAAAAACAAAAAAACCCCACCTCAACTTAGAGTTAGGATCCAAGGTAGTACTTTGCCTCCTTTCTGAGTGTCTTCCCTAGGCCGCAGTTGCTCCCAGCTGAATCATTCTTAAAACCCCATCCACGGTGCTCTGGAAGCCCGGGAGGGTCTCTATGGAGGGAGGAAGGAAGGTTTTCCCACAAGGCCATCAGAACCAGGCCAGCTTCACTCGACAGATGCACATTATGGTCATTTCATCCTATTTCCAAAAAGTTTCCGCTGGATTCTTAAATAGATCCAAATTATCAAATTTTCTGGTGCTTGTGGGATTCTGGAGAGAGCCAACCAGGTGTTTTACTTTATTTATCTTTAATTTTCTTTAATGTTCATTTTTGAGAGTGAGACAGAGTGGGGGCAGGGCAGAGAGAGAGGGAAACACAGAGTCTGAAGCAGGGTTCAGGTTCCAAGCTGCCAGCACAGAGCCCGACGCGGGGCTCGAACTCACGAACCGCGAGATCATCACCCGAGCTGAAGTTGGACACTTAACTGACCGAGCCACCCAGGCGCCCCAGTTTCAATAGCTGATAATATGAGGTGGGACAGGAAGAAGAAAAGGGATTTCTATCTCTGGCACTAGGTCACTGTTTTTTCAAGATCATTCTAGAAAACTGGTTCCCTCGTTCTACCTCTGTCTAGAAGCTGGGCTTGGTTACTTTCTGCCTGAAGGAATAGTGTCTTAAAACTCCCTTCTTCGGAGACTTTCCAAATTCATCATGCAGCACAAGACCGTAAGGAGGCATACGGTGCCGCTTCATGCCCCGACACCAGTGGTATCAAGAAGGTTCGCTGAGGCTGATCCTCTTTTTCTACAGATGCTGCTGCAGTGGCACTGATTACGACAAGTATCCCTAGGTCCACTGTGAGAAGTCCTTTCCCTCGGGTTTTGCATTGTTATTTCCCCTAGAACCTCTCTTAGCAGGAAATACCTCTGGAAGGGATGTTTTGGGCTCGATTCGGCGAGGCTGAAGTAACAAACCACGAAATCTCAGTAGCTTAAGGCAGTTTTATTTTCCATTACGTCACGGTATAATGCGAATCAGGCAGCTCTCCTTGGGGGCTTTCCCCTAACAGTGGCTCCGGGACCCAGCTTCCATCTTGCCAGCCCTGCCACCTCAAGTCACAGTGATGGTGGAGACAACTCACACTGTTCCTAACTGACCCGACCGAGGTGACCGTGCTGCGTCCATCCACAGTCCGTTGGTCAGCCCGTGGCCCTGATCTGAATGCAGGGAGAGGGGGAAATGTGGGAGAACACCTGGCGGACTTGGTGGGCATGAACCATCTCTGCCACAAAGGAGTTGTGTGTTCTTAGCAGGGTGCACGGATTTGTTCTTCTTTCCACAGTCAACAAACAAGTCTGTGTCTGGAACACATGGCGGAGAGGACTTGAGATGGGGCTGGACAGAGCAAAGGAAGGCTTGATGAAAGAGAGGTGCTCAAAGGAGAAAATACCAGAGGGTAATTTAATTTTGTCTAGAACTGGACTGAACAAAATTAATAGTTAGCTTTTAGCATGCAGTGGCCACCAATTTATATGCTTCTCGTTGTGGTCCCCACTTCGACTAAGCCAGGAGCTATTTACAGATGCAGTTGTAGGTCCAGGTAAAAGAAAAATCCAGGAAATGTGAAGTGTTTACACACAAACCGTGAGATGAAACAGAAGCCAGGCAAATTCAATTATTTTAGGCTCAGATTTTGAAAACAAGTATGTGGTGTGATTGCTCAGCATCCCTACCCAGAAGACTGTGGAAACAATTCACTTTTCCAACACGCTGAGGAACCCAGGGTATTTAACATTTCCTTAAGAGTTGAAAGGCATCTTACAGATGTAGTCAGTCCCCTCCGATTACAGATACAGGGGCTGAGGCCCAGGGCAGTCACGTCAGTGGCCCAAAGATAGGGGCAAAGCTTTGAGTTGTCAGAGCCCCACTATGTGTGTGTCACACTGGGCTGGGCGCTGGATCCAGGAGGCTCTCCTGACATATTCCACAGCCTTACAGAGCTGAAGGCAATGCCTGGGGTCTGTTAGCTCCATCCCCAGCCTTCTGATGAAGAGAATTCACATGAGCTCTCTTGGGTAAGTGGGTGTCTGGTTGTTTCCTTAAAGTCTCCAGGGAACGTCCTGCTGCTGGTCAGAACACTGCTACCTACCTTCCTGGGCATTATTCCATCTCACAGATGAGGAAGCAAGGCCAAAAGGATCAGGATTACTTAGTGAGTTAGATCCCAGCCAGGATTTGAATCCATTTCTGATCCGTGAGCTCGCCATCCCCCTCAACTGGGGGTTGGGGTGGGTGCAAGGGAAGGGTCTCCAGCAAAAAGCACCAACTGGGTGAGGAGTGGGTGTGACCAGGGCTTGGATGCCGTCCAAGAGCGCTAGAACCGGGCGTAGCCTCTAGTAAGCCAGTTAACAGGACCCAAGAACTTTATTTTAGGCTTCTCTGAAGCAATCATTTTTATTCCCGCCATTATTTAATCCCAAAGTAACAGTTTGTGCTACAGTCCCAATTTCTTGCACAAAGGGCACTAGTAAATCAAAATTTTTAAAAAAATGAATGATTTAAACTTTGTGGATTGCTACGGCCATTAAAAAGAAATCAAGGCATCGTTTTCAAAATGGGAGAAGCATTCTAAATGAGACCGTTGTTAGCTCGCCACCAGACTATTTGTGATCCTCGTTTATACCATATCTGCCCCACAAGCCTCCAGCAAAATGTCATCAAGGAATCGGTTTGATCAGCTAATGATGTATGAGATTTCAAAGCTGGGAAGTAAACATGGGTTAGTGCTGCAAGCTTCAGTGTATATTGGGCTCTGTGTGTGCATGTGTGAGAGAGAGAGAGACGGAAACATTAGATATGAGCAAAAAAAGAGAGAGACAGACTTCCACCAGGAACTTTGCATGGAGCTGGAAAGAGTGGGTCCCAGGCCACTCACTACCTTTCTTAGGCAAGTCACGTAATTTAGCTGTTGCCCCATGTGAAAGCAGTGGTTGGTAATAGGTCCTAATCTTGAGGTTCACGCAGTATTAAATCACCCCGCACGCACAGAGAAAGCACTCTTCACTGAGTCACAGACTCTGAGTTAGCTGCGGTATTGGTGGGAAGCTTCTGGCCTGAGGGAGTCGCCTCTTCCCAGAAGCCCTCCATGCTTCCCGCCCCCCCCCCCCAACCCCGCCATGGGCAGCCTGGGAAAACCTCGCTGGCCTGCCCTGGGGACAGGCTGACTCAGGCTGGAGGGCTGCCAGGGCCCCATGGCCGCAGCCCAGGAGTTCACAGAGGTGGGTGGACCCTGCAGCCATCACCCCAGCTCCCAGGCCGTCCGCAGGCTGCTCAGCCGGCAGGCTTCTGTGGGCGCACCCGGCCGCTGTGAAGTGACCCTGACTCAGTGGAGGGTCCCTCCCAGCGAACAGCGTGGCCACCACATGGAGCCGGTGGAGATTCCCATGAGGGCCCTGACTGGATTCCCTCTGAGGTCAGCAGACAGTTTTCTCACCAGAAGGCCTGCTCCCTGCTCCTTAATCCTCCCTCCTCTGTGCTCACTCTGGGCAAGGGGCTCTCTGTGCCTCTGGCCCTGGTCAGGGGCCATTTTGATACACTAGTGGAGGTGCTGCTGTCCCACGGGCACTGGGGGGCGGCCGGCATCCCACCTGTTCCTCAGCAGGCCCTGCCGCCAGGCAACATGGCGGTCACTCAGCCCAGGTGCTGCCACCCTGGCTCTCAGCCTCCCCTGTAGGGTTTTCCCCTCTGGGTCCCTCCCTTCTTTTTCTGGCAGGTTCCCCAGCCCCACTTTCCCTGCTGCAGGGCCTGCATTTGTCTCTTATCCCTCTGTCCTTGCACTTCCTTGCCTGGGCTGTGTGTGCTGTGCCCTGGAAGCCACACCTCTTCTATCCAGTCAAATCCCCTGTCCACTCACACTCCCCGCGTGGTGTCCTCCCTGGGCCCAGCCTGAACAATAATATCTCCTTCAAGTCTTTTCAGTCAGTGTGGGAGGTTTTCAAAGCAGCCACACTATCAGCATTTAGACATCTCAATTCCAGAAGTTGGGGGCGGGGGATGGTGGGGATGGGGGTTTGGGGGAGTCTCTAAACCACCAATTCTGTTTTGGGAGAGGACACTTTGCCATTATTTTCTAAGCTCTTCTGAGGACCAGAGAGAGAGAGAGAGAGAGTGAGAGAGCACTGTCCACTGTGTTCTGAAAATCAAGTTAGCCCATGAGCAAGAGCTCAGATGTCTGTCCAGCCTCCCCTGGAAGGAGAAACACCGGAGGAGCCCCCTCTGAACTCACGGGGGCTGTGAAGCTGGCGCTCTACATGCCCTGGGACGTGAGATTTTATTAAAACGCCCATTCCAGAGGCATTCGTGCTGAGGAAACTACAGGGAGGGACATAAAAATAAACCCAGCAAATTAAAAATAAAGACAAACCGATACTCAGAGGCGATTCTTCACTCTTTCCACCCTTTTTGAGGGCAGATGGGAGGATGGCTTTGGGCTGGGGCAGCTCAGCTGGTGTCACCCAAGTGGCCTGAGCAAAGATCACTCCAAGTATTAATACATCTATGGGTGGAAGCAAAAACACAGGCCATTTTAGGTTGGGTAAATTCACACAGCAGAAGGAAATGGTTCTCCTGCCCAGCAGCATATTTTAATATGGAGCACCTTGCCTTGGAATCCCACTTGGTGTTTAATAATTCTGTCAAATTCTTCCTGCATGTTCAACCTAAACTCTTCACGCTGTGATTCAAGCCACATCCTCTTGCCCTGTGCTCATGATAAGAGGAGGCACCATTTTCTTGTAATCTACTATAACGCAATGCGCTAAAACCACCACCATTTTCTCTCTTTTCCAACCAGGCCAGAAGGACGCAGTGGCCTCCACAAGTCCAGTCCGACTCTTCATCCTTGTCTCCTTGCCACTGGTTGACTCAAGGCTGCCATCAGCCTGCTCACCTGCCAAACCCTCTCCGCCTGGCCCGCCCCCCCGGCCATATTTAATCAGAATGTCCTGCGGGAGGAACGTTCTCTCTGAAATAATAAACCTCACCACAGAACATAAAACTTGGGCATAATGATTATTTCCCAGGCTTCTTATTTTTCATTTCCTATGTCACTGTGACGTGGTACCTTCTTATCAAATGACCAGCCTCATTTTAATTCTCACTTTGTCGTTATTTAACTCCTCGGTGAATGGATTTCTTGTCACCAATGGATATGACTTCTGGATTATCTCTCTCCCACTCTGTTTACTTGGAGATAACGTCTCAAAAGCACATTGTAGACGTCTCTTGGGAAGACTCACATTTACTTTACACTTTATTTCACCAAAAGGGAAAAGACCCACAAGTTTGTAACTGAATGGGAACTTCTCTTTAGACACCAACGTTTTACTGCAAACTTTTGCATTGCTGTCAGTAACCACACCTAGAATTCCCCCAGAAACAATGGCCTCTGCATTCACGACGTATGATAACCGGGGAGGGAGGGCCGCTGCTTTACCTTGCCATCGTGATCAGGTCTCAATCTCGTCTCCCGTCACCAACCCCAATACATCCCCATCCCCCATCACTCCCCAGCAGACTTCTTCCCAGCTGCACACCTTCCCAGTGCCTAGAAAGCATTGAAACCAGTGCCTAGAAACCATGTACCACACCCAACCTTCCTCCCTGTACAAATGCCCATTCAGGCCCCCAAAGCCAACACGACTGTCACCTCCCCAGCCATCTTCCCAGCAAAACTGCCCCAACAGCCTTCCTTGGCAGAACTGGGCTGAGGTCCTACAGCCCATTTCTTTCCTGTCACTGAAATAAAGCCTTCCTGCTCCACTGGACTGCGGACCTCCCAGCAGCAGGGATCCTTCCTCGTCCTCTGAGATTCCCAGCACAGGGCCTGAAACGAGGCAGTGCTCATACCTGGTTTGGGGGAAGCTTGATCTGAAATTCAAGGGGTCAGAGATACCAGCATGGATTCTCTTTCTCTTTCTTTCTTTTCTTCCTTTCCTTTCCTTTCCTTTCCTTTCCTTTCCTTTCCTTTCTCTTTCTTTCTTTCTTTCTTTCTTGCCCTGGGATAAAGTTCTTTGGCCTTAAACCAGCCAGTATCTTCGATGAATGGTTAGACTGACCTATAGAACAAAAATATAAGATGGACCCTCCCTTACCACTCTCCCACTGGGGACGCCTGTCTTTCTGTAGCCTAGAAAAATTTTCTGCTTGCCCACCTCTACCCAGGAGTCTAAAACAACTCCCACTGGACAGGAAGGTCAGTGACCACGTTTGCCATGGGGGCGAGCAGCAGCACTGGCTATCTCCGGCCTCCAACATCCTTGGTCCAGGGCAGACCTGGAAGTTCCAGCAGCGTTGGCCATTGGTCAGTGTTGGTGGAATGAGTGAACAATCATAGTGTTGAGCTATTTTTTTTTTTTAATTTTTCACAAAGAGCTCTAGAAGGCAAGTAGTTTATCATCTCCCCTCCTTGAAACGACACAGCATGATAGACAGTGTAGGATGCTGGGATGCCGGCTCTTTCTTCTCTTCCAGAGTTCCTGCAGCAGGCCCCAGGGAACCCAAAGCAAGGCCCACACCATGTGTCCTCTGCAAATTGTAGGTGCTCAGTCCACACTCAGCAGCACCAGCACTGCTGGAGTCAGGGTCGTCTATCCAGGAGATCCCACCTTGGCTTCCAAGATCCAGGGGGAGATCCACATGGGGGAATCCAGACAGGGTTTAACTTATAGAGACAAAGAACAGGTGCCATGGCCGGAGGCAAAGGTCTGTGACTGCAAAGGTCAAATATCTTGACATAAAACTAGGGTAGAGGCAGGAATAATGAGGTCAAGGAGCCCCTGAATTGCTGAAGAGGTGACTTTTTAAAAACAAATGGCGGGGGCGGGGTTGCAGATCACAATGTTCACAACAAAAGAGCGCTGCTTGGGATCCCAGACCTGAGCAGGCAGAAGCAATGTCTGGGCTAACAGAGCCAGAACTTTATTCACAGTAGAACAGTCCTAATCTAAAATTCTAGAACTTAAGACCAATGTCTTTTAAGAATGAGAATCCATAAACCCATCAGACCAGCTGACAGTAAAAGGGAAAAAAAAATGTTCTCTATTAAAACAAAACCACACAAAAGTCAACTCAATCTTTCTCCACTCCCAATATCCCTTCCACCCTATTAAAAAATATATATCATGAAAGCCAGGCACACTTGCACACACTCAAATAAGCAAACAAAATGCAAAATACCCAAGGGAACCTTAGGGATCACCTAAGGGTTTTTCACTAGCTCCCCAGATGCTCCTTCTGTTTTTCTAGGAAAAAAAAAAAAAAAAAAAGAGAGTCAGGCTCTGACAGGTATGTCAAAGCAGTAAAGATAGAAGTCGGCTGAGATCCCCTTCCTCAGCCTCCTTGCTTACTATCAGTGTGGAAGAATACGGGCAGTAAGTCAAGAAGGAAGGCTGAGGCTGGTGTTCTTTGGCAGACAAGCTACCTCGTTCTGCAACCTGGGGGCCCTCTCCAGGAAGCACTAGGCTTGGTTCACGCAGCAGCCCTGCCCATGGGCTCTGCTCCAAAGCATGAAGCTCAGGAAGGGGGGTGTGGGGAGGGTATTTCTGGAGGCAAAGTTTCACTGCTTGTGGGGGGAAAAATGCAAACCTGAGGCAAACCATCATGAGAATCTGAGGAACACAGATTGTGGAGTTGGCAGGGAAGATGTAGCCCAACACTGCACTTTAGAGAAAATCAGTCTGTGAAGAGAGCAGAGAGGTCATCTGCCCAGGATGCTGACTACGAGAGCCTCCCTCATGGTTGGCCTAAATCAGTTGCTCAGTCCACTGTTTCTGACCAACGTCTGTCATCTGAAATGGAGAAGCATTTGTTTCCGGGTGATGAGACTCTCCCACTCAACAGGCCTCCCTTGAAAACGCCAGGCTGGGAAATGCAGGAGAACCAGATCGCACACTCACTGCTCCCTAGGGTGCTCTGAGAGCTTGAAAAATCTGTTTCTCTGCCTTATCCTACACACATTTCCCCCACATTTTGTAGAATAAATAACTCAAAATAGAAAAACTCAGGCAAGGACAGTTGCTGGCCTGAAAATGTGCTCTGCCTCTTAACAGTGACTCATAAAACTTACACTCACAATTCATTCCCAGGCTCGGGGGCGGAGGGGAGAGTGTGACGTGCAGTGGCAGCACAGGGACCCTGGGGACAGAAGTTAGACACCAGCCCTAACCCCTTATATATTAAATTTATCTTCATAAATAGAGCATCCTAACTCAAGTGACCACAATAGAAAAGGCCAAAGTCTGAGTTCTTGTTTTCTCAAATATCTACACAAACTTTCAAATATCTAATAAACTATACCCACATGGCAAAATCTCTGTATGAGAGCTTCAACTGCCATGATAGTCAAGGCCAAGTTCAGACAGACCCAAATACCCACCCATCCCTACTGGGTAATGAGATGAACAGCTAACTTTGGCTTATGACAGAATTCCTTTAAACCAAAGCCCAATAACTTTGATTTTAAATTAGTTGATCCCCCTCCCCAATTACATACACAAGTTCTCAAGGTCATACCTATGATATAAAATGGGCCCACAAGACCAACAGATGTGGTCAGGTGGCTTGGCTACCTTGCCCACCCACTTACTGATGTGATTACTTTTCTCTTGGATGAGTCTCTGGGCCATACTGTTGATCCTTAATGTAGGAAGCAGTATCATCTGGATAATAAGCTGAAGGGCTCGGTGTCTACACTGAAGTTCATCTCGATGGTTGCCATAAAGCCTATCTTCTAGCCATCCTAGGAAATTTGGGTTAAGTTTCCCTATTATCCTCCCCTGTCAAGAATTTATTAACTTTGCTCAATTACATCAGACCACTTTGGTTAGATGACTGTGGCCACTAAAAGAAACTGGAGCAAACAGATGAATAGCCCGTTAGAAAAAAACCAAGGGTGGTGAATCCCCCATGGAGCCCTCAGAGCTCGTCCCTCGAAGGCATGGCATCCAAGGAGGTTGGCGATGGCAGGGCCTCTGTGTTCTTGGCATTGCGGTGGATGTGGCCTTGCTTCCGGGACTTCCAGGAATGTGTCCTGTCCCAGTCCGTGGCCACTGTCTCATTGTCCCAGATGGTCGAGGTCTCCGTGTCACTCAGGTAGCCTGGCTGGCCCGTGTAGTGTGTGGGGTAGATGAGCAAGGGTTCTGCCGAGAAGGCTTTCAAGTCCCTGGATTCATAGTACTCCTTGTACTCAGCTCTGCAAAAAACAGGAGTAGGGGTGTGTGAGGGGGTAGGACACTTAGAGAACTGGGGGAAAGAGCATAGGGGCCTTGCTGCTTATCTCTTAAAGTGTCATGGATGCCTTTGATTATTTTTAAAATTGTGTCTTTTGTGGAAAAGTTTAGTCTACAAACACAATAAAAGTTTCTTTAAACGATTTCAGATGACCTAGACAAACACACAAAGAGAAACTTCAGTCAAGGTATTTCTGTTGTCTTTGGACGAACTCGTTTAAAAGATGGATTTCAGGTCTTGCTGTAAAAGCTAAGAGCTAAGCTCTGTTGGACCACAGTGATAGATAAATGTGATTACTGTGTGGCAAATGCCCTGTTCCTGAATTAATAAATTAGCTGAGATCTGAATAAATTAGCTGAGATCTGGTGGGATGAGTGAAACAGTGTCGGTTTGCAGGCATGCCAACTTGGCTTTGCAGCCCAGCTCCCTGTGAGTGTCAAGTGTTGGAGGACTTGGCCTTCTCTCCCCGCCACCGCCCCCCCCCCACCCCCGCTCCAGGGCTCCTGTGCAGATATGAGGGGACATCTGCTTAGGTCCTAAATCAGTCCATGTACCATAGGTATTAGTTTTCGTTCCGTTACAGGGATGATGGTTGACCTCCATATTCCTGCTAGGATGTAGGTATAAGGTCAGTTGCATCAAAGAGGGTGAGGGGCTCCATCTTTACTGAGTACAGGAGACAGAATGAGCAAGACACGGGACAGGAATTCTCAACCACTAAAATGAAGCCCATCTAGTAAGGAGATCACCCAGCAACTGAGAGAAGGAGCCGAGGCTGGAACCTGGTCTCCTGCTCCATTAATGAATTTAGGAATCACTGGTTGAGCAGCTATTATGTGTAGAGTTTGGACTAGGTTCTAAGGACCCAGAGATGTGAGACTGTCCCTGTCTCAATGGGCTCACAGGTTACTGGGGAGACTGGACAGGTGAACCACCAATCTCCATGCCCTTTGATAAACACTAGGTCATCGTAAGCTTCTGTGCTGTGGGAACCGTGAACATCACACTGCCTTCTTCCACAGACGCCCTGCTCAGGGGCCACCTCCACCCTCCCTGAGCCTCTAACTCATCTCTATGATTGTGGGTCTCACAATATATCATGAGGTCTGAATTTCCTATGATTGTGGGTCTCACAATACATCATGAGGACTGTTCGTGAGTCTGAATTCCCAACCAGACCGTGAGCTCTGCAAGGAGGAGGATGCCTGCCTGGCCAACAAGTACATACGACAGACTGAGAAATGAACTGACGACCTTGAGGTGCTTAGGAAGATGACCTTCACCTTCAGGTGTATGAGTTTAAGGAAATAAGAAGATCAAAAACAAGGAGAGGACCGAGCATATTATTTCCAGTGAAACTACACACCGGGTATGACAGTGGACCCCTATGCAAAACTCACCGTTTCCACCTCATCTTCCCTATCTGTAAAAGGGGATAATCACTCAGGTCAGCCCCTCTGGGTCATGATTAGAGAAAGATCATTTAGGAAAGCAGTACATCTTTAGAAAACGTCATGCACTATTGAGAAGCTGAGTAGCAGAATATGTGAGAGGGCTGCGCCCAAGGGACGGGCAGGCAGTGCAGGGAGACTCACACGGGATGCTTGTTGTACATGATCGGCAGGAACTCATCTACTGGCAGCATCTTCCCAAAAGGATCAGCTCCGACGAGCTTCTGGGCTCCTTCCAGAGAGATGACATAGCCCAGCGTCCAATAGGAGTAGTCAGCTTCGACCAGATTTCCCACGTTGGGCACTGCTTTCTCTGGCTCTTTCACCTGCATCCTCTTTCTACCAATATAACTAAAAGGAAGTAGAAGGAGGAGAAAATCCCAGTTTGAATATTAGACATCCGTAAGAATGGGGCACAGGTTTACAGATACTTTTGAAAGCTTGGACCAGCTGTGTCTTATATTAAATGGATCATGCCACAAAGTGCATCCCATCACCAACCGTGACTGTCACCTGCCATTAATGGGGCCGTTTTCCTGGCTCCGTTTATCAACATCCCAACTGCTCTTGTCTAGCGCTGTGTTCCAGCCTGGCTGGAGCTGTAGAGAGACTACAAGATCTCACAGATCACTTCCCAAAGAGGGTTTGGGACTTCCAGCTGTGTTTACAGAGGTTGGAAATGGACAAAAAAGGCCAGATGTGGGAATCCTGAGTTTTTTGTTTCCAAGTCCCCAGAGTTTCAGCCTTCGATATTTTTCGGACAGCTCTCCAGATGCTAGCGGTAAACACAGGACAGAAGAGGCTGTGGGAAAGAAACAGTCTACAGTAAAAGACCTGGGAACCAGAGTGGCCCCGAATGGGTCCTTCCCGGGGAGAACGAATAAGAAAGCCTGCCTGGCTTCCTCCTCACACACACCTAGCTCTGCCCTCACTTTGTTCTGAGAAAAGCATCCAGGCAGGTCCTGTCCTGTTCAAACAACTTCTGCAGCACAAGATACACCCTTAGCCATTCCGACTTTCCCGTCGTCTACTCACAGATCTGTGATCCGTGACTTTTGTCTGGAATCTGTTTGTTTTCCACTTGGCTGGGGCAAGTTCAGGAGGTGCCTGCTTCCTGCCTTGAGGTAAAGCCGACTTCCTCTATTTTGCCTTTAAACCATCTCTTTCATCGTGTAAAGGATTCCTCTTATCCAAACATCCGGGGGTTTGTAGAGGGAGCCTATGTCCACCTCAGTTCTTCTCAGGACATCAAACACCATATCTTTTCAGCCACTGTCCCCTCAGACTAAAGAGTCTAAATTTCTCTCATGTACCATCAAATGGAAGAGAAAGTCCCTCTGAGCTCTTGAGATGTGACCCGAGGGACAGTCTCTACTCAACTGATTCATTTTACATAGTTTAAGTTGAGATTTTAAAATAAAATTGAAGATGTGTAAAATATTTTTTCCCTTTAACAAAATCGTTTCAGTAGGACAAGAAGGTGTTTATTGTAGCACTTGAAAACTTACATCTAGATTCAGATGTTTTGTAAGCATAAAATACACCCTGGATATTAAAGATGGTAGAAAGAACAATGTAGACTATCTCATTAATGGTTTAAATACCGATTACATATTAAAGTAATAATATTTAGAGATGTTGGGTTAAATAAAATGTATTATTAATTTCACTTAATGTCTTTTTACCATTTGAATGGGATCACTAGGAAATTTTAAATCATGTATGTGGCTCAGGTTATATTACTGTTGGACAGCACTGCCTAGATCATTCCAATGGGTTAGTTTACTCTTCCCATTTCCTATTTCCTTTTTCTGGAGAAATGTCACATAGCAGCCATGGACAGCTTATCAGATTTCATGTTTTGAGTTTCAGTAAAGTTCGTACCTTACATATTCATTTTAGAAAGAGATAGGTAAAAATATTGAAACCACCGCCATTTTTAATAGTATATAACTGACATAAATGGAATATTTTGACTTGATCAGTCTGTGAAATTTAGAAAAGATTTTTGTTTCTGTATCCCTATCATTTCCCGTATCCATATCCTTAGCCAACCACTCCGCTTTCTTGGATCTGTTGGTACTTGGTCCCAAGAAATATACCAGCTAAACTACAAGTGGACAAGGACATGTGCCCGTCATAAGCCTTGGACTCCCCAGGTTGAGTCCTCTGATTCTGAGGCTTAAGTGAAAGTCGCCTTTGCGCAGGTCATGTGAGTATAAAATGGCTTCCAGGCTCCATGCCTATGAGGCGTAGTCACAGGCTGCAGAGCTATAGACTCAGAAAGGCTGAGGCATGAGGACTTCTGGAGGATTACAGGAACAAACAAGGATCCTAAGGGACAGTGCAGAATCTAATCACATGGCTGACATCTGACAGGGAGCCAGTCTCTTTTTATTACCCAGTACTGATTTCTGGGTCTATTCCCCCATGGATTAGTTCAGCCATCACTAGGTTTCTTTTGGGCTCAGAATGGTATGTTTTCTGAGAGGACAAGTATTCCAGCTGGGCCCATAGTTAAGTTTCCCTCTGAGGATGGGAGGAGTAAGGACAGCTTGCCTGTTGCCACTCCAAATGAACAAGCTTTGATTTGATGAAATTGCCTTTGACACACAGCTGGGAAGCCAACGTAATGCTTGGGAATGTTCTGCCTCATTAGAGAGAAGTAAAAAGTATCATCTGGTTTAAAAAGAAAATGAAGGGAGAGGGAGAGACAGAGAGAGAAGGGGGAGAGAGAGGGAGACAGGGAAATAGAGGAGAGAGAGAGAGAGAAAGAGAGAGACTTAATTCCCAGAGGCAGCTACCAAAGCATTGACTACATGTCAACTCAGAACCAGCATTACCCTGGTAAGCTGGTTTTCCTATGGCAGCCTCTGACCCTCCATCAAACCCAGCTCAGTGCTCTTACTGTCCGCACTGCACACTGCCCTTCCCAAGAGAGGCACTCTTAGGCTGACCTTCAGCCCCCATACTGTCAGAGGCTACAGAGGAAACCTGTTCTCAAGTGTGACACAGGACTCCTGCTCTTGAATGAATGCCTCGTCCTCTCTTTTCACACGTCTCCGTGCATCTGTTGCCTCACTGGTGGGATTTCTGCCGTGCTCCCATGTGAGCACTCAATCTGAAGACCCCTGACCTGCAGGCAGTCTCCAGGTCTGGCAAACCGTCTTCCATAGTTTCTTTCTCAGCCTGCAGAGTGTATAGATGCAGAAACCAGGGTCTGTTCTCCACTCACTTCTTGTTTCTGGGAACATTTATGGAGAGAAAACCAGGAAAGTGGAAAGCTGTGCTGTATCTCCTATCAACTGGGGAGGTGGGGCCCGCTGCCCCCCCCTGGAAAGGACTGTGTCCTCTCAGTGCTCTAGGATAAGCTTGTCTTGTCACTCACATCAGTTCCCAGTCCAGCTGAGCCTGGTCGATGTCATCCATCAGCTTCATCAGCTTCTTCTTAAACTGATGTTCAAAGCGCACGTCATCCTCAATAACAAGAGTCTTTTCCAGCTCGCGGTCAATTACCTGTAAAGGGCATCAGTGGGAAGATACCCTGTGAGAAGTCCAATATCTATTTTTTATTAGGTAAATACATATTAAAAAGTCAAGAATATAGTAGCACAGTAGGTAATAGCTCATAACTGGAATCTAAGCAAATGCCATCCGATAGCTGAATGGTTACATAAACGGGGTATTTACTTACAACAATGAGAATGTATGATATACAATTAAACGCAATGTTACAGATGAATCTCACAAATGAAAGGATACTGCAAGGATATACCTCAATACCCTATGTAGTTCCATGCATATAAACAAAACTACAAAAGCAGACAAAACTATTCTATGCTATTAGAAGTCGAATGGTGATTATCCCTGGGGACTGTTCCCTTGAAGGACATACAGAGAGGGTGCTTCTGGGGAGCTGGCAACCTGTTTCTTGATCTGGGTACCAGTTAGCATGGCTGTATTGTTGTTCGGTTTGTGAAATTTCATTGGCCTGTATTTTAGCTCTATATAATTTTATACATATCTATTACATTTCACTTAAATTTTAAAGAAAAAAAAAGATAGCATAGACTGGGTCATTCAAAGAGAGAAGGCATTCAGAGGCCCTTCCTTTAGGGACTTTCTCTTTTCTTGTGGGAACTGACCCTTAATCAAGACTCCACACACCAATCCCTCCCTCCATCAATGTCTGTTCTCTAAGCCATGGTTTCAAGTCCTGGCTTTGCCACTTCTTGTGAAGATATTTAATTTAATATCTTTAAGTATTTAGTTATTTTCTCTTGGGTAAAATGGGTCCAGGCCTCTTGATCCACTTCGTATGATTTCTGTGTGACTCCTCGTATGAGATCATCTAATAAACAATAGCATGCTGGATACGTACAATACCAGGCATTCCTACTAAGGATAAGGATGCATCAATAGAAGCCTAGCCTCCTGAAAAATGGCATCTTCCCCTGTCATCATCCCAGTGGCAATAAGGCTACCCTTGCCTGTTTGTTGCTGGCCTATGTCAGAGAGAGGCAGAAGGCAACAGAAACCTCCAAGCATACTTCTAGAAGAGTTACGGGTCCACTTCATATCTAGCCCGAACTCACCTACAAAGCCCCACTCTCTCGGGGCGCCTGGGTGGCGCAGTCGGTTAAGCATCCGACTTCAGCCAGGTCACGATCTCGCGGTCCAGGAGTTCGAGCCCCGCGTAAGGCTCTGGGCTGACGGCTCGGAGACTGGAGCCTATTTCCGATTCTGTGTCTGCCTCTCTCTCTCTGCCCCTCCCCCGTTCATGCTCTGTCTCTCTCTGTTCCAAAAATAAATAAACGTTGAAAAAAAAAAAAAAGCCCCACTCTCCTTCCTCCTCATTACAAAAATGCATATCTAAATAAAGCATCATTGTGGCACCTGGGTGGCTCAGTCAGTTGAGCATCTGACTCTTGATTTCAGCTCAGGTCCTGATCCCAGGTTCATGGGACTGAGCTCTGCATTGAGCTCCACGCTAAGCACGGAGCCTGCTTAAGACTTACTTTCTCTTTCTCTCTCTCTCTCTCTCTCTCCCCTGCTCGTGCTTTCTCATAAATAAATAAAGCAAGCAAGCAAGCAAGCAAGCATTATTTACCTCTTTCCAGACAGAGTAGTGGCTAAGAAAGCAGCCGATTTCACCCCTGGTTAGAGGCCTGGAAGAATAGGGATCTCGATATCCAGGCAGCATTTCAATATTCAGGGCCTTCAACTGGCTTGTGTTAAGTGCCCTGCATGAGAGAGATAATGTCTGAAAATCAACAAGTTGAGATGTCCCCACCACAAAAGGCAGAAAGAGAGCGTTCCGGATGTTCCCCAGAGCCTTTCTGCACATTGAGGAAGACTTCTCAGGTTTCCCATCAATCCTCAGGAGCTCATCAGGGTTAATGTGTCATGGCAGCATTACAAGCTTTTGGGAAGACAAGAGGGTATGTTATGCATAGTGTATCCTTCACAATTGCCAATGTACTTCTAAGTATCACCAGGTTTTTGACAGCTTTGAGAAAGTATTTTCCTAATGAAGGAAGGTGGCTAATGGCATTAAATACTAAAGAGGATGACGACAGAAAGGAACTATGTACAGTATCTTTCCTTTGGACTTTTTTTTTTTTTCTCAAAAAAGGTTAAGAACAAAAATAGTGGAGATAATCTTGTGAGCAGAGAGAAGTGACTCACTACATATATAGTATTCTCAATAAGATTAACAGCTGATTCTCAGAAACCATGGAGCCCACAAGGCAGTAGGTTGACCTATTGAAAGTGCTACCTGAAAAAGCCAAAAATTCTGTATCTATTCGAACTGTCCTTCAAAAATGAAGGATAAATTAAAATATTTCCAGATTAACAAAAACTGAGGGTTCATCACTAGCAGATCTCTACCAGAAATGCCAAAGAAGTTCTCATGCCAACATGAAAGGAAATTAGAGAGTGATAAGGATCCATATAAAGAAATAATGAGAGGGGGCGCCTGGGTGGCGCAGTCGGTTAAGCGTCCGACTTCAGCCAGGTCACGATCTCGCGGTCCGTGGGTTCGAGCCCCGCGTCGGGCTCTGGGCTGATGGCTCAGAGCCTGGAGCCTGTTTCCGATTCTGTGTCTCCCTCTCTCTCTGCCCCTCCCCCGTTCATGCTCTGTCTCTCTCTGTCCCAAAAATAAATAAACGTTGGAAGAAATAATGAGCATGGGGATATGTAACTGCATAGGTAAATATAAATGACAGCATAAGTGTTTTTCATTTATAACTCTTTCTTCTCTTACCCGATTTAAATCAAAGCTGCATAGAAGTCTGTGTTAACGGACATATAATGTAGAAAGAAGTAATTTGTTTGGCAACAATAGAACAAAGGAGGGGGAAAAGAATGAAGCAATATAAGAAGCTAAGTTTTTGTATGCCACTGAAATTAAGTTGCTTTTTTTATCGAAATATAATTGACATATAACATAAGTTTCCAGCATATACCATAATGACTTGGTATTTGTATATATTATGAAATGATCAACACAATGTCTACTTAGCATTCATCACCTCACATAGTTACAACTTTTTTATCTTGTGATCACGAGAACTTTGAAGATCTACTCTCTTAGCAACTGTCAAATATGCAATACAATATTGTTGTATTGTTAACTATACTCATCATGGTGTACATCTCCATGACTTGTTTATTTTATGACTTAAGGTTTGTACCTTTCCACCCCTTTTACCCATTTCATCCACCTTCCAATACTGCCTCTGGGAATCACCAATCTGTCCTCTATATGTATGAATTTGGTTTTTTTTTCCTCTTTAGATCCTACACATAAATGAGACCATATGTATGGTATTTGTCTTTTCCTGTCTGACTTATTCTACTTAGCATAATGCCTTGAAAATCCATCTATGTTGTTAAAAATGACGGCTTCCTTTTCAAATGGATGAATAAAATTTAATTGTATATATTTATATGTGCCACATCCATTCATTCACTGTTGGACTCTTAGGTTGGCTCTTATAAATGATGCTGCAATGAACATGGGGTGCATATTTTTGAGTTCATCTTTTCATTTTCTTTGGATAAATACTCAAAAGTAGAATTGCTGGATTATATGGTAGCTCTATTTTTAATTTTTTTTCAATATATGAACTTTATTGTCAAATTGGTTTCCATACAATACACAGTGCTCATCCCAAAAGGTGCCCTCCTCAATACCCATCACCTACCCTCCCCTCCCTCCCACCCCCCTCTATTTTTAATTTTTTGAGGAACCTCCATACTGTTTTCCACAGTGGCTGCACCAATTTACATTCCTACCAACAGCCCATCAGTGTTCCCTTTTCTCTACATCCTTGCCAACACTTGTTATTTCTTGTCTTTTTGATAATAACCATTCTAATATGGGTGAGGTGATATCTCATTGAGGTTTTAATTTGCATTCCCCTGATAATTAGCAATGCTGAGTACCTTTTAATGTACCTGTTCACCATCTACATCTTCTTTGGAAAAATATCTACTTAGATCTCTGCCCATTCTTTAATCAAGCTGTTTGGTTGTTGCTGATGTTGTCATTGTTGTTGTTGTTGCTTTTGCTATTGAGTTGAATGAGTTCTTTATATATTGTAGAAATTAACTCCTTATCAGATATAGAATTTTTAATATATTGATGAATATTTTCAAATATTTCATAAGTTGATGATTTTTCAAATATTTTCTCCCATTAGGTGGGTTGTTTTTTCATTTCATTGATAGTTTCTTTTGCCGTGTTGTCCCACTTGTTTATTTTTGCTTTTGGCATCAAATCCCAGAAAAAGCATTGGCATGACTGATGTCTAGGAGCATATTCCCTATGTTTTCTTCTAGGAGGTTGGTATTAATATAAACTAGATTACTATAAATCAAAATGTTAATTGCAATCTCCACAGCAATCACTGAGAAAATAACTTTAAAAAATGTAGTAAAAGAAACAACAAAGGAATTAAAATGGTAGAGTAGAAGGTATCTTTTTAATACAAAAAGGCAATAATGAAAAACAGAAGGATAAAAAGATGTAAAACATATAGAAAACAAATGTAAAATGGCAGATATAAATCCTACTTTATCAGTAATTACATTAAATATGAATGGATCAAACCCCACAATCAAAGGCAGAGCTTACCAGAATGAGTTTTTAGGAACATGATTCAACTATGCTGTCTACAAGAGATAGGCTAGATTCAAAGGTATGAATAGGTTCAAAGTGAAAAGATGAAAAAAGATATACTATGTAACCAGTAACCACAAGAGAGCTGCAGGAGCTATATTAATACCTGACAAAATAAACTTTTAAACAAAAGCAATTGTTAGAGATAAGGAAGAACATTTTATAATAAAAAAAAAGAATTGGGGCACCTGAGTGGCTTGGTCAATTAAGTGTCTGACTCTTGATTTTGGCTCAGGTCATGATCTCATGGTCATAAGACTGAGCCTCACATTGGGCTCTGTGCTAGGTGTGAAGTCTGCTTGAGATTCTCTCTCCCTCTCCCTCTGCCCCCACTCCTCCTCGTTCTTGTTCTCTCTCTCTCTCTCTTTCAAAAAAAAAATCAATCCATCAGAAAGACAGAAATTACAAATATATATGCACCTTACAATAGAGCAAAAACATAAAGCAAAAACTGAGAAGCTGAAGAAAGAGACTATTCAACCATAATACAGGGAGACTTCAATCACCCACTATCAATAATGAATAGAACTAGGCAGGAGAACAACAAATAAAGAGAAGACTTGAAAAATACTACAAACCAGCTAGACCTGACAGATATCTATAGAACATTCCACCTGACAGTAGCAAAATACACCTTCTTCTCAAGTGCACATGCAACATTCTCTAAGAAAAACCATGAAAAACATATAGATCATGAATTAAGCCTCAATACACTTCAAAGGATTGAAATCATATAAGGCATGTTCTCCAACCACAATGGAATGAATTTAAAAGTCAATAACAAAAGGAAGCTTGGAAAATTCACAGATATGTGAAATTAAACAACACACTGCTAAATAGCTAATGCGTCAAAGAAGAAATCACAAAGGAAATGAAAAAATGTTTTGAGATAAATAAAAATGAAAACATAGCATATCAAAACTTATACGATGGGCTTGGTGTAGTATTTGGAGGGCTAGTTAAAGCTATAAATGCCTACATTAAAAAAGAATACCAAATGAATAATCTGATCTAAATAATCCATTTAGAGAAATTAGAAAAAGAATGGCAAACTAAACCCAAAGCAAGCAGAAAGAAAAAAATATAGACTACAGTGGAAATAAGTGGATGGAGAATAGAAAAACAAAAGAGAAAATCAACAAAACCAAAAGTTGGTTCTTTGAAAAGATCAACAAAATTGATAGCCTTTAGCTAAGCTGATCAAGAAAAAAAAAAAGGTAGACTCAAATTATTAAAATGAGGAACGAAAAGTGGGCAACCCCCTACTGACCTTGTCAAAATAAAAGGATTATAAGATAATACTATGAACAACTGTATGCCAACAACTTAGATAACCTAGATAAAATTGACAAATTGCTAGAAAGTTACAAACCACTGACTCAAAAAGGAATGGACATTCTGAATACACCTAAAACAAGTAAAGCAGCTGAGTTAGTAATAAAATTTTCCAGAAAGAAAGACACACAATCAGCTAGTTTCTTTGGGGAATTTTGCCAAACACCTAAAGAATTTAACACCAATATTTCACAAAATTTCCAAAAAGTTTCAAAACTCTTCCAAAGAAGAGGTGGGAACAATGAAGCCAGTATTATCCTGATACTGATACCAAAACCAGAAAAAGACATCATAGGAAAACTATAGGCCAGTATTCCTTATAAATAGAGATCCAAGATTCTCAAGAAAATACTAGCAAACAGAATCCAGCAATGTATAAAAAGCATTGTACTCCATGGCCAAGTAGGATTTATTCCAGGATTGTGAGGTTGGTTTAACATATGAAAATCAATCAATATAATGCACCTTATCAATAGACAAAAATGATCACATGACTACATGATCATCTCAATAGACACAGAAAAAGCATTGACAAAACCCAACTGTATATGGATTGAAAAATGGATTGACACATACATCAGTGGAATTAAATTGAGAGCCTAGAAATGAAGTCTTACATTTATGACCAATTGATTTTGACAAGGGTGATAAGACAATTCAAAGGAGGCAAGAATAATCTTTTTAACAAATGGTGCAGGGGTGCCCAAACTATGTGCAAAAGAAGGAATCTGAATCTCTACCTCACACCATATAAAAAACTAACTCAAAATGGAGCAAAAATGGAGTATGTAGGAGATATAACAGATAAAACTGTAAAACTTTTATAAGAAAAGATAGAAATAAGTCTTTGTGACTTTCAATTTGGCAGTGGATTCTTAGATATGACACCAAAAGCATAAGCAACAACAAAAATATTTATTGGGCTTCATCAAAATTAAAAACTTTTGGGTTGCAATGGACGCCATTATGAACTGAAAAGATAACACACAGAATGGTAGAAAATATTTGCAAATTATATAGCTGACAAGAGATTTGTATGCCGAATACATAAAGAACTCTCACAACTCAACTAGTTAGTTTCCCCTGGTCCTTGTGGCCTATGAATAAAACCTGGGCTCTTAGGTATTTGAAGCAGTGGTTCCCAAACTCTAGTGCACCAAAGAACAGGGTTGCAAGATTTAGCATGTAAAACATAGAATATCTAGTCAAATTTAAATTTCATATAAACAACAAATAATTTCTTAGTGTAAGTAAGCCCAAGCAATATTTGTGACAAATTTAACTGAGTATCCTATATTTTATGTGGCAAACTTACTCAAGAATCACCTTGAGGCTTCTTAGATTCCTAGCCCCAGTCCTGAGATCATGATTAAGCAACGCTGAGATGGGACTCGGGAAGCTCTTCTCTTAACCATCCCCTAAGGATTCTGACACGGGTATCCAGGCCACATTTTGAGAAACATTGATGAAATTCTCCAGAAGTGATAAGAAACTTCACAATAGCTTCTAGCCATACTCCTTAGAGCCATTCATATGCCAAACTAACATACAACATGGAATGTAAATTTTGCAAAAATCTATACCTTGAACTAAAGTGTCAAAAGGACAAAAGAAAGCAAAATAAAACAAAATAATAAACAAAAGCAATAACAAAACTCTTGAAGGAATTCAACCAAGTTCCCATTGTGACTTTCCTGCCATACTCCTGGGAAATGTGATCAGCCCAGGCAGGCTATGGCAAGCATCTCAAGCAACAGGATATACAGATCGTTATGCATTTGTCCTCATTATTTTCTTTCGTTATGCATTATTCCTCATATTTTCTTCATGTCACCCAAGTTTGGACACTTTGCTCTAACCACATTTGCAAGGGTTCAACAAAAAACCCAACCCACTTTCCATCCACAGCCTCGACAATCTTGACCTCAATTTCCTGCTCATACAGGGTGCGTAACATCCGGTCCCGTCTGTCCTTTCTGCGCTTGAGGTTGATCATGAAAATCTAATGCAGGAAGAGAAGAAGGAAAAGAAACACAAGTCTTATCTTAGGCTGTATGGAAAGTTAAGTAAATGTAAGGACCAAAGTTTCAGGTAGAATAAGGAGTGGAGAAAATAGGGAAAACCGTGATGAAGGTTTGTTTATATTTCATATCAAGTCAAATGATATCATACAAACAGAGTTACGTTCAAAACTTAGCCATGTGCGGTGACTTCACCCTCTCTTTGTTTCTTTTGTTGGTGGACATGTTTGCCCTGCTTTTGAGAAAGGAAAGTTCAAAACGTTGCTCTTCTGGAGGCCAAAGGTGAATTAAACCCAAAACATATAAGACTCAGAGGTAGGAGGTAGGTAGTTTGGCAAGTGTGTTAGATTTTTCAGCAGACGTTAAGTCTATTCCCTGACGATCATTTACTAAATGTTTGCTTTGGCCTGGTCCCTATGTCTCAGTTTCCTCATCTGTAAAACTGGGGTGATACTGCTCTTATCTCATGGGCACTAAATAATAGCTATTCTTTGAGTTTATACCCACTGTAATACATTTCAAGTCATTCAAAGAATGAGGAAAACTAATCTTAACACGTCCCTTTTATTTCCAATTATCAAGGTCTCAATTTTAGTAGCTTCTTTGCCAGAATTTTTCAGAATTGAATTGAGAATTGCCAAAACTCCCCTAGAGACACGAGAGTTTTTCTGAAAGAAGTAAAGAGAAGGAGCCCTACTCTTGGGGGTAGTAGCCCTTTGAGGAATGGAGAAATCATCCAAAGACATCATCTCCACATCATACTAGTCCATGAAATCCCCCAAAATATGCACTCAGATTTCTTCCCATGAGGGCTGGGTCCACCTGTAGCCTCTCACGTGAGTCCCTAAATTCCTGGTGGCTGTCCTAAACACATGCATATCATGAAGCCACTGCAGAGCGTTATGGGTAGTGAAACTGTCCTGACTATTCCCAGATTTAAGGAGCCACAGAAGTACCTAAAGACTCACGAATGCTATTACAGGTAAATATGAGTTTTCATAATGTCCTTTTGCTACAAGCAGTAATAAACTTACTTTGAACATTAAACTAGTCCTCTGAGAGTGGGAGATTTCAGCTGTCTGTAAGAAATATTGATGAGGGGGAGCCTAGGTGGCTCAGTCAGTTGAGAGTCCGACTTCAGCTCAGGTCATGGTCTCATGGTTCATGAGCTTGAGCCCCATATCAGGCTCTGCACTGGCAGCTCAGAGCCTGGAGCCTGCTTCGGATTCTGTCTCTCTCTCTCTCTCTCTCTCTCTCTGCCCCTCTCCTGCTCATGCTCCGTCTCTCTCTTTCTCTCAAAAATGAAAAAAACATTAAAAAAAAAAAAAAGAAATACTGATGAGGAGAAACCTGAAGGAATAAGTGGGATGACATTGGCTTCAGCCTGACTAGCCCACCCAAATGGCTCTGAGGAAGACATTTAATGCTTCCGGGTCCAGTTCCCTTGTTTGTAAGAAGAGGGAGTTGAACAACCTCATCTCTCAAGTACAACACCGATTAAAATGTCTATGATATGTGGTTTAGGTAAAGCTCACTTTATGCTGTGTCCAGAATAAAGAAGAGACTATGTCTTGTAACCAGCTGGGGTTCAGACTTTACTGGGGGCAAAGCTGTGGTTCACATAGCCTTTTAATGTAATCATCAACATGTTCTATGTTTTACTGGATCAAAAGCTACACTAACTAAACATTCAATCTCTCCTTACAAAACATTCTCACTTCCATCCCTTTATAAAGCACTGAGCAAAGAAACTGATGGGAAAACAAGATGTCCCCTTTGAAGAAATTATCCACCTGAGTTAAGGCAAAGTGAATTGGGTGCATCGTGATTTCATTACTTCTCTTATCTACATAACTGGGTAATTATTTTTTTTAAACATCATTTCTGTGGTGACTCTAACTTGCCTTGTTACTTGGAACTTTATAACTTAATAGGTTGTGTTCTTTCACATTTCGTGTTCTTCCTGTTTAGAGGCACACCTTGATGGGCCACGTTTCATCCCATGATTTTAAAAGATACGGAAAGGAAGGGGTATTTCCTCATGTGTACACACGGAGCTACCTGAGGCCACTCCGGCAGAACAAAAATAAGCCCAAACAAAACAAAAACTGAACAGATATGCAACAAAAAGTCGCCTCAAACCAGAGACCTCAGGTCTGGGAAGACTTTAGTAAATAATAATTCAGTCCCAGTTTTCTGCCAGGACAAGTGCAATAAAAATTGTAGCCATGAAGAAAAAACACAGACGGCTTGCTCATACTTCGTGAACAGCAAACAGAGAGAGAGCTACATAGCCAAATGCAGCCCAGACACCACCACAAGGTCAGGGAGTACTGGGAGAAAGAAAAAGGTCCCTGAAAATCCTCTTTTCTACCATCTTATCTCTGTTCTAGAGCCCAGGGTAATCACTTCCTGTATCTATATCACTTCCTAGAATTGGCATTTTCCAGAAGGCTTCTAGGGGTAACCCAGTCCTTATATGCACATCCAAATGGGAAGACCAGAGCTAGAAGATCCTGGTTTTGTCCCATTTGATCTCTTTTGCTTCAGTCCGCATAGGAATGTGTTGAAATGAATATATACAAAGACACTCGGGTTCTCTCACCTAGAGAACCGAGGGCTGATGAGAGTTACAGGAAAGGACGCCTCTAGTAAGATGTAGAAGCTGGTACAGTGTGTGGTGTGGACCAACTTTCCTGCAGCCTGATTGTTTTAAAGAATTCTTTGTACTTCATTCTGATTCCTCTCTACCACATTAAAGTCATCTCTTCCCATGCTGCCCTCGGTGAAAACAGCATCACAGCCGCTAAGTCTTTTCTACTTAATAATCATGAAATACTCCCTCCCATTCCTGAAGTCCAGATCCCCATCGGTTTTACAGAAGAAATAGCAATTCCCATCCCAGCAGCTTGTAGACGGCTGTACTTTGGGGACATGTACTACACAGTGCAGGATGACGAACAAGGCTTTTTCTTGCCATGGAGCTGTGGCAGTGAGCACAGAGCACAAAGCTTGGCCTACAACACATCCAGAATCCATGGAAAAATTCCATCTCAGTTTGTGGATTCCTGAGGCACTGCCTCAGATCATCAAGCTAGATCATCAAGCTCTCGAATACTGATCAGCGGCTACGTGACATAAGGGACCCACAAAGGATCAATGACTTGGAGGCACACTTCCGGCATTCCCAAGTAGCTGTTGTGTGCGTTACCGAGAGAGGCATCACTTTATATTCTTGCTTCCTTCTTCATGCAATCAAAACTTCATAATAGGGGCACCTGGGTGGCTCAGTCGGTTTAACTTCCAACTCTTGAATTTGGCTCAGGTCATGATCTTGTGGTTCATGGGATCGAACCCCGCATGGGATTCTCTCTCACTCTCTCACTCTCTCTCTCTGCTCCTCCCCTACTCATTTTCTCTCTCTCAAAAATAAATCAATTAATTAAAAAACAAACAAGCAAAAACTTTATATTAAATATGGCCCTTGGAGTGCTATTATGAAGTGCTTGCCCACGGAAAGGCAGAATTTTACTATAGGTTTCTTTTTTCTTTTTATTTTCCTCTCAACCCTACCCTCAATCTTTGTCCATGGAAGAAGAGCACAGAGAAAATAAAGCACAGACTATTCCAGAATGGTTTCCATCCACTCAGAATAAAGTTAAGGTCCTCCAATACCTAAAACATATACCCTCTTACCTGACCCTTGAATCTTGATTGAAAGGTTTACAAAATATAGCAATATCTGCTCCTAGAAAATATATAATTGCACTCAGGACTAAACAGTAACGTCTTTCTAACTCAATGATTAATTCACTTTACCATGATGCTCCTTTAAAAAACTTTTTTTTTTTTAATTTGGATATAGTTGACACACAATATTACCTTAGTTCCAGATGTGTACGATGCTCAGTTTTTAAGATAAGAAAGCTGAGCTGCAACAAAAACGGAGTCATTTTCCCAAGACCTCTATGCCTTTTCAGCAGCCAGGTCAGTCTTGCTGGCTCTCAAATGTGTCATCAGGCTTGTGCTCTAATACAAACGTGTAAGCACGCCACATACATGCACATGTGTGCACGTGCACACACAGACACCTTTCCTACCTCATCAAATCCCATCTTGTCTGGATATTTAGGGACAACGGAAACAAACTGGGAGGGTTCCATTGGAGGACGGTCAACTGGAAGACACAAGAAGCACACAGAGCACTCTGTTAGCGAAAGGCTCAGAGAACAGAATTCCATCCACACATCTGATGTCTAGGAACACCACCTGGATGTCCGGGACAGGGGGTAACCACTCAGCAGTTCTCCAGGACTGAGTGGCTACACAGGAACCCTAATGGTCAGGGTTTCGAGAACACTTATTTATATGCAGACTGGAATATTCGCCCCATTTCCCTTGAGGGTAAAGATTAAGCGTGAAGGCTCTGGAGTCAGACGACCTGAATCCAAACCTTGGTCTGTGAAGGTCTGGAAGAGTTAGTTAAGTGTCCTCTCCAAACCTGTTTCTTCATGTGTTAAATCAAGATAATAAAAGTGTATCTCTTAGGGTGTAGTAAAATTTAAATGAGATCTGTATGCAAAGCACTCATCCCAGTAAATTAGCATAGTAAAAACTCAGTAACTTTCAAGCTATTACTTTACTGCGGCTTATAATGAGAGACCTCAGAACTGGGCCAGACTTCTTCTAAATAATGCCTTCTCTGTCTATTTTAAAGGGCCAAAGTCTGGGGCTATTTTTATCCCATCCAGGCAGGTTTAGCTACAGGTATGCAAAAGGTCCTTTATTTTAACACAAACTCGCCTCTGGGGGCCAAACCACATCCCCGCACTTGGTACAGGGCTCACAGGTAAATTTCCAGATGGGAGGGGCACTGCATCTTAAGTAGTAAAAGATTTATTTATTCGATACTCCAAAAAAGTTCTCTTTGCGAACTACACATTTGAAAGGTCGGAAGCAACGCTGAGTGAGGAACCTGTAAAGGTCTTGAAGAATTTTAGAATTATAAATTCAAAGTACTCATTTCGTTTTCCTTAAAGGGATAATAGAAAGAAAACTAAGTCAGAGCTGGTAACCGAGAGGTTGGAGTAACTGTTGGCGGTGGCCTTCACTACTACTCAGCAGTACCCATCTCCTCCATTCCGGGCCTAGGAGAGGAATCACTTCCTCACCCTTGAAATTGGTCATGGCCTCATGAACTGCTGCTTCTCAGATCTGCAAGCCCTTCCCCCCACCTGCCCCCCACCACCCCAGCCCCACCACAATGGCCAGAGTAGCAGATGTTGATAAAGGAGAAATCCCACATTTGAAGTAGCCTAGAATGATGTGCTAACATATGCAGGACAGCCGCCCAGAAGGGCACCAGGACCACTGTAGACCTTGCATAAGAAGAAGTAAGCCATTGCTGTATGCAGCCAGTGGAATTTTGTCACTGTTTGATATCCTAGCATAACCTCTTCACCCTTTTGACTGAGACACTGTCCATAGAGTATTATTTGTTTAACTCATGCTTCCCTGGGACATTAAAGAGAAACCAGGACATCCAGTGTCACCTGTGATCAAATGACATGAAGTTCTAGAAGGTGGTGAGACAGGTTTCCTAAACCAAACCCAACAGTTGTTGGTCTCATGACTTCAACCCTGACCCCTATGGTCACATTTCCGTGAGTACACAGTGCATGTGTTTCTGTTTCCACCGGGAGCCTAGAATATTTTGTTCCTTTCTGCTTTACCCCGTTCCTCATTAATTTTTTTTTAAATCAACAAATATTGATCAAGGGGGCACCATGTACAGAGTTAGGCTTTTAAGAGAAAGAAACTTCACATACAAACTCCTTTTTGTTCACAATGTTGTTTGAGGAGCTGTCTGGCTCTCCCTCCTTGGGACTGGGAGTTGGGAGGGGGTTATATTTTGAGTTACCCTTTTCATGCTGTTGGTCTCTGTCTGGCACTCACATGGCTAGGTGGCTTTAACGTTTCAGCCAAAGAGACTGCCATTTTGCTTCCATCAAACACGGGTAGTCACTGCATTCACAGGACAAGTGTCCCCCCAAAGCCACAAGTGGCTAGCTCCTAGAAGCCACCATTGAGCAAAAATATGAGAACTATGCCTGGGTTTTGTCACTGAAGACAGAGCTAAGCCACTGGGAAAGACGGAATGATGCAAGTAAGATGTATAAAACTTACTATGCCAGGAGAAGGGATGTGTCCTTGTTTCATCAGAGTCGAAGGTAACCTGTACACCAGCTTTGGTTTGGGGTCGTTTCTGACACCATCATTCCCAATTTATCAATCCCTCACTGAATCCCTCCCTAGACACAGTCCCCCACTGTACCACCAATTTGGAAAATATGCTTCTTTGGCTCCTAGATAGTTTCAAGATCTAGGAATAAGCGGGGCGCCTGGGTGGCGCAGTCGGTTAAGCGTCCGACTTCAGCTCAGGTCACGATCTTGCAGTCCGTGAGTTCGAGCCCCGCGTCGGGCTCTGGGCTGATGGCTCAGAGCCTGGAGCCTGCTTCCGATTCTGTGTCTCCCTCTCTCTCTGCCCCTCCCCCGTTCATGCTCTGTCTCTCTCTGTCCCAAAAAATAAATAAATGTTGAAAAAAAAAAATTAAAAAAAAAAAAAAGATCTAGGAATAAGCATCATAGCTATTATTGTAGAGATCCTATTACTCACTGAACTCTGGGTTACACCCTCCACACATGTAATCCCAGTTATTTTAATCTTCACAACAGGTACTATGGGATAAGTATGAGTGTCCCTATTTTTACCGATAAAGAAACAAAGGCTTAAATATAACTTGCCCAGGGTCACAGAGCTGATAGAACTGGTAGGTGAACCGAAGTCTGACTCCTGGACCCTCGCCCCCACTCTGCCTGCCCCCAAAACTGGTCCTTGGTAGCCACTGGCATCAAGTTGGCCTTAGCAACTGGACTGAGTTCACAGTGGCTCAGTTAGCTAAGTCTTTGCTCCTGGGTGACCGTTGCTTGTTGTCTTGTCTATAGTCCATACTGGGGCACACACCATCCAGTGTACAATGTACCAGCCCAGTCATGCAACCCGAAATCTTGGAGAGATTGGGCTTGCACCAAATCCTAACTAAATCATAATCATTTCATCATAATCTAAAAGTTGTCCTGAACTTCTTCAATTGCTGCAGTTACGACCTTAGCTCAGGTCCTCACTCACCATGCCTGGGCTGTTTTAATATTTTTCTAACACTCACGCACTTAGTCTTGCCTCCTTCTAACTTGTTATGCACACTATGGTCAAAATAATCTTCTTCAAGCACAGTGCTGTTCGTGACCACAATAGTCACACCTGACAGTCTGCAATTGGTTAAGGGCTTTCATAGTCAACCACACCATTTAGCTTCACTTATTTTTTTGGTCGTTTGTTTTTATAGATGAAGAAATTGAGACCCACCCGGATGTAGACTTGCCCAAGGTCAAATGGTGAATCAACTGGTGCCCAAGATCAAATAGTGAGTAATTGGTAAGGTTATTGGACCTTCTGATTTCACATGCAATAATCTTAATAACCTTTACATGACATTCCGTTGCTCCAAAATGCTGTTACTGAGAATGGGCACCTGAGATCTCCCATCACCTCATGCTCTGGCTTGCAAGACGAATCTCCTCATGCCTCATATAGCCCATTTATTTCTATCACCTTTATAAGATCTAACCTCCCGCCATTCACCCCCCAATTTTCTGTACAGGAAGCACCTTCTCAAATTTTCTATATAGCTCCTAACATATGAAATGAGTAAGTACATATGGAGCGATGCACACGGTGCTTTCAGCAAGTATTAGCTCCTTGTTGTTACAATCTCCTACCTCCCACCCTACCCGGGCTCTTTCCCTCTGATCTCTGAAGCTCCAGTCCGTAGTTCATCAGCTCTTTGACATTTTTGGTCCCTTATTTTTTCTGAATGTCTCTTCATCTTTTTATTTTAACTAAACACTTGGCGTTCCTTTAAGGATGCTGCCTCCCTGTCACCTGTGAGAGTAGAAGCTGATTTTTCTCACCTCCCCCAACTCACTTCAAACTGTTTTCCTTTCATCCCTCAAAACTCCCAGGTTCTCTGAAGTGTATCTTAGCACCCTCTCTCTCCTAGTCATGCCCCCTCAGCCACTGATAATGACAGCCTTTGGCTCACAATCTTGCTGTCCCTGCCATAATTATTAAAATCTCAGCATCCACATGGTGACCCACCCAACAGGCTGCTTCTAGGTCCTTGCATCACTCTTTCAGTGACTCACTACCACATTTGCTTTCATCACATCCTTCAGGTCCTCATGTCCATTGGTACCCAATCCAATGGGCTAGCACTCTTGCCCCACTTGTAAAGACTCTTCATTTGCTACCACGATTCTTGTTTGGCAAAATCACAATCCTGCTTGTACCTGATTACCCACTTAGCACCAAGAATACTGCAAAGAGAAACTCACATAACTGTGTTGACTGAATCACTTTAAAATTACAACCACAGATGTCAAATTGGCACTCGACATTGCCAAATGATGCAACTGTACTTCCATAGTAAATCTACTTTCCCACTCACTGAAAGATCTGTTTTATGCCTTGTCCTCCCTCCTGAAGCCTCTAGCACCTCTCTCAAGCTGATGTACTACGTACTTCATAAAGAAAATACTCAAAGTCGAAGTAGACCTACCTTTTCCTTCTACCTCCAGTGCACAAAGCCAGCCTCATCTGCACCTACACATTCTGTCTTCCCATCTGCTAGAGTGGAAGAAGCATCTCTGTTCCCACCTAGGACAACTTCTCCAAAATTGTCCTAGATGACAAGGCTTCTTATTTTCTCAAGGATTTCAGCCTTACAACTAACTTCTCTTCTACATCATCCGGTTCTCCTTATATAGTGGATCCTTCTTGTTAGCATATAAATATGCTAAAATCCTATCTCAACAAACACAAAACAAAACAACCTCGCTTTTGATCTCTCACTCCCTTTCGGCCACCATCCTATCTCTCTCTCCCCATCTCAACAAGATTCCACTTTCCCATCTCCCCATTGTCCTCCCTTTGGCTCACTCCAATGGGCTGGTGTCCTCATCATTGCACCGCAGTGGCTCTTATGAAGGTCATCACAGATTTTTATCTTGACAGAACCAATGAGAATTGCCCTATCCTCATTTTACTGGGCTTCTCAGCATCATCTGGCTCCTTCCCGAGACACTTCTCAGTTTTTCCTTCCAGCTTTTTGGCTGTTTGACTCCCCCCAAAGATCTGTCCTCTTCCTTCCCCTCTTCTCTTTCTATGATCTTTTACTAAACAAATGCACACTGTTCCATGGCTTCAAATGTCCTTTTAATGCTGATGACTCTCAGATGTCTGTCTCCAGATGGAGTCTCTTCCCTGAACTCGACTCCTATCCAAATATCGCTTAACCTCTCTATTCAGATGTTAAAAAAATATCATAAGCTTACATGACCAAAACTTCCCTCTCCAAATCTTTTCCCGTTTCATTAAATGGTATGCCAGGCCACAAGCCTGGTGTCATCTGGATTCCTTGCTTTCCTTCGTGGGCTGCATCTGGTTCTCTGTAGGTCCCATTGGCTCTACCAATAAACATACCCTAAACCCACCTGCTCCTCATTACCTCCTTGCTACATCTTGCATCCCAACCACCATCTCCTCTCACCGAGAGGTATCGCTCCTCCTATACTCGAGTATCCACACCTCAGACAGAATGATCTTTCTAAATGTATAAATAATGTCATGCCACTCCCCCCACCCCATCCCACATGGAGTCCCGTTACTCTTAGAATAAAATCTGAATTCCTTACTGTGGTCACAAGGCTCTGCATGATCCGGACACTTCTTCCTTCATGATCTCATCTCCTTCTACTCAACTCCTCATTTTGTGTACTCTAACCACATGGGCCTTTTGCTCCCGGAGCGTTACCAGCTCTCCAAACACCCTTTGCAGTTCCTTCGGCTTGGAACACTCTTCCCCCAAATATTCATGTGGCTGCTCCCTCGATACATTGTCTGCACCTCGTGTTAGAATATACATTCGCTGATGGCAGGGCTTCTGCTGATTTTACTCACTACTGTATCCCCAGCATCTTGAACAATCCATGGAACATAGTAAGTGTTTAGTACTTAAAGCCTGACTCTCCCTTCTAAAACCTTCCTTGCCTCCTTACTGCTTTCTGGATGGCGTTCTGCTTTAGTGGAGCATTCAGGGACCACGACAGTTAAGCCACCCTAACCTTCAAACTTCATTTTCCTCTATTATTTAAAGCCAAACCTCGTGTAGAGTGAGAGTGCTTTTCGAACAGTATCTTTGCTCAGTTTCCTCTGTTATAGTGCCCTCACCATATCACTTCTTCTGTGTAAACTGTGCACTTCTAGCAAAGCCCAGCTTGACAACCACCAGGACTTGAAGCTCTCAGAGAATACACCTGCCCGAACAATTTCTCACTATTCCAAATTCCAGTTGCCCTTAAATCTTCTCCTTTCACAAAGCACTATCCTGCATCATTGGGGTCTTTTTTATGTTTGTCCCTTGTCTCCAGTTAAATATATATACCCAAAACAGAGATTGTAAAATGTTTTGAATCCCCAGTACCCTCATAGATTGTAGGAAGGCATTCAGTGTTTGTACATAAATATAATATAATTCCTGTTCTAATGCTTCAATTGGTGTAGTCTATTAGCAGCTGTTTCTTTACTGTTCATTGGGTTCCAGATGCTGTGCAAAATGCATTTAACATCTGGCCCGTTTTTCCTGAGGACACTTGACGGATATGATTTCATTATTAATCCTTAATCCTACAGGGGCCTCCAGTCTATATTTCTGCATTACTATCCTCCAAGGTTTATTTTCTAATTATTTTTCTTACTCCAATTATGTTCTACCTTTTAAAATTCAGAATCTGAAATTTTAACAGAATTATAACTAACGAAGGTAAATTCAAGAATTAAACAAAATGCCACATATAAAGTGCCTAGCAATAGAGCTGGTATGCACTGGGAGATTAGAAATGGCAGCTATAAATTACAGGTTCTTCTCAGATGAATTCTACTTGTGTAGCATTGTGCCATGCATATTTATAATTTATATAATTTAAAAAACTTTATCGACAATGTGTGTGCTTCTACACACAGGGAAGCTTCTGTGCTCTCAGTCCTATGGTGGAAAACAAGAGAAGGTAAGTCTTTGGGCTTCTCTGAGCTGGCATCTACTTGGAGTCAAGTCTGGCAGGCACGGAACAGGAGTGATGGCGGGTGTGTGTGTGTGTGTGTGTGACACATTACCAAGGTCAAACTGAGTCCTAATAACAGCAACCCTTCAATATTTTATGGAGTTGGTGTACATTGTTTTGTTTTGGTTTGTTTTGTTTTTGCTCCTCCCAACCCTGCAAAGTAAGTGCTATTATCCTCACTCCACAGATACAGGAACTAAAGCTCTGGGGGGGTGGGGGGGGAGTGGAAAATTCTCCCTCCAGAAGTGACAGGGCTTGGGTTGAAATTCATTATGCTGCATTCCGGTTCAGTGCTCTTTGCAATACAGTTTTCATCCATTTCCTCATTTGTTCTTTTGCTTGTGTGGCCATACTTGGAGCAAATACTTGTTTGGTACCAACCATATGTCCTGTCCTGTGGTGAGTCCTTGGGATAAAAGGCAGTAAGATGCTGCCCTCATCTAGAACATAGACAATAGGCAGAAACAGTATGTGTTAAAGAAATTCACAAAGGAACTTCCTATGGGCTGGTTCAAGAAATACTATAACTGCACCAACTCCCTAGTCAATCCTTATTCCCCGCCCCCCCCCCCCCCATGAATGCTGGGGATTTTTTTCTACATTATCCCTGTTATTCTCTACATACTTAGAGAACAATAGTGTCTCTTGTTGCCTTTTTCAAACCCAGGACACTGAGATGAGGAAAGACTGGATGGCTTGCAAGCTATCATGCACATCAGCATGCAGAGGTTGTGACGGGAGGAGTGCTTGCCCTCATCCACGTATAGTCTGTGTATGTACTTGCTCAGCACCACTGATGTGCTCCCCGTATATTGAGCAGACTGATATTTTGCAAACAGAAGCTTATATAAATACAGTAGGAGAATCTGCTATTTAAAGAAAACTTCTGATGACTCTTTTAAATTATTATTGTCTTCCTTACCCTCTGGTCCCAAACATGTTTGTTAAAAAAAATTCTCTGCTTTTTTTCTCTATTTCTTTGCTTCTTAATTACTTCTACAACACTTTGAGTTCTGATTCAGCCTTTTTTGAAACCATTCTTATCATGGGTATTATCTGAAAAACTGCACTGGATTTTTTCTCAGTCTTTATCAGACTCACATCTCATGCTCCTGTTTTACTGAAATTCTGTGATATCACATTATCTTGTTATGGAATCCCTACTCAACATCTTTAGGCTTGATGGACTTATCTCTCCATCTACTCACTGGTCATGTCAACCTAAACCCATGTGTTCATTTATTCATTCACTTAGCCAACAAATCTTTACTGGGTGTCTACTAGGTGACAGGCAAAGGGCTATGCCTTGAGATGAACATGATGGAACAGCTTCAAAAGTATAGGTGTGAACTCTTCTTTAAATGTTTGGTAGAATTCCCCTGGAAAGTCATTTGGTCCTGGACTCATTTTTTGGAGATTTTGATTACTAACTCGATTTCTTTACTGGTCTGGGTATGTTCAAATTTGCTATTTATTCTTGTTTCAGTTTTGGTAGTTTATATGTTTCTAAGAATTGTCCATTTCTTCCAGATTGCCCAATTTATTGGCATATAATTGCTCACCATATTTTCTTATTATTGTTTGTATTTCTGCTGTGTTGGTTGTGATCTCTCCTTTATCATTCTTGATTTTATTTACTTGGGTCCTTTCCTTTTTCTGTTTGATCAAACTGGCTAGGGGGTGTATCAATTTTGTTAATTCTTTCAAAGAACCAGCTCCCGGTTTAATTGATCTGTTCTGTTTGGTTTGTTTGGTTTCAATAGCATTGATTTTGCTCTAATCTTTATTATTTTCTATCTTCTGCTGGTTTTGGGTTTTATTTGCCATTCTTTTTGAGATGAACATGACAAAAAAGGCATTTACTGTCTGAGGGTGGGGAGCAGGAAATAGATATTCACAGGCAACTCAATGGGTCTAAAAACGAACTCATGACTTTTCTTTGCAAATGTCTCCTTAATTCTACATGCTGTATACCCTTTAAAACTCTTACTGTTATCCCCAAACACTCAAGTCAGAACTAAGAAGTTGTTCTCTGCTTCCCTTTTGCTCAGCTACAGACTCTTGGTTAATCCCTTCAAGACTATGTCATAAGGTTCTCTAATCTCTTCCTTCCTCTCCATTCCCCCCTGTTCCTGCCCCAGCTCAGATCCTTCACCATCTTTGCCTAGGTTACCATGTAATGTCAAAACGACCTTCTTCGCCTCTGGCCTGAGCCATCCACTGTCCCGCCGCCTATTCCAGCCATACTTACCCTTACCATGGAGGGTGGCCTTTAGAATCCAGATTTCAACCTGACATTTCTCTGATAAAAATCCCTTTAAGAGTTCCTCTCTTTTCAGGAAAAGTCCAAACACCACCTTATACATTTAGAGGTCCTTCTGGCTGGGCTCTTGCCCACTTTCCAGCCTCAGTTCCTGCCGTGTCTCCCAACCATCCGCTACTTGCCCACAAATGTACCTCCTATACTCCAGTGATGATAACAGAGATTTCTCAGATGCTGCATGAAAATGAACTGAAAATATTCCCTCTTTGGGAAGCCATTTCCAACATCCTCCCCTAGGCAGGGTTTTGCCATTACCTTCTCCTTTAGCCACCACTGAACGTTATACGTTATAATTATGATAGCGAGTGATTATTGAGCATTTACCAATTCTGACATCATTCTAGACCCAGAGGCAATAACGATGCACTGTTTAAGGATGTGAGGTTTGCAGATAGCAAGACTGGTTAAAATCCCCATCTGTCATTTGTTTAGCAAAACGATCTAGAACAGTTACTTACACTCTCTCTCATCCACCTCAGTTTCTTCGTCTTTAATATGGGGATATAAAAAACCCCTGTCATTGTTGTTGGGTTAGTGAGACAATATACAAAAAATGCTTAGCATAGTATCTGTTACATGATAACCTATTATTAAGTTGAAGTCATAATTATTGTTATTAGACTTTATTTGTATAAAGTATAGATGGATAGATACATAGATAGATAGAATGGAGAATTTGCCCCCAAACACTAAAGCTTTATCTCTATTTCATAACTAAGGGGGTTAGATTACTTTTCCAAAGTCATATAATTAGAAAGCATAAAAGTTTTGAGTTTAAATCTACACCACAAAATACCAACACGGCCCTTCTGATATTGTACAAAATGTATTTACTGCGTACCCAGCCCTCCATCTGGATCGGAAGCTCCCTAAGGCAGACCTTGTCATATTCTATGTCACAAAGGAAAAGTTTAAGAATGAATTAACAAATGAATAGCTATAGTTCAGCCAAGGCAGACGGATGACTGTGAGATCACAGTCCTGGGAGAAGGGAAAGGTGGCTGGTGTGTCACGGTGGCAATGGAGCAAGAGCCATCACCCGAGCTCCTGGTCACTCACTCATTGCTTCTATCTGGACGTGGATGAGGTTTCTCTATGTCTTCCTGCAGGGTCTGATGGACTTCAAGGGGATGGGCAGGTAGCCATAGTGTTCTCCTGTTGCAGAGGTACATCTGGATGCCTGAGGATCCAAGAGAGAAACAAAAGCAACCAATCAGAAAACACGGTTCTTGGTTCTCTAGAGACAACTAAGGGAAAAAAGCTCGGACTGTGGGTAAAGCTGAGTTTGGCACTGGAAATGAATAAGTAGTTGTTTCAGACACTGCCTGTAGACCTCAAAAATGCTCTTTAGTAAGAAAATTTAATGCAGCATTGGGGGCTAATAAAAACCGGGGGCCACTCTTCAGCTCAGAGGAAATTGATTTTTTTCTCTCTGAAGAAAAAGCATACCCGTGGTCTGAAATGAGCACTAAAAGCACGAAGGGATCAAAAGGAGGCAAGGAATTCCCATTCCAGAGAACAGAATGGAACACTGTAATCCGCCTACAGGAAATAACAAGAAGATGAGGAATGAAATCCACATTTGATATGAAAGCAAACAGGAAAATCCTGTGAGGCTGACAGATTATTAAAGCTAAATCCAGGCATATGGAGAACAAAAAACAAAAAACAAAAAAAAAAAAAAAAAAAAAGAAGGAAATTTAGAATTCTCCACAGTTCTCCGAGGTTTTATTTCTCTTAGCAGGCATGGATTTGGAGTCAACCAACAGACATGAAACTTGTATGACGGATTCGTAAAGGGACAAAAAGACTGCATTTCAAGTCCTGCTAAGAATCTGTCATATGACAATGCCAGAAACATGCCTCAGTCCTCCTGTATTCAGCACTGGTTCCAAGGCCCCACGTGACTAACTCCAAGAATTGCACAGCATCTGTGTTTAACCAGAAAATTAGGAATATAGGAATCAAGATGGTCTCACAAAGATCCGACAACTGACGGTCCTGACTAATGAAAAGATTGCTTTGTTGAAAGAACGAGTCTGCCAAGCTCTGATCCGTGTGTCCAAGCTTCTGATTTGTTAATGGCCATAATCATCTATGCTTTCCAGAGACAGAATTATCTGCATAGTGACTTCTCTATGTTGTGCAGATGAAATTTCCTCCAGTCAGCTGTATCACCTGCCAGACCAGGTCATGCTGTCTCACGGCATTAGCAGAGAAGAACAGGGGAAGAAAAGAGCCTTTAGCCTCTTCCTCACTGAATCTGGCACAAATCAGGGCTGGTCCAGCAAACGTGGTCACTTCTCTTGCTTCACCAAGTAAACTCACTAATTCTGCTGTTTGCCTACACAAATACTTCAGGGTCGCTTCAAACGAAAATGTACCCCCTTGCAAAGTCACGATGAGTTCAGGAAGTGGGAGGAAAATGATTTCATGTTTACGTTGTCTCTCTATCCTAATTAGGTAAATCGTCTTACCATGCAACTTTCCAAAGCTTCAGTAAAAAGGGGAGATGAGACCTAGCCAAGCAGTCCATCAAATGTGAAGGGACAAGAAAGGCATTTTCACACAGCAAGGTCATAGATATTTACTTACCATCACACTTTCTCACAAAGTGACTGGATGATGTGGAAGAAGGAGGAGGAGGAGAAGGAAGGAAAAGGAGAGGGGGCGGATTACAGAAAACAAGGAGGCCCTGAGACATAAATGACAGGAGGGTCAACGTACGGGACAAGGGAAGGGCATCCCGGGTTGAGAGCTGTGGCACCACTCAGACAACAGCAGAAGGTTCCAGAAGAGAAATCTTCACAAACATGCAAAAAGAGAACATCTGATAAATCTGACCATTCTAAGAGATGCTTTAGACAATTAGGGCTTAGTTTTAGATTGTATTAGTCATAAACTAAGGGGAAAAGGCAGTCATTCAGTTAAATATAGAAGGAAAACTAGCCATAGTCCATAAGTGGCTCAGCTTCGAATTAGGTTCACATATTATAACAACAAAAACGCTGGCCATTGATCTGTCTTAAATTGCCATGGAACTCTATCGGGAGGACAGTGTTGGGAGGACTGTGTTTGCATTGAGGGAGCACAGGCAGGAGAGAGAGCTACCTCCCCCTCTTCTGTGGTGGACAGTCAATAGATCACATCCAAAGTAAGACCAGAGAATCAAGAGGTAGCAACACAATCATATTATTTAGAAACAGACATTATATCATACTTCTGTCATCATCTGGAGGCGTTAAAAGTGTCGGTCTCTGGGGTGCCTGGGTGGCTCAGTCGGTTAAGTGTCTGACTCTTGATCTCAGCTCAGGTCATGATTTCATGCGTCGTGGGATCAAGCCCCGTGTCGGGCTCCACACTGAGTGTGGAATCTGCTAGGGATTCTCTCTCTCCCTCTCTCTCTGCTGCTCTCTCTCTCCCTCAAAATAAATAAATAAACTTAAAAAAAAAAAGTATCTCTCTTCTAGAAGAGGGAAATGATGGTACAGGGGGTGATGTACAAGAGACTTCTAATTTTATAATAAACCTGGGGGACTATTTGAACTCTTTCAACTATGTCCATGGATAATTTGATAAAAACGTAACAATTTTAAAAGGAAACGTGTTGATAATTAGTTAAAGTCTATGAAGGAATCTGGTACTCTCAGTGAAGGCTACTTCTGGAGAAAACAATTTTCTTTCCCTGTGAAAAAGAATGGTAAATGAAACTTCACCTCGAAGCTCTGTGCTTGTCATATGAAAATAGCAAACATTTTCTTGTACTCATTAGTACCTTTATACTTGGATTGATACGTTTATTTTTATCCTCGGTGATGAAAGATCAGATCCAGAGAGGCAAGGACTTGTCCAAGACCATACAGTAAGTCATTAGCACAAAACCTTTGTCCCTAAAGAGCCAATGCCAAGTATCTCTCTATCTGCCCAGGGTTCTGAAGCCCAGGCTGAGAGCCGGTAATGACGCTGGTTGCCATCTTTGCACGTGGCCGGCACCTCTGATTACTACCAGTGATGTGCAGGAGGCAGGGATGCACGCCCGTCACCCACATCTCTTGCCTTTTTTGACTCAACAGCAGACGTTCAGAAGATGACTGGCTGGCGCCAGAGATGGTTCCTGTGGCCATGACACAAAGCCCACATCTCTGGCCACAACGGGACGTGAACTCCTGACCCTGGCTTCACTATAGCCACAGAGACTCTTCTGCGACCCCTATGCTCTCTTCTGGGGCCAGCTCAGCAGCTACACCTCAGGGCACCACCACACTTGGGTTGCGCCTCCCACTCATCAACCACACATGGCAATGACTGGAGTCAGAGGTGAAAGGTTAAGGAGCGAGGTCTGTGGTTAGATGGGCCGGCCAGGAACATGTAGAGCCTTTATTTCCTTTTGGACATTTAAAAAATGATACTTCAGAGGATGAAACACAGCTAGGGAGCTTCACAGAGTGAGAAAAAGAGAACACAAATTATCTTTCATCAAGACTCTTGCGAGGGAGAAGGGAAGCGATTTGCTTTGGATGTCAGAAAGGAAAAGCATCCATGGGCTGTGCAGGACTCCCAGGCTCATGCTTATCTCTCTTGGAAATACTTTAAGAGAAGTTCAAGTGCCACCATGGGAGCCATGAGGAAAGCTCTTTCCTTCCCCCAAATGACAGTGATTCTTTCCTGCTTGACTCCCGGACCTGTTCACGGTTTATACCACCCATGTGACCCTCAGGTTTCCCTGTTTGACAGCTATTACTCATGCTTCCACATGTAACGATCTTATCTCCCCAAGTAGCACAGAGCCTAACACGATCCTAGGTACAAAGGCAAAGCCTAGAGTATCAATTCCCTCTCCTTTCTTTTCTACCTCCTCTCTCCCCAACTGAATCGCCAAACAGCTTTGAGCCTCTCCACCTTCAATGTCCTGGGAAGGCCTAAGGGGAGTGTGACCACTGAGAAATGAAGTCTGAGTGAACAGGCCACGCACAGGACAGAGATGAAAAATTCCTATCCAGCCTGTGTCCCTCTTCCAGGCCCAAATACAGTTGTTGGTTGAAAAACTACATCATAATAATTTAGTGCATGGGTCACAAAACACCTTATGCAATGACTGTAAATGAGAACTCTGTTAGGCAAGGACCATTATTGTACTTCTGAATAGTTCACTTTCTTGGAACACCCTTACTGCAAACTCTGAAGCCAAGGGACTGGCACACTGAAAGGAATGAGAAGGCCCTGACTCTGCTTCCCATCCTGGAGAAGTCAGAGCAAATCACAGGCCATGTTAAAAGAGGCAGTTTCCATTAACACTGACACAAGAACCTTCATGAAAACTCTCAATCCAGATGAGGATAAGAACCCTGCTTTTGCCTTGACACGGGGCTAAAGAATGCCTACACCTGGCCAAAGGGTCTAAACGGCTCTAGTAGCCAAGGGAAAATAGCTTTCCACATGTCCGCCAAATATTCTCATTCCTACCAAATCTACAACTGCTGAGTGGGACTCCTATGGCTTTAAAGATAGCCTGACCTGTGAGCTGTGGCTTGAATTTGTATTAACATTCTCAACTGCCAGCAAGCTGTCTCAGCTGCCTGGGGTCCTGATCCCACCCACCCTAACTTATACGGCCACATGGGTTTATTCACCATTCACCTACTTTCTCAACTCGCTTCTGCTGGCACTTAAGTAGCACATTTCTGGCTCATTGATGATGGGACCTGACTTCTCTCAGGAAGGTCTGAAATACAGCTTTGCTTCAGGAATGTCGTGGAACTTCCTGTTGAATTGCTTTCGTGAATTAAGTCCTCCCTGACTGCATGTGCAGGGTGGCACAAGAGAAAAAACTTAGCCTCCAACTGACTTGTCTTCCTCAAAAAGCCTGTACAGGCTGACTCCTCCTAAGTCCCACCAATGGAAATGCTTCCCAGTGGTTCTTGAAAGCCTTAAGTCTGGCTCTGCCTTTCCTTCCATGAGTACTGTGGCAGAGGCTGCTAGGTGCCTCCGTAAGTCTGTCCTCTCCTCTTTTGGAGTAAGAGAACTGAGGTTCTAGACTGCATAGAGTAAAGAGCACATTCTGAGCCTCACTTACAGCTACGTGTTGACCTGTGACTGAGTTCTGGCTAACGGGATATGCATGGAAGCAATATGTTCAACTCCTTAAATGAAGAAATGCCTTCCCTCTCTGGCTTTTACTTAATGGCTACAATGCATCCATACTAATGAGACATCTTGGATCATACAATTAAGGACGACACCTCATGGAGGATGGGGAAGCAACAGAGAAGCCTGGGTCTCTGAAAACTTTGGGGAACAGAGCCACTGTACCAGCTCAGACTTTTTAAAGAAGAAATAAACTTCTGATTTTAAAGTCTGGGGTCTTTGCCAGTGTTGTTTTGGGCCACTGTCACAGTTTCCTAATTAATAAAAAAATTCCTTATAGTGAACAAAATGATACAGTAGCACCATCGAGAACCAATCACCTGCTCATGGCTCTCCCCGCGGCCACTGTCTTCCCAGCACTCAAAAAGAAGAGAGTGCATTTCTGGGGAGGGGCCGGCCCTGGCTCTTGGCTCTTGGCTCGGCCCAGGTGCTCACCTGGACAACGATAAAGAGGGTGCTGGTATGGTTACTGCAAACAACTGTCTCTAATACTGCCTGGGGAAAAAAAGCTTTATATAGGACTGTTGTATAATAAGATGCACAAAACAAAGGAGCTGGTTAGCTGCAGTGTTTCCATGGTGACGGAACAACTGAACATAAACAGTACCTGCTTGCCTGCTGGAGAAGGCAAAGACGATGATGTCATCAAAGGTCCAGGTGTAGTCCTGGTGCGGGGGATAGAACATCAGCTTGCCAGAGGCTTCCTTCCTGAGGTCAATTAGGAACGTGGAGTGAACCATGGGGACGGGGAAGCAGCCCAACCTCTTCCATTCTCTAATCTGAAGGTAGTCTGGGGTCCGTTTATAGAAGCCCTGGAAAAGAGAAATAGGTGGGCTATGTTCTCCAATCTGAGGGCTTCATCTTTCCCCGTCTTCTGCCAGGCGGACTCCTCCTAAGTCCCCACCAGTTAAGGAGAAGTCCCCGAGCAAAGTCACTGCCCCTCTTCTTATCTTGGCCTAAGGATTTCCAACTGAGTTCAAGAAATGCTATTTACATATGAAATAGTACTTAAGGGTTTTGTTTTCAGAAATAATTTGGGTTTCAGCATTATCTCTGGATTTAATGATCTTATAAAAGTACATTTTCTGTTGCCATCTGATAGAATTAAGAGGTGGTCGAGCAGGGGCGCCTGGGTGGCTCAATTGGTTTAGCGTCCGACTTCAGCTCAGGTCATGATCTCACGGTTTGTGAGTTCGAGTCCCACCTCGGGCTCTCTGCTATCAGTGGGGAATCTGCTTCGGATCCTCTGTCTCCCTCTCTCTCTATCCCTCCCCTGCTCATACACACACACTCTCTCTCTCTCTTCCCAAAATAAATAAAAATTAAAAAAAAAAAAAAAAGAACTGGTAGAGCAGAGCGGTTAAAAGCACAGCGTCCAGTGTCTAGCTGCCTGAGTTCAAATTCCACCTCAGCTACTTATCGTCTGTACGTCAGGTTACTCAACTTCGCTGTGCCTGTCTCCTCATCTGTACAACAGGAATGATGGCATTATCTGCTCCATGGGGTTGCCTCTAAAAATTAAGTATGGTAAAATCTGAAAACTGCTTAGAATACTGCCTAGCACCAAGAGAGCATCAACAAATATTGGCTAATATTAAAATCACTGTATTATATTGGCTAATGGTTTTAATTAAATATGCAAGTTACTTAAACACACAGCTAGGGGCTTCCACTGCCACTGCACTTCCTCATTCAATATTCCGGGGAAGCTGCCACAGCTCCACACTTTTTTGGGGGGTTCTCCTTTTGAAAGTTCCTTCTGGATGAGCACACAGGACAACCAACCCCCTTACTCTGTGGTTTTGAACACACTGGCTTGGAATGACCCGACTTGTTTTCCCCAAACTTAACTGTTCATTCAAAAGTGTTCTTTCCTCTGCTGAATACCCACTATGACTCAGGCGCTGTGCTAGATGCTAGAGACGTACCAGCAAATGGGCATCCCCAGCCTTAGCCCTCACGACGTGTGAGGCCCACTGGGGCTTACACTCCAGTGGCACCAACTGTAATTTGACTATTGCCAAAGCTGAAATCTGTCCCAGAAAAGATGAAGACATATGATGTATGCGTGAAGGCGTTAAAAGTATGTGGAAGCTTTGGGGCGCCTGGGTGGCTCAGTCGGTTAAGCATCTGACTCTTGATTTCGGCTCAGGTCATGATCTCATGGTTCATGAGTTTGAGCCCCATGTCCCACTCTGTGCTGTCACATAGGGATTCTCTCTCTCCCTCTCTCCCTTCCCCTCCCTCTTTGTCTCTCTTTCTCCCCCTCTCTTTGTCTCTCTCTGAGAATAAATAAACTTAAAAAAAAAAAGGTATCTGGAAGCTTTGAAGGGCATCTCGAAAAATGTTTTAGGCGACAGCATGCTCACGGAATGAGTGTCAGGCTTCACAAAGCCAGCACTCTAAAGGGCACCCCACTCGGTGGTTACAGAAGTTCCCACATGGTCGCCATATTTTATGGTCACCCATTCTGTTGTGATGTCAGGACCCACACATGAGGCACTGAAGCCACTTCTACTTCTCTGACATTCCCTTCAGTGCCTAGAGAAGTGTTCTAGCTGAGCCAGCCTGAGCACTGACCACGTGATAACATAGAAGGATCACAAGTTAAGAACTTAAATGATGTGTTTTAGAGTCATCTTAATCTTCCTCTAGCTGTTTGATCTCAGCCCAAGATTAACCTCTTTGAGCTGAGTTTCTTCCCTTGAAAACTGGGATAATAGTTTATTTGTCTCTCTTACAGGGTTGTAGAATGGATTGCATGCGATAAGGTCTATGAAAACACTTTGACAACTGTAATTCATTATATGAAGTATTATTATTACTACAATTAAAAAAAATTATTTTGGGGGGGAAGGGGCAGAGGGAGAGGGAGAGAGAGAGAATCCCAAGCAGGCTCCACACTGTTGGTGCAGAGCCCAACACAGGGCTTGAGCTCACGAATAGTGAGATCATGACCTGAGCCGAAATCAAGAGTCAGACGCTCAACCAACTGAGCCACCCAGGCACCCCATATTACTACGATTTTTTATTAGCCTTTAACTTAAGGTTTACTTACATCTTTCAATTTATGAGCATTCTTTCAAGGGATAAAGGAAACACTGGTTCTTTGAAGGACTGCTAAGGACACATGTGAAATACAAAGTTCTAGACTACTTAGGAACAATATTTTCAGAATGAGAATTTTGGAAAACTTATGACGATGAGTCACTGAATATCCTGAGAGTGAGGGGAAGGAAGCAGAGAAAATAAGAGAGAGAGAGAACGAATTAATATGCATCCTGCAGACAGGCAGAGGTGATAGAGGTCTTTTTTGACAAAAAATGAATGTTGTTGGTAATAATTCCTGTTCTTGGCCAGACAACACCAGGGTCATTTTGTGTTTAAAGCCTCTGGAAACCAAGACCTGCCTTAAGCTTATGAAGTCATTGGCTGTTTCTGTTCCCACCCTAGCAAAAGACTGACTGAGGATGGTAGAAAGCCAAAAAAAAAAATAATAAATAAATAAATAAAAAATAAAGGAGAAAAATTAGAATTGCCCCTAAGTTGCTCTCTATTTTACTGTGCAAAATAAGTGAGCACATTTCTCCTGTTTGCTTTTAATGATTAAAGCAAATAAGGAGATAATAAAAGCCTAGAGGCTGCAGTTACTAAAGCAATCCACCCTTGTTCCTGGTGTCAATGCAGAACTCATTAAAAACAGCCCTTGAGTGACTCTACCATGGGAAACACCGCACATTATTAACTGAGAGTGTATGAATTTAGATGAACTTAATAAAACATTTTCTCCCCAAGGAACTGAATGTCTTTTATACATATGAACTTAATGTCTCCTTAAAAGAGATGTGGGTAACACACATGCAAAATCTGTAGCAACTGCAGGAAACATTTATAACCAAAGAGGGATGCTTCACCCAGCAGTGTGCTAGAGCCACTGTGTGTTACATTTTCAGAAATTTTGCAAGCCACTTGACATTTTGGTAGCTTCAAATCTGTAAAAAAAAAAAAATCATACGATTTCCCACCATTCTAAAACACCACAGACAGTGGCTTTGCATATGTTAAATAATTGTATCATCAAGTGGCTATACTGCAATGACTTCACCTTTCCCTTGCTTCAGCAACATTTAGGTTGTTTGCATGGTGGGAGTCCCAACCTGGTGCAAACTGCCACATGCTGCCAGTCAGGGCTTTTCCCCAGCAGAGAGGCAGTTATTAAACATTTCTTGGCACAACATTGGACTCATTCTGTATCCAAAACCAAACCAAATATAAAAGAAGGACTCAGACTTTAGCCCTTTTAACATGAGAACACATTTAACATACATTTTTTCCCCCTTAGCACATCTTTATTCCATATTGATACATACTATCTCCATTAGTTTAATTTATCTCTTTATCTAATTTATTAACTAAAGAATAAAAAAATGTAACCAGCCAGACATTCTAAACTTCGAAGATTTTACAAAGGAAAAGAGAGATGATGAAACTTTAAAATTTTGTTTTTCCCTTGAATTTTGTAAAAACAAGCCACACAGCAGTTCTGATTATTAAGATGTCTTTGGAAATATATTTGGCAACATGTATCAAAGGTCATCAACATATTTATTATTACTCTTTGACTCAGTAATTCTACTTTTAGGAAGCTGTCCTAAGGCAATAATATTAAACACAGAAAAATGTACAGTAATCATCATGGTCATTATAATAGCTGAAAGTTGTGAACAACTTAAATATTTCTGAAACTAAGAGAAAGGTTAAGTAACTTGGTGATACCGTTATTAAAAACATGTGAGCTGTTATCCATGATGTTAGAGTGGTGGGAATTCACATAATTTTTTTTTTTTTACCTTTTTCCATTTTGCAATTTTTCTACAGTGTTCTTACGTTACTTTTAACAACGCCAAAATCCCTAATTAAGAAAAAAAATCCCATAATCAGGGAGGCAAAAAGTACAAATACCAGTACACTTTATTGGTTAATTTAAAGCATCTAAGGCTAAGCTCGTTAGAATATTTTCTTCATAACTCATTAATACAAATTATGTATTAATTATGTATTGGACCTGGATTCACCTCCTTTCCTGAACATGCTTGTTCCCATAACAGTGACACACATGTTTTAAGGGAGGAAATGAGACAAGGGTGAATAGGGCGATGGTTGACAGCATGGCTGCCTTGTTAAAACTCAATGTCTTATTAACTCATTAGCCAAAGACTTGCCTGAGGTGTGATTCCGCACCAGAAATTAGAGTACAGACCCCGAGACTCCAGCATGGGTGCCACAATGGTTTTGTTTTCTGCAATCATTAGATTGAGGGTCTGTGGATTAGTTAGGAAGTTGTCAACATCGATGAACTAGGAAAAGAAGAAGAAGACGTCAGGCGAAAAAGTACTTTTTAGTAACGGGTTCAAGACAAACCCGACACTTCTGAGGGATCACAGAAACTTGCTCATGAGACACAGAACCAGTTATCTATGCTCTTCTTATTGAAACCTGCTGAAGCTGGATGGTATTCATTCAGGCACATACATTTAGACTAACTCCCTCATGTCTAGCTCTGCCTAAGGCACTAAGCGATAAATTGGGGTTACCATACTGGGTACAACAAGCACCCAGCCTACACCTTGGTTAGTGGTTATTAACCACTAACAGCTCCCAAGAGCTCTTAAAGATTCATCCCCATGCACTCATTCAGTGCCTAGCATAGGTACAAATGAACAGACTTATTTAGTTGTCTTAATCATGCCAAAATGGCCCCCAAACAGATCCATCAATGCCATTTTAATGTTACAAGTAGAATTTTTGCTGAAAGTACATTATATCAACCCACGAAGCTGTTTCCCACTCTCAGAAGAAGCCCATGTTAACACTGATTCATTTACAGGGATAGTTTAGCCATAGAGCTTATTATATAAAATAAATAATCTCACTGAACTGTACACTTAAAAATAACTAAAATGATAGATTTTATGTTATGTATATTTCACCACACACACATGCAAATAATCAGAAGCTTTCATTCTGATGATAGTCGATCTGTTTACCAAGAAAATGTGATTCATCATTTGTGTGCTTTAACGACATTTAAACAGCTTTACAATATTAAATATCATCAACTTGAAGACTTATATGAAATTATTTGTCTTGAAAGGTTGCATGTGATAAATTATTGGGATGGTTTTTGTTGTGGTTATGGGTTGGGGGTGGACCTAGGTGAAAAGTATTCCTTTTAGGAATTAGAGTTCAGTGATAGAGAGCAGATATTGACAAGTCTAATGAAACAATATTGTCTTTGCTTTTTTGGTGTTATTGCTAGTGTTGTACTGGAAAACGTTCACCAAAAGAACTAAATGGATTTGGGGTGCTACAGATGAAGAACTTGATTCCCATAAACTTGTGAAGAAAAAGCCCCTGTCAATTTTCAGAAGGGAAATGGGCCTGCAGCCTTGCTGCCTAAGAAGCTGTCCTCTCTTCCAATTAAGATAGGTTCCTGGAGGATAAGGACAGAATATAACATAGGTTCCTAATCATCAAGTCCAGTATTTTTCTGGACCACTCTAAGAGAGTTCTAAGAAAAGTGATGGAACCTTTTCATGGAGAGAAATTCTTCACGAGAACCCAGAATAATTGGGAGCAACCCGGAAGTCAAGCAAGAGACACCATTACCCTGCTGCGCCCTGACTGCTTCTTTAACTGGGACATTCTCAGGGTTGTTTGTGCAACTGGTAGCCTTTAGGGATGAGGTAACATATCTTCCCAGAGAAAGAGCAGGTTTGCTTACTGCTTGCTATAGAAGCAGTGGGCTCCCTGAGCTCTGGGTTCCTCAGCTGCAACACAAAACCACTGTATGCAGAATATCCATCTAAGCCAATACATCACTTGTGTGATGCCACAGGCATGCTGGTGGATGTGCTGCTTGTTGTAGGTAATAATCCTTTGTATTAAAAAAAAAAAAAGAAGGGATTCCATTCCCCCAAATCACTCAGGAGCAAGAGTTTCAGAGCTGTTAATTTGACTCTTTTCTTTTTTATAGAATTAATTTCTTATATCTGAAAAATTTTCTACAAAGTTAAGAATCTTTAAATTTCTTTGGCTCAATTGTTTCAGAGTCCGACTTTGGCTCAGGTCATGATCTCATGGTTCGTGGTTGGAGAGTCTTGCATCAGGCTCTGTCCTGACAGCTCAGCGCCTGGGGCCTGCTTTGGATTCTGCGTCTCCCTCTCTCTCTCTGGCCCTCCCCTGCTCTTGCTGTGTCTGTCTCTCAAAAATGAATACACATTATAAAAAAATGTTTATATTTCTTGGGGCCCCAGTCAGTTACATGTCTGACTTTGGCTCAGGTCATGATCTCGGGTTTGTGAGTTCAAGCCCCCCAAAGGGCTCTCTGCTGTCAGTGCAGAGCCCGCTTCAGACTCTCTGTCTCCCTCTCTACCCCTGCTCCGCCTCACATATGCTCTCTCTCTCCAAAATAAATAAACATTAAAAAAAAAGAAAAAGAAAGACTTCTATTTCTTTACCCAGATCATTCCCTATGAACTAAAAGGATTCAGAATTTTTAATATTTTTAATAATCCAGGAGCTTCTGTGCCTCCTCACTGAAAAAGCATGTCAGGGATGGGTCTGAGATAAAATCCAGGTACCCCAAAATTAAGTTCCCCAGGTTATCCCTTGTGCCTTTATTAAAAAGTGGGGGAGGTAGTTCCTAAACAAAAGATGGTTTTAATTGCTTCCACAGTGCTAGATTGTGAACAATTGATTTGGACACATTCTACATAACATTTGTCAAGAAATCAAACATCTGTTTTTACCAGAATGTAGTCTGACCATTGCTCCCTCGCAGTTCGAAGGGCTGCCTGCCGCAGTTTCATCACATGGGCAAACCGGGAGCCTGGCCAATGCTTTGGTCCAATTTCATCAGGGTAAGATCTAAAATAATAATAATAATAATAACAGCAATAATAATAGGTTATAATTATTGAGTGCCTATATATTCCAGGCTCTGTCCTAAATGTTTATATGCCCTAACTCATTTCAACTTCCATCAGCTCTAGGGGGTAGATGGTATTTTTGTTATCATCTTCCTCATATTACAGATAGAGAAGGGGGGATTAAGTAACTGGTGGCTTACTATGCACAAGAATCCTCATATGAGGGGCACCTGGGTGGCTCAGTCAGTTGGGCGTCTGACTCTTGATTTCGGCTCAGGTCATGATCCCAGGGTTGTGGGATAGAGCCCCACGGTGAGCTCTGCACTAAGTGCGGAGCCTGCTTGGGATTTTCTCCTTCTCTTTCTCCCTCTGCCCCTCTCCCTTGCATGTACTCTCTCTCTCTCTCTCTCTCTCTCTCAAATAAAAGAAAAAAGAAAAAGAAAAAAAAAGAATCCTTATATGAAATATTTCAGTGGGTTCTAAGAAGAACCCACTGAATCCTTACAAGGTTAGTACCACCATTCTCTCCAATTCACAGATGAGGAAATTGGTATAGACTGGCTAAGTCATTTGTCTAACGCTACATAGTTAATAAGGGGCACCGTCAGAATTTGAATCCAGGCGTAACCGCAGAGCTCATGTTCCTAAGCACTTTTCAAATATATTCTGCCATCAAATAAATTTAAAAACCTGGCGGCATAAAATATGAGTTTCCCAGAAAAAAACAAAGGTTACATTTACTTGATCAAGTATCAGTAAAGAATTTCATAGAGCCTAACACATTGATCTATCCCAGGTAGAGTGATAATGTGGAGCAGATATAATGTCATTGGAATCTCTATCAACATCCACAAAACAGTCAGGCCACATCAGCAAGTGGGTTGGCACCCCCTCAAGAACACTTCTGAAGGCTTCCAACTGGTATGGGGATTGATACTGTCACAGTAGCCCCAATCTGGCCACCATTTCAAGTTCCTGTAGCTGTGCTGGCAGTACATTTGTGTTAGACAATGAAAAACCACAAAAACAATGAGAACGTAATTATAGAAATAAGATTAATAAACCTATGTATGCACAGGAATGCTCTAAGATGGCTTTGCAATTATTGCTTCAGTGAAAATCGGTGGAAGTCCTGTTTTTCTCAATATATTGCCCCCAAATGCCTTCACTAATATTTTCCCATTGACCTTGGCATACAATATATTTAGTCAAAACCTGGGTACAGAGAAAATGACCAGGGTACAAGGTAGGTACATAGTCTTTTCAGCCATTCTAATCAGGCCAAATTCCAAAGAAGCATTCAAAATCTTTTATGGTGTTCAAATTTCATTAACTTTTGCTTGATATGTGGACCATATGCTGGGATTTGAGATATATATGTGTATACGTATATAGTAAAACTATTATCTCGAAAGGAACAAAACCCAAAAACTTGTTCTGGAATGACATTTATTATTATTATTATTATTATTATTATACAAATTTGGCTTTTAACAAATGACTTATCCTGGGCAAAAATTCAGGCAACTCAATTGATTCTACTTCTACAATTTCTTAAGCTAGAATTGCAGTGGCCTTGGGAACATTTACAATAGTCAGTTTTAAATACACTTATTCATGTTGTCACTCACTCATTTGTTCATCCAACAAGTATTAATTTAGTGCCTGCCAAGAACATTGCACTGGGGAAAAATATGAAGTATTTGTATACTGTAAGCTCTGCCAAAAGACCCAAAACTTACTTAGAAAAAAGTGCATAAATTACGTAGTTAATTAACAAAGTTAGTTAAGTGTATTGCCGTGTCAAAAAGGATGAAGTAGAAAATAGCAACACGCGTGTTGAGAGAAAGGTAGATTTTTGTAACTGGAACGATTAGGAACAGCTAGGTGGGGTTTGGCATAAAATTTGGTTTCGAAGACAGAACGGGCCTTCCTGAAGAACAAACCTGCATGAGTAACAGCCTCAGGTTGAAAATACAAGGAACATTCTAGACAAAGTAGTTTCCTTTTTGGAAGAAGCAGGCAATATGGATGCACAGCTGTTGGTGTTAAGTTCATGGAGTCTTTAAAACATAGAAGTCTGAGAATACCTCAGTTCAAAACTGAGAATATTCATGTCAAATACTGAACTTCCTTCTGTGGGTATTGGAGAGCCATTGGAGTCCTTTTAACAGAGAAATTAAACCATGTCATTAGGGTTTTAGTTAAATTGATTTGACAGTAGTATGGTATAGAATGACCTTGAAGGTGGAAACAACTAAGAAATTGCTATGGTTACGGGAGGAAGTAACCTAAATGTCCATCAGTAGGGGACTGACTATTCATTATCATTATGTACCTCCATACAATGAATACTAAGAAGTCATAAAAATAATGAAGAAACCCCTTAATTATCACTATGGAATGATTATGAAAATATGATAAATAAAAAAGCAAGGTATATATAATTTATGCCAACTTTTCACTATGATCCCATCAAATACAAATATTTATACATATATGTAAATAAATAATAAACTATTTTACCATGTATGCTGGGGCAATTTATTTGTGAACTAAGGAGAACCTGAACTTGGCTGGTAGCTGCAAGAGTAAAGAGGAAGAGAGAAATGTGAAGCTCTGTCAAAGGAAGAAATGGCAGGTCCTTGTAACTTACTAGGTACAGAGACAACCAAGAAGTCATATGTGCCTCCAAGATTAGACCCCTGCCTGGCTGGAAAACTGCTTAAGGGAGTAGGGATAAATAAGTTCACAAAATGTCTTGCTACTCACTCTGGTTCCTCCATAGGCCTCCACTCCACATAGTGATAGAACTGCTGTACATTTTTCAACCACTCCCTGAGTATTTCTGTTGTATTATCCACATTGTGATCCGTGGCCACCCTGCGTGAGAGAAAGAACAATATATCTCAGTAACCATCCAAAGAAAGAGGGGGCTAATCCCAAAGAGCCCGGGTTATTTGAAAGGTGAATGGCCAGTTCTGGGGGAAGAAATGCATATATGAAAATGATATCCCTCATGGTCCAAACGAGACAACGGATTTCCGAAGTGAGAGATACTGCTTAAAATCATTTTTGTGTCATTAGTTCCTTAAACAGGGCTCGGCCAAGAGTAGAATCTGTAAGTGGTTGTACTAAAATTGTATAAGCAGAAAATGAATTAAGCCAGAGTAGGCTAATCTTTTTGGAAATTTTCTTTGGCTTCATTTTTAGTTATCCAAGAAGTAAACTCTGTCTTTTAACATCCCTAACAACGATCTCAATTTACACAATAATTCAGTTGCATTTTCCTCTCAAGTTTGTTTTCAGATCACAGCAAAATTGCTAATCGGTGGTACTGGCATTACATACACTCGAGAGGAAGGTGACGATAATGATTCCCAATATGAAACTGAAAATCTAAGGTTTTTACCTATTTTGGATTAACATTACCATTACTTACACAAAAGAGAGTACCTTCAGAAGACTTCAAATAATGTATACAAAACTTGTTTCTACCTTAAAAGTTTAACAAACCAATCTGCTTATAAAGGAATTTAACTCAGTTATTAGAACAAAACCTTTTTAAAATTGTATCACAAAAAGAATTCATGCTGTATAAGACATCTAAAACAAAAGTTATAAAGAACACCTAAAAAGGAAGAGATGTATCAGTCAATTGGAAAAGATGAAGAAAGAAAGAATTATAATCTTGACATCAAATAAGGTGGAATTCTGGCCAAAAAAAATACTAAATATGACAAAGAAGGATACTTTATAATGGTAAAGGACATAATTCACATCAAGAAAACAATAAATGTGAATTTCCATGTACCTTCATATAGTACAGGGGCTGGCAAACTTTAAGACCAAGATAGTAAATATTTTAGGCTCACAGGCCAGACACTCCTTGTTGCAAATACTTATAACTCTGCCTTTGTAGCAGAAAAGCTGCCATAAGTGGTATGCAAATGAATGTTCATTGCTGTATTCCAATAAAGCTTTATTTACAAGAACAAACAATGGATCTACAGGCTGTGGTTTGTCGACCCCTGACAACAGAAACTATGGAGACTTCAAAGAAAAACAGGAACATTAATAAGAGATGTTAGTATACCACTTTCTTGTTTTAAAGATCTTATTATTATTTTTTTTAATGTTTATTTTTGAGAGAGAAAGAGACAGAGCAAAAGCAGGGGAGGGGCAGAGAGAGAGGGAGAGACAGAATCCAAAGCAGGCTCCAGGCTGTGAGCCGTCAACACAGAGCCTGATGCAGGGCTTGAGCCCACGAACTGTGAGATCATGACCTGAGTCAAAGTTGGACACTTAACCAACTGAGCCACTCAGGAGCCCCAAGATTTTATTTTTTTAAGTAATCTCTGTACCCAACGTGGGGCTTGAACTTACAACCCGGAGATGAAGAGTCGCATACCACACCACTTTCAGTAGAAAATGGTGCAAACGGGAGGAAGTAAATATTACAGAGAATCTATAGAACACAGTGAGACTATGCTTTCTTCTCATGCACATGTGGAACATCCACAATTGACCAACAATTACACTACACAGAAGCCTCCACAAAATTTAAAGAAGATATTCTCTGATAATAAAGTAATAAAACTAGAAAGTGGTAATAAAACAAAAAAATTCTGTTAACAACTCTCTATTAAATAAGCAAGGCAGAAAGTCCAGAAGCATAAAACAGGAAAAGAGTAGAACAAATAAATTAAAATGTTTCTTTTTTAAAAAATGTTTTAGTTTTGGGGCACCTGGGTGGCTCAGTTGGTTAAGCATCTGACTTTGGCTCAGGTCATGATCTCGTGGTTTGTGAGTTTGAGCCCCTGTGTTGGGCTCTGTGTTGACAACTCAGAGCCTGGATCCTGCTTTGGATTCTGTGTTTCCCTCTCTGCCCCTCCCCCGCTCATGCTCTCTCTCTCTCTTTCTCAAAAACAAATAAATATTAAAAAAAAATTTTTAATGTTTTATTTTTTTTTTAATTTTTTTTCAACGTTTATTTATTTTTGGGACAGAGAGAGACAGAGCATGAGCGGGCGAGGGGCAGAGAGAGGGAGACACAGAATCGGAAACAGGCTCAGGCTCTGAGCCATCAGCCCAGAGCCCGACGCGGGGCTCGAACTCACGGGCCGCGAGATCGTGACCTGGCTGAAGTTGGACGCTTAACCGACTGCGCCACCCAGGCGCCCCTAATGTTTATTTTTGTAAAATTCCAGTATAATTAACATACAGTGTTATATTAGTTTCAGGTGTACAATATAGTGATTCAACAATGCTATACATTACTTAGTGCCTATGTGATGTGTACTCTGAATCCTCTTTGCCTATTTCAACCTATCCTCCCATCAACCTCCCCTAAAATTTTCAGGAAAATTAACAAAACAACCATTTGTTAATCTAATCAAGATAGCCCAGGAATATAAAATAATTGACAAGGATGAAGGGAATATGATTGATATGAAAGAAATTATTTTAAAAATCACAAGCAATACTTTTCAAACTCAAAAACTAAATTTAAAAACTGGATATAATGGAGGATTTCCTAGGAAGATGCATGTTAACAGAATTGACTTCAGTAGAGATGTAAAACTTAAACAGAACAATACCAAGGAAGAAGTAAAGAAAGAGAAAAAAGAAAACATTAGGCCCAGACGGTTTCCTGGTAGAATTCTCCCAGATATCCTAATATAGTAGATATTTCCAATGCTATGTAGCTTGTTCTCCAGAGCTTAGGAGAAAAAAATGAAAATTCCAAGTTCTTTTAATAATGCAAGTTTCCATCAAACTGACGAATGGATAAAGAATTGTGGTTTATATACACAATGGAATACTACGTAGCAATGAGAAAGAATGAAATATGGCCTTTTGTAGCAACGTGGATGGAACTGGAGTGTTATGCTAAGTGAAATAAGCCATACAGAGAAGGAGAGATTCCACATGTTTTCACTATGTGGATCCTGAGAAACTTAAAAGAAGACCATGGAGAAGGGGAAGGAAAAAAAAATGGTTAGAGAGGGAGGAGCCAAAATATAAGAGACTCTAAAAACTGAGAACAAACTGAAGGTTTATGGGGGGTGGGAGGGAGGGGTGGGGTGGGTGAGGGTATTGAGGAGGGCACCTCTTGGGATGAGCACTGGGTGTTGTGTGGAAACAATTTGAAAATAAATTTCATATTAAAAATAATGCAAATACGATATTAATATCTAAATCTGAGGAAGACACGCACACACACACACACAACTTCAGACCAATATCTTTTAATGAATATGCCACAAAAATCCTAAATAAAGTATTAACAAACAGAAACCCAACATCCTATTAAGAAAACATTATATAGCATAGCCTAGGATTATTCATTATAAAAAGGAAACCCATTAATATAATTCACTATATTAATGGACCAAGAAAAATCATATGATTACTTCTGTAAATGCTAAAAGGTCTTTAACAAAATTCAACATCTATCCTGATTTTTAAAAACCACACTGAATAAAACTAAAACAGAAACGAAGGGAGGAAGGAAGGAAGGGAAGGAAGAAGGGAAGAAGGCAGAAGAGTAAACAGAAGAGTCATGGGAAGATAGAGGTGTCTGAGACTCTTCAAAGGGAGTAAAAACGCTTCGATTTTATGGGCAATTCAGCAGTCCCTCCTGGAAGGAAAAGCCATGGGCATTAGCAGCAGCAGGGGTTCCCTGGGAACATGGCCTTGATAAGAGCAAAAGAAGAGACGCGAACAGTGGTTACTTCTTCCATATATGGCTATTTCAGTAAATAGGGCTTTGTTAAATACAATCTATGATGGCTCTTGTTCTCCCTACCTGAGCTTTTGGAAGTCACTGCTACTCCCAAAGTAACAAAAAATCTTTAAAGGAGAGAATATTCAGAAGTGCTCAAGAGAAAACAATAAATTGTTAAGCAAAGCATAGTGAAGCCCCATGTTATATAGAGAGTAAATTTCTGTAAAACACCAAGTAGCTTGAAACTACGGGACTTAAGCCATAAGGTATAGAAAAATGGGGGATCGAGGCATATGACTAATATTTGAAAATCTCACTTTACAAGATCAGATATCTGAACTAAAACTAGCCTTACCGAAAATATTATTCCAAAAAAAAAAAAGGAAATCTGGAGCTGATGCCAATGGCCAATCCAATCTCCTTTCAAGTCTCTTCAGGTTAGAATCAGCTCCTCCTTTCAGGAGAAGGTCCAGGAGAGGAGGAGACCCGCAGACACACTTGGAAATTCACTAACCAGATGGGAAGTGAGGTGATGTGTGCAGCTGTTGAGGGACATGTGCAGTGTTGTGACACCAGGTGGTCACTTTCAGATGAAAATGGGATAATAAAAGGAGGCAGGAAAGCGGGCCAGAAAGCAACATGGAAGAGGCCATGGGCCCCATCTAGCTTGCGATTGTGCTGAGAAGTGAAGAATCTCAGACTGTCGCTGACAATCATGTCCACTGTGATACATGGCCACAAGCCAACCAGCCAAGTAGCCATGAAGGGCACTTTGAGAGTCAACCCATTCATCTCACTGCATGAAGCGTGGGTAGAGCAATTCCTGAATTGGAGGATCAGCTCTAATGCACATTAGTCTTTGCTCAAGATACTAGAACAAGAGTAAGTTAAACCAAACAAGATAAAAAAAAACATCTTGACTGCAGTGTTAGCCAAAGTTATGGGAATTCTACATGCTTGTCCAATTACTATAAATAGTGTGGGCAAATTCACACAGCATCTACTTCTTTCCTTGGTTGCTGTTTCTTCATTACACTTTGCCCTGCCTACAATCGATGCATCTCCTCACCATTTTAACAAAGTTGGTCTCATTGTATGAAAATTATTTTCCTGGTGTACGACTAAACAACTCCAGACTCTGCCCAAGTATCCACTACTAACAAACATCCTTAGAAATGAGCTTCTTGGATGTATTTAAAACTGGATGTGTCTAATTAAAAACAGGGGCATGTGGGTGGCTCAGTTGGTTAAGCATCCGACTTTGGCTCAGGTTCTGATCTCACAGCCCGTGAGTTCAAGCCCTGCATCGAGCTCTGTGCTGACAGCTCAGAGTCTGGAGCCTGCTTCGGATTCTGTGTCTCCCTCTCTCTCTGCCCCTCCTCTGCTCACATCTATTTCTCTGTCTCTCTCTCTCAAAAAAGTAAATAAAACATTAAAAAAAAAAAAAGACAACAGAAGCACAGATTTGAAATACTCTCCTTCTTGAGTGCAAAGAATTTCCTGTTCAATTACTTCCCCAAACTGTTAAGATTCTTTTTGTTCTCAGGCTTTGTGGCAGATGAACAAATTCTCCAGATGTGGTCGGAGGTCCATGCACACCGGTCTTTGATCTCCTGCCCTGTTCCAGGGGAAGAGCAGCGCTGACCACACCAGCCCACTGAGGAAGACTTGCCATCCCCCCTCAAGACAAACTGCTCTGTCCCTCCACGCCCCTGGCACAGGCGAATAAACAGAAACCCAGGGAGACACTCTAACTGCTGCCTTTTTCATCTCTCTGACCAAAAATGTGTTTCCGTTCGAATCCACAATCACGAAAGCACACGGGCGCTGGTCTACACAGAGGGCTGGGGAGAGAGATAGCAACGGCCCAGATGTGAGGTCCCGGGGGGAAACACAAGTCTCGAGTGAACAGCTCTATTTTCAGAGCCCTGGAGAACCGTGTGGTGCCTACCCTGCTGCAAGTCTCCACAAGTAACTAGACACAGAAAAGGCTGCAGCTGGGAAGGCTTTTCCCATCAAGCTAAGAAACTGAGGGGGTCAAGATGTATGATCCCTTCAGGGGAAGCCCAGGCATGTCACCCCACAGAAAGCTCCTTCCAGTCCCATAGAAACTGAGCCTTGGCTCTGCTAGCCTTCTCCCTTCCGGCCAGGAAAGGCACCCAGCAAGGTAACAGACATCACTCAAGGGCTCCTTGAAGAAAACAAATGTGTGAAGAGACATCTGGAGAGGTGATCTGCCTACGATTTACAGTTGCTTACATCAACAGCCTGCTTCCTCTCTTCCCTGGGTCTCTCTGGCTCAGGATGAGATAGTAAGGTGAGCTCAGCTCTTGAGTCATGCCAGTCCTCACATAATTGATTTTCTTGGAAGGTCACCATGCGACAGTGGCTTCTCTTTAGCTCTAAGAAGTACCAGGACCTGCCGGCCATGAAGAGGTCTGCCTCCACCAGGAGAGCTGTGGCCCTGATTCACCTGTGGTGCTGGCGGTCGGTCGCCTCTCTGTCCATTGGTCCTTGCTGGCTTTCTTTTGAGCTAGTATTCGAGATGGAAGAGCTGATAGAAACAAGTGCAACATCCACTCGGCTTCAGAGGAAAGTCTGGGCCATTACTCACCAGAATGCTGCCTGCGCCTCTACTTTCTGGTTCTGCTTCTAGTTCCTATTTCCTGTTCTCTAGCTGTGCACATCAGCAAAGGCCCACGAGTCTCAGATTCAAAGTCAAATGAGGAAAAAGAGAAACACATACTGCAAATACCATCAACACCACAGTGCAGGGCATCTCCTTGGTTAATGAATTTCCCCGGGGCCAGCAAGTGCATTGTCACTGTTACAGGGAAAAGTGAGAGTTCATGGAACAGACCAGTAAATAAACATGTCTGCAGGATGATATGATTTTACTACTCGGCTGGGCCAAAAGAAAAATATTGAGATTTCTCTGGCAATGTCTAAACACACTGACATTTCTCCTTGTTCCAGAAGGTCAGTTTTCTTTCCTCAGTCTTGGCTCTTAAACTAACAGCCAACTTGAAATAATTAGAACTGACTCATTTATTTTTACCACAAGTCCTTCCGAGGTTGTGAGGGCTAAACTCACATTGGTAAGTGCGGGGCCACTGGAGCCATGTTGAGGATGCAGACTGGACCTTGCAGCAGGTGAACCACAGATGTTGAGGACGTGGTCCTCCCGATTACTTGCATCTGCACTGACCCTTAGGGAATGTTCTCAGCTTCCCTGCCACCCCAGAAAGCCCAGACTTCTAGTGCTACAGAACAACAGGGCTGCAATTGGTGGGCCAGGACAAAGGCGACAGTGCACAGTGCTTGATCTTTGCTGCCCCAGAACCTGCAAAATACAAACCCCAGAGGCTCAAGGGAATGGTGACGGCATGAACAACGAGGTTAGTCATCACCCAGACGATTCACACCATGACTAGTAAGTTGGCAAAAGTGAATTTTCCAACTTGGGACTTCAAAAACTGAACTACCCTCTGAACTTGTTTTCATCCAGCAAGGAAGACTCATGGATGTAGAAAATAAAGAGCTCACACCTAAAAATAAGATTCCACTTTTTGAAGCAGACAAATTTATTTTCGTCATCAAAGTCCCACCACCTCTTTCTCTGCTCTCAGGCGAAGCCTCACCAAGTGCTCTGCCAAGGGGAAGAGATATGTTTGGCCACTTGGCAAAATATGCTGATAGATTCCTGCTTCTTGCTTACTGTGTAGAGCTGTTTAAAGACCTAGAATCTGTCTGCTGGGTGAAAACTAGATCTGAATATGGTTAAGGAGATGGACATGGACCAGGGGCTGGGGATTTCTCCCAACAAAAGCCTTTTCCTAGGTCCTGCCACATCAATTAGCAGCAGCTCCTCCCAAAGAACTAGGGAATCAGGAAAACTCACTTCTCACGAAACCCTCCTCACCAACAAAATAAATGTTTCTACTCCCTCAACATCCTTCCTCCAGATGTCCCATTTAATCGCAGAAACAATCACAGGCATTGCACATCTGAAGACTGGATAAGAGTGATATAAAAGACAAACAAAAAAAAACAAAACAAAACTCTGTTTCTGAAAATGCAGTCAACCAAAGAATCAATTTCATTCCTAAAGGATAGGAAAAGGAAATGGTAAAAATTGCCAACTGACCAGTGAGAAGTCAATTCAAGAGCCCAACGCCATCGTACTAAAGTGCAGATGAACTTAATCAAACATATTACAAATGAGGTATTTCTTGACACTTTGGATTCTGAGGTATAGTTTGCCTCTCTTGGTGTTAAGAACCCCTCACCTGTGGACAGGCACTAGCCCATTCTGAGCCCTATAATTACATCGCCCCATGTTATAGAAGAGAAGGCTGAGGATGAAAGGTTATGACTTGCTCAAGTCATGCAAAGGGTGGATGTCAGAGCCTGGACTTTTCCTTCGGATGCCCCATCCCAACCCTAGTGCAGACTTCCCCCACTGCACTCACCTGTCAGATCGGACGGAATTCTATGCGTTGACAAGGACATTGATCAAGAGGACCAGAATGATCATCTTAGAATGAAAGATTGGTCCCCGTTTCCAGAGACCCCTTGTCATACTGGAATATGTTCATGCCTAAAAGTCCTGCCTAAAAGTTCTTGTAGGATATAAACAGGCTTTTATCTCTAAACCCTGGATATCTGACTTCTCTGGGAACAATGGAAAACCTAACCTTTCTGGGCACACGTTCTAGCATGGCAATAGTCTGATGGAGCCCGCGTGTGTCCCTTCTCTCACACTCTTGGCTCAGACATAGTCGGTTTCACTCCTTGTCATTACAGTGTTATAATGCACAATGTTACATTGGCTTCAGGTGTACAACATAGTGATTGGACAGCTCTACACTTATGCTGTGCTCGCCACAAGTGCAGCCACCATCTGTCACCAAGCTTTGTTGAGGTTCATTTCAGCATAATTTTCCTTGGAGTCAAAACTCTTGGAATTCTATGAAAATATCAGCAGCAGTGTCTGAGACAAGATAAATATGTTTCTCATTTGTGTAAATACTCTTCTTCCTGTTTTTCTTCTCCTTTGCCCTTTGTTTCTTCTTCCCGTTATTTTTCACCCACTCCTCATTTCCTCTTTTCTCTTCCTTGCTGGATTTTCCAGTTCTTTTAAGTTTTTCATTATGTGGGTGTGCCCTGAAGAAACGGAATTACTAGTGGAACATGTTCCTGCATGGTCAACTAGAGACCTGATACTAAAGAGAGGACACACAGGATCCAGGGACACATTCTCCTGGAGCCCTAAAGCTCTCTACCCCCCAAACACCTCAGGCTAGATGGGATGCCCCAAATCTGTAATTACACATCGATTCTCTGCCCACACTGCCAGGATTGCCTTGCTCCTGCATTGTGATTATCCGTTTCTCCGTCTTTCTCCATTACCAGATTCTCTTCCCTGAGGACAGGACTATGCCAGCACCTAACAGAGTTTACTGTGTAAAACAGGCACTAACCATGGGCCTGATGAATGAATGAATGAATGAATGAACAATTCAGGAAAACTTTTCCCAATAAAATCCAAATGCCTATGAAGGCTGAGCATAGATAACATCAAGGAGTGAAACTGACTATGTCTGAGCTAAGAGTGTGAGAGAAGGGACGCATGTGGGCTCTATCAGACTGTTGCCATGCTAGAACATGTGCCCAGAAAGGCTAGATTTTCCACTGTTCCAAGAGAAGTCAGATATCCAGGTTTTGGAGATAAAAGTCTCTTTGTATCCTACAAGAAGTTTTAGGCAGAACTTTTAGGCATGAACGTGTTCCAGCATGACAAGGGACCTCTGGAAACCAGGGACCCAACACAAAGGCCACATTATTTCAGCTCTGAATAGCCACGGTCCATCCATCTGTGCACACTCAGGACACACAGTTCAGTAATTAAATATTTCAAATACGGCTGGGAGGAGAGCAATAATACCACTCCACTGCTTTCACAAACAAAGGAAGCATTTCCAATAAAAAAAGGAAAGACAAACATGCACAGTTGGACAAGGTCTAAATATTTCTTTCAGTCTAATAGCAATAGGATCAGAAAAAAGAAAAAGCAATGATCCAGACAGTATGGAGTGGGTACACTTCCCAACAAATACCATATATAACCTCTCTTTGCATAGCAAATAAGGCATACTGATTGCCCATTCAAAAAAAATGATAGCTTCATTGAGATATAATTCACACATCTAACATTCACCCATTTAAAGCATCAGTTCAGTGGTTTTTAACTATATTCATAGTTGTGCAGCCACTGCCATGATCTAATTTCAGAACCTTTTCATCACCTCCAAGAGAAATCTGTACCCACTAGAAATCACTTTCCATTCTCCCCTGCCCCAGCCCTTGGTTACCACTGTTCTACTTCCTGTCTCTATGAATTTGCCTTTTCTGGACATTGCATATAAAGGAAGTCATACAATTGTGGCCTTTTGTGTCTGACTTCCACTTAGTGTATTGTTTCCCCAGTTCATACTGCAGCATGTATCAATACTTCATTTAGTTTTATGTCTGAATAATACTCCATCGTATGGATAGACCACATTTTGTTTATCCAGTGATCAGCTAATAGACATTTGGGTTGTTTTACTTCTTATTTACTATGAATACTACTGTTATGAACATTCATGTACATTCAGGTGTGGACATACATTTTCATTTCTCTTGAGATTGCTGCCCACATTTTAAATCTTATGGAAAATGAAGAAAATAGATTTTATTTTCTTCTCTACCATTTATGGGCTGCACTATGTCCCAGGCACTAACTGGGCATTTTGCATATACAACTCTAATCCTTATGGTAATTCTCAAGGGAGGTATTACTATGCTCATTTAACAGAGGAGGAATCTGAGGCTTAGAGACTTTCTCCCAAAGCTTATGCTCTTTTCACTTATACTTCATCTTTGACATGTATTGTTCTCAATTTCTGAAATCCCCAGTTTTCTGTTCCAGTGCAGTGAAGAAGGATCCCTTGCTCTGCCATATCCATGAGCGGATTTCACGTGACATGGACAGATGCAGCACAGGAGCACAGGGACAGATGCAAGTATGCAACAAGTGTCACGTCTCAGCAGAGGAGCTGAGCAGATGCCACCAATGTAAACAGTCAGTGCTTGGGCCTGGCAGGGCAATGCCCTGGCAAAACACAGAACCCACGAGCAATGAGGTCATGACGAACTGGGGCCGGTGCGACCACAGAGAGAGTCACAGCCCAAGGACTGGGCTTGCTAAATGAGGCACCAGGGAGGACCTCACCCTTGCAGCCACTCTCCATGTGGAAAGGAAAGCCTGCTGAACTGGGCTGAAAATATGAAGGCAAAGTGGTCATTCGAGTGGGGAATCAGGAGAAAGCTCAAAGAAGTGTCCATGTTCTACACGGAAAGGTTTACTTTGACTCATTTGTTTCTGTAGACTTTTAACTGTACTTAAAAATGACAGTAAATACTCTAGTCACCCATTGATTCGGAGTTACTTGAGACTCACTATTATTTGACTAACCACATTCTTCATCAAATGAAAAAGTACCAAGCGGGGGGACATAGCTCTTCTGCCAACCAGCTCTACAACCTTAATGAATTTACTTGAACTCTCTGTACTTTGTTTTGCCATCTGTAAAATGGACTAATAACAGCTGCCATACATACCGAGTTCAGTGAGTTATTGTGAGGCACCAACAACATGTGAAGGACCTCTCAAGAACACTTATTGTCAAAGCTGGCCCTTCCCTCTCCATCCCCAACATACACACATGCATGCGCACATGCACACACACACACTTTCAAATAAGAAATTAGACAGCCTGTTGAGGTGGCTCTTAAGATGTATACAACAAAGCTCAACAGGTGCATTTAAGGTGAACAAACCAGAACTACCACAGTCTACCAGTTTTTCGGAAGAAAAAATAGGCATGTCCATTTAAATACGGAGAATATGAGAGAACAGTGTGGCAATGACTGCTAACTGTCTCACTACTGGTCTTCCTCTTCTACCTTAGTAATAGAATGTTTAGCTGCGCCTGTGACCATCCAACTTAAGGAGCACATTGCAAGCTCCACAAGAGCAGAGATGTTTGTCTGTTCTCTTCACCACTCTATCCCTAGCACTTACAAGACTGCCTAGGACATAGTATGTGCTCAACAAATATTGATTGAATGGTTCCTTCCTCATCAAACTGTAACCCAAGAACTGTGACAACCTCTGCATGCCTCTCTCAGTTTGATAGACACCTGAGCATCTCCTGTGCGTCTCTTCTGTGCCGGGCATCGTGGCACCTCCTGGAAACAACATTTTGTCACTGGTGTCAAGACGCTCCTGGTTTCTCACAGTTTAAAAGGAAATACAGGTGTATAAGTAAATAAATAATCATGATTGGGTGTGATGTTTGAAACAATGGGCACATAACAAGGTGTTCAAGTGCCAGAGAGGAGGGGTGGCTGAAAAGATGTGGAAGGTCAAAGGATGAGAAGCCCAAATTGAAATTTGAAGAATGAGGGGTGCCTGGGTGGCTTAGGCGGTTAAGCGTCCAACTCTTGATCTTGGCTCAGGTCATGATCTCATGGTTTGTGGGATCAAGTCCCGCAATGGGCTCTGTGCTGACATCATGGAGCCTGCTTGGGATTCTCTTTCTCTTTCTCTGTCTCTGTCTCTGTCTCTCTCTTTCTCTCTGCTCCTCCTTCTCCCTCCCTCCCTCTCAACATAAATAAATAAATAAGCATTTTTAAAAATTTGCAGAATGAGCAGATATTTAGAGGGAGGTGGAAGGTAGACAGAGTATTCCAGAAGAAGGAACAATATGTGTGGAGGCAGAGAGACAGGCAAACACAGGATGATGTGTTTTCAGAGCTACCTGTATTTTGTTGGCTTACGACTTACAGGTCCAGAGATGATAGATGTCCCTTGGGAAAGGGATGAGCAATGAAGATGTGTGCCCTTTTCTGGGTGGGTCCCTGGCATCTTGCCCCACTTGAAAAAATAAATGTGTGAAAAATTCTCTGAAATAATATATTTTGCCAGATTGTGAAAGATAGATTCCATAGAATCTATTCTTTGAATTCCTCAAAGGAAATGCTCAAAATACACATGAAGCGTTGGTCCACTTCATTCCATTTACAGACACAGGTTCAGCTTCCATATATGATGGGTTTTCAGGGAAAAGTGTGATTTCGAACATTCTGACCCATTTTTTTCAAAACTTCATTTAGAGTTCTCAGTCCATGTGTCCAAATTTCTCGCTCCAAAACTGTGCCCAGTACACATTCATCATGTGCTTGTCGAATGGCTAAGCGAATAAATGCCTGCATAAACTGATGAACAATAAAAACACAGTGCCCATATTTACTAAGGGTCCACTACTTAAGCAAAACGCGCAGCAAATATAGCAGAATATTACTAAACCCATATACAGCATTTTGATTTTTTTTTCAAAGTCATAAAACTCCTTTCTGCTATAGTACTTACTACCCCATTGAAAAAATTGGGTAGGAACATGAACAAAATCAGAAACTGTCCAACTTGCAAACTGGATTCAAGGCTGTTTTCCCACAGAATCACCTAGAATGAGACCTTGGCTCCAGCCGACGAAAAATCTCTGTCCAGTCCATCACTGTTACCGGATACCTGTTGTTTTGGTTCCAGTAATAACACTCTCAGCCAGCTTAGGAGGGAGAGAGAAAATGTTTGCCTTGAATTTACCTGCTTTGGAAAGTGTTAAGTCTGGCCTCCCCACATCACTTCACTTGAGGTTTCTCCAAGGGGCTGTGGGGGGCAGGGACTAGTGTTTCAGCAGGTGTTAGATCCATGTTCATATTTTATACTCACACTCACATGCAAATTGAAGAGTTCTAAGAAGTATTTTTTAGAGTTTTGAGTATTTTACTCTTATTCATGGTGTCAGAGGCAAACAGGAGACTACTCAGGTGGTATTTTTTTCCATCTCTATTATGGAAAACTACTGTCAGAGGGAAAGAACACTCTGTGCTCCTAACATTTCCAGGGTCTATGTGACTTTGTAACATGCTACTGAGGCGGGGAACGTGCACAAATACAGAGTCTACGGATGTTTTCCCACCTTCATTCCACACCACACTTCCACGCAGCGGGGCAGTGAGAGCGAATGGGCGAGCGCACACGCCTGTCCGGCACTGACAGGAACACTCGCATTGTAACACCTCATTTAATCCTCATAAAAACCCTATGACATGGTGTTCTTAGGATCCCTATTATAAAGATGGGGACAGGTTCAGAAAGGCAACACATCGTCCTCCAAGTCTCAGAGGGCAGGAAGGGTCGGAGTCTGACTCGAAGTCCGACAATGGGCCTCAGATGATTGCCTGGTTAACCCCTATTCTAAGAGTCTGGTTTCCAAATCCCATTTTAAAACAGAAGGAGATATTTTTAGAAAGACGAAGAATCAATTGTAATTTTGTCTTCAAAGTGCCAGATACATCAATAGGCTTTATTTATTGGCAGAACTGCCACAGCCACAGGACAGTTAACATTATTTTAGAGCCCCCGTGGGTCACAGGCCCTCGTCTTCATGCCTCAGGAACAAACATACCTAACCAAGCGCTCCTCATATGAGTAACGTCTTGAAGAGCAAATGGCACTTAACAATGACTGATGGATTTCTCTAATGTTTCTTAAAACTTTACGTTTCCTTGGTTATCTCCTCTCAGGCAGGTCAGTTTAAGGATCTTCTTTGCCCTTGAGGTGAATGGAGAAATGGGATTTAGGGAAAGGATGACAAAGACACTCATTTTTTAAAAACCTACCCCTGGGGTGCCTGGGTGGCTCAGTCGGTTGAATGTCCAACTGTTGATTTTGGCTCATGTCATGATCTCACTGTCAAGGGACCAAGCCCTGCATCAGGCTCTGCATGGACAGCATGGAGCCTGCTTGGGATTCTCTGTCTCCCTCTCAAACTAAATAAATAAACGTTAAAAAAATAAAAAGCTACCCCAAATTTCATCTGGTGACTCTGGAAGGTAGGGACTCTGGATCTTAGATTTACCAGGTGTTTGGCCCTTGGCTTTCCAAGGGTTTCCGTGACCTCCCCATGTGGCTCAAGTCCCGAGTACCTCTTATTCCTAGTACTTATCAGAGTTGCAGTTCTGTATTCATTTCTATGCTATTAATTTCTTTCTCCTTTTCTGATCTATAAGCTATGTCAGCATGAAAATATGTTTGCTTGTCTCTCCACATCATTATAACTTGAAGCCCAGGACAGTGCTTGGCATCAGCACTGAGTAAAGTGTTGCTAAATGAATAACTGAACACAAGACTGCTGTCCTCACCCTCCTTTTTAAAGACTAAATATTTAAAATGTGTATAATTTACCTGTAAAAATGAAACACATAATCAGACAGTATTGGGGAAATATCTTTTGGAATACTTCCTGTTTTATAATCCATATTTAGAAAGTTTGACTTCAAGTGGGCCCCAGACACAGGCAGCAGTTGGATGCTGTTTGGTACCGATCTATTGTAAGGCTCTGGGGCGCCCAGTCACCTGTCTGGGAGAAAGTGGGGAATGTGAGCAATGGCTTTGAAGGAAGCACCAAGGAGACATTTGGCCAGGGTAGAGTTCAAGCAAATGTAATTGTGGTCAATGGTAAATATGGCAACAGGTGAGTCATTCTTCTTCCCGGCTTTCATTAGGGTGTGTCCTTTGAGCCAAATTAGAAACCCAGCAAAAGGACTTGGCACTCATCATTATACAGTCCAGTTCCAGGCAATGCAGGGCAAAGACTGCAACTTCCCTTTCAGACCTAAAAGAGGGTACAATGGCTTCCCCAAGACCAAGCAAGGCCAATCATAACACTTACTGCCCATCTTTCCCCAACCTTAGGTCAGGCCACGTCTCAGGCATGCTTTGGTCTTTAGTGGCCGCCATCTTCTTCTGGAGGCACCATGGGAAGAAAGTCAACAATATCCAATGTTCAAAGTTCATTTCTCCAGAATCTCCTGACCAATTTTTCAGTTTCCTCCGTAAATTATCTCATAACATGGTCACTGGTGAAATTCTCATTTTCGGTCTCACACAGCTGATGTTTACAGAGGGAATTAGGCAATACCAGGGTGTGATTCAAACTCACTGTCCCAAGTGTTTTCACTAGAGGATTGGAACATAGCCTGAGAGGAACTAAAATTTTCACCAGGACTATCTATATGAAGACATAACAGAACACCTTTAGTACAATGTAGCATTCAAGATGAGGATTTGTAAAGTGAATCACATATATTTTCTCATCTAATCCTCACCATACCCTAAAAAGTAGATATTCTTTCTATTTTATGGGTGAGGAATCAGTCACAAAGTGAGTAAGTGATAGACCCAGGACTCTAGCCCAATTAATCTGCAAATTAAAGGTGAATTTTCAAAAGCAGTGGGTGAAGAGATCTCCTTGTGGTAAAATCTACAGGACAGGATTAACAAAATACCTAGCATAAAATCAAGAATTTGATATTAGGTCAGATTTGTAAAAGATAGAAAATAAGGTCAAGTATATCTGACCACATTGTCTACAGGATTTCCTTGTATCGATGAAGCTGTGTAACTGAGGTGACTCCTGGACTCCTTCACCTATCTGATCCTGGATAACTTACTTAACATGTCTAAGCCTTCAGCTCCTCATCTGTACTGTTGTAAAGACTAATAAACAACAAATGGAAAGAATGAATTTAATAAAAAGAAAGAAAATGGAGAGAAATAATAACATTGATGCATAATATGAATTGTCATTTTTTTTGAACATATAACATTTCCAAACTTACATGGCAAGAAATTGTAACTATAAATAGGTTCATCAATAAAAGAAACATATACTGTAATCCCATAAAAGGCATTTGGCTCTGATTCAGTGGAAAATCTCCCAAATAATTAGAAAATCTTTAAAAATCTAATATGTTTGCAAAAATGATTTTTCTTTTTTTCTTTTTTATGAATATAATTTATTGTCAAAAATTGGCTTACGAAAAACACCCGGTGCTCATCCCAACAAGTGCCCTCCTCAATGCCCATCACCCATTTTCCCCTCTCCCCCCAAAATGATTTTTCAAACCCCAAATCTATAATGAACAGTTCCAAATATATGTAGTCATGTCTGAACACAGATGAAAAATATCTTTTTTTTTTTTCAACGTTTTTTATTTATTTTTGGGACAGAGAGAGACAGAGCATGAACGGGGGAGGGGCAGAGAGAGAGGGAGACACAGAATCCGAAACAGGCTCCAGGCTCTGAGCCATCAGCCCAGAGCCTGATGCGGGGCTCAAACCCACGGACCGTGAGATCGTGACCTGGCTGAAGTCGGACGCTTAACCGACTGCGCCACCCAGGCGCCCCACAGATGAAAAATATCTTAAATAAAACCTTAGCAAAGTAGAATACAACAAATATGTTGAATTCCCCGACCAACATCTTCAGGTCATAATTTTATAAATGGAGACCCTCAGCCTTGGGAAGCCAGACCCATGTCAAAGGCTTCTTGTATTATTATTTGTGCACTTGCTTTCAGCTGGTATGTGGTTTTTCCTTTTTCCTTTTTTTTTGACTATTTGCTTTTCTAAGAAAATCTTTTGGTTTTTCTTCCAATTTTTTAATAATCCAATTTACTTTAAAAACTCCCAGTTACAATAGGACACTTATGTGTATTATCTTCATTTATACTCTTTTAATTGTACTTTTATGGGGTATTCTAATGTATCTAATCTCTTTAAGATTCTTACATTTTTCTTTAAAAACTATAACACTGTTTATTTTTTTTACTCCTAATCTTTTATTGCTTATTCCTTATCCTTAATCTTCAATCTCAACTCCAATAGATGTTTTTAATATTTCAAACTTACTGATTTTTAAAACTATCTCTTACAGTTATCTCATTAAGCAAATCTGTTTCTTTTATACTTTGAGTGTTGTAATATAATTTTTTCATGGTCAATGCTGTAATTTAGTGATCTATTTGACGGTCCATGCACATTTAGGGTGTTTCTAGATTTATGATATTAGAATAATGTTGCTATGGCCTTTATTGTATGTATCCTCTGATGGACAGAACCACAGTGTACTTAGGACCAGAATTCCCGGGCCAGAGGTCTGAGAATGGTCAAATTTACCAGTGAATGCCAAGTTGTTTTCAAATGAGTTGCACTGATCATCAGCAGTGAGTTCTTGTTGTGCATTCCCAGCAATACCTAATATTGTTAGGCCTCAAAATTTTGGCCAACCTGGCTGGCAGGAAATGATATTTTACTGTGGTATTACCTTTATCACTGATCAGGTAGTGCAGTGTTTCACATATTTATAGTCATTTGTGCTTTCTTTTTTGTGAATACTCACTCATGTTTTTTTGCCCATTTTTCTATTTGGGTTCTTCAATTTTTCTTATTAACTCCTAAGTATTCTTTGTTTATTCTCAATACTATTCCTCTGTCAGTTGTAAAACAATTTCCTACTGTTTTTATGGTCTCTTTTGATTAAAATGACTGCCTCTGCCATTTATCTTTTGCTTTAGAAATGGCTTGACTATTCTTGGTCCTTTGCTCTTTCAAATAAATCTTATAATTGGCTTGTCAAGGTTCATGAAAAATCGTCTTGGGACTTTGATTAGAATTACATTAAATCTGGGGCACCTTACTCTTGATTTTGGCTCAGGTCATGGTCCTAGGGTTGTGGGATTAAGTCCTGTGTTGGGCTCTGTGCTGAGCATGGATCCTGCTTGAGATTCTCTTCTCTCTCCCTCTGCCCCTCTCCCCTGCTCACATACTGAAAAAAAGGGGTGCCTGGGTGGCTCACTTGGTTGAGCGCCCAACTTCAGCTCAGGTTATAATCTCACAGTTTGTGAGTTCAAGCCCTGCATCAGGCTCTGTGCTGACAGCTCAGAGCCTGGAGCCTGCTTCAGATTCTGTCTCTGTCTCTCTCTCTCTCTCTGCCCATCTCCCACTCATGCTCTCTCTCTCTCAAAAGTAAATAAACATAAATTTTTTTTTAAAAAAGAATTTCAGGGGCGCCTGGGTGGCGCAGTCGGTTAAGCGTCCGACTTCAGCCAGGTCACGATCTCGCGGTCCGTGAGTTCGAGCCCCGCGTCAGGCTCTGGGCTGATGGCTCGGAGCCTGGAGCCTGTTTCCGATTCTGTGTCTCCCTCTCTCTGCCCCTCCCCCGTTCATGCTCTGTCTCTCTCTCTCTGTCCCAAAAATAAATAAATGTTGAAAAAAAAAATTTATAAAAAAAATAATAATAAAATAAAAATAAAAATAAAAAAGAATTTCATTAAATCTATAGATCAACTGGAAAAGAATTACTAACTTTATTGAGTTCTTTTTCTTCGTGAGTCATACTGTCATTTTTCTCTTAAGCATTTAATATTTTACCTAATTTCTCAAATTTTTAGTACAAAATTGTTTTTAGTCTTAATACTCTTTTATGTTCTTAATATTAGTTGCATCACCGTTTATATATTCTCTTTTTCGTTTCTTATACTTTTTGTATGATCAGTCCTACCAGATTTTGTTGAATTTCTTAATCTCTTTGGAGATTCATATATTGGATTTATTTATCCTCTTTATTGTATCTTCAGTTACAATTTGATTAATTTCTGTCCCTACATGTATTACTTTCTTCCTTCATCTCTCATTGGCTTTATCCTGTTTTGCTTTGTTTTTCTGTAGTGTTTTAAATTCACTAATTACCTTATTTAGTAGTGTTCAATCCTCAATGTTTTCTAAATTTCCATTATTATTTCTTCTTTAACCCATAGGTTATTTATAATTGTGATTTTTATTTTCAAAATGTATGTCAAGTTTTGAATTATCTTTTTGTTGTTGCTATCTGTCTTGTGCTATAATCTGAAAATGTAATTTTTAATGATACCAATTCTTTCAAATTTTTTGAAGCATACTGTTTAGCATAAATGTATGTAATTTTTGTCAATAGTCCATGTGTGTCTGAGAAAGAATATGTGTTCTGCAGCTGTGGTAGGTTTGTTTTTTATTTCCAATTTTGCTCTCTTGACTTATTTTAGATTGAAATATTTTCCACTCATTTCATTACTTTCCCTTCCAATAGTCGGTGGTTATATAGTTAGAAATTATAGCATAGGTATCTAACTTAACAAACTTTAAATTTAATAAACATTTTTACTCTCTGCAAACTGGTACTAAGGCCGCAGAATGATTTAACTCCAAGTCATTTCACATACCAAACTAAATGTAACTGTCACATCATATTTAAGGTCTCTCTTGAATTTCAATGCTTTAAATTAGGCATTACTGTTATCATTTTATAAAGTTAATAATTTGTTAAAATTCACCCCCATGTTTAACATCATCCTTGCTTACCATTGCTTTCTGTATCTTTAGTCTTCTTTCTGGTATTATTTTCTTTCTTCTTGAGTTACATGCATTTAGATGCCTCTTTAGTAGACGGATGCTGAGAGTAAATTCTCTTAATTTTTGTTTGTCTGAAAATGTTTCCATTGACGCTTCTTGTTCAAAGGAAGTTTTGACAGGTACAGAATCCTAGGATGGCAGTTTTATTTTAGCACCTTAAAAATGTTATTCTGGCTTTGATTTTTGCTCTTGAAAAGTCAGCTGTAGTGTGCTGTTCTTTTTCAGTGCTCTATCTTTTTAGTCTGCAGTTTTTAAGGTCTTATCTTTTTTTTAAAATATATTTTGCAGTTTAACTATGACATGTCAAGTTGTGCATTTCTTTTTATTTATCTTGCTTGGGATTCACTGGAATCTGAATCTGAAGATTGGTGTCTTTTACAGATTGTGGAAAATTCTCAGCCATTTTCTGTCCAAATATTGCCTCTCCCCCATTCTCTTTAAAATCTACTTCTGGAATTCCAACAAGCGTATACTAAATCTTCTCATCCTTTCCACCATATGTCAAAGTCTCTCTAACATATTTTCCATCTCTCCGACTTTCTATATTGATTCAGGATAATTCTTCAAGTCTACTTTCCAGTTTATTAACTCACTCTTGTACTGTACTTAACTCTGTATTTCTAACTTAAAGCGTCATATTTTTTATTTCTAGAAATGACTAACGCATCCTTATTTTATATTTTATTTTTATACATGCAAAGAATCACATTTTTCCAAAGCACCCTCATTACAGGCCAATCCAATGCATATATTTTTAACATCATTATTGAACTTGGCATATGAGTCCTTTGTTATTAGGAAAGTCAGCTGGAATCACATAGAAATATTCTGTCTCATTTATAAAACGCCATGAAATGCCCTGCTCCAGGGATTTCTTACCCCTGAATCTCAGAGTCATTATAATCTGTTTAGGTCAAGTCAGAAGTCCAAACCCTTAGTTATAGTCAAGAATATCCTTGGGGCACCTGGGTGGCTCAGTCGGTTGAGCGTCCGACTTCAGCTCAGGTCATGATCTCACGGTCTGTGAGTTCGAGTCCCGCATCCGGCTCTGTGCTGACAGCCTGTTTCAGATTCTACGTCTCCCTCTCTCTCTGCCCCTCCCCCGCTCGTGCTCTGTCTCTCTCTGTCAAAAATAAATAAACATTAAAAAAATTAAAAAAAATAATATCCTACAGGTGTGCAGCTTTGGGCTTTATGGTTCTCTGGCACAAAACCTCATTTCTCTATAAGGTTCTTCCAATTAGAGATTCGGAATGATGAAGTTTACGCCCTCTAGCTGTGCTACTCCATGCTCCTTTTTTCTCCTCCATCCTCTGTTTTGAAGACTATGATTTTCCCAGAGCAAACACTCGTCTACCAGGAGTTTGGGATGGGAGCCCAGTGCTCACTGTGTGCCCGTCTGGGGCTCCACAGGCGGCGCCCCGAGCACCAGCAGTGTCTGCGAGCCTGAGCCCGACAGCAAACAGCGGCCACTTGGCCTGCTGTGGACGGCTGTCAGGTGAGCGCCGCTGCAGGCTGCGAGTAGAAACCTGGGTTGGACTCCAGGCCTGTAAATAAACTCATGGCCATCTGCAGTCCCTCTCATGACTCAGCCGTTCTTTATGAAAGGAGTCACTGTGTGAATTCGGGCTGGGAGATCTTCTGAAAGAAGAAACAGCAGAGGAAAGCTGTGTCGATTATGAAGTCACTGAAACCTAGGTGCAAAAGCGGCTGTTCTAGGTCATTGCTGCTTTGTAGTGGCAGGAAGAGAATTTTCCACTTAAAGAACGATCATCGTGAGAGAGTTAATCTTTGTGTACATAATGCAAACACCACAAAAACAAATCAAGACTAAATCTCCTTATTGGGATGTCAGAGAAGAGCAGTAGTATTTTAGAACACCCTTACTAAATACCGAGTTTGGTATAGTAGACAACGGACTTCGGTATGAATTCTTGTTCCACACTTTCTATATTTTGGGCCATGTGCAACCTTCTCACTGCTAGGGAGCTCCAGCTCCCTCCTCTGAAAAACTGGCATAAATATTAACTGTGTCTTTGGGAGAATCAAAGACGACACATAAAAAGGAATGATATAAATTGCTAGTTACCTGCTATCCACTCTCCAGCCTCCTTCTTTGCTAGTAATAAGAACTGTGATTGTATCTGGGCACATCACCACTCAGATAAAAAGAGACACTCCCCAAAATCACGCACTTATGTGTATATAAGTTTGGGCTAATGGTATATAAGAAATGTTGCACATGATTTCCAGGAAGTGATCTTAAAGGAAGGGAAGTGGGTCGCCTTTCTTCCTTCTTTAGTCCATCTTGCTGCCTAGAACTTGGAGGAGATGGCAAGCAGCCATTGAGAATTAGGAAGACAAATGACACATTTATATTTGATTCAAATCAAAGTGGAGATTCCCAGTGGAGAGTTGGAAGAAGCCTGGGTTCCTAATGACACCACAGAACCACCATACTGGTCCGGAGCTCTTTATCTCCAAATTCCTTTAGGAAGAAGAATAATTTTCTTTCTTTCTTTCTTTCTTTCTTTCTTTCTTTCTTTCTTTCTTTCTTTCTTCTTTTTTTGTTTTTACTATGAAATTTATTGTCAAATTGGTTTCCATACAACACTCAGTGCTCATCCCAACAGGTGCCCTCCTCAATGCCCATCACCCACCCTCCCATTCCTCCCACCCCCATCAACCCTCAGTTTGTTCTCAGTTTTTAAGAGTCTCTTATGTTTTGGCTCCTTCCCTCTCTAACCTTTTTTTTTCCTTCCCCTCCCCCATGGTCTTCTGTTAAGTTTCTCAGGATCCACATAAGAGTGAAAACATATGGTATCTGTCTTTCTCTGTAGGACTTATTTCACTTAACATCACACTCTCCAGTTTCATCCACACTGCTACAAAAGGCCATATTTCATTCTTTCTCATTGCCACGTAGTATTCCATTGTGTATATAAACCACAATTTCTTTATCCATTCATCAGTTGATGGACATTTAGGCTCTTTCCATAATTTGGCTATTGTTGAAAGTGCTGCTATGAACATTGGGGTACAAGTGCCCCTATGCATCAGCACTTCTGTATCCCTTGGGTAAATTCCTAGCAGTGCTATTGCTGGGTCATAGGGTAGATCTATTTTTCATTTTTTGAGGAACCTCCACACTGTTTTCCAGAGTGGCTGCACCAGTTTGCATTCCCACCAACAGAGCAAGAGGGTTCCCGTTTCCCTACATCCTTGCCAGCATCTATAGTCTCCTGATTTGTTCATTTCAGCCACTCTGACTGGCGTGAGGTGGTATCTGAGTGTGGTTTTGATTTGTGTTTCCCTGATGAGGAGCGATGTTGAGCATCTTTTCATGTGCCTGTTGGTCATCTGGATGTCTTCTTTAGAGAAGTGTCTATTCATGTTTTCTGCCCATTTCTTCACTGGATTATTTGTTTTTCGGGTGTGGAGTTTGGTGAGCTCTTTATAGATTTTGGATACTAGCCCTTTGTCCAATACATCATTTGCAAATATCTTTTCCCATTCCGTCGGTTGCCTTTTAGTTTTGTTGATTGTTTCCCTTGCAGTGCAGAAGCTTTTTATCTTCAAGAGATCCCGATAGTTCATTTTTGCTTTTAATTCCCTTGCCTTTGGGGATGAGTCAAGTAAGAAATTGCTGTGGCTGAGGTCAGAGAGGTTTTTTTCCTGCTTTCTCCTCTAGGGTTTTGATGGGTCCCTGTCTCACATTCAGGTCCTTTATCCATTTTGAGTTTATTTTTGTGAATGGTGTGAGAAAGTGGTCTAGTTCATCCTTCTGCATGTTGTTGTCCAGTTCTCCCAGCACCATTTGTTAAAGAGACTGTCTTTTTTCCATTGTATATTCTTTCCTGCTTTGTTAAAGATTAGTTGGCCATACTTTTGTGGGTCTAATTCTAGGGTTCCTATTCTATTCCATTGTGTCTGTCTATGTGTCTGTTTTTGTGCCAATACCATGCTGTCTTGATGATTACAGCTTTGTAGTAGAGGCTAAAGTCTGGGATTGTGATGCCTCCTGCTTTGGTCTTCTTCTTCAAAATTACTTTGGCTATTCGGGGCCTTTTGTGGTTCCATATGAATTTTAGGATTGCTTGTTCTAGCTTCGAGAAGAATGCTGGTGCAATTTTGATTGGGATTGTATTGAATGTGTAGATAGCTCTGGGCAGTATTGACATTTTAACAATATTTATTCTTCCAATCCATGAGCATGGAATGTTTTTCCATTTCTTTATATTTTCTTCAATTTCCTTCATAAGCTTTCTTCATACAGATCTTTTACATCTTTGGTTAAGTTTATTCCTAGGTATTTTATGCTTCTTGGTGCAATTGTGAATGGGATCAGTTTCTTTATTTGTCTTTCTGTTGCTTCATTATTAGTGTATAAGAATGCAACTGATTTCTGTACATTGATTTTGTATCCTGCGACTTTGCGGAATTCATGTATCAGTTCTAGCAGACTTTGGGTGGAGTCTATCAGGTTTTCCACGTGTAATATCATGTCATCTGCAAAAAAGTGAAAGCTTGACTTCATCTTTGCCAATTTTGATGCCTTTAATTTCCTTTTGTTGTCTGATTGCTGATGCTAGCGCTTCCAATACTACGTTAAACAACAGCGGTGAGAGTGGACATTTCTGTCGTGTTCCTGATCTCAGGGGAAAGCTCTCAGTTTTTCCCCATTGAGGATGATATTAGCTGTGGGCTTTTCATAAATGGCTTTTAAGATTTTTAAGTATGTTCCTTCTATCCCGACTTTCTCGAGGGTTTTTATTAAGGATGCTGAATTTTGTCAAATGCTTTTTCTGCATCGATTGACAGGATCATATGGTTCTTATCTTTTCTTTTGTTAATGTGATGTATCACACTGATTGATTTGAGAATGTTGAACAAGCCCTGCAGCCCAGGAATGAATCTCACTTGATCATGGTGAATAATTCTTTTTATATGCTGTTGAATTCGATTTGCTAGTATCTTATTGAGAATTTTTGCATCCATATTCATCAGGGATATTGGCCTGTAGTTCTTTTTTGCTGGGTCTCTATCTGGTTTAGGAATCAAAGTAATGCTGGCTTCATAGAATGAGTCCGGAAGTTTTCCTTCCCTCTTTATTTTTTGGAACAGCTTGAGAAGGATAGGTATTATCTCTGTTTTAAATGTCTAATAGAATTCCCCTGGGAAGCCATCTGGTCCTGGACTCTTATTTGTTGGGAGATTTTGATAACTGATTCAATTTCTTCGCTGGTTATGGGTCTGTTCAAGTTTTCTGTTTCTTCCTGTTTGAGTTTTGGAAGTGTGTGGGTGCTTAGGAATTTGTCCATTTCTTCCAGGTTGTCCAGTTTGTTGGCATATAGTTTTTCATAGTATTCCCTGATAATTGCTTATATTTCTGAGGGATTGGTTGTAATAATTCCATTTTCATTCATGATTTTATCTATTTGGGTCATCTCCCTTTTCTTTTTGAGAAGCCTGGCTAGAGGTTTATCAATTTTGCTTATTTTTTCAAAAAAAAAAAAAAACAACTCTTGGTTTCATTGATCTGCTCTACAGTTTTTTTAGATTCTATATTGTTTATTTCTGCTCTGATCTTTATTATTTCTCTTCTTCTGCTGGGTTTGGGGTGTCTTTGCTGTTCTGTTTCTATTTCCTTTAGGTGTGCTGTTAGATTTTGTATTTGGGATTTTTCTTGTTTCTTGAGATAGGCCTGGATTGCAATGTATTTTCCTCTCAGGACTGCCTTCGCTGCATCCCAAAGCATTTGGATCATTGTATTTTCAATTTCATTTGTTTCCATATATTTTTAAATTTCTTCTCTAATTGCCTGGTTGACCCATTCATTCTTTAGTAGAGTGTTCTTTAACCTCCATGCTTTTGGAGGTTTTCCAGACATTTTCCTGTGGTTGATTTCCAGCTTCATAGCACTGTGGTCTGAAAGTATGCATGGTGTGATCTCAATTCTTGTATACTTATGAAGGGCTGTTTTGTGACCCAGTATGTGATCTATCTTGGAGAATGTTCCACGTGCACTCGAGAAGAAAGTATATTCTGTTGCTTTGGGATGCAGAGGTCTAAATATATCTGTCAAGTCCATCTGATCCAATGTATCATTCAGGGCCCTTGTTTCTTTATTGATCCTGTGTCTAGATGATCTATCCATTGTTGTAAGTGGAGTATTAAAGTCCCCTGCAATTACCACATTCTTATCAATAACGTTGCTTATGTTTGTGATTAGTTGTTTTATATATTTGGGGGCTCCCATATTCGGCACATAGACATTTATAATTGTTAGCTCTTCCTGATAAATAGACCCTGTAATTATTATATAATACCCTTCTTCATCTCTTGTTACAGCCTTTAATTTAAAGTCTAGTTTGTCTGATACAAGTATGGCTACTCCAACTTTCTTTTGACTTCTAGTAGCATGATAGATAGTTCTCCATCCCCTCACTTTCAATCTGAAGGTGTCCTCAGGTCTAAAATGAGTCTCTTGTAGACAGCAAATAGATGGGTCTTGTTTTTTTATCCATTCTGATACCCTACGTCTTTGGTTGGAGCATTTAGTCCATTTACATTCAGTGTTATTATAGAAAGATATGGGTTTAGAGTCATTGTGATGTCTGTAGGTTTCATGCTTGTAGTGATGTCTCTGGTACTTTGTGGTCCTTGCAACATTTCACTCACAGAATCCCCCTTAGGATCTCTTGTAGGTCTGGTTTAGTGGTGATGAATTCCTTCAGTTTTTGTTTGTTTGGGAAGACCTTTATCTCTCCTTCTATTCTGAATGACAGACTTGCTGGATAAAGGATTCTTGGCTGCATATTTTTTCTGTTCATCACATTGAAGATTTCCTGTCATTTCTTTCTGTCCTGACAAGTTTCAGTAGATAGATCTGCCACTAGTCTTATGGGTCTCCCTTTATATGTTAGAGCATGTTTATCCCTACCTGCTTTCAGAATTTTCTCGTTATCCTTGTATTTTGCCAGTTTCACTATGATATGTTGTACAGAAGATTGATTCAAGTTATGTCTGAAGGGAGTTCTCTGTGCCTCTTGGATTTCAATGCCTTTTTCCTTCCCCAGATCAGGGAAGTTCTCAGTTATGATTTGTTCAAGTACACCTTCAGCCCCTTTCTCTCTCTCTTCCTCTTCTGGAATTCCTATTGTACGGATATTGTTCCATTTGATTGCATCACTTAGTTCTCTAATTCTCCCCTCATAGTCCTGGATTTTTTTTTTTTTTAATTTTTTTTTTCAACGTTTTTATTTATTTTTTGGGACAGAGAGAGACAGAGCATGAACGGGGGAGGGGCAGAGAGAGAGGGAGACACAGAATCGGAAACATGCTCCAGGCTCCGAGCCATCAGCCCAGAGCCCGACGCGGGGCTCGAACTCACGGACCGCGAGATCGTGACCTGGCTGAAGTCGGATGCTTAACCGACTGCGCCACCCAGGCGCCCCAGTCCTGGATTTTTTTTATCTCTCTTTTTCTCAGCTTCCTCTTTTTCCATAATTTTATCTTCCAATTCACTTATTCTCTCCTCTGCCTCTTCAATCTGTGCTATGGCTGCCTCCATTTTATTTTGCACCTCATTTATAGCATTTTTTAGTTCGACTATTTCTTAGTCCCTTGAGCTCTGCTGTCCTCTATACTTTTTTCAAGCCCAACAATTAATTTTATGACTATTATTCTAAATTCTTGTTTCATTATATTGCTTAAATCATTTGTGATCAATTCATTAGTTGTTGCTACTTCCTGGAGTTTCTTTTGAGGAGAATTCTTCCGTTTCATCATTTTGGGTAGTCCCCGGGGTGGTACAGAACTGCAGGGCACTTCCCCTGTGCTCTCTAGAGTAACTTGTGTTGGTGGGCGGGGCCACAGTCAGACCTGATGTCTGTCCCCAGCCCACCGCTGGGGCCACAGTCAGACTGGTGTGTACCTTATGTTTCCCTCTCCCAGGGGCAGGCCTCATTGTGGAGTGGTGTGGCCCCTGTCCGGGCTACTTGCACCCTGCCAGGCTTGTGGTGCTGCTTTGATGGGATCTGGCGTATTAGCTGGGGTGGATCCGCAAGGTGCACAAGGGTGGGAGGGGCAGGCTCAGCTCGCTTTGCCATAGGTGGTCCCCTATAGGAGGGCCCTGCAGCACCAGGAGGGAGGCAGGCAGACCCGTCAGAGGGTTGGATCCACAGATGCACAGAGTTGGGTGTTTGTGTGGTGTAAGCAAGTTCAGTAACAGAAACTGGTTCCCTTTGGGGTTTTGGCTGGGAGATGGGAGAGGGAGATGTCGCTGGCCAGCGCCTTTGCTCCCTGCCAAGGTGAGCTCTGTCCTCTGGGGCTCAACAACTCTCCCTCCCGTTGTCCTCTAGCCCTCGTGCTCTCTGAGCAGAGCTGTCAACTTATAACATTCCAGATGTTAAGTCCCACTGGCTGTCGGAACTCATGTAGTCCGGCCCCTCCGCTTTTGCAAGTCAGACGCGGGGGCTCTGCCTTGCAGGGGGGGCTGCCCCTCCACCACCCCGGCTCCCTCCCGCCAGCCCGTGGAGTGCACACCGCCTCTCCGCCCTTCCTACCCTCTTCCGTGGGCCTCTTGTATGCACTTGGCTTCAGAGAGTCCGTTCTGCTAGTCTTCTGGCGGTTTTCTGGGTTATTTAGGCAGGTGTGGGTGGAATCTAAGGGATCAGCAGGATGCGGTGAGCCCAGCATCTTCCTACGCCGCCATCTTCCAAGAAGAATTTTCTTGTGTATTTAAGGCAGTTATTATTTTGAAGTGTGTGTATATGTGTGTCTGTGTTTTAATCACACTTAACCAAGCTTAACCCTGATGCAAAGAACCAAGCTTCATATCTACCAAAATTAAAATTTCACATCTTTTTGACCAAGCAATCTCACCTCTAAAAATATAAGCAACAAATGTGCTGAGACATGTGCATAAAGAAATAATCAAAAACATCTATTGCATGATTGTTTGTGAAATCCAAAGACTGGAAACAAATTAAATGTTCAACAGCAGGTGACTGGTTAAGTAAGTGATTTGGATTCAAGCATGTATGATTATGCAGCTGTTAGCCTGAGAGATCTATATGGAATAATCTCCAAATAGAATGAATTCTCTTTTGTGGGGAGAAAGATAATATACCGTGTTTCCAAAGATAGCCACAACAATATTTCCCATCTCTTGATGTCACATCCCTTCCATCAAGAGGTGGGGACTGGTTTCCTCCTCTTGAATCTGGACAGCAAAAGTAACACTGTGATTTCCAAGGCTAAGTAGGAAAGGTGAGACAGGTTTTTCCTCACTGACCAAAACACTCAAGCCCAGAGTCCAAAGTCACCATGTAAAAGGCTCCCATGCTGCCAGGAAGCCATGCCACATGGATAGGCCATGTGGAGGTGCTGTGCAGACCAGACTGTCTTCAATCCGCCCTGATGAGGGACCAGGCATGGGACTCAATGAGCCTTCAGATGATTACAGCCCCCTAGCATTCGAGTTTTTTGAGCTAAGGATCCAGATATCATGGAGCAGAGGAGTCATCCCTGTGCCCTTTATGAATAGCTAAGTCATGGAATTGATGAGTACAGTAGAATGGTTGTCTTTTTATGTCATTAAGTTTGGGGTGGTTTGTTGTACAAAAACAGCACAGTTTTTTTTTAAAAGTTGTTTTTTTTTTTTTTTTTTTTTTTTTTTTTTCAATGTTTATTTATTTTTGGGACAGAGAGAGACAGAGCATGAACGGGGGAGGGGCAGAGAGAGAGGGAGACACAGAATCGGAAACAGGCTCCAGGCTCTGAGCCATCAGCCCAGAGCCCGACGCGGGGCTCGAACTCACGGACCGTGAGATCGTGACCTGGCTGAAGTCGGGCGCTTAACCGACTGCGCCACCCAGGCGCCCCCAGCACAGTTTTTTATATGTATAAAAATTTTCAGGAAGACCGTTAATGGCATATAATAAAGTCATTAGCCTCAGGTCTTCCTGGAGATGAGACAGGAGATCTAGAGTGGGGAAAAGACTTAGTTTTCACTCTATGCTTTTTCATACCATTTCAATTTTTCCTTTACATATACATGTGTTATTGAATTTCTCAAATATGTACGAAAAAAGGACTTTTGTTTGTTATGAAGACGTGTGAGACCAGAAACAAGCAGGTCTGTCAGCTCTCACTAGCAACATGATTCTAAAACCCTAAATTCCATTGAGCACATGTGCTAAAAAGTCCAGAGATGATGAAGATAATACTCCAGGCTTTCCAACTTTTAAAATCAGATGACATGTTACTGACTTTAGCAACTATAGTATTTCAACATGATGCACACATTTATCAGTATTTTCTTTTCCACAATAAATTAGTAATTAGAAAAAAATTAGCACCACCTATCCCAGTGTCTAGGATCTAAAACTACATTATTTTAATCATAGATTGGGGTGCATATAGAATACAACTTTCACTTCATATCTTCAAAACAGCAAGCTAGCCACAGCCCTAAACCTCTCCAGTCATGCCAAGGGAAGCATTGGCATTCAGAAGAGAATCTCATATCTGGCGAAGGTTGTCAGTCACTCTTCCCCAATTATTACAGGAATGCATGTATCTTGGAATTTGTACAAGTGTCCTGAAATCTGGTAATGACAGAAAAAAGAAAATCCTTACCTATCCACTTGATAAACTGTAAAATTAATGGAGAAAGCAGGGTGCAACCAGTAACTTGGAGAATTTATTCCAAACAATACCAGGAAATATGAATAGAAATCATAAAGCGGAGCAATTTAAGTTCCTAACCGATGGATGGATGGAGCAGAGTTGTAGCAAAAAAGCTCAGCAGGTACCCATTTGCCCTTGGCTCCCTGTTAACCAGGACAGACCAATAATACAATGCAGAACAGCACAGAGTGGGGGGCTCTAGAAATATTTGTAAATGAATGCATGAATGAACAGCAAGGAAGCCACAAACTTCTCCAGGCTTTCTTAGCCTATGGACATAAACCCATCAGTAAGTGTCAAGTGTCCAAATCGCCCTACTTTACCTTCTCAGGCAGGACCTCCAGTTTCTGCTGAGGTCCCCCTCACCTCGTGTGAGTTGTTTGTCTTACTCTCTCTGAGCTGGTTAGTCACTCCACCAGCCATGACACTTCTTTGTTGGTGGTAGGATGACCGCAAGTGGGGATATTCCTGGTTAGTGGGCTCCAAAGTGGGCTCCAAAGCCGTCTGCTGCAGTGTCTTAGAGAATATGGTCTCTGAGGCCCAGACAGGTGTCTGGGATCTGGGCTGTCTACCGATTTGAAAAAAGGTCACGTGGCTGTACTCAGAATTTCCACCCCGCTGCCCTTCCTGCCTGGAAAAAGTTTGATAACTTTTTTCCTAGAATATTTCTCAGCATCCTGCACATCCTACCCCCTATGTCTCGCCACCTCCACTCCACCCAGCCCCTGCATGCCATGCAGATCTGGTCCCTGGGTGCTGATATAACTTGAATTATTTCCCACGAGACTCCTCAGCCCTGGTGCAAACTTGTCAGACCTCTGTTCCATCAGGCCTGTTGTCATGGACTGAATGTTTGTCTCCCCTCACCCCCAAATTCCTATGCTGACATTCTAACTTCCAATGTGATAGTATTAAGAGATAGGGTCCTCAGGAGATAATCAGGTATAAGGTTGGAGCCTTTTATATGGGATTAGTGACCTTATAAGAAAAGACATAAGAACTTGCTCTTGCTATCTGCTCTCTGTCATCTGAAGGTACAATGAGAAGATGGCCATCTATCTACAAGCCAGGAGGCAGGTCCTCATCAGACACAGGATCTCCTGGAGACTTCATCTTGGACTTCCAAGCTTCCAGAACGGTGAGAACTAAATATTGGTTGTTGAAGCCACCCAATCTGTGGTAATTTGTTATGGCAGCCCAAACTGACTAAGATATTTATCTCCTCAGTTCTCCAGATGAGTCCAGCCATGCCTGAATCCCCAGCAAGTGATAGTAGAAAACCACGGTCCAAGTTCAGCCTCCACTACAACATGTTTCAGGTAAAAACTGCAAGTTTTGGATGGATGAGAAAGTCAGTATAGGAGAAAGTCAAAAGACCCAGGGGTGATTTTGATCCATTACTGCTATCAGAGAAGCTCAGGAAGGGTTTGGGGCATATAAGAAGGCAAAGGCTTTCCCATGCTGTCTGAGGAGCGCTATTGAAAAGAAACCATGCTGGTGACAGTTTCTTTCCCCATCCTGCCATGTTTTCCTACCCTTCTAATATACGGTTAAACAAAATTGGGAACATACTATATGTACAGTTCTGTATCCTCTAGGGGACATTTGTTCATTTTGGTAAATATTTTCTAAAAATATTATTTTATTCCATTTCCATATGTTGAACGTTTGTTTCCAATTTTACATTTTTAAAAAATAATGATGTGATGAATTTTTGGCTCATAAATCCGCATTTCTCACTCTTTTCTTAGAATAGAGCTCAAAAAAATAAGTTTATGAGGGCAAAGGACACCAAGACAATTAAGGCTATCCTCCAGAGGGTAAAAATTTACACTACTGAGAAGAGTGTAAGAGGGTCTATGCCTGATTTCACATCCCTACCCTTTGCATGATTATTATTGTTTTAATTTTGCAAATTACTTTTTACACAAGTCGCACTTCAACATTTCAGTCAAAAAGCAGTTAAGGACCACTTGAGGAAGAAAGGTGAGTCACGGCTGTTAACATATTCTGGTAAGATCGACAGAGGCAGCATTAAAATGAGCAAGCCAAGTGTATGTGGCTTGGAAGAAAATCCCGGAACCAGATGCAGAGAATAATAGCATGTGTGAACACACAGACTGCCATAGCTTCAAGAAAAAAGTGATTCTCTCATATTTTTATTTCTCTTATATTTACTTCTCCTGTGTTTTCTGTCTTATATTTTTTTCTTATATCTTTCTTTTTATATGTTCACAAGAAACAAGGCTTTATGTGTAAGTAACTCTAAAAGAGCTCTTAGAATAAGCATAACATAAAAATTTGAAGTGATAAAAATTATGAAATAGTTTAGCTTGCAGCTTTTTCTTTCTCTGCAATACCTGAAGTTACGGTATATCTTAGATTTGATGAAACACCATGTTTTTTAAAGTTTATTTATTTATTTTGAGAGAGAGAGAGAGAAAGCACAAGCAAGGGAGGGGCAGAGAGAGGGAGAGAGAGAGAGAATCCCAAGCGGGCTCCGCACTGTCAGAGCAGAGCCTGTGGTGGGACTCAAATCCATGAACCACGAGATTATGACCCGAGCTGAAACCAAGAGTCAGACACTTAAGTGACTGAGCCACCCAGGAACCTGGAAACACCATATTTAAAAATATCAGCATACTCAATAATAATTTTTCAATGATATTTTATACTTGTGACAAATCACATCTTTTCTTACTAACATGTTGTCCGTCTTTCCTTATATGTTGTTGTTCTTTGAAGAAGAGTTAGAACAGGGGCACGTTTCTTTGGGGTTGGGGCTACTCTGAGATTCAAGACCTCAGTTCCATTTGGTGTGGAGTTCTGTGAAACTGGTTTCCAGTGGCCACAGATGCCCGGGTTCCTCAGGCAAAAGCTAGGGTCCTCCAACAACTAATTTGAAAAGGAGCCCATCCCGGCTCTTCTTCTTTGACCTTTCCTTTCCTAAAAGTTATCTTCTTTATCTTAAAAAAGTCTCTCACAATTACTAAAGTAGATATATACGCTCATCTCCATTTTATCCAACAAACGTTCAGTACCCACTATTGCTAGGCCTCATGCACAGCACTGGGGACACACTGGGGAATACAGAATGCTTCCTGCTAACAAGGGACTTAAAATCTAATAAGACAACCTATTAATTTCAAAAGTAAAAATACTACTACAAGTGAAGAAATTGGAAACAGGTCAGCCACGTGATCAAAAGTAACACGGCCAGAAGGGAGCAAACAGACATCAGCCTCCAGATGGATAATGAAGACACATGACTATTGCAACTCAAAATGCATGACCAGAAGAAGCAGATCATAAGGAAACATCAGATAAACCAAATGGGGGGCATTTTGTAAATAACTGGCCTATGTATCTTTTTTAAATTTTTTTTTAACATTTATCTTTATTTTTCAGACAGAGAGAGGCAGAGCATGAGCGGGGGAGAGGCAGAGAGAGAGGGAGACACAGAATTGGAAGCAGGCTCCAGGCTCTGAGCTGTCAGCACAGAGACACGGGGCTCGAACTCGTCAACCGCGAGATCAGACCTGAGCTGAAGTGCAATGCTCAACCGACTGAGTCACCCAGGTGCCCCAGCCTATATATTTTTTACATGTCAATGACATGGAAGAAAAAGAAAGGGTGAAATTACATATTTAGTCAGATTAAAGGGGGCTAAGAGAATGACCTAATGCAATAAATGATATGAAAGACATTAGTGAAACAATTCATGAAACTGAAATGTAGCTTGCAGATTAAAGTATTATTTAATGTTAAATTTCCTGAATTTAGTAACTAAACTGCAGTAATGTAAGAAAATATTCTTGTTCCTAGGAAAAATAAAAAATTATTTTGAAGTAAATGAGATATACAATCTCAAATGGTATATAAAATAATGATAATAATATGTATACACACAGAGAGAGAATGATCAAGCAAATAGAACAAAATGTTGGTATATGAAAGTTCTTTGTAGTATTCTTACAATTTTTCTGTAACGTTTCAAATTATTTCAAAATGTAAGAAATAGATAATTTACATGAAATCTTCTGTCTACATTTGTAAGATTATAGTACAATTAAAGAGAACTCTCTTCTTGAACTGAGTAAAAAAACCTAATGAGAGCTATAGGCAAGTAAATTTGCAAACCCTGCTGTTAGGAGTTGCAACACATTAATCTCCAGATCTTGAGAAATGAACCTGAATTAAGAAGTCAAGATCAGAGAGGAATTTGTCAGCATTAAACATGATTTGTTAAATGAGAATTAAGAGCACCAAAATTTCCCTCCGTTTCAGCATTTTTGAAATTGGATTTTATTAAGAGATTGACATTTTCATAATCAACATAATTCCCTGCAAATCCTTTTTGGAAATAGGTGAGGTATAAGTAAATTAACCAATGTACAATCCTTATTTTGGTCTTTCTCAGACATATGCATTATATTTGGTCAATAATTCCAGAAGCTTCATAATGCTGGGTTATAAATGGCAACTCTTCAAACTACACCTACTTGCTTTATACTTTGCCCTTCATATTAATCTCTGTTCCTTCCTCTACATGTAAGTCTTTGTTGCTTCTTTTGGATTTTATATGGAGAGTTATAAGTATAACATCTTGGGGATTATATTTATATTGTTGACAAGAGACGACACTAGTTTTTTCAAATCACTGAATACCCAGAACACTGATAGTGGCAACCCAAGAAGTCAACAGAGACAGAGTTAAAAACAAAAAGGATTGGGGTGCCTGGGTGGCTCAGTTGGGTGAGCATCTGACTCTTGATTTCAGCTCAGGTCATGATCTCACAGTTCATGACTTCTAGACCCACACTGGGCTCCACGCTGACAGTGCAGAGCCTGCTTGGGATTCTCTCTCTCTCCCTCTCTCTCTCTGCCCCTCCCCTGCTCATGCTCTCTCTCTCTCTCACTCTCACTCTTGCTCTCTCTCTCAAAGTAAATAAATAAACCTAAAAAAATAAAAAATAAAAATAAAAAGGATTTTGGCTTACATTTAAAATTTGTGATTACTACGGTATTTTAAAACATGATTCCTCTCCCTACTTTTCAGACATAATTTCCATTCATCCCACTCTTACTCATGTTCTGTAGTCCATCAGAACAGTGGCTACTGTAAGGACAGAAGGGAAAATTGCAGAGCAATTCTGAGCCTACAGTTGCCAAATGTCCTGCTTTTGACCAACTCCTAGAGGAAAGAACTACAAGGTTGCTCTGGACCTGAGCCAGCCTTTGCTCCAAAAAGTACTAGCCACCTGTCACAGTGGCACCAACAGAACTCCTGGCCAGATTTCAGGCAACTGAAACCTGATCATCAGCTCCCAGGAGATGGATCACAGCCACTGAGCAGAGAGCAGACGGTGCCCTACAGCCAGCAAAAGCAAATACAACAGGCTGGTGGGAAGGAAGTTCTGTTTTTCATTTTTGATGGCACCACGCTGCAGCTCAGTGAAGGGCTGTGAGTTGGGAGAAGGCCATCACTCGACATATAATTACCTGTGGCAGCAACCTATCGCAGAAGCTACTGGAGATCCAGGAGGTGTTTGCAGCCTTTTCAAGAAACAATTCGAGGGGCGCCTGGGTGGCGCAGTCGGTTAAGCGTCCGACTTCAGCCAGGTCACGATCTCGCGGTCCGTGAGTTCGAGCCCCGCGTCAGGCTCTGGGCTGATGGCTCAGAGCCTGGAGCCTGTTTCCGATTCTGTGTCTCCCTCTCTCTCTGCCCCTCCCCCGTTCATGCTCTGTCTCTCTCTGTCCCAAAAATAAATAAATGTTGAAAAAAAAAATTTAAAAAAAATAAAATAAAAAATAAAAAAAAAAAAAGATAAAAAAAAAAAGAAACAATTCGATACCCTGCCAGGACAATAACATTCATGTTTCATCTCCCTCCTTAGTGCACGTCCCGACCTCGAGTTGAACACACAAGACAGTGTGAACACTTCTGAGTGAATGTTAGCTATGCAAGTGCCGACCACATGGTTTGTTTTGGGAGCTTGTTTAATGAGAGCAGAAATCTGGACCGGCCAAGTTTTCAGTTCTGTACCCCTTCTCCAACATGGCTCTCTGGCGATTTAACTGGCAAAGAGAAATTATCCAGAAAGAGACAGCGGACGGACAATCATTCTGCTACTCACAGTCTCCTGTATCTTTCCAGCTCATTCTAGAGTGATCCCGTCTCCAGTAACTTTCAAAGCTGCTGAAGACCTTTTTCCTCTTTGTTTGCTACTATGTGCTACACAGAAACCCAAGCAGCCTCCATCTTGCCTACCAGCTGCCAGCCAGTATGTGCAAAACCAGTTTGTTCCAATCAGCTGCCACAATATATACCTGACATAGCGTCAGGGACCAAGGCGTCACAATCTTAAACTTCCCTTTTGCCCTCAATGTAATCGTGTAGTTACGATCATTATGCAGGGCTTTACGCCATCTGTTTTGCCTCACGTTTAGAGTGTGTAAACCCTGTGTGTAAAATCTCTATGGGAGGCACAAGTGGGCAGCAGTCCAATCTATTGGTTAACATATTCCCAAACTGTTACATACCCCATAATAAATGTGACCCACATGGTTTGGCAGAAAGTGCAAATCACACAAGTTCTCCTTGCTTACTCTGGCTTTTATTATAACAATGCTTTATTATAATTCAGAATACTGTTATCTCCAAGAAGAATATAAGAAACAAGACAGTAAAGAGCAGAGCAAGAACAATTTCTCCTTGTCCTTCCTCATGCCTGTTGAGATGCACTTCTCATACCCCTCTTCCCCAAATAGACGAAACAAAAATAGAATAGTAAAGAAAAGAAACGATGGAAATTTCCTAGAATCTCTGCTTAGGCCAACCCATCAGGTGTCCTAAGCAGAGATCCTATAGCATTTCTGCTATTTCCTTCTTTAGGATTGTGAGTGCAAAATGATTGTTTGTTTGTTTGTTTATAAAGTTTTACTTCTTTTTGAGAGAGAGAAAGATTGCAAGTGCGGGAGCAGAAGAGAGAGAGAGACAGAGACAGAGAGAGACAGAGACAGAGACAGAGAGAGAATCCCAACCCGGCTCCACACTCCCAGTGCAGAGCCCCAAGCAGAGCTTGATCTCGTGATCCGTGAGATCATGACCTGAACGGAAATCAAGAGTCGGATGCTCTTGACTGAGCCACCCAGGCGCCCACAACTGATTTTTTAAATCCACTATCCTTACAAGAATTTTTGTGCAAATGTCTTTATAAATGTTTAAAAACACTGTAAATTTTTATGTGTGCATACAAACATAGAACAGAAACGTCTTCATCAGAGATGCTGGCAGTCACTAAATCTGAATGCAAACTGTGTGTGTGGTATCCTGAAGCATCTAGGATTTACTGGAGGAGACAACTGTTTTCCACCAAACCAGATGAAAACACAACGATGGGTCACATTTCAAAATCCTTTTTCTTAAGAGGGAGAAAAAAGACTGAATTTAATTTTCATAATGAATGTAGTCCATTCTTTGAAACAACGAATCAGTTTGTTTTTATTGAACTTAGTATCATGATCAAGAAACTACAGGTTTTCAGTGTGGATATGGGAATCTAATCAATGTGAAATTTATCCTCACAGGGCTCTTTAAAATGCACTCTATTCCCATTATCAAATAAACAAAATAAGAGAAAGAATCCCACAGAAAAGAATTCCAATTCCCCTGCTTCTGGAAAACAAACAAACAAACAAACAAACATAAGGTCTCAGTTTGGGTCCTAACTTTGTCACCAGACAGGCCCTTGAGGAAACCGGGAGGAAACTATTAGTTGTCTTTGGGGACCTTAGTTTTATCATTAAATATAAACAAAGTGGATATTGATGTAAGAATCTATTAAAACAACCTATTTATGCTTTTTCAAGTATTAATTTAGCCCCTTCCTACTAGGTACCTCAGTGCCAGCATCTGGAGATACATTCAGAAGTGTCAGGATAAGCCCTGCTCCCAAGAAGCTGAACCGGGCAGAAGCAGATACAAAAGGTATACAAGGTAATCAAAAACTGTTACAAGAATGCTCTGGGAGATGCATGAAACCACACAAATGAGGTCTCCCCCGGGAGTCTCGCCCAGAGTTCAGGCCCTGGGAGGGCCTATTAAAAGAAGGTAAATTCTGTTACAAGCCTGAAAAATAGGCAAATTAAGAGTGGAGAGAGGCAGTCTGGATCTAGCAGAGGGCATTTACAAAGGCTCAGAGGCCAGAGAAAATTGTGGTCTCCTGGATGGTAGTTCAACATGACTACAGCCTGACGCATTTGGGAGGAGTGGGGAAGAGTGGGGCTGGGGAAGCTAGCAGAAGCCCCGTATGTTGAGGGGCCGTGCGTGCCATTTCAAAATATATAGATTTTACCCTCAAAGGCTATTGAAAGCTTGGGAGTGGTGTGGCCAGATTTTATCTAAAGGAAGATCATGTTGCTTTCAGTGTAGGTAATAGATTGTCGGAAGGTTGAATCTGAGGGCAGAGCAGTGCATTAGGAAACGAGAGATGATGATGCCTTGAACTAAGGAAGTGACAGAGCGGACACAGAAAAGCAAAAAACAAAAACAAGCAAACAAACAAAAAAACCTCTAGAGGACAGGGAAGAAAGATGGACAGAATTTAACTGATAACCTGATGTGAATGGTGGTGGAGTGGTCCATGTTTCCCTTTTGGGAAAATGAGTGCATGGTAATGGGAACATGGGATCTGGAGCTGGCTGAGAAAGGAGATGAGAAGGCAGTGAGTTCAGTGTGAGACTTAAAAACTAGTGGAATCTATGGGCCATCTACATGAATATGTCCAGGAGGGTACTACGTCTAGAGCTCAGGAGAAACCATCAGGGATAGAATAAAGAGTTGGGAGTCATTGGCACATATATGATAACTGAAATTACAGGAATGGATGAGACCAATGAGATTGTTCATTGAGTAGGTCACATCTAGATCCCTGGGGAACACCACTTTTTAAGAAACATGCAACAGGAGAGAAGTAAGTCAAAGACAGGACAATAAAAAGAAAATGAAGAGACAGGAATTATGGCTCCAACTGATGACATTGTTGTAGAAATGGAAAGTGGGGTCCACATGATTGAATACAGTGGAAAGATTGCCATAGAGAGGTTGTCAAAGTGCCACTGGGTTGGATGACTGGGATTGCTGGTGATCTCGGCAAGGAAACTGCCATTGGAATGGTGACTGTGGAAACCACTAAAGAGGAATGAACATCAGGGGAAAATGCAAAAGTGGCCAGCATAGAGCTTCCTCTCAAAAAGCTTGACCCTAAGTCCTTGAGGGCCTTGTATCCTCAAGCCTAACACATAACAAGTAATCAATAAACATCCATTGAATGAATGCTAAGCTAAAGGGAAGAAGATGAGTCAAAGTCTACTGGGAGGACAGAGTCAAGGAAGGGGATGGGATTTGGGACAGTAGTTGAGAAGTTGACATTAGACAAGATGATCTTCTCTCCCATCAAAACAGGATTAGAGGAGGCAAGGAAATTCAAATAACTTGTCATCAAATGGCTTCCCTATTCTTGATGAATTCAGAAGCAAGGTGTTCTGCTGAAAATGTCAGTGGAGATGATGAAGTAAGTAGCCCTAGAAAAGCGGAGAAGAGAGCAAGAACTAACTTGGGAAACAGAAGGATCACTGGGCAGCCGAGGGCCCACCTGAAGGCAGAGAGCTCATCCTGTGTGGCAGAATTAGCATGAATGTGTGTTGGGGACTGGGGGTGCCCAGTGCCCTAAAGTAGAGACTGCAGGAGGGCTGACCGGGGATTGGGCTTTTTCTAGATGTGTGGAATAAAAAGACAAGGGCATCTAAAGTATTTGCAATTGGTCCAGGTGACAAGGAACTGAGGACCAAAAGGGGACTGCGGTAGCAAGTAGAATGATCAGTGAGGTCTCAAGGAGGACAAAGAGCAGATTATAGGGGGCATGGCAGAGTGAGAACTAGTTATAAAAGGGGAAATTCTATGAAGATGTAAGGCAAATACGCATGTAATATGGTTACTTTTCTGTACGGCCCTTACAATGGAGCCATAGCTAACCTCTCCAGCCTTGTCTCAATGCCCCTCCAAGCTCTCAGAACAGTGCCTTGCTCCTGAACCCACTATGCTTTTTAGTGATGCTGAGGGGAGAGAGAGAGGCAGTATTTTACTCACTTCCTGAGAGCTCAGTTCCTGCCCACTAGAAAGATTCTCAGTACCTTCGGTGAAGGAACAAATAAAAAAAAAACCAAATACTTCCATGTGTTTGCTTAACTTCTAAGTTGGCAAAACGCAGACTATTTGTTCACTTTCCCTGCATAGGTACATATGGAACATTCTTAGTTCTGAGATCCATGTAGCAGATCCCTGGCCCTGGGAAGTCATTATATAGCAAGTTAGGACAGAAGCTGCAGAAGGAACCACGTGGCTGAGAAGAAGACATGACGCTTCAGCAGCAGGTGACACGCCAGAGTTTACAGGGCACCTGCTGGGCTGTGTGGAGGATTTGGTAAATAAAGTACAGGCTATATGCATGAAACTGTGAAGGGATCCTAAGGTCCCAGCTGTGGACATCACAGAGGCGTGTGAAATGAAAACACATTGGGAATTCTAGCTCATTATAGTTTCTTGACAGCCAACTATTAACTCTAGGGAATATGCCTAAAAACCTCAAAATGTCAAAGGTGGTGTTATGAAAATTAATTTTTACTCCAAGCCTCATGCTGTCATGGGGGCATGATTTATAAGCACATGGTGGTTGCTGAGGCCATGCAAAGCTAATAAATTGTGACAAAGTAAGTTTTTATGGACTAGATGACCCCTATTAAATTCATCTCAGAGGCAAAATGACTTATAAATTTCTACTGTGATTATAAATTATCAGTCACTCAAATTTCTTTCTTTTTAATTTTTTTTAACATTTATTTATTATTGAGAGACACAGAGAGATCATGAGCATGGGAGGGGCAGACAGAATCTGAAGCAGGCTCCAGGCTCTGAGCTGTCGGCACAGAGCCTGACGTGGGGCTTGAACTCACAAACCACGAGATCATGAATGACCTGAGCCAAAGTCGGATGCTTAACCGACTGAGCCACCCAGGAGCCCCTCAGTCACTCAGATTTCTATCATTCACTGAATTAAACCAAAGATCCAGGAAGGAATACCGTAGCAAGCCCGAGAGGGCATGCTGTGCTAGGATTTGCTCTTCAGCATGCCAAAGCAGGTGCACAGAATGTTTTCAAAGCATTTTATTGTGGGAAGTGAGTCTGGCTGTCAAAATGCTATTTATAACTACAGATTTGGGGATGCTTTTTATGTTAAATAAGGACAAACCTCGTTAATTCAGAAAGTGCTAACACGAAAGAACAGCTGGTTTGTGAGACCATCAAAAGTGAAAACAGGGTTTTAAAGGAACTGTGTACCCCCAAGTGGCAGTGTGGAGCAGGAGCTCGGGAGTTGGGTTTGAAATCTAAGGACTTGGAAAGAGTTGAATCAAGGTTCTGTGGGGCCTGAAGTTTATATAACTCAGGAGAACTCATCTTAAAAAAAGGAATATAGGGGTGCCTGGCTGGCTCAGTTGGTTGAGGATGGAACTCTTGATCTTGAGGTTGTGAGTTCAAGTCTCACATTGCGGGAAGAATTTACTTAAAAAAAAAAAAAAGGAATATAAAGTTCCAAATGTAAAATTAAATATTAAAGTGAATCTTCACAATGAAAAAAATATATAAATAATTATAACAAATAAATTTGTTTTAGAATTAATTATAATTATTAAAATATAATTAAATATCATTATATCGTTAGTAATTAAAATATAATTATAATTAGCTATTTATAAAAACTTTTCAAGAGCGAAGAAACACCACAAACATCCAAAAGTCAGAAAAATATTTTATTAACTAGCTGACCTACTTCTATGAATTTATTTCTTTTTTTATTTACCAAATTTTTTTACTTTTGTAAAAATTTTTTAATGTTTATTTATTCTTGAGAGAGAGAGACAGAGAGAGACAGAGCACAAGTGAGGGAGGGGCAGAGAGGGGGAGACACGGAATCCGAAGCAGATTCCAGGCTCTGAGATGTCAGCACAGAGCCTGAGGTGGGGACCAAACCCACAGACTGGGAGATCATGACCTGAGCTGAAGTTGGACGCCCAACAGACTGAGCCACCCAGGCACCCTTATAAATTTACTTCCTTAGGCTTTTCTTTGCATACTCTTTGTATGTAATTCAGACCTCTTCATGTGATAATTATTTTACCACTTCTCTTTGTATAGAGAATACAAATATAATTTAGTCTTTCCTCAACTAAAATCGATTGAAATTTGCTTTTTATTAATAGTTTAGAAAGTTTTCAAGTCACTTCACTGCATGAGTGACAGTTTTGTGTGCCCTTTCCACTGGCACCGCGAGACTTTGTCAGGCTGAGATGCATTAGATCTGCTAGAACACAACGTGAGTTAGGTGCCCTGCAGAAACCATGTATGTCCTCAGACGTGCTGCCACGGGTCTGTGCTCTTCACAACAGCAATTCTGATGAATTCTATTTCATGGGAAAAAGAAAAAAGAAGTGTCTGATAGGTTTACAATTACATTCAATTATAGTCACTGCATTATCACATATGTTTCTGATAGAAGTTTAGTTTTGACCAGCAGTTAATGAGAACTAAATCATTCATTTAAAAATGCTCATGTCTGGGGGCACCTGGGTGACTCAGTCAGTTAAGCGTCTGACTCTGGATTTCGGCTCAGGTCATGATCTCACGGTTTGTGAGTTCAAGCCCCACGTCAGGCTCTGCGCTGACAGTGTGGAACCTGCATGGGATTCTCTCTCTCCCTCTCTCTACCTCTTCCCTGTCCATTCTGTCTCTCTCTCCTCTCAAAATAAATAAATAAACATAAAAAAAATGTTCAGTCTGATGACTGGAAGTGGAAGTGACTCTGAACCACATTATTGCACTAACCCCACACTAAAGATATCCCCAAGTCAGCTTTCCTGTAAGCAGATCCTAGGCCACTCCAATACCACTCAAAATAAGGGGAAGTGTTGGAGGGAAAACTGGCTAAGTGGTCTCAGCCAATTTGGCAGAATGTTTGCATTTTGCCAAAACAGATGTGAATACATTGCAATGGGCCCCCTTGCAGGGGCCTGAAGTTCAAGCTTCATTAGCTTCACAGTCAACCTGCATCTGGGCCCGGGTCAGGTCACTGCTCTGCCACCAATCATATGAGCAATCTTCATTCGTCTGGATTTCAGTTTTCCCTTTGTCAGATGAGGCTACTGATAACGATATGTGTCTATTGCGGCTTTGTGAGCCCTGAATGAACTTACTCATGACAAGTGTTATGGTAATACTGGGTAACAGTAAGTGTCCAGGAAATATTAGCCCTCATTGTTAAGTGAAGGGTATTATATTGCAGAGCACTATATAATGTAATAAACTGTTTAGAAAAATAATTCGTATACCAACAGTAAAGACATTAAGCAGAACACAACTGTCATATAAAAATGACTCTTGGGGCGCTTGGGTGGCTCAGTTGATTAAGCGTCCGACTTCAGCTCAGGACACGATCTCGCAGTCTGTGAGTTCCAGCCCCATGTCGGGCTCTGTGCTGACAGCTCAGAGCCTGGAGCCGGCTTCAGATTCTGTGTCTCCCTCTCTCTCTGCCCCTCCCCTGCTCACACACACTCTCTCTCTCAAAAATAAACAAACATTTAAAAATTTTTAAAAAAATGACTCTCCAAGGAAAACAAATAGTATTATCCTAAATTACCCAGTGTATCTGAAAACAATGAAACTACTTTTAAAAATTATGTTTTGAGAGGTGCCTGGCTGGCTCAGTTGGGGGAGTATGTGACTCTTGGTCTTGGGGTTGTGAGTTCGAGCCCCACATTGGGTGTAGAGATTACTTAAAAATAAAAAAAGTATTAAAAAATTTACATTTTAAGAGATTTAACTCCTACAAACTGAGCACGCCTTCTTCCCATCTTGCTATATCTGAACTGGGGGCTGGGTGGTTTGTTCCCACTATTGTACTATAGGGGGAAGAAGGATATACCTTTTCCAGTATTAATTATTATAAATGGTGTGTTATATTTCCTTCCCTAGAAGCATATAAAGTTTCCATTTGTAGAAATCAAGGTTTGAAAACATCTTCAGAAGCAAAGTAAACAAAATGGAAAACAAATCTTAACAATGATTTCATTCATAGGAATCTTTTTATTGCTAATAAACTCAAGGAACAGTACAAACCTTTTCCAGACTACACACATTCTTTGCAGCACCTTAAAAATGTAGATATTTAATAAAATATACATACGATTACTGCACACAAAAATATTTAAGTAAGAAGGCATAAGATATTTTAGAGCCAAATTTGACACAGAGGCCCTTACAAAAATAAATATATGATCTTTCAGTCATAAATTAGTATTCTGGAAGATGCTCCAGACAGCAGGGATCAGAATAAATTGAGAAGGAAGAAATATTTTCTGCCAGTAGCAAGCAGTAAGAATGCCAAAAGTAGGGGAGTAGAGGGAAACTTTTAAAAAATAAATAGAGATCATTGTGGAACCATATATCTACTTAAGGCAAAACAGATTATAATTATTATTTTATTAGAGATTAGATTTTGAAACATCTTGAATGTGGACAGTTAAATTTGAACAGCTAGAATCCTTTCTCCTAGTCCCTGTGAATATAACTGTCCCTTCAAAAATACATGAGTCATTTCTCTGTACTCTGATTTGTGGCTTCTCAATATCAACTCACTTCTCAGTCTCACGATACGAAGTCAGAGAAAATGTCATTGACCTAGAGAATCTGAATTGTGAGGGGGTGAAAAGCAGCATTTGTGAGGGTGCAGGTATGAGACAGAAAAATCCTGGCAGTTATCTTATTTTTCATGAAGAAACCAGAGCTGAGCTTTGCCAAGCAGACAGCTATGAGCTCACTGGTCTGAAATAATTACTCACTGAGACTTTTCCCCAGGACAGAACTAATGGGTTTATGCAGGAAACATAACCTGAATATTGGTTTACTGGCCTTTTCTTTTTTAAATCAGTAATCAGTCCCCTTTGTTCTTAGGCCTGAGAACTGACAAAGGAGGAGATGAAAAAGAAAATAAATATTCAGCCAAGCCAGATTGTTTTTAATTCACATTCTTTATGTTTGCTGATCTCATTCCTGTCTTAAGAGATAAAGCAATCAAAGCCTCCAACACTCACTTGCTTTTCAGATTTGTTGGATGGCTGTGTAGAATGTCCTCATTTATTATTGGAATTGCATGCTTTGTTTAGTTTTATTTTGTTATTTTCAAGTAAAGCACTTTAATATTTTTATGGATTCTGGTCCTTTGAATCCTGTTAGTGAATGGCATTGCCATGGATGACAACGGAGCGAAAAAAAGTCTTTTGAAAACACTCCACTGTGAAATCGGGATGCAGAGGACGCTAAAGCAAGGAATTCGCTGACATTCAAATTTGCCAACCTCTGACAAAACTCAAAGGCTAATAGCACAAGTAATACTTATTTCCACTAACTAGTGGGACTTCAACTGTATAGCTAAATGGATCGATAAGAGTTAAAATAAAAGCATATTATACTTTTGTTGATGATATTGAAAACTAACCATATTTCCCCCAGGAAGAAGCTCAAAGAAGAATGGAATGCCAGTCAAAAGGCAAAACTGAGGGGTGCCTGGGTGGCTCAGTCGGTTGGGCGTCCGACTCTTGATTTCAGCTCAGGTCATGATCTCATGGTTCTTGAGATTGAGCCCCACATCGGTCTCTGCACAGACAGCGCGGAGCCTGCCTGGGATTCTCTATCTCTCAAAAATAAATAAACATTAAAAAAAAGAAGAAGGAGGGGCGCCTGGGTGGCTCAGTCCGTTGAGCATCCAACTTCAGCTCAGGTCATGATCTCATGGTTTGTGGATTCGAGCCCCGTGTCGGGCTCTGTGCCTGTGGCTCAGAGCCTGGAGCCTGCTTCAGATTCTGTGTCTCCTCCTCTCTGTGCCCCTCCCATGCTCATGCTCTCTCTCTGTCTCTCAATAATAAATAAATATTTTAAAAAGTTAAAAAAAAAGGCAAAACTGGCATATGTCCAAAACAGAGTAATTAACTAAACCAGCCTTCTTTGCTTTCTTCCAACAAGTGAAATCTTTGCTTAGAAACCTGACTGGCTCCCCTTCTCGCCTCTATTCCTCCCCTCTCCACCATGGTGACAAGGTAGCTGCCCATCATTCAGACGTTGGCTCAAATATCATCTTCTCAAAAAGCCTTTTTCACCACCTTACGTATGAAGGACTGTCCTATCAAACTCTATACCCCAAACAACATACCTCATTACCTGGTTTTACTTTCTCCTTAACACATATCTTTTGAAATCAGCTTGTTTATTTATTTACTTGTTTATCATCACTGCCTCCCAGTACAGCATAAGCTCCATGGGAGCAGGGTCTAAATCTGCACATCCAGCACCTTACACAATGACGTTCACTGCATTCTTAGATTGTGCAGGTCAGGAGTTTATGACATTCATAGCTGGAGTCCCTCATGAGCTCCTACCTAGATGTCATCTGAAAGTCACACTGGGCTGGAAGATCCACTTCCTAGGTAGATCACTCACATGGCAGCAAGATGGTACGGCTGTTGGTTGGCTTTAGTTCCTCCTTACATGGGCTTCTCCTTGGGACTCTGTCAATGTCCTCATGGTGTGGGGAACAGCCCCTAAAGCAAGCAATCCATGAGACCATGGCAGAAAATGCAATGTCTTTTATGATCTGATCTTGAAAATCACACACCCTCACTGCCCCTGTGCTTTTGGTCACGTGGTTCAGGGTAATAGAAGACTACTGAAGGGTTGAACAACCAGCAGGCAAGAACCATTTGGGGCCATCGTGGAGCTTGGGTACCACACTACTGGTTACAGTTCGCTATTAAAAACAGCAGGCCTTTATGGTAAGGCAAGAAAATATCCATGCAACTCATATTTTTACATATGACTTCAATATTTAAAAGACATAATCACAGTTTTCTACTTCTCTATGGAGCCTGAAAAAAGTATCAAGTTCTTCTTAGTGACAGAATTAAATGAAAACAATCGTAAAATAACAACTGCTCTCTCTCTCATTTTTTCGTTTAACAGCAAGTTACTGGATTTTGTTTCGCTATCTATTTAGTTGTGGATGTGCAGCACTCCAGCTCTTTGAAACGTAAAAGCGAGGTTAAGGCCAAGTTCACACTAAGCTGGGAAGAGTTCAAACAAGTATTTGGAAGCAGGTCCCCAGACAGGATCTGCAGCCCATGTCTCTTTTGAGACAATGACATGTGCAATTCTTCTACCAAAAATGACCTCACTTGTTAACATTGATTATTCAGAGGTCTGGAAACCACAGTGTATTATTTTACCACCCAGGGTGAAATTAACTACAGACTGGAGCCATGTGTAACCTTGGTCTTTTCAGGGATCAAAGGCCAAGCAAGGCAAATAACTTTTTTCAAAGTTGCTAAAAACAAGAATTAACCTGTCTGAATTTTTTAAAGTCCTAATCATTTTTTACAAGGTGATATGAAAAAAGCTTCTCCTAATTACTTCAGATAAGATACCTGAGTTTCTAGTATTGCCAATTCTACCCATAAATAAACAGGGCAATCCATCAATAAGTTAATGAAAAACTACCTAGAAAAATGCTTCTTTGGAAAAATAGAAAGGAAACAATTGAAAAAGAGAAACAAGAATGAAATCCACAATGTTAGTAAGAGTAGTAAGTAAAAGTAAAAGCAGGGAGATTTCATTAGAATGAGAACCCCCCAAAATCTACTCCAGGGGAAATGGTTTTGGAAGGTAAAACACAGACCACGGTTTATTTATCTTCTCCTCCTTTGACATCCAAAAGATTAAGTATTCCCTTCAGGGAAACTATTTGCTTTCTAGCTCAAAGCTACAGAATGTCAATGCAATTTATTTTCTAAAACTTGACAGCAGATATACAGATTAGGGGAAGCAACACCAAATCTCAGAGACCTTATTTCATAGAAGAGAGGCAAAGCTTCAAAATCCATTTTACTTCACGGCAGAAACTGTTTGACCCTCTGTCCCTTGAGATCACATTTACTGTTATATCAGAAGAACAGCTTATTAGGGCCCTTTATGCTACCATGCCTGAGTCCCAGTGTGACTAAGACATCCTAGGAGAAATGTATTTAATTCAGGGACTCAAAACAACTGGCGCTAGATTGTTAGGGAACAGGCAGAGGGCTTACGGCTCGAGGGAATCAACTAAGCAGACAAAATCAGAGAAAGCTGAGAGAGGCAGCCAAAGAGCAGTGCTTTCTTTCTTGAGATAATTCTGATCCAATAAAAGGTTTTGCTTTTTTTTTTTTTTTTTCTGGTTACAGCTCAGAAAAGAATTTGATTTGAGACACTGAGCCCCAAGAATGTTAAGTCAAAGAATCACCAATGGAGCACTCTTTGATAAAAAAAAAAAAAAAAAAAAAAAAAAAAAAAAAAAAAAAAGTGGTGTTGCTTTCTGGTTTTATCTTGATTTTACATAAATTCAAAATCAGAAGACAAATCAAGCAGCGTCAGGAAAGGACACAGTCCCACCCAGCTTCATGTTACAAGGACCTTTCACACACACTCATGTTCCTGGCCTCAGAAGGCATCACTGCAGACCAATCTTCAGCATCTCTACCATATAATGACACCACTGTGAAGCAAAGCCTCTCCCTGGGGAACAACTATCACTTCAGTGCAATAATCTAGTAGCCTGGTGAAACTTGACCTCCAACTGCCAGGTTCTCCCAGTGTCCACATTGTGCACGCAAGCTGCTTTCCTCATATGATAGACTGAGCAAAACACGTCAGCCTGTAGGCTGGCCAGAAGGTTTTGCAAAAAATAAACATATGTTGTTTCCCATCACGATGGCAAATGTCAAACTCCTGTTTTCACCTTTTCCAAAAACAGGGGGCCTTCTAGGGAAGACTTGCCCTTTCTTATTTTGCATGCTTGAGAAAGGCAAATTTAATGAAACACCTGCAATGTGGATACTCAGGCTGCAAATACTCCACCCCAAGCATCGCCAGCAATGATTTTCCCAGTGTTCGGTTTGGGAATGATCTCTTCTGACATAATTTTCTGGGTTCCTTTTCTTCCCATCACAGCTCTTATTTTGGCTGTTGTCGTTCATAAAGAGATAAAGGTATTTTCTTTCAGATTAGAGGTCATGTTAGTTATATATATATGAGAGAGAGATTTTAAGGAAGTGGCTCACAATTCCTGGCAGTTGTGGAGATTGGCAAGTTCAAAGTCTGTGTAGTGGACCATCAGGCTGGAGATTCAGGGAGGAGCGACACTGCAGTTTAAGTCCAAAGTCAGTTTAATAGCACAATTCCTGCTTGGTTGAGGTGGTCAGTCTTTTATTCAACTCAAACCGTTGACTGATTGGATGAGGCCCAACCACATGATGGAAGGCAACTTGTGCTCAGAGCCCACTGATTTAAATGTAAATTTCATCTAAAAACACACCCTCTTGGAAAAATCCAGAGTAATGTCTGACCACCTCTCTGGGTACCATCACCCAGCCAGGTTGACCTATAAAATTAGCCATCACAAAGGGCAAAACATTTTTTTGAATTTTATAATTTCATGTAGCAATGAGCCATGAGTCTGTTCACCACGGACATGAGACACAGATACGTCAAAACTACTGAAGAAGTAAAATATAAGTATAAATAAAGAAATGAAGGGGCGCCTGGGTGGCTCAGTGGTTAAGCGTCTGGCTTAGGTTATGATCTTGCAGTTCGTGGGTTCAAGCTCCGCGTCAGGCTCTGTGCTGACAGCTCAGAGCCTGGAGCCTACTTCAGATTCTGTGTCTCCCTCTCTCTCTGCCCCTCCCCTGCTTGTGCTCTGTCTCTCTCTGTCTCAACAACAAATAAAAACATTAAAAATTTTTTAAAAAACAATAAAGAAATGAAGACCCAAATGACGTCTCAAATAACATAGCAACAGAATGAGCTGCTTCACTTTACGTGGTATCAGTGGTAGAACTACAAAAACTTAGGAAAGCTTTTACAGATCAGCCTACCCACAACTCATTGTATAGGTGAAGAGACCAGGGCGAGGCAAAGAATTCAAGAAAATCTGAAAATGTGGCAGTGCACGGCATAGACGAGGCAAAAGAGCAAACAGCTAAGAAAGCCAGATAAATCGGGTACTGGAATGCCCTGTGTGGAATGTGGCCGAATACTTTCCAGGTTCTTTTCTGAGCGGAGATAAAAATTACTCTCTGTTGTCTAAACACACCACCCTTGGGCAGCACAGAGAGAGATAGAGACAGCTCAAGGGCAGGCTGGATGATTGTATCAAACTGACCTGTTATCAAAAACTGGCCTCTGTATATCCAAACTCCAGATAATCCTATCACGGATAACTAAGAGTCCAATTGCTGCCTTTATTTTGACAAGATGCATGGGAAAATAAATGAGGGTTTGGCCCTTACCACACTGACATCGGCCAAGACTGGCCAGTGGGCCTGAGGCTTCCATGCTTCCCAGAGGGACCCTTAATACTCTGACTTTCATGGGGAGAGGGAGTTCAGTCTATATGAGCAAGCTACTGCCATTTCCTTTTTAGACAAATGCCTGCACTTCTCCTTCAGTTCAGCAGTGTTTGCACAGGCCTTAGGAAAAGCTATTAAGATTCAACACCAGGGGCTCCTGGGTGGCTCAGTCGGTTAATCGTCTGACTTCAGCTCCGGTCATGATCTCACAGTTTGTGAGTTTGAGCCCCACATTGGGCTCTGTGTGGGCAGCTTGGAGCCTGGAGCCTGCTTCAAATTCTGTCTCCCTCTCTCTCTCTGCCCCTCCGCCACTCACATTCTGTCTCTCTCTCTCAAAAATAAACATTCCAAAAAAATTAAAAAAAAAAAAAAAGATTCAGCACCATTATCAGAGGGGACTTGGCAGAATCTAATCTTTTTTGGAAGACAGAAAACTGGCCCAGAAGTGGGGCTGTAACCTTCAGTCACCTGCTGGCACTGGTGCAATCCGATGCCTAAGCAATGAGGATCCAGTGTGTCTTTGATGCCCAGACAAGGCTTTGAAGCGGAGTCAAGACCGCAGGACAAAGGCAGCACTGTTTATGCAAATCTGGAAACAAAAGACGCTAAAATCCAAAGCCATTAAAAGTAACATCAGAAACCCAACACCCAGAGATGATTAGAAGCTCTGCACCAGTATGAAATAGAATGCCTGAAAGCAAGGCCGGGCAACACACCAAAACACATACTGCGGGAAGGAGTCCTGAGCGGCCGGGGCTTGGCAAGATGCGCTCAGAAGCCTTGATCTAGGCAGCTCCCTTAGCCAAGGGGAAGCATCTGTGTGCCACAGGAAGGAGGCGCTGGGCTGCCGCTGCTTCTGCACCTGGTGCACACAGTCCCTTCATGAGAAGTTCCAACACGCGCCCTGAGGTTCCACTATGGCTTGCAAAGCCAGCCGTCCTGTTGCCCTGTCCCTTGGCAGTTTGGTCGTCATGTAGCACATGCCTTCTGCGGAACACAAGGCTCTTAGTGAACACCTTTGGGCGCAGTATACAACAGGGTGAAATACAGTGAGCTTCTGGGGCACCTCGGTGGCCCAGTCGGTTAAGCATCCGACTCTTGATCTCGGCTCAGGCCATGATCTCATGGCTTGTGAGTCTGAGCCCCACATCGAGCTGACAGTGCTTGGAATTTCGTCTCTCCTTCTCTCTGCCCCTCCCCACTAGTGGTCTCTCTCTCTCTCTCTCTTTCAAAATAGAAATAAACTTTAAAAAAAAAAAAAAAAGAAAGAAATATAATGAGCATCTGAAAAACTTTAGATTCATTTATTTATTTATTTGCCCACTCCAAAAAGATCTAAGTTTGGGCAGATGGTCCAGAAAACACCAATCATCCAGAGTTATGATTCGTGAAAATTCTTCAGCTATGGTCACTTCCATGAAGGACATGCTACTGTCAGATTGGAAAGGGACTCCAGAGAACATCTCATCCAAAGGTTCTCAAGCCTGGTGGCACCTTGCCACCCCTTGGGAAGCTTTTAAAGTATGTCACTTGCCCTGGCCCTACCCCAGAAATTCAGACTTAAATGGTCTGGGGGGTTGGGCCCAGGCATCGGTGTCTTTGAAAACCTCATCAAATGATTCTAATCAGTGATTTGAGAACCACAACCTTAGCGAGGAAACTGAGGCCCAGAGAGATTAAATGGCTTCCATAAAATGAGTGTAAATAACTCCTGCAGCCCTTTCACAAGACAACTTACGTAACAAAATAATGACAACTGCACACCGAGAGAAAGATGAACGACGCTGCTCTTGGCTAGAGGCAACTGTCCCAGAGACCCCCAGGTACACCAGGCCTCACCTTCCTCCCCAGGTGACTAGTATCTTTTTCGTGGGAGGCACTCGAACAGCTATAGAGCAGCTCACATCCTTGAGAAGAAAAAGGCATAAAAAAGAAAATGGATGCATAATTCGAGAACTTTCACTATGGAATTTTTGACAGACCTGTCACCAAAAGAACACAGTAAAACTAGGATGTGGAAAGCAGGACATGTAGCAACTGAGTTGTGATCTTTCCCAGAGTTAGCCGACTGTCGGTGGGGTCGTAATAACACTACTATGCCAAGTTAGAACGCACCTTTGTAAAGTAGCAACTGACTCACAACAATCCTTTGTACAGCAGATTAGAACAGTGTGAATTCCCAAAATGTGTATTTTGATTTCATATGTAATGAAGATCCCAGGCTTAGGGACTTTATAATATCATCTAATTAAGGCCGAACTGCCAACTACTAGAAGCAATTTGATAGACTATTTTTCACAAGTGAGGGGAGGAGGTCTTCATGACAAGCCAAAGAGAAAACCAAAGGTAAGAAAATTACAAGCAACAAAGGAACCAAGCTTAGGGAATACGAGGACTGAAGTGGTTTAAATGACTCCTTTTTATTTAAAGAAAATGCACTGATTTGGTTTCCCTCCACTCTATTGAGAGATGTTCATCAATAGATGTCTTTTCTTCCGTGAAACTAAATGCTTGATGAGCTCATGATGGAAATAGACTGAACAAAGAGAAGGGTTTGAAGGAGTGTCATTTCATACTGAGCCCCAGTGCAAGGTCCTGTATATAGTAGGAAGCTTGGGACACTGCTTTAAAAAACAAAACAAAACAAAACAAAACAAAACTTGTCTAAAAAGAGCCACTGTTGGAAGGAGGGAGAACACATGTGCTTGGCTCAGTAAAAAACACAAATGATACATGCCTGGCAAGCCTCTCCTTTGTAATCCTGTACCTTACTACTTCTCTTAATGAGAAACCCCTTTAGCCTTCTTGATTGCTTAAGCATCTGGATCTTGAGTTTAGAAGATTACACAATATACCAACTTTCCAAGTTCTGAAAATCCTATGGCCTGCGCCTTAGATGGATACACAGCCTTCAGTCCTTTCATGATGGTCCTTCACTCCTCCCAGGGCCTTCAGGGAGCTCAGGTCTTGTAGTTCCCAAACCCACAGGTGCATCCAAATCACTCATATACATGTTTAAGATACAGATTGCCAGGCCACTCCCACAGGCCATCTGATCGAATGTGTCTGAAAAGGGGCCCAGAAATCCACATAACTAATAAATGCCCTAGGTGTTGCGGCCCCTGAGCTAGTATTTAGGAACCACTAGTTGAAGCCCAGCAGCCTTAAACCAAAAGGTTGGCAGAACAGTAATGAGGGCCATGTCCACTTGTCACCAATGAACTTGACTAGTGGGGGTGAGTTCACTTTTAGGCCACCTCAACTACTAATTTCAACATGATCACTTGGATTTATCCACATAGATAGTCTGTGATGGCCAAATAAATAAAAGGATGTACATAATAGTTTTTTAGTCCATTGCTTTGTAAATTTGTAGTATGTCTCAATAAAGAGAATTTTCTATGGTGGAAGTTAATGTGCCCAGTTCATCTTAAGGTCTAGCAAGATTAAGGAAAGGCAGAAAGATTTATACTTTTTGTAATTTTCAAAAATATTTTAGTATGCTAGTTGTTCCAAGCCTTCCATACCAACTCCACAAAATCCATCTGAAACCCCAGACATGATCTGATGGGCTGAATGCTCTCCCATCCCCCACCCCCATGCTTCCAGAAGAAGGACTGCAGTAACGTGGGGGCTGCATTAGGCTTCCTGTTCAATGGTGCGGTGATGACTTGAAAAATCCTGATTCCGCTTGGCAGTAACTTTCCACTATCTTGGCGGGTCTTAACCATAATCACTGTGGTGTGTGGAGCTTGGACAGCTTATGGGGCTGGCTGGAAACCAAGAAACTAAAAAGCAGTCCAGCGGTCCAGCAAGGGACTCCGTGTGGGGAATACCACAGCCCCAAATGTCCACAACCACATTTCTCACAGATATCCCAGGAATTTAAGTTCCACTCTTAGTCTCCAGAAAATTTTGCCTTTCCCAAGACCCCAAAAAGCAGCAATTTCTCACTTAACATGATTTTTTATGGAAAATGCCAATCAATGTACATCGGTTCCATTCCCTTTTCTCAGAATCATCTCTAGTTCTACGAGAAGAGGAAGCTTTCCATAGCCTACTGTCCTCCCCACCTCCAAAATAAAGAATGGGGATTGGAAAGAAAGGGTTCTACTTCCCTATTGTCCAAAACGGAGGCACTTATAGCTACCTTCATGGTGTTCTTGGGTTGACCGCTGTCTTAGTCTGTCCTAACAGATGTAGGCTGCTATAAGAACATACCACAGACTGGGTGGCTTACAAACAACAGTTTGGTTTGTTGTTGTTTTGTTTTGTTTTGTTTTGTTTTTTATAGCTCTGGGAGCTAGAAGTCCAAGATCAGGAAACCAGCATAGTCAGGTTCTGGGGAAGGCCCTCTCTCAGAATGCAGTGTTCTTGTGTCCTTACATAGCAGAAGGGGTGAGGATCTCCCTGGAGGCTCTTCTTCCAAGGACACTAATCCCATTTATGAGAGTTCCACCCTCATGACTTAGGCGCCTCCCAAAGACCCCACTTCCTAATACCAGGGCTTAGGATTTCAACACATGAATCTTGAGACAGGATGGGGGGGTGGGGGGTGGGGTGAGGGATACAAACACTCAGACCACAGCAACAGCCAAACTGGCGAACATTTCATTTTAAGGACCTCCTCTCTCTCCTGCCTGACACATCCTTCAATAGACATTTAAGTAATTCAACCTAGAGGGTCAAGAATTCTCCCAATGCAGCCAATGTATCACTTAAACCAGGTACTCATGAGAATGCTTTAAAGGAGACCTAGCCCCACACTCAGCCTCCCACCATATTCTTAGGGCAGATGCAGCCCAGGACCATTGCTCACATTATTATTTGTATCTCTGAAATGCACATCTTCTAAGGGGTCTTGGGACATTAATCAGAAATGCTGGGGAGTGGAAAGGGTTATTTTTCATTATGTTTGCAGAGGTAGAAATCTCATCAGCTAAACCAACAAGTCAGGGACAGTCCTCAGCTTGATGACTATGCCAAACAACCAAAATAATAACAATTGTTGCCTCAATTAAATGGGACGTGTTACAAAGTCGTAAGTTCGGCCCTGGAGGGATGTCATGAAGTTGTTATTGGAAGTCTAAATCTGAAAAGATTACTGTATAGTGCTCCTAGAGAGGAAGAGAAATGCCCTCCAGACAGATCTAAGGTTTAATTTATGCAAGAGACTTGGCTAATGCCACCAACCACAAACGCTGCATTTTCATGGAACTGAACGGCAGCATGTTCCAGTGAATTAATTACAGCCACTCTATTTATATTCTGCATGGCTTTTCAATGATTACCTATAACAGGATTCTTTTTTACTTTTATGAACATTAACACATAGCTTTTCTACCAGAGGAATGAAGAACTGAGGGAAAAGTAATATGATCTTGATCTTTTTACCACTAGGTCATTCACTGGCAGCTTGCCATGACTGCTCCTTCTAGAAAGCTTGAGTCCTAGTGCTCCTGAAGCATCTGAGCAAGGGTCACCACCCAAATGCCTATAGGGGCCAGGCAAGTCATGTTGAAGAGCCAGACAGCGATTGCAGGGAAGGGGCTGAGCAGGGATTGTAATCACATGCAGGATGGGCCTGATAGGAATGTGACTTCCTGGACAAAGTCCAGGAAACAGTGGATCCTCAGCCCCAACAATCACTACCATGTACAAATGCAGGCCTGGCCAGGGAGGTGCTAGTTATGCAGGCTTGCTCAGTTTGTGAAGTTATCCAGTTATACCTTTATGATATCAGTTACTTTTTGGATATATATTGTACTTCATTTGAAAAGTGTGTGTTTTGGGGGCGCCTGGGTGGCTTAGTCCATTAAGCGCTAGAGTTCAGCTCAAGTCATGATCTCATGGTGCGTGGGTTTGAGCCCCATGTCGGGCTCTGTGCTGACAGCACAGAGCCTGGAGCCTGCTTCAGATTCTGTGTCTCCCTCTCTGTCTGCCCCTTCTTGGCGCTCTCTCTCTCTCTCTCTCCCCCTCAAAAATAAATAAATGTTGAAAAAAAAAAAACTGTGTGTGTGTGTGTGTGTGTGTGTGTGTGTGTTTTAATGGACTTAGGGCCAGATCTTCCAGCGGTCAGGGCACAAGGACAAGGGAACAGGTATAAGTGTAATCAAGAAGGTACTCAGAGAAACTACCTGGAACAGGTGTTGTGTGAAACTGGCTTTTTCTGTACCACCCAGGGCATGAGCATAGGTGGCTGACAGGGTTTTAAAAAGCTGGGATTAAATAGATTTTAAAACATCACACTTATGCAGAACAGGATTTATAAAACAGTCATATTTTGGTTAACATTAGAAGAATACACATATATGCACAGAAAGTTTCTAGAAGAATGTATAATGATCTGTTAACATTCTTGCCCCTGGAAGGTGGTATAGAGTAGAAGGGAGATTTACTTTTTATCATGTTTCCATTTATACTGTTTGAATCTTTATTATCGGAGCGTATTACTCTTTCAATAGAAACAAAAAAAAAATCAGGAGAGAAAGTTCTTAAAATCATTAACTTACTATTAAATAAATCTACAAGGCCCCTAAAGAATTTCAGAATTTTTTAAATCAGCAATTTTTGATACGCTCACAGTGTAAGTGCAATTAAATGAACAAGTCACTCCTTTGAGAATAAAGATGTCGTGACATATACAATAGACACATTGTAATTCCTGATGAATAATAGCTCTGGTTTAAAGACATACGGTGAAACCTTTTCGTAATATGGTAACTGGGGAACAAGACAAACAATGGTTACTCATTTTTTTTCAGACATTAACTCCACTGTACCCAGCATTGTTACATTATTTAAAGAAATGGGCAGAAATGAGCCTTATAATAGTCTTACCCTTGTCCCTATGTAAACCTTATAATGGCCCTACTATACTGTGCCGAAGGCTTGAAGACAGTGCCACACAGTGATATGACCCATGTGTACGTTTAAAAGTGTTGGAAAAAGGATCGAGGCACAACCAGCAGCCTTCATGGTTACAAAGCTTCCATTGTTCATTCCTACGACCACCAGAGACAGTCAAGGGAGACGACCACAAGAAGCCTGCTTATGTACCTGGAGCCACAAAGAAGCTCAGTGGTAGAATCACCTGGAGAAAGTTGCTGAAGACAAACCAGTAAAACCAAACCCTACTTAGAATCACTGGCACGTGCCTTTAAACCATGAGTGATATTTGATATGAAATAATCAGTGTCAAAACAGCCACACAGGGGGGCGCCTGGGTGGCTCAGTCGTTTAAGCATCCTACTTCTGCTCAGGTCATGATCTCACAGTTTGTGAGTTCCAGCCCCGTGTCGGGCTCTGTGCTGACAGCTCAGAGCCTGGAGCCTGCCTCAGATTCTCTGTCTCCCTTTCTCTCTGCCCCTCCCCTGCTCATGCTCTGTCTCTCTCACTCAAAAATGAATAAATGTTAAAAAAAAAAATTAAAAAAAAAAACAGCCACACAGGGCTTAAAATCTAGAAATCTGTTACCTCATCCCAATACTTATTCACTGTATAATATGTGAGGGGAAAATCCTTTAATTGCCCCGTATTTTGGTTCCCCCCATCCATGGACATCAACTAATAAAATAGAACCAGGAGAATTGAGGGGTCCTTTTATTAGTCATTTCAGTTTTTGGCCAAAGGAAACACATAATTCTGAGGCCCAAACATGTTTTGAAATTGGAGGGTGGGGAGATGATTGATAGTTTTGTCCAACCATTTGGAAGAAGGTTGAGTTGAAGGGTCAACCAAATCTAAGAACACTAATTGGAAAGGCTGAAAAAACTGATGCTCTGTTTTGCCAGTATAAACCCCAAATGCTGCAGCTCCCATGAATATGAAAGTGTTGCCTTAGTCATTGGCCACTAACAACACTTGACAGATTTCTTTCTGTTGCTATGTGGCTGTGATCATAGCAAGTGATCTGCATATTTACGTACAATTTAGTCTCATTCTGTCCCTATGAAATCCACCAACATAAAGCCGAGGTCAGTAACTAGAAAGTGCCTAAGCTAAGTGATGAAATTATCAAGACAGCGGAAGGGAACCACTGAGTCCCTTGTGTCATTCAAGCAGAAGGGGCCATTCTTGTTTGGAAGAAACACTGGCACTCTTCTCTTCCTAAGTTGGGTCAACTGACAGAAGCAAAAACTAGAACTAATTGGTCCTTTCTTGATCTTAAACAGACCATTTGTATTCAGTCTGGGCCATTAGCTGCCTGAGTCACATCCTGGCTCTGCCATGTCCTACCCTTGTGACCTCAGGCAAGTTATTTAAATTCTCTGTGCCTCAGTGGCCTTCTGTGTAAAGGGAGGAGAGTAACAGCACCTTTTGCCCAGGGTTGTTGTCAGGAGTAAATTAGTTATCCTATCAAAAGGTGTAGTTTTCATTAATAGATAAATGTTAGCTTTTGTTATGCTTATGCTTTTTTTCTTGGAAAGATGATAAAGAGAGTTCCTTGTGAATGTATTGTTTTAAAAATCTTCATTTGGAAAGAGAAAGGTAAAGGAGATGGGACCAAAAGGAAAAGATGGATAGGACTAGTGTCCTATTGTCCACTTAGTAGCATTTACATCAAAGACCTTGTCCATACATTATTTCATTTACTTGTTAAAATAACTCTTGGAGGTAGATATTATTATTAGTTACTTCCAGATGAGGAAACAACTCTTAGTTAGAGGTTCGCTGATGTGCCCACAATCACACAGGAGATCTGAAGCCTAGCATACCTGACTATAAGCTTGAATACTCCCTCCTCGGTACCACTAAACCACCAGGCTGGGAAAAAATAAGAAAAAGAAGGTGGGAAAGTGAGGAAAACAGACTAATGGAGAGAAGGGGACCCACACATCATCTACCTTTTCACCCAGAAACTAAAACTTCTGTCCACAGGTATAACATAAACATTTCATGTCAAGACTCTGATGATAAAATGTGATGTTGTTCTTGCTGGTGCTGAAAACCATCATTAATAGTAGTCCGGGGGGTGCCTGGGTGACTCAGTAGTTTGAGCGTCCGACTTCGGCTCAGGTCATGATCTCACAGCTCGTGAGTTCGAGCCCTGCATCGGGCTCCGTGCTGACAGCTCAGAGCCCGGAGCCTGCTTTGGATTCTGTGTCTCCCTCTCTCTCTGCCCCTCCTGTGGTCACGCTCTGTCTCTGTCTGTCTCTCAAAAATAAATAAACATTAAAAAATTTTTACAAAACTAGTAGTTTGGAACATGTTATAAATACATGTATATTAGTGTGTCTAGTTAAACTTTCGCCAAAATGCTACTGGTTGAGCATCAAGGAGTGGAGAATAATCCAAGGTAGTCTTCCAAATACTGCACCAATAAAGTAGTGTGCAAAATGTCGGGATCAGCACCCCAGAACAAGCTGACGCTCATCAACGTTTTTGTTGATGTCAACAGAAACCCATCTCTTTATTTAGAAAGCCATGCATCGGTTCCTAACGTAGTATACTACTGTTCAAAACTTTACCAAATGAAATGCCCAAATTGTTCTGTAATTACATGGCAGTTACTGTCTTATGATTGCACAGACTGAATCCCTGCTGGTTTTCCACAGGCAACAGTCAGCTCTCCAAAAAACAAACTTAATGTATCTTTTGGGCCAAATGTTTTTCCTTATGCCCTGCTCCATTTTTCATTATCATGGTACTTGGCACTCTCCCCTTAATCATAGGTTTGAGAAGAGGGATGAAGTCAGCCTTCCCTCTGTTGCTAAGGCCACTGTCCATGGCTCCACTGAAGAGCGCCCCCATCAGTGCACACAGTTCCACGCGGTTCCCTGCATCTCAGCACAGCAGGGATTCCCATGAACTCAGTGCAGGTTTTAATTAGAACACAAGGAACTTCTTGGGCACAGTTCCTTAGTTATGACATTTGAAGGAAAACAATTCGCTTGGTGGGGTCTTGAGATCAGACAGGTAAATGTGACAGGTTTTCCTTTTGCCTGGTACAAAGGATCTCTAAAACATAAACTTTTCTTAATTCAGTCTCATCCGGATAAACTTAATGCTAACTGAGATAACGGCCCTCACTGTCCAACAGCAAACGTTTTCAGGGCAGTTTACTGGTACCGACTGTGAATATGGTCCAGAACTTCCGGTGAGAAAAAAATTACAGCATCGGGAAGCTTGCATGTGCTCACGTGAACCACACCTGCCACGCATACAGGAAAGAAGTCTTATCAGATGCTCCTCTGATGTCAGAGATAAGCAGATGAATGAGAAGGGTGAGTGTGCACAGAGCTCCTGATCTAACATTAAATGGAAGTTGGCAGCCTGACTCTGTGTCCCACCTGGTTCTGTTGTGTAAAGTTCAGGGTAGCTGACGCCATTTTTGGCACTGGCCATTTCTGACATCAGGGTATGCTGGCTTTGCGGAGTGGATGTTAGCTAGCCCCTTGGGCATCTCAGAGTGTTGAGTAGAGCCTGAAACTGAGAGTCTAGAAGTAAGTAATTGGCAGAAGGTCCTCGACGCTGTAGCATCCTAACCTGAGTTACTGTTTCCTCCTGGAGGGTAATGTCCCATAACCTTCACAGCCAAATACTCCTCTAGTGCCAGTCTCAAAGTTAGCAGCTCCAATGGTACAATGCAATGAGTTTGGAGATTTGCAATCAGTAAGCCTGCCACCTGCTTTATCGCCCCTGGCAAGAAATTCTGGTTAATGTTCCAGTGTCTTTTTTCCCCCATGCGGTTCCCTCTTTCTGGAACCCTCCCTACCTCCCAGGTTTTAGTGGATTCTTATTTGTCTTTCAAAACTGGGTTCCAACTAAGGGTCAATTCTCCTCAAGAAGGTTTCCATGACCACACAACTGCCCCAATCTGACTTAGAAGTCCTTTGTCACTCCCCTAAACCCTATAAATGTCATTTAGATGATCTTATGCTGCCCAGTAAAAAGAGCCATATTTGTCTGTGAGAAGCCACATTACTCAACTATTTTCAGCTGGAGCCTGGCAGAGTGCCTTGATCTCACAAAAGATGGTCATTTTGAGTGTGTGTTTGTACAACCTCTCCGTGCCTCAGTTTTCTCATCCATAAAAGGGTATAATCATAGTACATGCCTGGTAGTGAATGTAAAGTGTTTAGAATCATTGTGAGCTCTCATTAAGCATTTGTGAAATTAATAAATAAATGCAATCTTAAGTCAGTTACTTTAGATATACTGTCTTCTTTTATGAAATGGAGATACTTGTATTTCTTTACAGAACGGCAGCAAGGATCAAATAAGATGACATAGTTAATGAAAGTATTTTGAGAGCTGTAAGCGCTTGAGTGGCTCAGTCAGGCAAGCATCTGACTTCAGCTTAGGTCATGATCTCTCAGTCAGTGAGTTCGAGCCCCGTGTCGGACTCTGTGTTGAGAGATCGGAGCCTGGAGCACGCTTCAGATTCTCTGTCTCCCTCTCTCTCTGCCCGCCCACTCACACTCTGTCTCTCAAAAATGAATAAATGTTAAAAAGGAAAAAAAAAAAAAAAAAGAAGAGCCTTTAGTGGTTAATGCAGTGGTTGCCCAAAACCTATTCAAGCCTTGGATTTTTTTCCCCTAACTTTCCAACACTGGCCATAAGGGACAAGGTACAGTTACATGGACTATTAACAAGGGTAAGGGAAAATAGGTCCCAAAAGCCAGTGCAGAAATGGAATACTAGCCACCTGAAAAGAACATCAACGTCCGCAGAATGCGGAACATCCAGAGGACTTCGGAGGCACAATCATCGCTGCTTGATTCTGATCATATCAAAAATCCATGGAATTCAAGAGCCGGAACGAACTTTTGAAATCATTCATTCTAAATTCCTTCATTCTACTGATGAGGAAACGGATGTCTATGGATCCTCGGCCACTGGCCCAAAGCCACAAAACAAGTTAGTGACAAACCACTTGCCTCCTCATTCATAGCCTATAGGTGCATATAGATTTAGTTTGTCCCAAGTTCCCACCACTATCTTTTTAGGGTGGACTTCAGGGACAATCCTGGGTTCCAGTTCCAGTTTTACCATTTATTACTTTGGTGACTCTGAGTTATTGAACGGGTCGTAGTCACAGCTGCTCTGTTTGTAAAACAGGGATCCTAGGGTCTCTTTCAGAAGTTCACCCTATGATAGAAGAGGTAATGTCTGTATATCAAGCAAAGCCTGTGCCTAGTACCTGCTTCACCCTTCACTAACTTCCTATACTAACTATTGTAATGTTCTTTAAACCAAACAAATGCATAAAGACCAAGACTATCTTATAAAACATCTTCTTTGAAGAAAGCATCTAAGAACTGACAGCTGTGAAGTTTTCTTTGGTATTGAAGTGGTTAAAAAAAAAAAAAAAGCCTTCTTTCTGGTTGAAACCCTGGCTGCCCCACCGTTTCCACATAACGTGCCCTTGTCCGTGGCCGCAGTCACGTATAACGGGGTATATAGTAAAGCAGTGTATAGGGCAGTGCTGCACTCTGTGACTTGTTTGCTTTCTCACCTCTGCACCTCTCCCACCAGGTACCGCTAGGCTGCCAATTCCAGCTCCTGCTTTATCCTTCCTCCTCTCTTTCTGCCCAACCACGGCTTTAACGATGCGTCCCGTCCGAGGACAGCTCCCTTCATCAACGCAGGAGAGAAACTGCTCGGGAGTGACCTGGGCTCTGTCTTCCTCAGAAGCCCCCTTGTCCACGTACCTGGCTGCCTATCTCTCCTGGCGGGTGTCCAGTTCCTCCTCCACAGGCCTTTCAGCGGCTCCCCCTGACCACCAACTCCTCGCCCTCCGGTACCTGCGTTTCTAAAAGGTGCGGGACTAGACCGAGTTCTAAAAGTTGGTGCGCGCAGCCACCTGCACTGATGCCCTGGCCCTCCCCGCAACAAACACAGCACCAGGCGCGGGGCTCTATCCTGGGACAACAAAACTTGGCCGTCTGCCTTCTCCAAGGCAGCTCCGTCCCCAGGACACCGTACCCCAGGGTGTCCCGCGCGGTCTGCATCAACGGCAAGGAATGAGCCCCAGGAGGATGCACTGGCGCGGACAGCCGCGGTGGTGGCGCGGCTGGGAAGACACGGTGTGCCCCACCTAACCTCAAACTCTGAGTCCATATCCCTTCTCCCCCCACCGCTCACCCTGCCATCCCCTGGAGAACCAGGAGCCACTATTCTTGGCTCGGAGGCGGGGGCAGGAGCCGGGCACCGGGAAGCCAGGGCGGCGCACCGTTCGCCTCCCAGACATTCCGGAGCCCCCTTGCCGGCCACAGTTACGCTTCACGTCGCGTCTGGAGGACTAGGCGGCGACGAGCATCCCTATTCCCTCTCTCCAGGGCCAGAGGTATGAGGCAGGGAACGAGGCAACCTCGCGGGGTGGAAGGGGGCGCAGCTAGCCCCCTTGCGGAGTTCCCCCAGGCCCCTGTCCGGGAAAGGGACGAGGCCACCGCGATCCACACCCCCGCGCACGCCCCGGAGCTCGGGGCCGGCTAGCGGTCGCCACCGACACCCCAGGCGCACACGGCCGCGTGCGTCCTTCCCCAAAGCGACCTCCGGATCTGATCCCGCCGGGAGCCGCGCGGGCGGCGGGAGGTGTGCGCCCGGCGCGTCCCGCGTGCCCCACGATCCCGGGCCCCGGCGGCCGCGGCGTCGCGCGCTCACCAGATGGCCATCCTGCTCTTGGGGTAGTCCAGCCGCTCCAGGCAGCCGAGGAAGTGAGGCAGCGCGTGCGCAGCGTTGCGGGCGAGGACGGCCACAAGCACCGTGGGTCTCTGCACCGGCGACTCCGGGAACACCTCCGCCTCTTCTTCATCGTGCTCCGCGTCGGGCTCGGCGGCAAAGCGCGCGCGGCAGCCGCGGCGGAGCAGAGCGGCGGACAGGAGCAGCAGCGAGCAGGCGAGGGTGGCGGCGCGGCGCGCAGCCATGTTCGGGGCCGCGGCGGGCGGCGGGAGACTGGCGGCCCGAGGGCGCCGAGGCCGGCTGCGAGGGCCGGGCGGGGGACGCGGCTGCCCCGGCCGGCTGGCGCGCGCGCACTGGCAGCGGGCCCTGCAGCCCGGGAGCCTCCCGCCGCCGCCCAGGCCCTGACGCGAGGGCGCACCGCGGACCTGCAGGCGTCGCGCCCTCCGGGGGCTCAGGCTCGCAGACAGCCGCGTGCGGGGGGCGGAGAGGGGGTTGTGCGTCCCCAGTCCCGAGGAAAGTTCTTCTCGTCCGGGCTCAGCTTGTCCGGCTGAGGTCTGTGGCTCTCCCAGAGCTGTGAGGTGTGGCCGTCACTGCCAATGGGCGTGTGTGTGTGTGTGTGTGTGTGTGTGTGTACATAACGGTGAGACTCCGAGAAAATTTATTCTGCTTTTGCAAACCGCAGTCTAAAGTCCTTCACAGTGATGCAATGTATCCAGTTTTGCATAATGCACCTATTGACTAGACGGGTAGAGTTCTAAAATGGAAAGTCACCCAGCTATCCATTACTACGGTAAACAACTTTTTAACTTTCACCGAGGCAGAGTGTTTGCATTTCCCTACACACTCAATTTCTCTTGAAGTTCATCCTCGACTGAGTAGACCCTCGATTACACCAAATTTGAAGTCTTGGAGAAGTTTAGAGTCAGATTGAACCCTTGAGATTAAAGGGAATCAATCCCCTGGTGGGCCACCGTTGTGAAGCCCCGTTCCTCTCTCTTTCCCTCCCAGGGTCCTGAGTTTTCAGACAGGATGGCGTAAAAGAAGTTTCGCTTTAAATGGTTTTCTTTTTCCTTAATGACCCAAACGGACAAAGCGTAACAAAGACAAGGAAAATCCATCCATACGTGTTGGAGTAGAGGAGAGAGACAGAGACAGAGACAAAGAGAGAAGAAAAAGAAGAGGGCTGAAGGAAGAACACAATTAGTACATAAAATGAAATGGCTAGGATACACTGCCAAAGGATATTTACTCTTGAACATAACATAGGAAAGCTAGTAATGAAATCTGGAGTTCCTTCCTTGTGGGATTGTGGAGACTTTGCTCTATCCACATGTGGGATGGGTTGGTACCACTCGCTGCACATGCATGACCTCCAACTCCAGTTCACCCTCAGCCCTGTCCCCCCCCCCCAGATTTTTACTTGTGTCCCTTCTTCCCTGCAACTATTAGAAGTTTTCATCACTCTCCTCCCACCCCCTCACCTCCTCAGAAAAGTATCACTTCCTTTACAGAACTCCCTACACAGCCCTGTCTCTAATATCCCTACCAGTACCCTCCTTACTTGAGGCGCCTGTTCCTGACAGAGCCTTTGACCGCACTCACTCCCTTCTCATCCATGACTTTGCTTTGTTCCATCATGTATATTCACTCTCTACCAAATCTTCAACTGGTCCTTCGTCATCAGCTCGTCCCCCTCAAGTAGAAACTTAGTCCTTTCCTCTCCTTGAAAAAATTGTTTTTACTCCTGTGTCTCCTTCTTGCAATACCCCCTCTCTTGGTCAAGCTTCTTGCAACGGGGGTCTACACTTGCATTTCCACTTCTTCACCTCCACCTCTCCTACCCGAGTGCTGTGTGGTTTCCTGCTTCCTTACAGAGGCTGTTCTGGCAAAGCCACAGATGACCTCAGCACTGGAAGATTCAGTGACCTCTTTACAGTTCTCACCTTCCTGGACCTCTTTGTACTTATGTTTGAGCCTGTTCACTGCATTCCCTTTCACAATGTGCTATGTCTCCTGCTCTAACCTCTTCTCTAACATTCGTACTTTTATATCTAGTGGCTTACGCACATTTCCTTCTCCTCCATTCTCCTTCGGAAACTGCCTTTGCGATTCTGTGTGTAGGCCACAGGGACCGTTAGACGTTGTCCTTTCCCTGGGGTGAGGGGGGATAGATGGGCAGTTGCTGGCATCTGGAGCCTAGAATTGCAGGGTGTATTTAGTTTTCTTAATGTTCTTGCTGATTACATAAAGAACGTGCTAATCAGTTATGGCCTGGAAAAGAAAATGGGATTTTCCCTAATCATGGCATATTCGTAAAATATACATTAACAGAATGTGTATTTTATTAAACATAACAACATATATAAAACATGAAAACAGTAGTTTATACATATTAAATGTAGTGCAGATTTATTTGGTCTGCAGACAAAGCTTGGTGCAGAAGTAGATTTCAAAATAGATTACATAAACTTTGCAAACCCTATTACCCATTGGGGTAACCAATAAATGAATTCAGTAAAGTTACAAGATACAAAATCGATATGCAAAAATAAGTTGCCTTTATATACAATAACAACAAATTACCTTAAAAAGAAATATGATAATCCAATTTACAGTGACATCAACAACAATCAAATATTTAGGAATAAATTTAACCAAAGAAGTGAAAGATCATTGATGAAAGAAATTGGAGATGACAAAAATAAGTGGAAATATATCCCATTTTCATGGATTGGAAGACTTTAATATTGTCAAAATATCCATACTACTCAAAGCCATCTATAGATTCCATGCAATTCCTATCAAGCTTCCAGTGGCAACTTTAGAGAAATAGAAAAAAAAAATCCTAAAATTCAAATGGAACAACAAAAGACCCTGAATAACCAAAGTAATCTTGAGAAAGAACAAAGCCAGAAACATCACACTTCCTAATTTCAAACTATATTACAAAGCTATAATAGTGAAAACAGTAAGATACTGGCATAAAAACAAACACATAGACCAATAGGACAGAATTGAGAGGTCAGAAATAAATCCATGCATATATGCTCAGTGAATATTTAACAAGGGAACCATGAATGCTCAGTGGGGAAAAGATAGCCTCTTCAATAAATGGTATTGGGAAAACTAGATATTTGCATACAAAAGAATGAAACTGGACCCTTACACCGCTTGAAAAATTAACTCGAAACAGGGTTAAAGACTTAAATGTAAGATCCCACACTGTAAAATTCCCACAAGAAAGCATAGGAAAAAGCTCCTTGACATTGGTCTTGGCAATGACTTTTTTCAATATGACACCAACGCACAGGCAACAAAAGGAAAAATAAACAAGAGGGACCACAGCAAACTAAAATGCTTCTGTAGGTTTATGGAATGGAGGAAAATGTTTCCAAACCACGTGTCTGATAAGGGGTTAATATCCAAAATGTATAAGGAACTCATGCAACTCAATAGTGCAAAACTAATCCTATTTTTAAATGGACAAAAGGCCTGAATAGACATTTGCCCAAAAAACATATAAAACTGGCCTGCAAGTATGTGAAAAGATGCTCAGCATCACTAATCATCAGGGAAATGCAAATCAAAATCACAATAACATATCACCTCACACCTGTTAGAAGGACTATTATTGAAAAGGCAATAGATAACGAATGCTGTCAAGGATGTGGAGAAAAGGGAACAATTAGTACACTGTTGGTGAGAATGTAAGCTGAGACAGCCACTATGAAAAGAAAGCAGTATGGAGGTTTCTCAGAAAACTCATATGATCCAGCGATTCTACTTCCGGTTTTAGACGTGAAGGAAATGAAATGACTATCTGAAAGACATACCTGCACCCACATGTTCATTGCAGCTTATCTATGGTATATACATATATATATGGTATATATATATGGTATATAGATATACCATAGATAGGGTATATCTATGATATATATCATAGCTATAAAAAAGCCACAAAAAAGAAAGGAAATCCTTTCATGTGTGACAACATGGATGAAGAGAGGAAGAGGGGAGGAAGGAAAGGAAGAGAGAGAGAGAAGGAGGCATGAATAGAGGGAGGATGGAAGGAAAGAAGGAAGGGACATTTAAAAGAAGCTAAGTATGTTGTCAGATATACCGTAACATGAATGTGTAGGGTGGATTTAGTCATTCTCTGCTAATGGCTCCAAATACAATGATTTATTCAAGTCTATTTTACTACAGGAAAAAAAATATGTTGAAAATGGAAAAAGAAAGAAAAACTACTACAAATCTACTACCCCATCACAACCTCCATTAAACATTTTGGGATAATTTTAATATGGCATTTTCAATTTGGTGTTTTCATTGTGGGTTTGTACTCATCCCTCCCAATGAAATTCGACACTCATGTTGATAGCAAATGTGACTATATATCTAGAAACAACAGATGACATGTGTTTTGGACTGTAAGTTGCATCTGATGCCTTCTCACATTTACAAAGCCAAGTATTACTTAAGGCTGCATATATGGAGCTGTTTATATATTTTATATACAGAAATTACCAGCCTATCCCTTTTACTCTAATTCTTGGAAAAACATGGAATATATACATTATATATTTAATATGTTATATATTTAACTACTACAAATAAAATGAAAGTCCATATACCCAGCATCCACCTTGAGAAATAGAACATGAACCATCAACTTTGACATCCTGTGGGTGTCCCTTCCTGTTGCAATACTTTGCTCTACTCCCCAGAGATAAGTACCAGACTAAATTTTGTATTAATCAGTCTCTTAATTTTATTTAGAACTTTACTTCCAGTGATGGATAGTTTTATGTGTCAACTTGGCTAGGTTAAGGTACCCAGTAGTTAAGTCAAACCAATCTAGATGTTGCTGTGAGGCTTTTTTTCCCCCCATGCAATTAACAATTAAATCAGTAAACTTTGAGTAAAACAGATTATCCTTTCAAACCTGCCAGCCTGCCCTGGAAATTTTGGAATTGCGAGCCCCTACAAATGCATGAAACAGTCCCTTAATATCAATCTCTCTCTCTCTCTCTCACACACACACACACACACACACACACACACACACACACATTTAGGAGGTGTATTAGAGTTATCCAGAGAAACAGAACCAATAAGGTGTGTGTGTGTGTGTGTGTGTGTGTGTGTGTGAGAGAGAGAGAGAGAGAGAGAGAGAATTTTTTGCCACACATCCTACAATCTGCCTACTTAAAGTATGTAATCCAATGGCTTTTAATGTATTTACAGAGTTGTGCAACTCACCACAATCAATTTTAGAATATTTTCATCACCCCAAAAAGAAATCTCATATTCATTAGTGGTAAATCCCCATTTCCTAGCCCTAGGAACAGCTAACTCTAGCCCTAGGGAACAGCTCATCTATTGTCCCTAAAGATTCGCCTATTCTAGAATTTCATATGAATGGAATTATACAATATGTGGTCTGTTGTGACTTCTGTCCCTTAGTGTAATGTTTTCAAATCTGTCCATGTTGTAACATGTATATCAGTACTTCATTCCTTTTTGTTGCTGAATGATATTCCATTGTATATTAATTGTGTGTGTGTGTGTGTGTGTGTGAGAGAGAGAGAGAGAGAGAGAGAGAATTTTTTGCCACACATCCTACAATCTGCCTACTTAAAGTATGTAATCCAATGGCTTTTAATGTATTTACAGAGTTGTGCAACTCACCACAATCAATTTTAGAATATTTTCATCACCCCAAAAAGAAATCTCATATTCATTAGTGGTAAATCCCCATTTCCTAGCCCTAGGAACAGCTAACTCTAGCCCTAGGGAACAGCTCATCTATTGTCCCTAAAGATTCGCCTATTCTAGAATTTCATATGAATGGAATTATACAATATGTGGTCTGTTGTGACTTCTGTCCCTTAGTGTAATGTTTTCAAATCTGTCCATGTTGTAACATGTATATCAGTACTTCATTCCTTTTTGTTGCTGAATGATATTCCATTGTATGAACAAACTACATTTTACTTATACATTCATCAAATAATGGACACTTGGGTTGTTTCTACTTTTGACTATTGTGAATAACACTGCTGTGAACATCTATCACAAATACAAATTGTATTTGAACTTTATGTCAATCAAATCGTATTTTATGTGTTATTCTGTGACTAATATTTTTGACTCTACACATCCATGTACAAGTTGTATTTGAATTTTATGTAAACAAATAACATTTTATATATTATTCGGTGACTAATATTTTTGACTGTACACTAGAATTTTTGACATTCATTCAGGTTGTTGATTGAAGCTATAGTTCATTATTTTTGCATAGTAATAGCTTATAGGATTATATGATAATAGCATACCCATTCTACTGTTGATAGATATTTGGGTTGTTGTAGTTTATTCTGTTCCAACCCATACTTCCATAAATATTCGTGTACATGTCTCCTGGTCCACAGAGGGTAATTTTTTTTACCATAACCTTCAGTGAGAAATCTACTTGATATCATGCTATAGGACAAATATATCACTGAAACAAAATGTTCATAAAGCAATACTTAGGAACAGTTACTCTAACCACATGCAATGCACACTGATACTTTCTTTTCTATTTTAAATAATTCAATTTTAAAAACTGAAGTTTTAAACTTTACAAGTCATTCAATTTATTTCACAAACTCTAAGGATTCTAGCCCTCCATTTGAAAAATACCACACTGGGCTACATATGAGAGAGTAGGGTCGCTGAATCATAGGATTTATGCATCTTTCCTGTGCTCTACTTTTCAGCCAACTCTTGACTTTTGTTACCAATCTCATAGGTATTTTATGATATCTTCTTCTCTCAATTACATTTCCTCACTCTACCAATGTAGTTGAGTACCAGTTCATGTTTGCTAGTCCTTTATGTCTCTTTTTCCCATTTATTCCTATTTTTTTCTACAGAATGTTTTGTTTCAATTCTTTTTTTTTTCATATTTCAAATGTTTATTTTTATTTTAAGAGGGACAGAGAGAGTACAAGTGGGGGAAGGGGAGAGAGAGAGGGAGAGAGAGAATCCCAAGTTGGCCTCACACTTTCAGTGCAAAGCCTGATGTGGGGCTTGATCTCATGAACCATGAGATCATGACCTGAGCTGAAATTAAGAGTCAGATGTTCAGTCGACTAAGCCACCCAGGCACCCCAGTTTCATTTCTTAATTGATTTTTAGAAGTTCTGTATATATTCTGGATGTGAATCTTTTCTTTCAATTATGTGTTACAGATGCCTTCTGTAAGTATATGGCTTTTTCCCTCACACTGTGTTTGTCTCAGAAATTCTTAATTGAAATATAGTGAAATTTATCAAACTTTTTTCATACGGTTGGTACTTTTTGTGTTTTGCTTAGGAAATCCTTTTCTGTCTTGGGGGTCATAAAATCTTTATGTATTTGGATTTCACTTTAAGCCTTTAATCTATCTGGAATTGATTTTATTTATAGTGCAATTAGGAATCCAATTTCTTTTATGCAAATATACATATGTGTATATATTTGTATATATAATTGCTTTGACTCCTCCCCACATCTACAACATCATTTCTGTCCATATTTGTATGACATTGTACTTGGTTCCATTGGTTTGTTTATCTATCACATACCTGTACCAATAGCACATACTCTTAATTACAGACCTTTATAGTAACTTCCCTCTGCTTGTTCATCTGGAGGGTCTTGGTTACTATTGGCCCTTTTATGTCCACATTTCAGAATCAGCTTATCAGAGATTAGGAAAATCCCTGTTGGGGTTCTAATTAGAGTTGCTAGAATTGATAGATCAATCTGGGGAAAATTACCACCTTTGCAATACTGAATCTTTCTCTCTAGAAGCATAATAGGTCTGTCCATTTATTTAGGTCTTTTCTAATGAGCTTCAATAACATAATCTGAAAAGTGTTGCTCTTCTATATAATAGAGGTCCTCATATATGCTCATTCATATGCATGGTTAAATATCATAACATTCTAAATATTTTACTAAAACCATAAACATCTCACCTATTTTCCTTGAAACACAGAGAATGGGAAATTGTTTCATGCACAAAAGCAGCAACAAGATATATATGAGCATTCTTACAACCAATGTATTAAAAGCTAATCCAGAATGCTAGCCTTCATTTTTCAGCTTGAGATCATTATCTTACATAATACTGTGTAAGAAGCTTTGTTTTTAATGCTAAAAATTCACATCACAATTCAAAGTTCACTTTTTTTCCCTTGAGGCTCTAACTGAATTAATATGTCTCTGTCCAGACATTGCATTTTTTTTTTGGTAGGAATAAAAATGGTCTGGCTCAGATATCAAAATGGAAAATCAGGAGAGCAAGTGCCAGATTACACGGAATTTGATTACATTCAGAATACTCAAAGAGAATTTTATTTGTTGTTACTTACCTAGGTTTTTTCCTAACCACTTTGGTTCTCTAATATAGTAAGCTATTGAAGCATTTGTAAAAGGAGGTATTCTTTAGTCCATGAGAAGCTGAAACTCTAACCAGTTCTCTGGTGGATTTCACTCTAGATGGCCACCATAGTCATTTTGTGTGCTTTAAACACTAAGTTTACGGACGTAAATTCTTTGTTTTCTGTCTTAGTCATTCCCAATTACCAAGAATTACGTATGTTTTTATTGTTTAATATGGAGGCCAAGATACAGTCCATTTTCAGTTTTCAACTCTTTGTACTGGACAATGACATTAAAAATTAGAGCATTTAGGGGCACCTGGGTGGCTCAGTTGGTTGAGTGTCCAACTCTTGATTTCTGCTCAGATCATGATCCCAGGATCGTGGGATCAAGCCCTATGTTGGGCTCCACCACACAGTGTGGAGCCTGCTTAAGATTCTCTCTCTCTCTCTCTCTCTCTCTCTCTCTCTCAAAAAAAATTAGAAGCATTTAATATTCATGCTTAAATGTCATGTTTTTTTCTAAGGTATAGAACTTCTTTTTGCCAAAGGATAGCATTAGCCTGTTGCTTTTTGTCTATGGCTCTTTCTGCATCCTTATGGATTCCCTAACTCCCTTTTTTCTTAAGCTTAAGCTGAAAATCTTCCCCTGAAGATGTTTGAGCCTTGTCCACATAGTACCTAATTCCATTGGATCTCCTTACTGATTTACAAAATTTCCCCTCTACTCTTATTAGGAACAAAATGTTGTTAATGCTTCCATAAATACCATCGTTGGAACTGATTGGGATCTTTAGGAGTCAGAGAGATTTATTTACTTCTAATTGCTTGAATTAGTGTCTCTGTTCAGTGCTTCAGGGAGCCTACTAATTTCAGTGTCATTTGCTTCTTTGGGGCATAGCAGCTGCTTTGTGGAAATAAAGGTTAATGGCCTCATTCAAATGCAATACATTGCGGGGCAATTTATGAATCTGATGTGTGGTTTTCCCTCACATCAGGAATAGATGCTCTTCTTTTTCCTGTATGGAAAGGATTGCTTTCTTTCATTGTTTTCTTTTCTTCTTTCTCTCAGTTTCCCTCCCTCACTTCCTTTCCTCTCCTTCCCTCCCTATCTCTCTCTCTAATGCAGTCACGCTTCTCATGTGGCTCTTAACAGTTTGATTTCAGTGTGGGCTTTGCCATGTTTATTTTACTTGTTATTCACGTAGCATCTTGTATGTGCAAATTTCTCTTTCATCAAATTTGGGGCAATTTTTTTTTCTTTAATTGTTTCACTGCCTTATTCTCTTTCTTTTCTCCTTCTGGTATGTCCATTTACATGTATGCTGGATTGTTTGATGTCATATAGCGGGTCTCCGAGGCTCTGTTAAATTTTTTTAAATGACTTTTGTTTGTTGTTCACCTTGAATGATTTCTTAGATGATTACCTTCAAGTTCCCTTAGTTTTTCCTCTGTGATTTCTATTTGGCTGTTAAATCTACCCAGTGAAGTTTTTTATTTGTGAAATTTTGATTTTTAGAATTTCCATTTGGTTCTTTTCTCTCTTTCTGTCTCTCTCATGAGATTTTTGTCTCCTGAGATTTTATGTCCTGAAAACATGTTTTGTTTTACTTTATTGAGGAGAGTAATAATAGTTACTTTAAAATCCTTATCTGTCAGTTTCAACATGTGATTCATCCCAGAGTCAGACTAAAAAATGGGATCCATTTTGACTTTCGTATGTCAGTAATTTTGAATCACCCTTTTATGAAGGATAGAATGTAGAGGTTCTGGATTCTATTATTTTTCTATGATGAATGTTAACTTTCTTTGCAGGTAATTTTCTTGCATGGATTTGAACTGTAAACTCTGTCTCTTGGGAGCAGCTCTGGTCTCAGTTCAGACATTTTGTGTGTAACTGAACTGCTATGATTCTGTTTCTGGTGGTTAAGGATCTGTCAGAGATGTGAGCAGAATTAGAGGATTCCCCCTCTCTGGCTCATTCCGTTCCAGGATTTTTCTAGTCTTTTCATCACTGTTTCCTGGCTTCGTTCTTCTGGTTCACCAGACAAAACAAAACAAAACAAAACTGAGACGTTTTCTGCATGTACCCTTGATGCTGCTGAGCCTGACTCCTGGAATGCACTTAGCTTCAAGCTGAATGCCAAGGAAAGGGGAACTTCCTTGTATAGTTCCTCATCTGCCCTTCTCCAAGCAAACTTGCCCTTCCTACCAGAGTCAGCAAGCTTCTGTTCACATTTTAGTATATCCAGGTAGTTGCTTTTAGCATTATGTACAAGTTTTACAGATGTTTTCTGCTGGGCGATGGTCTAGTAGGGTCTTTGTCGCGTTTGAAAACAGAATTTTATCCCCTCCTGGGACTTTGAATCTTACAGAGTCACTTGTCACCTTGATTAATCCCACAGCCTCCTAACAGGTCCCTCTTTCTACTCTTGCGCCCTAAGATCTATTCTTAACACCCCAGTCACAGGGATCCTGTTCAAACGTAACAGGAACTTCCAGTGTCTCCCCATTTCACTCACAGTAAAGCCATAAATGCTTAAAATGTCCTACTCTGCCTATCTGAAACTCCTCATCCTTGGCTTCCACGTCACATACTCACTGCGCTTTGCATCTTACTTTTCTGACGGCTCATTCAACAAATTTATGCTTCAGGCTCTGCTCCTCTAATCCTGAAAGGTGGATCCAGCCTAAAAACATGGCCCTTGGCAGTCTGGTCTTTCTTCTTTCCACTTTCTTCTACAGAGATCTCATCGACTTTCACACTTTAAACTTACATGACAGGGCAATAAATGAGGCTTCTCCTTTTCTCAGGAGAAGGAGCCCTGGAGCCAATGCTGAAGGCAAAGAGGCCTGAAGTATTCCCCGCTTTCTCAACGGGGCTGCAAATAGCTCTGCTGTAAGGAGAATTAAGAGCTTCTGGGCTAAGGGTATTCTTGAACTTTCTTCCCCCAAGCATCTGCCCAGATTTGAGTGAGCGCAGAGGGAAACTATAGAGCGCATTTGATCAGGCGCTAGCTCCGTTGGCCGGAGGGAGGGGCTGATGGAACTTTCCTCCTCTGAGGATCTGCGCCCCTCCGGCAGGAGGCAGCGCACGCCGGGGAAGCGGAACCCAGCCGCGCGCGCCACTGCTTCCGGCCGGGCGCGGGGCGCGGTGCACCACCGGCTCGCCGCCCAGCTCGGCATGGAGGAGCGCGGCGGTGCCGAGCCCACGCCGGGCTGCAGCGGCCTGGGCCCAGGCGGCGTTCGCGGCGGCGGCGCCCACTCATGGGCCCCGGAGGACGCCTGGATGGGCACCCACCCTAAGGTCAGAAGGCGCGAGAGGAGCAGGGCGCCGGTCCGGGCCCCTACCCCAGGTGGAAGGCCGCGCCGCCCCTTCGGCCCTCGACTGCCTTGGGGGCCCTGGCGCCGAGTTTGCGCGCGAACCTCGCGGAGGGGGACCCGTGTGCACACTGCCTGTTGCAGCCAGTTGTTGTTTTTGTTGGTTTCAGTGAGTTGAACTATTGCTCTGACACCCCACTCCGACACACACACACACACACACACCCAGCCAGAGTTGAACTATTGCTCGGACACCCCACCCCCGACACACACACACACACACACCAGCCATTCCAGGGCAAGACATTAAATCCAGCGCCTCTCAAGGCAGAGCCCAGTAATAACGTAGGGCTCCTCCTGAGAACGGTCTCATTTAATCCTTGCAGTAACCCAACAACCACAGCAAAAACAGTCTGCGAGCCTTGGATGCATAAGAAGATAAAAGTTTAGGCACAGCTACGTTTGCACTTAGCATTGAGCCGAGAGTGTGCCGTTGTTGATTTTGCTGAAGTGCGAATTCCTAATTTTTCTGATATCTTTTAAAATCTGAATACTTCCCCAAAGCAAAACTGCTTAACAATAAGGGTGTATTTTTTGGTAAAGCAGCAAAGAAGATAGAGCACCTTGCTTGCTTCTGTTTGGCAAATTGCTGCCTTGGACCAGTAATGTCCCAAACAATGAACGGACAGTGAATGGAGATGGGGGTTTTGTAGGAATCTCAGAGAGGGGTCTAGTAACTTTAGTACCATTGCAGTCTTCTGCTGGGGAGCAGTATGTCATAGATAATTATCTAAAAACAGTCAAGGGAAGAAACATTTTTGAAGATAGAAGTCTGAAAAGAGTTCACCCCGTTTCATGTTCTCTTTCTTGATTTTATCCTCCTCCTCTGTCCCCTTATTCCTGGTCAAGGTGAGAAAAACAAACATGGAGATGTTACTCAGTGCCCTAAAAAGAGACAGATATCATATGTTTTCACTCATATGTGGATCTTGAGAAACTTGAGTGGATCTTGATCCACTCATATGTGGATCTTGAGAACAGAAGACTGTGGGGGAAGGGAAGGAGAAGAAATATATACAGAGAGGGAGGGAGGCAAACCATAAGAAACTCTTAAATACAGAGAACAAACCGAGGGTTGGAAAGGTGGACGATAGGGGAAAATGGGTGATGGGCATTGAGAGGGCACTTGTTGGACTAAGCACCGGGTGTTGTATGTAAGTGATGAATCACGGGAATCTACCCCCAAAACCAAGAGCACACTGTATACCTTGTATGTTAGCCATTTTGACAATAAATTATATTAAAAAAAAAAAGGAATAATCATAACACCCTTAAGAAGCATGAACCCAATAGTTCTCTGCCTGAGACTTTGAGTAACTGCCGGACTCTGAAAACCTGTTATGTCACCAGCTTTGTGATTTTTTGAGGGGGGCCAGGGGGAAGTTTTCAAATTTCATTGTTCCTCAGTTTCCTCATCTGTAAAATGGGGATAGTAATAGTACTTACTTTAGAGGATCATTACCGGATTAAATCAGTTAATGTAAAGCACTGAACATTTAGTAAGTACTATATAGTATATATAAAATATATATAGTATGCAACATCAATTTCATTATATTGGTCTCATGCTTAGAAATCCTCAGCGTTTCTTTATGGGTAAAATTCAAACTTTTGGTTTGACTCTCAAGACCCTTGCAACCTGGTCTCCAGTCACCTTTTCATTGTCATTTTCAAACACATCTGAGGTATGAGGGGGACAACTAATAAAACCCCTGTTCTCCCGGACCTGTACACACTTAGGACAAAGCTAGTCGGAGAAAGGACTGAAAGTTTATACCCATGTGGGTCTGCCGATGCCTCACCTCTACTTTAGACCTGCTCACCCACTGAGTCACTGGGATAGTTGGAAAACCTCAGGCTTCCCTTGCAGGCATAGCCCACTGAAGAATGCTCCCCGAGCGCTGACCAGCAAGTCTGAATGAAGCGGGAGTGGTATTTTAGCAGACTTTCTTCACAGGCAAACAGAGACCATGGAAATAGTGGCTTCCACAAACATACTGCAACAGAAATCCTATTTAAAAAATGTTTTGGGGCGCCTGCGTGGCTCAGTCGGTTCAGCGTCTGACTCTTGATTTTGACTCCCATGGTTCATGAGTTCAAGCTCCACATCAGGCTCTGCTCTAACAGAGTGGACCCTGCTTGGGATTCTGTCTCCCTCTCTCTCTGCCCCTCCTTCACTCACACTCACTCTACCTCTCTCTCTCTCTTTTTCTCAAAATAAACATTTAATGATTTTTTTTTAAAGTCTATTCTTGGCAGATAGGTTTCTTTAGAGGCCCTTGAGTATGTGTGGCTTATTCCCACCTGTGTGTGATTATTCACACTGTTACCCTGACTTCTCTATTTCCTCAAATCATATCTGCCTTTCAGGGCCCAACTTGTATCCATCTCTGCCATGAAACATTCATGAACTGATGCACCTGAGTAGAGCTCTGACTTGTGTCATGGTTTCTTTTTTATTCTACACACTGGTTTTTCATCACTTACTGTCATGAGTTCTTATTTGCCTAACAGTTGCAAGTGTGCATGTGTTTGCCTTAACAATTTCAGGGTTTTTTGTTTTTTTTTTTTAGAGATGGGGATCAGGTATTAATTGCCTTCTAACTTGCATTATACCTAGAAGAAAGTCTTCTACTTTTTTGTATATGTGTAATGAGTAATTGATCAAGTGAAAGAAAATATTAAGACATTCTTGCCTCTCTGACAATTACATTTTCATTTCCAGTATTTAGAAATGATGGAATTAGATATAGGAGATGCCAGCCAAGTTTACATAGCATTCTTGGTTTACCTGGACCTCATGGAGAGTAAGTTATTTGTTTTATTGTTTTGTTGTTGGGCCTGTGGTGGGGGGGCTGGAGGGTTGGGTTGGGCTATGGCATTTCTTCATTCATATACTTTGGGAATTACTGGGTAACAGAAAATACTAGAAAGTGAAGAGAAGATAATATTATGGGTGATGTTTGCTCAGCAGAGTATTAGGTGGAAGTTTAGAATTTTATCTTTTATTTTTGATTAACATTATTGTCCATTCAATGATGTACTTTCAGGTAAAAGTTGGCATGAAGTAAATTGTGTGGGCTTACCAGATCTACAGCTCATCTGCCTTGTCGGTACTGAGATAGAAGGAGAAGGATTACAGACTGTGGTGCCTACACCCATCAGTGCTTCCCTCAGCCATAACAGGTAGGCGGGTGACTTTGGTCTTTATCAGGTTGTTTCCTTTCCACCAGGAATCATTAAATTCACAGTAGTAAATATTTTTAAAGGAATATAGGGTACAGAGATCATAGCTTTACTCTGGGCTATTTGAGGACTGAATTAAATATAAACATTTAACAAGTATTTAGCACTTATTGTATGGTCAGTACTTTTTCAGAGAAGGAATATATATGTTAGAAATACTGTCCTTAAGGAAACAGAAAATGTCTTCATTCTTATAAGGAGGCAAGACCTTACAGTTGAAACACAGATATTTTAAGATATACCATAATAATTGGTACGGGTAATATTTGCTTTAGATGTTGGGGAAGAGTGTGATTAACCTGCAAGTTGAAATCAAAGAAAGTGTCATGCATTTCTAAACCTTTTTTAAAAATCTTACTTACACATAGTTGGAAAACATATCTTTATTTCATGACACATTCTCCAAATCAACCTCCCAAAACAAAACTAGATTCTTGGCAGTAACTTAGAGCTAACTTTGTGGGTCTCCTCCTTCTCTGTTTCCCAGAAAAAGGCATATGTATATATGCCTTATATAAAGGGCATGTAATCTTTTGAGGTTGACTTTATGCACTCTATATTATACTGCTGAAATTCACCTATTGTTCTGTATGTGTATTATATTCCATCGTGTGATGGTACCATAGTTTTCACATCCACCCTCCTGATGATGGAGTGTTGTAATGTTCAACTTTAGGGGATAATTTCAAACTGTTTTCCAAAGTGGTTGCCTCACTTCACTTTCTACCTGCAATGTAAACAAGATATTTTGGAGTAGTATTGTCTCTGACATTTAGTATTGTCAGATTTTGAGATTTTTGCCAGTTGAATGAGTTATCTCTTGGTAGTGTTCATTTGCATTTTTCTGATCTCTGATAATGAACATTTATTTATATATTTATTTTTTCTTTTCTTGAGAAATTCCTGTTCATATCCTTTGCCTATTGGATTATTTGTAGTTTTCTCATTGACTTGTAGGAGTTCTTTATATATTCTTGATAATAATCATTTTGGTTGTTTCCCGGTTTTTAAATCTGTTTTCAGGTATTTTTTTGATGAATAACAGTTCTTAATTTGAATATAATCATATTACATATTTTTAATAATCAATGTCTTTGTGTCTGGGTTAAGAAATATTTCCTTTCTAGACAAATATCATATGACTTCACTCATATGAGGACTTTAGGAGACAAAACAGATGAACATAAGGGAAGGGAAACAAAAATAATATAAAAACAGGGAGGGGGACAAAACATAAGAGACTCTTAAATATGGAGAACAAACAGAGGGTTACTGGAGGAACTTTATTTTCATGTGGATAATCATTTTTTTCTACTTGCATTTGCTGAATAGTCCCTTCTTTCCTCATTATCTGACATGTCACCTCTGTCATTTTCCAAAGCTCCATCTGTGCATTGACTTGTTTCTGGGCTCTCTTTATATTCCATTTGTCAATATACCTATGCTTGTGCCAGTGCCACATTTTCGTAATTTCTGCTTGAGAAGTCCTGGTATCTGGTTATCAAGTTTCCCCTTCCTGCTTTTTTCCTTTAGAAGCTGTAGCAGGCACCTTCTAACCTGGCTTCCTGTACTCCGGTAGTCACACCCTTGTGTAATTCCCTGTCCTTTAGTGTGGTCTGTGCTTATTGACTGGCTTGTAACAAATAAAATGAGACAGAAACAACGGGATGTTACTTCTAAGATGACATTACAAATGACCATGGCTTCTATCTTGGGCACTCTGTCTTTCTGTCTTGTTCTGAGGGAAGCCAGCTGTCCTGTGAACTGTCATTCAGAAAGGCTGAAAATAGAAGAGTAAAAAAATTATTGATAGAGTAAAATTCTTAAAAAAAATTTTTTTTTAATGTTTATTTTTGAGAGAGAGAGACAGAGTGTGCAATGGGGAGGGGCCGAGAGTGGGAGACACAAATTCAAAACAGACTTCAGCCTCTGAGCTGTTAGCATAGAGCCCATCACGGGGATGGAATCCATGAACTGTGAGATCATGACCTTAAGTCGGACACTTAACCGACTGAGCCACCCAGGCACCCATCATGGAGCAAGATTCTTGAGAGATGGGAAGGGATGGATTCAAGGAAATAGTTGAGATCAATATTGAGCTAAAGGAGGAGGATCCTAGCTTCTGAGCTTTTGAGTCAGGAAGAAAGGACAAATAAAAACATAGCTATATTTGGGTAGGTGTATTAAGCATGGAAGACGTCATAGCACCTTAAATTCCAACATGAAGGACTTTGATAAATACCTGTTTTTTCTAGTTCACTATGATCGAGGTAAAAAGAGCACTGGACTAAAACCTTAAGACCTGGGTTCTGGTCTTGGCACTGACACTTAATATTTTGTTTGATGGTTGGTGACATACCTAATTTCTCTGGGTTTCAGTTTCTTTGTCCTTTATTGAGGGGTCTAGATTATCCATAGATAATATGTAAGATCCCTTCCAAATCAAAGCTATTATAATTGGTTATTTTTATTGTTATATTCCATGAAACTGTACTACACTAATTTTTAGATTTCTATTAGTATTTTTGTATGGCTTTGTATAATTCGTTATGAGAATTGTGTTTTGATATATCAGGCTATTCACACCCTTCTCTTAGAGGCCCTTTATTGTGAGATTTTTGTGTGTGTTTGGATCACAAATAGTTGATAGAGTTGACATCAAATTTGATCACTGATACTTTGTATTTTTCACTAGCATGATTTCCAAGCCTTTCTATATCTAAAGGACTTAATAATTCATTCCTTAAAACTCCCCCCTGTGTCTTTTAGTTATTGCAACAAATACTATATTATCTAGTATTATTGTTATATTATTTGTTTGGACAAGGAACTACCATTTTTAATTAACCTGAACTTAATCCTAAAAAATAAAATCAGTAGTCTCTTTGATTCAAAATGATTTCATAAGTCTAGAGGTACAAATTTGAGTCCTATTAATTTCTAGTTCTTGCCAACTGATGATTATTGATTTTCCAGCTTTATTGCATAAAGCTTGTTTTCTTCTTAAATAGAATTAGTTGAAAGGATAACTTAGTAAGCCATTTTTACACTCTTGCATTTAATAACTCAGAGGGCTTAAGTCTTTGTGTATTGGTTTTTATATAAATATTCATAGTTATATTATGCAGTAGAATAATAATATAGAAAATAGCATAAATGAGGCTCAGCACCTATTAGATTTATTATGCCTTTTATGGCATAAAATTTTCTCAACTCAAAGTATGCAAATAACTTTTTAACAAATAAAGATTTGTGTGTGTGAATGAGAGAATGTGTGTTTGGTATGGTTCCTCGGTCTTTAGCAGGAATGATATTTTAGGTAGTAGGCATACTTTTATCTGTTTTTACTTCCATGAATGCTTTATATATAAAATGTTATGTATCTAACAGTAATGCTGTAATTTCCGACATTTGTGGTTAATGTAGGAATTTTCCTTCATTAGTAACATAGAGGAGAAAATTGTTGGCTTTAAATCTTTGGCAGCCTCGCATAGGTAAGAAATTCATTGAGATATGTCCAAACAGTATTTGGGTAGGGCCTTGTGAGGGTAGCTCACCATAAAAATATATATAAGAGAGCTAACAGCTCTTACTTTTCTCAATAATAAATCACTGTGTTTATTTTTAAACATCATTATTTGTCATATAATATTGCTGAGGCTTTTTAGTCTTTACTTACCAAATATTTATTAAGTGTTATGTGTCAGGCAGTGATCTAAGTACTGGGGATACCATGTTAATCAAGACAACTCCCTTTTTTGGTATAAGTGACATACAACATCATATTAGCTTTCAGAAGTACAATATAATGATTTGGTATTTGTATATATTGTGAAATGATCACAATAAGCCTAGTCAAGATCTGTCACCTTATGTAGTTTACAGAATTTGTTTTCTTGTAATGAGAACTTTCGTGATCTACTCTCTTAGCCATTTTCAAATATGCAATATAGTATTATAAACTGTGGTTGCCGTGCTATACATTATATCCCCATAATTTATTTATTTTATCAGAACCCTGTACCTTTTGACTCCCTCAGCCCATTTTGTCTGCTGCCTACCCCCTGCCTCTGACAACCACCAATCTGTTCTCTGTATCTAGGGACTTTTTTTTTTTTTTTAAGATTCCACATGTAAATGAGATCAGATGGTACTTAAGACATCTCCTTAAAAATAGTGTTCTAGCGCTAAATGTTGGCGTGGAAAATAAATTTTATTTCATTTTTTGGTAATTGTTGGATGGAATCTAATAAAAACAATTCTCCTTTGTTCTGAGATTTCATTAAATGTGTAATTTGGGACTGTCTCAACTTATTTTATTGTTAGGTAATTGAATAACAAGGATAATGGAGTACGAGTACGGAAAAGTACTTTATAGAAGGTTGTAGCAGGATCCAGAGGAAGGACAGGAAAAACCTCCTGAAGGTGGTAAGAGGCCATGTTTTAGCAGGACAGCTTCAAGTAATTAAGCATGATTGCCTGGCTGTATGCATGGTGTCTGGTTCAGAGTAGATGCTTAATAATGTTGGATAAGGTAGCTGATGAACAAATGAGTAAATAGAACTCATGAGAAAATAGGGAAGTATAGGAAATGAGGTGGAAAAGGTTACCTAGATTATGAAAGCCATCACTGATTTCAATTTTTTGCTATCAAAGGTTGTACTGTAATGAAGAGCCTCATAAGTATATCTTTGTTGTCATGTATGAGAGTTTCTCTGGTGAAAGTCTAGAGGTAGAATGGCTGAGACTTCTAGCATTTACACCTTCCCTTTTACTGGTTGTTAGTAAATTGCTCCTGCATACACTGTATGTTAGCCAACGTGACAATAAATAATATTTAAAAAAAATAAAGTTCAAAACTACAAAAAAGGCTATTGGTTTATAGTCTCATAATATGTAAGTTTTCATGAGTAGGAAAAGACATTTACTGACACATAACTGACAAATTCATAGTATATGAATAACTTATGTGACTCCAGGAAAAACAACCCAACAAAAAACATGGACAGAAACAGACAAGTCACAGAAAAGGAACTCAAATGGCTCAACTCCATTTGTAGCCAGGAAAAGAGAAACCTAAAATGTGCTCATTGGAGGTTTGTCTTAACTATGCAGAAGCTTTTCAGACAGTGCACATTGTTACTGTTTGACAAAAAAGAAGGTATTAACTTATGGGGGAGTCTTTGAATAGGGCTACACCTAGCTCAGAGAGTGCCTTTGAATTAGAGATACTCCTCCTGGACTGACAAAAGTCTCTTCACCAGGACTTAAGGCTTGGCAAGCAGCATAAGCCGGATTTCAGACCTGCTTGCATCAGGCATTCTTGTGCAAGGCACAATCTGTGCAATGTACATGAGTCCCTGACCCTGAAGCATGTCTGTTGAGTCCTAGGTTCCACAAAGAACACTGTAAAACTTGCTGCCAGATGGATGGTGTCACTGAAGGGCTTTAAGCAGGGGGAGTGATACTGTAGATTATAACTTGTGGTTGTAAGAGTATTTTGCATTGTAGACATTACAATATTTCAAAGTATATTCCTAAGTATACTCTCATTTCATCAGTATTAAAATTCTAAATAGTATATAGAGAACGTATTTTATCCCAATTTCACATATAAAAAGCTGAGGTTAAAAATGTATCTTTATTTATACTCTGCTGTTTCCAAAAGATAATGAAGGATTAAGTGAGTTGAACCAAGGTTTCATAGTAGGCAGCGAAGTCTCATAGCTATTAGAGTTCTTTCTATTTTATTGGTGTTTTTTTTTATTGAAGTATAGTACATATAGTATTATGTTAGTATAACATAGTGATTTGACAGTTATATACATTATAAGATGTTCACCACGATAAGTGTAGTTACCATGTGTCACCATACAAAGTTATATAATTATTGACTGTATTCTTGATGTTACACTTTTCATCCTCATGGCTTATTTATTTTATTACTGGAAGTTTGTAATCCCTTTCACCTATTTTGCCTACCCTCCACCCATTTCTCTCTGGCAACCACCAGTTTGTTCTCTACTTATGAGTCTATTTCTGGGTTTATGTCTGTTTGTTGTTTTGTTTTTTAGATTCTACATTTAAGTGAATTCATGTGGTTTTTATCTTTTTCTGACTTGCTTCATTTAGCATAATATCTTCTGGGTTCATCCATGTTGTTGTGAATGCCAATACTTCATTCTTTTTTTTATGGCTGAGTAATGTTCCATCATTTATATTACATATATATGATGTATGTACACACACACACACACACACACACACACACACACACACATCTTTACCCATTCAGCTATTGATGGACACTTGGGTTACCCCATATCTTGGCTATTGTAAATAATGCTGCAGTAAACCTAGGGGTGCATATATCTTTTTGAATTAGTATTTTCATTTTCTTTGGGTAAATACCCGGTAGTGGAATTACTGGGTCATATGGTATTTATTTTTAATTTTTTGAGGAACCTCCATACTGTCTTCCATACTGTTTGCACCAGTTTACATTCCCACCAACAGTGCACAAGTGTTCCCTTTCCTCCATATCCCTGCCAACACATTGTTTCTTGTCTTAAATCTTTGTTGTAAAATAAAACCAGATACAGAAAACTGCACAATAAAAATGTATAGATTGAGTTATATAGCAAACATCTTGAATCCTTGTAACTACCATCAAGCAAAGAAATAGAACTCTTTTCAGCTATCCCCAAACCCCTTCCATGTGCTTTGTTCCAAGCATAACCCTCTCCTTCCCACAAAAGTAGCTGTTATTCATAGTTTTATAATAATAATTTCTTTGTGTTTCCCTGTAGTATAGTTGTGCCTTTTTTTAAGTCAATCTTACTGAGGTAAAATTTATATATTGTAAAAATCACTGATTTTACGGAAATAGACCTGTGAGTTTTTAATGAATGTATAGTCATGTAACCAATACACAATTCTCCCCAAACTTCCCTCATGTTCCTCTGTCATCAATCCCTACGGTTTTGTCTTTTCCAGAATGTCATATCAATGGAATTATAACCTTTGTGTCATGCGTCAGTCCCTTAGCATAATGCTTTGGAGATTCTTCCATGCTGTTGCCTAAAGTAGTGTGCCCCTTTTTATTGCTGAGTAGTGTTCCATTATGTGGATGCACCACCATTTGTTTATCCAGGTGCCAGTTGTTGGGCATTTGGATTGTTTCTAGTTTGGGGCTTTTATGGATGAAAACACTGTACATATTCTCATATAGGTCTTTGTGTAGACATATGCTTTCAGTTTTCTGGAGTAAACATTTAGGCATTGAATTACTAACTAGTTCATATGGTAAATATATTTTTAATTTTATGAGAAACTGCCAAACTATTTTCCAAAGTGACTGTGTTACTTTCTATACTCACCAGCAAAGTATAAAAGTTCCAGTTGGGTGATCATTTTGGATGATCAGTTTATTTAGTTTTAACCATTTGGATGATCAGTTTATTTAACTTTAGCCATTCAATTAAGTAGTGATATCTCATTGTGGCTTTAAATTTGTATTTCCCTAATGACTAACGATGCTGAGCATCTTTTCATGTACATATTTGCCACCCATACCTCTTCTTTGTCAAGTATCAGCTCAAATCTATTGCTTAAATTTTAAAGGTTGTATTGTGTTCTTCATAAATTGTAAGAGTTCTTTATGTGTTCTAGATGCAATTCTTTTATCAAATATTTTTTTGAAAATATTTTCTTTTAGTCTATGACTTTTACTAATTTCTTTAGAGGAACAGAGGTTTTAATTTTGATTGATGTTCAATTTAATCTTTTTATTTTCTTTTACAGTTTGTCATTTTTGGGTTCTGTGTAAGAAGTGTGTGCTTATTAACCCACAGTCATAAAATTTTCAATTATGTTTTCTTTTGAAATTTTACAGTTTTAGTTTTTACTTTTAGGTCCGTGGTTAATTTTGAGTTGAATTTTATATGTGGTGTGAGCTAAGAGTCAAGATTCTTTTTTTCTTTTTTTGTTTTTGCAAATGCATGTCCCGTTGTTCAGTGTGATTTAATTACTGTGACACCTGTGTTGAAACTCAGTTGACCGTGTGTGTGCTTCTCTTTCTGGACTCTCTAGTCTGTGCTATGCTCTGTGTGTCTGTCCTTATGTCAGTGTCACACTGTCTTGATTACTGTAGCTTTATAGGAAGACTTGAAATCAGGTAGTGTAAGTCTTTCAACTTTGTTCTTTTTCAAAGTTGTTTTTTTTTTTGCTATACTAGTCCTTTTATTTTCCATATAAAATTTAAAATCAACTTTATCTCTGCAAATAAATTTGTAGAGTTCTTTGTGAATTTTGCCCATTAAATTTTTTTGTCGTATCTTATAAATCTCCCGTGAGATTTTTGCCCATTAAATTTTTTTGTCGTATCTTATAAATCTCCATTAATCTGCAGTAGAGATTGGCACACTTTTTCCATAAAGCTCTGGATAGCAAAGGCTGTTTGTTTCACAGGCTCTTTTGTCTCTGTCACAACTCATCAGCTCTGCCATGTTAGTGTGAAAGCAGCCATGGACAATATATAAACAAGTGGGTGTGGCCGTGTTCTTATATAACTTTATTTACAAAAACAGAAGTTCAGATTTGGCTCACAGACCAGTAGCTTACTAGCCCTGACGTATTGGTTCTGCCTCTATCCCTTTCTTAGCAATTTTCCTGTTAAAGAATCTGGGCAGTTGGACCTGTGTACTTTCCCATAGTCTGGGTTTGCTAATTGCTCACTCATGGTGCATTGCAACATGTTTCCCTGTCCTCTGTGTTTGCTGCAAAGTGGCAGCTGCAACCAGAGGGTTTATAGATTTAATTTGATCACATTAGTAAGACTATAGCTGGTGGTCTGTTCTTTCATTGGTAGGCATATAATGTCTGGTTACGTCTCTGTGTGATCTTAGTAACTATCGATACTTAGTGCTTAGCTTTTGCTGGTGGTTTTAACCTTTGTTATTATAGTTGTTTTGACTCACTATTCCAGTTCACTTTTGTTGGATTGCTGCATAGACACATAGTATTAGTATTATAGGCTTTGGTCCTGTATTGTTCCCAGGACTTCTTGATGCTGACTTCTCTCTTTCACTCTCACTTAGGAAAGCATGGTGGAATGTAAATGGATGAGAATGATGATTATTTAATTTTATATTGAATCATAACCTGCCAATTTGGTTCTTTATTGTTAGAAACAAATTACTTGTCACACATTGCACAATCAACCTGAGCACACCCAATTGTAAATCACTATCCTAAACTATGCTGCTTAGCTGCTTGATTGATGGTATGCATGCATGCATGCATGTGTGTGTATGTGTGTATGCTCTGTATCCCTCAAAAACATTAAATCACATTTTTATTACTAGGGAATCTGGGTAGTATACAAAGCATGAGAGCCAGAGGAGTTAGTAATTTGCTGGAGGTGTAAGCCCATGCTGTCTACAAATGACATATAGCATAGAAGGCATGATAAGCTGTCTCCTTTATTTACATCCTAAATTTTGGAGTCTGTTGTTTGTAAAACTGGCCCAAAGTCTATCATTTATATAGGTAACGACAACTTAGTTATAAAGCATTTCCCCAGTGATGATAATGAACAATCTCACTGTATCTCTTAAAATCACTTCAGTAGGTACTTTGCTCCCTGACCACTGAGTGCAGAGTAGCATGGGTATTTGCATAGCTTATTCTTTCCATTATTTATTTTTGGTGTATATATATATTTACTGACACCTTAAAAGTTAACAGTTCTAGTCAATATCTAATGTTTTATCTGTGTGAATTTATAAGAATGCCTGAACAGTTTTTTTATCCATTTCCTAATTGTTTTCCCAGGCTTTGGACATGATTTAATTTACACAGTTTCTTGCAAGAGTGAATGTGTATTTGAGTGGAAGTGGGTAAATGCATTACTTTGAGCAAAAGTACACTTTGCGACCTGTAATTTCTGTAAAGCAGTTATATATGATATATGTCTATAGTTAAAACACTTTGATGTATATTTCAAGTCTCAGAAGGTTTTGTGTATAATAGTCCCTTGTGAAAATATTGATTCAATACTAATTGCTGATCTCCAGTGGGGAAGTAGAATTGGTAAAGTGCCCGCATCCGACTATGTAGTGGGAAAATTATGCTGATGGAGTAGGAGGTTGTTTGTGTCTCTTTCAGGAAAGGACACATCTCCTTTTTCTCTCATCTAAAAATACCTCTTAAAGCTACTGTAGAATGATTTTTAGCTTACATTTTAAAATACTATATTAAGTTATATATTTGGATGGTATATGCAAATGGGAAGTACTCCACATTATTTCTTACTAAAGTGAATCTAGGAATCCATGTAGCAAGGTTGGTAAATGACAGCAAATGTTCTGAGTAGAGTTTCCACAGACTCAGCAATGGTATAAAATCATATTAATGAATTCACTGAGGTCAAAGAGATCTGATGAATTTAAAGATGAGGTAACCAGAGGAATCCTAATGAAAGCCAGAGACCTTTTTCAGTGCTATGGTAGCAAATGAAGTCGAATAGTTTGATTAGCTTCTCATTGGCCACTGATATTTGTTGAATGTTCCTAAATGGGAGAAGTATATTATAACAAAGTTAGGACAATGGTATGACAGGTTTCTGTAGTAGTATTATAGGTAGCTGTAAATGTGAAACTAGCTTTTCTTTTTTAAATGTTTATTTATTTTTGAGCAAGAGAGACAGAGCACGAGCAGAGGAGGGGCAGAGAGAGAGGGAGACACAGAATCCAAAACTGGCTCCAGGCTCTGAGCTGTCAGCATAGAGCCCGGCGCAGGGCTCAAACCCGTGAACTCTGGGATCATGACCTGAGCCAAAGTCAGACACTTAACCGACTAAACCACCCAGGTGCCCCAGTGTGAAAGTATCTTGATTAATTTACACCAGGACACATAGCAAATTATGAGGAAAAATTTTTTTCAAGTTTTTTTTTTTTTTTTTTTTAAAGTAAGCTCTATATCCAGTGTGGGGCTTGAACTCACAACCCCACATGCTCTACTGACTGAGCCAGCCAGGTGCCTGTTTTTTTGTTTTTGAACTATGAGTTTTCTTTTCTGAGAGAGCCTGTGTCATCTCCCAATTTCAATGTCAATTTAGTTTCTTCAGTAAAATATGAGAGATGTGCTGAAAACTGAAACCACAGTTGCCATATTTTATGCTTATCTGTGTTTATGGATATTATAAGTTTAAAAAAAAGCTGAGTGAAGTATTTTGTGCAATTATGAAAACCAAGGATAGTTAAGATACTGTTTTTTGAAACGATCTGTAGATTTCTTATATTACAAAGAATTGTAATTCCTTGCTTAGTAATATGAATTAATCATTCATCCTTTTGAAACCTGACTAAATTATAAACGGTCCTCTCCTCTTGGTCCAGAGGATAGTGGATAGCTCGTGTGAGGATAGATTTTCCAGCGGCCATTTCATCCCTCCACTCCCACAAATTAGTGGCATTTATTTTGATTTATGGTGATTGATAACCTCTCTAAAATGGGTACCGTCAGCCATTGTATCTGAGAGAAAATGTTTCTGAATGTTCTCTTTCTTAGTACCTTCCAATCTGAATATTACTCTAGAAACTTAGAAAAAGGTTCAACATTCCATATACCAAATTGGGCATCTGCTAGTTCAGCAGCTGTAAGGCTAACAGTCTAAGAACTGTAGTCATTTGGTTTCGTCAACACTCTTCAGTCAAGATCCTTGATCCTGGTACAGTTAAGGGAATTTATGTGGTAAGAGAGGTGAAAACAATTCATTACACATAGAAATGAGTGTCAGAGCCAAAATTAGGATTTGTAGTCTGTGATTTTTTTAAATTTGATGCTCAGCTTATTAAGCCCTATCAACCTGTTTAGTACAACATTATTTTCTTTTTTTTCAACGTTTATTTATTTTTGGGACAGAGAGAGACAGAGCATGAACGGGGGAGGGGCAGAGAGAGAGGGAGACACAGAATCGGAAACAGGCTCCAGGCTCTGAGCCATCAGCCCAGAGCCTGATGCGGGGCTCGAACTCACGGACCGCGAGATCGTGACCTGGCTGAAGTCGGACGCTTAACTGACTGCGCCACCCAGGCGCCCCTTAAAAATATTTTTTAAAAAATCTTTATTTTTGAGAGAGAGAGAGATTGTGAGAGGGAGAGGGCAGAGAGAGAGAGGGAGACACAGAATCTGAAGCAGGCGCCAGGCTTGAGCTGTGAGCACAGAGCCCAATGCGGGGCTCGAACTCACGAGCCATGAGATCATGACCTGAGCCAAAGTCGGACCCTCAACCGGCTGAGCCACCCGGGGGCCCCTACATTGTTTTCAAAAGAATGCACTCACCTTTCTTCCAACATTGAATCAAAAAAGCTGCAGTTCTTTTTTCTCTGTTAGAATTAATACAGCTTTTAAATAATTCTGTTTAAAAACTATTGATAGTAATTTTCTCTTTTTAAAGAACATGATTACTTTAGAAATATTAGCTGTTTATGTGTTTTCACAGCAGTAACCCAGATAATAAAAATGGACCAAACATTTATATTTAAATATGTTATGTCAGTGTTTTTATTGGGAGAAGAAAAAGAACCCATATTTTAAAACACTGAGATGTGTAGGGAAAAATTAATATTTTATTTATTGTTCTTATACCAAAATAATGTACCTTTTAGTAAAAATGTTAAAAATGTATATAATTATAGTTTTATTTAACATTAAGTATAATGAACATAAATGTAATTGTAGACTAGAGCAAAGTAGAAGCAGGTTTTGCCTTTAGAGGTACTTAAAAAGGCAGTATTTTCTAGGTTTTCTATTCATTTACCAGGTGCCTGTTATGTATTGGACGTAAGGGGTACAAAATATCACAGACCTTGCCCTCATAATGCTCACAGTCTAGAGCTGAGATGGACAGGCGTTTATATCCAGTGTGAGAGACGTAATGAGAGGTGTGTACATGGCACTGAGGAAGACTGCAGACGGAGAAGATCCAGCCTCAGCTGGTGGTGTGGGAGGTGGGGGAGTCTGAGAACGTTCTTGCAAGACCAGTTGTTTGAAATATGTGTAGGCGTGTCATATGGAATGGGGATAGGAATGCAAGTTCCTGGCAGAAGTAACATCATGAGCCAGGTATTGAAGACCGAGAGCCTGAAAATTGCAAATGGTTTATTATGACAGAGTATTAGTAACGGCAGAAGGAGTACCTGTCTGCAACTGGTGAGAAAGCCCTAGAACAAGGGTGTGCGTGCGTGTGTATTTGTGTATGTGTGTGATGTGAGAGAGACGAGGGTTGGAAGAATGAGGAAGAAGTGGGGGGGAAGGAGAGACAGACAGAATATGAGAAAAGTAACCACCCTCCAGGTAAGCAGTAGTAGATCAAGGGAGGCAGAATGGAATCCAAAGACAAGAGAAAGTTAGAGCAGGGGTTTTGCCTCTTTGAGGCCTTTGAGAGACACAGGTATATCCTGACACAAAGGTGGGAAATTATTTGAATGAGAATATTAGGAATTGTAATGTTTGTTTCCATTCTCTCTAAAGACTCCAATTAAAATACACACATCTGGGGGCGCCTGGGTGGCGCAGTCGGTTGAGCGTCCGACTTCAGCCAGGTCACGATCTCGCGGTCCGTGAGTTCGAGCCCCGCGTCGGGCTCTGGGCTGATGGCTCGGAGCCTGGAGCCTGTTTCCGATTCTGTGTCTCCCTCTCTCTCTGCCCCTCGCCCGTTCATGCTCTGTCTCTCTCTGTCCCAAAAATAAAAAAAATAAACGTTGAAAAAAAAAAAAAATAAAAAAAAAAATAAAAAATAAAATACACACATCTGAAGAGATAGGAAATGATAGGCTATTAGTGCAGAAGATAACTTGGGGATTTGAGGAGGTTAATAACTCTCCATCACTTGCCATTTCTTTGCCTCCTGTGCTGAACTTTTTCAGGTTTCTAGCCTCTACATGTTAAAATGCTCTAAGGCTTAGATCTCTGAGCTTTTCTCTTCCTCATACTCACTCCCTAGAAAACCTCATCTGGTTCCAGTTTTAAATATCATTGATATACTGAGGACCCCCAAATTTATGTCTCCAATTCAAACTCTCCATGTTTGACTGCCTTTTTGATATCACCACTGAGATCTAAAAGGTACCTCAAATAACATGTCCAGAAAGAACTCAGTTTGTCACCTAGACTGGTCCTTCTGCAGTTTTCCCCAAGTCTGTCAATGGCAACTCTATTCATTCTGAAGCTCAGGCCAAAACCCTTGGAGCTGTTCTCTGTATAGATAGACTTTAGTTTTGAGAATAATTTTAGATTTACAGAACAATTGAACAGATAGTGCAGAGGTTTCCCATATAAGCCCCAGCCCAATGCAGTGTTTATTAGTGTTATTTTTAACATCTTGCATTAGTGTGGTGCATTTGTTATAGTTAATGAACCCATATTGATACATTATTTTAACTAAATCCCATGGTTTACATTAGGGTTTACTCTTTATTGAACACTTCCATTGATTTTGACACATTCATAATGCCATGTGTCCACCATTACATACAGAGTAGTTTCACCACCCTAAAAATCCCCTATGTTCCATGTATTCATCCCTTGGACCCTACCCTGAACTCCTGGCAGCCCCTGAACTTTTAATTTCTCTATAGTTTTGCCTTTCCCAGAATGCTGTATAGGTGAAATTACACAGTATGTAGCCTTTTCCTATTGGCTTCTTTCACTTAGCAATATGCATCCTTGCCACCATGGCATTTTTTGTGTTTTGAGTTTTAGCTATGCTCATAGGTGCATAAGTAGTATCTTGTGTTTTTAAATTTGCAGTTTCCCAATGACATATGATGTTGAGCATCTTTCATATGTTTATGTGCCACCTGTGTATCTTTTTTGGTGAAATGCCTGTTTAGATCTTTTGCCCACTTTTTTTTTTTTATTTGGTCTGGTTGTTTTTCTTTTTGTTGAGTTTTAAGGGTTTATGTATGTTGGATACGAGTCCTTTTGTCAAACACGTGTTTTGCAAATATTTTCTCCCACCGTGTGGCTTGTTTTTTCATTTTTTTAATAGTGTCTTTTGCATAACAGAAGTTTTAAATTTTAACAGAGCCCAACTAAGTAATCTTTTCTTTTGTGGGTCACACTTTTGGTGTTGTATCTAAAAACTCATCACCAGGGGCTCAGTTGGTATGGGTGGTTCAGTTGGTTGAGTGTCCGACTCTTAATTTTGGTTCAGGTCATGATCTCATGGTTCGTGAGTTCAAGCCCCACTAATAGTGCAGAGCCTGCTTGGGATTCTGTTTCCCTCTCTCTCTGCCCCTCCTCTTCTTGTTCTCTATCTCTCTCTCAAAATAAATAAAAATAAAATTTAAAATAAAAATTTAAAAAACTCATTGCAAATTCCAAGGTCACTTAGATTCCCTCTTATATTGTCTTCTACAAGTTTTATGATTTAGTGTTCTACATTTATATCTATGATCATCTTTGAGTTAATTTTGGTGAAAAGTGTAAGGAGCGTATCTAGATTCATTTTCTTTCTATGTTGATAGTCAATTGTTCCAGCACCATTTGTTGAAAAGACCGTTCTTTCTCTATTGACTTGCTTTTTGCTCCTTTGTCAAAGATCAGTTGACTGGATTTTTGTGGGTCAGTTCTGGGCTCTTTATTCTAGTCCATTAACCTATTTGTCTATTCCTTCACCTATACCACATGGTCTTAATTTACTATAGCTTTATAAGTCTTGAAGTTGGGTAAGTCAGTCCTCTCACTTTGATCTTCTTCAGTCTTATGTTATTCTAGGTCTTTTGCCTTTCCATATAAACTTTAGAAACAGTTTGTCCATATCCACAAAATAATTTGTTAAAGCTTTGTTTGGGCTTGAGATCTGTAGCTCTCTTTGGGAAGAATTGGCATGTTAACAATATTGAGCCTTCCTATCCAGGAACATAGACTGTCTATTTATTTAGATTTCCTTTGATTTCTTTCATCAGAATTTTATAGTTTTCCTTATATAGATCCTGTACATATTTTTGTTAGGTTTATGCCTATTTTATGCAAGTATAAATGATGTTGTCTTTTTTATTTCAGATTATAGTTGTTCATTGCTGGTATATAAGAAAGCACTTACTTGACTTTTCTATATTAACTTTGTATCCTGTAACCTTGCTATAATCTCTTACTAGTTTTAGTCCACCTAATTCTCATACCCCAAATTAATACATCAACAAATTCTGGCAGTTCTGTCTTAAAAGTATATTCCAAATCTGTCATTTCTCCCCACTTGTGCTACACTGTCCTTACTCTGGTGTAATCTATCACCCGCTCTACAATTGCAGCCGATAAAGTAGTCCTCCTTTAGAACACTTACCACATTTATTGCTACTCAATATATTATATATTTGGTAGTCTTTGATTGTTTCCTATCTTCCTTCCTCCACTAGAAAATAACATCCATGAAAGCAGGAACTTTGCTCTTTTTGTTGCTATTGCCCCAGTGTCTAGGTAGTACTTGGTCTTAATTAAGTATTTGTTGAATGCGTGAATGAATGAATGAATGAACTCTCAGACTACTCAGTTCCTGCAGCAGAGACTTGCTAAATAACATTATAAAGAACATAAAGATACGCTACAAGCAACCTTCCAAGAGTTTCCAAAGAAAATTAGAATGTCTGAAAAATCCATCCATTTGCAAGGTTTATCACTGTTTCCCACGCTTTATACCGTAACTATAATATGCATCTGCAAATAGCGAACACTCACAGGTCTGAAGAGGCACTCAGCCAGTGCTATGAATAGCTTCCTTACTTCTTAGTTAAATTCTTTTTCATTTATATCCTCATTGCGCACCAACCACCTTTCAACCCTTCTTTTTCCTTAGTGTCTTGAGGAAAGGACTTACATTAATGGTGGAGTAAAAGGTTACCAAAAATAATTGAGTTCCTTTTTTAGGATGTTTGAAAAGATGTTCTTAGTTATAAGATTTAATCCTAAAGTGCTACATATGTCACTGAAGGATACTCCATTATTTCCCTGTAATCAAAAAATATTTCTTCTCTCCAAAAGTATATACTTTATTACAAATGCATTTAATGACCATTATTTTATTTGAGGCCTGAAGCCTAATAACTGATAAAACAATTTCTGTCATTTGGTTCCCTGCATATCAAAATGTGTGTCCTCATACTGCCTCTGCTGAAATCTGTTGCTGGAAACCCCCAATTCCAGCAGTGTCTTTCAACTGACACAGCATTTTTTCTCTTAGCCTCAAAAAAAAAAAAAAAAAAAAAGAGCTTGAAGTTTATTTTAGCAGAATGGCTTCCCACTGGGGTGAATGGCCACACAGGAACTTAATTATTCAATAATCCAACCTTGGGACTTAAGCTGCCTTGATTTTTTTTTTTTTTTTTTTAAACTAAGAAGACATTGGCATCATTCCCAAGGAAGTGGTCTGTTATCCTTGAAACTTTTCATCAAGGTCGAGCCTGTGAATGAATAAGGCTTCTTTGGTACCCTTGGGCACCAATTTAATTTTGTATTGTGTTTCAGAGTTGCATTATGACGTGTTGTTCCAATAACGAGGCAGATCAAGGAGTATGGCTTGATACAGTTACAGTATGTACCAGTTTGGCCACCTTGAAGAGGACAGGACACACTGCTTTCTGTGGATTGAAATTAATAATAATTTTAACCTGTTATACATTCTATTTTACAACATTTGAGCTAAAAAAACGTTTTCAACTTGTTTGTCCTACGTACAGATCTTCAGAGATCACTCAGTCTCTGTTAGGGAATCGTCACAGAAAAATGAATGCTAAGATTTACAGAAGGCATTTACATACCTTGGAGGAAGGGCAGTAGCCAGATAACGTTACCTATGTGTTTGCCTCAGACTTTTTTTTTTTTTCAACGTTTTTTATTTTTTTATTTGGGACAGAGAGAGACAGAGCATGAACGGGGGAGGGGCAGAGAGAGAGGGAGACACAGAATCGGAAACAGGCTCCAGGCTCCGAGCCATCAGCCCAGAGCCTGACGCGGGGCTCGAACTCACGGACTGCGAGATCGTGACCTGGCTGATGTCGGACACTTAACCGACTGCGCCACCCAGGCGCCCCATGCCTCAGACTTTTTCAAGTGAGCTCTTATGAAACTGCAGAATTACTCTGTGTCCAGTATGTTTAGCTCTTCTCTGAAGTTATGAGAAGGAAAACCTGTCATAAACCTCAGCTTCTGTTACTGCTGATCAACAACTGTCATTATTACTTATTTCTTTCTTTAGGTTTTTCCTTTGAAATACAGTGAACTTGAGACCGGGAACTTCTTATTATGAATGCATAGGTTATGTTTTTCATATGTGGATTTCTATGAAATAAGAACTATAAATAATTTTCTTATCTAAATTATTTTAGATTTGTGTGATGACACATCTCCCCAATATATTTCCAAAGAACTGAGCTTTAAAATTTTTCACATATAGGAAACTTTGTTCTGAGCTTTCTGAGTTAAGATTTCAGGCTGCAAACTTGTTAGAAGTCAAGTGAGATTGTAGTATTTTAGTGCAGCTTCATTGTTCTCAGCATCTTTACAACTGTGTGTGATTTTTAAAGTAGAACTTTGGAACCTTTTGTTATATTGTTGCTGTTAGATTGAGAGAGTGCAGTCTGTTGACTTAAAGGCAAAGTAACATTTTTAGGAGTTTATCAGAGTCCCATAAAGGAGACAAACAATGAAGATCTCCAGTAGGGAAAAATGATAGCGCTGCTTTGATGGCGTTGCTTTAAACATTTGCTAAAAACAGACCAGAAGAGATCCTGAACAAGAATCTTTGTAAGACTTCCCTTCAATGCTTTTAGTTTTATTCTGTTACTACTGAGAAAACTCACTGGTAGTTTTCCCCCAACACACAAACAAGTAGGATAAACAGAGCTCTGAGATGGGAACTTCCATTTCATTTTTGACAGTGATTTCCCTCAACTCTGAAGACAAAACCCCTTTTACAACTCTGAGCTAATTTTCACATGTTAGGTTTCCCACATAGGTGTTTTGAGTAAATTTGAAAATGTTTTGCTGTTTATATTAAAGAACTCTGGAAACAAATATGAATGAGATGGAAATTTCTATCCTAAAGTTTAGTATATGGGCTAGAATTCGCAAACAGTTTGCCTTAGGAAAAAGCCACACGCATACATGCACGTGCACATGTACATGCACACATGTATATGTTTCTGATTCAAATGATACCATATCTTAAGAAATGGAAACTATGTAAAAATTGCCTTAATAGGTTGTTTTTTTTTCCCCCTTCCATCTGTGTCCCATCCTTGTCATACTCTGCCAATTAGGGATATTTAAAGAAAATTAATTTTTTTGGTTTGTATTTTAATTCCAGTTAGTTAACATATATTAGTTTCAGGTATAAATATAGTGATTTAACACTTCCATATATCTCCCAGTGCTCATCACAAGTGCACTCCTTACTCCCCGCCACCTATTTAACCCATCCCCCTACTCTCCTTCCCTCTTGTAACCACCAGTTTGTTCTCTATAGTTAAGAGTCTGTTTCTTGGTTGGTTTTTTTTTTCTCTCTCTCTCTCTTTTTTTTTCTTTTGCTTGTTTGTTTTGTTTCTTAAATTCCCCAAATGAGTGGTATCATATGGTATTTGCCTTCTCTGACTTATTTTGCTTAGTATTATACTCTCTAGCTCCATCCATGTATTGCAAGTGGCAAGATTTCATTCTTTTTTATGGCTGAATATTATTTCACTGTATATATATATATATATATATATATATATATATATATATACCCCAAATCATCTATTCGTCAGTCAGTGGACATGTCAGCTGCTTCATATCTTGGCTATTATAAATAATGCTATGATAAACATAGTGGTGCATGTATCCTTTTAAGTTAGTGTCTTTGTATTCTTTGGGTAAACACCCAGTTGTATGATTGCTGGTTCATAAGATAGTTCTATTTTTAACTCTTTGAAGATCCTCCATACTATATTCTTCAGTGGCTGCGCCAGTTAGCATTCCCAACAACAGTGCAAGAGTGTTCTTTTTTCTCCACACCCTTGCCAATACCTGTTGTTTCTTGTGTTGTTTCAAGGTACCCGCATGGTCTTGTTCTGGTGGAGATCCTCTTCCTGTTTCAAAGCCAGCATCTTCTCACTGTGTCCTCACATGGTGAGGGGCAAGGGATCTTCATGGGGTCTCTTTTACAAGGCACTAATTCCTTTATGAGGGCTCTACCCTCGTGACTTGGCCTCCCAAAGGTCCCACCTCCTAATATCATCATCATTGGGGTTAGGATTTCAGCATAGGAAATTTGGGGGACGCATTTAGAATCTAGCAGTATAGAAGTAGCTGAAACGTTTCCATAATTAGTGAAGATCCTTTGCCCCTTGTTCCAGGACAAGACCATGCTGGTACCTTGATCTTGGGCTTTCTAGCCTCCAGAACTATGAGAAATAAATTTCTGTTGTTTATAAGCTACCTAATGTTGATACTTTGTTATAGCAGCTTGAACAGATTAAGGCATATGCCATTCTCTTTCCTTCTGTAATTCTATTTACACATATGTTAGACTGATACTGTACCAAAGTCCTCTCATGTATTTTTTTAATTCTTATTTCTCTTTGTACTTTAATTCAGTTTCTTGTGACCTGTTTTCAGCTTTACTAACTCCTTTAGTTAGCCGTATGTAGTCTACCACTAAGCCTAGTTGATACTTTGAAAAAACATATATATTTTAATTTTAGAATGTCTATTTTCTTCAGAATTTTCATTTTTCTACTTAAATTTTTTTATCTTACCCATTTTGTTGGTGTTTTTCCCTCAATAGTGTAACATTTTTATAATGGTTATTTTAAGAGTCTTTAGCTATTCATTCCAACCAACATCTGAGTTTTTCAACAACCTTAGTTTTCTGAAGGTCTTCTTATATTGACTTTTTGCGCTTGATTATTACATTGTTTTTTTTTAATTAAAAAATTTTTTTAATGTTTATTTATTTTTGGGGGAGAGAGAGAGAGAGAGACAGAGTGCAAGCATGGGAGGGGCAAAGAGAGGGACACAGAATCAGAAGCAGGCTCCAAGCTCTGAGCTGTCAACACAGAGCCCGATGTGGAGCTCAAACTCACAGATCATGAGATCATGGCCTGAGCTGAAGTCGGACACTTAACTGACTGAGCCACCCAGGCACCCCTATTAGATACATTTTCTTGCTTCTTCACATAGCTTAGAATTGTTCACTGTGTCTGGACATTGTGTATAAATAAGAGACCCATGTTGTCTACTCCATGCCCCCAAGGAGCTCATCCTTTCCTCTATCTGGCAAGTAGAGTCAGGGCCTGATTTAGTCAATGTAGTCGGAAGTCAAGATTAGTCATGGCTGAGTTACAACTTTAGTTATCTCCATTCTCTTCTAGTTTCCGATGTCTTGAGAATGGAATCAGACCTCTCTCTTCCTGAGGCCTTTGTGATTAGAGCTTGCTTGCTATTTTCCAGTCCCTTCCCTAACTTCTCATGCTGTCCCCTAAATGCAGCATTAGTCCTATAAAGGAGAGTTGGTGAATTGGAGGGACTGGTGTCCCTACAGACTTCAGTCCACCATGCTAGGTCATGTGTGGCTCTTACAGGTATTGATGGCTTCTCTTGTCAAAGTGAAGTTGCTCGCCTGTGACTGGCTTCCTCATCTAGCCACTGTGCCCACACTTTGCAATTGCCCTCAGGGATGGAAGTGGCTTATCTCATGTTCTCTACTTACCTGAGAAGGACTCAGTTCTCATTAAAGTGTATTTCCTCTAAACTCTGTGTTCACATTTCTTTTATGCCTTTAAAGAAAAATGTGATATTTTTAAAAAATTCAGGTGTTTTTTCTTTGTTATGGTAGGAATGGCCGTTTTTGAGGCCTTCTACATTCTAATTAGAAGTAGAACCTCCTTCTGCTCTTCCTTTTGAATAAATAGTTTTGAAAAAAAGTACACTGCCCTGATGGTCATTTCTTACAATTCGTATTTTTAACCTTTTTCATAGTATACAGTAGGGGTCAGCAAATCTTTTCTGAAAGGGCCAAGTAGGAAATATTTAGGCTTTGTGGACAAAGTAGCAAAATCGTGGCTATTGTGTAGATACTTCTATGACCATTTATTTTTAAAAAAAATTTTTTTTAACATTTATTTATTTTTGAGACAGAGACACAGCATGAACGGGGGAGGGTCAGAGAGAGAGGGAGACACAGAATCGGAAGCAGACTCCAGGCTCTGAGCCATCAGCCCAGAGCCCGACGCGGGGCTCGAACTCACGGACCGCGAGATCGTGACCTGAGCTGAAGTCGGACGCTTAACCGACTGAGCCACCCAGGCGCCCCAATGACCATTTAAAATGTACCATTTAAAGACAGAGGTCATTCCTAGCTCATTAGCCATGAAGAAACAGATGAATATAGTTGGCCAAGTTCTGGTGTGGAGACAAGTGATAAAATAATTAGAATGTTTTGATGAATAAAAAGCAAGCAAATAGCAGATACTTTCAAGAAATTCTAGGGAGTTCTTTGATACACCATCTACCATGGTATCTACAGTAGTAAGTACCAAAAATGATCGTGATCTTTCAAGACCAGGTAAACTTTTATTTAGTACAATAGGATTGCATAGTAAACTTTAGAAAAGTATTTGTCAGAAATATATTTAGCCATATGAAATCTTTGTTCAAAGCTTCATTCATTCATTCTGCCCAGATATTCTACTACAATATTGGGCATTGGGCTAATGTGTTTATCTTCAGCACTGAAAATGGGTACAGTCCAATGGAAAACAGACACTGAGAGGTATAAATACAAGGTAGCAATTACAGTAGTATAGGTTTGCACAAGGTGCGTCTGTAGGGTAAGATACATGACTTTGCCTAGATGTTGGGGAAAGGTGACAGGGAAGACTTAAGAGAGAAGATGATGTTTTGCTAATTCCTGAAAAGGAATTAAGATTTTGCCAAGTAGACAGATTTTATATATCCAATAAATGTTGCCTGACAGTTATGCTTAACAACTCAAGTATTACCATATTGTTGACTTGACTCACTCAAGGTCGTTTTAGAAATGGCTTGACTCTGAGGAAAAAAAGTTAGAAACACATTCCCTCCTTATATCATTACATGCCTGTGAACACTTAAATGAGAGGTAGTAGGTAAGCACCCTTTAGCAACTGTTTTCACAAACCACTTACCACTGGGTGACATAAAGTGATTAAGTGATATTTTAGCAAGAATAATTTAGTTCCAGCTTTCTAAAAGTTTATTGCTGGTTTTAAATCACTAAATTCTCCAGTCTCTATAATGTTTTTTTTTAATTATAATTATTGTAGTAAGAATGCTTCAAAGCAGAGACTTTTCTTTTTAGATTGTTTATAGATTTAATAGCTAATAAGATGAGTGAAGAGTGACCATAAGAATTTTTACTTAGGGATGGGAAGTAGAACTTAAGGGGATAAATTACACTTGTGCTAAAGAACACAAGAGTATTGAGTTATTTATGTATTCACTTGTAGCATGTTAATATGCCAGTAAATCTTTTTCCAATTTCTGGAGAATTGGTTAGCTTAATGAAAAAAACAACTGATCATTTTTTATTTGCCTTTTTAAGAAAGCTCCTCTGGAGGATACATTTTACTGAATTATTGAACATAGGCTTTATTGAGTAGGTAATAAGGATTTTTAGTTTGTGGTAAACAAAAGCTAATAGAACTTTGAAGACCTAGATATTCGATTTGGTACATTATTTTCCATAGCAGGCAAACTGAAATCCTTTATAAAATTGATGCTTGATATATAACCTTATAAGAAAAAAGTTTTATTCCTCTCTATATTTTTCTCTTAGCTTCTGTTAAGTATCAGAATACATATTGAGAACCATAAAAATATTTATATTCATATATAATAATTCCAATCCTTGGAAAGACCCAACAGAAACAACTAACCTCATAACCACATCTTTGTTAGTACCCTCCTCCCCCTAAAAGGCCTCAAAGAACTTTATAGAAATAGGGGGATGATTGGGTAAATTTTGAGTCAACAGATACTATATAGCCATTTAAAGGTAGAAATGATTAATACCATGTAGAAACTTGGAAATGTTTATTATAACCTTTTTTTTTTTTCAAAGCAAACCTGAATACCACATTGTTCTGCCATATGATACCAAGTTGGAAAATTGGACAATGAATGCCCAGGATCCCTAGACAATGTAGACTCACCGAACACTGTTAGTACCCTATTCTGTAGGTTCCAGAATGCAGTAATTCTGTCATGTACGATGATCAGGAGAGACGGGTAAATACAAAAGGGACTGAAAGATGGCTTTCAGTAAATGGCTCTTAGTTGCAGGATTTTCTGTATGAGATGGCAACTTTAGATGTTTATATTTGAGCTTTCAGACATTTCCTGAGTCAGCACTGTGGATATAATGTTACTGACTCTCTCTTCCCCAAGATTTTACAGTGTTTGATCTTATTATTAATTGAGTGACTATGAATCCTAAATGTATTATGGCTTTATTTTCAGGATAAGGGAGATCTTGAAGGCATCTCGAAAATTGCAAGGTGATCCAGATTTGCCAATGTCTTTTACTTTGGCCATAGTGGAGTCCGATTCCACAATAGTCTATTATAAACTTACTGATGGATTTATGCTGCCAGACCCTCAGGTCAGTTTTGAGGCAACTATCAGTAAACAGTGGAAAAAAAAAAAAAGAAAATTATGACATGTTTTGAAGTGTGAATCAAGCCATTCAACTTCCTTTGCAATATGAAAATTCAAGGAAAAAATGACCTGATTTTCACACCTCAGAAAACTGGCTGTTTTGTTTAAAGTAATATGTTCCTAGGTTTCACAAAAATAATTAGATTTACTTATTCTTTAGAGAATTTCATCATTTCCTAGAGTACTTTATAAAGTCATGATATTATTTGATAATTAACTAATGTGGAATATAAAGGCTTATAAAAGTTTCAGCCAAAAGAATACATCTTTAGAAAATGTTAAATGGGTTGGCATTTTGATAGGAATATTTTAATAAAGTAAATATGTTGTATATGGTTTCTTTATATTTTGTTGGTGTAATTGGGATAATTACATTAAATATCTATCTGATTTTGCTTTTAAGTTACCTTCCATATTGGGGAAAAGGTCCATCCTGATCTTTTTTTTTTTTTTTTTTTTTTTAATTGCAGAATATTTCCCTTAGAAGATGACACCTATTCTTCCTGATGCTTACTTTGGGATTGGATTTGAGATCCGTCAACCTGATTCATCCTTTATCTCAGAGATAGTTAGGGTTGACTTAGCTGGTCCCATTCCATAAGTTTTTCTTTTTGAGGAATAAAACTTTCCCAGATAGAAGAATTTTTTGTTGTTGTTCCTAGGTATAGGATAGTTGCTCTAGAACTTTCTTATCTGGAGACAGTTTAATTATAGTTCTATACAAATTTATGCTTAGGATGTGTTCAGAGGGGTAGAACACATGTGTTTCTTCTGTCTCCCCCACTCATAGCTGCCTCACTGTTCGTTGCCGCCACTGCTTAACACGTTGTTGAGACTGTCACCTTTTTCTTATTCAACGCACTTAGTGCCTTTTGGCCACTACAGCTAGCCTGGAATGGCATTTCATGGACACCTTGACATCTGGAGAGTTTGCTCAGTTTACTTTTAAATCCCCAAGTTTTCTTCCAGTTGGTTTTTATGTGGCAATTACTGTTGACTTTACACCAAAAGTAAAAATATGCTCATTCCAACCGTAAAAGTATATGCACAGGTGGATTAATAGGGACCAGAGAAGTGCTACCTATGAAAGTACGGGGCCTTGCTTTCCATTCTTATTACCATTGCCATTATTGTATCCTGGCTAGAATGTTAGAGAGATGGTGAGGGACAGTGCCAGCCGTAGAAACATCTTTGTTAGGTAGACCCAGTTATTCCACTTTTGTTTAATACCTCCCAATTATGTTGCCTAGAGTATACAAAATTATATGCACAAAGATATTCTAAGTGGTATTAGTTGGAATAGCCCAAATTGTAAACCACTTAAAAGTTTAAGGCAGCGGTCAGCAAACTTTTACTGTAAATGGCCAGAAGGGAAATATTTTAGGCTTTGCAGACCATATAGTCTCTCTTCAAACTTCTCAAATGTGCTCTTTGTAGTACGAAAATAACCATAGACAGTATGTAAGTAAGTGGGCATGGCTGTGTTCCAATAAAACTTTATTTACAAATGTAGAGCCATAGTTTGCCAACCTCTGGTATAGGGAAATAGTCATTAAACAGATACAGATAGCCAATGTATCCAATGAATGGTACGTTATGTACTCATTAAACATTAGTAGTGAATATAATGAAAAACGTGAGAAAATATATAATTAATGAAACAAGATATGGAAGTGTATGAATGGGTAGGACCATGGATGTAAATAACACACCAAGCATATAAAGAAAGGGTGACAAATTACTAACTGCACTTACAGTAGGGTCACAGAGCAATAAATGGATGACTTTGTCTTCTGTTTTTCTTGTATCACTTTTATAATAACAATGTTTTAAAATAAAATATCTTGAGATCAATATTAGTCATCTATCATTGCATAATAATAGTACCACAAACTTAGCAACCTACAATAACATACATTTAATATCTCAAAGTTGGGTTCTTTGTAAGGCTGCATTCAGGCCAGCCTCATCTGAGGCTTGACTGGGCAAGGCTTCCTTGCCTTCCTCGTGTGGTTGTTAGCAGCTTTCGATTCCCTGTGGGCTGTTGGACTGATGGTCTCAGTCCCTAGTGGGCTGCTGGCAAGAGGCCACCCTCAGCTCTTTGCCACATGGGCCTTGCCAGCACAGCTGGTTGTTTTCCTCAAAGCCAGCAAGGGAGAAAGTCTCAGCAAGATGGATCTCATAATTTTACCATGTAATCAGTGTAATGTTACAATAAATCCTGTCACGTTGGGCATGTTCTGATGGTGAGAAGCAAGTCACAGCTAACTACACTAAAAGACAACAGGAGCAAGAATGCAGAAGTGGCAAAAAGGAGGAACGTTATAAAATAGTGTAAAGCATCATTCTTGGTCTGTAGTCATTCCTGACTACTTTCCTTTGATATTTGAATTTCACTTTTATTCTTGATGGAAAGTCTTGACAACTCCTTCAGACTCCCTCTGCTTTCCCAGAAGGTCTGAAAATGCACCCGTTCAAAACAATGTGTGTTTCTGTGACTCCAGTTGGCAATTTGTAGACCTAAGGATCCTAAGACAGTTTATGATCTATTCTTAGGGTCTCTACCACTTGATTCCGTTTGAGCCTTCTCATCACAGTGCTACAAAAACAGTCTGCATTTTCAGAAAGAAATGTGAGGCTTAATGAATGTTAGATTTGTATGTCAGATCTGGTAACCAGTGAGCTCTTAGGTGTCCACAAGACCAGAAGTATCTTCTGGGGTTAACTCAAAGGAGCATTCCCACAGAAACCTTTCAAACTAGGCCTTGATCATTATAATAGAGGATGGCTTCTCTATTTCAGAATGTCCCCTTCACCAAAGGGGTACAAAGGTTGTACTTCAAAGACTCTTCTATCCAAAGCCTGCCAGATACCTGCTAACATGAACAATGGTTGAGAACAGTTTGGAAAGGGAGACAACCCAGATGTGTCAGTCTCATTTGACTGAGAAACTAGGTAAAGGGTTTTCTTCTGTATGATCAAATTAACTGTGTGATTGCAGCCGCTTTCTCTTGTTAGATTTTGGGCCCCGTAAGAACACAGCAAGGAACCGTGTCTTTTTTTCTTTTACATCTGTGTATCTCATCTCCTTCCACAAACTCGCATGTACTAGGCTCTCTGTAAATATTTAGTGAAAAATGAATGCAGATTGTAGACTAGTTTAATTATAGAGAGGCTTACTGTTTTGCCTCAAGGCAAACTAAAGGGATCCATTTGGACACCAGAGGGCAGTGCTCAATAAGCACCAAATTTTCAGGCACTGGGAGTAGGTTAGCTTCAGAAGTGGTGCTCTTGAAAATTTCTTTTCAATCTGTGGGGAGTAGACATAAATAAAAAATATAAATAAGTTTTACGTGCTTACATCCCCCCTTTTCCTTTCTGGCCTGCCTGTAAAATTATACTCTACTGACATTAAATATGTGACTTGATTCATGCTTTGTGCAAAATGTAGATCTATATTGAAAAATAAAAGCTTGTTTGGGGCAAGGGTGGGGAGGTGGGTGTTTTTCCTAGACTATGGTTTTATTCATAACCATATGAAGTGACACATTTCATTTTCTCCTTGCAAAAGCCTAATTTATTAAGTAAACTTCAAGGTCCCATCACATAGCAAGAGACCCCAGCTCTGAAACACTCACTGAACTGGCTAATAATGTTGGTAAAAGACATAAATTGCTGCCCTAATAAACACAGACTTTCCCTATAAGAGGGTCCTCTCTATGTGGGAGCAGGACCGGGGAAAGGGCATTGCTGACTTCTCTCCAGTGCTGTCTTGGCCTTTGTTCTTTGGAGTCCCTAGTCAGTGAGCCCTCTGTGCTGGGATGGATCAGTGGAACATTGGCGAATCTAGATCCAGTGACTCCGAATAACCTATTTTGCTTTCCAGGGCGTGGGCCTCTCTAGATGAATGTGTTCCTAAAGGTGAAGAACATGAGGGCAGAGGCACTTTGGAATTCTAAGCTCTGATGAGAATAGCAATCTCTTACCAACTTCATGTGACCTGCATTATTTTTTAACTGAAACTTTTATATGCCTGGAACCAAATGACTTAACCAAAAACTTCTGATGTGTCATCTTTTTCTGAGCATGTCTATTCTGAACTCCTCTGTGAGGTCATGTTTTCCATTGCAGCCCCAGCAGGAAGCTTTTCACTAGTGCAGCACAGTGGGTCTTGCCAGAGCTTATAGCTCCTCTATATAGAAGCCCTTTATTCCTCCACCGCACTCTGTTTACTGTGCAGAATGGTGTTGTATCTGAACAGTTAGTACAATTTTCCTTTCTTTCCAGACTGATAGCTGTTCCATTCCTTACCACTCTCACTCTTGCAACCTAATCCTTTTAATGATCTTTGAATAAGAACTGCTTGTGCTCGCTAAGGACAGAGGATGGAAAAATCATGTGACTTACTGGGCAGGTGGACTTTTAAAATGTTTTGGTGGATTCTGCGAAATTGAAAGCCAGTTTAACCAAAATCAAACAAAAGTTGGCTTTTTAGGTTTCGGGGTGACTGAATGGAGGTAATATTAGGAAGTATTTCCTTAAAGTCACTCCATGCATTTATTAATTTATCTTCATACATTAGCTGGGCTCCTTCTGTGTGTCTGCAACACTAAGGTAAATGTGGGATACAAAGGTTAATGACATATGACCTGTTCCCTCAAGGAACTCAGATAACCAATTACAACTCTCCTTAACCAAAATTCTGAAAGGATGTCAGTAAGGGAGGAATATCTGTCATGCAGTGTATGAAGTTTATGCATTTGACTTGATGGTGAAGGGGTTCAACAACTTTTGGTGAATTGAACAGTTTTCAAACAATCATTGTATGTATATTATTTGTCCCAAAGGACAGAACATCCCAAAGGTAGCATACAAAGAGATCTTACACAGTACACCTCTAAGGACTTACTGTCTGGCCAGAGAGGAGAAAATCCATGTGTACAAGATAATCTGAGAGCATTCCAAGGCAGTATTCTATATAAAGGCTAAGTTTCAATTGCATAGCACTTTATTTATGACCAAAGGCTTCTGTATTCTTTATTTTGATTCTCCCAGCAGAGCTGATGTTACGTACTTGTTGTTATTAACTTAGTATCCTCACTTACTAGGAGGAGAAGTTAGTGCATCCAGTAGCTAAGCAATGGCTTCGTGTAGTAGTAGCAAGTGAGTGGGCAGTGAGGGCGAGAACCAGGTGTCCCAACACCCAGCTCACTGTTCTTTTCAGGATGCCATGCTGCCTGTTTCTTGTGTGGTGCAGAGACATGTATTAATGTCAAAAAAACCTCTGGGGGAGAAAACTAGTGAGTCCTGGAGGGAGTTGGGAAGAGATTTAGGGATCACTTATATTAACTTCTTGTGCTCTTGAACAAGAGTGTCAAATGTCAAGCTATTTGTGGATAATTTGGAAAACCATATTCAGAGGCAATATGTTTACAAAGTTTTATTCCAGAGAATAAATACATTCATGCCCACACTGTTTTGCAGGCAAACTTAAAACAGTATTTAGTGTTAAGTGAGAAAGAGCTCAGGAATGTTCCCTGCTTGTTGGAGCTAACTTTTGCGTTGGTACAGAGTAGACTCTAGGAACTTTTAAATGATCGTTTCACACTCAGTGAGAAAGGGTCTTGCACCTTAAATATTCCCCAGATCTGCTTGCTGTTGCTTGAACGCCTATTGTAATTCTACTTCGTAATCATGAAGCTTTGATCCAACTTGACAAACATTTTTCTAGTACCCCATGGGTGAGGCACAATGCTAAGATTTTGAGAGACTGTAAGCCCAAATATCTTATTAGATTGAACAGATAAAATTAATCAGATAAATTGCTATAAGAATTTCTAAATGTTTATTCTTAGTATCTGTACTCACTTCATTGCAAACCGGCCATATTTTATGGATACCATAAGTGTGCACACCACACTTTGAGTAGCGTGTGTTTGAGCTCAGGTGAGTGATGAGAGCCTGAAGCTCAACAGGAACCCAAGTGTATGAGTCAGGATAAGCTAGATTATGATGCTGTTGGTTCACGGCTGAAGGATTTCCCGGGGTGAAATGCAAAACTGGCCCCCATACACACTGGGCAGGGAGAGAACAGAGAGAGGCAGAGCACTCCAGATTGGTAGATGGCAGTTTTAATAAGCAAGGGACCTTAAATCCAAGGCTTATCTTGGGTGGCTGCAAGATAAGTAGATCTCCTCTCCCACTCTGCGAAAATCGTAACTGGCTTCAGTCACATGTATCGTTCAGATGGTTTCAACAACACATTGCTCTGTCAAACCTGCATCCTTGAAAATGGCTTCCCTGGTAGGAATGGTGGGCAGAGTGTTCATGCCAAGGATAGGGGAGAGGGTGAGGAGCCTCTGATTACCTGGTCCAGCTCTTGGGTCAACCAGTGGTCATGCCCTCTTGATGACATGCAGTAATAACCAGTGAATTAGTTAAAAAATGTTTATTTCTTGGTCACATTACACACCCATTGGACACAGACTTGGAGTCCTTACTCTGAGAATCAGGTCAGCAGAGCCTCTGCCATCTGAAATGTTGTCGGTTCCAGCGGCCGGAAAAAAGTGTTGTAGTCTCACATATTGCAATTAACCACTTCCACCAAAAGCAACATGTCACCTCTGCCCAGCTTTCATTGGCCAAAGGGTCACATGGCTGGCCAAGATCAGCCTCAAGGAGGAGAGGAAGTGCAATTCTGCCATGTTCCTGGACTGAGATAGAGAACAGCATTTCCATGTAACGGAAAGGGGAGGAGAGATAGCGACAAGGTAGGTTTAACAACTGATTGGCTGTGGAAACAGGGGAGGAGGAGGGGTTAACCTCATGCTGTTCTAAGTTCCTTAACCTGAATGTGAATGAGTTTCAGGTTGCAGTGGGAAGATGGGGACATTGCAAGAAGCACTGGACACCAGGCATCACGAAAGTGGGAAAAGGGGCAACTTAGAAGGCTGACAAGGAGAGGAGAGCTTGGAAGACACTTTCCCCACCATTCTGCTCAGGTTCTAGATTTAGAATCTGAGCTAAGAAGGGAGATATTGTAGGTATCAGGAACCTAGGATCACTGTAGACCTACTCTTGCGATGTCTCATGGGCTGTTACACAGGATATGTTGCCTGGTCTTCTCTTTATTTCTTAAGAATGAAAAAACAATGTGCCTACCATGTCAGGAGTATAGTTGAACCCTGTGAGAATTTTTCTGAAGGAAGCTGGTTAAGCGTGGATGTATAGATGGGGCTGGGTTTGTGAGAGGGAACCCAAGGGGGCTTCTTTTCTGGGATGGATAATTATCAGGAGGAATCATGAACCTGATGTATTTGTACAGATCTAGGGAGCTGTCAGAGTGCATTAGCATGGGATGGGGAGAGAGAGTTGGGGGGTAGATAACCAGTCCTCAGGGTTTCTTATCAGTCCATGCTGCCATCTGCTGTGCTGCTCACATCACACTACAGTGACTGTGTCCCACACAAGTTACCACTGTGTCCTCCCAGCCCCGGGCCACAAGATCTTTCAGTTCTGAGTCTGTCCCATCTATTCCTCTTGGGCACTTGGAAAATATTTTGTTCTGTCCCTGAACTCCATGGGCATATGGGGGTAACTTGCAGGCTGTTTTGGGTCCTCTTCATCTAGATACACGTCCTCAGCCAGGCAGTCTCTGCCGTGTCCCCAAAATGCGGGGTAAGTGACCCTAAGGGCCTGGGGTCTGTGAGGCTTTCCCTGAGCCTGGAGGCAGCAGCCAGAAATGAGAGGCTGGGTGCTGACCACAGATTGCCCTCACAAAATGAGGGATTTGCCCAGTTTCCTGGACTATATTGTGTCTCCTCTACACCAGGAACTCAGTCCAATGAGGTCAGGGCAGAGGAGACAAACATAAGCTCTTTAGTGACCCATTCAAGTGTCTACCTTTTCTGCTTTTACTCTCCCTGCCATTCCCCACCCCCCACCCCCCAGTTTTATCTTATCTTAGGATTAGAAAAAAAACTATAACCATTTCCAGATCTATTTTTCTTCCAAACATATTGTTTTTACCAAGATTTCAGGTTTTGAAATTCAAAAGGCAAGAATTTGCCTCCTTTGTTCTGTAGTCTAATCCCATCCCTGAGGCAGTGTGCCAAGAAATCCTGTGTGGGAAAAGGTTCACAGGTAACAAGAATTACTGAGAAGGGAAAACATATCATTTAATATATCAAAATATTATCCTGTGACATTCACAAACAGAAGGTGTTCATTATCATTAACACGTATTTATACTCACAAGAACTATTTAACTTTCCGAGTGTACATCTTATTTTACCCATCAAACCACATCCTACCTGTCAGTAGTGCAGTACTTGGCACAGAGTAGGAGCTCAATAAATGTTTTGTTTGATGACGTTCAAATGTTCAGAGAGGGACTGCTCATCATCCAGTCCTATTCCTGCCCATTCTAATGACAGGACATGTATTGGAAGCCTCTCTGCCCTGTGAACCCCATGTAGAAAGAGGAGCCCTAAGTTCCTTGGGCCATCGGAGATCTCATCGCATGCTATATGCTCATGTAAACATGCTTATGCTATGAGATCCGTTATATTTTGATCCCTTGCCTTAGTTAATTTTAGGGATCAAGACGGGGATTTCTAAACAAAATATATCTGCCTGAAAAGCTTACTTAATATTTTATTACACATTCTGTTCTATGCTAAAGCTGTTCATTTTCATTTAACCATTCTGGAGGGGAATGAAGACATGCGAACACTGCTGAATTTAGAAATCCCTCTTAGAAATGGTAATTTCCTACTCAACTATAAAATTATGGTGATGATACTTCTGTTGATGATTTTAGAGGGGGATACTGCAGTTTTAAATGCTTTTTTTTTAACATTCATTTTTGAGAGAGAGAGACAGGGCATGAGCAGGGGAGGGGCAGAGAGAGAGGAAGACACAGAATCTGAAGCAGGCTCCAGGCTCCGAGCTGTCAGCACAGAGCCCAATGCGGGGCTCGAACCCACAAACTGTGAGATCATGACCTGAGCTGAAGTCAGATGCTTAACGGACTAAGCCACCCAGGCGCCCCTGTGATTTTATAAAGGGGCAAAAACTGGTTACCTCTTCTCTCATCCCCTATTAGAAAATCTGGTTCCTGTAAATATAATCACGTAGGTGTGCTTTTCCTGGACTGTAGGTTGTAATCTTAATTCTTCAGGCTTAAATGAGTATAATTCCTCCACATTGGGCCTTGCCATTGCCCTTCTGCCACATGAAGGCATCAGTGCAGGCACTACCTGAGATACGGTCTGTCTCTGCATTTTGGTGCACCTGTAATTGAGAAGTCTGGCTGCATGGACCCTGTGTCATCAATACCTACATCACTTGCTCCCACCTCTGCCCGTTTTTTAAAAAACGCCCTCCATTCTGGGCTTTAGATAATCCATCATCAGAAATGTGCTCCTTTGAATTTTTGAGGCTCAGGAGGATTGGAAGGCAGAGCTGACTTCAGACCATCCAGTGGGAGATGGTGATGTGGGAGGGTTACGTAATCTCCTTGAGCCTCAGTTTTCTCATCTGGAAAATGATGGACAAAGTATGTCCTTTTAGGTTGTGTTTTCCTCACACATTGAGAGGATTGTGTGGGGATAAGGGTAGCCTGGTGCATAATAAGCTATTAGTGTTCCTCACCCACCCCGCTTTGTGGTCTCCAAGCCCTTCCCATTGAGGTGCACCTTGCCACCTTAGGAGGGAATACATGATAACCAGTTGCGGGCCAGGCCTCCAAGAAATGGAACCTAGATGTGCAGGAGTGTAAGAAGGAGGTACCAGATGAAGTAAGAAGACACTAAAGATAAACTCTGTCTTTGGAAATTTTTATCAGCCCTAACCCTGCTGCTGCTGTAGCTGCTGCTGCTGCTGCTGATGGTGATGACAACGACAATTATGATGATGATGATAAAAATTTTTGGTCCCATTTTGGGAACCCCTTTGAACTTACATAAATTGCACAGGAATAAGACTCGCTATGTAGCTGGAAGCTTACAACAAGTAAGGGAAATTTCCACTGCAGGGAAATTGTATCGGGACAATTCATGGAGTTTCAAACAACCAAGTTAAACTTAGCTCAACACAGCACAAAAGCACATTGAAAAATTCCCTCTAAAGAGAAGCTGGACTGTTCAGGGTGGGTTTAAGTCATGGGACCTGGCATGGAGCCTTCTGTTGATGGTGAGGATTGGGCCTCTTCTGAAAGGATGAATAAGTAAAGAAACATGAAATAATAGCTAACAACATATCTATATAGCATGCTTACATTAGAGTGCAGGATGTAGGGTGTATTTTGCTCCCTTCTGTGTTCCCAAAGCTTGTAGGAAGGACAGTGCCTGACACATAGTGGGGGTTCCAAAAATATTTGTGGCAGGAAATAAAAAAATGAATACATCTAAAATAACGTCAAGTGATGGTAATACTTGAAGAAAGTAAAGCAGAGTAAGGGAACAGAGTGCAACCAGAATGCAACCTCAGGTGGGATAGTCAGGAATGGCTTTTCTCTGCAGACAGCATTGGAGCGGAGACCAGAATGCAGTGAAGGAATGAGCCCAGCGAGTAACTGGGAGATTAGCCTTATAGACAAAGGGAGAGCAAGTGCAAATGTCCTGAAGTGAGATCATGATGGATTTTGCATTTCTAATAAGCTCTCAGTTGTTGCCAGTGTAGCTGGTCCACGAACCACACTTAGTAGCAAGTGTTCAAACTACAGCTTGACCCTGGAGTCAGTAACTAAAGTGAGGAGGTCATGGAACTGAGAAATGAGGTCACTGCATGAGAAAAAGAGGATGAAAAGCTGCATGTGCAAAATAACCCTATTTATGTAAAAAATATATGCAAAAATGGATATTAAAAATATTAATAGTGTTTTCCTCAGTGAGATCACATTTTAGGTAATTTAAATTCTCTTCTTTTTAGACTATTGCAAAATTTCTACCATGTGTATTTATCACTTTTGTATTCAGAAAAAAAATTTATTTTGGGGATGCTTGTGTGGCTCAGTTGGTTGTCCAACTCTTGATTTTGGCTCAGGTCATGATCTCATGGTTTGTGAGATCATGCCCCACATCGGGTGCTAACTAGAGCCTGCTTAGGATTCTCTATTTACTCTCTCTCTCTGCCCCTCCCCCCCCCCACTCTCTCTTTCTCTCTCAAAATAAATAATTTTTTTTTTTTTTTTTTTTTTTTTAGAAAGAGAGAGAGCGTGAGCAGGGCAGAGATGCAGAGGGAGAGAGAGAGAGAGAGAGAGAGAGAGAGGAGAATCCCAAACGGTCTCCGTGCTCAGGGCAGAGCCTGACCAGGGATTGATCCCATGACCCTGGGATCATGACCTGAGCCAAAATCAAAAGTCAGTCACTCAACTGACTGAGCCACCCAGGCGCCCGAGGGAAAAATATATATATTTATTTATTTTTAAAAAATGTTTTTTAATGTTTATTTTTGAGAGAGAGAGAGACAGATCATGAGCGGCGGAGAGAGAGAAGGAGACACAGAATCTGAAACAGGCTCCAGGTTCTGAGCTGTCAGCACAGAGCCTGACACCAGGCTTGAATTTGGGAACAGCGAGATCATGATCTGAGCCAAGGTCGGACGATTAACCAACTGAGCCACCCAGGGGCCCGTGAAAAAACTTTATTTTTAAATTAAAAACAGGACATATGTCTTTAGTTAAAACTCTGATTTCAAAATGTACACAAAATTTTCTAAATTAAAAATATTAGTATAGACATATGAGAATTGGCTGGGGTTTGTTAGGAAAGTCTTCACAGAGGGGATGATTTTGAACCAAATCTTGATATCTAAGTAAGTGAAACCTAAGTGTGAGCTCTTAACAACTTCCTTTCTTATTTTCCTTTCCTAATGTGGGAGTGGGGAGGGTATGTGGGGTGCGAGTAGTGTATTAGTTATTTCTTGCTGTGTAACAAATTATTCCAAAACTCATCTGCTGAAGACAGCTAACATTAATTACCTTACAGTTTCTGTGATTTAGAAATTTGGGACCTGCTTAACTGGGTGGCTTTGGCTCAGGATCTCTCATGAAATTATCATGAAGACATTGGCTGGAACTGTCGTCCTCTGAAGGCTTGACTAGGGCTGGCCAGGGGATCCAAGATGCTTGGCAGGATGCCTCAGTACCTCGTCATGTGGAACTCTCCATAGGCCTGTGTGATTCTCTAGAAAGAGATGTGGCAGCTGGCTGCACTCAGGGTGAATGATGTGAGAGAGAGGGAATGGAGGAAAGAGAATGCCTTTTATAACACATGTGACACTTTGGCTTTATTCTATTCATTCATAGAAGCATGTCACTAAGTACAGTCCAAAATGCAGGGGAGAAAAATTAGAGTCTACCTTTTGAAAGGAGACTGTGCATATATTTTTAAACCACCACAGGTGGAATGGGCTGTGATAGTTCAAGGGCATTCTAATTTTCATTTAAAATGAACTGTATAAGATTATAGAATACGGTGGCCTGCTTTGTTAGTCATTTGGCATGCCTGATGTTAGCAGAGTACCAGGTGGAAAAGATGAAGGGTAGAAAGACGTGGTGAGGAAAACATCTAGAAGATAATGTGAACCACAATGTAATTTTAAGTTTTCTAGTAGCCACATTGGAAGATATCAAAAGAAACAGATACAATTAATTTTAATAATATGTTGCTAGCCTAGCATATGCAAAATATTCTTTTACATGTACTCGATATAAAAGTTATTAATAAGATATTTTACATTCTTTTTTGTCTTACTAGCCCTTTGAAATCTGAGATGTATTTTGTATTTATAGCCCCCCTCAATTTGGATTAGCACTGTTTCAAGTGCTCAATAGCAATATGTGGTTAATGGTCACCATATTGGACAATTTAAGTCTTGAGAGCTAGGCCAGGAACCAGTCACTGAGAAAGTACTTTGGGCAGAATCCATCATGCAAATAGCGGGCCCAATAAAGGACTTAAGCTGAAGAGTAATATGATCAGACTTCCTTCTGTTTTAGAAATCACTCTGACTGCCTATGTTTAGGACCTGGTGGGATAGAGTAGGCATGACTGGCCTAAGAGACTATTAGAATATTCTGGGGCGCCTAGGTGGCTCAGTAGGTTGGGCGTCCAACCTCGTATCAGGTCATGATCTCACGGCTCGTGAGTTCGAGCCCCATGTCAGGCTCTGTGCTGACAGCTCAGAGCCTGGAGCCTGCTTTGGATTCTGTGTCTCCCTCTGTCTCTACCCCTCCTCCGCTCATGCTCTGTCTCTCTCTGTCTCAAAAATAAATAAACATTACAAAAAATTTTTAAAAGAGACTACTGGAATATTCTGTGTGAGAGTTTGGATGAGGCTGGTTACAATGAAGATGGGGAAAAAAAGATATAGATAGCAAGGAGGTGGTTTCTAATTGGTTCAGTGATTTCTTGGATGGAGGGAAGTAGGTGGTCAGAAGAGAGAGAAGCCTAGAATGATTCCAAGGTTTGAGTGGTTGACAGGATATAAAAAGGAAACACAGGACACAACATATTTTGTCCTGGGAAGGTGGCAAAGGAAGATTACAAATGTAGATTTGGAAAAGTTTTGGTTGAAAAAATTGTGCAGGCGAGAGGTAGAGATATCTCACAGACAACTGGATGGATAAATCTGGAGCTTAGCAGAAAAAAAAGAAAACAAAACCCAGCTTCAAGTAGAATCATTACAGAACTTATTAGAACCTTCTATGTAAAATTACTATGAAATTACAGAGCAGTTTGGGAAGTTCCAGGCTCTCAGTTTCTTGTTGTGGAGGCAGACTTAGCTGAGAGGAAGGAGCAGAGCCGCCTCATGTATAGGCCTCTGAGCAGTGGGCACCAGGCTGGGGGTCCTGCTTTCCTAGCCCAGTGACCTGGTTGCTTGGGAGCAGGAGAGATGCTATGGGAGCCACGCCGAGTGGTCATCTTAGAGGGAGGCAGGAGCCCCTGGGCCCAAACATTGTGTTGTGTCATTGAGGAGGAATGGAGGAAGCGGAAGTGTCTGATAAGGCATCAGAAGTTAAGAATTCCTGTCCTGGAATGTGGTCGTTTACCTCATATGTTGTCTCCACCTCTGATAGTACCTGTCCTGTGAGTGAAGTGTGACTCGTAACCTCTTCCTCTTCAAGACTAGAGATGGTGCCTTAACTCAAGGGTTGCAGACTGAAATGCCTACAAGGGCCAAGCGGGGCACCTGTAGGAGTGAAGTGAATGCAGAGGGCGCACAGTGTGCTCGGCCAATGGGAGCAGCTGAGGCTCAGCTCCCGGAGATTTTCGTGAAGTGGCAGCAGGAGCCTAGTTGCCAGATATTTTGATTTTTTGTGCATGCAGATTTTTTTTGTGAACTTTTCAGACTTTTAAATATTGGATGAATTGTATTTAAGCATTGCAAACCAAACAAAATATGTCTGTGGGCTCTAATCGGCCCACAATCCACCAGTTTTTGACATCGGTCTATTTATGCCATTATATATCATGCTTGTTTGTATTTTTCTACTTAGGTTTCCTACTGTAACCACCATTGTTCATATGGGTTGTTTCTGTTTGCTTTGCTTGCTCGTTTGTTTTTATTCCCCTTCTATAATGGGTCAGACCCTATTTGTTGATTAATTTCGTATTTGGAAGGTGGACAGAGCTACGGGAGGTGCTAAGACCTTTCACTCTTTTAGGACCTAAAACAGCAGACCGTATGGAAAATGACATATTCCCCTGGCAGATTCAGGCCTCACAATTGGGGTAGGAGAGGAGTAGCTAAAGACGCAACTGGCCATGTTTTGGTGATGACTCTCCTAATAAACTGAAGATTATTTAAAGTAGATCCGTATTTAATAACAAGATGAAACATCAAAGTCATTTATGAGGGTAGTAGGTCTTGTGATGAGAAAATGTTACGTTTTCCAGGGCTCAAAACTAAACATTTATTTTTAAAAATTGAAGGAAGAATGAAATGAAATAGAAAGTACAAGAAGAAAACAAGTGAGGGAAAATGGGAGAGAAATATGTAAGATAAAATGGATGTACTATGCATTACCCATGGATGTTATCGAGCTATATGCTTTAAGTTTGTAGAAGAGAGGGGATGCTCTTTCATCATGCTTCTTATCCCTCCTCCCTCTTTCCTATCTATGGACAGAGTTGCTATAGATCAGTGACATTCTAGGACACTGGACCATGTTTCCCAGTAAGTCCATTAAAAGGTCATGGGCTGTTCATTAAAAGTTCGTGCACAATGTCCACACAAAGACTTATACACAAGTGCGCATAGCAGTTTTATTCATAATAGCCAAAACCTGGAAACAACTTGAATGTCTATCAGTAGGTGAATGGATAGATGAACTGTAGTGTATCCATACAATGGAATACTACTCAGGAATAAGAAGGAACAAAAATTATGATACACACAACAAGATGAATGACTCATGAAACATTCTGTTGAACAGAAGTCAGAGCCCAAAGAGTTCATACTATATGATTCAATTAAAAACATTTTTTTAATGTTTTTTTTTTGTTTGTTTGTTTACTTATTTATTTATTTAGAGAGGAGAGTGGGGGAGGGGCAGAAAGAGAGGGAGAGAGGGCATGGAGCCCAATGCCGGGCTCAATTTCACAACCATGAGATCGTGATTTGAACCAAAATCGAGGGTTGATTAATCGACTGAGCCATCCAGGCACCCCTTATGTGACTCAATTTATATGAAACCCTTAAACCCAGGCAAATCTAATCTATGGTAACAGAAAATGTATCTATGATTGCTTGGGGCTTGGGGTGGGGGCCATGGAATAAAAAAAAAGCATGAAGGAATTTTTGGTAGGGTTGGGTGATAGAAATTCTTTGTATCTTGATCGTGGAGGTTACATGTATGGTTATATGTTTCAAAACTCCTCAAACTTACACTTAAAGTAAGTGTATATTGTTCTATGTGAATTATACCTCAGTACAGTTGATTTAGACAAAAAGGTCATGTACAAAGGTATAGCTCTCTCTGCTGCTCACCGGTACCTTTCTCACCTGTGCTAAAGAAGCAGTTATTAGATCTAGCTCTCCTTTCTGCTTCCAAATGGCATAAATGGGGAGAAAGCCAGGGCCTTTCTGCTTGGGACATGTCCAGCTAACCTGTGGGTCTCACCTTGCATCATCAAGCATTTTTACCTGTTTGGTTTTCTATCTCCGTTGATGGCAGATGAGATGCGGTGAAATCCTGAAGTTGGGTTTGGGCTTATGGGGAGAAAAGGTGTTCCTGCTCCGAGCATTCAGGCTTACTCAGGTGCTTGCCCTAGCACAACCTACGAAGGCTCTGCATCAATAGGTGTGTGGATAAATGGTGTAGGAGCCCAACTTCAGCTGAGAACAGGACTTACTTTGCTTTTCTTTACAATTGTTCTATAGGTAGATAGCTCCCTCAGTGGAATTTTGAAGAGGAGTAGCTAAGGTTGAGGACATGATTTGGGTATTCCTAGGAACTTGGGTAAATACCATCTAAACATCATAATTATTTCTAAGATAAGTCTTCCATAGACCTACCACGCTCATTCAGGCCTCAGTACCTTTGCACATATTATGGCTTCCACCAGTCTGCCATACTCTCTGGCTGGCCAAATGCTTACTTTTCAAGGTCCAGCTTGAGTCATTGTCCCTAATCCTTTCCAGTGACCAGTCTCAAAGCAGATCTATGTATTTCTTGCTACATGATACAAAAGAAGGGAAAAGGGCTTGAGTGTCATATAAGTCTGGGTTCACATCTTGACCTGCCACTTGCTATGTGACTTTGAACAAGTTATTTATCCCCTTTGAGCCCCAGTAGTGTGTGTGTGTGTGTGTGTGTGTGTGTGTGTGTGTATAGGCTATAGGCACTAAGGCTTAGTGATATATTTATGTATTTTTTATCTCTAAAATAATGATAATTCCTACTTTTTAGCATTGTTGTACATATTAGATGAGATAATTAAAGTATATAATTTGCAAAATGAAGATGCGTAATATATTCTAGCTATGATGATTATTAGACTCTGGTGGCAATAACACCTATAAGGCTGTTCTTGCATATAGGTGTGGACATGTGACATGGAAACAATAGAATATGACTGCTGTGTGTCACTCCTGGAGTGAGAATTTTAGGAGAGGGTATGTACCTTCTCCACCATCTCTGTCACCAGCAACACCTACTTTGCAAGGAACAAGCTTATTTTATGTTAGGTCCCTGACATCCTAGGGTTTATTTATTATATCAAGCTAGTGTTAATTACTCCAGTGAATTTAGAAATTGGCACTTTGAGGTGAAGGGTTAATGGCAGAGAAACCTAACATACATTGTGTTGACTGTAGTTGGATGGTGGGTGGCTCAGACACTGATATGGAAGGCTGGGAAGATGGAGACCCATGGAAGAGAGGGCAAAGAATTTGGTAAATCTGTTGCTAGTGATAATTTATAAGGTAGGCCAGGTGCCAGACAAGCTTTTTGTCTCCAGATCCTGGTTGTCACTTACTGTGTTTAGTGAGATAGATATGCTCAGGCAAGATTTGGTGTATTTGAGAATAAAATGAAAAGGGATTAGATACAGTCCAAAAATGTGATGCTTTTCTGGGACTGGAAAAGAAAATACTTATTGACCCCAACTAGTCAAAGATATGCCTGAAAAAGGCTTTGAGCAACAGAGGTCCACTTAAAAATCGCAGTTTAGTAGATGTCATGTTAGCCTCCAGAAAGGTTATAAAATAACTAGGGATTGTTCTCTACCTTCAAAGAGTTTATAATTTACTAAAAAATTTTTTAAAAAGACATGTACAAATAACTGTGGTGGGAGACAGTTAATTATCACAGCATGCTGCTTTAAATAATGGAAGAATTACAACCTTCTGGAAGAGCCCAGAGTAGGGTTCTCATGGGGAATGAGGAGCTTGGACCTTGGTAATGTATCAAACCTTCAGACCCATGAATGAATGAACCTCAGTTATCTTTCAAACTCATTTTCATCTTTTTGAAATGTGAGGGTTCAAATTTGGTCTGTGGGGTAGTAGCATTGAGGCGATGCCGCCAGCAAGCCCATGACTTCTCCACTGATGTTCTTTCCTGACTTTACAAGTCATTTGGACTAAAACTTGAAAAGGTTCCCCCTCTTCAAGTCTCATTTCCGTAAAGGCAGAAGAGGACCCTGTTTGCCTCATCCTTTTTCAACCACCCCAAGAGTATGAGATGCCCCAGACTTTAAAGCACACAGATTGCTTGTTTTTATTGTCTCTTGTTTTCTAATAGTCATTCTCTGGGCAAAGGGAATTTGCAGCTTCTTATTGTTTCCCGGCATGAGTCTAGTACCTTGTTAGCTTGTTTTTATTGTCTCTTTGGCTCTGCAAGGCATTTATCTAAATATAGAATGGTACAACACTATGGACAGGATTGGAATAAGATAAAATTCTTTCCAATCAATTCCCTTGCATTTTCTAGTGAACAGTAGGTACTGTTCTTTTCTCCGAGTGGCAAGAGTGGGCAGCAAAAAGAAATTATATTGAGCTGTGGCACTTTCCACCCCAGAATCACTCCAAGACCTTCCAAGGTAGGAAGTCCAGAGTGGTCAATGCTCTGGACGCTGGCTCTCCTGTGACCTTAGGCAGACCACACAATGATGGTCAGCAGCACATACCTGCCCATTGGGGCAATGTGTGGAAGGGGCACAGGCATCAACAGTCCCAGACTGGATCTCTTGCCTGGCCACTTATTTCAGTGGGACCTTGGGTAAGCTAGTCAACCCCATCTATAAAATTGGTGATCCTAATGAAACCTATCTCTAGAGTTCTTATGGGGGTTAAATGAGATGGATATATGTAAATTATTCAGTAGATTTTCAAGAAATGGTAGCTATTATGTTTTGTAGCCTGATATTTTATAGCATTAATGTTTCAAATGAGACCATATCTTTAATTTTGTTTCTGGGAGAAATAACCTATATAAATTTATTTATGATATTAATAAAAAGCAGCTCTCACCTACCTTGTGAATCAGATACAAGTCTCTTATTCCCTTCATTCTGATGAGAGGATTTCATTACTGGAGGCAGTGCTGTATAGTGGTTAGAGCAGGGACTCTGGCACTAGTCTTTGGGGCTCGAATCCTAGTGTGTGATCTTGAGCAGGTGGCTTAACTTCTCTGGGACATAATCCTTTATCTGCAATTCTAAAATGATACTTTCATGTGCATTACCACACAGTATAGATCTTCCTATTTTTGGTGCAGAAATATTGTGACTGAGTCTAGAGGACTCCCTTAGACCCTGATGGGGCTTCTGCCATATATGTTACGTGCATCCTGTTATCTTTATGAAATCTGAATTCTGAATTCCAAAACTCATCTGGTTCCAAGGGTTTTGGATAAGAGAACTGTGATACACCCTCCTAAGATTATTTTGAGTTACATTAACTTCATGTGAGCCCCTTGGAGCCTGATTAGCTATTACTGTCATCCTTGGAACAATCCTTTGAGAGAGTAATTATTATCCCATTTTATAGATGAGGAAACCAAGATACAGCGAAGTTTAGCTGCATGGCTCATATGTGGTAGAGCTGGAATCCAAACAAGGCCTTTCTGACTCCAAACCCCAGGCATTCTATTGAAACAGATCAATTCCCAGGGCCCTGTACATGCCCCCACAGAGCCAACCCTAGTTAAGATCCCACTCAGAGAATTAGGGTCTATGGTTAAGGAAACACCATAAACCGGGCCTGCCCTCTCCAGACACCTTCACGGGCAGACCAGCGCTCTTGTGGGCTCTCCGCCCCCTTTCCACAGCCATACAGAGGAGGGAGGAGTAGAGAGCTGCCAACCACATGGCATCATGAGAGAGCCAGCCCTGCACACGCTGGCCAGCTGCGCTCCTGTGTCAACTTGGGTCTCTCCAGAAGCTGACAATAAGAAAAGGACTTTAGTGCTAACAGCTGATTTGTGAAACACAGGAAACATCATTTGCCATTCGGCAGTGGAGAAGTGATCCAGAGAAGGGAAGGCAGCCAGTAGTAGGTATGTTATTATGCTATTTCTCACAGTGAGCGACTGAAACTCCACAGGGAAATGTGAGTCACGGAGTAAAACACATGTCTCAGAATGATCCCACCCAGGGGATGAGAGAACTGAGGTATTTATACTCCATCTCTGGAGAGTCCTTAATTGAGGGCGACTCCCAGGGATGTCCTTGGCAGGCAACCAGAAACAGCGTGGCCTTCCTCATTCTGAAATGTGAGGTCTAAGTGATGTGAGTGAAGCACTGACAGGGTCTGTGACACACCCTTTAGCACAGTTCTGTGCAGTAGCAGGAATAGCTTTATTTGTGAAAAGCCCAGGGTGGATGATGTCTCACTCACTGTGAGTTTGATATCCACAGACAGACCTACCTACCCTCACAAAAATTCCCACTGTGCTGCCTGCCATGGTGCCTGAAATTTGTGTCACAAGTTCCTAGTTCTCTAGAGGCCACCAATAAAATGTCGGTACACTACCCAGGAGAATTAACAAATGAGCTATGACCTTTCCTTTCCTAGCTAAGAGACCTGCCTCTAGAGAATGGGACTTGGAGCAAAGAGGTTTTAATGGAAGAAATATTAAAAAAAAAAAAAAAAGTTCTGGATAGGGGTGGGAGTAAAGGAAGAACATTAAGAAACGAGTCACCACCATTGAAGACCTTACGTAATCTGTGGTGCTAGCTACCAGGTCACAGATGAACACAAAAGGGAGCCTCTAAGGACAGTGGGACCAAAGGGGGACCAGAAGGGTCTCTCAGACAAGGAAGGGGCCCAAAGGGACATTTTCTTGTTCCCCAGTTTTACCCAGATCAGGGCCTGGGAAGGAAGACTCCCTTCACTGCTGCTGTGACAGTGAGCTCCGGAAAGACAGTGACCGTGTCTTCTTGTCTGTGTCCCCAGAGCTCAGCACAGTGACTTACCTCACCGAGTAGACCTGCCACGAATTCACTTCCCTGCTCTCGTTTCACCTGCTTGTTCCTTTCAGATGTTTCTATAAGCAACCCTACATTCATACCAATGAACTTTCCATATCACCATTTCGCCTTCCGTGAAAAAAGCAACACCACCACCAACTTATTTATTGGCAGTGAGACCTTGGACAAATTACTTAACCTTCAGTTTACTAGACAATAAAAAGGAGAGAATGCCCCTGACTTCCTGAGCTCATAGTGTGGAATCAGTGGGGTTGTTATGAACAGAATTGAGCCCCTCCACCCCCCCCAGCAAATTCGTATGGTGAAACTCTAACCCCATTTTTGACTATTTGAAGTCAGGGCCTATAAGGAGGTAATCAAGTTAAAATGAGGTTGTAGGGTTAGGCCTTAACCCAATAGGACCTGTGTCTTTATAAAAAGAGGAAGAGACTCTAGAGATCTCTTTCTGTCTCCTTGGGTGCACAGAGGGAAAGCCCTGTGGGGACCCAGTGAGAAGGTGGCCGTCTGCAAGCCAGGAAGAGAGGCCTCAAAATAAACCAGATTTTCTGGCACCTTGGTCTTAGACTTCTAGCTGCCAAAACTGTCAGAAAATTGATTTCTGTTGCTTAAGCCACCCAGGCTGTGGCTTTTGTTATGGAAACCCTAACAGACTAATATGGAGGCAACTCATCTAAAGGGCTTTGCTACAGAGCCTGACACAAGGTGGGGATTCATTAAGTGCAGCTGTTGTCATTACTTATTGCATCCAATAAGAATACCTTTCTAGAAGAGAAAGAGAATCTGGAAATGCTGATACCAAACAGTTTGAAAATCCCCTTTAAGCTCCTGACGAGAAATTGAGGACATCAGAAAGAAGGCAAACCACACTCACTGAAGTTTTCCAATCCTATTTCTGCGTATAAGGCATAATGGTTTGTGTCAAATAATATGCCTGCATCTTTCCTCTGAGGAATTTTACATGCTCATGCCAACAACTTATACATCAGGCAAACGTCTGTGTCCTGAGGATGAGCTAAGGGAATGTCTGAGATGGCCCGGTGCCTGAGGCCAGGACCGTGCGCAGAGGGGCGCTAATAAAATAATTGTGTTTGCTTCACTCTCTCTGTAGTTTAGGCTGTGCAGTCTGGAAGCAGGCCAGGCTGGTCTGTTTTAGGAATTGCAGCGTTGAGTTTACAGTATAAGACAGATTTTACTTCAAGCAGGCCTTAACTAATAATGGCCTTTTAGAAGTACAGCTAGCTGTGACTCATGGGCACATCAGGGTGAGGGACCTCCCAAAACTCTATTCTTTCACTAAAACTCTGAGGTTCTGGTTTCTTAATGTTGTTTACATTCCTCAGGACACCTCTGTTGGCCCCTCCACGTGGACTTCTGGGCTACGGACCTCCTGTGAGCAGGTGGGGGAGGGGGAAGAAGAGGCCGCTCAAGCAACTACAGTTCTTTTTGTTTGTATTTTCAATCCAAATTCATGCGTTGGATATGGTACTAAAATCCATAAATCCATTTGGGAAAACAGAACCATCTGGGCTCATTGGTCAGAGTTCTAAATGGTGTAGAAAGAGGGAAAAAAATGTGACTTCTCATAAATGGGAAGGGGGTTGCCTTGGCTTAATTGAAAGCAGTTGAAAGGATTCTTTTGTCTGTTTTTTTCCCCTTAAGTTTTTCTTTAAATCAATGTTGTCCAATTGTCCTCAGAGACGACATAAGGCACAGTTGAAACTTCTATTGTCCTTTGCTGTCACTGCCTCTCCATCAACCTGGCTTCACAGGGTATGATGTTGTGGCCTATAGGATTTCTTGCCATTTATTCCTCTCTTGCAGATGAATGAAGTGCTAAAATATGGTTCATTAAACTCACTTCTTTTTGTATCTCCCAGACACTAAGTATTCTTTGATTCAATGTTGATTCAACATATTCATTAAACCCAAACATTTACTCAACACTCACCAGGTTCCAGGCCCTTTTAAAGGCAGTGGGGATGCTAAGGCAAATGAGACACAGATCCTGCCTTCAAAGAGCTCCTGTTTAATGGGAGAGCAGAGAATTCATTCCTAACACATGACCACAGAGGAGGACAGAGCATGGAGAAAGTCTTTGAAGAGAGTACCAAAGGATTTGGCAGTGACCTTCCATGAGGGAAGAAAAAGAGAGGAGCATTAGTGGGAAGAAAGATGAAATGAGGAAAAAGAAGCAATATGCAGGTTGTTTTCGAGAGAATCAGTCATTCTGATGTATGGATGAAGGCAGCTGGTGATGTCAGTGTATATTGCAGACAAGTTTAGTTTGAACACCATGAAGGTAGCCTCAGTAGGTGAAAGCCTGAACGGAACAATCTTTCTCATCTTGAGCTGCACTAAATAGTAATTTAGCAAAGGAAGGAAGGGTGGAAAGAAGGAAGGAAGGAAGGGTGGAAGGGTGGAAGGAAGGAAGGAAGGAAGGAAGGAAGGAAGGAAGGAAGGGTGGAAGGAAGGAAGGAAGGAAGGAAGGGTGGAAGGGTGGAAGGGTGGAAGGAAGGAAGGAAGGAAGGAAGGAAGGAAGGAAGGAAGGAAAGAAGGATGGAAAGGAGGGAGGGAAGAAGGGAGGGAGGGAGGAAAGGAAATCACCTTATATGCTTGGTAAAAAATCGTATATGAATCTGTCTGCCTTCATTCCATAATTCCAACCCCCCTTCCCAGAAAGAGTTGAGAGATTGGCCCACCAGAGTTTCTCTTTAAGAGAAACTTATAAGATACAACTAATAAACACCAAATTCATTGTTTGCCTGGTTTCTCAGAAGATTGGGGAATGGTCTCACCTTGCCTTAAACCCATGAGAAGTGCACTATCTTAAGAAAAGCAACGGGGCATCTGGGTGACTCAGTCGGTTGAACGTCCGACTTAGGCTCAGGTCATGATCTCACAGTTCATGAGTTCGAGCCCCGCGTCAGGCTCTGTGCTGACAGCTCAGAGCCTGGAGCCTCCTTCGGATTCTGTGTCTCCCTCTCTCTCTGCCCCTTCCCCACTCATGCTCTGTCTCTCAAAGATGAATAAATGTTAAAAAATTTTTAAAAAAAGCAATGACAGTATGATATCTTTTATTATATAGGGTGATATAAAGATGGATAAAATTAAATATATATTATGATGTGGTTTGAACATTGTAGTAAATTAGCATGTAGCTTTGAATTTGTTATGCTCGTGGCCAAAATCTGTTATAAACAAGTTGGAATGCTGCTCAGATTGTGTCAAAAATAAGTTTCCAGAAAGGAGCCCTAGCATATGCCTACACAAATGTAGTACCGCTCATAAGGAACAGGGAAGTGAGGGGCAAGAGAGAGATCTACTAGCTACTAATTAAAGCTGAATTTAAGGATTGCTATGGGATTTTCAAATGGACTGGGGTCAATGGTGAATCTTATTTAAAGGCCATTTGGGGAGGAAGAAGGGCCAGCAGGAGCAGGAAGACTTCAGGAAAGCACCTGTACCCCTTCAGAAATACATGTCTTTGGTTTCTTCCTTTCATCCCACTCACTCATTGGGCTTAACTGGTGAGATCTGGTTTTGATTCTATCTGCATAGCTATTTTGTACATATGTGGACACCCAAGATAGTGGTAGTAAAGAAGTTCACTCAAACTTGCTCAGTCCAGAGATCAGGTGATGGAAATCATGTTCACCTGTGCATTCCGAGTACCCAACATAGATGTTCAATATGTTCAGTGTCTAAATTAACAGGCTCCTTGCTCTATTAGTTGTACTACTGGAAAATCTGTTTCTCTAAAAAATATTTACTAATTATCTACTCCTTGGCAGGTATTATATAAAGCACTAGGGATATAAGTGTGAGCAAGAGAAGCATGACCCTGTCTTCCTGGAGCTTGTTGCTCATAAAGAGAGGCAACAATGAAATCAGAAATTATAAGAAGTTATGATAACATCGTAATATGGTAAGTGGGGTGCTGATGAGGTCAGTGCCAGGGAGACCATGTCTGCTGGGAAGGTAGATCAAGGAATGCTTCCTGGGATAAGTGACTCAGATGAAGTTAGTCAGAGTTCTCAGCCCTAATGGGATTTATAATCTATTTGGAGAAGGAACACTGTCACACATGCAAAAGTAAGGAACAGTGTGATATAAGATGCTCCAGGTTCAGTGTTAGAACATGGATTATAGATGGTAGAAAGGGCAAAACCAGAGGACAGAAGTGGGCATGGAGGTTTTCCAGGAGGGAGGGGCCCATGACTGTCCTTGAGAAATGGGGAGGACAGTGGAATAGAACAAGAGGAAAAAAGGCTGAGATGAGAATTGCATCAGCTGGGGAAGGGAAGCCTAAGATGCGTGGTAGCAGGAAATAGGCTGAATTATGCAGGACCTGGAAAGTCAGGCAGAAATGGAAGTAGAGACATAACTATATTATAGTTATTATTTTAAATAATATGATAAAAGCTACTACCTTTCATGTCCTAGTCTGGGGTTAGGTGCTGGGCAGGAAATGTTTAGCAATAAGCCTGCGATCCTTCCTCTCTCTTTAGCAGGGGGAGGCCTATGGGAAAGGAAGAAGGAAGGTAACAGTCAAATCTTCATGTAAACACACTAATGATGTATGGCTAGCGCAGGTTCTTATCTATGAAATGCTTTTGGAAGGAGGTACCTGTCCTGCCTGGGTTGCTCATCTGTGGCAAACCTGGAATCTATGGATGTAGAGAGCATGGGTCCTGGGAAAAGGTAACGTGAGTTATGCAACTATCTGAATATAATGTGAAGATACTTGATGATGGCTCTTTTCTGTATAGGTGATGTGGCCACGTACATGGCTTAAAGGTTTTCTGTTGATCTGGGTAAGAGAGTGTCTTGATGTGGCATGAAAGGCCTGAAGATTTGCATGAGTCCTGGACCCCTGGCTGCTTTACCTGGGTTTTGTGATTGTTTACTTCATTGAAATTATTAGTAAAGCTTGATGCTGGTCAAGGTCTCTATTTTTATGAGTCTGCTTTAACACTCTGATCCTTTGTGTTGCCTTAGATACATTACGTATATTGTCTCATATCAACTGTATATGGTAGGTGCTCAGAGAAACTGGTTAATTTGTCCAATATCATACAATGAGGAAGCAGCAGCCTCCAATTTCAACCCAGATCGGACTCCGCAGCCCACACACTTCCCACTGTTCTGCATTGTTCCCCTTTTTAAACTTGAACAGAACAGAACAGAAAAGAACAGCTCATGGGGCCCCAGGGAAGCCCAGAAGCCCTTTGAAAGCCACTTCCCCAAAGTACAGTTTTAATGGGAAAAGTCTTTCTGGTGTAAAACCTGATTCATTCGAGATCCGAAAGGTAGTGTTTGTGTCACATTTTCCATGGAAATTCCCATTTTCACCGGAGGCTTACATCCCCACTGGGACTCTGCGACTCATGGAGCATTTGTGTGCTATCGGGGGAATAATACCACAGTCTTTGAATGCTGAGAGAATGGCCAAAAGACTCTGCCCTTGATCAGAATCAGATGATATAAACTGGAGTTTCTAGTTCCATCTTTAGCTCGAAAGCAAGCTGGGCCTTGTGGGAAGACTCACTATTCCCCGATGGGTTGGATCAGCCATATTTCACATGGGCTTCAGTTTATGAGGACATTTGTACGCATTCATTCACAGCTCTGAGGGTTTTTTTTTCTGTCTGTTTTGTTTTGTTTTGTTTTGTTTTGTTTTGTTTTGTTTTCACATGAATTTTTACAAAGCATTGGATCCATTTCCTGTTAGGAACTCGAGGTTCTCTTAAAAAAAAAAAAAACTGGCATATGAATGTGAGGAAAGGGGGTAGGCCATATCGAAGAATCCACTTTTTCTTTTCTGGAGAAGTGGTTTAATTCTAGTTGCCTCAGGTCAAGGAGTCCCATTCTTAGAGGCCAGCTGACTAGTATAGCACCTTGGTTCCTGTTAAAACCACCACGGGATACCCGTAACTGGGATGTGACATATTGCCTTATGCCTGGAGCTCTCTCAGGGCTGCCGGCATCGTTAGTGGACAGATGGAGCCATCTTCCCTTCCCTGGCTGTGCCTGTTTAATCATCTCTGGAGGTAGCTATTGTACCACCAGCTAACACAAGTGCTTAATAAACATCTAAATTGCAATACCCCCAGAAAGGTGTTCACCTTGATAGAAAAATCTGACGAAAGAGCACCAGAATCTTTATTTCAACAATCAAAGCAGACCCACACATATCCGGTATCTATTTACAGCAATATGCTGAGGAGCACTTTACCTTGGGTCTTTACAAGAAAAGTAAGGGGCGCCTGGGTGGCTCAGTCGGTTAAGCGGCCGACTTCGGCTCAGGTCATGATCTCGCGGTCTGTGAGTTCGAGCCCCGCGTCAGGCTCTATGCTGACAGCTCAGAGCCTGGAGCCTGTTTCGGATTCCGTCTCCCTCTATCTGACCCTCCCCCGTTCATGCTCTGTCTCTGTCTCAAAAATAAATAAACGTTAAAAAAAAGAAAAGTAAAAATTTAGTTGAGAATTACCGAAACCCAGTAATTACTGAGCTTAGTTGAGAGAAGGCAGTGGTCTGATGTAGACTTCAAGTTTCTCTTTTTCTGGATTCCATTGATCCCCTTCTTCGCCTACACTTAGCATCCCACTGTGGTCTCTCTCCCCTGGGCAATTGCTTTCTTGCTTCTGGACTCTTACCATCTTCAGGGTCTTTGGTCTTTGTTTATGCTCTTATCCGATCTTCCTTTTATACACAACCTTTCTAAGTCTTGAAGGAGACCTTGATTTGTTCTAATGCATGGCAGAATACTGGCTATTCACTTTGTTGAGTTGCCAGCCTATTTGCTGATGGTCCTGTGATTTTCCAGACTCAGCACTTGATGTTCTTTATGTCTTGGTGCCCTGCTCCTTATATTCTTTCTTTGGCCTTCCATGTAATGAGAAAAAAAAGAATAAATACCTCTTTGCTTGTGAAGGGAAGAGTAAACTACAACTGAATATGGATTTCCTGCAATGTTACAAAGATAGACATACAACTGTCTTTGTAACACCACAATCCATCGAATCATCTGATATGGTAAACAGAATATCTAACTAACTACTGGCTTAAACAGGGAGCTGTTTCTAGGCATAATTAATACAGTAACAAGGTTGTCAGGATTCCAGATTGACTTATCTGTCATTCTTTGTCTTCATACTACAAATCCAAAGAAAGACAGGGAGAAAGCTCATCTCATTAGAGTTCTCTCTTTTCAAAAAAAATAAAATGGAGGGAAATCTTTTCCAGAATATATACCCCACCTCTAGCAAGTTTCCCTTTAATACTATGGGTCAGGATAGGGTCACTGCCTATGCTGCCTGTAATGCAACTGGGAGAGTCACTGGTCTCTTTACTGGAAGTGGACTTTGTGTGTAAAGAAGGAGGGGAAAGGCTCTTGGATAGCCAACCACTGTCACAGACAAATTCATATGTTGAAACCCTACCCTTCAATGTGATGGTGTTAGGAGATGAGGCCTTTTGGAGGCAATGAGAATGAGATAGGATCCCTTGAAAAGGATGGAACCCTTGAAAATCATGAGAGAGCTTGCTTCCTGTCTCTGCTTTTTCCACCATGAGGAGAAATCTGCAACCCAGAGCAGGACCTGACCATGCTTGCACCCTGGTCTCAGACTCCCAGCCTCCGGAACAGTGAAAAAATACATTTCTGTTGTTTATAAGCCATCCAGTCTATGGTATGCTGTTAGAGCAATTCCAACAGACTAAGACAACCACAGCCATTCAATACTCACCTAAAGTGCAACAGCCCAGGGATGGATTATATTTAATCATTTCACGCTTGCTGTCACATGAGCCACACAAACAGTTACTATGGAGTCATAAAAGAAGAGACCTCAAAAGTTGGGAAGTCCTGAGTCTCTGGCAAGCTTTTATTTTTTACAAAACTCCCTTACCTGGTTGTGGCTTAATATCTACTGAAACCCCGAGGATATCACACACACACATGCACACATGCAAGCACGCATATCTGACACCTTTATGTAGACTTGGTCACAGCTATGCACATTACTGAATCATTTCTAAAATCAGAACAGGAGCTTACCAGAAAATAATCTAACAAGTCTAGGAATTGTAACAAAATCTTGGGTACAGCAAGGGCTAGATGCAGCTTAGCCTCTGAGTATTGCTGATTAAGTTACTAAAAAAGAATTTAGCAACTAGGATTTTCTAATGATGAAATTTTTTTCTTGTGTAATTGACAGTAGCAAGTTTAACAGAAGAAACGCTGAGGAATGGTGATTAGAGATGCATCCCAACCTAATTTTTTCTTCCCCAATCTATAATAAAAGGCATGGAGCTCAAACCCCTGGGGAAAGCAAGAAAGCCAGGTCTGTATACTTTTGGTAAAGACAAGTTCCCTTCTTAGGATGATGTGTCTGCAGAATCATCTGGAGAAGCAGATGTGAGGGAGGTTAATCCGCTTACTTAAAATATCCTGAAATAGCAGGAAAAGCTATTTGAATCTCAGAAAGTCTGTGAGGTAGTTGAATGGGTTAATCAATATTTCATTTGATGAACTGGCTTGCTGAGGGGCTTTAGGGGACGCCTTTTCCCTTCCTCTGAAGAAATAACAAAGCGGTTGGGTGAATCAAGGGTCACACCCAGGGCACCTGGAAGGGAACCTCTGTGGAACTCTCTTGGGTTTGATTGTGGAGTTTTGTTTGTTTGTATGCTTGCTTTTTAATGTTTATTCATTTTTAAGAAAGAGAGAAAGAGAGAGCAGGGGAGGGGCAGAGAGAGACACACAGAATCTAAAGCAGGCTCCAGGCTCTGAGCGGTCAGCACAGAGCCTGGGGTGGAGCTCAAACTCACAAACCTCAAGATCATGACCTGAGCCAAAGTCCGACGCTTAATCGACTGAGTCACCCAGGTGCCCCAATGTTTTTTTTTTTTAAGTTTATTTATTCATTTTGAGAGAGACGGAGACAGCATGAGTAGGGGAGAGGCGGAGAGAGAGAATCCTAAGCAGGCTCCGTGCTGCCAGCTGTGGAGCCAGATGCAGGGCTTGAGCTCACGAACGGTGAGATCATGATCTGAGCCCAAACCAAGAGTCATTCACTTAACCGACTGAGCCACCCAGGCACCCCCTTGATTATGTTTTTAAGGGTTTGGAAAAATTAAGAAATGTTAGGCCTGTTTCTGATTAGTTTCTGAAACACTCACCTAGTGGTGTAACAATGTTTATTGAAGAAATTGTATATTGTGTGTACAGCAGTTTTGACAGGAGTCCTGACCCTGCGGGTGAGGAGGAGCCCGTAAGTAGCACAACGCGATCTCCAATTGGAAGAAAGAACATGCGGGGGCTCCTGGGTGGCTCAGTCGGTTGGGCGTCCGACTTCTGCTCAGGTCACGACCTTATGGTTTTTGAGTTCGAGTCCCACGTCAGGCTCTGTGCTGACAGCTCGGAGCCCGGAGCCTGCTTCAGATTCTGTGTCTCCCCCCTCTCTTTGCCCCTCCCCTGCTCTGTCTCTCTCTCTCAAGAATAAATAAGCATTAAGAAAATTAAAAAATAGTAATTAAAAAGAAGAAAGGACATGCTGGGACACATGCCTTTAGAAAGGAAGCATTTGATCCTTGAGGAGACAAGGGGTCAGAAAATTCTTTTAAAAATCTAGCCTATGGGAAAAAAAAGGGCAAAGAGACATTTAGAGTAGGTTGAAAATAAGAATGTTAAGAAAATTAACATCTTCTCTTTGATAAGAGTAAGTAGACAGTTATGGTCTTTTTATTCCATTTAGAAGTTCTAGAACCAGTGCAGTCTCACTGGGGAACTGCAGACAGGCCGGGCACTTTCACAATTTTCATACATGTATTCACTCACTCTTTCAGGCATCGTTCATTAATCATCCATCCCCAGTCATTTACGAGGGGCCTCCTCTATTTCAGGCAGCAGAGCCACCATGATGAACAAGAAGTTCTTCATCTGGAGGACTGCGGCTCGGCTGGAGGGAGGTGTATATAAACAGCTAGTAGGTTTAACACAGTAAGTGCTGCACTAGACCTAACAGCAGGTCACTGTGGGCGCACAGGAAGGAGAACCCCTGACTCCTCTTGGGTGGCTGGGAAAGGCTTCACAGAAAGGGACGTTAGAAGTGGGCCTGGGAGGACGAATGGGAATTGGTCAGGTGAAAAGAACGAGGAGGAAACCCCACTGAGGGAAGGGTCTGTGTGAAAGCCCTGGGGTGTGACTGGGCTCACTGACAAGAGGAGACAGCAGTAAGGGTAGGGGTGAGGCCCGCCTCCAGAAGATGCAGGAGAGGTGACCAGGGCGAGCTGAAACAGGAGCCCTGGTGTGGGGGAGGCCCTCCACCTCAGGGGCCGGAAAGTACCAGTGCACCCCACGGGGCCCAGGCCCTCCCACCACACACACACACACCCCCCCCACACACCACACACATCACACACACCACACACATACACACACACCCTCCACACACACACAGGAACTGTTGTTTCGGTTAGCCCCCTCCTGAGAATACAGTTGAGTCTCTCAGTTGTGCCCTCCAGAGCCCAGCATTCTGGGAACGCTCTAAGGTGCTTTGGTAGAGAGGACCCAACAATGGTTTTTAAGCATGGGAATGACACACACACTGGATCTCTAGGCTGGAAGTTCATTGAGTCAGGACTAGGTGTGACTTGTGAGCAACTCGGTCTCCTGTGAAGACTTGGCATGTAGAAGGTCCTTCCTAAGTATCTGCTACTTCGTTAAATGAACTCAATGAATCAGGCGGAGTGGAGAATGGACTAGCGAGGAAGGAGACTACGATCAGCCCAACTGAGAGGCTGAGACATAAGAATCCAGGTGAACTATCACAGTAGGGTTAGAGAGGACGGGCCAGTATTTAGACCAGCACTGTCCAATAGAACTTTCTACAGTGATGGAATTGCTGTTCGGCACTGTCCATAACAGCAGCCACTAACCACATGTGGCTCTTGAATACTTGAAGTGTGGCTAGTGAGAGTCAGGAACTGAACTTTTAATTTTAGTTAATTTAAATGTAAATAGCCACATGTGAACAGCCACACTGAACAGCACAAAACTAGAGTTTTCTGTGGCAGAATCAAAAGAACTTGTAACACATTGGATATATTCATTCATTAGTTCAATGAACAAAGATTTATTGATCATTTTCTGGGTTCTGGAGGAGAAAATGGGGGCCAATTTGTGACAACTGTATGTACCATGCTAAAGTGTTCAGAGTTTGTAATAACGAGGGGAGGAGAATGGACAGGCTATTTCAGCAGGATTGGTCAGGGAAACCATCTCTGCGTGACAAGTCGAGAGTTGGATGATGAGAAAGTTATGCAGCTTAAGAAAAACAAAAACAAAGACTCCAAATAAGAACTAGATCAATCATTGATGAAAGAGAGCAATAAAATTCAGCATGAAACACTCAGAGCAAGAAGGGACCTGCACCATCTGTAAGTCTAACTCGCTCTTCCTTTCTCTAGGAAGGCAACAGAAGCCCAGAGAGGTAAACTGACTTACCTAAGGCCACACAGCTACTTAATAACACATTTGAGAACAGACTCAGTCTCCTGACTTCCAACTCCACTACTTACTGGGTAAGTCTATCTTAGCATCTATCTTAGCATCTCAGCATTTTCCTGATTACTGCAAAGGGTTATTGCGAGAAATGAAAAATGTAACAGAGACAAGGTGTTAAAAATGGTAGCTATTTTCATTAGTGGAGTTGCTTTAATCTTACAGGGTCCTCTCAAGTAATTATGTTATTAATAATAACTATGTCATTCTTTTAGCAATACAAAAGCATAATGCAAAAAATTTAGTAATTTAATAATACAAAAAGCATTAAGAGAGGCAATGAGCATTCAACTCCTAATTTGTTTTAGTTGTTGTTTGGGGTGACTCTCAGCCTTGGTCCTGTGCAGCCAACAACAAGTACTACCTGCCATTTGCCTAGAGGCAGCACAAGAATTACGAAATTCTGGAATTCTCTGTAAGGGAAGAAATAACCAGCCTCGACACGGCCGCCCTTACAACCCACCTTGTTAAGTGGTGGCAAGTATCACAGTCCTCAGATGCTTCTGAAGACAGAAAAATGAGGCTTTGGTTTTCCCGACAGGCACAGCTGTCATCAAGTTCCTTGTGGAAAACTGCTGTAGACAGAGGCTGAACGGAAGTGAGGGCTTTAACAGGATGTGAACGTTGAAATGATGAAGTATGTGCTAAAAGCATATGGCACAGGGAAAGATTTTCTGCCTTCAGGATTAGGCACCACATCTGTGCCCTGTGAGCTTATAGTTTTGTAAATATTCAGACAAGGCAAACAGTACGATAAACAGGGTCATGCCTTTGCCAGAGTGACAGTCGGTGTGGAAATATACGTGGTGGCTCTCTCTGACTTCTCCGGGTCATTTGGTGTTCAACCCAGGAACTAGCCCACGCTCAATCCATTCTGTTGTGTGGCGTCCGAGCTTAGTGAGCCACCGGTGCAATTATGGGGCCACCCATATGGAGCCACCGGTGCAATTATCACTAATCAGTAGTTGGATACGCTGCCTGAGTAACATGAGCAACGAGGCACTGAACAACTGCAGGCTGTTGTGAAAGAGGGGCTGAGAGCCATGTCTGAGGCTCGCTGCCCATCGCCTCACCGCTCCAGCCCCACCTGGTGAAGCCAGGATCCTCTGCCCAGACCGTAGGGCCGTCACCTCCTCCCATCATTCCTGAGCAGCAGGGACCTATCAAGATAATGCCTCTGCACCTTCAGTGCTCCCAGTGTACCTCCCAGTAGACACAGTGACATAGTCAGAGCCATAGAGGCAGAGGGTCCAAACCCTTGGCCTGAATCTAGCAGGTCTGGATCCCAGACCTCTTTGTACCACACAGTTCAGCTTGGGGCATTTACTTAATTTCTCAGAACCTCTATGTTCTCAAATGTGGAACTGGAATAATGTCTACCTCATAGGCTTATGTGAATCAAAAAACTTATTATTGTATGGGAAAATGCTTTGAAAAATAGAAAGCACTACTCAAATGAGAGCAAGGTATTATTTAGTAGTCTACACCACATGGTATATTTTTGTGGAAAAAAATAAAGCCTCCTGAATATTACATTATATTCATATCACTTCATTCATCCATTCATCCACCTCTTCATTCATTCAGCACAGTTTTATGAGACAAGGAATCTAGGCCCAGTGCTGTGGTGTATACCAGGTAGGTATCAGATCATGAACAGCTCAGATTACTATTCCTCATGGAGCTTACAGTCTATTTAGGAGAGGGGGACACTGTAAACCAATAATTATGCAAATGCATTTAAAATTACAAAGCGCGCTAGGTGCTGTGAAGAAAAAGTGCATACGGCCATGAGCGAGGCTAATAGTGGAGGTACCTAAATATGAGACTCAGTTGAGTTGACTGACTTGAGACAAGGGACTTCAAGGCAGCAGAAAGAGTATGGGGGAAGCCCTTGAGAAAGCAGAGCATTTGGTAAATTCAAAGACCAAGAGGCCCATGTGGCTGGAACCCAGGAAAGAAGGATCGTGTCGCCAAATTCGTGCAGGCAGAGCAAGGGTAGCAGATGCCTCCTAGGATTCTGTTGTCAGAGAGCTGCGAAGTTTGAGCCCTAGTGGAGAAAGGACAGAGCAGTTACAAGACTGGGAAAATGAACTCACTAGAGAAATGTGGTAATATAGTTGTGTGATCCATTTAACTTGAGATAAGATAAACTCATAAAGATTCTAATCTCTTGGTTGGGAGATTTCTTTTATAGCAGTGTTCAGCACTTAGATGCAGTCACATAAATTAATTTTGACATTGTTAGTTGTGGCTTTCCACTCTGTACTATTCTACATAAACATTTCTACATGTTTGTAGTCCATAAACTTGTTATGAGTAATGGCTGTATAGTGTTCCATCACGCTTTCCATCGGGACATTTTGGGCCCTTCCACACACTGGTGTGGTTTTTAGTTCTGTATAGATCCCCCCCACCCTTAAAAATAGTGCTGCTGGGAATCTTTTTGTTTTCTTCTGAGTTATTTTCTTGGGTTACATTCCCTCATGGGTCACTTCTCTGCATGTCAGATGGCTGCTCTGATGCTCACGGTCTTGTTTTCTCATGCTTTATTTGTCTGGATGTGAGCAAATTCCCTGGGTACCAGCTGCCTTAGGGAGTTGCATGGGAGGGGCAGGGGCAGGCAGGAAGAGGGTCATCCTCATTAGAAAGACGGAGAGTACCAGCTCTTGCCTTAATGTGTTTTATCCTCTAGGATGGCACCTGTGTTGGGGGTTTGCTCTACACTCAGAACCTCCATGGCCGTTAGCCTGACGGCTAGTTCATTCACCTCTCTCACTTTGCAATCTCCCCCAAGGGACTGTTAAGTTCCTGGGGAACGCTGTATGTGGAATAAAATGCAAGGTATGGCAATGACTTGACTTGTTAGCAGGAAGTGATTGTGAGAAGAGACCTAAAATCTCTCTGAATGTAATTCACTCAAAGTGATAATTCTATCATCTAAGGCAGATGGTTCCCTGAGTATCAACCTTTTAATTTCTTTCTTTAATATTTCATTCAGAATTTCTAGATGTTGTTTAGAAATTGGTCAGGGACCAACTAAACCAATTCGAGCACATTATCAGGGAAATTCAGACAACAAACATCTTTTTCTTGCCTGATCATGGCTCACCCACTCATTTGATCCAGTGTATCTCTTAAGCATTTGCTTTTAACATTAGTCAAAAAGTTAACGGAACAAAACAGAGTAGCTGAACTCATTTGATTTGGGATAGAATATAGCACTCTGTCCTCTGGGGAAAAAGTTCTATTCCCTGAGTCAAACATAACACCACATAATAATGATTCAGTCTAGAGTTTTTGAAAACTGGAGAATAAGTCCCAAAAGGTTTCTCTGTTTTATTAAAAGAAAACAAAACAAAAAGACAAAAATGGAATATAATAACTATTTTGTCCTCTTACCCAAAAAGGGTGCATAGGAGAAGACAAAATCATAGCCTTTTTGATCAGAACCACCATCACTGACTGTCAGTGATACCTACTGTTAATAATAATGGCACAAAACAGCTATGGGGCATTCACTGTGTGTCAAGCACGGTGCTTTACATTTTGCCCTCATCTCACCTCCGCGAGGTAGATTTTCTCAAAGTCACACAGCTAAGGAATGATGGACTCAGGATTCAAAGTGTGACCCCAAAGCTAGTGCCCTTCACCTCCTCTCTGCCCTTGGGGCTACAGTGACTGGAGGCAGTGTGCGGTAACAAGACAAACCCATGCCAGGGGTTCCGGAGCATGGGTGTCACCTCCATGTTAGCCTCCAAATTCACCTGTTAGGTGAATTTAGGTAAGTCGCTCAAACCTCCTTGCGATTCCACTTTCAATGAAGCAGCGTGGACTCCTATTTTTTTGTAACTCCCAATGTGAGGTCATGCTAGGTGATGGCTGTGAAAGTTCTCTGATAACCAACCATAAAGTCCTATAGAAATAGAAGGACTTATTAATGTGTATTGTGATTGCTCTGGTGATGTGGCAAGATTCTCATATTTAAAATGTGAGGCACGCAATAGCCGCTGTGGGGTAAGGTGGCTCGGTGGGGTCAAATTTGAATGTCACATCCAGTGAGCTTGTGATTCAAAATTAATCATCTCATACCCTGACGTGCCCGGGAATCAGAGAATACCCAGCCAGGAGGCAGCTGGGGTCATGTATGTTGTGTATATGACTTGACTGATGTGATGACAGATGTATTCAAAGCATCACCAGGGTCTCTAAGCAGACCTCCTTCTTGGAAAACTGATGGGCATGGGAGGCTTCCTCCAGTGGCCGCAGGTTGGGAATGGATCGTACCAGATCTAGATCATGAGGTCGAGTTCTAGAACAAGACTGAGGGGTGGAGAAGGAATTGGACATTCTTCAGAGCGGTCTTGTTGGCATTGTTCCGACCCAGGCTCCATGCCTTGAGCAGTCAGCACATCTCAGGTCTTGGGTTTCTAGATGATGGAATATGTTCCGTCACTGATCAGGACATGGAGGCCAAGGCAGAAATTTCATCTGTACTTCTTGTAAACCCAGCAGACTAGTGGGTCTCAAACTTCAGGGAGACTAAAATCTCTTAGAAAATTTGTTCAAAGGCAGATTTCTGGGATCCATTCCTAGGGGGTCAGGATTTCCTTGGTCTTAGGTGGTAGCCAGGATTCTGCCTTCAAACAAACTCTTAAGTAACTTTGATGCAGATACATACAATTTCTATTTTTAGGGGAGAAATGTAGAGGAAGAGAAGAGAGCTAGTGTGCTAAAAGTTAAAAAGCATTTACTGACCACTTACTATCAACCAGGCAGTCTTCTATACATAAATTACCATAAGACATAAAGTGCTACATAAAGTAACTCCGTGAACCCTCACCACAGTCCCCTGAGATGTACAATATTTCCTCCACTTTACAAATAGGATGACAGAGGCACAGATTACTTGAAAAGACACTGGCACCCAGTTTCATGGTAGGATGTAAAAATGTTAATATCTCAGAAGAACTTTCCAGGAAAGGGATAGATTGCTCAAATCCCACCCAGAGGGAGAGCCATTACTCCTACTGCTTGATTCTAACGTTAAAAATTCATGCCAGGGGCGCCTGGGTGGATCAGTCGGTTAAGTGGCCAACTTCAGCTCAGGTCATGATCTCACCGGTTCGTGGATTCAAGCCCCACATCAGGCTCTGTGCAGACAGCTCAGAGCCTGGAGCCTGCTTCAGATTCTGGTCTCCCTCTCTCTGCCCCTCCCCCACTCACACTCTGTCTCTCTCAAAAATAAATCAACATTAAAAATTTTTTTTGAAAATTCATGCCAGGTAGGAATGGAGGTTGGGTGAAATTGCTTGCCCTAGAATCTGTTTCACCAGATGCAAACTTTGAGACTGGGGGCCATGAAGCTCCCATAGTTCCAGCTTTGTTCATAGGGCCCAGCCTCTCATGAAGAAGTTGCCTTTCTCCCAACGAACTTTTTCCTCGGCAGGCTCCTAATTGAAATGCTGCAGGCCTCATACTTGCCTATCAGGTTTATAGAAATAGGAGTTTTAAGCCTCTTCTAATTAAAAGTTTAACGCTACCCATCTATGGTCAGTTAGCTCATTTGGTGAGAGTCAATTTAGAGTAAGGGTGAACTCACTGGATTTGCTCTGTTATAATAGAATTCACTGGAATTTCTTTCATGTCTTTGCCTAAGAAAAACAAAGAGGCAGGGAACTCAAGGGACCCCCTTAACCGTCCCTAGTTACTAGGACAATTCAGCCAGCCCAGAGAGGAGGTAGTACTTGAATGGTTGGTTAGAAGTGCTCTCTTCTGATTTCATTATTCATATACTATGATTTTAATAACATTGACGTTGGCTGAAGGTTGTTTAAAAATTTGAAGCTCCCAAGTTCCAGACCCACATTTCTGTCTGACTGTTAAGTTCCATTTGGTGGCTCTGCCAGCATCCCATCCCCAAAACGTGTCCCAAACCAAATCCATCATGTTCCCCACCAAGTCCCTCTTCTCTGGATGACACTGTTTCTGTTCACGATCACACCATTCTCTCAGTCTAGACCCAGAACCACAGCCATCTTTGAATGTACCCTCCCTAGTGGGCTATGAGAGACAGTCACAGGTTCTCCCAGCTCTGCTTTTATTCTTCCAATACTGCCATCACTATCGGTACCACAGTCCAGATCCCTTTTCACCTCCTGGTGTCTGGACCACATTCTGGAACCTTCCTGACTAACGTCTTCTTCCTTTGTTCGTCCTATGGCTTTTTCATACAGTGGCGCTGGGATATTGAAACCATATTATTCTTTAGCTCAGAATCTCTCATGATTTTTATTGCCTACTAAAAAGCTTTGCACTCAGTTCCAGTGTGTGTGTGTGTGTGTGTGTGTGTGTGTGTGTGGGTATGTGGGTATGTGTGGGTGTGTGTGTAGGGGGCAGCGGAGTTCTTACTCACACCACCAGTTCTCTGACACCAGCTGGGTGTCCTCTACTTCAACTCGTTTCGGACACTGTCCATCCAGAGATAGCGTCAGATTCCACAGGTTGAGGACGCAGTCCCTCAAGACTGTCCCCCACTTCAGATGCCAGTTGCAAGTCCAGGTTGTCATCTAAACCTCTCACAGACTGGCTATACATCAGAGGTCCCCATGACTCCCAACTTGGTTTGATTAGTTTGCTGGAACAGCTTACAGAACTCACAAAACCAGTTTACTCACTAGTTCACCACTTTAACGACAAAGGATATTAAAGGATACCGATCAGGGGCGCCTGGGTGGCTCAGTTGGTTAAGCGTCTGACTTCCGCTCAGGTCATGATCTCATGTTCCTTGAGTCTGAGCCCCACATCAAGCTCTGTGCTGCAGCTTGGAGCCTGGAGCCTCCTTGGAATTCTCTCTTTGGCCCTCCCCCACTCATGTTCTGTCTCTGTCTCTCAGAAATGAATAAACGGTAAAAAAAAATTAAAAAGTTAAAAAAGGATACCAATCAACAGCCAGATGAAAAGATTCAAAGCGCAAGGTCCCAAACAAAGGAGCCTCTGTCCTTGGGGAGTTTGGGGCCAGCCACTGGCGCTTGGAAGTGTGCTGGTTCATCAACCTATCTCTGAACCCCATCCTTTCCATTTTTTATGAGACTTCATTATATAGGCCTGACTGATTAAATCATTGGCCATTGGCAGTTGAACTCAATCTCTGGCCCCTCTCCCCTCCCTGGAGGAGGTCAAAACGGGGCTGAAAGTTTCAGCCTTCTAATCTTGTGGTTGGCTCCTCTGGCAACCCCTTCTATCCTTTGGATACCTAGGGCTTTCCAAAAGTTACCTCATTAGCATAACAAAAGCACCATTATCACATCCATCACTAAGGAAATTCCAAGGGTTTCAGGAAATCTGTGCCAGAAACACGGAGGAAGACCAAATATATATATTTCCTATTATAAATTACAATATCACACCTTCTAATGTTCAAATGCATAATATTCAAAGTAAGATGTACAAGACCTTCCATAATCTTATTCCATATTATTTGTCTAGCCTTGCTACCTAATAATCTTTAAAAACGTTTTGCTATTCACAGGGTTGACTTATCCATTAGGAACAGGAGGCACAATGCCTGGGGCCCACAGTGCTTTTGGGGTCCATAAAATGTTTAATTTATTTCAAATCAGAACAAAAAACATTTTCCACCTTGGATTATGTTCATATGTATACCAACATAGTTATAAAACATAATTTGAAATATATCCTATGGAAGAAGGAGCCAATGAAAGCAAAAGTACCCAGGGATCTTGAAAATCTTAATTGCAGCCTTGTCTCCTCATTCATTCAACGACTGAAAATTAATTAAGCTCCTACTATTTTTCAGGCACTGAGCAAACAGATATGGTTTCTGCCATCAGAAACTTTAGTTGCAGGGGGCACGTGGGTGGCTCAGTCAGTTAAGTGTCTGACTTTGGTTCAGGTCATGATCTTGTAGTTCGTGAGTTCGAGCCCCCTTTCAGATCCTCTGTCCTCCTTTTCTCTCTGCCCCTCCCCTGCTCACTCTCTCTCTTTAAAAAATAAACTTTAAAAAAAAGAAAAGAAACTTTAGAGGCAACTGTTAGAGACAGACAAGTAAATGTATCAACATAATGACTATAAACTATGGTACATGTTACCACTTAAAAGAAGGGGCACTGAAGGAGGTAACATTTGTCAGGAAGGAGTCCAATTTGTACATGTGGTGGTCAGAGAAGGTCATTTTTGAGGAGGTGACATAGAATCTCAGAGTTGAAGGATGAGAAGGAGCTAGTCCTACTGACAGAATTGGGAAGCACATTCCTGCAGAGTTTCTGGGTAAGACTTGGAAATCATACTGTTCCTCTGTTTTCTGGGTGCTTCAAATGAAGGAGCCTCTGGGACTTGAAGATGTCCTGTCCTTGTCAAATGACAAAAGAAAATTTAGGAATGAGTTTGATGTCCTTTATTCAAGAGAAGACAGTCCACAGATTGGGGCAGTGCAGTGCCTCACAAGCAGTGGAGACTCTTTCCAAGGGATTGTGGGCAAGAGTGAGCATTATAGAGCTTTAGAAGAAGCAACTCAGAAATAGGGCATGATTGACTAGGATTTGGGGAATTCCCTGATAAGGCTACCAGGTCTGATTTTCTAGGGTAAAGTAAGCTAGCTAAAGCTGAGTCATAGGATGGTGATTGGAGTATGTTAGGTTTCCTTGACAGGTATTTCCCATAAGACCAGGCTGACCTGGGTTTAGATTTGGGACGTGGGCAGAGTCCCAGGGTGGCTTCCATTTTGTAGGTCCCCATATACAAATTAACTTTATCATCCTCAAATACAAGCTAAGTTCTTCTGCTTCCATGGTTTCGTTCATACTGCTTCCTCCCCTTAAAATTCTTTCTCCTCTGCCTTCCTTTCTCTGTTTTTAAAAACCTTACTCATCCTTCAAGTCCCAGTTCAAATGCCACCACCAAGCCACCGTCTCCATGAGACCTCCTCTGACTATTCCAGCTGAAGTGATCTTGCACTCTTTTGAAGCCCCAACTCACTCAGGTACCTGTCATCTGCTACCTATTTCTTTCATATCTCTCTGATGTCCGCCGCTTGCTGAGGAATCCCTTGAAGGTAGAGAGTTTTGTATCTCAGCATTTTTGGAAGCACCTCCATGGTGACCTTCACAAATTAGTTAGTGACTTACCACAAATTTTCTGGCTGCATGGAAAATGAATGGCTAATTCCAAGGCAGACTGTCGTAATGTTGTATTCCTGCAATCTTTCCTTTATTTCCTCCCGCAGACCACGACAGCTATGACTGTAATGAGACCTTGCATATTTAACGTGAGGCTGAGAGAGGAGGAGGCATGATGAATGAGCTCAGGAAAACGTGCGGCTTCTGCAGTGACACTAATAAATGAAATGTAGAATCCAACTCCAACATTTGGGACTGGAAACTAACTACAAACAAGCAAGCAGAAAAATGAACGGGTTGGGGGGTGGAGTGGGCAGCATATGCGATAAATGAAGAAGATAAAAAGCTACATGCTGCTGACAGGACAGAAATGTCGGGTTTTACATTAGGATTGTTCTATTTTTCTTTTTCTTGCCTTTAAAAAAAAATTAATGGGAAACCAGTCTCCAAAAATTTTTACACACTCTGGGAGTCTGTGGGTAAGACAAAGAGCCTGACATTGTAGGTGGTCCCCCAGCAGGCCTTGGATCTAAATCGGAGCTGTTACAGCGAACTGTCAGGCCGCTGTAAACACCACATCCACGGGAGTCGGGTGGAGCATCTGAGTGCAATAGGGACACAAGAAAACCATTCTCCCACTAAAACATGTGTTTAAAAAATATTTTGGTCATGCTTTTGGTGGCTGGATTCTTACAAGACGGCAAGTGAGAGACAGTCCCTTCTTTCAGTCGGAAATGCAAAAGAACAGAGCACAATTCTAAAGACCAAAAAAAAAAAAAAAAAGCAATTTTAGAATAGCAGGAGCTGAGTGAATGGTGTGATTCCCAGGAGGCGTTCTTGACCGACTGGTTTTAAGATTGAGCTTTAGCAAGATGTTAAGATAGGGTGAAAATATGGTCTGGGCTCCAAAGGATCGGAGTCACTTACTGAAACACACTGGTGTGAAAAGCCGTGGGGTATTGCTGACGGGGTGGGGATGGGGGTGTGAGGGGACAGAGCTCCTGGGTGTAGACAGGGATTCAGGTTAAGGGGTCTCTAGAGCTACGCTCTGGGTGTCCTGGCTTGAGCTCCACTGCTTTTCCTGTTCTCTGGTTGTCAGCTGTTCATTCATGCAACAGATATTTATCACTGGCCTGCTAAATGACAGATACTGTCACAGACTCTGGGTGAACAGCTTTGAATAAACACCAAAAATATCTGCCCTCATGGAACTTATATTCTAAAGGGTTGAGAATATAGGAATATGTTCTTTCGGATTCTAAAGACAGTCTCTAGATAGATGATCAATGAAAGACAGACAATTACAAAGATAAAAAGGGAAAATGCATACATAGTATGTCAGGTGGTAATAAATAGTATAGAGAAAAGAAAGCAGGGAAGGGAGATTGGCGGGGTTAAAGGGGTGCAATTTTAAAAAAAGGTCGGTGGAGAAGGTCTCCCTGAAATGGTGGTTTGTGAGTAAAATCCTGAAGAAAGTGAGAGAGTTTATCATATGGTTATTTGGGGGAAGAACACTCCAAGGAGGGGAAACAGCCAGTGCAGATGCCCTGAGGCGGGGCACGTCTGGTGGGCTGGGAGAAGGATGTGGCTGGAGCAGAGAGAGGGGGAAAGTATTAAGGGATGAGGCTGGAGATATCATGGGGGGCAAATCATGTAAGGCCCCAGGGACTTGGGAGCCTACCTAAGGACTGGCTGAGAGCAACATGCCCTTGGACAGACTGTAATGATTTATAAAAAGTAATGTGACTTTCCTCACTCCCTTTTTCAGAGGACTCTGGAGTCTTCCTCCTGCAAACACCGCTTCATATCCTCCAATTAGAGCCATCCTCTGACCTTATTTATTTTTGAGAGAGAGAGAACGTGTGAGCCAGGGAGGGTCAGAGAGAGAGAGGGAGACATAGAATCCACAGCAGGCTCCAGGCTCTGCATCAGCACAGAGCCCCACACGGGGCCCAAACTCACAAACAACAAGATCATGACCTGAGCGGAAGTTGGACGCTTAACCAACTGAGCCACCCAGGTACCCCAAGAGACTAATATTATCATCCAAGGAGAACTCACTGCATTTCAACTGATAGCTTACCAGTTTCAGGCCCAAGGACCTCAGCAATAGAGTTGGGGGCCTTCATGCCAAGGGTCTTCGTGGCACATGAGTGTGTATGTTCTCCTTATATTTTCCCAGAATTTCCGAAGGAACGATGATCTGCAGTTAACAGTCCATGGTGGAAAAAGAAGTACAAGTATTGTTTTTATCAATATGTTGACCTATTGCTTTTTCTTCACCTACAGGGTTGATCATATGTTTGTCCTTTATTCTACTAATATGTGTATTGCATTAATTGCTCTTTGAATGCTAAACCAACCTTACAAAAATTCCGCTTGGTGATGGCATAAAAATTCTTTTCATATGCTCCTGGACTTAACTTTGTCAAAATCCTAAAGACTTTTGTGTCTATTTTCCTGCGGGATACTGGTCTGTGGGTTTCTTTTCTTAAAATATCTTTGCCTGACTTTTATATCAGGGTAAACTGGGCTCATAGCATAAGTTTGGAAGTGTTTCCTATCCTCTGTTTTCCAGTGCTTGTAAATAATTAGAATTATTTCTTTTTAAAATATTTCTTTTTAAAAATATTTGGTAGATGGGGCGCCTGGGTGGCGCAGTCGGTTAAGCGTCCGACTTCAGCCAGGTCACGATCTCGCGGTCCGTGAGTTCGAGCCCCGCGTCAGGCTCTGGGCTGATGGCTCAGAGCCTGGAGCCTGTTTCCGATTCTGTGTCTCCCTCTCTCTCTCTGCCCCTCCCCCGTTCATGCTCTGTCTCTCTCTGTCCCAAAAATAAATAAACGTTCAAAAAAAAAAAAAATTAAAAAAAAAATATTTGGTAGAATTCACCAACGAATCCACTTGGGCCTGGCTTTGTCATTGTGGGAAGATTTAAAATTACTAATTCAATTTTTTACTTAATATTCTATTTACATTTTCTATTCCTTCTTGAGTTAGTTTAGGTAATTTGTGTCTTTTTAGAAATTTGTCCACTTCACAGAAGTTGTCTGACTTGATACAAAGTAGTTCGTAATATTTACTCATAATCCTTTATTATTTTTTTTTGTAGAGATGGTAGTAAAAATTGCCCCTTTTTTTCTGATTTTGAGAACTCCTGTCTTCTCTTTCTATTTCTTAATCAGTCTAGCTAGAGATTTATCAACTTTGTTGATCTTTTCCAAGAACAGATTTTTTGTTTCATTGACTTTCTCTATTATTTTTCAGTTTTCTACTTCATTGTTTTCTAACTCTTTGGATTTAATTAACTCCTTTATTTCTAGTTTCTTATGGTTTATGTTTAAGTAATTGATTGAAGATCTTTATTCTGTTACAATGTAGGCATTTATAGCTATATATTTCCCTGTAATCACTGCTTTAGCTGCATCCCATAAATCTTTATCTGTTGACTTCAGTGTCATTCAGCTAAAAATAATGTAAAACATTTCCTTCTGGTGTTTTTGGTTGACAGTGGGTTATTAAGAAGTATTTCTTTAATTTCTAAGTATTTGGTAATTCCTCAGATTTCTAATTTAATTGCATTGTAGTTAGAGAACACACTTTGTATGATTTCATACCTTTTAAATTTATTGAAACTTGTTTTATGACCTAACATATGGTCTGTTCTGGAGAATGTTCCATGTGTGTTTGAAAAGAATGTCTATTCTGATGTCATTGGGTGGAATGTTTTATAAATACCAGTGAGGTAAAGTGTTGTTCACATTTTCTATATGCTTGGCTTCTTTTCTTTTCTTTTTTAATGTTTATTTATTACTGAGAGAGAAGACGGGGGGGGGGGGGGGGGGGGGAAAGAGAGGTGGGGAGGGACAGAGAAAGAGGGAGACACAGAATCCAAAGCAAGCTCCAGGCTCTGAGCTGTCAGCACACAGCTTGACGTGGGGCTCGAAGTCACGAACAGTGAGATCATGACCTGAGCTGAAGTTAGACGCCAACCGACTGAGCCACCCAGGTGCCCTGCTTGCTGATTTTCTAATTGTTCTATCAATTATTGAGAGTGGGGTATTAAAATCCCCAACTGTCATTTTTGAACACCATTATCTCTTGCTGAGGTTATTGTGATAGCTTAGCACTCCCTTTCCACCCTCCCTATTTTATTTTTCTCCATAGGACTTATCATCATCTGACCTATTATATATTTTACTTATATGCTAGAATGTATAATCCCCATGATGGGAGGGATTTTTGTCATTTTTCATCACTGCTGTATTTCTGGTACCTTTAACAGTGACTGACACATAGTCGTCACTCAAAATATAGTTGTCAGAAGAATAAAAACATTACAAAACAAATGACATCCCCTACTCTCTTGGATCAGTACAAAACTCCTCACCCCCACCATCTGGAGGAGATCTGAAATGGGTCAACACCAGTGGGAATACTGAGATAGATTCAAGGCAAAAGGTGGGAGACTTAAGGGGTGCATATGCTTTTGGCCACAAGTAGAAGCTCTCCCTTTCCCTGCATGCCTTTCTTTTGGATTTATCCCTCCTTCCACGTTCTTAGTCATAAAAGTGGCAGATGCTTGAGAATCAGGACTGCAGGTAAGTTTTGAGGATATGGGCTACTGTGCTTGATCTTGGTCAGGGCTATTTGGTTTCCTTCTCCAGGCAAAGGAACCCCACTGACATCAGGTGGCCTTGGATATCTCATTGGGGGTTAGTTCCCAAGTGAAGAGGGCAAGGTAGGACTTAAACTTCCGAGTAATGAACAGAATGGTTTTCTCCTACATATATGCTTTTCCTTCCTGAACCTGAGAGAGGTAGGTGGCTGGTCTGAGATTGTGTTCAGGATCCCAGCCAGATATCATCCCACCTTAGCATGGTTGACACTGTCTACTCGGATGTACACCTGAGGTAGATCTGAACTTTTATGTTTATCTTGCTTTCAGAGGGCTACATTATAAAACAACATCAGGAGGGAAAAAAAAACCATCATGTAATATTTATTGAGTGCTTGGCATATAATTTAAGATGTTTTATATGTATCTGGCACATAGATACTTTACATATCTATAAGCTCAATCAGTGAAAAATAAAAGATTAATATTTTTTTCTTTTACTCATTGAAGTTAGGCCTAAGTTTTGTAAACTGTTTTTCTAGGATTTGTGTAACCAACTGGAGCTCAGAGTAGAGGTCTGGGCTGGAAACACAAATTTGGGCACCATGAATAAATATATGATAGTTAAGGCTCTTGGAATAATAGATAATATGCCCTAGAGAATGGGAAGAGGAGAGTGCCTCGGGAAAAACTTTGAGAAATTTCACTTTTCAATTAAAAATTGAAAATGGCTGAGTAGAGGATGAGGGGCCTGAAAAGAAAAAGAAGGTGCATCCAGAGAGGTAGGAAGAAAACTGGGAAGATATTACATACAGGACAGTGTTTGTCAGCTTTCTGGAAACTGACCATTCTCATGACACACCTTGCTTTGGGGGAGTCTAACTCTTAGTAAAGTACCTTCATTGAAGTATAAGTTCTCATTAAATGGGTGGTCTTGAAATTGTTCTTGACACCAAGTTTTATGTTATTCAGATGCTGTGTTTTCATCAAAATTATTCTACTCCAATTCTTGGGTCCCCCTCTAAGTATGACATACCCTTTCCTGATGACCCTCCTATCAATCTATGAGTAGTAACCTGAATACTTGATATCAGTAAAGCACGACAAACAAGCATTGCACAAAGTTGAATTATCAGAGCAGCATTCCCGGGAATCAAATTATTTCTCGTTTTTATGTTTAATGTTTGTGGCAGTAAATCCTCAATGAATTATTTAATTTCTTTTAATGTTTATTTATTTTTGAGAGAGAGAGAGACAGACAGACAGACAGACAGAATGTGAGTGGGGGAGGGGCAGAGGGCGACAGAGACACAGAATCCAAAGCAGGCTCCAGGCTCTGAGCTGTCAGTACAGAGCCTGACGTGGGGCTCGAATCCACGAACCATGAGATCATGACCTGAGCCAAAGTTGGATGCTTAACCGACTAAGCCACCCAGGCGCCCCCAAATCCTCAATGAATTTTATTTTCTTGCTTCAGACTCAGTAACAAATTTATTTGTAAGAGTACTATTCTATTTGTTTCATCCACTCAGTCATTCATTCATCAAAGATATATTAAGTGCCTACTATATGCCAGATGCTGGAAGTGTTAAGACACGCCAGGCATGGTTCTCCAGCTTTTGTGTGCATCAGAACCACCCGGCAAACTTGTTAAAAATACATAGGCCCCAATCCCACCCCTCATATCAGCAGGTCCCGGGTAGGTTCCAGGAGTTTCCACAAGCTCTCTGTGTGATTATGAAGCACAACCAAGTTTTAGGATTATTAGTCCATGTAAAAAAATTAAGTGAAAAACTTAAATGTGATAAAGTGTAAGAAGTGTCAAATAGAAGTATGTTCAGGGTAAAGTGTATATTAAATTTTATTGTATTCATATCTTAGCATAACAGTAGGCTGTACATTCAGCAATATTATTACAATTTTCAACTATAATGGAATTTTGTGTCAGGGCTTTAAAGCCTTAGAAGTATGATTTTAGTTTCATGAATATTGGAGCAATTTTTAATGTCTTTGTAAATGATCATAAAGATAAGGGAATGCTCTAAACATACAAATATCATGATATTTGTGCTTATAACTTACTTTAGTAGGAATGAGGAAAGCATCTGGCAGTTCCTACTTAAACACTGGGGAGCTTAATAAATGGTCATTATGGGACTGGGCCTCTCATAAGTGTTCTCTCTTTTTCTTTTTTCCCTTTGTCTACTAGGCTCTTTTGCAGCCTGTTGATACAACAGATTCAAACAGCATTGCAGGAATATTCATTAGCAGTTTCTACTAAAACCCCAGCAATGATGTAATGTGCAAAACTCTGAGTCTTACATTAAGATAAGCTTTCTTTTAAAGAATAGTTGGTGTTTTCTTCTTAAAAGGAGGTACTCAGTCACCATGCCATTCATAAAGAAACAGACTTCTGTGAGACACAGATCAGCTCCACTTTTATTGTAGGGAAACTGAGATGTTCTTTGATTACAACAAGACTTAACAGGAAGAAATAAAGATTAGAAGCAACTATTTAACAAATCTAATTCAAATATTGAGTGGAAACAGCACACAGAATTAGAAAAACAAGTTCAATAGTTTCTTCAAAATGTTGCTTCAAAGGGTCACTTGGCTTCTTGAATTAGCTTCAGTAAGTGTGACACAGCACTCATCGAGCACCAACATTCCTGATCTCTCCTTCCTGGGCACACAGCTGAGCTGCCCTTCCCAGCTTCCTTTGCCATCTATATGGTCCTGTGACTAAGTTCTACCCGATGGCATGTGAGTGGAAGTGACACAATTATACACCTGTTCTAGGCTTGACCCATGAAAACACCTCACCGTGCTTCTCTGTGCACCTTGTCTGTCAGCTGGATAATGACACCCAGGCAGCCTTGAAAGCCACACGTTGAAAATTGTAGGGCCTCTGTTAGCCTGGGTTCTTGAATAAGTATATGGAGCAGAGAAATGCAACCTCTACTCTTCCCCACCTCTCCTCTTCCCCATCTCAATGCCAATGGGCTTTGTTTGAGAGAGAAAGAAACTTTCACCTTGTTAAGCCCCTGAAACGTTTGGGTTTGTTTGTAACTGCAGCTAACCTACTTTAACTAATACAGGATGTAAGGATATAGGCAAGTCTGTATCATGAGAACATGCACTGGCCTACTATTTCTGGAGCCAGAGCCCAAATATAGTCTCATAATTCTCCTACAGAGGTTGTTTTTACCACAACCTCTCACCAAGAAAATCCTCTAGAAAAGAATCCTCTGGCTCCAAAGGGCAGTACTTGGGCTGTCAGGAGTGTTCTAGTCCCTCAAGGACAATTCAGTTTGAATTGGGACACAATCCTAGAAGCACACAGAGAAAAAAATACTGAGAAATTCTACCTCCAGAACTTGTCGTGAACAAAACTGGAATGAAGGAGACAGGAGCATAGCCACAACAGAGCCTGACATGCAGCAGAGACAGAATCAGAACACAGGCCCATTTTCTGGACCCCCTACTTTCATCCGCAACAGACTGGCATATGCTATCATTAAAATCTAAGAGAAAGTCCTCCTGGTTTTTAAATGTTTTACTGTGTGGAAAGTCAGATAACAAATTTCACAGGGTTCAAAGTCCTAGTTCTTATCAGTTATGAAGAGATAGGTTTGTCCCTCCTTTTAAGATGATGACTGAGCCCTTTGTAAACATCTCCTCCCTTCCATGGAAGCCAGCCTCTCACACACCAGCACCTTACCCACTGAGTGATCACTTTCCACTAGGTAGCTATTTTTGGTATTGCCCATTCTGAATACAATCTCAGTGGATATAGAAAATATTGCAGCTTGACTTTATTTTTAATTTTGCCTTCATTCTTATCCAAAGTATTCCTCTGTTAAAAAGAGACAATAGGCCCAAAATGGAGTCACTTATGCTAAGCCCCAAATCACCAAACCAAGAATTGCTACTTAACTTAATTATAATTTCAGCCTTTCCTTGGCATGGAACCTTAAACCAGTCAATCTAGAATTACCTGGTCAGCACTAGTAGGATAATCTGCTTGATAGATCCTATCATCCCCTAACGAAAGGTGACCGTAAAGTAATTTTTTTTTTAATTGGGTGAAATGGTAACCAAGCTGCAGATGATACTTCTAATTATTATTTTTGAACATTTGGCCATTTATAATTTTGAAAAACTTAGGGAAGTGCCCTTGTAGAGCACTGGTTTCAATCATTCCCCTTAAGAAGCTGTTTGATGAAGCACATTAACTTTTGCAACAGAAAGGAAAAAAAAGACAGGTGACTCTACCACTACCAATTTGCTTTGTGCTGGTATAACTTTCTTGTCCTCCTCCCTTCTGCCTGTAAAAGTATTTCATTTTGTACAGCCCCTCGGAGCTCCTTTTTATCTGCCAGATAGGATGCTGCCTGATTCATGAATCATTGAGTAAAGCCAATAAGATCGTTAAAATGTACTCATTTGAGTTTTGTTTTTTAACACTTCTAAGCCTTAAAACTCTTTGGCCATTTAGGTACCTCTCTCTCCTTCCTAGTCTGTTAAATAAAACAGCTGTCATCTGGGGTGCCTGGATGGCTCAGTTGGTTAAGCGTCCGACTTCAGCTCAGGTCATGATCTCACAGTCTGTGAGTTCAAGCCCCATGTCGGGCTCTGTGCTGACAGCTCAGAGCCTGGAGCCTTAAAAAAAAAATAGCTGCCATCCAAGCAGGAGTTATTCTGTACCAGGCATTGTACATGGACTTTACATACATTGTTATTTATCTTCACACGAAATAGATATTATTATTATCCCATTGTGCAGATTAAACAAAAAAGGAGGCTCCAGAAGGTTAAGTAACTTGGCCAAGCTCATATGGCTACTAAGGAGCAGAACCAGGGTTCAAACCCAAGCACCCTGAGCCCCCAAACCTCCACTCTCAACCATCGTACACTGCTTCTACTTTCATTCAGCGATTTTTTGCTCATGAAAGACACCACTTGGAAGAGTAGTTGATCCTTCAGAAGGTCCAATAAACAAGTTCCAGTCCCTCAGAACTTTGTATGTGTACGTTTTTCTTCATTCCAGCACTCGTGGTATGTGGGAACCTTGCACATCACGGTGCTGGTGTTCGCTCTCAGAGTTACCTCCCGTCTCTACATCTTAGCAGCTTTCTGGCATGGTGAGAGCCTGGGGCTGTTGCCACAGTCATCCGGAAAAGAGGAGCTTCTTGGCTCTAGCACGTTCTTAACGCTCGGGGGAAGAGCTGTGGGGCCAATCTGTCACTGTGTCTATATTTAGCACCATCTGCCAGGAATATTTCAAGCTGCCTATTTTAGTACATGTCATTTTGTGCAAATGCCACTGTCCCACCACTAGTTCGTGGGAAACCAAGGGCATTAAGTGGGTTTTCTGGTGTTTATGTTAAGTGTTGTGAGTTGGCCCCTTAGCCAACCTTCAGATGAGATAGGGGAGAGGATGGAGGCAGGATTTTCCCAGGGTGTCAGTCCCAGAGGCCTACACTTTTTAGTGGCTCAAAAGTTATGCAAGAGCGGCAACTCCAGAGGAGGTGGTGGAAGTCCTGGCAGGGGAAAAGGAATATAAAAGGCCCAAGACTCTTGTCCAGCATCCCTGAGGCAACATGGGAGGCTTGCCCATTTCAGAGCTCCCCACATTGGCTCCATACATTGTTGTATAGACTCTTACAGCCTTAACCAACTCCCCATACAGCCTTATTGATCTGTACCAGTGAAAGACAAGAGCTCCCATTGACTGAGCGTTTCCCAGTGCTGGCTTGGACACACACCATCCATTTTGTCCATATGACACCCCTATGAGGCGGTTCTATTCCTGCTTCCACTCTACAGCTAAGGAAACTGAGGCTGAGAAATGCTGAGGGACTTGTTGCAGGGTCAGAATTAGAACTCAGGCCCACCTAAATCCAGACCTCATGATTTTACCCATTATCATCAGACTGACCCATTCTATGTCCCCTACCCATACAGTCTCCCTGTTTTCTTCCCCCAGCGACAGACACTGTACTTTTTTGCATATATTTCCATCTCCAGCTTATTTTCCAGACTCAGTGCTTAACTGCATTTGAGGGGTTCTGACCACAAGTTTGTTATCCAACCCCACCGCAGATAAATACCCCTCCCAGATGGGGTCCAGCCAAGTGAGGTGATGGGGCTCTGGGATTTGCCCCTGCCCTTGAGTAAGTACTGGTAGGCAGAAGCAGTTGAGCACCCTTTTAGGAGGGGTTGCCCCTGCTGCAGAGGTGAGTTTGACTGGCTTTCATCTGATAAGGCTTCTGGAAAAGGAACTGCCACCAGGAAGTGGCATGGGGCTGGGCCTGAGAAGACGAACAATGGGGCGAAGTTCATTAATCCAGCTGTCCTAGGTGACTTATTAATCTTCTGAGTGGCTGAATCTAGGAAAGTTCTGAATTGTGATAATAGGAAAATCTTGATATATATATAATATATATATATATATGTATCATATATATAATATATGTGATATATCATATATATCACATATATTATATATATATAATATACATATATTTTTTTTTCTAAGCATAATTCCTGAAGATAAGCACATTTCACTAAATCACCCTAGAGTGAAGGTTAGAAAAGATGGCTACACTTTTGCTGTGGTTTGGTACGTTGGAAATAGTCTTTGGGAAGAAGAGGGACTGGCAAGTGTGAATGGCACAGAAGACAGATTAGAAATCAGATCTTCTAATAGACCATTTCATATCCCATCTGTTTCAGTTACTTATTCCTACAGAATAAGCATCCTTAAACTTACTGGCTTAAAACAAGAATGATCATTTTATTATTGTCCTCCATGGATTTTGGGGGTCTGACTGGCTTGTGGTTCTCACTCTGGTCTCTCCTACAGTTGTAGTCAGACAGTGGTTGGGGTTGGAGTCATCTCAAAGGCTTCCTCCTATGTCTGGAAGTTGGGACCTCAGGCTGTCATCTGGGACCTTAGCTCAGCTGTCAAGACATCTACACATGGCCTTTCCACATGGCTTGAGATTTTACACAGGATGGGGGCTGTGTTCCTGGAGGGAGAGGCCTAAGAATGAGGTAAACAAGGTAAATGCTGTCTCACCTTTATGACCAAGACTTGGAAGTCACATGGTGTCCCATTATAGTCCCATAATAGTCACAGACCAGCCTAGATTCGAGAGGAGAGAACACGAACACACTCCTCAAAGAAGTATCAACATCAGTTTGTAAGAGGGACATGTGAACTGGGATATACATTATGGTGACTCTCTTTGAAATATACAATCTTCCATACCAATTGCATTGGACTAGGGGAAGAACGTGGGTTTGGAAGAAATTGGGTGAGGTAGGGTGACTAGTATGGCAGTGGAGAACCAAGACTCCAAGAAATGCCTTCAGTCAACACATGTTGAATCTCATGAGGTACTCACCACAAGCCAGAAACCAGGGATACAGCAGTGAATAAGAGACAAGGGCCTGGCCTTCATGTAGGTTACAATCTGATAGGGAAACAATGACCAGCTACTCAAATAAATACAGAAATGCCATGAAGAACTATAAAGTTGGAAAGGACATTGACAATATTGGAGACAGTGTCTAGTTCAGATAAAGTGCTTAGGGAAGACCTGTCTGAAGTGGGAACATTTGAACAGAGGCCTGAATGAACGGAGGGAAGGAGGGAGGGAGTGAAGCATGCAAGCATCTGAAGAAAGGGCAATCCGGGCTGAGGGAAGAGCAGGTATAAAGTCCCTGCAGAGGGATAAGCTTGGTGTGTTCATACAGGAAGCTGTAGCTAGATTGAGCTGGATTCAGTTGGAGAAGGGTAAGAAATGAGGTACATGAAGTTGCCAGTAGTTGTGCTTAATCTGAGGCAAAATCCATTTCAAAACATTTTTTTTTTTTTTGCTGTTGATATTTGGTTTCCTAAGTGTTAGGATGGAAGGACAAATTCTCAACAGAAAGTATCCATCATTAATATGGGCTTCCTGTTTTCTAAATGTAAATGACCATTTTCCTTTGGGGACAGAGCTGACTGCATACAAACTTCGGAAAAATGTCTCTGACATGAATGTAGAAGCATCTGGCTACCCTCAGGGTACCTTCCCACCCCTTACTGCAGCCAATCTGGTCTTTGTCAGGGCATCTTTCTTTTCAGAGAGTAACTATGACAACGGAACGTGATGCTGTGGGTCTGCGGCCCTCTATTTGCACAAAATATGTGATGCTATCAGAACACAGAATTATGAATCAAGATAGCGTCAGCCTCTCCCTTTGTAGTGAACAAGTTATCTGCTATCTGATTCAATTAATGTTTTGTTACTGGTTTTGTTTTTACTATGACTCTCTCATAACAAGGTGAGTAGTATGTTCTATAATCTATAGCATCATTTCCTAAACTAACTTGATCAAGACCTCTGCATTAGTTTTCTATCGCTGCTGTAACAAATTACCAAAAATTTAACAGCGTAAACAACACAAGTGTATTATTATACAGTATGTAGATTGGAAGTCTGATGTGGGTCTCACCAGAATAAAATCAAGGTGTCAGTATGCCTGTGTTTCTTTCTTGAGGCTCAGTGAGAGGATTCATTCCCTTAGTCATTCTGGTTCTTGGTAGAATTGAATTCCTTGTGGTTATAGGACCGCAGGTTTCCGTTTCCTTGCTGGCTGAGGGCCATTCCCGGCTTCTTCTAGAGGCTTCCCGAATTCCTTGGCTCCTATGTCAAAACCCTCTTAAACTTTGAATCTCTCCCCCTTCTTCTTCTGTCTCATCTCTCTTGGACCACAGCCAAGGAAGATTTTCAACTTAAGGGCTCATGTGTTAGGTTGGGCCCACTTGGATAATCCAGGATAGCCTCCCCATCTCAAGGTCCGTACTCTTAGTCACATCGGCAAAGTTCCATTTGCCATGTAAGGCAACACAGTCACGGGTTCCAGGAATTAAGATGCGGGCATCTTTAGGAGAGACATTATTCTACCTGCCATTCCCTAACCCCCAATAAACTAGAGCTTAATAGTTTGAGAAATACTGCTCTAGAGGTATCAAAAGGACCGACTTTTAGGCAGGAAAGACACTAATTCTTTGGGGGCAGTGACAACAGTCAAAGCCCTGGATGAGCAGGAGACCAGGTGCAGGCTGGATTCCTCCATGTGGTTGGGGATGGAGGTACAGAGGAATAAGGTTTCAGTGATGGATTTACTTTCTTGCCATACCAGCATATGAATCAGGTAGGCTTTTGGATTGGGCTGGTCTGTCAAGATCTTCTGCCTCGTAATGCCTGAAGGGAGAGGGAGGGACAGTTACTGTACCAGGGGCTTTTCACAATCCCCTGATATAATGGTCACTCTAACTTGTGAAGGTGAACACTGCATTGGAACCTATGTGTGATGGATTCATTTGCTGTCCCACCCACGTCCCTTTTACCATGCTGGTGAACCCATCCTACAGCAGCCATGTGCTAACAGCTCACAGCTTCCCTTACAGCTAATGGGAGATGACTCAGCTGTGAGGTCAAGCCTCCCCACACCCACACACCCACACATACCCACACATACCCACACACATACACACGCGCGCGCGCACACACACACACACACACACCTTCCCAACCCACAGAAGTCTGGCCCTCTTGCCTTGTGGTGAGAAGATTTCTGTGATATCACTTATGCCTCAGAGTTTTCTATGGATCACGTCTGGCATTTTCTGAGACCACATCCTTGCTCTACTCTTTCCTTCACTTTTCTGCTTCCCTTTGTCACTTACAAGTTTTTCCTGAATAAATCAATAAATCACATGTCCCCAAAACTTTGCCTCAGGCTCTGCTTCCAAGGAACCCTACCGAAAATATGATAATGTTAATTTGTATCTGGGGACCCACAAAATGGAGGCCACTTCAGTGGACCTGCCCATATCACAAATCTGAACCTAAGTCAGCCTGCATTTATGGGAAGCACTTGTCAAGGAAACTTAACAAACACCAATCACAGTCCTCCAACTCAGCTTTAACTAGCTTACCTTACCCTAGAAAATAAGACCTGCTTGCCTTATCAGGAAATCCCCAACGTCCTAGCCATCGTGTCCTGTTACACAATACCTCTACTAATGCTAACACTTGCTCTTGTCCAAAATCCCCTGGGGATTTGGTGTGAGGCACTGCACTGTCCCAATCCATGTCTCCCTCACTCCAAAGTTCTTGCTTTTTGCAGGTTCCCGGCCTAGAATCAGATGGCACCAAGAAAAATCCTGGAGGAAATGACGCACCTCGTGCACGTCCCCTTCGAGGTATGTGGTTGAGCAAATAAAAGGAGGCTTGATTGTTTATCTGCAAAAGTGAGGGTGGGAATTCCATGCAGGATTCTAAAGACTTCATCTGTGGAAAAGAATGAGAAGCTGAGAATATAGTGCAAAGGCAATGGTCCTCTCCAGTGCAAGTTCCCTGGGGGCAAGGACTGAGTCCCCGGAGCCTAGCACAGTAGCTGACACACGGCAAATCTGCTGCTTCCTGAATAAGTGACTAAAGTGGAGACGAGCAATAGGAGGTAAGGTCTCTGTGAACCAGGATTAGCAGGGTAAGCAGGAGAAAGTTGGGGAAAGAGCGTCTGTTCTCAGTAACACGTGCTCCTTGGTGCCCTCCCAAACTCCTCTGTGATAACGCTTCCTGGAACCTGCTTGTGGTTCCCAGGAATCTGTGGACATAGTCCCTCACCTGGGAAAGGGGCACTTCTGGTCAACCCTTCCTCCACAGCCTGGAAAGAGCACCAGCAGCCTGCTCTTTTACCTGGCACGTGTCCTGCCTGTAAGAGACCTAGTGTAGCTTTAGGTTAGGCTTCATTTATGTTATTAGCATGCTATTTATTTATTTCTTTAATATGAAATTTATTGTCAAATTGGTTTCCATACAACACCCAGTGCTCATCCCAACAGGTGCCCTCCTCAATGCCCATCACCCACCCTCCCTTCCCTCCCACCCCCCATCAACCCTCAGTTTGTTCTCAGTTTTTAAGAGTCTCTTATGGTTTGGCTCTCTCCCTCTCTTTTTTTCCCTTCCCCTCCCCCATGGGTTTCTGTTAAGTTTCTCAGGATCCATGTAAGAGTGAAAACATATGGTATCTGTCTTTCTCTGTGTGACTTAATTCACTTAGCGTAACACTCTCCAGTTCCATCCACGTTGCTACAAAGGGCCAGATTTCATTCTTTCTCATATTAACTTATACAATAAAACACCAAGAATGAACCCGTTTTACTTTAGTGCTTAGTAAGTACTAAAACAAATAGACCCTATATATGGTTTCCCTCTAGGCAGCAAAGCCCTGGAGAGTCAAAAATAAGTCTTCACCTTGGACTCCCCCATCGTGCCGGCCACATCATAGATGCCCAAATACGTATTCATCTGAATGGTCTTGAACTCTTAGTCATGGCCCAGCCTGAGATCTTTCTCCAAGGATTATCTAGAATTAGAAAAAGAGACTTTGAGGCAGAGAGCGTTTCTGACAACACGCATCACTGGCTAGCCTTGGGAAAGGAATGGGAAGGTTTGGCAACCTCCTTCAGAGGCTGGACCCCAAGCCCCACTAGTAATGTAGGTAAAAAGCATGTGACTCAGAAAGTAGCGAAATCATGGAGCAACATGCCAAGTTGAGAATCATTGAAGCAAGTGGTGTAAATGATGAAATTGAAAAGACAGAGACCTTTTTAGAAAAAGCCAGGGTATGCAGAAGTGACAGCGCTGAGAGCCAGGTTTGGGTGGAAATGACAAGACCTCCCCAGTCCCCTTGCAGGAGGGCCTTGGTGAGTGGCTTTTATATGCCCTTTTAAGTTGCTGCAAGAGCCGCCTGCTGGATCAGCTAAGGCTGGAAGTTCCTCGTGATGGTTTGTAACACAATCGAGGTTCCCACATCCTCTCTGAACAGGCTGCTCCTCCGGTCAGATAAAATGCACCCCGGGGGCTCCACAGTTCATTTGTTTATGTTTTCCTCCCTTTACTGCCCTTGTTCTTTTGCTCTTCCAGAATCGCCAGGTTCTTGCTCACCTCTCATTGAACAGGAAACTTTGTTTCCTCTCATAGTGTTTGCTGCTTCCTCTCTGTGCTGGTTTCCAGCCAGTGAGAAGCCCAACCCGTTACTGGTTTGTGGTGGGTGCTGGGCAGCAGACAGCTTGACTTGCCCCGTGTTCTCTCCTCCCCCACTTGCCTGAGAGGAGTGTTTCGGACGGAGTTCCCAAATGTCTGCTAAACCGCAGGGTGTTTTCCGTGACTGACACCTTTCCAAGCTGGGACATCCTTCCCTATATCACTCAGTGTGGGTGGAGAGAGGAAAGGAGCTGCTATCTTAGACATGCCCCATCCATGCCGGGTACTGGTCTAGGTACCCAGTGGAATGGCTGGAATTCTCACAGCCACCTGGTGGACTCAGTGCGGTCCTGACTTTGCAAATCGGGGAGCTCAGATTTGCCCGAGACGCAGCTAGGACGCTCAAGAGCAAGGGCTCAAGGCTAGGTCCCCGGCCCCAGCATCCACAACCTTGAACACACCAGAGGGACTTTAGCTTCTCCGCCCACACCCCCCACCCCGCAGAAGGGAACTTGTTCTCCCCACTTCCCCTCTCCCCTAACTCCTGATTCATGAAGAAACTAATGAATTCATGATTTGTGAAGACTTTTGTCCTTGAGCTCTGCTCAGATAGGCTTTGTTTCAAAACACAGTGTTCATTCATGCCAGATTCTCCAGGGCACTTCCAATTTCATACAATTTTACAATTCTTAATGAATTCATTTTGGTACATTTATGATAAGTATGATCTCATTTTATACCGTCTTAAGGCATTCCATGTGCAGAAATTCAGAAACTAGGGAAAAAAATTTCTCAGTTACCATGCCCTGACTTTTGAATCAGAAAATGCTTCTCTCTCTGATGCAGACACCAAGACTGCAACACGATCATCTTTGCTCGTCTGTCGGCATTTTTTTTAGGGAGCAAGTTCTGTGTTCCAGACCCTGGAAATGCTGTTGTGCATCCCTCATTGCAGCCCAGCCCCAGGATATTCCGGCACCTTTTCCAAACAGATCCTTGACCAAGCAATCTCAGCCTCCCTCCCCACCCCGCACCGCCATACTGAGAATCAAGAGGGTTTTCTCAACCTTGCTGCAGATGGAACAGCTGTTCCTGCCCTGAGACTCCCTTCTCCAACTCCCTCCCATCCATGGACATGTGGGGCAAAGCCCCAAGTGGACAGGCTGATTGCTATCTCTGGGTGCCAAAAAGAAAGTCCTGCGTGCCCCTCCCCAGTTGCCTGCCCCCGGCTGACTCCACTCCCTCCCTATGGATGGGGCTCCACACATGTTGCCTCCAGCCTCTCTGAAGCCCACTCTTTCCAAACCATTGAGTCATTTCCTCTCAGGGACTTTCTCATTAAAACCGTCCTGTTTGCTTTTGCTCTGGAGCTCCACTCCGAGTTGCTGTTTCCTTCTCTGTCCCCACTGAGCTGTAATTAATGGCCCAGCACCTTCCAGCCCTCCCTCCCGCTGCAGTGTTCCTTCCCACTCTCTTCTCTTGGCTGGAATCTCTACACCTTGTACACATTTGTGCAAAGCCCCAGAGTTCCTAAAGCTGTGAGGAAAATGGGGGATACCGGTCTTGTCCTACAAAGTATTGCTTGAAGGATAAATTGGGAAGATGCGTGTCTACAAACAGGCACCAGGGAGCAAACCCTCTGACCAACAGCTTGTCCCAGATCTAACTGACACAGCAAACAGAGCGGTGGGGAATAATAACATTTGATTAATGCACTCTGAGCTGCACGACCCTGAGCAGCTGCTGAGTCCCTCGGAAGATGTCTGTGGTCTCTGTGAAGCCCCAGTTTGGAGTGTTGCAGGCACATCTGAGACCTGCTGACCCGGGGACAGTTTGCTGTGTGGTCAGCAGCACCAAGGCAGGACTGGATGGGGCAGAAGAGGCCAGAGGACATCGGGGCTTTCTGATTGAGTGATGGGGCGATGGGAAGAGAGTACAGAGAAAGAAAGGAAACGATCAGACCTAACATGGCACCTTTGTTCTTTCTTCAGGCTTATTTTTTCAGGGAGGCAATTCTCTGATCCGGGCACACAAGAACTGTTGTCTATTTCTCATTGCAGGTACAGCCCCAGATTATTCCAGCCCCTTCACCCAGTTTGTGGATCAAATGAAATGTCATGGGCTGTACTGAGAACAGTGCCCTTTTCGCCCTGTGGGTATTTGATAAATGTTCACTGAAGCAAGTCAAACTGAAGTTCAAAAAGTATACGTGACAGAAAGGATAGACCATAAACTCATCTACTGACCCCAAACCTTCCACTGTCTATTCACTCATCACAGCACCTATCACTAAGAAAAACCCATGGGAGATACTCCTGGGGTGATGGGCCACCCCTCAAATCCCATCATGTGGGCAGCCTCCTACTCCAATAATGTGCGAGGCCCACATGGTCTAGTGCCTGCTAATGTGGCTTTGCAGAACTTAAAAACCAGCACACTGTCCCTTAGAAAACCTGCTTTCCAAGTATACTTATCATTGTTAATCATCACCAGTTTGGTGACTCGAACAGAAGGTGAGAGTTGCCTGGTTTTGGTCCTGGCTCCTGAACGTTCACTCTGATTCAGAGGAAGCCAGCCTCAGTCCTGCACAGGGTCACCGGCCTCCTCTGTGCTCCACCTGGTTCCCTGCTCTGTGGCCTGGGCATCCTGTGCTATAAATGATCCTGCCTTCTCGAGTCTTAGGTTTTCAATTTCTCCATTCCCACTGGCCTTCTCCAATCTACCGACACGTTGCTTAACTCTTTGTTGCTCTGCCGGCTTCATAGAGCCTTCCCTTTACATCCTGCAGGAGGCGCCACTCTCGCTGGGTAAAGGAGCAGTGTTCCAGTGTTTCCTTTACCTGGAACACACCTGAGTGGCAACTTGTCGCTGCTCACCTCCTCGTGCAAAGATGGGCACCACGACTGACTTCTACTTGCTGTCTTGTGTCCTTCCCCCACTACCAACTCCTTACAAGAACCACCTCTCGTTCCTTATCCCTCCACGTGCAAAAGTCTTTGTTGACTTCCTACCGTGAAGTCAGTGACCTTTTATTCTTCATCCTGCTTGCCTATCCTTAGCATTTGATACACCTGACTATCCTTTCCTCTGGAAACCTCCCCTTCCCTGGCCTTCCTGCTTCTTCTGTTCTTTCATGGCTCATCCTCAGTCTCTGACTAGCTCTCTTTCCTTGGTCTTCTCTCTGAAATCTTGATGTTTTTGAATGCTGTGGTCTTAGCCCTCTTATTCTGGATAGCCCCTTCCCTGAGCAATCTCATTTACTCCCATGGCTTAGGCTAAAACTTATATACTGATGACTTTCTTTCCTTTTTATTAAATTAAAAATCTCTTATCATTGGGGCACCTCAGTTGGTTGAGCTTCCGACTCTTGGTTTTGGCTCGGGTCATGATCTCATGGTTCATGAGATCGAGCCCTGTGTTGGGCTCTGTGCTGACAGCATGGAGCGTGCTTGGGATTCTCTCTCTCCCTCTCTCTCTGCCCCTCTCCTGCTCTCGCTTGCTCTCTCTCTCAAATAAATAAGTAAACTTTAACATATATATTTTTTTAAAGTATCTTATAATTGCAAAGCATCACATGTACTGGTAAACAACAAATAAGAAAATAAAAACACTATTTCCACCAACTAGAGATTACCACTGGTAATCTTATTGTATACCCTTCCAGAATTCTTATGTATTCTTACATATCTTTTTCAAAATGAGAAATATACTATTTTTTAAATTGTTACGGACTGTCTTGTAATTGCTTTCTCTAAGGTTAATAATCTGTAACTTTCCATGTCAATACATCTAATCTCATACCTGGTCCACCTTGTATTTCCTCAGTCATCCCCCATATGTCCTCTCTAGCTGGTTTGTCCAGTTAAGGACCAATTCAGGCACGAATATACACGATTGTCGTTACATGGATATTTCTTAAGCTCTTTTGCCATAGACAAAAGACACGATATCATGCTTGTTAAATGGATTTGGGCAATTATCTATAAAACATCCCATTTTCTCGATGTGACTAGTTCCTTTTCTGTGTTTCTCTAGAGCTTGTTTCTCTAACCCACTTAATTTTTCATAAAATGGAAGTCAAACGCAAAGTCATAATGAATTCAGGTTAAACCTTGTTATCTAGATTGTATCATAGGAGATGTGAAATTCATACTGCATTTTGTCGTAAGATAAGTATGTTCTGACCGACCCACTATTAGGGATCCTAGCATTTGAACTTAAGGCAAATGGCAATCTTACCCTTCCATTGTAGCACTAAGTTTTCACCCTTGTGACTGGAAGGTAAACTGGGTGGTGTTATTTTGGCAATACTGTACAAATGTCTGGTGCCCCAATAACCTTATGCCGAAAGCTTTTAACACCAGTTTATACTTGAGTCAATAACTCCACTAAGAGTTTAAAGTGATTATCAACTAGAGTTCTTCGTAGGATATGGATAACACATTTTAGTTAATTAAAGGTTAATTAAGAACATTTTTATGAAGAACCTATTTCCTGAGGTGTGGGCAGGACTACCAGTATTTATAGCCATAAATACTGACAATCATCATTCTGCTGGTTACAGGAGAACCAGCTTCGATGAGGTAAAGTGAAAAAGAATGAGTTCTGGAGTCAGAAAGACCAAAGTTCAAAATGTAGGCTATGCTTCTTACTGATTGTGTGAAATTAGACAAAGTCACCTGGCCTCTGAGCCTCAGTTTCTTCACCTGTAAAACAAGGAGAGTAATAGAATTTACCTCATAGGTTATTTTAAAGATTAAATGCTGAAATGTAATTAGCACAGTGTTGGCAAGAATATAACCTCAGTAGTTTTTTGTTATTAAGATCAGCCATCCTAGCTGCCTGTGGTAGGCAGGATCCCCCAGTGTGGTGCCCGTCTAATCCCCCTGAGTTCAGAAGGACCTCTGAATACAGTGAAATATCTATCACCCCCATGGTTATGTTATATTATATGGCAAAAACGGAGCTTATCAGGGTGGACCTGACCTGGTCACGTAAACCCTTTAAAAGCAGAGAGCGTTCTCCACTGGTCACAGAGAAGTCGGAACAGTACATTCCAGCTGGCCTGGAAAAAATTAAAAACCTCCATGTGGTGAACGGCCTATGTGGCAAGGAGAGCCACTGGCCTCTGGGAGCTGAGCATGATTCCCAGCTGACAGCTGGCAAGAAAATGGGGAACTCATTCCTGCAGCCACAAGGAACTGAATTCTGCCAACACCTTGAATGAGCTCAGATGAGAACCTCGAGTGCCAGATGAGAGCTGCAGCCTGACCCTGACTGCAGCCTTGTGAGACCCTGAGCTGGGATCCCGTGAAGCTGTGCTTTGGATCCTGATCCACGAAACTGTAAGATAATAAATTCGCGTTGCTTTAATCTGCTTAGTTTGTGGCAACTTGTTCACGGCAATAGAAGACTAAAATCCCAGCTAGGGTTAATCACCACTGCTTCTGCTGTTCTTGCTGTGCCCATTCCTGTGGCTAATGGCTGTCCTCTAAAGCAAGACTTGATTGCATAAATCGTGACATTGCAAGAATGACGAGAGGTGTCATTCTTCAGTACAAACCCCTTAGAATGTAAATGCTCTCTCTGGCTTCTACTGCTAATGGACTGGCGGTGGTCATGGGGAGGGATGGTTTATAGACCTTTGTGGCTTCAGAAAGGAACAAAAATATCATCAGGGCTGAGTCTTTCCTGGAAGACTCAACTCCTTATGCAAAAGCTCTTTTCTTCATGGGTTCCTGTTTGACACTGCAAGTCTCTACAAAGGGCTTAGGTGAATCTGAGGCCAAACTCATCCAAATGACCTGGTGAATAGCTTAAGTCCTCAGTGAGTTTACAGTATGTTGGGAAAAGCAGACATCATACAAGCCACACAAACTTACCGTTAGAAGTCGTATTGTGTGCCTTAAAGAAAAAAACATTGAATTGTGAAGGCTTTCCTGAGGAAATAATCCTTGAGACGAGATCAAAAGGATGAATAGGGGTTGACTGGGCAAAGGGATGATGATGATGATGATGATGATGATGGTGATGGTGATGAGCATTCCCTGAGGGTAGGAACAGCTCATGGAAATGTCCTGAGGCAGGAAGGGTCATGGCAATTTTAAGGAACCTTAGGACCGATGAGCTAGCAAGAAGAGTTGAGGGTGGAGAGGTAGGGAGGAGCAAATCTTTCAGGTCCTGTTAGGCAATGCTAAGGATATCCGTCTCAGTCGGGCTTTCTCTTTAAAAAGACCACCGTGGCTGTGATGCATTATATGGAGCAGGGACAGGTGCAGAAAAACTAGTTAGGAAGCAATTGTAGCAATCCAGACAGAAGGTCAGGGTGGCTGTGACTACGATCATGGCGGTGGAAGAGAACTTAGATAAAACAAATTTAATTCAGGGATTTTTAATTTTTCCAGTTTTTAAAAATTAAGAAAACATTTTCCGATCATCTCTATCATTCCATGGAGAAGTCACACCCATTCATTTACTTATTTGATTTACTTATTTGTGTATTGTGTTATTATGTGCCAGGCATAATTCTGGGCATGGGAATAGAGTAACGAATGAAAAAAGGGCAAAAATCCCTGCTTCCAAGGAGCTTTCGAGTAAGTTAGATAATAAGCAAGAAAAATAAGGAATACGTAAAATATATTTGATAGCAACAAGTGCTAAGGAGAAAGTTAAAGTTGAAAAGGGAGGGGCGCCTGGGTGGCTTAGTCGGTTAAGCGTCAGACTTCAGCTCAGGTCGTGAACTCACGGCTTACGAGTTTGATCCCTGCGTTGGGCTGTGCTGACAGCTCAGAGCCTGGAGCCTGCTTTGGATTCTGTGTCTCCCTCTCTCTCTGCCCCTCCCCTGCTCTCTCTCTCTCTCTGTCTCAAAAATAAATAAACATTAAAACAATGTTTTTAAGTTCAAAAGGGAGAAAAGGATGTGTTAGAAGATCATATTATGTATGTCCAGACAAGATCTCACTAAGAAGGTGACATTGGAGAGATGATCTGAAGGAGGTTAGGGATCAAGGCATGCAGCTATTGAGGGTGGGGTGGGTCAGGGAAGAGGACTCTAGCCAGAGGGAACAGCAAGTACAAAGCCTCTGAGGTAGGAATGTGACTGCTGTTTTCCAGAGGGCAATTATGGCTGGAGAAGAATGGGCAGAGGAATGTATCAGTCATCTATCTCACAAGAATGGTGAGTAACAAACAACCTCAGAACCTCAGTGGCACACAATCATTTAGTTTTACTCATGAGTCTAAAGATCACTGGGGTGGTTCTGCTGAGATGAGCTGAGTTTGTCAAGGCTCACTCAATGCCTATGCAGTCAGCTACAAGTCAGCACAGTTTTGCTGATCTTGTCTGGGCTCCCTCACACATCTCAGTCTTAGATAAGACAACTGGATTGACTTAGCTCTGCTCCATATGTCTGTGTGCCTCGCATCTTCCAGTAGGTTGATGTTCTGTTCTTATGTCATAGCAGGAGTGTGGAGGGAGGAGGAGGAGGAGAGAAAGGAAAAAGAAAGTAAGAAGAGAGGAAAGAGAGAAAGAGGAAAAGAGAAGGGGAGAGAGAGAGAGAGAGAGAGAGAGAGAGGAGATGGGGAGGGGGGAGAGTACACAGCGCACACAAAACCTCTTAAGGTCTGGGTTCAGAACTGAAACAATGGCACATTCTATTGACCAAAGAAATTCATGAGACCAGCTTAGTTTCCAGGGATGGAGAACAAATCCCACTTCTTTTGGGGGAGACTGTCGAAGTCACACTGCAAAGGGTGTGAGTATAGTGAGGGATGGAGAATTAGGACCAGTTGTTGTCGTGAGTCTGCCACATTAAACTAGTGGGAGATAAAGTCAGAGAAGTCATGGGAATCTAGATGGTGTGGGGCCTTGCAGGCCAAAGTAAGTCCTTTGGCTTTTGCTCTGAGATGAGAAACAAATGGAGGGTTTCCAAGAGAAGAGTGATACAGGCTAACTTCTATTTTCATGGAATCACTCTGGCTGTAAGGTTGAGAATAGACTGAAGTGGGGAAGGAGACAGTGAGGAGGCTACCACAGCAATCCAGGCAAGAGGCAATGGTGGCTTGGCCTGGAAAATAGTAATAGTAGTGTTGAGAAGTGGTCTCGCATCTTGGCTCATAGAGGAGGGAATGAACACCAACATTTTGGTATTTTCTTCATATGAAGAGAAATGCAGGGGAGGAAGATTTCTCCTCTCTGTCTCCTCCCCATTGAGCACCCCTTCTCAGACAAAAAAAGACAAATGTGATAGGCAAGAGTCTGACATTTCCTGGGACATGCTTTAGTAATGGGCAGGGACTTACTCTGTCTGCTGAGCAAAACCAGTCCAGAATGTTCCCTTCACTGGAAGTGTGCTGCTAGATAGCAGGCTCCTACTCTATCCCCTGGTAGTTGAGGATGTGAGGCAGCCCTGGTCCTCAAAGGTGCCTGGTGAATGAACTTGGGTTGACTCTGCATACCCAACTCTCAGATACACACTGAGTTGAGCAGGTCTCAAGGTCTGGTTGCAGTGGGAGTAAGAGGCTTCATTCGACCTCAGCCTTGTTTCTTTGCATTCAGAATCTTTGGGTCAGCCAGTGCCCCACTTAGCTCCCTTTGTATGAGTTCCCCCACTGGTGACAAGAGAGGTGAGTCACAGAACCTGAAGACCTAACATCAACATCAAGCTCAACTGAGAATTTGCTGCCATGTTAACCCTTGGCATAGTCTTCCTTTCTTTTTTTCTGGTTTTAGGTAGTCTTTCTTCATCCCTCTATCCCTTTTTCTGAGCCATATTTGAAAGAATGTGAAATTACATTTTTATTAGTGATGCCTCCCTTAGTTTCAAGTAACAGAAACACATTTAACCTCACTTAAAGACAAAGCTAGAATTTGTTTTGAAGAAACAAATTTGTCTCAAGACCCAAGGGCAGATACATAGTAGACTTCATAAATAAACTATGGAGTGCATGGGTGGCTCAGTTGGTTAAGCGTCCAGCTCTTGGTTTTGGCTCAGGTCATGATCTCATGGTTTGTGGGTTTGAGCCCCACGTCGAGCTGTCAGCACAGAGCCTGCTTGGGATTCTGTCTCTCCCTCTGTCTCTGCCCCTCCCCTGCTCTCTCTCTCTCTCTCTCTAAATAAATAAATAAACTTATTTTAAAAATTAAAAAAAAAAGAGAAATAAACTACAGCCAGAGCTTCAAATGCAGTCAGGACTTTCCCTTCCGTCCCTAGAGGAGGTGAACACACACCCTAGTTTGCACAGAACTATCCTGGTTTACATCTGCCAGATGTAAACAACAGGCAGAAACCACACAGTGACTTAAATAACGGAAGCTTAATATAAATATTTTTAAATTTTTGATAAAAGAGCAATTATAAGATATAGGGAAACTCTATGTGGTATCCTAGGGCCAAGGGAGAGCACCTAAGGAGAGACAGATATGAAAGGGGACCCCCTTCCCAAGGCTGGAATTGCAACCATTGGATGGCAGAGAGATTTGCCCAGACCAGAGCTGGTCTGCAATGCGTGAGCAAGCAGGAAGCAACTCTCTGGGGCACAGGTTGGGCATAGAAAATCTGCAGCCAGTGGTCTGGCACAGGAGCTTGAAGAGAGAGTGGGGTGCCATTGCGGACAGGAGGCTTGGAATATACCATGTCCATGTCAACACGGCCAGGTGATCACTGGCCAGGTTGGGGCTGTAAAGTCACCAAGGGACCATGAGTTCTGAGCCTGTGGCTGGGATAGAGTACCACCAACTGACAATGCGGCTGCCAGAACCAGCAGGAAGGCCCCTTCCTCCTGCATTATCCCTCTAGTACCCTCTCCTGAGAAACCTCAACAGGTGTTCTTTGTAGGGGAGAAATGCTTTAAAGGAATTCCATTTGTTATTGTGGAACCTGTATGGAAGGGTGAATTCGGATCTGAGAGACAATAAATTGCTAACTGATGCAGCTCTCAACAATACCCTGGTACGAATGATTAATTCCCAGAATAGTCAGATTCATAGAGAAAGAATGTAGAAGAGTAATTACCAAAGGCTGGGAGCATGGGGGAATTGGAGAAGTATTGTTCACTGGGTAGAGTTTCAGTTTGGGACGATGAAAAGGTTCTGGGGATGGATGCTGGTGAAGGTTGCACAACAATATAATGTACTGAATGCCACTGAATTACACATTCAAAAAGGATCACAATAGTAAATTCTACATTGTACATATTCTATCACAATTACAAAAAAGGTTAATTCATGGTCACTGTATTTGTCTCTCACCTCTGCTCCACTCTGTACATTGACTTTCTTCTTCGTTTCTCTGTTTCTCTTCGACACCCTGGAAAATCTGGCTGCCGACAGCTCTTGACCTAAAACAGCTCTTCTTTTCTCAAGAAAGCAGCCACACTGAGTCTGGCTCTCACAAGTCCGTCTCGCAAATTCTCATGTAAGTTCTGCAGCTGCTTTGGTCCAGTGCTCATCTTGGCCATTGGGCCAGTATCACCTGATACAGGCGACTTTGCAGAAGTGTTTGTGTGTGGTGTTAGGGGTAGGATGGAAGAGGGAGAGGAAACGGTAGTGACAAAACAAGGGAAATCTGCTATAATCATTTAATGGGCTCCCCTTCTCTCCCTTCCAGAGTTTTAACTAAATAGGGAAGCCAGGCAAATAAGTAAATAAGTAAATATTTTAAAATTCACATTAAGAGGGAAACCAATAAGTAAAATAATGCCAGATCAGTCAAATATTTTTCCTCCTTTCCACCTGTGCTAGTGGTCTGAATTAATAATAGAGGCATACGGCCGAATAATCAGAATTATTCATCAAGCTAATTAACCATATATAGTTTTCTAAGTAGCCACAAATGGTGGGAATCTTTATTCATACATATATAGTGAGATTTACAAATGTATTGTGGTTGTTACAGTGATTATCATTTTTTATCTTTGTAGGCACAACTTCTTGAATTGATATATATTCCCATCAGGTGCTTCAGAGAAGCTCTGACCTTTTTCTCGACAGGCAAAAATGTGCATTTTGGCACCAGATTATCGGATGGAAAAATACAGGCATTTTCCAAGCCCTAAACACAGAGTGTGCCATCTATTAGTTTGGATTTCTTCCTTAACTATCATCATACTAATATGTGGTGGTTTTTCCAAGAAGAAATGAATCCAAATCTATTTTGGACTCAGAATCCCGGAAGCCTGGGTTTTATCACTGGCTGGTCACAGATGCACTGAAAATGGGTAAGTCACCTCCATCTTTGTCTGAATTTCTCCATCTGGCAAATGTAAATTCTGACACTCGCCATCAGATAATGTTTGCAAAATGTTTGATGGTCCTTGCTGGTAGACAGTATGTAATTGCAAACAGTTGGATCATTTTTTTTCTGTCCTAAAAATTCTTCTCTTTTTCTAGAAACTATTTTTAAATTAAAAATGTCACTTTTAAAGTATGGGCACATGGCAATAAAATTCAGTTGGTACTAGAGAGTAATTTTTTTAAAAAGTAAAGGTCTTTCTCTATGGCATTCCACAGAAGTAACAGCTTAAGAGTTTCCTATTTTTAATCCTTCTGAGGCGAACCTCCGCAACAATAATTTATTATCCCTTTATTTTTGATGTATCAGCTTCAAAGTATAGCTGATGGGCCCCCTTATGAAAGATGAGGAGCTTGGCTCATTTACACTTTCCTTCAACAACCACTGCCAGATATATTTCATTTTTTTATTATTCCTTTAGATGCGTCGATAGCTTTGTACAATGTATTCAACCTTCCATTTCTTGATCCATCAATTTTAGGCAGGATGTCAATACTTCCCTCTAAGTTAATGAGAGATTTAACAGCCCTACCTTTCCCTCCTCCTCTCTTGGTCACAGTATCACAGAGTCAGTTCATCATATAGTTAATTTACATGGTCAAATGTATAGAATTTATTATTTCTGATATAATTAATTTTGGTGTGTTTTGGCCATGTATTAAGTCTAAAAACAGCCAGAATTTATAATATTTTAATTAGATGAATACTATTGATTATACAATTTCATTCCATTCAAATAAAAAAATATTTATTGATTGCATATGCAGTACCAGCACTGTGCTAAGTGCTAAAGATACATCAATGCACAGAACAGAGAAAAAAAAAAACCTGCCTTCGTAGAGCTTACCTTTTAATGTATATGTGTGGACTCAGAGAAAAAGTGATGAAACTATTTCATTTAACCTGTGCTGATAGAAAAAGAAATGCCCAGGGGCACCTGGCTGGCCCAGTAAGTAGAGCATGTGACTCTCAGTCTCCGGGTTGTAAGTTCAAGCCCCCATGTTGGGCATGGAGTCTACTGAAAGAAAGGAAGGAAGGAAGGAAGAAGGAAGAAGGAAGGAAGGAAGGAAGGAAGGAGGAAATGCATAGATGTAAATTGGGAGGAGGAGGGAGAAATAGAGGAAGCAGGGAACTGAATTTTTATAATGCATTATTATCATATGCCTTCACTTTCTTACTAAAATAATAATTTAAAATTTACAGCAATTTAGAAGAAATTTACTTCTTCTTGAAGCTATTCTTTCCAAGGCCTCCTCATTTGCTAATGTAGTTTGGGTTGCTAATTTGTGAAACCTGGTTTTCAATATCATTTTGCTGGGTTTTTGTTGTTGTTTTTTACTGCATGTATTTTTGTATTTTTTTTCCAATTTTACTTTGTATTAAGCAGTTGGGCTTGGGCAATTGTTATTTGTATGGCTTGCCTTTCTCTTTTCTTTATCCTTCTGTATAAATTCTAAAATCATTATTTCACGAAGCATCATATTTCATATAAGGACATTATTTTTACCATTTTACTCTCCCATTTCATTGATAGTTTTTACTGGGTATAAAATTATTTGTTCAAAATCAATTTCCATTAGAACTCTGAATGTGTTTCTCTCTTATCCCAATGGAAAAGCTTGATGTCAATCTGATTTTCTCTCCAGCAAGGCTAACTTGTCCTACTCACTCACCACCACATAAGCATGAAATATTTTTTTTTTAATTTTTTTAATCTTTATTTTTGAGAGAGAGAGAGAAAGAGTACAAGCGGGAGAGGAACAGAGACAGAAGGAGACACAGAATCCGAAGCAGGCTCTAGGCTCCCAGCTATCAGCGCAGAGCCCAACACGGGGCTCGAACCCATGAACCGCGAGATCATGACCTGTGCTGAAGTTGGATGCTTAACCGACTGAGCCACCCAGGCGCCCCATGAAATATTTTTGTCTTTAACCTTGGCTTAAACACATTTCACAAGGATGTATTTAAGTGTGAACATTTTTTGTATTAATTGTGCTGGGTACCTCCAAGTTGCTGACATTCATAAGATTCTTATTTGTCTTCAGCTATGGAAAAATTTCCTCTATTATATTTTGGGATAAATTCTTGACCTTTTAAAAATCATACTGATTAGATTTATGCCCTTTTCTATTACTTCTCCATATTTTTTTCATTCTTCTCATAATTCACTTCTCTGCTTTTTTGCTCTATATTTTGGGATACTTATCTAACAAGATGGATCACTGGTAAATTCTACCCAACATTTAAGGAAGAAATTATACCAATTCTCTACCATCTCCTTCAGAGAATAGAAGCAGAAGGAATGTTACCTACCTCATTCTATTTGGCCAACATAACCCTAATTCCAAAATCAAAGACATTATAAGAAAAGAAAACTGTAATATTCCTCACGAATATAGATGGAAAAATCCTCAACAAAATACTAGAGAATTGAATTAAACAATGTATAAAAAAGAATTATATACCAAGAAGAAGTGGGATTTATCCCAAGTATGTAAGGCTGGTTCAACATTTAAAAATGAAGTAATGTAATCATATCAAGAGGCTAAAGAATAAAAATCACATGATCGTATCAATAAATGCAGAAAAAACATTTGGCAAAATCCAATACCCATTTGTGATCAAAAATGCTCAGTAAACTAGAAATAGAGGGGAACTTTCTCAACTTGATAAAGAATATCTACAGAAACCCCTACAGTTAACATCATACTTAATGGTGATAAACTTCAATATCAGATACAAGGAAGTTCCCTCTCACCACTGCTTTTAAACATTGTAATGGGATTCCTAATTAAGGTAATAAGACAAGAAAAAGAAATAACAGATAAAAGTTGGAAAGGAAGAAATAAAACTGTCTTTGTTTGCGGAGGACATGATTGTCCATGTAGAAAATCAGAAGGAATCAATAAGAAAAAAAAAAAAACCCTAGAATTAATTAAGTGCTTATCATAAGGTTTTAGGATACACCGTTAATATTTAAAAAGTCAATCACTTTTCAGTATACTAGCAATTAACAAGTGGAATCTGAAATTAAAAACAGTGCCATTTTTATTAGCACTCCCCAAAATGAAATACTTAGGTACAAATCTAACAAAAGCTGGACAAGATCTTTATGAGGAAAACTACAAAACTCTGATGAATGAAATCAGAGAAGAATTAAATAAACTGAACTAATGGAGAGATATTCAGTATTGTCAAGATGTCACTTCTTCCCAACTTGATGTGTAAATTCAATACAATCGAAATCAAAATCCCAGCAAATTATCTTGTGGAAATGGATAAATTGATTCTAAAATTTATAGAGAGGCAAAAAGCTCAGAATAGCAAACACAATATTGAAGGAGATGAATAAACTCAGAAGACTCACACTAGCCAACTTTAGAATTTACTATACAGCTACAGCAGTCAAGACAGTGTGGTATTGGTAAAAGAATAGACAAATAGATCAATGCAACAGAATAGAGAGTCAATGAATATATGCAAGTAGATATAGTTAGATGATGTTTGGCAAAAGAGTAAAAGCAATATAGTAAAATGTAGTCTTTCCAATAAATGGTGCTGGACCACCTGGATATCCACAGGCCAAAAAAAAAAAAAAAAAAAGGAATCTAGACACAGACCTTATACTATTCACAAAAATTAACTCAGAATAGACCAGAGACCTAAATGCAAAAAACAAAACTAAAAAACTAGAAAATAATAGGAGAAAACATTGATCACCTTGGGTATGGCAAGGACTTTTTGGATATGACACCCAAGGCATGATCCATGAAAGAAATAATTGGTAAGCTGGACTCCATTAAAATTAAAAACTTGACTTCTGTGAAAGACAATATCATGGGAATGAGAAGACAAACCACAGCCTGGGAGAAAATATTTGCAAAAGACATGTCTGATAAAGGATTGTTATCTGAAATGTGCAAGGAACTCTTTAAACTCAACAATAAGAAAACTAGCACCTGGATTTAAAAATGGCCAGAGACTTTAACAGACACCTCACCAAAGAAGATATGCAGATAGCAAATAAGTATATGAAAAAAATGCTCCACATCATATATTATTAGGGAAATGAAAATTAAAACAACGAGATACCACGACATACCTATGAAAATGGCTAAAATCCACAACACTAACAATACCAAATGCTGATGAGGATACAGAGCAACCGAAACTCTCATGTACTGCTTGTGAATTCAAAATGGTACAATCACTTTAGAAGACAGTTTGGCAGTCTTTTATAAAACTAAACACTCTCTTACCATATGATCCAGCAATCCTGCTCATCGGTATTTATTCAAAGGAGTTAAAAAATTATGTCCACACAAAAATGTTGTGCACAGATGTTTACAGCATCTTTATTCAGTGCCAAAATTTGGAAGCAGCAAAGATGTTCTTCAGTAGAGGAATGGGTAAATAAACTGTGGTACATCTAGACAATTGATATTACTTAGTGGCAAAAAGAAACAACCTATCAAGCCATGAAAAGACACGAAGGAAACTTAAATGATATTACTAAGTGAAAGAAGCCAATCTGAAAAGGCTATATACTGCATGGAAACCATATGACATCCTGAAAAAGGCAAAGTTATAGAGACGTGAAAAGATCAGTGGTTGCCAGGGGCTTGGGGGCAGGGAGGGAGGGATGAATAGGCGGGGCAGTGAAAATACTCTGTATGATACTATTCTGATAGATGTATGTCATTATACATTTGTCCAGACCCAGAGAATGTACAACATTGAGAGTGAACCCTGATGTAAACTATGGACTTTGGGTGATTATGCTGTGTCAGTGTAGGTTTATCAGTTATAACATATGTATCACTTTAGTGGGAGATAATGGGGGAGGCTATGTATTTGTGGGGGCTGGGAGTATATGGGAACTCTCTGGACTTAAAATTGCTCTTAAAATATTGTCTTTATTTAAAAATTATGCTAATTCTAAGAAGCCAGCCTCAGAAGACCAATATTGTATGATTCCACTGATATGAAATGTTCAGAATAAGCAAATCTGCAGACAGAACGTAGGGGAGGGATTGCCTCGGGCTGGCAGAATGGTAGGTTTAGGGAGACAGAAAAAGGGTACACAGCTTCTACTCAGTAATGAAAACATTGTAAAATTGATTGCAGTGATTTGCACCAACTCTCTAAAAGCCACTTACTTGTATACTTCAAAAAATAAGATTGGGTCAGGAGGCAGTATTGAACAGGGTTTAAGAACATAGACTTTGGAATTAGCCTGACCTGAGTTTACTGACTTTACTACGTACTGGTTGTGTGACTTCTCACACAGTTCTCTCTGAATCTCCACTTCCACATCTGGAAAATACAAATAAAGTCATCACGCACACATGCACACACACACACACACACACACACACACCTCAAAGAGTCTGGACAGTATCCTGAGGAACCAGGGCAGGGGAAGCCAAAGGTTCCCACCCTCTCCTCTGCAGCAGCACTCACCTCACTGACTGGGTGCCATGGCAAAGAGGCAGCTCCCTGTTGCCATCCTTGCCACAGGGAGGGAAGACAGATCAAATTCAGTGAGACACCAACTGATTGTCACCTTCTCTTGGCCCTTCCTTTCTCTGTGAATTTGGTCAATACCAGACCCATGTCCATAAAGACCCTTCCTCAGATTTGAAAAATGGATAGGGGGTGAAAGAGAGCAAGAAATGAACTCTAAAAATCTCTCACCATCATGATGCTATAGCAAAGGTCCCAGGTGCACTGCAGACAAAGATTGGACGTTTATCAAGTAAAAACTGCAGGCTAGGATGAATTACTTCATTGGATGTGGAAATTACAAGTGGTACTTAAATGCTAGCTGCTTTTGGCACGGACAAAGTGGATTAATCATTATGGTGTAATATAAAGTCCAGATGAAACAAAGTCAGCCCAGCAATTTTAGCTGGAGAGGACAGTGTAAACACTACAAAAACAACCAGGCAAAAAAATATAAACTGTGGAGAGCAGCCATTTCCAAAGCCACTCAGGAACCAGTTTTCCAAGAGAATGTTTTATCTCAAGCCAAGTGGACCTAAGATTAAAACCCTAAGATTAAAGCCTCTTGTATCTACTCATCCATGGTTATCAATAAAGGACCACTCATCCAAGGGAAAAGTATCCCAACTCATTTTTTTTTTTTTTTACTTACTTCATTCTGATCTATAATTGACTCTTACTACGAAGACAACAAGGAAGCCGTGACTAATATTTTGTCAGGAAGCAAATCCACCCTACATATCAGTACAAAACTAGAACTAGCCATCGGGGGTGGCTGGTTCTAAGCAAGATGATAATGATGACATAGAGTCGTGAAATGTCCAAGCTAAAGGGAAAATAAGAATATTATGTGACAATACAATGATTATAGCAAACATTTATTAAGAACTTAATATGTCCAGGAAGTATTTAATAATTCACATGTTTTAACTCATTGAACCCCAAGCATACCCCTATAAGATAGGTACAACCAATATTCCCATTATTTAGGGGTGGTGAGGTGGCCCCATCAGTTAAGAGCCTTACTCCTCATTTGGCTCAGGTCATGATCTCACAGCTGATGGGGCTGACCCCACGTCAAGTTCTGCGCTGACTGCGTGAAGCTTGCTTGGGATTCACTCTCCTTTTCTCTCTGCCCTGTCCCCACTCATTCATTCTCTGTCTCTGTCTCTGTCTCTGTCTCTGTCTCTCTCTCTCTCTTAAAAGAAATAAATAGGGGCGCCTAGGTGGCTTGGTCGGTTAAGCGTCCGACTTCGGCTCAGGTCACGATCTCGCGGTCCGTGGGTTCGAGCCCCGCGTCGGGCTCTGTGCTGACAGCTCGGAGCCTGGAGCCTGTTTCAGATTCTGTATCTCCCTCTCTCTCTGCTCCTCCCCTGTTCATGCTCTGTCTCTCTCTGTCTCAAAAATAAATAACATTAAAAAAAAAAAAGAAAGAAACTTAAAAAATATTCCCATTATTCAGAAGATAAAACTGAGGATAGAGACCAACTCTCTCATTGGGCACTTCTGAAAACTGAGGCCAAAGGTAGTGAGAAAACTTGCATGTAGTTATTGAAGTTTGTTGTATTTCCTTCAAACATCCTTCATCATTCTTTACCTTCTTCCTCTTCACTCCATTTCAGGTGCTCAGTTCACTCTTTTTTTAAAATAAAGAAACCCATTTTCAGGAAAAAATCCTATATTAGCCATTTACCCCATACTTGTCAAGGTCACTGCCATCCAAATGATGCTGATGTCAAATCCAATGTTTAGTTCTCTATCTTCCTCTTATTTGTCCCATCAGCAGCAATTGACATAATCGATCTCTCTCTCCCTTCCTCCTTGGAAATCTTTTCTTCTTTTGGTTTCTGGTACACTATTCTCTCTTAAATTTCCTTCTACCTCAGTGGTAGCTACTTCAATGTCTCTTTTATTGGTTCCTTCTCTTTTCCCTGACTCTAAGCCTGGGACTTAGTTATTGGACCTCTTCTCTTCCATAACTATACTCACTCCCTTGGTGATTCCTTCTAGTCACATGGCTTTAAATGTGATTACTGAATTTATATGTTCAGTCATGACTTTGTCCCAGAAGCCCAGACACATATATTCTACTTGACACATATATCTACTTGACATCCCCACTTGGATTTCTAAGTGACATCTCAAACACTAACCGAGACCAAAGGTGTGATTTCTCCCTATCAAACCTGCTTTGCCCAGTCTTCCCTACACCCATAAATGGCAACTCGACCCTTCCAGTTGCTTAAGTCAAGAATCTTGAAATCATCCTGATCCCTCTCTTTATCCCATATTCATTTGAACAAATTCTGTGGCTCTACTATCAACTACACCTACAATTCAATGCCTTCTTGCCATCTCCATAACTATTGCACTGGTCTGGTCCAAGTCTCTATCATCTTGCCTGGATTGTCCTAATAGTATCCTAATTGCTTAGGTTTTCCAACTCTGTCCCACTGCAGTAGCTAGAGGGCTCTTTTAAAAGTATAAGTTAAAAATCCTCCAGTAGCTTCATGTGTCACTCGGGGAAATGACCAAATTCCTTCACTGGTTCATAGGCTCTATGTGCTTTGCAAGTGTTTTAACCCCACCCAAATATCTCTCTGACCTCTCTCTCTTACTTATAACTTCCTTTAGGCCATTTGTTTTTGGTATCTTTGTTGTTCTTGAATTGAGCCGTATGCCTACCTCACGGTCTTTGCATGTGCTATTTTTCAGTCTGGAACACTTTTCTCCAGATATATGCATGACTGGCATCATTCTTACTTTATTTAATTTTTGCTGTGCTCAAAACTCACTTTATTAGAGAAGCCATCTACTACAAATAACAAGACAGCATTTCTGTATTCCTGATACTCTATATCTTGATTTAAGCCTTAGCAATTATGATACTTGATTATTATATGTTTAGTTATTTATTATTGGTCTCTCCCAATTAATTATGAGCCACATGAACTCAGAGATTTTGTTTTTTTTGTTCACAACCCCCAGCACCTCAAACAATGCTTGACGCTATTGAGTGAATTAATTAATTAATTAAATCAGATTGTTAACTATTGCGGGCCTACTGACAATTAAGACTTATCTCTCATTGGAGAAACAAAGGTATCTATCCTATCAAAGAACTTCAAGACTTAGATATGGTGATGGTGAATGTGTCCATGAAATTATTCTTCATGAGGTCCCTGACTCTGTCTTCTTATGGATTTATCCTGATAACTATTTCTTTAAGAATTCACTTAAAAATTAAAATTAATGATAAAATAATGACTATATTGCTTTAGTTTGGACAGGGCTCTTTCAGGCCTTAAAATAAGTTGATCATAATGGCAATTGGCTTGACTAGACTTTGTGCCACCTGTTTGCTATAGGAAATCTTTCCCCTTCACAAACCTTGGGGCAAAGCATGAAGAACTGGGAGAATAATGGCCACAACTATCCTCTGGGAACAGACTTAAGGGCTATGTCACTTCCTTTAAAAAACACACCACACATACCCACTGCTAATATAAATACAATAGCCATGAGTCTGACTGCCATGGAGACCCAGGTGCACCACAAACCTCATGCCAGATGAACAGAAGGTTAAAGGAAGGAATCTGCTGAAAAGGCCAAAAGTTTGGTTTGCTTACAGAATATTTTTTATAACCTTTGCCCATTCAGCAATTGTGGTGTCACTGTTTTGTTTCTGTCCTTACTCCACAACATAGTACAGGGTCAAGTGTCCATCAGTGACTTATCTTACCCTTCTTGTTTTTTTGGTGTTTAATGTGGTTGTGCTTGATTAGGGTAAACAGAAAAGAAGATTTGAATGAGTTCCTGTTTCAAAGGAAAGGGGGAACCCTGGTGATGCCCCACCCATATCCCCTTCATCTATTCTGAAGGTCACCTGCCAGTGGTTCCCACACACTTTGGTGGATTCCTGTGACTCTCCTCCTGAGAGCATTGTCTAGTTTCAAGAGTAAGCTTCACCATATTCTCTTATGCTCTAAAGACTGGAGCAGACCAAAAATGCTGAGAGCCAACACTCTAGGAACTGCCCTCAACCAATGGGAGTAGGTGATGAAAAATTCAGCTTTTCATTCACTCACAGGGACAGTTCTCAGATGTATTACATCCCTTTTCTTATAACATCCCCAGAAGTATTAAGCCCCAGTCACCCACAATTCATTAACTCACAGTTTATTGGCTTTACCCCGTTTGTGTTTAATTTTCCTATTCCCATAATGTTCTTCATAGAATCACTTCCCAAATAAATTACTTGTGCTGAAATTTCTTTTCTGATTCTGATTTTGGGGAATCCAAACTGAGATGGGCATATTTTGCTACCTGAAATGGCCTGGACCTATATTTGCTCTTAAGGAGAGCAAGAATTTGGAGTACAGAATTTCTGGCAGCTGCTGCTGCCACCTAGAAATTGTTATTGAACAACATGAAGCAATATGGCAAGGCTGAAACTGGTAATGTATCTTATCATTTGGATAATAATAAAATTACTTGTCACTTAGTAAATACCAAAGAAATAATACTTCATTTCTTCACTTACTTTATTGACTTAAGTATATGTAAATTATCAAAGTGAATAACATAGTAATGCATATTATTGTTTGTATGATAATCAGGTTCATTGTTTGTTATAGGGTACTTTTAAGAATTAATGGTCATCTATTGAATTTTATAAACATATTCAGGAATGAGGAAGCTTTAGAAAAAAGCACTCCAGAAATCTGCATTAAGATTCCTTTGAGGGGCACCTGGCTGGCTCAGTCAGTAGAGCATATGACTCTTGAACTTGGGGTTTTGAGTTCAGGCCCCCCATTGGGTGTGGAGATTACTTAAAAACAAAATCTTACTATATGCTAAGAACTTGGATGTAAATTAAAAAAAATTAAATTTTAAAAATCTTAAAAAAATAAAAGATTCCTTTGAATCTTTGTTAAGTACTGGCCACACGTGAAAAGAGTGAAATTGCACAAACTGTTCAAAGAATACTGGGAAGGGAGGGTCAGCTTGCATAGAGATGAAGGTTTTCAAACTTGATCATCCATGGTGGAGAATCTTTGGAGATCACCTGGGACATTTAGTAGGGATTCTTGAGAGGTCACACTTTAGAAGTAGGACACAATTCCTGGAGTGAAAACTATTTTAGCACTACTAAGAAAAGCTTAAAAATAGTCCTCAGGAAGATTACTTTGATTTGAGAGTGATGTAAGTGTCTATGAATACAAAACCCAACCCTCTTTAAAAGAACAACAAAATCCAGACACTCAAGAATATAAGATTTACAATGTACAATTGTGCAATGTGCAATGTACAATTCACAGACCCAATAAGTTTTTCTTTTGCTAGTTATAAGAAGGAGGAAAATGTGATCTCTAACCAGGAAAAAGGACAATAGAAACAGATCCAGAAATTACAGAAATGCTAGAAGTAACAGATGATAGATGACCGTTATTAATATTGTGTTCAAGTATATAAAGACATGAACATGTGAGAAAAGAGATGGAAGATATAAAAAATAAGTTAGAATGAACTTCAGGAGTAGAAAAATTAAGTATTTGAAATGAAAAAATCCACTGGATAGGATGAACAACAAATTTCACACTGCAGAAGAAAAGACTAATGACTTTGAAAAGATATAGCAATAGCATCTATCCAAAATGAAGCAGAGAGAACAATAACTTTAAAAAATGAACAAAAGTTCAGTGACCTCTGAGACAGTATTGGGAATTCCAAGATACATGTAACCTGAATCCCAGAATAAGGAGAGAGAAAGGAAGGGAAAGCAAATATGTTGGAAGAATCAATGGCCGAAACAGTTCCAAATTTGATGAAGACTATAAACCCACAAATCCAAGAAGTTCAAAGCACCTCACATAAGATTTCACACACACATAGTAATACCCACATTTGGAGTGACATAAAGCACATTATAAAGTTCTGAAAACCAGTGATAAAGAAAAATATTTTAGCAGCTGCCAAAGAAAAATGATAGTCTATACAGAGAAACAAAGTTAAGAATTATTCATACCTGTGGTCAGAAACTATGTAAACCAGAAAGAAAAATGAACCAAAATCTTTAAAATACTAAAAGAGGAAGTGCCCGGAGTAGCTCAGTTGGTTGAGTGTCCAACTCGATTTCAGCTCAGGTCATGATCCCAGGGTCATGGGATGGAGCCCCACATCAGGCTCCACACTGAGCATGGAAGCTTGCATGAGTTCGAGCCCTGAGCTGGGCTCTGTGCTGACAGCTCAGAGCTTGAAGTCTGCTTCAGATTCTGTGTCTCCCTCTCTCTCTGACTTCCCCCACTAAGACTTTGTCTCTGTCTCTCTCTGAAAAATACACATTAAAAAATTATTTAAATAAATAAATAAATAATGAAAAATAAAATACTGAAGGAGGAAAAATATTGTCAATCTAGAAATCCATATGTAACTAAAATATTCTTCAGAATATGGTCATTTTTTTTAAGACAACAGCTGTGACAATTCATCATCAAGAGGACTACATTACAAGAAAGTTAGAAAAAAAGTTGCTCAAATAGGAGACAGTGACACAAGATGAAAACATGGATTTATTTAAAAGAATTAAGAGTAATCGGCAATAATAAATATGTAGATAAATATAAAAGATTATTTTCTCATTTTAAAATTTCTTTAAAATATAATTAACCTTTTACAGTAATAATAATAATAATGTTTTCTTTGCTTTATAACAGATGTATAAATAAAGCAAATGACATTAATGGCATAAAAGAAAAGAGGAGGAAGTGGAAACATAATGCAAATGTCTTATATGTCAATTGATATAATATTATTGAAGGTAGTTTGGATAAATTAAATATGTATGTTATAAACCCTAGAGCAACCAGTTTTTCTTTTAAGTATAGGTAATAAAATAGTAAATAAACATAAAATTGATAGGCTAAAATTGATAAAATAGAGATAAAATGAATGCTACAACATAATGAACTAAACAAAAAAAAGGCAGAGAGAAGATAGATAGATAGATAGCAGATAGAATGAGTAGAAAAAAAGAACAAAATTATAGGTTTAAATCCAAATGTATTGAACATTACATTAAATATAAATGACCCACATATTTCAATTAAAAGACAAATTCTCAGATTAATAAAAAAGCAAGATCCAACCATACACTATCTATAAGAAACCCATTTTGCATGTAAAGACACAGATACCTTAAAGGAATATGATGGAAGATTTAACACAAACAACAAAAAAATAGATCAATTGGATATTAGCAAAATTAAGTCTTTTTGCTTCAAAAGACACCATCCAAAATGTGAAAATACAATCCTCAGCATGAGACAAATATTTTTAAATCAGGACTCTTATAAGGGACTTGTGTTTAGGCTATATAAAGCATCACAGCTCAATAAAAAAAGATTACCTATTTTTAAAATGGGAAAGGATCTGAATAGACATTTCTCCAAAGAAGATATACAAATGGTCAATAAGCACATGAAAAGATGCTCAACATCATTAGCCATCAGTGAAGTGCAAATCAAAACCACAGTGAGATACCACTTCACACCCATTAGCATAGCTAGAATAAAAAAGACAATAGAAAGTTGATAAAAGTATGGAGAAATTAGAACCTTTATACACTGCTGGTGGAAATGTAAAATGGTGCATCCACTTTGGAAAACAATCTGGAAATTCCTCAAAATGTTAAACATGGAATTATTGTGTGACTCAGCAATTCTACTCCTATGTATATATCCAAGAGAAATAAAAATGTATATCCACATAAAAACTTGTACATAAATATTCATAATATTATTCACAATAGCCAAAACAACTCAAATATCCATGAACAAATGAATGGATAAATAAAATGTGGTAAATCCATATAGTAGAATATTATTTAATTATTAGATGGAAAAAATACTGATATAATCTGCAATATGAATGAACCTTGAAAATATTATGCTAAAGGAGGCAGACACAAAAGGCTACATATTGTATTATCCCATTTCTTTTTTTAAGTTTACTTTTATTTATTTTGAGAAAGATACAGAGAACAAGCGGGGGAGCAACAGAGAGAGAAGGAGACAGAGAAACCCCAAGCAGGCCCCACACCATCAGCACAGAGCCTGACATGGGGCTCGATCTCATGAACTATGAGATCATGACCTGAGCTGAAATCAAGAGTCAGAGCTTAACTGATTGAGCCACTCAGGTGCCCCTGTATTATTCCATTTCTATGAAATGTTCAGAAGAGGAAAGTCTATAGAGACAAAAGTAGATTAGTGGTTCCAAGGTCTGGGTGAATAGGGAAAATGGGATGACTGCTAAAGGATGTGTAGTTTCTTTTTTTTTTTTTAACGTTTATTTATTTTTGAGACAGAGAGAGACAGAGCATGAATGGGGGAGGGTCAGAGAGAGAGGGAGACACAGAATCTGAAACAGGCTCCAGGCTCTGCACTGTCAGCACAGAGCCCAACGCAGGGCTTGAACTCACGGACTGTGAGATCATGACCTGAGCCGAAGTCGGACGCTCAACCGACTGAGCCACCCAGACGCCCCTATAGTTTCTTTTTAAGGTGATGAAAATGTTCTAAAATTGGTTGTGGTGATGGTTGCACAGCTATGAATATGCTAACAACTATTGAATTGCACACTTTAAAAAGAGTTAATTGTATGTTATGCGAATTATATCTCAATAAAGCTGTTATAAAAATAGTAAAATGATGGAAAAGTTATGCCGTTCAAAAACTAATAAAAAAGCTGAAGTAGACTTTGGAACAAAAATATTACCAGGGATAATGGGGAGCATTTTATGATGATGGAGTCAATTTACCATGCAGATATAACAGCTCAAATGCACCCAAAAATAGACCTCCAAATATATGAAGCGAAAGTTGACCAAACTGAAAGTGAAATAAGAAAATCCATAAATATGGTTGGAGATTTCAATTTTTATCTCTCAGTAATTGACACAGAAACTATATAAAAAATTAACAAAGATATCAAAGTCCTGAGCAAATTTGTCAACCAACTTGGCCTAATCAAGATCAATAGAATACTTCATTCACCTAACAGCAAAATATACATTCTTTTCTAGTGTTCCTGGAACATTCACTAAAATAAGCCATTTTTTGGTGCATAAAATAAATCTCAATAAATTAAAAAATATATAAATAAAAAATCATGGTCTCTGTCTATAATAAGAATTAAATCAGAAATGATAAAAAAAAAAGTATCTGGATATTTGGAAATTAAATAAGCATTTCTAAAGAACCCATGGGTCAGAAAAGACATCACAAGAGAATTTAGAAAACATTTAGAACTGAATAACAATGAAAATGCAACATGTTAAAATTAGAGAGACATAGCTAAAACACTTAGCTGTTTAGTGTGTAAATCACTCTTAAAGGGAAATTCATAGCTTTAAAAGCTTATATTTAAAAAGACAAAAGGAGGGGCGCCTGGGTGGCTCAGTTGGTTAAGCGTCTGATTCTGGATCTCTTGGTTCATGAGATCTAGCCCGAGTTGAGCTTTGTGCTGACAGTGGGGAGCCTGTTTGGGATTCTCTCTCCCTCTCTCTCTGCCCCTCCCCAACTTGTGTGCATGTTCTGGAAAGAAAGAAAGAAAAGGATTAAAATTAATTATTTAACCTTCCAGTGTAAAAATCTAGATAAAGAAGAGTAAATTGAAATGTTATAGAAAATAATAAAAATGATTTAAAAAATCAGTAAGATCAAAAGCAATTTATTTAATCAATAAAATTGATAAACCTTTAGTCAGAATTATTAAGATTAAAAAAACAGAAATCACAAATCAATAATAGGAAGAGACATCACTGCACATCCTTCAGATATTAAAAAGATAATAAGAAAAAACTTTTTAGAAGGAAATATAGGCAAACATCTTCATGGCCTTCAGATAGTCAAAGATTTCTTAGTTCAAAAAAAAAAAAAAAGGATAAACCCTAAATGAAATAATGATAAATTAGAATTTATCAAAATAAAAAAAAACTTCTGCTCTTTCAAAGACCCTTTTAAGAAAATTAAAAGACAAGCCACAGGGGGGGAAAAAAAAGACAAGCCACAAACAGGGAAGACAGTATTTACAGTGCACACATCTCACATAAGACTTATATCCAAAATATACAAGGAACTCTCCAGAATATACAGAGAACTCTCTTGATCAATCAGTACACAAACACAAACCACACAAGAATGCTCAATAAGTGCATGAAAAAATGGGGCACCTGGGTGGCACAGTTGGTTAAGCATCTGACTTCAGCTCAGGTCATGATCTCATGTTCCATGGGTTTGAGCCCCACATCAGGCTCTGTGCTGACAGCTGCTCTGTGCTGGAGCCTGCTTCAAATTCTGTGTCGGCCTAGCTCTCTGCCCCTCCCCCACTCACACTCTGTCTTTCAAAAAAGAATAAATGTTAAAAAAAATTAAAAAATAATAAGTCCATAAAAAATGATTAACATGAATAATAAATAGGGAAATTCTAATTATACCTAAATTCTAATTATATAATTTTATACCATTTGGATCTCTTTTTCTTTATTATCATGCATCATTTATTGAATACATCATCTTTTGCCTACTGTGTGTAATGCTACCTCTATTATATATGAACTTGCCATATATGTGAACATCTGTTTCTGAGATCTATTTGTCTATCCCTGTGCCAACACCACATATTCTTAGTTACTATAGCTTAATAATAAGTATTATATTTGGTAGGGCAACTGTCCCTCTCCAGCAGAAATAAACAAATCCTCTCTGAGGAAGCAAATTTTACAACTGTTAAGGAACAAAAATTCAACTGAGAAAATTTTAAAGATATAATTGGTTTATTAATTAATTCATGAATTGAACATTATCCCATCTAACAAGCAGAGGGGAGCTCTGGGGAGCTGTACCAAATGAAAGGATTTCATAGACAGAAATGGGGCAGAACAAATTAGCAAAAGAAAAGAAAGGATTGTTTCCGGCAAGGTCACCTTCTCGTAGGGGGTAGGACAGGGAGTTTTATTAAATGGATTACCTCATCTTTTGGGGGTAGGTAAACAGGATCCATGTGACAGATTACCTCATTGCTGCTGACCAGAAAATTCCTGACTGACTGGTTAAGGCTATATTTCTTGGGGAGGTTGAAACTGCAATTGGATTAGATATTAAGCCCCACTTGGTGACTTTGTCCAGCATAACTGACTCCATTCTGGGCTTGTGGTTTTCTATTTTAACACAAACCTCAAAGAAATCCCGTAGTTAAGGTTGTATGTTCCATGCACTCACCAAAATGTTACTGTACATAGAGAAAATACACAACCATAAATGAGATTCAACAAAAATAGCAAACCACAGAATCAGACCTGCAAAAACTGATATTATAATTATCAGATACCAAATATATAATAAAAAATAAATATGTATAAATCCATATAAAAGAATAGAATTAGAAAAAAGAATTCTGAAAAGAATCTACAGCAATGAAAATTATAATAACTGAAAGTAGGATCTGGATAGATTGACTTAACATTATATTAAACACAGTTAAAGAAACAATTAGTGATTTGGAAGTTAAAGCTGAAGAAATTACACATAATGTGGGACAGAGACAAGGCAAAGGGAAATATGGCAAAGAGATTCAGAAACAGGGAAAGAAGAGTTAACAGATCCAACTTACATATCTGAGTTCTAAAAAGAAATAACCATGGGGGACACACAATATTAAAAGACATAATGACTGAGTGTTTTCAAGAAGGGATTAAGAACACCAAACCTTAAACCAAGGAAGTTCCCCAAAGTAACAAACACCATAAGTAAAAAGAAATACACATGAGTGACAAATTAAAAACAATGAAAACACAGAGAAGAGAAAAGAAGCAGCCAGAAAGGAAAAAAAAGAGAGAGAGAGAGGAGGACATCTACAGTGACTGATAGCTGACTTCTCAGAAACAACAGTGGAACCCAAAAGAACTGAAAATACATTTTCAGAGTACTGTAAGAAAATAACTTTCAACCTAGAATTCTATACAGTTAATCCTCAGAAAACATGAGTTTGAACTGCACATGTCCACTTACATATAGATTTTTTACAGTCCAATACTATAAATGTATTTTCTCTTCCTTATGGTTTTCTTTACAATGTTTTCTTCTCTCTAGCTTCCTTTATTGTAAGAATACAGTGTATAATGCATATAACATACGTAATATGTGTTAATCAGCTATGTTATCGGTAAGGCTTCTGGTCAACAGTAGACTATTAGTAAAGTTTTGGGAGAGTCAAAAGTTATACCCAGATTTGCAACTGTCAGCACCCCTAACTCCTGTGTTTTTCAAGGGTCAACTGTATTCAGTGATACAATCATTCAAAAGTAAAGGCAAAATAAAGATATATTCAGACACAAGCCCAAAATGGTTTACTATCAACACATCTTCACAAAAGAACTTCTAATGAAGGTGTATCACGTCAGAAGGAAGATTTGTGATGTATGAAAATGGAAAGCATAAATATTGACTATGTACAATGGCAAAATTAATGTCTAATTGGTGAGGCTACATATCAAGAGAGGATAGCATATTGCTTAGGGAGGGTGATGATTGGCTTGAAACATTTGAAGACTCATATGGTTCTGAAGAAGAGTAAAATTATTTAACATGTTAATGCATGTTAAAATTTCTAGGATAATCATTAAAGGGATAGGATAGAAATAGCTGTAAATGTTAACTTTTATCATCATTATTATTGTTATTATAGTTGCAATTATTATGTTCTTATAGAAAAAAAAAGGAAAGAAAGAGAAGGGGGGGAGAAAAAGAGAAGGAAAGGATTCTATAGTCAAATCAGTTTTTCTTAACCAAAACAGATTTATTTCCTGCTTGATTTCTCTAAGTTTTTTCTCAGCTAATGGGCATTCTAAATCCCCAGATAGACTGTAGAGGGTGTGCAGAATTTTGTTTATTTGACATCAGAACCTTTAGCTCATTAAACATTTATTAATATATTGAGAAACTTGCAGGTTAGAGAATACCTTTTAACTGAATGTGAATCTCCTACAGCTTGATGTGCTTGTTTAAGGGATTAATATAACCATGTGGGCTTGAAGAGAGTAACAGACTAGATTAACAAGGTCAATCTCAGAAAGACCTCAGGTCTGAGAAAAGAAGACAGGAAGGAAGAGTTGAAAATACTCTTGTCCAATGATACCAGGAAGGAGGGGACATATTGCAAGTTATTAAACTGGAAGAAAAAAATTAAAGCACCACCTAGCAAATAGGTTGGAAAGCTTCTGCTATAAGGCTGGTGGAACATCTGGGAACACTGCCAAGTAATTTTGGGGAAGAGACTTGGCACTAATTGTGGCCTTGTGTTCTTTGTGAAAGAAGAAAAAGATTATTTTATAAGTCATAATACACTACCTAGAAGCCAAATTGCCAGTTAAAATTCTATTTGCAGGCAGGTGTAAGGTTTCAATATAGCTTTCACCTAACATCATAGAATACTGCCTCTTTGTAATCAAATAGGATGCCAACTATCGTTTCAGCTCCATTTTTGATGTTTCAAATGTTCAGAAAAATAGCAGGTTAGGAATGTCTGTAATTATAATGGAATCTTATGTGTCTGCTCTAAATGCAGCTGTTTGGTTTATACAGTCCAGAGGAAATAAGTCACCAAATATAGAAAGGTGCTTTTGCTCTTATCAACTCAATTAATTATTTCCTCTGGAAGTTAACATTTTATTTATTTTATTTTTTTAATGTTTATTTGTTTTTGAGAGAGAGAGAGGAGGAGGAGGGACAGAGAGAGAGGGAGACACAGAATCTGAAGCAGGCTCCAGGCTCTGAGCTGTCCACACACAGCCCGACACAGGGCTCAAACTCAGGAACAGTGAGATAATGACCTGAGCTGAAGTCAGATACTTACCCGACTGAGCCACCCAGGCACCCCTAGAAGTTAACAGTTTAAATGGATCCAAACAAAGAGAAAGGGGAAGGTATTTGGTGGCTAGCTTTTAAAATTCTATGCTGTTTAGTATCTTTTAAAAAAAGTCTGTGATACTTAAGTTGCCACTGATGTAATATAATCCCATTGATGCTTTTATGTAACTATACATACACTAGGCTTGTTTTCTCTGAAGACTTAAAGAAATTTGGAGGCATCAATCTTCACATTCCTCGTGGTGGAAGGCTTAAAGAGCAAGCCACATCTGAGCTGGCCTTGAAAACTCTGGTAAGTGGAAAGAAGAGATGCCTTTCACCCCCTTCTCCACAACTGGAATGCCCTTGGCACTTTTTTCTCTTGCTCTCCAAATCCTAATAGGCTCAGGGCCTGCCACCACCATGAAGCCTCCCTTGATGTCTCTGGTCCATGTTAATATCTTTTCTTTCTCTGAAGGAAAAGCGGGTATCTCTTGTTCTCTTCATGGTAGCACTCAAATCCTACTGCTGTTCATTGTGCCCTCATTATTATATGACCTACTCTTCTAAACAGAGAGATTCTTCCAGGCACAGCCAGTTCTTATATTTCTTCTTCTATTTATTTATTTTACAGAGATTTATTATATTTAGAGAGAGTGTGGGCACTTGTGGGGTGGGAGTGGGGGTGTGTGGAAAGGGAGGGAGAGAGAGAGAATCCCGGGGCTGGAACTCACAAACTCTGAGATCCTGACCTGAGCGGAAATCAAGAGTTGGACGGTTAACCAGCGGAACCACCCAGGCCCCCAGGGTAACTCTTATATTTCTGATTCTCGTTCAGTTCAGTGCTGGGGTTACAGTCGGTGGCCCATAAATACTTGTTAATAAAGTGACTAATGAAAGACCTAGAGAAGTCAACTGCTTAGGAAACAATTATTCTGGCTGCTCCCTGACAGCAGGGAGGTTCTGGGTGGTCTGCGGTTTGGGAATGACTTGTATGTTACCATTCTTGCCATCCATTTTGAAAGAGTTCAAGGGAACACACTGCTCCAGGGAGCGCTGGTTTCTTGTCTGTGCTTATGATCCGGTTGGACCAAAAGCAAACTGAAGGGCCTTTCCCAGAGAGTCACAGCCCTCTTTGTGACAAAGGAACTGCTGTGGACGGCTGAGGGAGGACGGGGGTCGGGGCAGGAAGTGGAGCTGGAGCCACAGCTCTATTTTTCAGTCCTCCTTTGTCCTTTAGCCACCACACCTTGCTGCCCGGTTTGTTCTTCCAACCCCAACACCCCCTTCCTTGTAGGCTTGTATCTTAAAGGACTGCTTCAAGGTGAGGATTTTGAAAAGTACGTTGGGCACTTGTAAGCTCCTCCCCCAAGCAAAGTCAGCAGGAGGCATGTTGACGATGGCTGTTTGCTCTCAACACACGGAGAGTTTGCAGAAAACTGGAGGTCAGACCCCTGCCTCTTCTTGGGCTCCGGAGGCCTCGTGCGGCCGGGACAGATGCAGCGGGCCTAGCGACTATTGCAAGCCCGCATCGGACCGGGCAGAGCTAGGGGAACACAGCCTTGCGCCCCGCCGCTTCGGCCGGTGACGCGTGGGTGAGAGGACCCGTGTGCAGTGCGGATGGCGCAGGGTCTGCTCTGAAGACGCACGGAGCAGGCTCCTTGAATGCGATGCCCACTGAGGCGGCGCAGGACCCACCGCCGCATCAACTGCTGATCTATTTCAGTGGTGGCGTTTCCGCAGGAATGGGAAATTACTTATTCTCAGATCCTTAGCTGGTTTCCTTTTACATAACTTCTGCGTCTTTCAATTATGTTCACTTTGGGGGAGCCCTAGGGCTCTCCTAAACCATACAGGTGTGGAATTTTAATAAAACACGATTTATTAAAATCCGAGCTCACAAAATTGGTAAATTATGGAGATGGATTATTTTTACCGCAAAAGGATTTTGTGATCAAATTCAGGTTCCCTTTTATTAATCCCTAATTCTCCTAGTGTGTATAATAACATCACATTGTGGATTTCTTCAGAAGTAATCCATGTGCCCAGCTACAGTACATCATGGCAGGTAAAACCATGTTATTTGACTTCAACAGGACCTAGATTTGAGACCAGGCTCTGACACTTACTTGCTGTGCGTTTGAATAAATTTATTATCCTGTCAAAAATACAAATTAAAATTGTTGCAAGTGTTAAATGAGATAGCGTAGCTCGAACACTTAGCATACAGTAAGAGCTCCCTATTTTAGTGAGCAATTCTTTGTCTTCTTGTTGACCCACATCTGGTTTAAATGCAACTTTTTTTGTATCTTTTGTGTAAGAGTTAGATCTACCTTTGTTGCTGTGACTTACTTCTGTCACCATTCTGCCAGTTTCCTGTCCTGCCCAGTGGTTTGGGTTCTATGGCCTTGGATTTCCCCAAAGGCCAAAGTCTTTCCATCACAGAAGTAGGTGGAAAAAGGGCTACTCCCATATCATACTGCCTGTAGGCTGAGAGTCTGCATAATGAGATGGGTTTCTCTCTAAAATAATGCTTCTCAAAGCCTAGCCAGTGAACCCCTTTATCATAATCTTAGGAGTGTTTATTAAATTGCAGATTCCTAGGGTCCTACCTCACAGCTTTTGAAATAGAATCTTTTGTGGAGGTTCTAGGGTAAGAATCTTCATTGTAATAAGCACCTAGCTTATTCTGATGCTAATAAAATTGTAGAACTGCTCCAGTGCAGTCCTCAAGTTTGCCTGATTATGGAATGGCCTAGGGATATTTAATAAAAATAGAGGTTCCTGGGCCCCACCCCACAATTTCTAGGAAGGAACTTGAGGATGTGTATTTTTAAAATATTTTTTAGTGCTTATTTATTTTTGAGAGAGAGAGACAGACAGACAGACAGAGCTCAAGTAGAGGAGGGGCAGAGAGAGAGGGAGACACAGAATCCTAAGTGGGCTCCAGGCTCCGAGCTGTCAGCACAGAGCCAGATACCGGGCTCAAACCCACAAACCTTGAGATTATGACCTAAGCAAAGTCGGACGCTTAACCGACTGAGCCACCCAGGCGCCCAGAGGATATTTTTTAATAAGTGCCCTCAGGTGATTCTGATGATCTGGCAAATGCAGGAAATGCTGCTCTAGAATGACTGGCCAGTGGGACCTTTGGTGGTAGTGGTGGTAGCAGGAAAGGGATGGGGGCAGTGATCAGGGACGGGATGATGGTTTGAATGATCCAGAGAGTGACTTAGGTCAAGAGCTGAGCCCCCACTGTAAGGGTTCATCTTTGCTTTTTACTTTTTTTTTTTTAATGTTTATTCATTCTTGAGAGAGAGACAGAGTGTAAGTGGGGGAGGGGCAGAGAGAGCGGGAGACACAGAACCCAAAGCAGGATCCAGTCTCCGAGCCGTCAGCACAGAGCCCAATGTGGTGCTTGAACTCACAAACTGCGAGATCATGACCCGAGCTGAAGTCGGACGCCCAATCAACTGAGCCACCTAGGCGCCCCAAGAGTTGAACTCTTAACCAGTAACTGAGCCACCCAGGCGCCCCTCCACATCACCTTTGCTTTTCAGCATCTCCCCCTGCGTGCCAGTCTGTGTCCAGCCGCTCCCACAGTGTTTCAGAAAGCAAAACCGAGTCACTTTGGGGAGATGAAGCAAATGCAAGAGTGAATAGTGAAGCTCCTGGGCAGGAACCAGCAATCTCAGATGAACAACTGTGGGGCTGTGAGTAAATGGAAAGAACAGCTGCTTATCATAACAGCCATCCCTGGTTCTCTCTTACAGCCTGGCTGAAGTTCCTGTTGTCACCTTTTTCAGGAATTGCCTCCTTTCCTTAAGACAGTCTGACTAGGTTTGTAACTCAAATGGCTTCCATCAAAACAACACCCTGCACCAGGTGCTGGCCATTCAGTGACCTGTGACTGAGCTGTGCCTTACCTACTGTCTTTCTGGACCTCTGTGCCAGCCTCTGCAGCCAGATTAGTTCTTTCAGAGCTTGCACTGGGTCCCGGCTTCTCCTCAGCAACAGCAGTCCAGGGATGACAGGTGCCATGCTTTCTGCACAAGTCTTCATCTGCGGTGAGTAGAACAGTAATGCTTCAACCTCATATTTTATCGGCAGATATGGCTACAAGGTAAAAAAAAAAACCTACTTGTTACAAAGATGCTCTCTTGGGATACTCATCCTCTCTCCATGGTGTTCTCCTTACTCCCAGCAAAGCTGGACAATACTTCCCTTAGTCTGCTGTCTACCCAGTGATGGGAAGGCAGCCTACAATCAGAGGAGTCTTCTCCCTCTCCGTCTTCAGCTGATGTTCACAAGGTACCTGTTCTGTAATTTTGCCCCCAGTTACTTTGGACCTGGGTCTACCACCTCATGACAATACTGAGTTTTTTCTTTCCCTCTGGTAGGGATTATCTGTGATCCCAGTGGGTAATAGAATTTGCAATGAGGAAGACTCTGATACCACCGTAGTCCTTCATCTATCTTGTTATATGACATTCTGGCCAGCAAACAATGATGAGGGCTTTATTCTAGGAGATATTATAGTGTGTTCAACCAGAGATAAGTAAGATAAAGTCTGGGACAGAAAGAAATTCAAATGAGGAGTACAGCAACATTTCAGTGGATGACCTATCCCAGGGTCAGCCTGGCAATGAAAACATAAGAGTCAGGGTATTCAAAATATAAACAATATGGGAGTTCTTTAGTTGTGATATCTGTGTGTATCTATATCTCTATCTACAGAAAACTAAAATATTAATCCAGAAAAAGTGTTGATAATGTGCATTGTATTAAGTGTTGTGTTGTCAACTAATCTAGACCAATTTGTTCATTACAACTGTTGGGTTCTTTTGGCAAATAACGGTGACCTCTAATGACTAAAGGTAGAGAGAGGAAGGGTCAAGGTCTCATTCCCAATAAACTTGTTACAAAGTGGTACATTACAAGAAAAGCAAATCTCAAACCAAATCCTGCAACACAAATGTGAACATTTATTAGCAAACAGACACGAAGAGTCATGCAATATGCTCTTATTGGCTCCCTCCCTTGGTCACTCTGCCAGTCCCCTTTCATGACAGTTTCACTAGTGATAGATACAGCAGTATTCTCTAGGGAGGATCAGCTAGCCATCCAGTCAGAATCAGACAATAAGTCCTTTAGTAAGAGATGGGACACAGGACCGAATGGGACTTCTAGGCTGGTGCATCATACCAAGAGATATTAGGCTGCTGCACAAGAGAGGTTCATGCACAAGTGAGGGTGTCTGTACCATGCGAGTCAGTTTACATATACTGAACACTATTCCAATTGCCTTTGAAAAACTATTTCTAACTCCAATTATGCTAATGAATAAACCCTTGACTACAGACAGAGATAGACATCGTTGAAGCACTCCTAGTACTCTGGAGTAGACTCCTGAGTGGGCTTCTTAAAATTTTAACTAAGCACCTCTGGACAGTTTATCCCAGGTTAGGAATGTTAATTAGGTACTCCTAGCATATAGAATAAAACCAACACACACACACACACACACACACACACACACACACACACACTTATGCTGAAGTATTTTATTTTATTTTTTTAATTTTTTTTTTAACATTTATTTATTTTTGAGACAGAGAGAGACAGAGCATGAACGGGGGAGGGTCAGAGAGAGGGAGACACAGAATCTGAAACGGGCTCCAGGCTCTGACCTGTCAGCACAGAGCCCGACGCGGGGCTCGAACTCACGAACTGTGAGATCATGACCTGAACCGAAGTCAGACGCTTAACCGACTGAGCCACCCAGGCGCCCCTTATGCTGAAGTATTTTAAAGTAAATTAGACAACATAACAAGTGGACAACAGGGGTGCCTGGGTAGCTCAGTCAGTTAAGCATCCGACTCTTGGTTTCAGCTCAGGTCACGATCTCAAGGTTCGTGGGTTCGAGCCCCGTGTTGGGCTCTGAGCTGACAGCGAGGAGCCTGCTTGGGATTCTGTCCTCCTCGCTCTCTGCCCCCCCCCCCCCGCCCCCTCTCTCTCTCAAAAATAAATAAATAAACATTAAAAAAACAAGTGGACAATAAAACAAATCTTCAATTTAGTTATAACATTGTCAACAAGAGGATTAAATGAGAATGATTAAATTCACATTATATATGGAAAAATAAATACAGCTAATTAAGAGTTATTTGAACTGGGGCGCCTGGGTGGCCCAGTTGGTTAAGCTCAGGTCATGATCTCGCGGTTCGTGAGTTCGAGCCCCACGTCAGGCTCTGTGCTGACAGCTCAGAGCCTGAAGCCTGCTTCAGATTTTGTGACTCCCTCTCTCTGCCCCTCCCCTGCTCATTCTCTCTCCCTCTCTCTCTCTCTGTCCCTCTCAAAGAATAAACATTAAAAAAAAGAGTTATTTGAACCAACTTACCTTAACAGACAAAAGAACAGATAATATACCATTTGTTTCTGATATTCAGCTCCAGTTTCATTAAGGACCATCACATCAGATCAAGGGAAATTACTCTGCCTTCTTCTGTCCAGATCCTCATCTTTCATCATCCAGGTCATTCATTCATTTTTTTTCAACTGATGAACATTTACGGACTCTCTACTCCCAGACTGAGGTTACAAAGATGAATACAACTGGTCCCTGAGTTCAGTGAGTCTCCAGATGAGTAGAGAGAGCTGGCTTTTAAATAGATGCCATGAGTGGGAGTCCTAGGGTATAAATTCAGGACAGCAAAAACTGGTTAGCTTGTTTTCTATAATCATATTTAATTTCTATCTTGATCTCTCACTATGTAGTGAGAAGTTTACTCTTGGTCAATGCAGAGTAATAGATAATTCAGGGTTTCCCCCACGCCCTTCTCCGTGGGGCAGCATTTAGATTCCACTAGTTCCATGACATCAGTGGAAGGAACATCATTGTTTAGCATGTGGGCATCTGCTGTGGTGTGTGGGCTCATGTCTGGTTTCCAGTCACCAATTCACTCAGGACACACGGTGCCTTCCCATTTCCCACTGAGAGGCCCTTTCACCAACTTACTCCCAGCTCCTTGAGTTCCCTTCTTGGATATGAGAAGTGAAACTCTCAGTGTTCTCTTGCCCTCTCAGGCCCCCTCTCTCATAGCCTCTCCCCTCCCACCCTTGCCCACCCTCAGATCATTCATCAACGGCTTACTATCTCTTGCTCCAGCCTCCCTTTTCTCTGGCTGCAGTCCATAGGATCTTCCAAATCAGTTTAGGGAAAAGAAACTTTGTGCTGTAATAATTTAGGACCTAGGCCTTTGATCCTTAAAAATATTCTTCTTTAAACAATGAACTTCCAGGGTGCCTGGATGGCTCAATCAGTTGACTTCAACTCAGGTCATGATCTCACAGTTCATGAGTTCGAGCCTCACGTCGGGCTCATCGCTGTCAGCACAGAGTCCCCTTTGAATCCTCTGTCCTTTCTCTCTCTCTGCCCCTGCCAGGCTCATGTGCTGTCTCTATCTCTGTCTCAAAAATGAATAAACATGAACATAAACAATGAACTGCCAACTTGAGTCTATTTGGGGAAACTCAAAAAGCTCTATTAACTCATTTTTTGCTCTTTGGATTTTTTATTGAACAGCCTAACTCTGGAGGGTAGTGAGTATAGACTGCCCCTCTGCTCTAAATGGGGAAAGAGCAGGGTTATCAGAGAATATGAGGGAAAGAAGTATAGGTTTTTTCCTAAATGCTTTCCTTCCATATAGCAATTCCAGTAGAGTATAAAGGGATTTGATAGAGGGGACATCAGATATATTGTGCATACATGAGAGGGTCACTTAAAAGCTGACTGGGAGGTTCAGGGGAGGTTTCCTGGAGGAAGAAGTTAGCTGAGTGGTTGGAGGAGTAGAAGGGGCAGAGAGGGTAGAATGATAGAGGGCCATAGGCATGATAGAGAATGTGTCATATTTAGGGATCCACAAGCAATTTAGTGTGGCTGGAATATAATTTATCGTAGAATTGAAAGTTGGCAAAATATGAGGTTACACTAGAAAACTGGGTTCAGATCATGAAATATACTATCTTAAAAGCAATGGAAAGCCACAAGGGGAGTGACATTATTAAATCTATACCATAGAGAGGTCAATCTGCCTTTGGTGAGAAGTGACTAAAAGGCAGTGTACAGCAGGCAGGGAAACCAGTGAAAATGAGCTTTTAGGAACCAAGAAACATTATGAGGCTCTGATTGGCTATAATGGCAAATGGAGGTGAAGAGAAAGGGAGATACTGGAGACATAATTAGGAGGTAGAATAAGAGATTTAGTAATGGGTTGAATGATTCCAATGTCTTTAGTGGATGATGGTGTCATTCTCCAAAACAGAATGTAAGGGGAAGAACTCATTTGAGAGGTGAAGGAGGAAGATAAAGTAAAAAAAAAAAAAAAAAAAAAAATTAATGTCTGTATGACATCCGAACAGCTATCCAGCAGCATTGCCCCTGAGGCAAAAAATCTGGGCTGGAGATGGGAAGTGGAATTCAGTTCCATAAAGAAGGTAGTTGAAGTCTAGGGAGTGACTTAAAAATCATAGGAAACAAGTATATACAGAGGACTAACTCTAGATGCTTAAAGATCACCAACATTCAAAAGTCAATTCCTTCTGTGTGTTCTCTTCTGTTTCTAAGCTGGTTTGCATCAGAAAGAGAATTATCAGGTCAGGATTTTAATGCCAACTGCAGAGAATTCTGTCTCTCTGTTTACAGTTGGTTGAAGCTCTGGTTTTGAGAACAGCGTCTTCAACAACTGTTTTCAACCACTTTAGAGACCTGGTTGGAACATAGTTTTTCTCTTGTCAACTTATTGTCAGTGAAATGTGACATCCTCCTGGTAACTGGCAAATGTATCTCCTACTCTAGTTTGTCCTGTGGTGAGGGAGAGGGGCAGGAATGTTTTCATGGTTCCCAAACTGAAAGGAGAGAACTATGTTTAACCTTTGTGCTGCTAAAAAGATCTCCATTTCTTCTCAGAAGTCTTACACTTAAGAGTTTTATACCTTAAAAATATAGTCCATGAAGAAGTTTGGGGGTAGTGGGGGTTCATGGGGTCACGTCCAAGAAAGAATTCTTCTTTTTTTTAATGTTTATTTATTCTTGAGACAGAGACAGCGTGTGAACAGGGGAGGAGCAGAGAGAGAGGGAGACACAGAATCGGAAGCAGGCTCCAGGCTCTGAGCCGTCAGCACAGAGCCCGACACGGGGCTCAAACTCACAGACTGTGAGATCATGACCTGAGCTGAAGTCGGACACTTAACCGACTGAGCCACCCAGGCACCCCCAAGAAAGACTTCTTGAAAACCTCTTTGGTGCAAAAAGGTGATTTTATTAAAGCATGGGGACAGGACCCATGGGCAGGAAGAGCTGCACTGGGGTCCTGATGGGTAACTCATTACCTACCCTCAGGTTGGGAGGGGGTCAGAACTAGAGTAAGTCTCTATGGAATTTTGGAAGCAAAGTTCCAGGGCCTTGAGGGGCTAGCTGTTGCTAGGGAAACACCATTTAGTACCATTTAATAAAACCTCAGTCATGAGACCCTTCAGATGCACGTCAGGGGGCCATAAGCTTGGAGTATGATTGCCAGCACATATCTTGGGGCAGTTGAGATAAAGGAAATAGACTTACAGGATCCTCGAGGTCAGGACACTATTAAGCCAAGGTTCTCTTTTGCCCCCAGCAAAATGTCATCATGGAGGCAGCTGAGCTCCTAGAGGGAGGTCACTCTGCTGGTTTCAAGGACTTGTCAATGGGCTGTAGGCAGTAAGGAAATTTAATTTTTCATTTGCCTCAGTTTCCCACATCACCATGGCAAGCACTTAAACCCCTTTCCTTTGTTCTTGGGTAGCTAGGAATGTCCAAGGAATATCACACAGATCCCACCTGGGTGGGAGGGGGTGCTAGCTTGTGCTTTGCCCCACAGCCTGCCTCATGCTCCCTCATCACCTCCTGGTCTGTAACAGAAGATTTCTTAATGTTTTGATATCACAGGACACCCACTGATGAGATTTTTATGCATAGAGTTGTAAAGTGTTTCTTTAAAAACTCTTTATTTTGTTAGGACAACAACAAAAGCCCCAAAGTAACATTTGGGTGAAGAAGGAAGGAAGCAAGGAAGGAAGGAACGAAGGAAAGAAGGAAGGAAGGAAGGAAAGGAGGAAGGGAGGGAAAAGAGAGAAAAAAAAAAACCTAATTTGATCTTGAAAGGTAAGGCAATGAAATTCCTTCACTATTTTTCATTATCATGATAAAATAATTATGAATCATGAGATTTGAAAGTATCTTTCCATTTACTCACAGCACATCTGCAGGTTATGTGTGGAACACCAGTGTTCCATGGCATGCAGTATGAGAAACACTGTTGTGGTGACTTAATTGTCACAGTCCACAGGTCTATGCTCATTATGTAGGGCTTTACAATCTTTAAATCTGAAAGGCAGTTACCGAAAAGACAAGGGGTGGTCCCAGGAAGCTGGTTAATTCTGCCCTTTAGTGTCCACTGTCCTTGTCCTTAGTGCCCTTGGAGAGAGCAGAGCTCTGGAAGGCCATGGAAAGACCCTACAAAGGACCTGCAGGGTAGGAGGCAGTGCTAGGTGATGCTTTGGCAGCAGCTGCAGCAATGAGAGGTGGAGGAGCCATCATTAGACAGGCCGCCCAGAGGCAGAGCGGCCAAGCCACTGATTGCCACCAGCTTAGTTAGCAACAGGCCCCACCGTATCACAGGAGGGGTGGAAAAGCCTGAAGAGGCGTCCTGGCCTCTCATCTCCTGCTGTGCTCACATACACCACCAGCAGCAGCTGCATTGCTGAACTGCATCCCTCTCCGCCTCTCTGAGAATCCTGTGAGTGTGTGTGCGCTGTATATTGTTAAAGAATATTTAAAAAAAGAAAGTAAAATCATGGCTGTCCTACAAATGTAAGATGAAGACATGTCAAATATTGTGTTTAATTTAATAAATGAAGGAACCAATAAGTCATTCTAGCTGGCTTAAAGAACTCCAAGAACCACATAGAAATAGGGGGGACCCGACTTCAGAAATGAATTTAGGAATAGATGCAAGATGTGCCCACCCATAGGGCGATAATCAATTTATTTGCATTTCTATAGATAAGGATCATTTGCATTATTATCCATGTTCTACAACTTACAAGGTTGCAGAAAAGCTCAAAGAAGATGAAAGATGGAGATTATCCCAATGGGTGAGCTGCTTACTTTCTAGTTCATAGTAAATCCAATGTAAATTTTAGCTATTATGTATTGTTACAATAATAGTGTATTTGGAATCAGACAGGCTAGGGTTTGAATCTCTTCTCAGCCACTCGCTAATTGGGTGACCTTGGGCAAGGAAATTCATCTTTCTCAGCCCAATTTTCTTATCAGTGTGCCATTATTTGGGGACTAATGAGAAATAACAAGAATAATGTTTGTAAAATACTCTATAAAAGGTTAACACAGAGTAAACATTCAACGGTGGTAGTGTTATTTTTGTTATTAAAACTGGCAATTTTGACAATGCTGAAACTTCTGTTTATGTGACCAGCCGTTGCTGTTTTCATTACCGGTATACTCAGATAAAATTAACTTTTGGATATAAAGTTTTAAATCATAAATAGATAAATAAATGGACGTCAGATACTGAGCCTGGCCAAATGGTACTGTTGCCAAAGCTAATGACTGAGTAGGTCTGTGTTCTGTCTTTTTCAAAAGTTAGGCGTATCAGCTGCATAAAGTGGGTTTTTATCCTAGTAAGTTGGAAATAAATGATAAACATTAAAAAGCAAAAGGTTAAGCGTAAATGCTTCTTGTCTCTAGACACAGAAGGGAGGTTGTCAATGTTCCCTATGAACAAAATACACAGCACACACACTTTTATCAATAATTATTTATGAAACAATCACCAACATCATGAGTCAATGACTGTAACTTCAAGAAACCCACTGTTCCATACAATCATAAAACTGACAGGAAACTTCAGGATTACCAATCCATCCATTTCTTCATTTTAGAGATGGGAAAATATTATTCAGAGAGATTAAGTATATTGTCCAGTGTCACACAGCTAGCAGAGTTGGGACCAGAAGCCCAGTCTCCTGATTCCTAAGCTAATTTTCTGTGAATTTCCCTACGTCATATCCATCGAGTTGACAGTCGCTAAAAATAGAACTGCTAGCCATCCTCAGTATGTATTGAATTGAGAAATCAAGGCCCACAGAAATGACACACAAGCTTCCCTGCAGCACTCAGGACAGATTGGACTTGCCAGAAAAGGAGGTTCCACTTGACTAGAGCTGAGCAACCATTGTCCAGGGCGGAATGAGCGGCCCACTCGGCTGTAGCACCTCATGATTTATTAACTGTTACTGGTGCCCATGAAATATTCATCCGCTCTTTCCTACAGTTACTGCGCCCCTGCATCAATAAACCATTGCTCCCCCATCTGTTTAGGTGTGCAGCTTGGAGAAGAAAAGCTTCACAAAAATGGAAGAGGCCTCTTTGCATGCTTAGCTCAGAGGCAGAACACCAGTGCACTTCTTGGTTTCCTGTCCTTTTCTCAAAGGGCACTCCGCATGTGTTGCCAGACAGGGAGAAGCCCTAATGGCTTTGTAAGGGGAAGCTCGAATAGCTAGGGAGAGGAGGGGAAGAAGGATTTCGTGTGATTGGCGTGCGGGTTGTAATGCTTCCAGTTTCAGCCTGAGTTTATTTCCCCCTGTTAGTAATAAAGCAGGACCCAGGGAGCCCAGGCTTGCCTAGCGTGGAGGCTTGCCTGGAGTCGATTCGTGCTCAGTGTGAAGCATGAACCTGCGTTGCTCCGCAGAGGCTCCTCTTTGTGATCAAAAGTGCTGCTCCTTAGTAGCAGAAAGAGTGGACTTTCTGCACCACTTCCCTCTCCTATTTCTTCAGAGGCTTCTTCATAGACTTGTTTTTTCCTGTATACCCCTTTGCTGCGATCGTCTCCCTTGAGCCTTCTCTTCTCACCGTGTGTATTTCCCATAAGTATTTGGATCCTTGATCATGCGTTCTCCTCCTGTCAACAATCCTTTGCAAGTCTCTCTCTTCAGCTTCAGATCTACAAGTCCCACTACACCATCTGTCTGTACCAGGATAACCCATCGCCTCTCAAACTCAATAGGTCCCAGCCTGAACCTATTATTTCCCCTCCAACACCCACCCTCCTCTACTCACCAAACCTGCTCTACCTGGACTGGATCCATTACCAAGACGACTCACCCACGTGGCTGACAGACTGGCGCTGGTTGTCAGCAGGTTGCTTACCCAGGGCATTTGACCAGGGAGCCTCAGTTCCTCTCTATTTGGGCTTCTTCACAGTACAGTGTGGTAGCTGGGTTCCAACAGTGTTCCAAGAGACAGGAAGTGGAATATGCAGGTCTCTTAAGGCCTGGGCCTGAAAAGTGGCACAGCATTACTTCCATTGGTCAAACAGTCACAGAGCCCACCCACATTCAAATGTAACCCTGCCTCGAGGGGTGTGTCAAAGAATTTAGGGCTATCTTTAATCTACCATGTCCTATGTCCAATCAGACTCTTGCCATCCTGTCCCTTCTTCCATGGCTTTCACACGCTGTCCCTTTGGTCTTGAATGCCTTTCTCACCTTGTCCTATTTCCTGCTCTTTCTTCAAGATTCTGCTCAAGAGTTATCTCTCCAAGTCTTTCTTAACCCTACCCCCTCCAGGGTGTAATATAACACCCTGTGTTACCATTTACTATTCTGTATTGCAGTTGTTCATGAGATGTATTTCTCATGAGACTGTGAGCACTATGAAGGCAGGGACTGTCTTATTCTTTTATGCATCCCCAGAACCAAGCATGGAGCTGGGCAGAGCAAAAGACCTCGGCAAACATTCATTGAATCGGTGAGGGTTTCCTCATTTTAATCTCTCAGTGGCACTGCAAGGTGGCAAAAGTTGAGGAGTATTCCTGTTTTACTGCCATGACTTCCTTATCTTAGATAAAAAGAAATAAACAAACAATTATGGCAAAGAGTAATGACATGACCCAAGGTCTTATAGCCAGGAAGATGATTCAGTTGAATCAATAGAAGTTCAGTTTCCCAAAGTAAGTTAAAAGCACAGATCTTAGGGACAAGGTTGGGGAGACAAGTGGGGAGAAAAAGCCCCACTATGAATGGACATGGTTGTTTGGCAGAAAATGAGGTTACCCATTCTATTCTGTGTTTACTGGGGGAATGCAAATGACCTTCTCTCCACTGCCAAGAAACTAAAAACAGCATAAGCGATGGAAGATGGTCTGATAGAATCTGTTAAGAAAGAGAGTGGACACAGTGCAAGTGCTTTGTGCAAATAGGAAAGGTGGATCTAATGGAGATTCTCAAAATGACAGTGGGAGAGTGAGAGTTTGCCAGTAATTCTCAAGTGACTCTTCAGAGCAGAGAGAGACAGCTATTATCAGAAAGAGAGGCTGTGCCTACAGGCCCAAGTGTTAGGCTCAATTGGATAATTCATTGGAGTTAAAAACCTCAGCTAAGATAAAACATCCCTCAAGGACATCTGACTTTATGTGCTCCGATTTCATGCTTAACACGTCCCTTCTGTTCACTGATTTGGCTTCTTACATATTTTTTTTATTAGAAAAATATTCTCTTGATAATAGATAAGGGTATTCCAGTCACTAGAAAGAAACCTTCCTCCTTGTAAATTCATGGGTATTGCAGCTTGTAAGCCAATTTCTTTTAAATTCGATTAGTTGGGACAAATGGATTCTTTCTTTGAGTTTTGATGGTCTTAGTTTTTTTTAAATCACACAAATAATTCATATATACTTTTTCGTGTAAGAGAGTCAAACAGTTGAAATAAGTATAGATGGAAACCCCTTTCACCACCGGGCCCCCATCCAACTCCCAATCACAGAGATAATCGTTGTTATGCATCCAATATATAGCATTCAGTCCTTTTTCTACGCATTTATATAGAGTGTGTGTTTATATATAGGGTGTGTTTATATATTTATAAATGTCCCTTTTGATTTTTATACAAATTAGATCAGACTCAACATTTCCCTTTTTCATATAACTCTATCCCATGAAAATCCTTCTACGTTGGTCCACAAAGCTCTGCCTTCTTATTTCTTATGGTTGCGTGCTTTTTCTATAGGATATATTAATCAGAATTCTCCAGAGAAACAGAACCAATAGTATGTATGAGTTAGAGATGGGGGAGATTTACTATAAGGAAGTAGTGCACATGATAGTGGAGGCTAGAAAGTCTCAAGATCTTCAGGGTGACTTAAGCAAGCTGGACACCCAGGAGAGCGAGTGGTTTAGTTCCAGTCTGAAGGCCTGCAGGCTTGAGACCGAAGAAGAGCTGATATTTCAGTGTGAGTCTGGAGGCAGGGAAAAACCTATGGCCTAGTTAGAAGGCCATGAGGCAAGAGAAATTCCCTTTCACTATGGGAAAAGTTAGCCTTTTTGTTCTTTTCTTTTTAAGTTAATTTATTTATTTTGAGAGAGAGACAGTGCCAGCAGGGGAGGGGCAGAGACGGGGGGAGGCGGGGAGAGAGAGAGAGAGAGAGAGAGAGAGAGAGAGAGAGAGAGAATCCCAAGCAGGCTCCACACTGTCAGTGCACAGTCCAACTCGGGGCTCAAACTCATGAAACCACGAGATCATGACCCGAGTTGGCCACTTGGCACCCCCTAGCGTTTTTGTTCTATTCAGGCCTTCAAGTGATGGATGAGGACCACCCACATTAGAGAAGCCCACTTGCTTTACTCAGTCTACCAATTTAAATGTTAATTGCATTCAAAAACACTCTCACAGAGACACTTTAAATACTGTTTGACCAAATATCTGAGTACCCATGGGCCAGTCAAATTGACACATGAAATTAACCATCACATAGGGTTATATAATTATTCTCCTTTTTATGGATAGGTTTTTTTTTTCCTTTTTACCTTTTTCCATTTTTTTACTATTAAAAACACTACTTCAATACCAATTTTTTGATCATACAGTTTTGGGCACATATACATATACATATATGTATATTTCTATAGGGTATATTGCCAAAAGTGGAACTTCTTGGAGTGGTAGGTAAAATAATGAATGCCCTTCCCCCCCAAAATGTCTAATCTCCTAATCCCTAGGGCCTGTGAATATGTTAGGTTGCACAGCAAAGGGAAACTAATATTGCAGGTGGAATTAAGATTCTTAGTCAGAAATGGACCTAATATAATCACAAGTGTCCTTAAAAATAGAAGAAGTGAGGGGACCCTGGATGGCTCAGTTGCTTAAGTGACTCTTGGTTTTGGCTCAGGTCATGATCTCACCATCCTGAGATTGAGCACTGCTTTGGGCTCTGTGCTGGGCATAGAACCTGCTTAAGATTCTCTCCCTCTACCCTTCTCTGCTCCTCCCTGCCCCCCCATCCACGCGCTATGCAAGAAAGAAAGAAAGAAAGAAAGAAAGAAAGAAAGAAAGAAAGAAGAAAGGGAGGGAGAGAGGGAGGGAGGGAGGGAGGGAGGGAGGAAGGAAGGAAGGAAGGAAGGAAGGAAGGAAGGAAGGAAGGAAAAACAAAGTAGAACACAGAACCAGAGAGATCATGCTGTAAGAAGGAGTATGCCCAAAGTTCCTGGCTTTGAAATTATGGAAAGAGCCTAAATGTCCATCAACTGATGAATGGATAAAGAAATTGTGGTATATATACACAATGGAATACTATGTGGCAATGAGAAAAAATGAAATACGGCCTTTTGTAGCAACGTGGATGGAACTGGAGAGTGTGATGCTAAGTGAAATAAGCCATACAGAGAAAGACAGATACCATATGGTTTCACTCTTATGTGGATCCTGAGAAACTTAACAGGAACCCATGGGGGAGGGGAAGGAAAAAAAAAAAAAAAAGAGGTTAGAGTGGGAGAGAGCCAAAGCATAAGAGACTGTTAAAAACTGAGAACAAACTGAGGGTTGATGGGGGGTGGAAGGGAGGGGAGGGTGGGTGATGGGTATTGAGGAGGGCACCTTTTGGGATGAGCACTGGGTGTTGTATGGAAACCAATTTGTCAATAAATTTCATATATATAAAAAAAAAAAAAAAAAAAAAAAACAAAGTTCCTGGCTTTGAAGATGGAGGAAGAGGTCCACCAGCCAAAGAATGTGGGTGCTCTCTAGAAGGTAGAAGGAACAAAACAGATTCTCCCCTCACAACTTCACACTCCAGAAAGGAGTATAATCCTGCCAATACCTTGATTTTCAGTTAGTGAGACTTATTTCATTGTTCTGAATTACAGAACTGAAAGATAATAAATTTGTGTTGTTTTAAGCAACTAAATTGGTAGTAATTTGAAATAGGAGCCACAGAAAACTATCATACTAGGTCCTAGGGAATATGTATTTAAATTTTGATTGATAATAAGAATGGCTTCAAAAAAATTAAATAAAAAATCTTTTAAAGTGTTTCAACTTACAATTTTATTACTAGTGTAAGAGAAAGCCTGTTCCCTAATGCCATCACCATCACTGGAGTTCATCAATCTTTTTCATTTTTAGCAATTTGGTTGGGTGAAAAGTGATTATTTATTTGTTGCTGAGACTGGGAATCTTTTTACATGCTTTCTTCCTTATTTACAAATGGAATATTTATCTTTCCTTATTTTTATACAAGGTTGATGGTATGCTTTCTTATTGGAGTAGAGGTCCTGTTTAGATATTGTGGCTCCTAATCCATTGCCTTTTATATATGTCACAAATATTTCCTCCCAATCCTTCACAACTTCATTAACTACAATTATGGGATCTTCTGTCATGTAGATAATTTTGTGTCTTGATTAGGAAGAAAAGATTAATATCTTAACTAGAAAAACTATAGGTGCCTGTCTGACTCATGTAATAAAACAGCTTGAGTGACACTCCTTTGAGCATTAGTTTTCTTATTATAGTAATGTATTTATTCATCCAAAAATCATTGACTGTGAACCACCTTATGCCATGGGTAGATGCCAGGGAGACATAAGTCAACATTCGAGGACTATGCAGTCTACATGGAGATACAGACAATGAGGCCACCATAACAATAATAGAACAACGTGTGCTGTGATAGAGATTTGTGCAGAATCCCATGGAAATCCATCGGAGGAGCCCCATATCCAGACCAGAAGCTTTCATAGGGTTTGTCCAGGGGAGGTAGCAGAGCAGGAAGGGTACACGGGGCAGACAGAACTGCAGGTACAGAGGCTGGGGACAAGAGCAGGAGCTGTAAACAGTTCACAGAATGGGGGTGATGATGGGGTGAGTTGTGAGTTTGGAGAGGTCAACAGAGACTGTTGCAATCCGTATCATTCAATTCAGTCTGTTTTCTGAAAACGCTAAAAAGCCTTTGAAGTTTGAAGCAGGTGGATGAGGTATGGACTAGCCTTTAGTAGAGACCATTTGGGCTGGTCTGTGGACAAGGGGCTTAAAGGGACATTGGCCAGAGGCAGGGAGGCCAGTGAGGAAAAAGGCTGTCAAACTAACCTAGCAACAATGGCAAAAGTGAAAATAAAGTAGTGGCAGAGGAATGGACACACTGGACAGATTGAGAAATCCACCCTAATTTGTCGTAAGTCAAAGACAATATGTAGTGTTTTTTTCCAAGTGGAAGTTCCCTATAAACTAAAACATTCAACTTCCTGATGGAATTATAGGCACCGTGACAGGCCAGTAGAGATGTTTCTGAACACAGAAGACTTTCCAGGGAAAAGTAAAAGTAAAAAATCATGGCATATTCAGACCATATTTGGATTTTGTCCTTCATATTTGGATTTTCTTTATATGACTATGAATGCATAACCCCAGCATCAGCCTGTCTGCCCTCCCCTTTATTCCTACCAGCCTCGTATTCTTTGTGTTCTGTATCTTCCTATGTATGTTTTAGGAAACAAGAGGGCTTATTGTCCGTCCTTCCTGACATTTCTCACTGCCACTCTGCACTAGACTCCATTCACGTTCACTACCTGGAAATCCTGGACCAGGGGATAAGGTAGGAGTCTGCCTCCTTGACTAACGAACCAGCAAAGGTGTGAATGGGGAAGAAGAAAACTCTCTGATGTTCTTCCACCCCTTTATTCCACATGACACGACTTCTCAAAGTGATATAGGGACTTCACACTTTACTGAAGCATTAAATTGGCCAAAATTATAATATAGAAGAGCAAATTATTAAAACTGTAGACAAACATTTTTACCTTACTCTAAGGGACAAATGCTTCCCTCTGCTTCACCCTCATCCCCAGCTCTGCTTTTGTTTCCTGTTCTCAAGCAAGTGACCAAATAACATTGGGGGGGGGAAGGACATGCCCTTTGCCAGGAGCAAAGCTTTCCTTATTACAGTATTATTCTCTCAGCTCTCTCTTTCACTCAGAAATGGGAAAAATATTGAACAGCATTTCCCAGACCTACTGCTGGCTAATAGCATCAGCTGCTAATGTTTTATGAAATCCATCCCAGCCAATGTGGAACATTAAACAGAACCCACTGGGTTAGCATTTGCCCCCTTTCCTGCTCTCTCCACATTATTTGACCTGTCCTGCTATGTGAAGAGACTGTCTAGGATCCAAAGCTTTGTGTCTGCCCAGCAACAATGATAGGAAATGAATGCCGTCTTGACATTGCTAAATGCCCTTTGGGACTGACATTTGGTGGGCCTTCCAAAGAAAGCTGAGTTTATTGACACTGTGTGTTTGATTATCACTCGCTTTTCTAGGACAAAGGCCCAAAGCAGCCCCTGTTACCATTTGGCTGGCATTAATTCTGTTTCAACTCCTCCTGATCAAAAACAGAAGCTGTATCACTGGTGCTCTGGTCTAAAGATGCCCCGTGTCACCCGTGGGACATCTGGCCTCAAGTGGCAACATGTAGAGGGTGAGGAAGGAGACAACTGGAGACACATTCAGAAAGTTGTAATAATAATCATAATAAATTTACATATGCTATCTTATTTGATCCTTAAATGAGATAGGTATTTTTATCCTTGTTTTAAAAAATGAAAAAAACTGAAGCTCAAAGACTTTAGAAATTTGCCCAAAGGCCTATATCTTGGTGGGAGGGGATGTATGGATTTATGTGATTCTAGAGCTACATACTCCAGTATCTTAGGCTGGGACCCACTATGTCCCTCTGCCCTGGCCAAGGGGTGCTATCATCCAAGAAACTCAGTGACCAGGTCCAGGTGAGTTTTGAGTTTTATTTTATTTTATTTTTAATTTATTGTCCCATTAGCTAACATACAGTGTATACAGTGTAGTCTTGGCTTCGGGAGTAGATTCCCGTGATTCATCACTGACATACAACAGCCAGTACTCATCCCAACAAGTGCCCTCCTCTGTGCCCATTTCCCATTTCACCCCCCACCCCCAAGCCTTCACCCCCATCAACCCTCAGTTGGTTCTCTGTATTTAAGGGTCTCTTATGGTTTGCCTCCCTCTCTGTTTTTAACTTATTTTTCCTTCCCTTCCCCTATGGTCTTCTGTTAAGTTTCTTAAAGAAGGGGGAGAAATGAGATCTGGCACACAGGAAGGAGTGACGTTCATCTTGGGGCTGGGGGATAGGGCTCTATTAAGTCCCGGGCAGTAAACTCATGTGATTGGGAGATGGCCTTAGCACTACAGATCCTACCAAACGGGAGCTCCATTGACCATTGTCCTTAGGGAACTTTTATGTTTAACCTGCGAGCAGTTTAGCATTATGGACTCTTATCCTCGGGGTCTGTACATGGTCACAGCCTCCAGTAGAGTCGCCTCCAGTTCCACGAGGAACTGGGAGCTAGGGAAAGACAGGACTGAAATGGGCTGGATGATGGAAACCTGGCCCTTTCTCTTAAAGCTTGAAAGGGTAGCCAGTGTCACCAGCAGGAGCATCAGCTGGGCACCATGCAGCTATTTGCAGCTTGACAGCCTCTGCTGAATTATTGATACCCCTCAGTACCTCGGGACCTCCCCCTTGTTAACAAATCGCGCTCCATATTAAAATTTAAAGAGGCAAATGAGTGCAATCTCTCGCCCTATTATTCCCCCCTTCTTTTGCCATCTGAGCTCTAATTTTTAAGTCAATCAGCCTGAAAGGTGTCTCTTGGGAGGTGGCACAGCTCAGACAGGCAAACCCAGGACAGGAAAACCAAAGGCCACGAGTAACACCATGACCTGAGCCCTGAGTCAATTAATGGAGTCTGAGTGACTCTGGGCCAGGTGAGCACTGACTCTCTCTGAGTCACTGAAATGAATAAGAAATCTGTTCACCTCCTTCCTGGGACAGCAGCCCCTGTCCAGTTTGTCACATCCCTAAAACTTCCCTAAAGCACAGTATGAAAACTTTTAAGTTGTGATCCAAATTTGGATTTGGGATGCTCTGTTCGGTCTGCAGAGTCATGGTTTTTTTTTAACGAAAAGAGTTTCCAAAAATTTTAAAAATAGGAGGTTTTACACAAATATCAGATTTTCTGACTTTTCTTGAGAGATCAAAGGACTTGGGTGTTCATTTGCACATTGTACCACTTCCGAGGGCTGACAGGGGCTGCTCCTTTATTTTTTATTTTTTTAATGTTTATTTATTTATTTAGAGAGAAAAGAGGGGCAGAGAGAGGGAGAGGGAGAATCCCAAGCAAGCTCTGCACAGAGCCCGGTGCAGGGCTCGATCTCATGAACCACAAGATCATATATGACCTGAGTCAAAATCAAGAGTAGGACACTTAACCAGCTGAGTCATCCAGGTGCCCCCATGTAGCTGCTCTTTTAAATGAGGTAAGACTTCTTTTCTTTGCCACAGTCTCTACCCTTCCCATTAATGACTGAATCTGTGACCCTTGGGCTCGAGAAGGATGGCAAGCGTTTCTGTGTGCCAGCTCAAGTCTGTTAGCAGGACTGCCTGGGGTCCCATACACCTGATCTGATCAGTTATGACAGATTGCATTGCACTTTGCAATTGTTCACCTCCCCTTCCCTGTAAGAGGATTGTACATCTCTGACTGTTGCCATGTGACTATGTGCAGATTCTTGAAACAGACACTCTGAGAGGCATTGTGGGTTATCACCGGCTGTCTGGCTCTTTTCCTCTTACATGGGCATAACGTACCCTGTGATCCTTCAGCCTGAATCCCTGTAGGACAAGGACACATGGTGCAGACCAGCAGCTGGCTTACAGGTTGGAGCTGAGCCACACCCTTGACAGAGCAGCAGCCGACCCACAACCTTCAGTAATATGAGTAAGTCAGCTGTAAGCAACTGAGAATTGGGGGATTATTTGTCACTGTAGTAGAACTGACCAATACAGCAAGGCCAGGATTGCTAGAACAAGGTACTGTGATGAAAAAGCAATATTGTCTTATTTTTGGAGAAGAGAAACATGATGGCCTTAGGGAATTCTTAAACAACATTAATTTTGGTTGTTTTTAATTTAAAAAATAACTTAAGAGGATTCTGGAAAGATAATGGCAGTGGCCTCAGAAGAACCGGGTTGAGTTCCCGAGTGCATATTTAATGAATAATTTTCCTTTTATCAAAAACTTATCTTTTAAAAAATCATATGTGTACTGAAGCTTATTTTCAGTTGATTTCACTTTGTATTAGTAAAGAGGACATTGCAAAATACTTGTCATGCAAAGGGTGTCTGGCGTCTGAAAGAGTCTTCACCACTGCTTATTATGAGGATCAAAGGGGCTGAACTATTTGAAAATGCTTTGTCAGTACTACATGAGTACAAATGCTAGTTTTTACTAGGTTTGTGGTGATATGGCATCGTTTTCTCCAGTAGGAGGCAGGTCAGGCGTTACTGTCCCCATTTGACAGATGTACAGACTGAGTCAGTAAGCAAGGACTTGTCAGCTAGTTAAGGAGAGAACTGAGGGAGAGTCAATTTATCATTCAGACTAGGGCACCAGCAATCTGTCCGTTGCCTTATACACAAAGGGGCCAACCAGGGACTTTTGAATAATCTTGCTAATACCCAGATTTCTAGTCTAATGGTGTCAGTTATAATGAGATTTGGCCTGTGTTGGTTTCTTAATAGTAGCCAAAACCTAATTAATTATCTACTTCCGTATATATCTACCTTCTGCCTCCTTTGGCCCATGGCATTGCTTCTAATTTACATTTTCAGTTCATAATGTCAATATTCACCAGCCCCTTTCAATCCTTGATTAACCTGGTCATTCTCTGAACCATCTGGTGGTAGGCATTGTAGTTTTCTTATTTAAGAATTAGCATATGGGGCGCCTGTGTGGCTCAGTTGAGCGTCCAACTCTTGATTTTGGCTTAGATCATGATGCCAGGATCATGGGATCAAGCCTCTCTCTTAAATAAATAAATAAATAAATAGCACATGTGTCGTATTAGTTTGAAACATCCATAGCCTGCAAAGTCAAATTCCAAGAGTTGCAGTTTGGTATCATTCAGTAACTTTGGACTGTGTTGTCTGTTACAACTCTAGGTCATTCTTTTGGACATGAAGGGCATTTTGTTACCTGGAAGGTATCTATGTCCCATGGATGGCCAGAACACTCAAGGATAGGGACTGAAACAGAGTGCCTGGTGCTAGCTGGCACATCCCCCTTTCAGGAGACGCTGGTTTGGGGCAGAAGCTGGGTCACTGGTTAGCTTTCCTCTGCTGTCAGAATCCTGGGGGTCTCCCGGGGCACATGCCCTCCGGAGTCCTCAAGGATTTGGGAATGCCATGTCAGGTGCTCAGGATTTGCGGGCAGGCAGGCCGTGTAGCGTGGTTCTTGCTCTGGAACAGCTGTACGTTTGGAATGAGAGTTTCCACTGCTTGTGTTCTTTGCTCACTTCTAACTGCTTCATGGAAAGTAGGCTTATGATGCCACCCCATTAGGGAAAAGATACGCTTTCCACTGACTTAAAATTTGTTTTTTTAAAGAGGAGGATATACTGGACCAGAAGCAGGTCAGCAACCACCAAGTGTTGGGGATGTTTCCCAGGGGTCAGGAAGAGCTCAGAAGAGCCATTTGGGGGTGGAAGCAGTGAGGCCGGAGGTTATCCTGGTCTGAAGAGGAAACCTCACCTGGAGGCACTGGATCCTTAGGGCAGTCCCTCCTGGCCCCAGCCCCAGGCTTCTCTTGCATTTTCCACAACCTCCCTAATGTTAACGTTTCTTAAAGCCCCAAGACCTTTGGTAAATTTTTCTCAGGGTCAGGCGTGAGGGCAAGGGGCTCCTCAAAGCACTACATTCAGTACGCTGACCCCCCTCCCAACAATCAAGTATCATCTGACTCCCAGCTTTTCTCCCTGTTCAGTAACGTGGCCCATTTTCTATCTACAGGGAACCAAAGTGCTCCCGTTAGAGAGGTTCCTGCCCACGCAACCTCCACTCAGCGTTTCTGGTCACCTTCTCCATAGAAGCACTAGCGCAAACCAGGGTTGTGTGCCCTGACGTCCCTCAGCACGTAGTCAGCATGTGGCACCTTGTCCCCCCAGCCCCACATGAAGAAGACAATTAAAACCCCATCCCTAATGTTTCACAGACACACATACCCACACTTCTCTTTACCTCAGTCGCTTTGAAGGCGGGAGCAATGACCGCCATCTCAGCTGTGAGAAGGCAAAGCCTCCCACAGGTTACACTACTTGACGAAGCCACACTGCCAGGAACCTGCAGAGCCAGCAGAGACAGCCTTTCACTTGGAGTCCTGTCTTCTCCTACTGGGATCCGCCGCCTGGGCCTGTGAAGCGCAGGATCCTCCTATGCTACAAGGAAATTCCCTTCTGTTTACCCCCGGGTGCCATTTTCACTTCTCCCCACTTGGTTCCCAGAGCAGCCCTTCCACTTCAGCTTAGCTTCAGACACATCAAGGGTCCCTCCTCAGCTGTCTTCCCTCTTCACCCTGGATTCTTACTCAGTATATCTTTTCAAACTTGTGTTTCTTTTACAGTCTTCTCTGATGGATGGCTTCCTCTCTTCCCCAAGTCCTTAACAAAGACTTCTCTTCCTTGAGGTTTTTCAGTGGCTCCTTATGGCCTACCCGATAAATGCATAATCTTTAACCCAGCATACAAACCTTCTCTCCTCATCTATTTCTATTCTTACCGCTCCTCCTTATGAATCCTGTATTCTAGCCATCTTTCTTGGATTCGTGTCCCTCACTTTCAACTCTGAATCTCTTAGGGCCTAAAGGTCCTCACTTCTACAGGGTGCTGTCCCTGACTTCTCTCCCCTCTTCAGGCCTAGAGCACTGGGTTTATGTCACTTATAAGACATCACACTTTGGAAGTCTGGTTACTTTTTTGCATGTGTGCGTGTGTGTGCACACAACAGGCGTGATCTCCACCGCCAGTAAGGGAAGTCTTTGAGGGAAGGGATCCCGTCTAGTACATCTTCATTTCTTGCTTTACAGTGCTCCTTACTGTAAAAACTCCTTATAGCTAATGCTGTATAATTCTTGGCTCAGTAACTGAGTAAATCACGATTCATGACCTTGGCTCTGGCTGTTGCTTCATTGCCAACCTATCATGTGGCCACAGCTCCTACTATGTGCAGAACTCAAAGAACACCAGCCCAATGCCTACTGCCCCAAGTTTGCCCACTGGGTGTCGTGCTGGTTACAGAATCCATAGGGCTGTGGTCTCATTTGCTCGTAGATTATCTGGAAGAGCAAGGTACATGTGAGAACGGTTTGAAATTTCATTTGATTATCTGAGATCTGAGTGATACTCAGAAAATACAGTAAATAGTGGCTACTATTATGGTGGCTGAGACTATAAATATTATGACCAAAGATAAAGTCAGGAATTAAAGCTAAAATTAAAGAAAGGAAAACCTTTTCTCCACGCTTCCTTTGAATCCCTTCCTGCTAGAAGAAGGGCAAAGGGAACCACGTTGCTTGGAGAAGAATTCAGAGAGGCTGAGAATAAGGCACAGGTGTGTAAACACACACAATAATTACCTCATTAATATGAAAACCAGTAGGAAACAGACTCATTCCAGAGGGCAGGGCTGGGCCAGCATAGAATGCTCTAGAAGGAGCCTCTGGCCAGCGTTATAATTCTTCTGAGATGTGGGGCTGGCTTGCAATGTTTTTCCAGCCCCTGTAGCTGTGAAGGAGGAGCCGAGACCACCCAAGAGTGCCCTCTAATCCCACTTCCAGTCTTCCTCACCTTCCTCTACTCGCTGTAGGTGTTGACTTCATAGTACCTCATGTTAGCCTTCACATGTGCTGTCCCCCGTGAGGACCGGCAGTACCATAATCCTAACAGCAGAGATGAAGGACTGACGTGTGGAGAAAATACGCATCTTGCCGAAACTTGTTTGCAGTAAAAGACAGTGAAAGAAAAACGTGGGAGGAGATCAAGCTCTCAGGCATACAAACTGTCCTCAGATGAACCCAACGTACACTTTGTTTATTTTGTGACTCTTCACTGCCCTCCTCACTTCTAGCCTTCAAAAGGTTAGGTGTCCCCCATATCCCTTGCAGAGCAAGAGCCCATCGATGGACTTGCATTCTTTCTTCCAGACTACACGGATTTCCTCACCTTAGTAAAAGCCCCTCATGGGCCTCCTCTCACAGAGAAGGGAATGGAGATGCCCAGGCTGTCTGGAATGACTTGCTCAATGTCATTGAACGTGTGGTGGCCGAGTCAAATTTAAAGGGAAAGCTGCTGCTGACGGGGTCTGTCCTCCAACCAGCAGCCTGGGTCGGTGAGTATCTCTGTATGGCATGTTTTTCTCTTGGCTACCTTCAAAGCTCCTACCCAGTGTTTTCTTATTCAATTACTTCTCGAGTAATCTGTTCCTACAGACTTGGCCTCACTATTGCCAGCATTTACAACCTCCTTCATGCATTTCCTTAAAAATGTGCAAGCTCTGCCATTTGGCAAGCTCTGTCAGAGGTAGGAGACATCTCTGTTGTGTCAGTCTCCACTCCCACCTCACTACTCGTTTTTCAGAATGAAACGAAAGTGTCCCTGAGCATCCCAGAAACCATAGGCTGACGAAGCCATTTCACCTCTAGAGTTGATTTCCACTTGCTCATTGCCATGGCCCACTGAGGGCTCAGTAGCATTCCGTGGAGACTAGGATTTCACTGCAGCCTCTTACTTGTGCATTCCAGGCGTCTGGCCTGGAAAACACAGTGGCAAGAGCTGGTGGGACACCAGGGGGTAGCAGTGGAAGGGGTGGGTTTTCACACAGGGAAAGTCAAAGGACTTGAGTTCCATTCTGTGGTGGACATTGTCTAGGGTATCAGACAAATCATGTACCTTGTCTTTGCTTTAGTTTCTTCTTTGGTAAAATAAAGAGGATACTAATTTTAATTTGCTTGCATGGTCAGTAAGTGCAAAATATTTTCTGAAGCTTTGTATGTCCAGATAAGGCCTGGAGTGTGATTAGAAGGAGTTTAAGCAGGTGTGCTCTGGCTGTGCCCCATAATAACCCAGGGACCTTGGCCACACTACCTAATATCACCAATCCCAGTCCCTTCAACTAGAACAAGGGAATAATAATTAGTACCTACCTCACAGGGTTGGGTGAGGTTTAAATGAGTCAATGTTTATAAAACACTTAGAGTCGTGTCTGGCATTTCTTTATTGCTTAGTGCAGTAATAGCAGAGCAAAATTAAACTAGCTCAGATGAATGGAGTTATGGGTCTAGTCTATTCATTAACTGATAGCACTTGACAAGCTGATCTTAAGTTTTATACAGAAGAGCAAAGGACAAAGGATAAAGAGAGGCAGTTTTGAAAAAAAAAAAAGTAGGAAACTAGCCTTGCCCGATGTCAAGACTTCTTAGAGTGTTACAGCAGTGATGAGAGGTGGTACCAGTGCAGGAATAGAAAAATAGACCCAAAGACTGGAGGACAACAACTAAAATATCCCATCCTTAAGTGAAAGTTTGGTATGACAGAGCAGAAGAGGGATGGACCATTGGTTATCCAGACGGAGAAGAATAAAAACACATCACACACAAAAATCAATTGTCAGTGCATTAAAAAGCTCTACATGAAAGCAAAAATGTAATACATTTATAAGGAAATATAGGAAAGCATTTCTGATTTAAGGGCTAAGGAATGATTCCTTAGACAATGTATAAAGGGAAAAACCATAATGGAAAGTGGTGGCATATTTGACTACACTAACATTGAATTTTAAACTGACTTTTTTTGAAGAATGTCTCCATAAATAAAGATTAAGAGAGACACTGGGAGGGAATATTGGAAACCGACCATTGATAAAAGCCTTGTATCCAGAGTTTAAAAAAACACTACAACTCAGCAAGAAAAAAATAGAAAATAGGCAAAACATAAAACAATAGTCATTAATTACCAATAAACACATAAGAGATGCTAAAGGTCCCCAGTCACTGACAAACTACAAATTAAAACAACCATGAGATACCATTACTCACTCATCATGTTGACCAAAATTTTAAGTCTGATCAAAACAAGTATAAGCAAGGATAATAGACACAAATCCTCCCATACTACTTTGTACCTAGTTATGACCACTTTCAGTCAGATTCCACTTCTAGGCATATAACCTAATGAAAGTGTCACATCAGCATGGGAGATTTATAGAAGAATGTTGATTGCAACACTGTTAGTACTCAGGTAAAAAAGGGGAAATGACCTAAATGATCATCAGGAATGGACAAATAATTTATTGTATAGCCATACAATGGAACATCATACAGAAATTTAAATGAATGGACTAGAATTACATGTATTAACACGGATAAATCCCCAAAACGTAATGTTGAATGACAAAAAGCAAATGACAGAAGAATAGAGACGATAGGATGCCATTTGTGTAAAACTTAAAAGCATATAAAACAGGGCGCCTGGGTGGCTCAGTGGATTCAGTGTCTGACTCTTGATTTCAGTTCGGGTCATGGTCTCATGGTTCGCGAGATGGAGCCCCTGTCCGGCTCTGCACTGTCAGCTTGGGATTCTCTCTCTCTCCCTCTCTCTCCACTCCTCCTGTGCTCGCTCCCTCTTTCTCTCTCCCTCAAAATTGAATATGTAAACATTTACAGAAAGCATGTAAAACAAAGATCAGAGAAAGACAAATATCATATGACTTCACTCATATGAGGACTTGAAGACACAGAACAGATGAACATAAGGGAAGGGAAGCAAAAATAGTATAAAAACCGGGAGGGGGACAAAACATAAGAGACTCTTAAATATGGAGAACAAACGGAGGGTTACCGGAGGGGTTGTAGGAGGTGGAATGGGCTAAATGGGTAAGGGGCTCCTGAAATCATTGTTGCACTGTATGCTAACTAATTTGGATGTAAATTAAAAAAGTAAAACAAATTGAACAAAGATAGACACATAAGACACCTACATGAGGAGTAGTATAGAACATGAAGGAGGGTGACAAACATCAGATTTTGGATGATGGCCACCTGTAGGATGGCTTAGAGAAGGGGTGCACAGGAGACTTCAAGTATAGTTGTAATCTTTTATTATTTAAAAAAATAGTAAATAGGTCAAAATGTTAAGGTTTGATAAAGTTAGGTGGTGGGCACCCAAGTGTTCGTTATGTTGTTTTCTCCTACTTTGTCCCCCTTTACAGGATTTTGTAGTCCATTTTTAAAAATTCTAAATTGGCTCCTACTTCCAACACAAAGGAAGATGAAGCATAACTGTTTGCCATTAAAGTGCTAATATATGACCTGCCACCTCCTTCCAACAGCCCAGGACAAGTGCCCCTAGCACCTGCCACAGTGCATGGCTCCAGAAGGGCTTGCAGTAAATGAAGATGGAAAAAAAATGAATGGATGAAAGGGCCTATCCTTAGAAATGGAGGCCTGGTCATATGTTCACTATGCCTTTTTTTGCCATTAAATCACACTCCAAGAGTCATTTTCCTCCCATCCATCTCACTCAGTCTGAGTTGCCATCTAGTATAATAATTCGGGGGGATTACCTTTAGGGACCATTGCTTGCAATTCAGTCTTGGCTGTGCTCTGAATTCATTAGTGTTTTTGCAGCATTGTGCATTACTCAGAAGAATGATCCTCTCCCAGATTAGGGCATTGCTGTCTCTGTCATATTCTAGTAATAATAATAACCAAAAGCAAACGTGAGGAAGTAAAATCTCCAGGGAGGCCTTTCTCTTCAATTAAGGAGTTCTAATGCATCACAGTCCCACCATACATGTGACTCAGTTGTCCTTTATAAATGCAGGGGGTGTTTCCTTTTGTGGCTCTGCTGCTGTTTCTCCTTCATGTCTCTCTCCCAGTGCTGCTGCTTCTCTCTGTACATGCAGACAAACATATGTGAAATAGATGACATGGGGATTTATACCTGTTTATTGACCTAGCCAGCTTGCACTTCTAAGATTCTTTTGGTGTCATCCTAGGAAATAAAATATGGTAGCTTAATTGGTTGGTAATGGTGCTAATAAATGTAGAGTCTTAAGTTCTATCCCCTAAAAGCCAGAATGATTTTCTTTGTTCAGCAAGATGCAGAGGGCATCTCAAATCTTGGCACATGTATCCTCGTTTATATATGGCAGATTGGACAAGGCAGGGTGGCAAGAATCATGTCAAATGTGCCACTACCATCGGAACTCAAAATTGTCCCCACCCTGGTGAGTCTGTGGATTCCTTTTATGAGGAAAGGAGAGTATCTTAGTGGTTAGAAAGGGTTAGTAATGTCCCAACTCACCTACAAACGTGAAACTGAGGAAGTGGTCTGGGCTGAGATTCCCACCTTTTACTGCTGAAGAGTAGAAAATAGATTTGGTCATTCTTACTTGTGATGTTTCTGAATCTGAGTATTCAAAGAGAAATAAAAGGTGACAAACTCAAGCAAAGAGAAATTTGGGCTGAATCTCTGGGGAAAGAAATCACAGTGAAATCCATTAGACTGTGTAATAGTTTCCCAAGGGGAATGACATAAACCTCATAGTTTTGCAGTCGTTTAAATGTAGACCAATCCATGCATTTCTGAGAGACCCCAGGGAACAATCTTGCACTGAGGAGAGAATAGGGAAGGTGATAGGCCAGATGACCTAATAGTTCTTTTTCAACTTAATTTCTAGGATTGTGGGATTCTAATTAAAATGAACTATATTGCCTATTATGAACCCATTACATTAATATTCGGTAAGGTCTCCAGGCAAGCCAAGGGAATTTCAGCTTTTTCTTATTTCTGGAGAGCTAGAGTCCACGAGCCACCTTAACCACGTTGTTGGTGCCCATGCACTGACTTCTCTACCAATAATGGTCAACTTAAAGTCTTTAGAAGAAGTTAAGGCACATACTATGAATTAACATTTTATTCAAAGCAATCCAATGGTATGAAAAGGATGTCTCGATATGTGTCACGACAATAAATATTGTGAGCCGGCTCTGTGATGGAAGCAATTGCCACCAAGCAACATCTGGGATGAAAATCTGCTTTCTCACATCCAGCCCTGACTCTTCCTTTCAGTTTCCACCAAAGCTTGAAAAGGAATGTTGATCACTGGAGAAATCATAGTATTTCTGGGTCAGAGGTCCTGCCATCATGGAACTACCCAGTTTTCCACTGACATTAGCCTCATTTCCTTTACTGTCCTCCAGAAATGGACTCCAGTGAGGAAACTCTGGCAAGGCCATTAACAGGCTGTCCAGGGCTGGTCTGAGAACACCAGCCAAGGGACAGAGGGCATTGTAGCCTCCAAAGTAGCAATAGTAGGGCAAATGGAAGAGAGTGATGGTTCAGTTGCCCCATGTGGTGTTTTAGGTAAATATAGCTGGTGCATAAAAGAAAGAGTGGTAAGAAAAGAAAAAAAAAAAAAAAAGGAGGCGTGCCTGGGTGGCTCAGTCAGTTAAGCAACCAACTCTTGACTTCGGCTTAGGTCATGATCTCACAGTTTGTGAGTTCAAGCCCCACATGGGGCTCTGTGCTGACAGCATAAAATCTGCTGGGGATTCTGTCTCCTTCTCTCTCTGCCCCTCCCCTTCCTGCTCTCTATTTCTCTCCCTCAAAATAAATAAAAATAAACTTAAAAAAAATTTTTTAAGTAATAAAATATTTCCTATGATTTAAAAAAAAGAGTGGTAACATATAGCTAGTAAACTATTTTATCAGACTTTCTTGAGGATCCCCAAAAGGTTCTTGATGGTCCATAGAACTCTACCAACAGGAAGTAGACATTGGCATGCATCAGAGAATATTAAGGTCTACCTATTTTAAATTATAAGCTGGTCTCTAATTAGCCTGCAGGGAGGTTTTGTTTTTTTTTTTAATGTTTTATTTCTTGTTGAGAGACAGAGAGAGAGAGAGAGACAGGGCACGAGTGGGGGAGGGACAGAGAGAGAGGGAGACACAGAATCCAAAGCAGGCTTCAGGCTCTGAGCTGTCAGCACAGAGCCCGACGTAGGGCTCAAACTCACAAACTGTGAGATCATGACCTGAGCCGAAGTCGGATGCTTAGCCGACTGAGCCACCCAGGTGCCCTGCCTGTAGGGAGTTTCTATGGAAATTGAAGATATCACTCTTCAATAGTACAGGAGTAAAGCGTCAGGTAGGGAGAAGAACTGGAAGGTCCCTATTCCTTCAAGAGTCAGTTGGTGTCACCTCACTATGACATTGTCCCTTACTCCTTTGGGCAGATTCCAGGAGCTCTCACTTCCATTGTAATATTTCTGGTATGTAGTTAACAGTGTACACATCCATATCCTACAGAGAGGGGAGAGACTGCATCATTTTATCTATTTCCGCCAGAGGATAGCTCAGTCCCGACATAGAAGGCTTAATAATTAATAAAAACATGTTAGGTTGTTATAGTGACATCTTAGAACCTTGATTTCTTTATCTATAAAGTAGATTAGTAATATTAACTCAGATGGCTGTTGTGAGGACTAAAATGCCAGAACAAAGTCCTTAGGACAGTGCCCAGCACTTAAATAACATGCAGTTCTTTCTCCCACATTTTTGGTATGGGAGGGTTTTTATTTCTGGTTCTGATCAACTACCCAGGCCCAAAGTGTTTCTTAAAGCAGCAAATAAGGTTGCGGTTTAATTATGTGTCCAGGTTAGGTCAGTGTTTTGTACCCTAAAAGCATGATAGAGGTTGTACCAACTCCAGCACAAATTTTGAGGCATTCAGCCTTTTTCTTATCACCCGCTTGGCCAGATGTACACCATGAATAAGGGAGATTTCTGAGATGGTCATACTTGATTCAATTTCAGACACCCATGAAATAAACTTGGAGAATGAGTAACTCATCAGTGATGATAACAGTGGAGATCGGAAGGGGGCCCTGTTTTTGTTTGTGGATCATCAGAATTTCACCCTTGCTGTCCCAGAATACCTTCAGGCCTTCCCTGAGAACTCCCCTAGAGGTATCTTCACTCTTTTTTCTTGCTTTATTTCGACAAAACAGGAAGCATCTAGAGGGTGACTTGTGAAGGAGGTTTGTGCGGTCAAAACACCCTGGAGAGCAGTGGTGGGTCTGCGGAGCCATCCTGGGACTGGTCGGCAGGAAAGAGCACACAGAATGGCCCACTTCCAACCAAAGCCGGGATTCCACTTTCCCACCAGCTCTGAATTCACCTCTTGCAGGTGCACTGGCGTCACCTCGCAGCCTGCGGGTCGGTCCTCTCAGATGACCTCTGATTGCTGCACTGGGCACTGGACCTACAAGAAAGAAGCAAAGGAGGCCAAGAAGAGGAAGAGGCGGGTGCTGCCAGCACCCAGTTGCCGCCGAAGGCACTTGCTCTGTTGTGAGCCCAGTACCGGGCGATGCATCGGTCCCTTCCGTCCCAAGCGCCATGCCTGCCCGGGTCAGTCAGCTCTGGGTTCCCGACTCTTCCACATCTCATCTCCCACCCACGTGAAGTCTGTGTTGTCCCGGAGTCAGGGAGCAAGGGCCTTCCCTATTTCTTGCTTGTAATCCCAGTTGAACTCCTGACTTCTGATACTGATTCTCCTCAGTAGGTTTGCCCCCTTGGAGGCCAGAAAGTCTCCTCCTCCTGCTCTTTGCCCCACTGCTGGCCATTTCTGGGTGCACGTTGTCATGCACAGTGTGCAACGGGAGCGGTTTCTTTGCTCCTTCTTGATTCTCGTGCTCTCTCTTCCTTCTTTTTAAAACATTTAGCTGCACTCAGAGTTTTCCGAGCAGCACTGAGACAACCCATGTCCCCTTGCTCCCAATGACAGTCTCATGGATCTGTCATAATGCATCCCTCACAGCGTCTAGCACCGGCCAGACACTTAGTGAAGTTGACCCGCATGTCTGAAATGGGACGTTGCTGAAATGGTAACGGAGCACTGTGTGGGGTTTATACGCTGGAGGGCTTTATGTCAGAGCAGGGTTTCTCAAACTCGGCGCTAATGACATTTGGGGCCAGGTAATTCTTTTGTTGTGCGGCTCTCTCTCCTGTGCATTGCAGGATTTTTAGCAGCATCTCTGGGGTCTACCTCCCCCAAGTTAGTTGTCCTCCCAGATAACCAAAACTATCTTCTCCAGGCACCGCCAAATGTCCCCTGGGGGCAAAATGCTCACTGCCCAGAACCCTGCATGAGGCTTCTACCCCCACTTTCCTCTGATGGACTTCTAAATGCTAGAAGGTGCAGGTCTGCTCTCTGGGGCCGTCCAGCGATTTGAAGGACACCCTAATTTATTTGAGAGATTGACGCTCAGCTGCTGAATATGCCAGAGGGGAGTGAAGTGGTCTCATAAAGAGGCTTTCTCATAAAGACTTCTGATGAATCCTCCTGTTTCCTGCCGGCTCAGTCTGTCGAGCCTGGGTCCTAACTTCTGAGCATCCCCTTTCAGTCGTGTCCTCCCCCCTCGCTCCCCTCCCTCACCACCCGCCTTCAGTGCTCTGGGCAGCTGCTTCCTCCATAATTCCTCAGTATCCCTTCTATATCCACGTTCTCTCTTCCTTTGATTTGTTAAAAGACTCTTGACTGAAGGTACCTCTCCCATTTTCTACATCGTTGTGGGTTTATACTTACAATTTTGATGTCATTACAATCGATGGTTGTAATCAGTTCTCTCTCCCTGGTCTCAGGAGAGAAAGAGAAATTAACCATGTGGAGATGACTGGTCATCTTTGACCAGAAGTCATTCCTCCCACTGCATTTGAATGCCCCTCATCCGTCTCCCACTGGACGCACCCTGGACTTTCCTCTCTCCACAACACATGGCACCCTGTGCTAGGATTGGATGTCTTTGTCAGTCCTCCTGACTGGACTGTAAGCTCCTTGCATTCAGGTAGCGTGGTTTTTTCATCCTTAACATCTCCAGTGCTGAGAAGAAGGGCTCACAGTACTTAGCACATGCTCAGTAACAGATTATTGAGTGCAAGAGTAACTTCAGCCTAGGAAAAAATTCTTTAATTTAAATTTAGCAGCAGTCTTCCTTGAAATGAGAGAAAGAAAGAAAGAAAGAAAGAAAGAAAGAAAGAAAGAGAAAGAAAGAAAGAAAACAAGAGACAAATGGTTTTGAACTTCTTGGGCGTGCTTTTCCTCAAGGGGCATATCTCTGCTTTAGTTTGTCAAAACCAGCATTCATGGGGGCTCCTGGGTGGCTCAGTCGGTTGAGCGTCTGATTCTTGGTTTCAGCTCAGGTCAGGATCTCGCTGTTCATGGGATCAAACCCTGCATCAGGCTCTGTGCTGACAGCATGGAGCCTGCTTGGGATTCTCTCTTTGCTTCTCTCTCTCTGTCTCAAAATAAATAAATAAACAGTAAAAAAACAAAACAAAAACAACCCTGCATTCAACCTCAGGTTTACTAGAATATGGGACTGGGAAGCTCCTGGTCTGTTAATGATCCACTCACTGTAATCCACAGTGAGATGAAGCCCAGTCCTCTGACATCCTGGTTGGCATGCTGTGAGGATGTTACCATGACACGAACGCTGCAGACAGACAGACAGACCCTGACATACAGACAGGTTTTTCCTCACAGGATATTGATGGTATCCCCTTAGACAGCCATGTAAATACAAACAAAGCAGGATGAGCTAAGAAGATAAGGTGCAGATATCACCTTCTTTGTATTACAGTTCCATAACATGATCTGGGAGCCAGCCTAACATTATGGAAATCACTCGGAAGAATCAGACCATCTTTTCTTCCTAGGGCACTTTTATGTATGCAAAGCCATACGTAAAAGTCAGCTTCGATTACTACCTATTGACGTGTATCACCATTCATTTTATTACCTCTTCCCCGGGACTATTGACAGACTTCAGGACGGTTAAGGTAACTTGCTTAAGGTCACGGTTTAAATTGGGTGTCAGGCTGAGACCAGGAGGCACAGATCGTGAATATCCGGTTCCCTTGCTGAGAAGTGCTGCCGCTCTGGGGTCCGCTGGGTGGGGTTCGCCTCACCTTTGTTCGCCTGGCAGACAAAGTGAGCCACCTCGTAGCTCTCCCAGACACCCGGCAAGAAGCAAGCTTCTGAAGAGGGAGCCAGCTCCCTTTTCTGACACATGTCACATCTCTCACCAAAGGGAGAGCCCCACTGCTGCCCGGATTGTCCGTGGGGGCATGTCACAGTCTAGGTGGCATATGAAAGACAAAAAGCTCCCTGTCATCTGCCTTTCACTCTGCAGAGACACAGCCCCGAAAGTGTGAGACGCCACAGCGCATAGTAATCAGGAGGAGCGTATGTGAGCATTTTTAAGCCACGGGCTGTGCATGAAAACAGCGGCCAAAAGGAAGTTCGGTCAAGGTTTAAGAGGTGGGTTCTAGGCTCAGACGCTGTGACTGAAATCAGTAAGACCGTCTTGCCTGCCTCCATGCAGCCCTCCCGGCCCACCTGCTCCTCGGTGAAGCTCTTTGCCGTTTCCTCGGCCCAAGCCCCTCTGTTCTGCAGCCCTTGAGATGGGGCGGGGTGGGGGAGGGGAAGGAGGTGCCCCACCACCTGGAGAACAGGGAGGGATGTGCAGAGCGGCCTGGGATCAACAGTCTGAAAACTAGAAAACAAGGCAAGAGTTGGAAATAAAGTATCTTCTGGCCCAGTAGTGTTCAACCTTTCACAAATGCCATATCCTCTTGGGCAGCTCCATGTCTAGAAAGTACTTTTTTTTTTTAATTGAGCTGCAGTGCTGTCTCCTGAATATCGCTCTTTTTTTTCTAATTAAAAAAAATTTTTTTGTTAACGTTTATTCATTTTCGAGAGAGAGAGACAGAGTGTGAGTTGAGGAGGGACAGCGAGAGAGGGAGACACAGAATCCGAAGCAGGCTCCAGGCTCCCAGCTGTCAGCACAGAGCCCGATGTGGGGCTCGAACTCTCTGACTTCGAGATCATGACCTGAGCCAAAGTCAGAGGCTCAACGTACTGAGCCACCCAGATGCTCCTGAATATCACTCTTTTAAAAAGGTTCTTCTTCCTTCTTAGAAGAGATGAGAGGGGTTTCTTTCATGTCAAGGGAACTTCCACCCTCTTGGTCAAGATTCCTGGTGGATCCTACTTCTTTACGTCATCAAGTGGAATAGAATAAGTCCTTTTCTGCCCTCGGGCCATTGTCTGGGTGCTGGTGACAGCTCACTGGCCTGTAATTCTTGCATTTCCTCCTCCCCAGGCTCCCGTTCCCAGCGCCTGAAGCCAGGGCCCTGCAAGGCACGCGATACACTCTCCAGTCTGCTTCCAATGTGGCCAAGTTGTTCTCTCTCACTATTGACAGCTTTTGGCCTGAAACAGCTAAATCCAGTACAAGATTTACATAACAGTTCAAGACAACAGAGGATTTGTCACAGGGCGGCACATGATTAATTGCCAAATAAACCACACGGACAGCCTCGTGGCTACAGGGGTCGAGCCTCCTCGGGTCCTTTCTGGAAGTAAGCAGGGCACGCATCGTGAACGAGCATAAATGAACAAGCTGGCTGAGAGGAAAGATGTCAGAGCAGACGGAGGAAATTAAGTGATGTGCCTCTAAATGGCCCGTGACCAACTGGACCGTGCAGGAAATATTGGGCCACAAAAGGATCTTACCATTTTAATAAGTCAAAAACCAGTTGAATGTTGATCATTTCATATGGTTCAGCTTAAACATCATGGTGTTTGATAAACGTTTTTATACTCACATGAGGAGTTAATGTGGCTCTTTCTGTGAAGTAGAAGATAAATCTGGACCATGGTTTTTATCTCTCGTTTGGTTACCGGTACTGACAGCTAATATTTGCCACATCCTTTCTACGTCCCTTACGTACCACATGAATTGTCTCATTTCAAACTTACAACCCGTGAGTTAGGTAATTTTTATCCTTATTTTATATAGGAAATCCGGTTTGAAAAGGTTATGTAACTTGCTCAAAGTTACGCAGCAAGGGGTTGGTAAGACTCTACCAGGGCTCATGCGGTTCCAGAGTCCACACTTGTAATGAAATAGCACTTCACAAGTGTGCATCCGCTCACGTGTTGCTCAAACCCCAGCTGCCCAGTCAGCTTTCCTATTTATAGTTGATGTTTAAGAAATACTTATTTTGGGGTGCCTGGGTGGCTCAGTCAGTTAAGCATCCAACCCTTGGTTTCAGCTCAGCTCAAGATCTCATGGTTTTGTGAGTCGGGCTCTGTGCTGACAGTGTGGAGCCTACTTGGGATTCTCTCTCTCTCTCTCTCTCTCTCTCTCTCTCTCTCTCTCTCTTTCTCTCTGTCTCCCCCTTTCTCTCTCTGCCCCTCTCCCACTTCACTTTGTCTTTCTCAAAATAAATAAACTAAAAAAAATTTTTAGAACACTTATTCTCTTTTTTAATGTTTATTTTTGAGAGAGAGAGAGAGAGAGCAAGTGAGGGAGGGGCAGAGAGAGAGAGAGAGAGGGACACAGAGAATCTGAAGCAGGCTCTGGGCTCCATGCTGACAGCAGAAAGCCTGATTTGGGGCTCGAACCCATGAACCATGAGATCATGACCTGAGCTAAAGTCGGACGCTCAACTGACTGAGCCACCCAAGCGCCCCAGAAAATACTTACTGAGGGGCACCTGGGTGGCTCAGTAGGTTAGGTGTCTAACTCTTGATTTCGGCTGAGGTCATGATCTCACAGTTCATGGGTTCGAGCCCCGCATAGGGCTTTGCGCTAACAGTACAGCACAGGGCCTGCTTGAGAGTCTCTCTCTCCTCTCTCTCTGTCCCTCCCCGCGTACATGCTCTCTCTCAGAATTAACAAATAAATAAACTTAAAAAAAAAAAAAGGATACTTACTGAATCAAACTAAATACACATGTTTGAAAGTTCAGTCATTGTTCTTCTTCCAAAACACATGATTCTCACACATGGACATTTGTCTCTCATGCAACCCATTCACCACTTTTCCCTTTCCCTTTCTCAGTTACGGGGTGTCTCTGACCCTCATTTTCTCTTCCCATAAACAAACATTCAGTGAGTAAATACCGTGTGAAAGGTACTGTCCTGGGTATTCTTTCTCATGCCTTTAATTTCCACCATTAAAAAATTATTATATACACACATATGTGTTTATCAACACCCGCTGTGTGCTAGCCCCTAGACTCTGAAGTCGTGGAGATGGATGAACGATGTCTCCTGCTTTCCATGAATGCAGAGTCAAGCAGAAGAAGTAAACCACAAGCCATAGAAAGTCCATGTCCAACAGTGTGGATTGGAGCTAAATAACAAAAGAATGCATGGGATAGACAAGATAGAGTATATGGAGAGGTAATGACCTCAAGGGTGTTGCAGGACTTCCCAGAAAGAGCTAAGCCCCACCGTTCTGTAACTCTAGGGCACGTAGAACCAGGCATGTAGTAGATATCCGATACATTTTTATAAACAGAATCACACTGACTAAACATAAATTTGGAGAAAGACATGACATGGAACATGGCTGGAGGGTTTATTTGGCTCAACGGATTTTTCTCTGCTGTGCAGTGAGGAATCCTGAAGAAGGTTAAATGGAAGAGCACGGGATCGGATTTGCTGGATGTGTGGCTGGTACCAGTGATGTAGAGAAAGAGGTGGACGCAGAGAAATGTGCCGAGTGGACACTCCTTGCAGGTCCGGAGCTGGGGCCAAGATTGGGAGGGGGGTAACGCAGTGAGGGGCAGAAATGCATGCCATGCCGGGGAATAGGAAAGAGAGGCTTCTTCCGGGGCCACCATCCTGACCCTCAGGACTTCTCTGACTTCTTTTTTATTCAGAAATCTACGTTTATATCCTACTTTTAAAATTTGAGATGGTTTCCAAACAGAAAGATATGTGTAATAACTTTATTAAAATAAAAACAGATTTGGGTGCCTGGGTGGCTCAGTCAGTGAAGCGTCTGACTTCAGCTGATCACGATCTCACGGTTTGTGAGTTCAAGCCCTGCGTCGGGCTCTGTGCTGACAGCTCGGAGCCTGGAGCCTGCTTCGGATTCTGTGTCTCCCCCTCTCTCTGCCCCTCCCATGCTCATGCTCTCTCTGTCTCTCAATAATAAATAAACCCTAAAAAATTTAAAAAAAAACCCAGAATGCATATATATCAGATTTCACATATCTTATATATCAAATCTATTCTTATGTCAAGCAAAATAAATATACATGATAAATATTTATTCTTATATTAAATATAATAAACATATTATAGATGTATATATATATGTATATCAGAGAGAGAAAAAGATACTAAAACTGTGGCCTAAACAATTATTACTACCATTTCTGAGCATGAAGTTTGGCCCTAAGCTTCCAAGCAGCCACAGCAAAACAGTACATCCCAGAGCTATTTACTCCTCATGGTTTTTTGAGAGAGACACTTTCCTGACTAAATTCTCAGCGGAATTTCTCAAAGCAGACCTGATTCGAGGCGCTGGCATCAACCCCACCTCCATATTTCCTTCAGATCTGTCCTCTCCGTAGCCTCGGAGGGCTCCTATCTGGCTCTCCCGTCTGGAGCCGCAGCCTCACCCAAGCGCTGAAGGAGATACAGGCTCTGACTCTGCACTGTCTCTGACCTGTTGCTTGTAGTTATGTTCTAAGATCATGTCCCCAGTCCCCATCAGAAATGAGGATGAGCCACAGTGCACGGAGACTCGTCCCGTATTTTCTGGAAAACCGGTACTGAAGACAGTGCCCGCTGTTTGTGCAGCAGGTACCGAGGCGAGAGCCCGCTCTCGGTAGGATGGTGTTTTAAGCAAAGGCCGTGCAGCAGGGAACCAAACCGATCCTGTTCTGACCCTACGGGGACTTCATTTCTGTGGGAGGACAGACAACACACGAGTTCATTATGGTAGGCGGTGGGAGGTACTGGAAAGAAACAGAGCTGGGTAAAGGCAGTGAGTGCTGGCTCGGAGAAGGCTTGCTCAGGGCTCAGGACGCTGCCTTTACATGGCTCAGCTGTCGCCTGTCGCTGCATTATCTGGCTACATCACCTTTTCCTTAGCAACGGAACACAGAATAAACACTACAGAACTAAATACCTTTCACCACGTTGACCGCTAAGGATGGGAGGAAAATGTTCTGCTACTATTTGAGGCCGACGCTTTTGCCAAAATGTTTGTAACGAAAATAACGGTTCATACCAGTCAGGTCCTTTCAATGGTAAATCTAATCTGAACTTACGCTACTGAATCCAAGCTCTTTCTGAATTCCCTTCCAGGGTGCCAGAATAGCACCATTTATGCGGCACTTATATGGGCCATGCCCTCAACATGTATTAGCTCATTGAGTGAGATTCTTGGTAATCAGGAAAGAGCCAGCAGATGGTCAGGAAGCTGGGCTCTGGAGCCAGACTGCTTGGCTCTACATCTGGACCCAGAGAATTCCTAGCGGGGTTATCTTAGACAAGCCATTCAACCTGTCTGAGATTGTCTCTAAAATGGGGGTAGTGATAGTAAATACCTCACAGGGTTGTTGTAAGGATTAAATTAGTTAATAAACGTATGACTCTTAGAACATATCTGGTATAAAACAATTAATAGGTGTTTGTTGTTGTTATTATTATTATTATTCCAATTTACAGAAAAGGATATTGAGGCTCCAAGAGCTTAAGTAACTTGCCCCCAAGGTCATACAGGTGGCAATTTCAGAATCTATACCTAGTTTTTTCTGACTCCAACCTCATGCTCTTCCTTCTGTGGCCTCCTCTGTCACCATTAATAGAAATTAATGTTTCCTCTGAGAGATCTAGGTCCAAAAACAATAGTAAGGCAGTCAGGATCACTCACGAGAAATGGGGATCATACATTGTACTGGTGAATGATTAATTAACAATCTTTATCAAGCGCTATTGTGCCCAAAGTCTTCCAATCAATAAACAGTGGTAAGTCAATGCAAGTGAATTTTCTCTTTGCCTGATTATTCACCTAATTCCTTCATGTGTTTGTTTGCATAATATTTGCTGAGCTGTGGGGGATTCATAGAAACAGTGAAATAATCCTGCTCTCAGGCTGGGGGAGGAAAAGAGCAGAAAACATATACAGATGACAAACCAGTTGAGAATCTGCTCGGATGATCAAGATGGTGGGCTTAGTCATAACGGGGCTGGAATGAGAAGAGCATTCTTGGTCCAGGGTGGGACTGGTCACAAACAGTCTGGTGTAGGCCCCGTGCGAAGTGGCCAACATTGCGCATTCTCTGAATGATGATGTCAATTCTCTGCAACAATGATGTCAAATTTAAGACCTAGAGAATAGAGTTATACTGAATAAAGCTCCCTGCAAAAACATTTCTAATTCAGTGCATGTTTTGGAGGTAAACTTTTTTTTTAAGATTTTGGTTTTTTAGGGGCGCCTGGGCAACTCAGTCAGTTAAGCGTCCGACTTCAGCTCAGGCCATGATCTCGTGGTTCATGAGTTCGAGCCCCCCATCAAGCTCTGTGCTGACAGCTTAGAGCCTGGAGCCTGCTTCGGATTCTGTGTCTCCCTCACTCTCTGCCCCTCCCCCATTCGTGCTGTCTCTCAAAAATAAACATTAAAAAAAAATTTTTTTAAATAAAAAAAAAAAGAGTTGTTAGCCAGATGTGGTTGTTAACTAGATCACTGAAAGTATAAAAAGAGAATTCTACAGTTCCTGCGAAGTAGCAACTGCAGGAAGCAGCTCCCACCTCCAAACCTGGGAGAACAGGGAAAGAAATTGGAATTATTAAAACTTTGAGGCTTTGAGGATTCCCTGGAGACTGGGACCCAGCCCTCTGATCGGGGGCAGCTGGTTCATGCTGGCGTCCCTTTGAGGGAAACAATGAGGCTTGTTCTGCCAGGGTTGGAAAAATTGCAAACGGGATTCAGCTGCTACTTCAGGAAGGCAAGGAAGTGTTGCTGGAGCGTTGCTCACAGGAACAGGAAGCAGACAAGAAGCCAGAAAGTAGCAGACAGGAAGGAGCAAGTCCCTTCTTCCTCCTCCCGTCTTGCAACTTCTTTCTAGTGCTCTCTTTGGCAAAGCCTAACATGGAACCAACTGGCAACACAAATATGAATACAATACGGGGATGAATATGGCATCATCATCCCTTATCTTCAGCCTAAAAAGGAAAACAGACCTGGAAACCAGAAAGCACAATGAGTATGTGTGATACCAGAAGACTGGGCAGGTTTAACGGGAGCACTGATTAGGAATAATTCTACTCAAAGGAGTGGACAGGAAGGACTTCCTAGATAATTCTTCGGCTGAGCCTTCAAAGGTGGGCTTTGTTGGCCAGGTAGACATGGTCACTGAAAAGAACATTCCACACGAGAGCAGCCTGAACAAAGGAATGGGATGCATTCAGAGATCACGAAAACAATTCATCCTGGCTGGACTGTGAGATAAGAAATGGGGGGTGTGATAAGAGATAAGGTTCATGAAGTAGATGGGTCAGATCATGAAGATTTTTCTATCCCAGCTGAATTAGTTGAGCCTTCTTCTAGAAGCAGTGAAAGATTTATCCTATGCCAGTACCATTAACAGAATCGTGCTTATCAGAATTGGTTACTCTTGATTCATTAGGGAAAATAGGCTACAGGAGAGCAAAGGAGGCCAGTTAGGAGACTGTAATATTCCAGTTGTGCAATGGTGAGAACCTGATTAATGGCAGTAGTAGGGATAGGGTGGTGGACACAGACAGGGAGAATACTAAGGGAGTGAAAATGAAAGAAGCAGGAATTGCAGTGAGGAAAAAACATAGGCATCTGGGTTATTGGATTAGGTCACTGGATAGATGGTGGTGTCATCCTCCAAGATGGGAGGCTAAAGAGATTGCTACAGGTGAGGGAAGAAATTAAAAAGATAATGTCATGATGTAAGCTCTGTACACATGGCTTTAATATTTCAAGTGATGAGAATATTATTATTTACAAGGTGGTTGAGTTGAACTCATCTTTAATAGGACTCGACAGTCCGGATGACATCAACTGCTGCCTTCCTAAAGAGGTATTTCTCACTAAAAAGATGGAAATAGTTCAGTAATTCCAGGAAAGATCTCTGAGATCTTTGATACTTACAGAAGATGTGCTCATCATTTCCCATATTAAAATGTTTTCCCTCCTGTCCACGTGATGATGTTGAGACCTGTGTTGGCGATATGGCAGATGACCACAAAGATTGCCATGTTAATGGATTTGTCCTGGTGCTTAGTAACTAATTCCTTAATGTGATTTCTGACCTGAAATCTCCCCTTAAGTAGGTGTCCGGGAAATTATTTTTGTAATATTTTACTTTGTGCCTGAAGTGAATTCAAATCTCGGATGATGATGTTATTGCTATTTTTAAATTGTTGGAAAGAATACCTGTTGGGTTTTAGTCAGTTACCGTCATGATTATGATTAGAGCCTATATTTTTCTTTTTTCTGTAACTTCTGTGTTGATATAGCAAATATACACATAGATATCATAGAAAGCTAGCACTACAATAGAATTGCTCTTTTTGAGGATCTGTAGAAGACCTCCTTTTATTCATTCAAATTCTCTTCCTTTAATGCAGTATTATTGCTTGAAAGGGAGAGATGAGGAAATTCATGGGGTCTGTAGATGTCCCAGAAGTACCAGGGGGGCCATCTCATCTGTCTTTTCCCTCTTCCTTTCTGACTTCCCTTCACATACATTTTCATCCACTCACCCATTTGGGACTACTCTCTCTGCGAAGCGCAGCTTAGAATCACCTCTTTCTCCCCAGGTACCCAAGCCCACAGCAATCCTCTAAGCTCCCACACCATTAGGACTGTAATTCCTTTAACCCTTAAGTGTCAATATTGGGCATGCTATAGCACCTTTCCATGTGCATAACCTGTCTTCCTAAGTAGAGTATAAATCTTAGGAGGACAGAGACTTTCTCATTTACCTCTTTATATATTTAGTGCATACATTGCTTTAATGATAACCTTGACCTCTCTGTTATTCCAGGCTAAGCCCTAGAAGTCATCAGATATTTACTTCATAGGTAATTTCTGTCCTTCCCACTATTTATACTCATGCTTCCTTGTAGCTCTTAGAGAATCTTGCCTCAGTACTCAGCTTGAGTAAGATGCTTTCTTTAATCACTCTGTTCATCTCATTTATTTCTCCCCATAGGTGAGACTCTTTTTAATTTGCACCATATTTATTAACTCTCTGTCTCCCAGTGATACGCATGCACATCTCAAGGCTACACACAGCCTTGATAAATGGGATACATGAGTGCTCTCAGAAGGCAACGAGCTGCCATAAAAGTTAATATGCTTAGTTCATAACGAAAAAACTTCCCCCACACAATGGTAGCTTTGAAATTGGCATATTCACTTTATGACCTTGTTTATTAACCAAAATGATGCTTTGCTTGATCTCTGAAATTTGTTTAGGGTCATTAGGAAAGGACTCCAGAGTGTCACTCACTGAAAAACGCTAGCCTTGTACACAAACCTTGGAAATAAAGACTAAGAAAAATGCTGTTTTTATTTCCTCTAGGGTGTAATTTCTACTCTCTACTCAGTTAGTATCTGACTATTTCTAAAGTAGTTTGCATTTGCAGATTTTCCAAGCCTCTCAGAAAGACTGTATTAGTTTATCACCCATGCTTTGGAGAAGGGGGCACAATTACCGATGGTAGAGACTATTTGGGGACATAATGGTTCCTTAAAAAAGTCACCATCAGAACTGAGCTCCCATACTACACTATTGAACATTATTTTCCTTTTTAGGTAGTTCCCTCTGCCCTGAAAAATTAGAAGAGAAGTGTACTATCCTCCCTATCTTGTGAGTTGCTGACTGTCAAGAATGGAAAGAATTTGAAAAAGCAGCTGAGAAAATGTGAGAAAACCTGTTTTCTGATCACTATTTCTATATCCTCAGGTGCTTTATCTCTGTTACAGAATGGTGAATGGGAAAAATGGAATTTTTTGCTAATTCTTCCTTACATTGGCATGGCCACAAACCCCCTACTCAACACCACTTTGCTGTCACAAACATGATATCTTACCTTTGCTTCGAACCTTGGCTTTTAGCTAGATTTTTCCCCCTCCACTTATATTTTAACTGAACATTGTCTATGTGCCAGAGGATGTGGTAGAAGATTATTTTCCAATAAGGATGTAAAATTGGCACCATTAACTATGTTAGTGATGCCTTCTGGGCTACACCGACACCATTATCAATTTGTAGCTATTCAATGATGAGGTTGAATGTGTTAAATCCCGGGGTGGTTTGAATTTCAGAGAAGGTTGATCAGTGGCTCGGTGTTGTCCTGGATGACCTGGTTTTTCTGTCTTTCAAGGGGAAGCATCATCATAAGGCTGTCTTCCCTCATGGTGTCAACATGGCTGCAGCAGTTCCAAGCTTCAGGTCCACACAGCATACCAACCAGAAGAGAGTACTTTTCTATCCAAGCATTTTTAAAAAGGTTCTGTGGCCACGTCTGAGCTGACTAGGGTTAGGCTGATGGGCTGTGCTGATTGGCCTAAGCACATAAGAACCTCTCCCTGGTATTTTACCTGTCTATAGTACTCATTTCTTTTTTATTATATCCTGTCACCCCAGGCCAGTCTTTATCATAGCATGCCTGGTTACTTGAGAATTTCTCACCTAAACTCAGAGATGTCTCTTCTCCATTCAGTCTATATTCACTTATTTAGGTGTTGTTTGCATTTCTCTTCTATGTTATCCCCTTTTCATCTTTATTCTTCTTCGTTGACATGTCCTGAGATTCTATTTACATTTCACTATTCTTTCCAGTACAGATTAGACCTTCTCTCTCCTGCTGGCAGAATTATTCCTCCATCTCCTTTTTTTCTCAGCAAGTTTTCCTCAGCCACCTGCTAATTCCACCTTAGTACTCCCAAAACACACTCATCCACCTCTACTTACCCATCAAGATATAAAAATCTCATGCCAGAACACAGACAAATGGCACCAAGACTAGACATTCCGTTTGTAGACTTAAATGTGAACTGTATTTACACTTCAAAAATGGCTATGTTATGTTTCTTCCACTTTATTACCTTTGCACCTAAAATTTGACCAGCACTGGCTCACCATCTCTTTTCAACAAGTATGCAAATCAACAAAAACCCAGATGTTTGAATTTTGAATTCAGGAGCTTGAATGAAACCACAAGTCTCACAGTGAAACCTAGTCAGTAAGAATAGAATGCAATGTGGGGTGTGTAAATTATCTTGGTATTCCAGTAGCCCTGAGGAGTTGAGTTGTTTATCTGATTCTCAAGATTGGGACCATCCCTCTCAGAGTCTTTGACTCCTGACAGACATTTTTGGTGACCAGACATTTTTCAAAACTTATCATTATTATTATTACATAGGAAATGCTCCATCCGTATACTTTTCTGATTTTGGCTCACTTCAGTCAGTGAATTCTTCCCAAGAACACTTTCCCAATCATTCCAAAAGCAGTTCTCTGAAAAATCTATTTTAGAGACATAGTTAGAAATGATAGAAGTCAAGAACCTGTTAGAAAGAACAGATGGTTACATTCTGTGAGAAACAAATGTTTTAAAAACTTCTTCTATTCAAAGCATTAACCAACAGATACTGGCCCAACCCCTAGTTGTTGCTGGGACCTCTGTCATTTGGTTCTTTGCTAACATTGATATGAAAGATTTTGGTTCATTGTAAAAAAAAATCTTTATTAATCCATTAAGATACAATGTTGTCAAACAGGGGCTTGAATGGATGTATGAATGGAAAGACAGTTGGATGGACATGCCATAAAGCAAATAACCTAAAATATTAATGGTAGAATCTAGGTGGTGTGTTTATGGGTGCTCACTGTCTGATTCTTTTAATTTTTCTATATGTTTGAAATTTTAAAAAATGTAACGATGGAGAAAAAACAGGATGCTCACCAATGAGATGATTCAGATTAGCACATTAGTATGGACAGACCATAGAAAGATGCCTATAAGCAATGGGGAGAAATCTATATAAACACAGGCATTATGGGGAAAGGTTGGCAGTCACTGGGCAGAATAAGAGGGAGGTTAACATCAGATAGTTCCTGTCTACTATCAGGAGGTAGACAACAGAAACAGCCAGTGGAGGATAAATTCTATTCAATATCATTTCTTATACTACTATTAAATGCCCCTTTTCTGAATGTTTCAGCAAAAGGGAAGAGAAAGCCCTGACTCCTATGTCAGGTGCTTTGCCTAAACTATCTCCTTTACTTTTTGTAGAATTCATGAAACCACGTTTTATAGTGTTTGTTTCCTTTTTGCCTTTACAGCATCCCTTACCCCATTTTCAGGTAAAATCACACCAGTTTTCCTTGGGAGATGAACTCTCCATCACTGAATGAATACTTGATGACCTACCCTACTGAATTAAAGGTGTGGAAAGTAACATGAGCCAGACCAGGTAGGCACCCTCTCCTGGGAATCTGAGTCTTGAGCAGTCAGCCACGGATGGAAGATGGTTGGAACTGACAACATGGACGCCTTGAAGAATGCATTCATTAGTTGTTACTATCTCCACAACTCCCTGGAATCCGGTCATTTTGATTGGCTCGTGTTGCTTCTGTTGCTTGCAAAAAACAGCTCTAACTAGCTGAGGCAAGGCAGTTCCCATTTCAGAAATAAGGAAACCTAAGCTCAGAGGGATTAAGTGTTTTGGCTCAGATCATCATTTGATATTTGTCACCAAGTGTCTTTGATTTCAAAACCTGTCTTCTATACTTATTCTACCATGCTTTCTCAAATGCTGCAGACTGGATTCAAATCTTGTCTAGCTAGGTAAGTTTGGGAAAGCTGTGTGCCAATTTCTAAATGCCAATTTCCTGATCTCTAAAACAGAGTAACAATAGTCATGCATACCATAAAGTTATGGTAAGGATAAAATAAGTAATTTGTGTGAGAAGTTTGGGCACAGTGCCTGGAACATAATAAGTGATTAGTAAATGTTAGTTGCTCTGATGATGATGGCAATGATGATGATGGTATCAGTGAGAGTTCCAGAAAGAAAAAGGGGATATTTGAAGAGATTAATAAAGGGACTACTTAGAAAAGTAAAGGCAAGGTTAAGGAGACCCAGAAAGGGTTAGGTGAAGGACCCCAGGAAACTGTAGAAACAACAGCAAGCTGTAGACCCAGGCTGCCCAGCATGGGCTGGGGTCTCTAGCTATGTTTCTAAAATAGTGGCTGTGGCAAATGTAGTCAACTGTAGCCCTGCAAGGAGGGAGGCAGGAAAGTAAATCCCCTGCCCTTTCTCTCCCAGCTCATCCTCTAATCTTCTGCCAGTGCCTTAAATTGGCCAAACCTAGCCAGAAGCCAGAGGACAAGGAAGCCTGGTTGATGCTGTCTATAAAGATCAGCTTCTCAGGACACAAGGCAGGGTGGAGAAAAATGGAAACACACTTTCACCTTAAGCCACACTTTGCCTCAGCATCCTTTCATCTGAGTAAAAAAAAAAACCTTACATCCTCAATACAGAGGACCCACAGCTACCATTCATTGTAGGAGATATGAATTCAGCCAAAATCCCACCTAAATGTCAGATGTCAGCCATTACCAGTGCCTTTTATATAAGGTTTCAGAGAAATAAAGGGGAAAAAATGACTAACATAAAACAGTTGCACAGTGCTGTTTCTGAGGCTAATGTGAGGACTAAGTTGAGAGGCATGGCTTCTTTCATCTACCACCAATTCTCTGTTCTCCAACCCCTAAACTGGATCGGGGTGCTTATATGCAAGAAAGTTTTAAGACAATTTAGGGGTTCAGAGTTCTTTGTCTTTTCTGCATCTGCCCAAATACTCCCAGCCCATGTCTCAAAGGTAGGCATTATTTATTTTTTTTTTTATTTATTTTTGAAGGAGAGAGAGAATGTGTGAGCAGAGGAGGGGCAAAGAGAGAGGGAGACACAGAATTTGAATCGGGCTCCAGGCTCTGAGCTGTCAGCACAGAGCCTGACGCAGGGCTTGAACTCATGAACGGTGAGATCATGACCTGAGCCAAAGTCGGACGCTTAACCAACAGAGCCACCCAGGTGCCCCTAGGCATTGTTTAAAGCTGCCAGAGAGGTTTTTTAACTTTCTACTTATACCCTGACTGTATCTCCAAAGCTTTAAATCCGTACTTTTATCTGTGTACATTATTTAGGACTGACAGAAAAAGCCAACTCACCCCACTGTCTTGAAAATTACCATTGTCATCATAGCACCTAAGGACCACAGCTAAATGATTTTTTAATACCTTGCCCTTCACCTGCATGGCATCCCAATCTCTGTTACTAGTAATAATTTTAATAATATACTATGGATTATACATATTCCATTTTCTTACATCAAGAAAGTTCTATGTTCTGGGGTACCTGGGTGGCTCAGTAGGTTAAGTCTCAGACTCTTGGTTTCTACTCAGGTCATGAATTCATGGTCTGTGGGTTTCAGTCCCACATCTGGTTCTGCAGCTGACAGCATGGAACCTGCTTGGGATTCTCTCTCTCTTTCTCTCTCTTCTCTGTGCCCCCCCCCCACTTGCACTGTCTCTGTCTCTCTCAAAATAAATAAATAAACTTAAAAAAAAAGAAGAAAGTTCTATGTTCTCATCGAATGTGTTAGCAACCTGTATCAGTTTCCTATTGCTACAATAATAAATTACCATGAACTTATTGACTTAAAACAACACATGTTTATTATCTTACAACTCTGTAGGTCAAAACTCTGAGACGGGTCTCACTGGGCTAAAATCAAGGTATCAGCAGGACTGTATTCTTGCTGAAGACTCTAGGGAAGCATCTCTTTCCATGACTTTTCCATTTCTAGGGACTGGCTGCATTTCATGGCTCATGACACCCTTCCATGTCCAAGGTCAGAAACAGCTGGTCAGTCTTTCTTACCTCACACCAGTCTGGCACTGATTCCTTTTCTGCCTTCCTCTTCCACTTTCAGGATCCTTGTGATTGCATTGGGCCCACCCAGGATAATCTTCCTATCTTGAGGTCAACTGATAGACAACCTTAATTCTATCTGCCACCTTAACTGTCCTTTACCACCTAACATGTTCACAGATCCCAGGGATTAAGATGTGGACATTTTGGGGAGGGTGTCCTTCTGCCTTCCACACGATACAATCCCAATGTACAGTTTGGGAGATCTATTTCTTGAGGCCATTCATAGTGGGATCACTGCATCAGTCTGGGTCCTGTCAGAAAAGAAATAGCACATTTAAAAGTGATGATTGGAGGCACCGGGGTGGCTCAGTCAGTTAAACATGTTCAGGTCATGATCTCACAGTGTGTGTGTTCGAGCCACACGTCAGGTTCTGTGCTGACAGCTAGGAGCCTGGAGTCTGCTTCCGATTCTGTCCCTCCCGCTCCCTCTGCCACTCTCCCACTCATGCTCTGTCTCTCTCTCTCCCTCTTTCTCTCTCTCTCTCTCTCAAAAGTAAATAAACATTAAAAATTAAAAAAAAAAAACAAAAGCCATGATTGGAAAATAGTTAATGAAGAGGCAAAGATATGGGCAGGGTTAAATGAAATCAACAAGGGATAATAAAGCTCCCTAAGTACAATAATAGCAGAAAGGGGCAAGGATTGGAGGAAGCAGTTACCAAAGCCAGGTAAGGGCTATGGCCTTAGGTAGAGAAACACAGCCAGTGCCAAGTCATGGCCCAGGAGGGAAGGAGCCAGGGGAATAAATACCCTAATCTCTCTTTGCTTCCACCCTTTGATCTCCTCCCAGAACTGTCCATGGACTAAACCTGCCCAATCCGGAAGGCAAGGGAGCGAGGCTATGTGGCCAATAAAAATCAGTAACTCAGGACACAGAGCAGGTGGAGAAAGGTAAAGGACTGGTCTGTTGGGGCAGACTCTACACACATATTATTTAGTTAAATAATTCTTACTGGAGGAGAAGTGGAATCTACCACCCAGCAGGACATTCGTATTTTAAAGTAGCCAGTTTAGCCCAAATTAATCCCAAATCCCAAGTGGAATTTATGGGGAAATTTTTTTGAGCTGCAAGGCCTAAAGGAAGTCCTATGTGTGAAATTGCACTATAGGACGTATATATTATACAACTAATAAAAATAAAGAGGTACCATATATACACAGAACTATATGGAACAGGGAGGATTTCATTGGGTCACAGTGATGAAGCACTGATCCAAAGGGTTTAGCCATGAAGGAATCATAACTTTCCTATCATTTCATCAGGACTTTATGGGTAAACATAGAGGTGGTCGTCATCACATCCTGGACAAAATGTTAGTGTGGCAGGGTATGTGGTTTATATATCGCTTTTCATCTTGCCAGTGGTTACCCAGATGCCATTTTTGCAATAACTCCAATGAAGGTATAGGTCCAAAAGTAGGGAAAGCAAAGAAACCATTATATGTGTGTCAGTCACTCACATGCCATGTTCATGAAAAAAATTACAAACTAAACAAATAAAAACCACCAGCTTGGCTGAATACTGGCTCAGGGGAAAGAGTTTTCCTCACAGTGGAGAAATTTCTAGTGAAGGAGAGAGACACAGTTGTAGAGGAAAGTACATTTTAGCAAATGGGAAAATCTTCCAAGGAAAACTCAATGCAGAAGAAGTTCTTTTTCCTTCCTCAAAACACAGAGGGCTATATATAAATTCCTGCCTCCAAAATGTCTGGAAGGAAAAGACCTCACAGAAAGCAGTTGCTCTCTTTTTCAAAGTGAAGTTCAGGAAGAACGGCACATCCAAGGCCCTGCATTACATTGTCTATGGAATAATTTCATTGGTAAAGAAATAGTGAGAGCATTTAGACATACAGCAGCTGAAGTCTGGATAATTGAGGTCAAGGTAATCTTCTTCACTTGATTTTTTTTAAAAAAGGTTGAGAACAATACATGCTTCTTATTCTGAAACATTTAAGCAGTACAGAATAATATAAAGTGAAAAGCAAAAGTTTTCCCTTTCTTTCTCCCTCTCTTGACTTTCCTCCTTCTTTCCCTTTCTCCCCTTCACCTCGAGATCTCGAGATCTCGAGATGTGTGTGTGTGTGTGTGTGTGTGTGTGTGTGTATCCATCTGTCTTCCTCCAGCCACTTATACACACATTTTGGGGGACAGCTAGCAGTCTGTCAAACACACTTTAACAAAGAAGGAATTTACAGAAGGCTATTGGGTAGCTCACAGGATTATCAGGAAGGCTTGAAAACCAGGAACAGAAAAGCAGGCAAACACCTAAGGGTTCCCAGACAGCTGTGGGCACAACCAAGTCCAGAAAGGGCCCATGTGCTGTCAGCGCCACCCCGGTGCATGTTGCCAATACGTCTGAAGGGGCCATCACTGGACACTGAACTGCTCTCATTGCATTTTCCAGTCCTCTACTGTTGTACAAATGGTCACTACTCTTCCTCCATCTTCACATCACAGCCTTCCTGTCTGCAGTCTCGGGTAAGAGAGTTGGATTGACGAGACTCAATCCAATTGGCTGAAGCACAGCTTCCAGAGGGTAAGGATAGAGAATGTTTGGTTAACTAGGGTGCGTGGCAGGAAGGTGCCACCTGCCAAGAGTCACACAGTAGAAATCTCAAATTGGAAGAAAGTTTGGATGCTGAGCAGCCCAAGACAGACAAAGCCCTATTATACAGACTCTGGCCTTTTAGTGGGCAAGTTGTCTGTCAAGAGATTCAGCTCAAATCTTCCCAGGCAGCAACCCCAAAAGAAAGAGAACATCTCTCTTACAATAGCCATGTGTTAAACTCAGGAAATATTCTGATACTGTTTGGGTGCTCATTCCTGCACCAGCCACTGGAGTCCTTGGAGTGGAATATTTTGATAGGCTCAGCTTGGACAAGCATGCCCACATCTGTGACTGGGAGTGGTTAGGTAGGCACCACAATTGAAAACCACTCATAACCCAGGAAGCGAGTGGAAGATGGCTGTTCCAAGGAAGATACACTGAAGATAGAAACATAATGTACATTTTAGGAAGTCTCGTGATCATTTGGTCCATAATTTGACTCTCATTTCTTTATGTTAAAGATTGTATTTATTTATTAGAGGGAGAGAGAGCAAGAATGGGGAAGAGGGGCAGAGGGAGAGGGCAAGATAATCGTAAGCAGGGGGGCACCTGGGTGGCTCAGCTGGTTGAGCGTCCAACTTTGGCTCAGGTCATGATCTCACAGCTTGTGAGTTCGAGCCCCGCGTCGGGCTCTGTGCTGACAGCTCAGAGCCTGGAGCCTGCTTCGGATTCTGTGTCTCCCTCTCTCTCTGCCCCTAACCCACTCATATTCTGTCTCTGTCTCTCTCAAAAATAAATACACATTGGGGCGCCTGGGTGGCGCAGTCGGTTAAGCGTCCGACTTCAGCCAGGTCACGATCTCGCGGTCCGTGAGTTCGAGCCCCGCGTCGGGCTCTGGGCTGACGGCTCAGAGCCTGGAGCCTGTTTCCGATTCTGTGTCTCCTTCTCTCTCTGCCCCTCCCCCGTTCATGCTCTGTCTCTCTCTGTCCCAAAAATAAATAAACGTTGAAAAAAAAAATTTAAAAAAAATAAATAAATAAAAAAATAAATACACATTAAAAAAATTTTAATCTTATCTTAAGCAGGATCCACACCCAGTACAGAGCCTGATGAGGGGCTTGATCTTAGTATAGTGAGATCATGACCCGAGCCCAAAGCAAGAGTCCAACATTTAACCGATTTCACCACCCAGGCACCCCTCTCATTTCTTTTTTTGAATTTAGTTATTATATCTTCCTTTCCCAGTCACCTCAATATCACCATAAAAATCTCAGATGTTGTTATTAATGGATCTCAGATTTCATCAGGTAGCTCCTTAAAACTATAGATAAGACTAGAGCCATGGCAGAATAGCCGGTGTGGGATTAGCCCCCCTTCCACAACTAAAACTGTACCAAATGTATAAGGCAACTGTTGTCAAGCTTTGAGCAACAGGCAGCACAAGTCTGTGGTCCTTGAGACCAGGAAAAATTCACAAGGTGATCCCTATGATTGCCATCTCTCTCTGCCTGGAGACACCGTCAGAGTTTGGAGATGCTGAACTAGTTAGGATCTTTAAGACAAAGCAAGACACTAGGTAGGGAGGAGTTACACAGAAGTGAGACTCAAAAATCTTGACCTTGGCTAAGGACTAGGCTGTGCATGTTCTAAGTTTACCAGAGAGTGGCTTCTATGTGAGTGGGACAAAGGGATCTGAGAGATGAAGCTGGGAAATGTTGGTGTGCCAGCCCAGCCAGAGAGTAGAGACCTCATTAACACCCTGGGTATCCAGCCGAGACACCAGAAACACCATGCTTTAGTACTAAGGATCATGATCTAGCAAGTCCTACAATAGACTCAGTAACAAGACCTAAAAACAAGACTTCTGATTGGTAGAGCCATCAGAGTTTGGAAGCTGACTCTACCCAGTTTACAGAGTCTTAGAAAACACCAGCACCTTCCACATATCTACCATAAGAAAGCAGAAAACATGTTTGTGTAGATTTAAGGTGCTCAGCAAGCAATTGAATTGCCTCCTGGTGTAACAAAAATCAGAGGAAGATTGTAGAAAATAAAAATTGACTACAAGATGGTCCAAAGATTTGATTTGCAAACAAAGATTTAATGCAGCAACCATAAATATTTTTAAAGATTTCAAATACAATGTGGTCTCAGTGAGCTATCAGATAGAGAATCTCAACAGAGGAGTGAAAACTATTTTTTAAAAAACATAAGAATTCTAGAACTACAATGTACAACAACTTAAATGAAAAGTTCACTGGAAAGGATTCATACCTGAATGGAGATGACAGGAGAAATAATCAGTGAACTTGAAGACAAATTAATAGAAATTATCACTTAAGAACATTAAATAAAAATATTTCTAAAAATGGGATCTCAGGGATGTGTAGGATAATAGAAAACAGTCTGACATCTATGTAATTGAAATGCCAGAAAGAAAAGAAAGTGAAGAAGGTACATAAAAAATTTCTGTAAAAGTAATGGTTCACATTTTCTTAGATTTGATGATTAACTGACTTACAAATCCCAGAAGCATAGTCTGTTCCAAGCAGGATTCTGATTACTAAGCAGGTAAGAAAACCACACGTAGACACGCAAACTACTGGGTTTGATGTGTGAAAAGATGAATCTAATGTATAGTGTCAGACAACAGACCAGTGCTTCCCTGGGTCTGGGAGTGGAGGGAAGAGGTTGACTAGAAGGAACCATCAGAGAACTTTTGGAATGATGTTCTATGCGTTGACCATGAAGGTGGCTGGCTGATGGCTGTAAGCGTTTGTGAAAACTCATCATGCTGTATTCTGAAAGTATGTACATCTTATTGTATGCAAATTATTTCTAAATAAAGTTGACTTAAAAAACTAGAGGTAATACTTAGTCAAGATAACACTTCAAACATCCGGATTTATGTTCTGTCTTATTTTCATGCCATTAATCTATTTTTATTCAGAGAAATCTGATTTTTGTTCCTTCCTGCAAAAGAATAAACTGGCCCACAAGTGAAAATTTTAAACACAAATGACATGTTGTTTGCCTTTTTCCCCACTTAATAACAGACTTCTGCCTAATCAAATTCACTTACACAAAATACACCCAACTACAGGGGCGCCTGGGAGGGTCAGTCCATTAAGTGTCCTACTCTTGGTTTCAACTCAGGTCATGATCTCATGGTTGTTGAGTTTGAGCCCCACACAGGGCTCTGTGCTGACAGTGTGGAGCCTGCTTGGGATTCTCTGTCTCCCCCTCTCTCTCCCCCTCCACTGCTCATGCTCACTTGCTCTCTCTCTCTTTCAAAATAAATAAAGAAAAAACCCAACTACACATCTTCTTCCACTCAATATTTAATCTCTTTTAAAAAAATTTTTAATGCTTATTTATTTTTGAAGGAGAGAGAGAGACAGAGCACAAGCAGGGGAGGGGCAGAGAGAGGGACACACAGAATCTGAAGTAGGCTCCAGGCTCTGAGCTGTCAGCACAGAGCCCGACGCGGGGCTCAAACTCACAAACCATGAGATCGTGACCTGAGCCAAAGTCAGACACTTAACCTACTGAGCCACCCAGGCGTCCCGATATTTAATCTCTTAATAGAATAGCACTGTTTTTGCATCTACTCATTGGATACTACATATTACTGTTACTATATGTTAAAATGTAGATTATCCAAACTTTCGCTGTTTAAATATTCATACATTATAAATGAATATGAAAGTGCTGTTAAAACCAACATGTTGTGTTTATAATTTGCCATTTAATTTCTTGCTTAATTATTTAAAAAATTAAAACTTCAATATTTTGGAAGTGATACAAAATTTCAACTTATGTTTTAAAAGTGTTCTGAGAATTTTATCCAATACAGACAGATTTTAGGTTTCTATGGGAGTAAAATGCTTTAAATTACTTAATGGATCTGATTATTCAGAATTAGTCCTTCCCTTCCAAAGAAATGTTTTAGTTGTAAATGAAGACAGATTCTAGTTGAGATTGTGTGATGTAAAATGCTAGAAAAAAGCAGAAGGGATATACTCTCAGTGCACAAAACAATAGTAGCAATAAAGCCTGTGAAGTTATTTTGGTCAATTTTACTACATACATTTTTAAAATATTGTTTTAAGTTTATTTATTTATTTTGAAAGAGAGAGAGAGAGAGAGACAGCATGAGTGGGGTAGGGGCAGAGAGAGAGGGGGAGACAGAATCCCAAGCAGGCTCCACACTGTCAGCACAGAGCCTAATGTGGGGCTCAAACTCATGAACCATGAGGTCATGACCAGAGCCAAAATCAAGGGTCAGACACTTAACCAACTGAGCCACCCAGGAGCCCCAGTAAAAAAAAGAAAAAAAAAATTTAAAGGATGAGCCTATAGGGATAAAACAAGATGATATAAACAGAGAAGAATAGTATATTTGTTAAAGTATCACTGAGGTAAAGAGCTTTTAGATTAATGAAGAGAAACTCAAACCATAAGCTTACAGTAGACCACCGTCTAGAATCTGGAACTGGCACAAAGGCTTTAAATCCTGGACCCATTACTTAACACCTATTTGATTCCCCTAAGGCTCAGTTTTATGTTTGAAAAACAGCTGTAATAATGGTCCTTGCCTCCCAGGATCGTTGTGAAAATTAAATGATAATACATGCAAATTTCCTAACATGGCAGGAGGCACATAGACATGCCCCTCAACAGCGACTAAAAGAGAATGACCAGTGTCCTTCTCACGGATTAAATCTTGGTAGCAGGTGTGGCAAAAGATTCTCTTTCTGGCTCTTAACAAAGTTGTAAAAGCCAACATATAAGGAAAGGCTCTCTGTCGTCGTGCTAGTCATACTTCAAGAGGCTCAAATGCCCCAGAGGGAAGCTTATACTCTAGATGTTCTGGGATCTAACCATTTATGCTGTAGAAGGATGTTGGAAGCAAGGTGACCTTCTGAATAACAGAGAAGCTGTTCTCATGTGCTCTGATGATGATGTTAGCAATGACAGCCATTTCCCTAACCAAGTTGACTACTGACCCAAAAATGAGATTAAAAACTATACATTTTTTTTTCCTGAGCCCTGAAAAGCCCAAAGAGAGAACTAAATAAGAAACAGGCTTGAGATCTGGATGATATCCAGGTCAGTGGCTATAGGATATTCTTCTAATTGTTTTGTCACTACAAATTTAATGCCCGCAATATGCCAATGCCTGCACATTTTTATTTATGACATGATATAATAATTTAATTACGGCAGGCAGTTCAAAATGGTGACTATTTGTGTCTCCTTAAGAAATATGCCAATTTCTTATTCATTCTGGAATATTGTTGGGGGTGGGGGAAGGTGGGGCAGAGGGACAGACGGAGGGGAAGAAGTGGACATATGAGCTACATAATCTTCTGCCCACTGAAGGGACAAAAAACCTAAAGGGTTTTAAATCTACATGATACAATGTTGCTATGGCAACCACTATTGCCTTAAACAAGGTAAGATTTAAGTTTTGGGGCTCCTGGGTGGCTCAGTCGGTTAAGCCTCCAACTTTGGCTCAGGTCATGATCTCACAGTTCATGGGTTCGAGCCCTGTGTTGGGCTCTGTGCTGACAACTCGGAGCCTGGAGCCTGCTTCGGATTCTGTGTCTCCCTCTCTCTCTGCCCCTCCCCAGCTCATGCTCTGTCTCTCTCTCTCCCTCAAAAATAAATAAACAAAAAATAAAATAAATAAAAAAATAAATAAAAAATAAATTAAATAAATTAATTAAAAATAAATTTAAAAAATCTAAGATTTAAGTGTTTTGTTTTTAATTTCAGTTTTTATCAAAATAATGATTGTGTGTGGTAAAAATCAAATAATAAAGAATTCATAAAGCTTGGTATTTCCCCAACTACCTCTTGATATATTTTCATCTCTTTTCATTGTTTCTCTTTTCAACTCTTTAGTTATTTCCACAAGTGTAGGTACTATAATTATAACGCTGTAGTCTTACTATCATTTATAATTATGATCAATTAATGCATAAGAAATGAAAATTTACCTTGCATTAACATTCCCTTTTGCATCCTCTTCCCAATATTTAGTATTCATACGACTTTTAATTCTTCCATTGATTACTTTTGTAACATGAAATAATATGATTAAACTATTTGTTTCCATTGATTTTCTACTGAGTCATTCCAACTTGGAAAACTGCCTTACCCTTCCTTTCCATATCTCCCCTACCCCCACTGCCATCTATCAGCTCTATATTATTTTGCATCATCCAATATTTATTCATAATTACATTTTGTCCTGAGATTTCACCAATATTCCTGCTTTGTTTGTGGATTGACTCTGAAATTTAAAAATGAATAAACAGTGTTTGCGTTAGTATAACAATGTAACTACTGTCTACTGCTTCGCAAAGCAGTGTATTAGGGTTACTTTTCATTTTCTCTAGGCTTTATAGTGCCAGGGTTGGGCCACTTTAAAGAAGCTCTTTCTAGCGTCAAAGCCAAATAGATTTCCCTTTTTCCATTATGTCATTTGCCTAAATTGACACCACATTTTGGATTGCCTCTTATTGCACAGCACTTTTCTTATAGTCTTTGTTTTTCTGAGTCTTTTTTGCCCTTACTTATTTGATTAGAGGTTGGCATTTCAAACTTTTATTAATATTCTCAATTAATGCCATTTTTAATCACATATTTTATTCCACAGAGATTTCCCTCCTGGTCCCATCTGGTGTCTTGCTCCAGTGGGGACTGGGGCTCTAGAGTTGCTGCAAATGTCACCCTGAAAATTCCCATCATTGTTTTAACTTGGTTGGATAGACTGTTTCTCAAATCCTATGTCTTCCTTTTTTTTTTTTTTTTTTTTTTTTTAAGTTTTATTTGTTTGAGAGACAGAGTGAGCGTGCATGGGAGGGGCAGAAAGAGACAGAGAGAAGGAAACAGAATCCCAGGCAAGCTCCGTGCTGTGAGCCCAGAGCCCGATGCAAGCTTCAAACTCACAAACCATGAGATCATGATCTGAGCTGAAACCAAGAGTCAAATGCTCAACCGAGGCACCTCTCCTTTTTCTTTTTTATCCCAATTATGTGGAGTAGTACATCCTCCAGGAATTAAGACAAATTGTTTGCAAATTACATTTTCTGAGTGCTTTCATGCTGAAATCATTATTGGCCAGTCTGGGGATATAAATAATTTTCTTTAGCATCTTTAAAGTACTGTATCTTTTGTTTTCAGGCTTCCAGACTTACTCTTTAGAAGTCTGGTGACAATCTGATTCCCCTTCCCTTGCATGTGAACTGTTGTATCTCTCTGAAAGCTTTGAGGAATGTTCTCTTTTTAGTGTTCGGTGATTTTATGAAGATGTATCCAGGTGTGGGTCTTTTTTAAATTCATTGTGGGGAAGGCTCTACCTAGTTTTCAGTTCTAGGAACTTCTCTTTGTAATATAATTTTCTTTCTTATCTCCCTCCCTTTTTTCTGAAGCCTTAATTAATAAAAAAATGGCTTTCCTGGATTACTATTTGAATGCCTCATTTTACAATTTTATGTATTTTATATTTTCAATCTGTTTGACCTATTCTACATTTTGAGAGGTTTTCTCAACCTTAATTTTCAATCTTTCAATTGAATGTCTAGTTTCAGTCATCATTCAGCCCCAGGGAGCTCTTTATTCTTCTGCGATTGTTCCATTTTGGAGCCCACGGATGGCAGCTGTGGCGGTGTACCTTTCAAATCTCCCTCTGGGAAGAACCTGCTAGAAGTGGTGTGGTTGACTGAGCGCCCACAGGTGCAGATCTCTGGAATCCACCGCAGCATCCACCCCGAGCCTTCACTCACTGGAAGCTCGCAGGCAATGACTGAGCATGGTGGGGACCCCAGAGCCTTTCCACCAATAACCCAGGGGGCTGGCTGAGACATTCTCAGATGGCCCGCAGTCTGAAGCTCTTCCCCTCCCCTTTGAAAGCTGTTAGACCTGCATCACAGACTGAAGGCTCCCCGCTCCTCCTGTCCCCTCGGGCCTTTATCTTTCACAGCCGTTAACCCCCATATATCTCTCATACTGGTTACTTTATCTTGGCTTTTGCTTCCCAGAGGACTAGAACTGACAGAGCATCCCATCCTTTCTTTATGAATATACTATCTTCTCACACCTCTTTCAACATATTTAGCTTATTCTTATAACACCCAACACACGTAACAGGATGCGCTTTACCTCATATAGTGACCTGGTAAGGTCAAATCACATTGCAGTAAACTGAAATTCATTAGGGAAAAAAAAATGCCATCAACACATCAAAAAAAGGAAGGAAGGAAGCCAGATGCACCCCTCCCCCACCATGTTTCCAGAGGAGGCAAAATCTTTAATAATTCTAATAGTTGAAATAACATAGCAAAATATATGAAAGCATGATCCTGTTCCACCTGCCATTACATAAAAATTTCAGACTTTGTGGCAAGATATGCTATTACCTCATTCAAATAATCAGTGGCAGGGATCGCGCAGGGCCTTGTACTTCTAGTTATCCTCGTACTTGTCCAGCCTTGTCTTGCTACTGGATTTTTGGATTGTTGAGGGCAAGGGGCCATATCAGGCACTGAAGAAGTGCCTGGTAATAGTAACAGTAAGAACAGGTGCTGGTTATTGTATGCTAACTATATGCCAGATAAGCTGGTAAACACTTTATGTGCATTGTTTTCTTTAATCCATGCAAACAATCCAGTTTTACAGATGGAAACACTGAATCTCCAAGAGGCGGTGAAAGCGGCCCACGGTCCCACCTTAGGAGGCGAGAAGGAGGCACACACCTGCCTGCCCCCGGAATGGACACTCTCCGTCGCACCCAGACACTGCCTCCACCGACGCGGAACACATACAGGACCCGCAGTAGTTTCGGTTACATATAAGGTAGGTTATAAAAACGTCATTTAGTGCCCTGTGGTATGCATTCTATAGCCTTGTGATGGGGAATGAATGGGCAGAGCCAAGGAAGTCATGTACATTTTGAAATGATCTTCCTGGGAAGAAGCACACCGTTTGTCAATATCAAATCTTATCTCGTTTGAAGTTCCCAGACTCTCTGGAGCTCTAATAAGAAGTAGCTTGTTAATCTTTGAAATACAAATGCTGATCAGCAGAGTTTTTTTTTTTTTTTTATTTTCCCTCTTCTGTCGTTTAGGGCCTCTGTGGGAGGGAAGATAATGTTAACATATGCATGCTTACTCTCTTACAGAAAACCATCTCTTTATTTACCTGAGCTTCTCCTCATGTCCCTGGACAAGTAATTAAACCAAATCATTGACCTCTTCTGGAGCAGCTTATGAGTCATTTTTTGCTAAGTGAAAGAAAAAGTGTTTGGAAAAAGAAAATGCCATTGGTCCAGAATCAGAATAAGTAAGTTTATACAGAAAATATGCACAGGAGACTTGGCAGCATCTTTTGGGGCCTATTTTTTTTCCCTAATATTCAGAAACATGAACTTTCATAACAACAAATGTCATCCTTTTTGTTCTTGGAATCCCTTTATGCGTTGCACATAGCTCATGAGGGATTGTGTGTCATGACAATTACAACATTGCATTCAGCTGTTTACTAGAAGGTTAGGATTCACCCAAGAATTGGATATGTGACTCCCTTCCCTCTCCTGAGAAGAATATAGGTATTTGGAGGCAAAATTCTATTTGTTTTTCCTCCTAATATTTTCTAGTCACCAGTCCATATGGCCATAACACGTGTTTTCACTTCTCTTAACGTACCCATTCAGAAGTTACCAGAGGTTAGCAATCAGAATCCCAGAATATAAGATGGCAACCCCAGTCGTTAGAACTGAGCTGTGACATGTACAAGGGACTGGTATACAAAAGATGTTTGGAAACTAAGGCTGGCTAGTTCCCAGGTACTGTTTCAGTTGATGGTCAATCTAAGAGTCTCTGGAAAACATATAAGCTGATGCTCTCTTGACTCCAGTGGCTACTGCTTGGCTTGTCTCTTTGAAAGTGTCATGTCCCCCAACCCAGAGCCAGCTGAAGTGTTTGCTTTTTCTCAAACCTGACTTAACGCAAGCAAAACTTTAAAATTTTAAAACATTTTTGGGGGCGCCTGGGTGGCTCAGTGGGTTAAGCATCCGACCTCAGCTCAGGTCATGATCTCACGGTTCGTGGGTTCGAGCCCCATGTCAGGCTCTGTGCCAACAGGTCAGAGCCCGGAGCCTGCTTCAGGTTCTGTGTCTACCTCTCTCTCCCTGCCCCTCCCCTGCTCACACTCTGTCTCTCTCTCTCAAAAATAAATAAAACGTTAAAACGTTTTTTAAAAAACATTTTTTTGAAAGATGGAATTGACCTGAAGAATGAGAAGACAGTTGCTTAATGATCTGAAGTTCATTCATTCTATGAAGGTACTGTTTTAAACCTCTGGGGTGGATGTCAGTGCTATGATGGAATAAGACAAACGTCACTAATAAGGTCACTGCCATCATGGAGCAATGGCAGACAGATCACCATTTAAATATACACAAATTAGGGTTATTGTAGGTCATACAAAGGCAAGATCTAGAGAGCTGTGACGATCTAGAGAACTATGAGGATGAGCCAGAGAGGGAAGCAATATCACTTAGGGGAGACAAGGAAACCTTCTTTGAGAAGGTGGCATTTAGGCTGAGACGAGCTGGAGTTGGCAGGGGAAGAGTGTGGACAAGCAGTCCAGCCTGTGTGAAAGTGCAGAGGTGAGAAGGAACCAGAAAGTCGGTGTGACTTCAGAGCAGAGTGTGAAGTTCTTTTGGATCCCCAGGTAATCTCTGAAGAGTAGAGACTTCTATGACCACAGAGAGCTCAACCTCAGTTACGAAACACCTGCAAACCACACAATATTGGGCATGCAGTAAATGATTTGCCAAAATGCCATAAGCATACACAGCTCAACACGGTGAAGAAATGTAAGCTGCCTCCTACAGACACACCTGCACTCATACCAGATGATGTGCATACAAGATTATTCATGGCAACATTGCCTTAACCAAAGATTAGAAAAAACCCAGTGTTTCTCAGTAAGAGGCTGGTCAAGATAACGTCATACGATGGAATAGAATGCCTCTGAAAAAAGAATGGATGAGTTCCTTACATTCTCAAATGAAAAAATCTCCAACATATAATATTTAAAACATTTTTTTCTAATCTTTATTTATTTTGAGAGAGAGACAGAGGGTGAGCAGGGGAGGAGCAGAGAGGGGGAGACGCAGAATCCAAAGCAGGCTCCAGGCCCTGAACTGTCAGCACAGAGCCCGATGTGGGGCTTGAACCCACAAACCGTGAGATCATGACCTGAGCTGAAGTCGGACACTCAACCGACTGAGCCACCCAGGCGCCCCCAACATATAACATTAAGTGAAGAAGTAAGATCCAGAAAAATGTGTACCCTGTGCTAGAACTTATAATTAAAAAGAAAAAAAAAAGTAAAGAACAGTCAGAAAATGAGAAGACAAGTCACAGACTGGGAGAAAATATTTGCAAATGACATATCTGATAGAGAACTGTTATCCAAAATATATATAGGACTTTAAAAACTCAACAATAAGAAAATGAGCAATCCAATTAAAAAATGGGCAAGAGACCTGAACAAACACATCACTGACACAGATATGTAAGTGCCAAGTAAGCATATGAAAACATTTTCAATATCATATGTCATTAGGGAGTTGCAAATTAAAACAATAATTAACAGAGTCGTATAACAAATCAGAATGCTTAAAACACAAGAAGTAGATTTCCACAAAAATATTTTAACAAGAGTTTGTAGTTAACACCATATTTTAAAAATGAGGTATGCTGTGAATGTATTTCCTATGAGAATCCTTTCCCTTTGCTGTCCTCCCTCAGTGTCTGACTACTTAAAAAAATAAGCAAGTAAATTAAATAGTAAGATACCACTACACATCTATTATAATGGCCAAAATTCAAACCTCTGACAACACCTAATGCTGATAAGGATGTAGAGCAACCGAACTCTTGTTCGTTGCTGGTCAGGATGTAAAACGGGACAGCTACATGGGAAGAAATTTTGTCAGTTTCTTATAAAATGAAACACACTGTTACCATATATATCATCCAGCAATTTCCCTCCTTGGCATTTACCCAAACAAGTTGAAAACTTATGTCCACACAAAAACCTTCACACAATGTTTATAACAACTTTATTCTTAATTGCCAAAACCTGGAAGCAACCAAGATATCTTTCAGTAGATGAATGGATAAGTAAACTGTGGTATATCTAGACAATGGAATATTTTTCAGCACCAAAAATAAATGAGGCGTCAAGCCATGAAAAGACATGGAAGAAACTTGAATATGTATTACTAAGTGAAAGAAACCAATCTCAAAAAACTGCATACTGTATGATCCTAACTATATGACATTCTAGAAAAGGGGTATCCATGGTGACAATAAAAATATCAGGGTTGGGGGAAGGGAGGAACGACTAGGCAGGGCACAGGGAATTTGGGGGGCAGTGAAACTATTCTGTGTGGTACTATTGTAATGGATATATGTCATTATAAATTCATCCAAACCCATCAAACATTCAACACCAAGAGTGAACCCTAAGGTCAACTATGGACTTTGGTTGATAATGATGTGTCAATGTTGATTCATCAATTGCAACAAATGTACCACAGTGGTAGGGGTTGTTGACAATGGGAGAGGCTGTTCATATGAGAGAACAGGCAGTATATGGGAACTGTCTGTACTCTCCACTCAATTTTGCTGTGAACCTAAAACTCTAAAAAATAAAGTCTATTTAGGGGGCACCCGGTGGCTCGGTGCATTAAGCATCTCACTCTTGAAGGCTATTCCAGAATCTCAGGATCATGGTTTGTGAGATCGAGCCCCCCGTTGGGCTCCACACTGTCAGCGCAGAACCTGCTTGGGATTCTCTCTTTCCCTCTCTCTCTCTGCCCCTCCCCAACCCTCTCAAAATAGATAAATAAACTTAAAATAAAATAAGGTTCAAATAAATAAAATAAAATAAAGTTTATTTTTAAAAAGCAAAGCAAAAATAAACAAAATAAACAATGTATTTGTATTTGGTTGTATGTGCATAAGAAACTTTTAAATACTATTCCAAAAACTGATAAAAGTGGTTACCTGTGACAGTGGGGACATGGGGCACATGGAGACAAAGATGGGAGTGATACTTTTATTATATACTTTTTAACATTTTTTTTGATTTATGAAATATGTTTATCTAAAATTGAATTCTTTGATGTGGGTACAGTAGAATCAATCTCATTCTGATCCCGGACTCCACCATTTATTAGCTGGGTAGTCTTATAAGGTTTCTAAATTCAGTGCCTGTGTTTCCTCATGCGCAAAGTGCGGTTAATAGTAGTTCCTACCTCACAGGAGTGTTTTGAGAATTAAGTGAAGTAATTACATGCGAAGCCATTAAATCAGTGTCCACCACATAGTAAGTGTTCAATAAATCATGGCGATAATCAGTGTCATGCTGCTGTCTAGAAACATACAATTTTTAAAATGGCATGTGTGGGTTTTTCTGGTGATTGGAATTACTGGTAGGATTGAGGATGATTTGTATTTTCTTTATCGTGCTTAAAATGTCTTGCAAATATTCTATAAAGATCATGCAGGTATATGGAGAAAATCAGTAAGGTTTTTTTTTGTAAGTGGCAAGAACACTTAACATGAGATCTACCCTCTTGACAAAATTTTAAGGGCACAATACAGTATTGTTATCTATAGGTATCATGATGTACAACAGATCCGTTCATAATCTTACATGGCTGAAACTGTATATGCAATGAGTAGCAAGTACCCTCTCTTACCTCTCCCCCACCAACTTTAGCAACCAGCATTCTATTCTTTGTTTCTACATGCTTGACTATTTTATAGTGTTTGTCCTTCTGTGATTGGTTTATTTCACTTACCATAATGTCCTTAAGGTACATCCTTGTTGTTCCACATGAGCAGAATTGCCTTCATTTTTAAGGCTGAATAATATTCCTTTGTATGTGTGTATATACCACATTTTCTTTGTGCGTTCATCTGTTGGTGGGACACTTAGATTGTTTCCGTATCTTGGCTATTGAGAATAATGTTGCAATGAATATGGGAATGCAAATACCTCTTTACATCCTGATTTCAATTCTTATGGATAAATACTCAGAAATGGAATTGCTGGATCATAATGCTATTGCTACTTTAATTTTTTTTAGGGACACCTGTGTTTTCCATAGTGGTTGCACCGTTTCATATTCCCACCAACAATGTACAAAGGTTCCCTTTTCTCTGCATCCTCATAAACTTGTTATCTTTTGTTTTTTTGATACTAGCCCCCCTGATAGGTATCAGTTGATATCTCACTGAGGTATTGATTTACATTTCCCTGAAGATTAGTGTGTTAAATGTCTTTCACTTACCTGTTGGCCATTTATATCTTCTTTGGAAAAACGTCTGTTCAAGTCCTTTGCTCATTTTTAAATCATGTCATTTGTTTTCTGCTTTTGAATTAAAGGAGTTCCTTATGTATTCTGGATGTTAACCTCTTATCAGCTATATGGCTTGCAAATATTTTCTCCCATTCCATAAATTGTCTTTTTACTCTGCTACATTGTTTGTTTTGCTGTGCAGAAACTTTTTAGTTTGACTTAGTTCCCCTTGTTTGTTTTTGCGTTTGTTGTCTGTGCTTTTGGCATCATATCCAAGAAATCATTGCCAAGACCAATGTCTTGAAGTTTCCCCCTTACGTTTTCTTCCAGGAGTTTCATTCTTACATTTAAGTCTTTAATCCATTTTGTATGGTGTTCAATAAGCTCTATTTATTTTTTCTTTTTCTTTTTTTTTTTTTAAACAGGAAGGCATTTCCCAGGAGTGTAGGCTGATTTAGGTGTTTTTTATTTTATTTTATTTTATTTTATTTTTTTATTAAATTTTTTTTTCAACGTTTATTTATTTTTGGGACAGAGAGAGACAGAGCATGAACGGGGGAGGGGCAGAGAGAGAGGGAGACACAGAATCGGAAACAGGCTCCAGGCTCTGAGCCGTCAGCCCAGAGCCTGACGCGGGGCTCGAACTCCCGGACCGCGAGATCGTGACCTGGCTGAAGTCAGACGCTTAACCGACTGCGCCACCCAGGTGCCCCAATAAGCTCTATTTAAAAACAAAAACAAAAACAAACTAAAAACTATTTTCAGTCTTAAACACTGCCCAATGGGTTTTGCCTTCACCTCTGCCTTGCTTCTTGCCCTTTAGGATAACCTAACCCACTCATTTACTAGCTTTTGCATTCTCTGGCTTCTGAGATAATTATCCCTCCAGGCCACACCTTTGTTCTTGGTTTGCTGTAGTTCTATCTAAGTCTCACTCCTGGCTTTAGGATTCTAACTTCAGCCCAGCCTCTGACCTTTAGGACTAATGTTTGCATCTGTTTACCATTTGAATTTTGTACTTAAATGTGGGTATGAATCCCACCCTAGCTTTGTCACCAGAAAACCACCCCTAACAAAATACACTTGGCTATCACTTGGATATCAACCTTGGATATCTGGATAGCCCCTAAACTGGAGAAAAGTTGGCAGGTAGGAAATTAAGATAATTCACATGTTATGCAGAAGATATATTTACTGACATGATAAAAGACTCGGCATCTGGGCATGATTTTCAACCAGAGAAGTATCGAATTTATAAAAGAGCCATTTGATTTTCTAATGTGACATGATAAGCATGCCTTCTTGTAAAAGCATTTTACAGAAAAACAAAATGGCACAACACCAGGCTGACAGCAAAGACAATTCCGTGAACAACTGCTGGAGCTGTTCCATGCAGCATTTGAGGTTGCTTGATTTGGAAAGAAAGAAAGAGAGAAAGAAAGAAAGAAAGAAAGAAAGAAAGAAAGAAAGAAAGAAAGAAAGAAAATAAGTTATATGAAAGTGTAAGGATGAACGAGCCATACACTACTGTCTGGAGTTTTAAGGAAAGAAGGGCAGTGGGGGTGCATTTCCAGCCTAAAGTGAACATTGGATTTGACAGCCGGAGGGAGGTCGTCTTGCTGATGCCTGTCCTGCCCAAGATCTCTGCATTTTCAGTGCATCCTCGGCAACTTCCAAGAGACGGAGATGTCATTACTGGATTTTATGTTAACTATCAATGGGCAGAATTTGCACATCAGCACGTGCTTAACATTCGAAATAATTCCCCCCACACTGACATAGGAAAGAGAAGGAAAAAAAACAATGTAAAACAAAAAGTGACTATCTCGCTGGCTCAGAAACATCTGTAGCCTGATATTTCTAGCTACTTGGATGAAAATTTTGTATTCCTCAGTATGATTTTATGCTTCTAGAACTTTCTAGAGAATGCTCAATTTTATTTATTTATTTATTTAAAAAATTTTTTTATGTTTATTCATTTTTGAAAGACAGAGACAGAGCAGAAGCAGGGGTGGGGCGGAGAGAGAGGGGGACACAGAATCCGAAGTAGGCTCCAGGCTCTGGGCTGTCGGCACAGAGCCTGATGCGGGGCTCAAACTCACGAACCGCGAGATCATGACCTGAGCCAAAGTCGGATGCTCAACCGACTGAGCCACCCAGGCGCCCTGAGAATGCTCAACCTTAAACTGATAATTTAATTTTCTTGTTCTATAGGCATATTTCCCCCCGGTATATGTGTAATCCCAGACATTCTGAAAACAAAAATGTAGTGTTTCCTTCTCTTTCTCCTCCTCCTCCTTCTTTGTCACTTCTAGAAAAAGGAGTAGTTATTAAGTGTGCTTAATATAGAGAATCATGATCAAGAGAATGCAAAGTCACATAAAGTCAATTTTGATGCTCAGCTAATCATAGCGATAAAAAAGTTCCCAAGTACTCTGTAAATGGCCCTACGTGACACTTCTTTGTGGACTGGGTAGTTGATTTTGCTTTACAACTCCGTCCTGGGGGTCCTCCATAAAAAAGCAGCAACATAACAAGCTACAAAAGAGAAGAGGAAAGGAAGTAACATTTACCAAGTACTTGTATATCAGCCTGGTGCCAGACGCATTATATGCCCTCACTCTTTCATTCTCTTCAGGGCCCTTTAAGAAAGTCACTGGGGTTTCAGTGATGATGAAGATGAGGATGAGTATGATCACAATGACCACGGAGGCGGTGGGGATGACGACTTCGGTTATGGAGATTTTCTATGCGCCAGGCTCTATACTATCTTCACTCAACTATTATTCATTCAAAAGTCATTTACCGAATGCCCACACTGTGTGCCGGGAACCGTTCTAGGAACTTGGGACATATCCGTGTACAAAGCCCACACAAATCCTGGCCCCTGTGAAATCATATTTGGGGGTGAGAGTGGCACTGGACAACACGCACACACATAGGGAAGTGGGGACGATGTTCGAAGGGGTAAGTCCTTTGGAAAAATAATAGATCAGAGCCCAGTGGATCAGGACTGTGGGGATGAGGGTCAGGTTGCAATTTGAAATCAGGTGATGATGGTGGGAGGCCTCACTGAGAAGAAGGTGACACTTGACACAGCTGAAGATATTGGCCACATGGGTATCTTGCAGAAGAGGGCTCCATGCAGAAGGAACAGCCGATGACAAGGCCATAAGGAAATGTGTCCTTGGAGTGTTCGCTGGAAAATGGAGGCCAGCATGGCTGAGAAGAGGAGAGCAGTAATGGGGGCCAGTTCCTGCACGGCCTGGCAGGTCAATGGAAAGAGTTTACTCTGAGTGAAATAATAAATCATTGCACAGATTTGAGCAGACAGGTGGCATGGTCTAATGTACATTTTTAAAGAATCCCAGGGGGGCCTGGGTGGCTCAGTCGGTGAAGCGTCCGACTTCGGCTCAGGTCATGATCTCACAGCTCATGAGTTCAAGCCCCGCGTCGGGCTCTGTGCTGACAGCTCAGAGCCTGGAGCCCGCTTCTGCTCCTGTGTCTCCCTCTCTCTCTCTCTCTCCCCCTAGCCCACTCACGTTCTGTCCCTGTCTCTCTCAAAAATAAATAAACATTAAAAAAAAATTTAAAGAATCCCTATGATTGTTGTGTTAATAATACTTCACCTTGCAATAGTTCTCTGAGGTTCCTGGAAATTCCATTTTACAAACAAGAAGCTGAAGGGTGGAAAAATCAAGTAACCTTTAAGTGAGTAGCAGAGCCAGGAATTAAGCCCAAACCGAGTGTTGTCTGACTTCCAAGCCTGGGCTCATTTTCTGACCACCTTGAACGAAGACCTTCTAGGTTCACATCAGTTCAAGTTCACGATGACTGAAATACAGATTTCAGGTATAGGAAGAAGCAGAATGTTCTGTCTGGCTTGGTTGACAAAAGACCAAAATAAAACAAAAACAAAAACGAAAACAACACCCCAAAATACAAGGTCCTCAAATAACTACTGAGTTTCCATGTTTCATAGTCACCAAGGGGTGAGGCAAAAACTCACCCCTGAAGTAGCTTGCAGTTTAAAAGGGGAGATGGAATATTAACAAGTAGATGCAATAAAGTATTATAGGAGTCACTTAAAAGGAATGTATAAGCTGCAGCGGGGGCCAAGGAAGCAGTGGTCAGCTCTAAGATGGAGGGAGTAAGTTGCGGTGTGGCTCCTTATAGCTGGCGAATCCTTTCCCATATCCAGTGTTCCATGTTGCCTAGTGGCTCACTGGCTCTCAGTTTGGTTCACATGGCTTGAAAGAAAAGGCTCTGTGTTTCTCTTGAGGTACTTTCCAGATAAATGGCAAAGAGTTTCTTGCCTGAAGCTTCCTCTCTGAGTCTTGCCACTGACTTCCCATCTGCAATTTCAGTCTGTTGAATTCTGTCTGGATACACCGCAGATCGTCAGAAATCCAGAAAACCGAAGGGAACAGAAGGCTGTCTGTGCCTTTGATGTTCGTGAACTGTTTCATGTTGAATGTGTGTCTATGCACACACAGGCACACACTCATGCATCTGAGATTCCTAGAAAGGCTGCCAGGCCGTGCACCTCATCCCTGGGCCTCCCCGACAGAACTTTTTGTTTAAGAACCTTAGTCAGTATCGAGTCACCGTGTGGGAGCTTTATCTGTTGGATAAAGCATGCATGCTACCTTTCCAGTTTTCCCCAGATGAACTCTTGACTCTGCTGCTTTTCCATCCTGCTGCCTTGGTAATTCTCTAGACCTGATCCTCCCAAGGTTACCTTGCCAACCATCGGAGAAGCAGTGCCATGAGATGGAAACAGGATGGCCCATGAGCACCTTGCCTATACTGGCTAGAATTCCCAATTCTGCAGTGTATTCAACTGTGTGACAGTGGGAAATCCACGTACCCTCCTCATCTGTGACTCAGACAAAAAAGTACCCATTTCAGAGGGTTGCATTAAATCAGATAACCCATCCGAGGAGCCCCGCTCATAACAACTGCTTGGGGCTCCTGGGTGGCTCAGTCGGTTGAGCGTCCAACTCTTGATTTTGGCTCAGAAATCTTGATTTCTCTTGATTTCTTACAGTCATGGGATCGAGCCCTGCATCAGGCTTGGTGCTGGCTGTGGAGTCTGCTTAAGATTCTCTCTCTCCCTCTCCCTCTGCCCCACTTGCATGCAATCTCTCTCTCTCTTAAAAAACAAAACAAAAAAATTGCTCGATGAATGCCAGCTAGTTGTAGGATTATTTCAGTGACATCATCTTCTCACACGTACACGTGCAGCAGTTCTGAGCACCGGGGCATGGCTTTGGCCAACAGTAATGGCCACTTGTCCCTTTGGGGAGGAGCTGCAGAGGGCTGGCCACTGGCTTTACTTACAACCCTGCTGGAAGAAAGAGGACAGAAGAGGGTAATCACAGCCCCATGCTGAGATTTCACCTCGGCTGCTGCCATCAGTAGCCTCACCCTAGGGATTAGGGAAATATTTTGTGTTCCCAGAACCTTGCTCTGGGCACCATCCCAAGAGAGCTCAGTGTTTAGAATGCTGTGTCCTCAGCGGTCTGGTTTAGACTTTATGAAGCAAGAGAAACTGCAGAAGACAGGAGACTTCCTCAGGAGACCTCTAAGGAGACAATGAAGAGATTATAATCACAATTGTCAGGGAACACTGATTGGATACGTCTTCTCTCCAAGGCAGTTTTGCTGGGTACCAAAATCATCCAATTCATGGAGTCAGCTTGGCAGTCATTTACTCCTTGCTCTACTCCGGGTCATAGTTGCTTAATATCCACCCTGTGACCCTTTGACATGAGACAACAGGGACAGGTATCAGCCCTAAGTGTCAGAGACAGCCACTCCCTGGAAGTCAGCCACCAGTTCGTGGGCTTGAGGATGAAGCAGAATCCAAACTCCTCAGCAGAACTCACAAGCTCAATATGGGGAGTGCTTTTCTGTCATCGTGGGACACAGCCAAGAGAGCAGAACTGTGGCACCCGGAGATGAGGGCAAGGCCTGCAGAGGCACCTTTCTGGGGCATACACCCATTCCACAAACATGCACGGACCGTCCCTGCAGGCAAACCTTGCTGGCTGTAGCTCCCAGGCTTTCCGGGGGGCGGGGGTGCGGATGGCAGCGGGAGAGACTGGTAAGCAGGTCCAAGACAGTGGGATACGTGCAGGGACAGAAAATAATGTACAAAATGCTCAGGGAGCACCGTGGAGGTGGCACATCATCCTATGTATAGGAATGTAGCTTGATGGGGTCTAAAATTAACAGGTCCCCCAATTATTTAAAAATTCCTGAGTTGTAAACTCCTGCAAGGGCAAGGCTTCAGCATCTTTGATTTGCTTTGTGTCATATCTGCCATGGAATGGAAAACATGTACACTGAATACAGGAGAGCCACTGTAATAATAAAGCAAGAGGCATTTGCTAGAATTGAGGGCAGGGAGGGAGGGGGAGGGTCGCCCTAAGTGTGGACTCGTGGGCTCAGTGCTGATGAGAGATTAAGACATCTCACTGCTTTCCAGACTAATTTTCAGCCATCTCCATGCGTCATTCAGGCTAAATCAATTCAACCTTAGGCTTCAATCTGTCTGTCCACCAAGCTGGAATTTGGCAGCCTACCCTCCCTTACCGAAGCATCGAGGAGGCTGGTAGTTCGGAAAGGTGCTTTGTGTTTCCAGAAAGAAAGCAGTTTTGAACATCTGAGGCTTTATCCCTTGCACAACGTGACTCAATAAGGGCAACGTTATACTTGGGGCAGAAAAACCAGACCCGGGACACGTGAGAGGGGAAAGTGTGTTCAAGCACGTCAGAAATAGACCAGAGGGTCATTGTCAGAAATAACCGCTGGAGCTGGTGTGGTATTGGAATGCAGACTTGAATGTAGGAACACCAGAGCAATCTTCTCTTTCTACTCAGATAAAATCAGCCCCTCTGGGATCGTGTGTCTAATTCCAGGAGCTTCAGCTGAGAAGGGCAACTTTCAGAGGAAAGTTGTCAAGATGATTGAAGGGATGGAAAAGAATACCTATGAAGGGAGGTTAAAGGAGACATGTCTGGCACCAACTAGCTATGTGACTTTAGACAAGTAACCTCAACTCTGAGGAGCTCCGTTCCCTGGTCTGTAAAATGAGGACAGAGGCCTGGCTGAGCCCTCGGGTCCTCCCAGGTCTCACAGTATTTTTATAATCCAGAAGGAGAGGAAGCCAGGCAGTAACTGTGTCATTCATTTTAATTATACGCCTATCTGTTACGAATCTCTGTCTTCCTTAAGGGAGACAGAATAAGAGAAAAAAAGGCTGAGACTGAAGATTAAGATATTTTGCTGAAGCAAAAGGAATGCACTAGAAAGCTTTTCCCAAGCAGAGCAGAATTCAGAAAAGCAAATGAAGCGAACCTCTAAAGTTTTTGTTTAAAATGATATTTCAGGTCTCTATCTTCATAAATTACAAGCCCACTCTCCCACCTGGAGCCCTTTCCCCTTCGCCCCACCCGTGCTGTCCTGCACACTTGTTTCTTCCACTGGGATCAGGTGAGATAGGAATGATAATTCATCTTCTCCTGAGGAGATGTCAGCAGTCTGTCCCTATATGCACTGGCCACAAGTCACCTTAGGGCAGGAGATCCATGTACAAAATGGGAAGGGGAGAAGTACTCACCAAAAAAGCTCCCCCTCCCAGCAATGGTGCTTCCTCAGAGGCTCCCTGCCAGCTGCAGTCAGCCTGTCTCCAAAAAGCTCCAATGACTGACTCACCCCTGAGGCTACTAGCCTCAGAGTTCCACCCAACCCCCACCCTCATCACCCCCCACACTGCCACCCCCCAGCCCCCCATCTCTCCATCCTGCACCTTTTCTCTGTAGGAGCCACAGATCGGGAGCAAAAGTAGGAGATAATAACTGGAAAAAGGAACTCTCGAGCCTGCGGCTCCCATTCGTCACTGCCTGGGTGGGAGTGACTCAGCAGGGTTTAGGGGCACAGTGTCATGTTGCATGGAGTGTGGGAGCCCAGGAACAGCTGTGCGGATTTCACCTGTAGGCTAGGCTAACACCCTAGGTCCAAATGTCCACCTTCCAGGGGTCCTCTTGGTCAGAACCGGCTCTTCACCCTGGCTGCACTTTGCAGTCAGCTGGGGAGCTTTTGAAAAAAATACTGATGTCCAGTATTTTAAAAATACTTTTTAAAAAAATACTGAGCCTGGGTGGCTCAGTTGGTGAAGCAGTTGAATTTGGCTCAGATCACGATCTCACAGTTCGTGAGTTCGAGTCCCGCATCAGGCTCTGTGCTGACAGCTCAGAACCTGAAGCCTGCTTCAGATTCTGTGTCTCCCTCTCTGCCCCCCCCCCGCCCCTGCCTAGTGCTCTGTCCCTCTCTGTCTCTAAAAAATAAATAAACATTTAAAAAAAGAAGTTCAGGCTTAAAAAAAAATACTGATGTCCAGACCTCGTCTAAGATGAATCACATCATCAGGATCTCTGGGATTTCAGGAGGAATTTCCTTACACTACAGACCATACCATGAACCACTATATGCTTCCAGTAGCAAATCAACTTAAAACGCACAAAACATCAGAAGAATCACAAGGGAATAGGAAAACTCCAGCTTATAATACCATGTCCCTAACATAGATAACACTCCTTGAAAAGCCGTCTTCTTGCCGAGATGATGTGTTTGTTCACGCCTATGATAAGCATGCTTTTATGCAATGTCCTTTCATTAGCTTTGATTATCTGACGTAACCAAGGAACATCTGCCCTCAATGAGTTGTCTGCAAAAAAAAAATTGTTTGCAGATCAGTCTTAACATTCACTTAGCCCACTAGATGCTTAGATGGTATTTGGGTAATGTATTCAGAACCAAGAAGGTTAGTAGCACTAAATCAATTTCCATATCCATAGGGGCTACTGGCTGTAGTATAGATTTACAGAATTTCACTTCCAACTACAGTTTTCCTGCCCTACCTCATCTGCCAGACAAAGGGCTCACATTTGTATTCTCACTGCAGAATGTTTTCCCCTTGTCTGTAGATGCATCATTAAATAGCTCAAGATCAGTTGCAGCAGGAATAAACAGCAAACTCTTTCACTGTTTATGGCAAATTTCAGAGGTGGATTCTTTGCTTCCACCTATACCTGAGTTGTTGTTGTTGCTGGTGTTCTTGTTGCTGCTGCTGTTGTTCGACATTCCTTTGCTGTTCTCCTGGTAGGTGCGGGATGATGGATGGGGCAAGAGTCCAATCTATCAAAGCATCATGCTGGCATGCGGATTGCAAAACCTATTATGTCAATCATCAGTACCCTTGTAGAACCCCTGTTTCTCAGCTCTATTCATCTTTGCTCAAGCTTCTATCTCAACTTGGAGGCTCCATTCATAACCACCCTCTTTGCCTCATCATATCCTGGTCATTCTTCAAGGAACCTCTTTCAGAAAGCCTTCTGATAGGTATCCTGATAATATCCACTCTTCCTTCCTATGACCACAGCTACCACTAAGTTTGGACTCCTTGAGGACAGAAATGTATGCTCAATTGCCTCTGCATTCACAGAACTTAGAAGGTTATAGACACTTGATAAGTTTTGATCAATACTTAATATATAATTGTGCAACCATCATCCAAAAATATTGTTTTGAGACAGAATTTCTCAGTATTCCCTAAAGAAAAAAGCAAATCACTATCCTTTGCTACAAAAGCTGCCAAGCCAGAATGGTGGTTCCTCTTTGACTCCTTCCCTTCCTAGAGTGAGTCCTTTCTTCTTCTGGAATCCCTTGTGGTCCTTCTCAACTCTGCATGCGGTCCCCTGCCATCCTAGGCCTTGACCTCCTCACCTCCCTCTTACAAGGCAGTATTGGCCTCCTCACCTGCTTCCCCTTTGGTAGTCTCTCTCACCTCCAACCAATTTTGCAATCTGCTTCCACACTAATGTCCATAAAGGGAAAGACTTGCTTTTTCCTAGCACTTGTTCAAGAATCTATAATGGCTCCCTATTTGTGTTTCTTTTTTCCCCTAAAATCCTTATTTTATTCATTATCTGACTCATCTCAACTACTTATCCTAAATCTGTTTGCTACCCTCCTTGTTCCACCCAGTCAACAAAGATTTTCCACTCCAGTTCAGTGGGATGTGTCCTTTCCTATGCCATCAACATACCCACAGCCCTCCCACCCCACTCCCTCCAGCTGTGTGGCTCTGTACGGTTTCTCTGTCAGCAGACAACGCCTTCACCTCCAATGTATGCCTCGTATCCTACCTATTGTCAAGGCTCATGTCAATATCATCTCTCGAGAATGTCTAACCCCACCACCGCTGTCCCCGCTTAACTCTTCTTTCCCTGGTTTCCTTTTACATTATTAGCTGATACCGTGACCGCTCGGTATTCCCTAAACAATGCATATGTTTTAGTATCTTTTCCCCAACTTGACTGTAAGCTCCTGAGACAATGTATAATATTTCTTTTGTGCTTCTCACCTTACCTATTGCAGTGCATCCAACAAACTTGTTGATACCTCTTAAGAAGAAAGATACGCCTTACTCACTGTGACTGATAGGAATGTTATGGGATGCTGGATTGAAAGAGTAGAAAATGACAAGAAACAAGCTTTGGATTCATCTAGGAAAAATAAAATTGGTCCATGCAAAAGGGTCATGTGTACATCTATTTTGGATAGAATTAAGATACTTGTTAGAACACTTACTTTGGTAATGCTAATAATGATAGTCATAGTAAACCAGAACCATTATTTTAATTCAACCCAGCACACATTAGAGCATTTAATGAGTGTATACTATGTGCCAGCTCCAGGATGAAGAAGTTCAAAAGATTTCAAAAGTGAATAAACTGTAAGCAGGTGATAACACCAGGTTCTTATTATAATAGTGGTAAATTTTTCAAATGTATTCTGGCTTGTGGAAGGACTCATAGAATCAGAGCCTTGATTCAGGATGCAGGAGTTTTAACAGGAGAGGGTAGAATCAGGGAGGGAGGGAATTGAGGGATTAGGGGAAGTGTAGAATAGAGTAATAGTGCTAAGAGGAGCAAACTGCATGGGATGCAAAAGTACAAAAGTTTTTTAGAGAAAAGTCATTTATACACCATTTAGTTGGAGTGTTAGGTATTGAGAAAAGGGCAGGAATGGAGAACATACAGAAGGGTAGAAAGGTTCCTTGTCCCAGGTTGCACAGTCCTCAAGGGTTTGGACTTTGCATGAAAAAAAAAAAAAAAAAAAGAAAGAAAGAAAAAAGAAAAAGAAAAAGGAAAAGAAAAAAGAAGCCATTGAGAGTTTTTGAACAAAGTCCTGATAGCAAATTCTTGGAGAACTTTGTGACATAATTCCCTTTAGGATGTTGGAGAAGTCAAAGCTTGACCTAAGGCAACCAATATCCTTTTTGCTTGAAATGCTAGACTTGAAAGAAATATGACAAGTAAAACTGAACCCTGTCAAACATCTCAGACAGCCAGGAGTTTGCTCTCTAACATGTGGGATTTTGCTAAATGCATAATATTTGCATGTTTCCAGTGTTGTCATAGAAACAAATGGCATGTTTTTGAGGATGCAGATCTCTGGTGTTTCCTGGCTAGTACAGAATGTACTTTCATTTGGGAGGCTGGAAGTCCAGAGCCCTGACCAGGATACGCTCGCACCTTCCAGAGTTGATGGGAGGTGAAAGGTGGCTGTCGTCTGTAACATGAGCTGTTCTTTCAGCCTTTAGCAAGAGTTCCCACTGCAGCAAAAGTAAATCAGGGAGGCTGCAATCAAAAGGAGTTCATTTTCACCGACAATTCCATTTGCACTTAGTTATTATAATTAGTATTTACTGGAAGTGGCAACTTGTGCTCATTTTCTTGGATCATTAAAATGTGGTCATCTGAGGCATAAACAACGCCAGCCATTCCCAGATATCAACTAGGGCAACAGGTTTAGCAATAATGGCATCACAGCTCCATTGTGGCATTTCACAGAAACCCACTGGATGGCAGTGACCCAAGACAGTCCTGGCAGGTGGAGGTCATTAGACCACTTGTTCTTAGTGGTTTCCATCCTCAGGCAGATTTGACAGAGAAGGGATGCTACCAATCAACTACTCGCCCTCAAAAGCATTTCAGCACCTCAACTGCTTTGGTGGGGTGAATACAATAATATTATAATGGTAAAAAATTTTTTAATTTATTTCAGCTATGGTTTATGGAAATGCTCCTGGTATCAGGGCCTTGATATAAGATACAGAACTTTGACAGGAAGAGGTAGGACCTTGTAGAGTATTGGGGAATGAAGAAAAAGGTGGGGTAAGAGTAATAATGCTAAAAGGAGCCAACTGCATGGGATTTGAAAGCATAGGACAAAATAAGCAATTATATGTGGAGAAGTGTATTGTTATTGTTCGATTTTAAGCATAAACACTTTAAGAAACTGGTCTTACCAACTGGAGTCCCATGAATTATATTTTGAGAGCCATTTTTCAGATAATTGATAAGTGAAAACAAAATTGAAGGACCCCACCAGGGCAAGGAGAAGCGAAAGAATGGATGAGAAGTGGCCCTCTTGATGGCTCAAGGTCATGTTCTGGAGTCCAGTTGCATGGTGCTTCTTGGAATTGGGCATTCTTGAATCTCAATTTTCAGATTCTTGGCTGGAAAGGCCTCACTTTAGAATCCTTCAAGTTCAAATCTGACCAAAGACACATGCTCTGTCTACAATCTCTGAACCCTTCAAATTGAGCACATAGTAGGTGTTCAAAGAGCATCCCCTGAGCGGGGCGCCTGGGTGGCTCAGTCGGCTGAGCGTCCGGCTTCGGCTCAGGTCATGATCTCACGGCTCATGAGTTGGAACCCCACGTCAGGCTCTGTGCTGACGGCTCAGAGCCTGGAGCCTGCTTCTGCTTCTATGTCTCCCTCTCTCTCTGCCCCTAACCCAATCGCATTCTGTCTCTGTCTCTCTCAAAAATAAATAAACATTAAAAAAAAATTTTAAAAAAAGAGCATCCACTGAGCAAATCCTCACAGATACTGCAACTTCACATATTTCAGTGAATCTGAACCTGGATGAAAAGATCTCATTGTCTGCCTAGGGTACCTGCCACTTATTGAGCATCTATCATTTTCTGGGCATTTGTCACATAGTTAATTTGGTCCTCATAATCATCCTATGGGAAAGGTACTAGAAACTGAGGATCAGAGAAATTAAATAACTTGGCCACACCTAGTCAGGGCTGTTTCTAAAAGGGGCAAGCGTTGGATGCTGGCAGAGATTCTCTCTTTGTTGATTTCTGTTTGTTTTTTAATGTCAGTTTGTTTTCTTGCGCTTTTGATAAAACCAAATCTATTGCAAAGGTAGAGTAGGAACTTCCTTTCCTCAAGGGTATGTTCATTCTTCCAAACTGAGCGAAAATCACTATTATTAGCTTTAGCAATGCTTGAAAGAACTTGTCCCTAATATATTGCTTCTAGGGGACAATGAGAAATTCTTAAAACTGGGTAACCAATAAGAAAGACCCAGAAAGAACCAAGTATGATGAGAATGTCTGAAAAAAATGTGTTCTCTTGAGCAAATTGGCCCATCAAAAGCACTAATAACCTATTTTGAATAATCATCACAGAGGCACAATCTATAACTCTCACTGCCTGAGCTTCTCCATCTATGAAACAGGGATAATAAAGAGTGTTATGAGGATTCAATGAGTCATAACATGTAAATGTGTAGAAGAAAGCCTAGCGTGTAGCAAGTTCTCAATTCTAGATCCCATTACTTTTATTCGCATGATTTTTTTCTGAATTTGTAAAATAAATTTGTACAACCGCAATCTCCTCTCCTTTGGGACCTAGAAACAATACCTACCACTCGTTGAACGTCTATCATTTTCTGGGCATTTGACACATAGTTAATTTCGTCCTCATAATAATCCTATGAGAAAGGTACTAGAAACTGAGGATCAAAGAAATTAAATAACTTGGCCACACCAAATAAGGGCTGGAGCAAGGATCTGAACTCAGGGCAGAGGGACCCAAAACGTATTTCCCTACCCTGCTTCTCAAAGGCACTAAGGAAACTGCTCTCTGTATCCCAAAGTGAAACTGAACTCAATTAAAAATAAGCACATAGGCCAAGGACTTATCTCTGACAGGGTAGATGCTTGGTGCCTCTCAGAGAATTTTAGCTTAACACCCTGAGATTAGTTAGCCTTGTGTCTCTGATCCACAGAGGTCTGTTTAATTCAAGTCACATGTGGGCATTTTCACTCCGATTATAACGTCAGTTCTAAATCTGTTGGTATGTCACAGAGGCACAAAACCCAGGAAAGAACTTGAGCTGTTACTGTTCCCAAGCAGAAACATCCTTGGAAGCTTATCTGAACAGAAGGCCCATCTGAAACCTTGGAGGTTTGCCCAACGCTGGTTTCCTGTCTAACCGAAAGCAGAGAGGCCCAGACACAGAGCCAAGAGGTTCGCACTTGTGTGATCGACAACCTAAATTTGTGGATTTGGACCAATAAAGGCCAAATGCAGCCGGCAGCCGGGGCCCCGCATGCGGTGACACCACTCCAGTTGGCCCAACGGTAGGGGGAAGAACTCACAGAAGACAAACGTTGTAAATGAAGCAACAATGCAACAAGGCAAACCGACTTCCCAACTGGCAGAGAAGGGGAGACAGAACCCCCAGGATTATTTTTGTAAATTATTCTGCTGTCCTTGGCATCCAGAAAGGATCCTTTGCTATCTGTGATAACGCTGGCAGCTAACACGTACTGAGCACTTGCCGTGTTTGTGAAACTCTACCAAGCACCTTATGTATATTATTTTAATGGTGGATGATGATAACAAAAGTGGCTGAAAAGGCTAGTGTGCAGGGGCACCTGGGTGGCTCAGTTGGTTGAGTATCTGACTCTTGATTTCGGCTCAGGTCATGATCTCATGATCTCGTGATCCCTGAGTCGGGCTCTGCACTGACAGCAGTGGACCCTGCTTGGGACTCTCTCACTCCCTCTCTCTCTCTCTCTCTGCCGCTCTCCTGCTCATTCTCTATCTCTCTCTATCAAAATTAATAAATACACTGTTTTAAAAAAGGCTAGTGTGAAGCTTCAGGATTTCCATGGAGGGTGTCATTTGGCCACAATCTTTGCTAACAAGGAGCCACCTGTGTTTTTAGAGCTGCACTATCTCACCTGCCTGCACCATTTTTTTACCCCAGCACAAGATCAGCCTGAGTTAAGACGTTTCCTTGTTGTTATGCCATGGCCATCGCTGCAGAGATGACCCCATTGCCCCCTGGGAAGTAGAACCCCTGATGCATCCAAGGCCCTTCAGCAGGTATTTCCAGCCACCTCGCAGTGGGACTTCCTGCTCTGGCTACACTTGAACCCACAAACTATATTGATTTGATTTGTCGAACACCCTCCCTTTGCTTAGCTGAAGCAAGGCAACATCTGTGGGAAGAGAGGGGGGCCATGTCTTCACATATTGTTTTCTTAGGAGAGAGGAAGCTTTCCTAGATACCCCACAGGAGATGTCATGTGTCATTGATCAGAGTTTGGTCCTGTACCCATTTCTAAATCCAACCTTCACGGGAACATGGCTGCCATGACTGTCTTAGACTTATTGGGATCTGCCCCTGAAGCTGAGATGGGGTCAGCTTCCCCAGGATCATGTTAGCAGAGGTCACCACCAGAAGACATGGAGGTTAGATAGGAAGAGCTGGGGCACCGATGCTGTGACAGCCAGTAGGGTCTAAGCAGGAGTGCATATTCACAGGCGTGACTGCCGCAGACAAAGTCTTACTTTCCCTCACCCGTCGCCCATCCAGGGCTCGTTCTACTCGTCCCAAGGGGAAAAAAATCTGTCCTTCTTTATGTTCCCATGCCACTCTCTACCTATTTCTATGAGAGCACTTATATCTTATTTAAAAGCTGTCTTCTTTTCACACATATCTCTTCCAGCTAGACTTGCAGCTTTCCCATTACAGAGGCCATGTATTATTCAAGTTTGTATTTCCAGTGCCTACCATAATTCCTGGAATAAAATAGGAGCTCAGTAAATGTTGGGTTGAAATGATTTCTGAATTTCTCTTATGGAAGTCTATGTCATTACCTAGAAAGGGGGATGGGGTGCAGGTTTGGTTTAAAAAGTGGGAAAGAGGGGCAGCTGGGTGGCCTAGTGGGTTGAGCGGTCAACTCTCGATTTCAGCTCAGGTCATGATCTTGTGGTTCTTGAGATCGAGCCCCGTGTTGGGCTCTGCGCTGGGAGCATGGAACCTGTTTGGGATTCTCTCTCCCTCTCTGTCTGTCTCTCTCTCTGTCTCTCTGTCTCTCTGTCCTGCCCCTGCTCACGCTCTCTCTCAAAGTAAATAAATAAAACATTTTAAAAATAATAAAAAGAAAAAAAGAAGAAATAGGAAAGAAAGGAACATGACTGTTGTTGGTTTGTTATTTTAAAATTAATTTTTAACCCACCTAATTCAAAAAAAGGATGTAAGGGAGCAGGGATGCTGGGTGTAATGTGCTGTGCTTAATGTCACCGTGCCTGTGCTCCCCAGAGCACACAGGAGAGGGTGGGACACAGTGATTCAGACCTCATCTGTGCTCAATTCAGAAAGACACATTTCCCAGCTTGCCCAGGGCTCTGGCAGGGAAAACTCAGATCCCCAAACTCAGGTCATTCTAGTGCAGCAGTAACCAGCTGGGTTTTCAGCGACTTGGATGGAGCCATCTGTTTTCCCAGCCCACATAAAAATATGCACAAGTAGGGTGCAAATCAGCACATCTACAGCTTCCAGGGGACCTGCTGGGATGTGCCCTCCCTTTGGGGATCACTGAAAGGTAAACCCAGCGTGGGAAGACAGAGGGAGAGCAGCAAGGCTAAGGAGCTAAGCAAATCCAGACCCTGCGGTCCCTTCTCTGCCTTTGCCTAAAATAGGGCCCATCTGGCTTCCCGGCCACGTGGCCATTGTGTTCGCGCTCCTGTGCCGGGCACCGCGGGGCATGCTGAGTGCCCGGAAAATTACCAGCGGCCTCACGCAGTTCCCACCCGGCACCGGCACCACCGGGAATTGGCGGCATAGGAACTCCCTTCTCTGACGCTCCTGGGTCCTCTGACTGCCTGGGCCAGCCTCGGATTCCCACATAACGAGCCTGGTGAGCCCAGGTGGTCGGGAACAGAGGGGCTTTTTGTGTCCTGGTCCTAGAGAAGAGAGCCCCTTAGCTTTTCCCACATAGCCACCCCCTCCCACCCCTCTCGGGCTGCAGCCTCCCCTTTCCTGCCCCTCCACATCACAGAAGGGAATTTAGAGCAGTCTTGGCTCTCCAGCGAAGACGGAGGACAGTAAATTCCACATGGAAAATGGAATAAAATGGGGGTGCTGTTAGCCAGCCACCCAGGTGCAGACGGCTTTTGGCAGCCCAGGACCAGGCGGTGATTTAGAAGGGTCTGTCTCCAAGCCATTACAGTTAATTGTCGCAGAGTTACAGACTCATCAGCAGGCAAAGAGCCAGCTCCAAATCCCCAGGGAATTTCGGATGGATTAATAAACAAAGTGGCAAGCATGTAAGGCAGCCGATTCTCTATAAAGAAATGATTTCATTTTTTTTTTTCTTTATTCCTCACTTCTGGATCCACTGCCTAGGATCCACTCTTCTCCACGTCTTGGAAGGCGTCTGGCCAACAGGCCCCTGGGTTGGGCGAAATTATCACGTTCCTTATTTTTGATCTAGCAACACAAACACTTTCCCCGTGGGGTAGTGCATTTTCCGAGACTCCTGATTCAGTTCAGAAAGATGCATCTCAACCCGGTCATCTTCTTGACTCGGTGGCAGTCACTGTTAAACCAAGATTCCTCAGAAAGACAGTTCTGCGTCTTAACATCGGTAGCACGGATGACATCACCACTGTCTATGTATAGAAAGCCTATGCGCAATTAGGAGCCGAAGCGGTAGCTTAATTGACATCATACACGGGATCAGCGAATCTGTTCATTGGAGCTGGTGCTGAGGAAAAGAGAAACGCAGTGCTGGGCTTTGATTATAACTTCCTCTTCCAGTTTCTCTTTCTTTGATGTTTCTGCTAAGGTCTCTCCTGTTACTCCTGAGAGGCAGGAACTGTCTCAGAGAGTACACTGCTCTTTGCTGTTAATGCCTGCTGGATCCCCTGCCTCACAAAGAGCTGTAAAATCCACACCATCACAAACGATCGGGGCCTGCCTTTGTCTTTCCTTGCTGCTTGTGAATTCCCGTCTCCTCTAAGCCTTCTCTATTCCACACAGCCCAGAGAAGTAGAGCCATGAAAAAGCAAAGAATCCAACTTATAAATGAAGAGGGAAATGCATTTTCTAAAAACAAATGCTAAAAAACTAAGTGAACTAATACCTGTGCGAGGAAAAGAAAGTTCTTCTGAACCTGCTTAAGAGTAATGATTTCAGGGGTGCCTGGGTGGCTCAGTGGGTTAAAAACTGAAGGTTACAGTTGAACAAAGCACCATCCGACGTGGGCTCAGGTCAGGATCTCACGGGTTCGGGGGCCTGCACGCTGCTTCCGATTCTGTGTCTCCCTTGCTTTCTGCCCTTCCCCCGCTTGCACTCTGTCTCTCTAAAATAAATAAAACGTTAAAAAAGTTTTTTTAAAGAGTAATGATTTCATTTCTGTGTTACTTATTTGAAGATATACTTTATATTTTGCTCTTATTGTGCTTTTCTATTTAAATTTCTCAGTATGACTGAACGCTCTATTATATCGAGTCCGAGCTTCCCGGAATTAAAATTGCAGGGAGATAATGCAGAAAATAAGTGGGTAGTGTTGACCTGCCCCCAGCACGTAAACTGGTCAGGCAGACTTCCGAGGAATAATGCTTCGCAGCAAAACTTACTACTTCCAGCAAGCTTTTCCTGCAGGGGGCCAAAGAATAAGTATTGTATGTTTTGTGGGCCATGCAGGCTTTGCTTCGACTCTTCAATTGTGTCCTTATAACAGGAACACTGATACAGCCGACATGCAAATGGATGAGGGTGTCCGGGTTCCAACAAAACTTTATTTATAAAAACAGGCCACAGACCAGATTTGACTCATCGGTCATAGTCTGGCGATCTCTGCTTTGTAGTAAAGCCATAGTAAGTTTTCTTCTTTGGCCAAATAGTGAGTGGGAGCTTGCAAAACCAAAGTCATTCCGAGGGGATGACACGCCCCCACATGGCCGCCAGCACATAATAACTGGGTCCCCTGTCTTCCACTTTCTAGCAATAATAACTGACAATTTAACAGCTATTGTCAGCTTATAAAGTGCATATTAACTACTTGAACTGCAAATTCTGTGGGATAATATCTTCATATCGCAGATTATTTTTTATCACGGGCTTTAAGTTTCTGGGAATAAGCAGGTGAGTTATCCAGACCAGCCATCCCAATAAAAACAACCAAAAATGCTAAATACAATACGAAAAGCACCTACTTAAAAGCACCCCAAAACTAACACATTAGAAAGGGACTAGCAGACCTAAATGGAGGGAAATGAGTAAGAAAGCACAGAAGCAACTTCTGCCTTGATACTATCTGCTGATCCCGGCAAAATGGAACTTTTGGTGACTTTATGGAGTGATCAGGACAGAAATCAAAGCCTAGAGACTGTATGAGCTACCACGTCTACCAATAAATCACCCCTATGATAAAGTTGAACCTCAAAGAAATAACCCCTGGGGTAAAAGAGCCAGAAGTGAAGCAGCCTTCCTGCAAAGAAACAGGTGGATTTCATATCCCCAGGTAGGTCAAGGACCCTCAAGCCTTGAAATTTGGTTTAAGGAGGTAGTTCCTCCAGACATCTTTCAGAAACAAATAATAAATTCTTTTTGGAGGAAGGTATATATAATTCATCCTGGGCCTCAAATTACTCCTATAAATGATTTTCCAAGCACAAGGACTTAGCATATAGTCAAAAACGTAAGGTTACAATTAAACAAAGCACCGTGAAGTCAACTAAAACAGATTTGCAAATATTTAGCTGGTAGAGTTATCAGATACAGGTTACAGAGCAAGAGTGTTTACTATTCTTAAAGGGAAAAAAAAAGAACAGGCATGATAGCAGAAAGCCATAAAAAAATGACAGTGTAAATTTTTCTTTAAAGAACCAATGAACTTATAAGAAGGGAAAATGAAATAACCAAAAGTTTAAACTTAATACAAGTTTTTAACAGCAGACTAGACACACCAAAGGAGATAATTAGATATTAGAAGCCCCATTTTTGGGGTGGGGGGGAAGGTGGCCAATATTCCACTGGTAGTAGGTACCCAAAAAGATAAATTTATTTCTTTGGAACCTAAAGTCCCACAAACTTTTCAATCTGTGGCCAACTTGGTGGTCATAGGTGTTTGTATTGCTAAGGGAAAGAGGAAAATTCACCCCGTCTCCACATCAAACTGACAATCTCTAACCCAGTTTTGATGCCACGTTCTGCCCCCTGACTACATATTCCTCACCACGCCACTAGGACACTGATGTCTTTGTCCTGTCCAGGAATTTTGATCTATGACCACATCCACTTGATCTGCCGCAGTGGAATTCCAATTCTTCCCTTGAGTTTCAGTTTGCTCTAGATAATGAAATGAAGAAAGAACAGCCTGCTACTTTGATCAAAGAGTCCTTGTGGTTAATAACCAAACAGGAACAAAGTTGAGAGTAGAGGAAAAAACAATGAAAGAAGTGCTAATAAATATATTTCTTCATCTAAAACTATTGAAAAGTCTGTACATGAGAATATTAGCTCCCCTGGTAGTCCCACTGCTCAGAGAGAGGGCTGCACAATCGTGCTCCTCAAACAGCCCCATACTCTGCCCTTAGCTTGACGCTCCCAAGGTCCCCCAACCGCGTTAGTAACTAACTTCACAGTGATTGAACTCTGTACAGATGCCTTCACACGGACCCTCAGGACTTGACCAATTCAATAGGATTCTTTTTTTTTTTTTTTTTTTTTTTTTTTTTGCTTCCTATAATATAGTCCAATTGAAACCTCTGCCCTAATTTTCTGTTACGCTTTTCATGAATGTTAATTCCGTCTATATTTTAAGTCCCATAAGACAATCAGTACACGTTACACTTACCATCTAGTCTTTCTACTGGTCTTCATTCCTTCTTGGATTTCTGGGATAACTTTCCCAGAAAAGAATTCCCTTTAGCATTTCTCTTAGTGCAGGTCTCCTGGTGAGGAATTCTCTGCTTGAATTTGTCTAGAAATGTATTTGAAAATATATTTGAAAGGTATTTTTACTGGATAAACAATTCCAGCATGACATTTTTGTTTTTTCTTTTGGCACTTTGAAGATATCATCACATTGCTTTCTGGCTTTTATTTCTCTTTTGAGAAAATAGCTATCAGTCTGATTAATGGTCCTTTAAAGGTAATGTGTCTATTTTCTCTGAATGCTTTTAAGACTTTGGTTTGCAGAAGCTTTACAGTTATGAGCTTAATCATGGTGATTTGCTTTGTATTTATACAGCTTGGAGTTTGTAACACTTCTTTGATATATTTCATTAATTTTGGAAAAGATCCCAGCTGTTATTTTTTGAGCTACTGCTTCTGATCTATTATCTCTCCCCAGGGTTTCTGTGACTCCAATTATATGTATGTTGGATCTTTCCTCCAAGGTCCACGTATCACTTCTGTGACTTTCTGTGTTCTTCATCCTTTTCTGCTGTGTACTTCAGTCTGAATATTCTAACTGACCTATCAACCAGTTAACACATCCTCTTTTTTGTTATGTCCAATATGCAGTTAAACCCTTTATTAAGATCCTAATTTCAGTTATTACATTCTTTAGTTGTAGAAGTTCCATTTGATTCTTTTACAGAATTCAGTTTTCTGATAAAATTCTCCCTCTTGACATCTATGTCTCTTGAACACATTAATCAGTTTTTTTAAGTCCATGTCTCCTAATCCTATACCTAGGTTAACTGTGGGTCTGCTTCAATTGTCAGTTTTGTTTTTAATTCTGTTTCTTCGTATTTCTAGTAATATTTTATGGAATATACAACACTGTTTATGGAAAACTGTAGATGTTCAGGACGATGTCATGTTTCTCCGGGGAGATTTATCCTATCCTCTGATGGACAGCTATAGTAAACCCCAAAAAGTGAGATGATTCAAGTAACTTGTAATCTTACTAAGGTTTTGTATACCTCTGGCATATCAACCGAGAGCCTGCGGTATTTGCTAGAGCTCCTCCTCCTTGGCAAATTGCTGAGCTCCGATTTTTAATCTCCTCACCCTCATGACACTGCCTCAAACTCCTTTTTGCTTTCTGCCTGCTTTCCTCTTTGGCTTCGTGCCTGCACACCTTAAGAGTTTAACAAATGCCTCCAGGTGAAAGGTTCTCCTCCTCTCCTGTCAGACAATCTTGGCTCCTCAGGTCCTGTCGGCCTCAGCAGCTGTGAACTCCAGTTTGTGTCCCTCTAGCTGCACAAGACCACTGAAATCTCTGCTAAGTTCTCTGCCTCTTAGCATCACTGCCTTTCCTTTCAGGCCGAAAATTGTCACATTTCCTGAATGTGGCACAGGGAGTGTTGGACTCACCTTAATGAGCCTCTCCCTTTCATGGATCTTCACACCCTTCAAGTCCTAGATACCTTGGCTGCTCTTCGATGTCTTAGAAAAATGTGTATTTTGTGTTTTATACGGATTTCCTGGGTGTCTTCAACAGGAGACGTGGCCTATGAGATCCTCCCTTCTAACGAGAAGTAGGGTGAGCTTCCTAAAATAGAAACACAAAATGTTTATCTTTCTGCTCTACTCTTTCTTCTTTTGTCAGGAACAAGAAAAATTTTCATTCTAGATTCCTTCTCAGATGCGTGAGAATCTTCTTCCAACGCTACTTAAAGGTCTTCAGGCTTCATTACTTTAGGGCTAAGCCTACCCAGATCACACTTCTGAATATGTCTGGACCTTGAAGTAAGAGAACCTGGCTGTTGCATGTTGCCTGTGGTGTAAGCTTCTAGTCCAATGTCTGGGAAGACACATTTCCTTAATCTGTGTTTTCAAGTTTTAGGTTAGTCTGCAAATTTCTAAATTTCTCAAATTTAGTGAGGCTCTTCCTGCTTTTCAGAAGTGGAGTTTCCTTATTTATTCTGCAAACATTTACTTGGCCCCAATAACTTCTTGGCCCTTTCCTTTTTGAGTCCATCCTTTTTTCAAAATGAAGAAACTATGAGACAACTCTATGTAAGTCTGTTCTTACGGTCATTGCTATCCCTCCCTTTTCTTGGTAACGCCTTAAAAAAATATCTTTTAACTATATTTAGAATCCACCCAATGAGGCCCATTTATTAAAATCGCATTAGGCATTATTAATCAATTAAAATATATCATTCAGTAGACATTGTATTGAGCCTAATTTAAAATGCATATGTTGGAGCCATAATGGATCACTGCGTTGTCAGATATGGCGGGTCTTCATCTGTTGCTGATAAAGATGAAACTGTTTCTTGAGAAGTAAAAGCCATCTGCAGCTGCTTTGAAAGTCAATTGACATTTTGTTAATTAGCATTTATTTACAGTAGTTGAATAACAATATCAAACTACAATAAGGAATGAGCAGTTAACAGTAGGGGGAAAAAAAAAGCTGGTGCCATTAAGTTCCATCATTTGGCATCTAGTTAAAAACACAAACTCTTTCAGAGATGTAGAAGGGGATCATTGAAGTCTGTTTAAATGTAAAGGAACCAGAGAAGAGAAGGAGATCCCAGAGAGGTGGGGTCAAGGTGTGGCTCTTGGGTCTTAGAATGGAACAGATGAGCACCCAGCAGTGGAGTATCCGCTTGAGCAAAAAGAGAGGACAGGAAGTGAGATGAAATTATGTCCTTATTTAGTGACTTTTTAACACATGCCAAATCATCACTGGAATTTTGGCACTCAGCAGATTCCAAATGACTTGGGTGATCCAATTAAGATGTCAAATTCAGCTCAGGTCCTGAACTATTATCACCCACCTCTGGGCATGAAGCAGGCAGGGAGTGAGGGAAAAAGAGAGGGACCTGATTTTATCAGGAACATTTTGACATGGGTGGGGGGATGCCTATAATCTTGATTTTTGGCTTGCATTCTTCCCTCCCTGTGACTCCTAAAAGTATGAATGTCAAAACTGAGAATAACGAAGATATTTTCATAAAAAATAGCTGGTGCTATGTTACCAGATTTCCAGTTGATCTCAACTGCTGTTGTCATCAATAAACAAATAAATCACAATTTCACCATACTCCATAGAGAGGCACATTTGCCACCTCTACATTTATTCCCTGTAATTGGCACCATTCTAAATATTCATTGATGAAAGAGGAAAAAATAAGATCTTCTGCTCTTTTGTCTTTTAGGAATGTTAACGGGCTAACCCAGAAGTCCAATGTGGCTGAATTTTCATATGAATAAGCAGGACACAGTCCTGCTTCTTCTTTCTTAAAAATGCTGGCAAGCCGGCTTTGCCCCACACTTACAATATTCTGTAACATTACTGTCTTCCAAGAGAGCAATAAAACAAAACACATTGCCAGTAAAGAGCTAATGATTTCCATGATCATAAGCATGCTAACAGCTGTGCACTTATGGAGCTGGTATCCATTTTCTCGTTTCTCTACAGGTTTGTTAGGATTTTCCTAGCCGGCCGTGACTCCCCCTCCATGAAGTAGGATGGGCAATTAGTGATGTGGAAGATCTCTGTCATGCTGGATGGAGTCTGCAGTTCTGCCTATCTTAATGCTCATGTACACATTAAGAATACAGATACAGAACACTTTAACAGAAATTAAAAAAAAAACCAAACGCATCAACCTTTCCATTTCCTGGCTCATTTCAGGCAATTGACACTGACCAACTAGCTCTGACCAGGAGTGCAAAACTAGTTTTATAAACCACCCTCATTTACTGCAAAGCAATTGATGAGAGACTGTAAAGCCCAGTTGCTTGGAGAATTTTCACTCTGCTGAAGCCAATGATTGTACCTTAAAAAGAAGTGGTGGCTTTATATTTTAATGATTAATCTCACTTTGAACAGATGGGTTCTAAATCTGCCCAGCTACTTGTTGGCTCAAGTCAAGTGAACTATTCCTTTTGTGAACATTAGCATGTGAAACGCTAATAAATATAATATTTGTGCTATAAAGTATTCCTCAGTTTTCCTAAAGATTTAAGGTGGGGAGATTTTTAGGGGTGCCCAGGTGGCTCAGTCAGTTGAGCATCTGACTTTGATTTAGGCGCAGATCATGATCTCATGGTTTCTGGGATGGAGCTTTGCATCTGGCTCTCCATTAGCAGTATGGAGCCTGCTTGGGATTCTCTCTTTCTCTCTCTCTCTCTCTCTCTCTCTCTCTGCCCCTCCCCTGCTCATGCTCTCTCTTTCTCTCTCAAAATAAATAAATAAACATAAAAAAAAAGATGGGGAGATTTTTTAAAATAACCAACCTGGGTGACTCAGCCAGTTAAGCATCTGACTCTTTCGGGGCTCAGGTCATGATCTCCCGGTTTGTGAGTTCAAGCCCCACATGGGGCCCTCTGCTGTCACTGCAAAGCCTGCTTCAGGTCCTCTGTTCCCCTCTCTCTCTGCCCCTTCCCTGTTCCCCCTCTCTCTCTCTCTCTCTCAAAAATAAATAAACATTTAAAAAAGATAACCAGCCTAAAGTACAATATGGTGGCAGGACACCATCTAATTTTGTATGTTGGATCTGCATTTGGTGTTAATATTCTTCAGGTTACCTTTTTGCTTCAGAATATAAAAAGGCTTAATTTTTTTTTAGTAAACATATCCCTGGGGCTCCTGGCTGGTTCAATCAGGAGAGCATGTGACTCTTGATCTCAGGTTTATGAGATTGAGCCCCACTGGGGGTGTAGACATTAGAAATAAATAAATAAATAAATAAATAAATAAATAAACTTTCCCTTTCACATCAGTAACTTTATCTGAGATCTAGGGAGGGCTGAGCTTGCCTACCCTTATTCTAATACCCAGAAGACCACTGGCTTGAAAAATAAATTATCTTTTGCCTGCTGAATTATCAACCACTTTACATTAAATCAAAATGTGCCAAGCACTTCAACACATACCATCTTCTTTCACGTGATTCAGTCCTTCAACAGTCTTGCAAATCAGGCAGAATTATTCCCATTTTATGTATTAGGAAACTGGGGCTCACAGAGGTTAAGAGAAGAGTTCAAAGTGACACAACTGGAGAGCATCTAATGACAGACAAATCCTTCTGTGATTCCAGTGCCAGCGCTCTGTCACCGACCAATTTACTCATTTTATGAAGACCATTGGGAAGATAGCTGATATTAAGATAAGGCCTTATCCCTAAGTTTTTAATTCAGTTCTGAGCTGTGCTGTCTTTTGTTTGAATTGGTCCTCTCTTCTCTCAAAATCAAAACTAATGCCAAACCCCCCATTATCATTAAAACATCCAGAAAAGGCCAGCTCACCTTTTGTCAGATTAGGGGAAAAAAGTAGACATATGTGCTATGGAACTTTCAAATTCAGAAGTCAAGAGAGTAAGATGGGGCACCTGGGTGGCTCAGTCGGTTAAGCGTCCGACTTCGGCTCAGGTCATGGTGAGTTTGAGCCCTGTGTGGGGCTCTGTGCTGGCAGCTCAGAGGCTGGAGCCTGCTTCAGATTCTGTGTCTCCCTCTCTCTCTGCCCCTCCCCCACTTGCACTCTGTCTCTCAAAAATAAAGTAAAATGCTAAGAAAAAAAATTGTAAAGAAAAAGAAGTCAAGAGAGGTAAAAAACCCAAAACGATCTCTAGAAGTTACCAGGGACTTTCTTATGCTGCCATAGACTAGCCATCTCTCTCATTTTGTGAGGGGTTCTTTCTTCTTGCCTTGCTTTCCATATCCCAGCAATGTCTGCATCTTCTTAAATGTTCCTACATATGGAGTTACGATCTTCAGTATTTCAAACTCGACGAAAATTAGCCCTTTAAAGAAAGTGCAGTGCACAAGAAAAGTGTGGGCTTTGTCACAGGCAGGCTTGGCATCGAATTCCTTACGTGGCCCACCCCCACACTGTAAGAATAGGCAGGCTAGTAACCTCTGAGCCTCGGTTTCCTGATGATATTTGTCCTACAGAGTTTTTGCTGAGTGTGATAACATGAACATAATATTTGAAATAGCAGGAGACTTTTACAGTAAAAATCATTCTCTTTCTCTTCACTTCCTTGCATTAGTTCATCTGGAGGCAACTTATTTCTGTAAAGAACTTTTCTCCATTGCTACTTTTTCTGTCCTGAAAAAGTAATTATTTATTATTGGTGTTGTTGTTGTTGCTGTTTTCATTGTGGTAAAACTCACAAAACATAAAATTTACTATTGTAATACTTTTAAGTGAACAGTTCAGCAGTTCCAAGTATATTCACACTGTTATGCAATCATCACCACTGTCTGTCTCGGGAACTTTTTCATCTTCCCAAGCTAGACCTCTGTACCCATTAAACAATAACTCCCCATTTCCTCCTCCCCCAGTCCCTGACAACCCCCACCCTACTCTCTGTGTCTATGAATTGGATTACTCTGGGTACCTCATATAAGTGGAATCATACAATCTGTGTCCTTCTGTGACTGGTTTATCTTACTCGGCATGATGTCCTCAAGGTTCATCCGTGTGGTAGCGCGTGCCATCATTTCCTTCCTTTTAAAGGCTGAATAATGTTCTGTCACATGTGCAAAGCACATTTTGCTTATATATTCATCTGGGCAGATCATTTTGATTGTGTAGATGCCTGGGCAAAAATATAACTGAGACCATCTTCCTTCAGAAGCTCCTTCCGGGGTTTGAGGTTGAGGAACAGAGGACCCCCCAGGAAAACTTAGCGCTGGGTGGACAAAGCTTTATTGTACTCATCACCTTCTCACTTCTTCCTCTCTGTGATCCAGCACTTTTCCTTCTGTATCATTCAAGTAGCAAGGGCCTGGCCCAAACCTTAAACCCAAGCTTTCATCCTGACATTAAGTCAGGCAATCACCCAGTGTGAGGAGAAGGTAAATAATATCTACTGTGAATTTTAAAATCTTCCTTAGGCAAAACTTGGATATGGAAGGTTGAGGGTTGCCAGGCCTGTGAGGTTAGGAAAGAATCTGTTTTCATTCATCGCTGTCTTTTGTTTCCCTGCTCGCCTCCCTCTCTGTCTTCTCCCTTGCCCCTGCAGGAGAGCAAAACTTGCCACCCCAAAATGTGTCTCTTTGGCATGGGCATTATTTGAGGCTGATTATTTTTAAGAAACAGAAGACTCGAGAAGTTTTTCTTTTTGACCTTCCTCTCCCCCTAACTGCCTAAAAGAATTTAGAGAGAGTACCTGTTCCAGGAAGGAAGCTATCACCACAGATAACCATAGGATACCCTGAATTAGGTGTGGTAGACAGGGAGGAACCTAGCAAAGACGGTTTGCTAAAATTCCTCTGTGTCCCATTGTCTCTGGATGGCCCAACAAACACTTGATTACCAAATATTTACTCTTTCCATTTTCCGTGTGAATTGTCTTCCTTCGTTTTGAAACCCCAGGACCCTACTCCCTTCTCCTTAGTTCAGAGTGACGTATATATTTCATTTTGCCCGTCTTTGGAATCTTTCATGTTTATGTGAATTCCCCATATGTACATAATTAAATTTGATTTTCTTGTGTTAATCTGTCTCATGTGGATTTAATTCCTAGGCAAGCTTGGAGCGTAAAGGAAAATTTTTTCTTCTTAACACCCCATTTTCATTTCCCATACTCATGATAGCTCTTTTGCTGTCATGATATATTTGAGTCTATATTCTTTCCCTGAAATAGGTGCAATGAAACACAGTATTCACCTAAGTAAATAACTTTCTACTTCAAAAATATTCCCAAGAAATGCTCCCTTTATTTGTTCATTTTGTTTTGTAAATCCAGGTCCCCAAATCTTAGGAGGAAAAGAATAGTGAAACACTAAATACCACAGAGCAATGTTGTATAGTTTAATGGGAATTTGAAATAATGAAAAGTCTAGTACAAATACAATCCACTTACACCAAACTTTCGGGTTAGTTCTCAAGATATTATCTTTTTGAAGAATTGTTTCAACCCCAAATCCACTGTAGATAAAAAGAGCACATGGAACGTCCACCCTTCTTTTTAGAAAATGAAAAAAATACAAATCAATCTTAGTTTCTTGCCTTCAGAACAATGTGAAAAATCACCATTGGAAATGTATGCTCTTTCCCACCTAGGCAGATTTCTAATTCTCTTTTTAAAAAATGGAATGAGGGGCGCCTGGGTGGCGCAGTCGGTTAAGCCTCCGACTTCAGCCAGGTCACGATCTCGCGGTCCGTGAGTTCGAGCCCCATGTCAGGCTCTGGGCTGATGGCTCAGAGCCTGGAGCCTGTTTCCGATTCTGTGTCTCCCTCTCTCTCTGCCCCTCCCCCGTTCATGCTCTGTCTCTCTCTGTCCCAAAAATAAATAAACGTTAAAAAAAAAAAAAAAAAAATGGAATGAATGATTCTAAGCAGAAGCTGTTTAAAGCCCAAATCCCAAAGCAAAAATGTTCATAACCAAAGTGTCCCTGGTAACGTTCCCACCATTAACAGTGGATTGCTTGGTGCCTTAAAAAAAGAAGTGTAGGGGCGCCTGGGTGGCGCAGTCGGTTAAGCGTCCGACTTCAGCCAGGTCACGATCTCGCGGTCCGTGGGTTCGAGCCCCGCGTCGGGCTCTGGGCTGATGGCTCAGAGCCTGGAGCCTGTTTCCGATTCTGTGTCTCCCTCTCTCTCTGCCCCTCGCCCGTTCATGCTCGTCTCTCTCTGTCCCAAAAATAAATAAACGTTGAAAAAAAAATTAAAAAAAAAAAAAGAATTGTAGAAGTTTAGAGATGGAAGGGTCTTGGTCCAAGCCTCTAAACAGATGCTTCTCTTCCAGTTTACAAAGTGGGAGACATAGCCCCACAAGTGTGGGGACTATGGCTGGTGTGATCATTGCAGGATGCTGGGTAGTGGAATCAATGCATTTGGGCAGCATGAAGGTGGAGGAAAGAAAGCGAAAGAGGGAGGAGGAAGGGGGGGGGAGAGCAGAGGGGATTAAGGAGGGAGGAAAGAAGCAGAGAAGGAGGGACAGAAAAGTAAGTAGTATTTGTCCTATCTATCTATCTATCTATCTCTCCCTCTATCTCTCTCTCTCACATAGATACATATATCCAATAGTTTTTACTATTCAGGTTAATTAAATTATCTCAACAAAATACCAATGAAGATATTAATATCCCATATATAGAGTTGAGGAAACTGAAGTTCAAAGAATGTGAACTCCTGTGTTTTTAGCACATTGGAGAAAGGAGGTGTAAATAAGAGAGGCAGAATTCCTCTTGAGGGGGACCCAGGGCAAAAAGGATGCATGTGATAGGCTGAAGTGTATTAAATGCTTCCTACCTTTGACTACAGTTCTACAGGGAAGAGATCACAGCTCTGCCCACGAGTTACATAGACCCTGGTTAATAGTGACTGAGGTCAATTTCTTCCTTATTTGTCAGATATGACAAAAGAAAATAGAATTTATAATGTTTTCCTTTCTATAAGTTATTTTATACCACTAATGTCTCCTTTAACCCCTTACCAACTGCAGGACATAGTCAGTTGCAGACACAGTAGGAAACGGCCTAGAACGAGGATGTAATGCTAAAGAGGAAAACATCACTTTGATCCAAGCAGTGCTTCTATCCCAAGATGTGAGCTTTGAGTATTCTCATTTCAGCTCCTAGAACAATTGGTACATGACTGATGGGTCAACAACTGATTTCAAAGGAAAATAAAAGATTCCTGAAATACATTGTGTCTGTGATTTGCAAACAGGACTTTACTGACACATTATTGGAATAATTTGGAAAAAGTGAAGGGCTCTCAAATTCACCAGCGTCTCTTGCTTCAAAACACAGAAGTCTTTTTTCAAGGTCTTGAATGTAACATTCTGAGGCTCCATGCAGATTTCTCTGGCAAACTATTAAACTTCTGTGTCTCTCAGTTTCCTACACACGCACACACACACACGCACACACACACAATTAGAAACACTGACTGGTCTTTAAGTCACGTGCCAGCTCCAGCCTTCCCAGGTTCTGTGATTCCCTGAAGGGTTCTTATGTGGAATGCTGAGTTCACCTGACATTTATGCACCACTGAAGATTTATAGACAAATTTTTGTCATCATCATCATCCCAGAAACTTTCAGAGTATCGGTTATATGCTAAGAACTATCTGTATATTTTTTCTACTTTTCACCATAATCCTTAGAATAGGCATTGTTCTCTCCAATATACTGATGAAGAAACCGCACTAGCTCAAATGTTATTCAATGGGGGGGATTAATTGGGGCACCTGGGTGGTTCAGTTGGTTGAGTGTCCAACTTCAGCTCAGGTCACGATCTCTCAGTTTGTGGGTTCAAGTCCTGCATCAGACTGTGCTGACAGTTCAGAACCTGGAGCCTGCCTTGGATTCTGTGTCTCCCTCTCTCTCTGCTCCTCCCCCAATTGGTACTCTCCCAGTTTCTCTCTCTCTCAAAAATAAATAAACATTAAAAAAATTTTAATAGTGAGTATTAATCTTAGAGTAAGTGCTATAGGATATTTTTAAAGCTGACTCACCAAGAAAGGTTTTTGTTTGTTTTAGTTTGCTTTGTTTTTGCCTAATTCTTTTTCTTTATTTAAGATTACATCCTTAGGCTAGAGTCATAAAAGAATAATTATATTTGCAAAGACATGAAGGTGGGCTCTTTTTCAACGTTTATTTATTTATTTTTTTGGGGGGGACAGAGAGAGACAGAGCATGAACGGGGGAGGGGCAGAGAGAGAGGGAGACACAGAATCGGAAACAGGCTCCAGGCTCTGAGCCATCAGCCCAGAGCCTGACGCGGGGCTCGAACTCACGGACCGCGAGATCGTGACCTGGCTGAAGTCGGACGCTCAACCGACTGCGCCACCCAGGCGCCCCAGGTGGGCTCTTTTTCAAGGCAGCACAATTCTCACATCTATCAGGCAGTTCGTGAACTTCTCTTCCCACAAACAGAATGGAACCATTTCTATCTTAGTGTCTGTTTTGGACCCTGAACATATTTTGTCCCAGCATCTATAACATTTTATACAATTTAATCATTACATGCCTATCTCCCCTCACCAGAGTCCCTAACATGATTACTTTTATCTTTGCTGGAAGAGACTTTTTATCTTTATTGTTCCATCAATTCAATAGCACCTGATATATAGTGGGCATAAAAATCCCTGAATTAATGAGTGAAATGCTGATAAATTAGCTTTCACAGTATTGTGTAAATTTAAACTACAAGCAAAAGAAAACTGTGTGAGTGTATTTTATCTTGTCTATATTTGTGTCAGCATGATAGGCTGGCAGGGAAAATGCCCTCAAGCCCTCTTTCCTTGCCTAGGCCCCCCACTCTCCATGGAAGGTTTTTGTAAGTACTCGCCCTTTTAGTTCAGGAAATACTCTCAGCTCTACTAAAGTTCAAACCATATAGCCCTGATATCACTTCCACATTTTCTGCTTTATCACTATGCTGTGTTCTCCTTCTTCACCTAGCTCCTCACTGTTGACTGCCAGGTGGATGGTGAAGTATTTCTCTACAGTTTCCATTGACAAGAACATCATCACCGTCGTAGATGGAGATAGTAACCATGATCTCTCAGCTTATTTCCATTATTTCTTGACTGATCAACATTAGCATTAGATTAGTTATTGGCTTTCTGCTGAAGCAAGTCCATAATTTACCTCTTATCCCTTGGGGCACCTGGGTGGCTCAGTCAGTTAAGCGTCTGACTCTTGATTTCAGCTCAGGTCATGATCTCATGGTTCATGAGATTGAGCCCCATGTCAGGCTCTGTGCTGATGGTGTGGGGCTTGCTTGGGATTTCTCTCTCCCTCTCTCTCTGCCCCTCCCCAGCTCATGCTCTCTCTCTTTCAAAATAAATAAACTTAAAAAAAATTACCTCTGACCCCTCTTTTTCCCTATGTACTTGTGATGGTTAGTTTTATGTGTCAACTGGGCCATGGGATATCCAGATATCTGATTAAACATTAGTTCTGGGTGTATCTATGAGGGTGTTTCTAGAAGAGATTAGCATTTGAACTAGTGAATTGAGAAAAGTAGACAGTCTTCCCCCTTTGGGGTGGTATAATCCAAGACACTGAGGGCCTATAATAGAACAAAAAGGCAAAGGAAGTTTGGACTGCCTTCCTTCTGCCTGACTGCTTGGTATAGGACATCTATCCTGCCCTTTATCTCCTGGTTCTCAGGCCTTCAGATAACACCACCAGCTGGCCCAGTTCTCCAGCTTACACGCATCAGATGGTGGGACTCCTCCGTAATTGGGTGAACCAATACCACATAATAAATCTCTAGCTATATAGACACATTTCATTGGGTCTGTTTCTCTGGAGGACTCTGACTAATACAGTACTTATTTTTATTTCCTCTGTTGAATCTACCTAAACTTCCTTTTCCATCAGTACTCTTTCTTAGCTTATACCCTCAATTTGTTGAGGAGCACATCATCAGGTAACTTCCTGAAAATCTACATGGGAAGGTAGATTTTTAAAGCACTTGTATATCCGAATGTTTTATTATTGGATTGATCATGTGGCTGAGCATTATATTTTGAATCAAAGACATTTGCTTTCATACTTCAAAGATATTCATCCATTTTCTTTTATCATTCACTGTTACTGTTGAAAAATTTGCTGCCAATCTGGATGTCATCCATTTGACCTTTCCCCCACCCTCCAATCCTGCCCCTATGTCTGGAAATGCTATTTTCCCACAACCCAAATTCCACGCTGTTATGTCTAGGTGTGTACAAACATTCACTAAGCCTTCTTGTCATCAGGTAGGTCCTTTTTTTGTAGGAATTTATATATTTCACTACTTAATTTATAGTGATTCTCTAGTGACAAATGCCAACATCAGAGGGAGATCTTCCTCGACCACCCAGATAAAGTTGTAGAAATGCCCAGTGCTCAGTCTCTCTTCCTTCCTTGCTTTATTTTTATTCAGAGCACACACCAGTCTCTAAACCACTGCATAATTGGTGTGTCCAGGTGGTTTAGTCGACTAAGCATTGGACTCTTGGTTTCAGCTCAGGTCATGATCCCAGGGTCATGGGATCGAGCTCCACATCAGGTTCCAGGCTGAGTGTGGGGTCTGCTCTGAATTCTTTCTCTTCCCCTCCCTCTGCCCCTCCCCACTATGCTCTCTCTCTCTCTCTCTCTTTCTTTCTAAAATAAATTAAAAAATAAAACAAAATAATTCACTTACTTTTTTTTCCTCTTCCATCACTAGAATGTAAGAGGACAGGGAGTTTGATCTTTTTTCTTCACCATTGTGTGCCCAGAACACTATCTGGGTCCTAGCAGGTATTTAATAAATCTTTGTTAAATAAATCTTTATTTCATATTCAAGGAAGAGGCAATAAAAACTCCCTCTGCATGTGTAGGGCTTGTCAACTGTCAGATTTCACTTCAGACTGAGTGATTGAGTTAAGGCAGCTGGACATGAGGAGAGCTGGCCATTAAACCGGGGCCTCTCAGATGAGAGATTAAAGAATTTACACCCAACTTCTCCTCAAAGAGTTCATTCTGAAAAACAATTCAGATAACAAAATTTTATTCAGAGTTACAAGTAAATAATTTTAAAATAATGTGTGGGGGGAGGATGTGGAAAGAGAAAGAGAAGAGAAATCGGAAGTAACTCCACCTAAACAGACGATAGGGTTGTTGGTGATGAGTTTTTATCTTTGTATTTTCCTGTACCTTTCAGTTTTTTCCGTTTATTATAGAAATTTGTAAAAGTCTAAAAGTTAACGGAATACGTTTCCCAGATGCTCTAGTGAGGATTATCCCCGTGTTTGCCGTCTCCAGTGAACTGCTTTCATGTGGATATTGATTCAGTTCTTCCTCTTCATTCCAAGTCACTACCTGATTCTACTCTCCAGTGTTCTCCATGTCCTTTTAACTCTTTAACCATCTGGAAATATCACTTTAATTTAGGCATAGGTTTATTTAGAAATCTTACATTTGATGGCATTAGCATTTCCGCTACCTAGGCAACAAAGTATGCGTTTTTTTTCTCTAACATTTTTTCATTTTTAGCAAAGTGAAATCTCAAAATCTTTTAATAAACTTGTAAAAGAAAATCCAAACTTAAATATATTCCTTTCTCTTAAAGAAAAAAGTGCGGGGATAAGTATAAAGGGCTGCATATAGGACCATGTTTCTTAGAGAAAGCAGAATAGGCCTGGAAAGAGAGAAGAGTGTATATTTCAAAATAAAACAGAAAACATCCTGAAATGTCAATGAAATCCACATCCAATTTTCAAAGTTCGACTAATTCCTGACTGAGTATACACACTGCATCTTAAGTACACATAGACCCACATACACTATTTCTTCAGTTCTGGAAGCAATGCATCTACTTCTAGAAACATTCCAGTATTAAAAATGCAAATAAAGTCTCCAGCAAAAAATGCCCTACCCTAAATTCTAAAGATAACTTCTCTAGGATGCAATTTTGAGTTCTACACTTTTACTTAAAAATTATGTTGCAAACACTATCATATCATTTAAGTTCTTCAAAATCGGATTTTTTTTTCAGAACCATCAATGGACCATAGCCTAACCACGCCAATACAATTTCTCACTTAATTTCTTTCCAGTTTTTGATATTATAAGTAGAATATAAAGAACATTCCTCTGCAAAAAGGATTGTCCACATTTCTTTTTTCATTCCTTTTTTTTAAATGATTTTATTTTTATGTAAACTCGACACCAACATGGGGGTCCAACTCACAACCAGAGATCAAGAGTCGCGCACTTTACTGACGAAGCCAGCCAGGCACCCCTCTTATTCATTTCTAATGACAGAATTGTCGAAGAATCCTTGGGCCAAAGGACCAGGGGTTTTGAGGCTCCTAAAACACACTGCTGAATATCTCCCCAGGAGAGATGGCACCATGGGACACTCCCTGCCCCAGGGTTACCTGACACTGTCCACCTGCTGACCCTCTCTATCCCTGACTTGACAATTCGGTGAGAGGTGATGTTTGGATTTGTGAGGGTATTAGGGACATTTAACTTTCTCTCCTTTTTTAAAACTATTTATAATTCCTCCATAAATTGCCTCTGCCCTCTTCTACATTTTTTTTCCTAAAGTGCTAGTATTTTTCTTACAGATTCATAAAAACTGAGCAAAAAATGTTGCCAACTCTTTGCCTGCCATCAGTGGCAAGCATTTCTCCAAGGTTGTCACTTAATGTTTTCTGTGACATTTTCTTTTTAGTTTAAGGAGTGATAGTTTTGATATACAGTGTTAAAAACTTTCTTTCATCAAATCTATTCATCTTTTCCTTGTTCAAAAAATCCTTCTTCTGAGAGCAATCCTTACTTTCCTCCACTCTTTGTGTTGTTTTATTTGTGACATACGCTGTGTTACAGGGACGTGGCTGGAACTGATCACCACGTGTGACATACGGCGCAAGGTAAGGATCCAGCTAGATATTTCCCATAATCCATTTATTGAGTAATCCTTCCCTGCTCTTGCTTTGTAATGTCACCTTTACAGTGTCTCAAATCATTCTGTCTAACAGGGTGATTTCTTTTTTTGAGGGCTATTCTCTTGATCCCTGCTTGTGACGATACCACTGCTTACCATATGTATCAACTGTCTGGTAGAACAAATTCACCCCTCCTCATTTGCTTTCCTTTCCAAATTTTCTTTTGCTGTTCTCATCTGTTTATTCTTCCAGCAAATCTCCCAAAGAAAAACTCCATCCAAAGTGTATTGGAGTGCATTAAACCTAAAAATTAATGTGAGAAAAACTGATACATTTCTAACAGTCCACACAGACACGCTGTATGCCTTTCTTCGTTCAAGCCTTATTTTCTGTTTCTTGAAGTTGTACTGCGATATTTTCCACAAAGGTCTGACACATTTCTTATTAAGCTTATATTTCTAGGTGTTTTATATTTCTGCTACTATTGTGAAAGAGATTTTTTTTCTCATATTTTCTGACTGTGGCTGATGTGTTTGACAGCCATTGATACTTATATTCATTCATCTTGCTGAACTCACTTCTAATTATTTTGTAGCTGATTCTCTAGGGTTTTTCTAGATATATGATCATATCATCTGCAAATAATGGTAACTTTGTTTCCTCCTTTCCAGGAATCACACTTCTTATTTCTGCTTTCTACTATTAAACAATAGGGAAGATAGAAGACATTCTTGCTTTATTCCTGATGTTAATGGAAATGTCTCTATTGCTGTTTTCACGTAAATAATGATATGAGCTACCAGTGTAAAATATTCTTTAATGTTTTAAGGAATGATTCTTTTATTTATAGGTAACCAAGAGATTTTTTCCATCAGAAATGACTTTACCAATGTCTTTCAAAATTTAATGATCATATGGGTTTTCTTTGTGACCTATCAATATGTTATAACAATACATTTCCTAATATTAAACTAAACTGGCATTTTCTATTTGGTTGTGGTGGATTATTTTTTTCAAATTTTTTTTATACTTCAGTTGGTTGTTAAATCATTTAGAATTTTAAAATATATTAGTTCAGGGGTGCCTGGGTGGCTTAGTCAGTTAAGTGTCCTGCTTCGGCTCAGGTCATGATCTCACGGTTGGTTCCTGAGTTTGAGCCCCGTGACAGGTGAGCCCCGCTTCTCTCCTTCTCCCTCTCTCTCTCTTTCTTTCTGTCCCTCGTGGGATTCTCTCTCTCCCTCTCTTTCTGCCACTCACTCACTTTTGCCCTCTCTCTTTCAAAAAAATAAAAATAAAAAATATCAATAAATATCAGTACAATTTTTAAAAAATTAGTTCGTTTCTTTTTATCCTATCTTTGTTAGGCTTTCCTACTGGTAATAATAATGGCAGTTGTGATCATTTTGCAAGTGCTTACCACATTCCAAACACTGCATTTTGTCGTTATGATTTTTACAACATTTAAAAATTAGATATAGCATTATCTATATTTTACAGATAAGGAACTAAAGCCCAAAGAGGTTCTTAACTGAGGCTAGGATCACACAGCTGGAGAGAGAAGCCTGTCTCTGCAGCTTGTACTGCATAGTTCTGGAGAGTTAAATATGAGTTGGGTAGTTTTCCATGCTCTGAAAGAGAATACACACAATAGGAAAAATCTGTTCCTTGAAATAATGAAAAGACTGATCCGTATGCATACAGGAGGCAAAATCATGCTGTGAAAATACATGGGCTTTGAATCCAGAAAAATGCTGGTTTGAATTCCAGCTCTGTCCATTACTTAGTACCACTCAATAAATAGGAATTATGGTCATTATAAAAAGTCTTGTCCCCAAGCCTTCTTTGACAACATTTTCCACTTACACCTGGGTCTTTTTCTAATGTTTTTCCATAACACCCTATTGCCCCAGGAAGGCAAGCATTTCATGTAGACGATGAAATGTATTATTTCAGTCATATGTATTATTCTCTGATAGTCTTAAAATCTCTATGTTTGTTTTTATATCTTCCTTGGTCTTTGGTATTTACTTGTGTGCCCCCTTTTGTCTCAACTCGATTTTCTAAACATTTGTCTATTGTTTTCTTTTAATAACCTTTTTCTTTTAGAATAGTCTATTTCTTTTAGAACAAGCTGAACAATGGTCCCCAAAGTGTCCATGTCCTAATCTCCAGAACCGGTAAATGCTATCTTGTATGGCAATAGATTATCTGCAGATGTGATTAAATTAGGGATTTTATGTTGGGGAGGTTATTCTGAATTATCCAGGTGGGTCCTCTGTGATCCCAGGCTCCTTATAAGAGGGACATGGGAAGGTCAGACAGAGGACAAAGCATTATGATCCCAGAAAGACAGATTAGAGAGATGTAGCCACAAGTAAAGGCATGTGGGCAGCCTCTAGAAACTAGAAAACACAAGGGATGGAATTTCCTCTGGAGCCTCCAGAAGGAACCAGCCCTGTCAGCACCTGGACTTTAGTCCCTAAGACTCATTTTGGACTTCTGACCTCCAGAACTGTAAGAGAATCAGTTGTGTTATTTTAAACCAATAAATCTGTGGTAATTTGTTACAGCAGCAATGGGAAACTGGTGCAAATAGTTTTAGATGGACAGAAGAGTTGCAAGGATAGTACAGAATTTCCATTTACTCCATACCCAGTTCCCTCTATTGTTACTATCTTGCATGAGTATGATACATTTGTCACAATCAATGAACCAATACTGATAGGTTACTGTTAACTAAATCCATACTTTACTCATATTCTCTTAGTTTTACAAATGTCTTTTTTCTGTTTTAGATTTGGATTCCAAGATATCACATCACAATTAGTAGTCATGTCTCCTTAGGCACCTCACGGCTGTGACAGTTTCTCACATGTTTTGATGACCTTGACAATTTGAAGAATACTGACCAGACATTGTTTAGAATGTTCCACAGTTGGGATTTCTCATGACCAGGCTGGGATCATGGGTTTGGGGGATGAGGACCACAAGGATAAAGACCATCTTGATCGCATCATGTCAAAGATGCATATTGTCAACATGACTTATCACCATTGATATTGACCTTGGTCACCTAGCTGAGGTCATGTTTGCCAGTTTCTCCACCATAAAGATACTCCATTTCCTTCCTTTGGTGTTTTTCAAATAAGGAGCTTTTAAAATTTGTTCATTCCACTGGTTTTGTTTGCTTTGCTTTGTTCTGTTGCTTAATAAGTAGTTAATGTCTGCTTTAATCTTAATGGATTTTTTTCTGTCATGTTTGTGGTTCCTTTTTTATTCTTTTTCTAATTTATTCAGTTATATCCTAGGTTTACTTCTTTTTATTCTTTTTAAAAAAAATACATACAGTGTTTAAGGACACATGATCTCTGATTGTCAAGGGGTTGTTTGCTTTCTTAAACATTTATTATTAATAGTGGCAAAAGAATGTATTTTATATAATTTCTGCCCTTCGGAACATTGTCAGTTTTTCTTTTGGTCTATTATACGGTTACTTTCTGTACTTTCTATATTTCCATGAGTGCTTTGAAGGAAGTTATGTTTTCTGCTTGCAAGCTATAAACTAAACACTAAATTTGCTGTGGATAGGAACATACTTGTTTTGAATACTCAACTCCTCAAATAGGGCCTGACACACAATAGGACTTCACTAAATAATTATGGAGTCAATGATTATAAAATTGTGACACCCCTGTTGTGACAACCAAAAATGTCTCCAGACATGCCCAACTGTCCCCTCGTGAACAAAATCACCCCCAGGAATGAACTACTGCTCTAAGATAATATGATTATCCACATAGAAAATCTCAGAGAATCTGCTCCAAAAGTATCAGAATTAGTATTTGAGTTCACCAGGTTTAATTGATACATATAAAATCAGTATTTTAAAAAATTACATTCCTATGTAGTGGGAATACCATATACAGTATAAACACTTAGAGAAAGTAGTTTTAGAACAAAGAACATCAACAATAGCAATAAAAATTAGAATAAATTTAATAAAAGATGTGCAAGAACTTATGAAGAAAATAACAAAAATGTAATGAAAGATGTTAGAGAAAACCTAAGAACAGAAAGATTCACCATTATCCTGTGAGAAGACTCATTATCATTGAGAAAGCATTTCTTGCCAAATGCTCTATAAATGCAATGCAGTTCTGATCAAAACCCAACAGGGAGTTGACTCTGAAATTTATATTGAGGAATATGGAATAAAGACAGCTAAGCCACTTTTGTAGAAAAATGATTTTGGAGTCTTGCTATAACATATATCAAATTTTACTCCAAAGCTAGAGAGTATTCAAGAGTGTAAGCAGAGATGGGTAAATAGAACTAGGGAACAGAATAGATATTTCATTTGTAGACCTGCATATATATGGAAACTTGATAATGGCAGAGGAGGCTTTTAAAACCTTGGGCAAAGTCAGTAATATACTGAGATAACTGACCTTATCTTTTGAAAAAAGATTCTTTTTTTGTTGATGTTTACTTGTTATTTGTCTTTTACCACTATAATGTAAGCTCCATGAGCGCAGGGCTTGGATCTGTTTCCTTCACAGCTGTATTTAAATGTTGCCTTGGATAACTACTATTCATTTATATTACAGTTCATCAACCTAATTTGCTTGTGTTTTTGAGGGTTTGTGGCTTCCTTTGCATTGCGGTAATCCCAAAGGACAAAATGTCTTACACCTAGTTCTTGTGACGATTAGTAGATGATGGTTCTTGTGATAGCTTGAACAGTGGTACTTTATGCTACTGAGTGGTTATGCTCGCACACATATCCTTCAGCTAAGCTGGCTAGAGCATGGCCATCATCAGGCCTGCACCAGGCTGAGCCCCTGAATGAGGCCAGTCATTCCACCCTCTCAGAGGAATGACATTCACAATCCAACATGGTACCCTCAGTCAGGACCCTCTCTCACAGGTAGAAGCGCAAAAGAGCTTTCCTAAGAGAAACAGGGGCTAGTGGGTAGCTCAGGACAAATTCATTAACCCTCCTGGAATATTGAGTGAATCTACATGCCTCTCAGATATTACTAATTCACTTACCAAGAATTTGTGTGTTCCCTTTACTAATGGCCCTCATCCTGAGTGTGGAGGTTGGGGACCCCACCTAGACATCCCGTCTGATATTGGTCTCTTGGTGCTTCATGGGTTAGTCTAAAGACAATAGAATCTATTTCCACTCCAGGAAAGAAACCTCTTCATTTTATAGTCTAAGAAATTAATACATGGAATGATAGAGTGACTCATTCCAGGAAGCAAACTGGTATGTTCGAAATAGGGGTGGTTGGGTATAGTGAAAAGCAGTTGGTTCTCTGAAGTTAGAAACATCTGAATGTGAATCCTGCTTTAGCAACTTATCAGCTGAGTGACCTCAGGGAAGCTACTTCACTTTCCTAAACCATGTTTCTTATTTATAAATTGAGAAGGATAATATCTTTGCACGATTGCTGTGAAGATAAAAGACAAAGTATATAAAGTATCTGGCATGTACTAAATTTAACTGTAGGTTTCCTGTTTTTTTCCTTAATTTTATTGCATGCCTCTTTCTACAAAACTAATCTTGAAAGTAGGATCTAGGTTGTTTTAGTCCCCTGTATTCTCCATAATACCCAACCCAGTTCAGAGCATACAGTGGGGGCTCCAGAAATACATCTTTAACTGGAAAAGGTTGTTTTCTGAAAAGACAACATTCATTTAAATGAACAGTGAATTTAAATCTACTCTCGTGGGGCACCTGGGTGGCTCAGTCAGTTGAGCCTCCAATCTCAATTCAGGTCACGATCTCACAGTTCATGAGTTCAAGCCCCGCATGGGTGCAGATCCTGCTTTGGATCCTCTGTCCCCATTTCTGTCTGCCTCCTCCCAGCTCATGCTCACTCTCTCTCAAAAATAAATAAACAGTTTTTAAAAACTAAAATAAAAAAAAATCTTTGTATTTTGCCAGTTTCACTATGATATGTCGAGGTGTTGATCTGTTTTTATTGATTCTGACAGGAGTTCTCTGTGCCTGCTGGACTTAGATGCCTGTTTCCCTCCCCAGACCGGGGAAGTTCTCAGCTATAATTTGTTCAAATAAACCTTCTGCCCCTTTCTCTCTCTCTTCCTCTTCTGGAACTCCTATGATACGAATATTATTTTGTTTCATTGAATCACTTAGGTCTCTGATTCTCCCCTTGTGGTCTGGTAATTTTCTTTCTCTCCTTTTCTCAGCTTCATCATTTTCCATAATTTTATCTTTTATTTCACCTATTTTCTCCTCTGTTTCTCTCATCCTTGATGTCACTGCATCTAGTTTATTTTGTATCTCATTTACAACATTTCTTTTAAAAAAAATTTTAATGTTTATTTATCTTTGAGAGACAGAGAGAAAGAGAGCACATGAGCAGGGGAGGGGCAGAGAGAGAGGGGGTCACAGAATCTGAAGCAGGCTCCAGGCTCCCAGCTGTCAGCACAGAGACCGATGCGGGGCTCAAACTTACGAATCATGAGATCATGACCTGAGCCAAAGTCGGACACTTAACCAACTGAGCCACACAGGCGCCCCTACAGCATTTCTTAATCCATTGTGACTACTTCTTAGTTCCTTGATCTCTGCAGCAATAGAGTCTCTGCTGTCTTCTATGCTTTCTTCAAGCCCGCCTATTAGTCTCAGGACTATTATTCTAAATTCTTGATCAGAAATATAGTTTATATCTGTTTTGAGCAGTTCTCTGGCTGTCATTTCTTCCTGGAATGTCTTTTTAGGAGAATTCTTCCATCTCCTCATTTTGGCTAGTTTTCTGTCCTGCACATGTTTTAATATCTTCTTATGTGTCCTGCCCTTGCCAGCACGACTGTATTAAAAAGGGGTCACACACTGTCCAAGGCCTGGCACTTCAGAAAAATGTTTTTGGAGGGTGTTACATGCACTCTGCTGTTGCGTCCTGGCTGCTTTATCTCACTACTTGCGGTGGTGGATTGGACCTCCCGCCAGGTGTGCTTTGATTTGTTCCTTAAAGTAATCCTGGAAAGGAGGAAAAGGAGAGGGGAGGGGAGGAAACCTTATCCCAAACTAAGAGAGAAAACGATAGGGGTGGTTAGAAAGACCAGGCAGAGAATCAAAGAATTTATAGGGCTTAATCCAGAAAGAGAGAGAGGAAGATAAAGAAGAAGAAGATACAGAAAAAGTGCAAAAAGAATATAGTAAAAGAAAGCCTGATTAAAAAAACAACCAGAAGAGAGAAGAAAAAGAGAGAGAAATTAAAATTTATAAAATCTGCTCTTTTGTTTTTTCCATTCTTATTGCTATATTATGCTCTTATCTTTTACATATATTCCCAAATGTGAAAAAAATACCACATAAATAAAATGTTAGTAATGAATAAAATTTCTAGCCTATAAGAGGGTAGTGTTCTTGAACAAGATTTAGGAGCTTATATAGTTTTAATCCATAGAAAATAATTAAGTTCTTCCCAATGTTAATTTATATTTTAGTATAAAAACTCCACATATCAGAACTGCAAAGATTTCCAGAATCATGCCAGAGGGTAGCTTCTAAGTTTATTCTGGCACAACGCCACTCACAGGGTGAGAAAAAGTTCATGATTTTCCATTGTGTGAAGTCACATGTACAAAGTCCTTTTGTCCAAGTGGCCTTGTCATGTGACACTGCTAAATATTTTTCACTTGGCCTTCCAATCACGTCCAAAGTGTCATACCCCTAGAAGCAATTTGATGTATGAATAATGGAAACCCGAGGTGAAGCTCAAAGCAGTGACCAGTTAGTGGGAATTGTACTGCGTCTAGTGAACGAAACGCGTAAGTCTCCGAGTTTCCTGAGAACATGGGCAAGGTGAGGAAAATTCAGATTGAGAGCTGAATTCATTCTAGGGCTAAGAGGTAAAAATAGAACACTGGTCGGGTTATTGGAGGACAAAGAGGGAACGAGTTTATCTTGCTTGAGAACAGAGTTTGAATGAGAATGGAGTTAAGAGCATTTTAGGACTCGTCCATTTTACCAAAAAGAAGCAAAAGCAAACTGATCATTTATTACAGAGTAGAAGGCAAAGGAATTGGGATTTATTTTCCCACATGGCATAAATAAAAACATGCAACATTTTTCGTGTTTTGGAAAATAATCAAAAAGGGCTATTTGGCAGGAATATTATTTTGAAATTCCTGCTGTAAGCCACTCATTTTCGCCTTCTTAGGCAGGCAGACCCGACTCCCCTATAGCTGTTTAATCACAGGAACTCACAAAGGCCTGTGTCTGCTTGTTTTATTCTGCGGATTCTCAATCAGCCCTTGTGAATGCTTGTTTTGACACTGGCCGTTAGCAATTCTGTGTGCCCTGTCCAAGCTCCTCCTTTCCTCCAGTAACAAATCCTCATTAGACTTCAATTTTTCAGCCATTTAAACCCTGACTACACATTTTAGAATATTATCTAGCTCATCTATTTCCCAAAATTAGATGGTAATTTTCTCAATAAAAGATACAATTGTTGTGATATATCTCTATCATTTAATGTGCTAAAACAATATCCTTCTAAGAGCAATGTTACTATGCATTTTACAATTGCTGGACAGCAGAGGTGGGGGTTGCTTTCTTTAAGGATTTCTTCAGAAGGGGTCATGTTCCAAGTCCTTCTTATACAGTCTAAAAGAAATAAATGAGATTAAAAAGAAGTTGCAAGCAGATGAAATATTCCTCTAGTGGTATTTATTATGGAAATGATTTCTGGGGTCCCTGATGAAATCTGCTCCTTTTGCTTCTTTCTCTGGCTAATCAGGTGACTAGATCCAAAGCCACTTTAAGACCAAATGAAGGAAACACACACAAGTCCCACGGATCTCTCTGGGAAGGTTTCTAGCAGTCCTAGACATCCAATTCTTTGCCATTTTGCAAGAGGTCTTGGGGACCCCAGATTCTCTTTTCACGGCACCCTTGTGGATACTGATCTTATTGATTTAAAAATGATGGTACTGGGGCACCTGGGTGGCTCAGTCGGTTAAGCGGCAGACTTCAGCTCAGGTCATGATCTCGCAGTCCGTGAGTTCGAGCCCTGCGTCGGGCTATATATGCTGACAGCTCAGAGCCTGGAGCCTGTTTCAGATTCTGTGTCTCCCTCTTTCTCTGACCCTCCCCCGTTCATGCTCTGTCTCTCTCTGTCTCAAAAATAAATAAATGTTAAAAAAAATGATGGTACTGAGGGTGCCTGGGTGGCTCAGTCAGCTGACCGTCCAACACTTGATTTCAGCTCAGTGCATGGTCCCAGGGTCGAGGGATCAAGCCCTGTGTCAGATTCTGTGCCGAATGTGGAGCCTGCTTAAGATTCTCTTTCTCCCTCACCCCTCTCCCTGACTCATGCTCTGTCTCTCTCTCTCTCTCTTTCCAAAATTAAGAAAAAAAAAATGACGGCTCTGGAATTTCTAAAGACAGTAGTGATCTGGATAGGGAAAGTGATGTTTTTTGAAGCTGCACAAATTTCCAGAGAAGATAAAGAAAACATCAGTTGGCCATCTCAATGAATTATTTTCAAGAAGTTCATGGAGATTATGGGAGGGGTAGACATCCCAGTATCCCCCAAACTCACATACACTGGCATTTATTCCCCTTCATGTATTTCTCCTTGATAATAACCCCACACACACCTCTCTGACAATCAGCCAAACTGAAGAAACCTACCACACTACAGTCAAGAACAAGTCATTCTGTACTAATAAAAGGTAAATTCTAGGAATCATATATTTTGTAGAGTTCTGCTTTGCCTAACTTTTGAGGGCGGGGGGAGAAGAATGCCCTTTTATCTCTTAAGATTCAGTATGTGGAGCTAAGGCCAATGTGATGTTTTCAATATTTGATATTTGAATCTAACAATATGAGTTTTCTTTGTCCACGATAGCTTATAAGGTGCTTTCTTTTATATAATGTTGTTTGTCAAACAGAGATCGTCAGAGATGTGACAGGGGTATACAAGATCAAAGAATAAAGAGCATCCATTTATTGTTCCTGCTGGTGAGACATTTAAAATGTTACTTTGTATTAAAACAAACACATCTATTATTAACTATAATGCATAATTCACATGAATTTCTCAGATAAAACATGAGACTTCAAAGGAATGTCATATCTAAAATTTGCAGCTATGAGCTTTGCCCATAGCTTGCTAAGAGCAGTAAGGGTTCTTGGAAATATGAGTAGCATAAGTATGTGTTTTTCTTATTTTATTTTCCCAACATGTACATTAGATAGCATGTTTATCCCTTTACAAAACAGAAAATTAAAGCTTGGGAGGTTGAACACTTCTCAAGTCACTTTGCCACTTCCTACTTGACATGGCCTTTTCTGGCTGCTTCTCCAGGAGTAAGACTAGTCTACGGTGGTTTTCACGGTGTGGTAGGCTGAATAATAGCCTTCCAAAGATGTCACATCCAAACCCCCAGAACCTGTGAATATGTAACCTTACATGGCAAAAGTGATTTTGCAGATGTGATTAAGTTAGGGGTTTTGACACGGGGAAATTATTCTGGACATTCATGTGAGCTTAATACAATCATAGGGTCCTTGTAAGAGGGAGGCATGAGGATCAGAGTTAGAGAGAGGAGAAATAAGGATGGAAGCAGAGGTCAGAGAGGAGACAAGATGCTGCGCTTCTGCCTCTGAATATGGAGGAACAGACCCCAAGTCAAGGAGCGTTGGCAATCCCTCCAAGTGAACAAGGAAGTCATGGCATGAAGATGGGTTCTCCCCAAAGCCTCTAGAAAGGAACACAGCCTTACCAACGTCTTGATTTTAATCCAGTGGGACCCCTTTCATACTTCTGACCTGCAGAGGATAAGTTTCTATTCGTTTATGCCATTAAGATCGTGGTAGTTTCTTATAAAAGCAACAGGAAATTAATACATCTGGTAAGGCCCTGGTAGTCCCCCAATTTTCCTCTCATCATTGTCTCTTAGTGGTACCTCATTGTTTTATTTTAATAATTATAATCTGTCACATTGCTACATACACATAGCTTTTAGCTCTATTAAGAGTTCCAAGGGGCACCTGGGTGGCTCAGTAGTTCAATCATCCAACTCTTGATTTCAGCTCAGGTCATGATCCCATGGTCATGAGATTGAGCCTACTTGGGATTCTTTCTCTAAATAAATAAATAAATAAATAAATAAATAAATAAATATTAGAGTTCCATAAGTTTTTTATTTCATTAAAAGACAAATGGACAAGTGTGGATGAGAATGTAAAGAAATTGGACCTCTTGTACATTGCTGGTTGGAATGTAAAATGGTATAGCCACCAAGGAAAAGTTTGGTGGGTTCACATTAAGTTAAACATGGAATCATCAAGTGACCCAGGAGTTCCACTTCTGGGTATATACTCTAAAATACTGCAAACAGGTGTTCAAACAAAAACCTGTACACAAATGTTCACAGCAGTGCTATTCACAATAGCTAACAGGTAGAAACAAACCTAAATGTCCATACACTGGTGAATGGATAAAGAAAATGTGGTATATCCATACAATGGACTATTATTCAGTCATAAAAAGAAATGAAGTACTACTATATGCTACAGTGTGGTTAAACCTTGAAAACATTATGGTAAGTGACAGAAGCAACTTACAAAAGTCCATATATTGTTTGATTCCATATGTATGAAATATCTAGAGTTCACAAATTCATAGGGGCAGGAAACAGATTTGTGATTTCCAGGTGCTGGGAGGAATGAGGAATGGGGAGTGACTGCTTAATAGGTTACAAGATTTCCTTTTGGATTGATGAAAATATTCTGGAGATGAGATAATGGTGGTGGTTGCACAACCTTGTGAATGTGGTAAATATTATTAATGGTAAATTTTACATGATGTGTATTTTACTGTAATAATTTTTTTTAATTTTTTTAATGTTTATTTTTGGGAGAGAAAGACAGAGCATGAGCGGGGCAGGGGCAGAGAGAGAGGGAGACACAGAATCCGAAGCAGGCTCCAGGCTCCGAGCTGTCAGCACAAAGCCTGATGCAGGGCTCGAACTCAGGAACCTCAAGATCATGACCTGAGCCAAAGTAGGAAGCTTAACCGACTGAGCCACCCAGGTGCCCCTGTAATAATTTTTAACAAAGACAAATGGAAGGGTGTCTGGATGGCTCAGTTGGTTAAGCATTCGACTCTTGATCTCAGCTCAAGTCTTGATCTCAGGCTTGTGAGTTCAAGCCCAGCATTGGACTCTGCACTAGGCATGAAGCCTACTTGAAAAAAAAAACACAAATGGAAGTAAAAATCTTTGAAGTTGAAATGTGATACAGTATCTGACCCCTGTCACACTGATCTGTAGCTCCCAGTTCTCTAGTCCAAAAGTGTCCAGTTAAAACTTTGATTTGGGGGAAACTGATTATTTGAATATTTGCTGCATATTTCCAAATAACATGCTTATAGTATACTGTCATCTACCGATTTATAAACTTTGACATCATCTATTGCTTTCCAATTATAGGTAAGGGTTTCGTTTGATTTTCAGCAATTATATTTTGAATACCCAAGAACTTTTTTGTTCTTTGGCTTTACGCTTTTACACTATATCGTTCTTCCTAATCAATGCAATATCTTCTTTCTCTGAGAATGTACGATTATTTTCAGTTTTACTCTGCTCCTGCCTTGCCTCTGTTTCGTCCAAGTTCTTTCTTCTTGTTTATTTGCTTCCTTCTCTGTCCTTCATGTTGAAGACTTTCTCTAAAAGTCCACGATCCTTGACTGTTCATGTCTGAGTGAGGCACTAAAAAGTTGGCTGGCAGTTCTTAGCACTGCAGAGTAATAAGGCCAGTTGGAAATTTTATGAGGAAGCATCTTTAAAAAAATTTTTTAATGTTTATTTATTTTTGAGAAAGAGAGTACACAAGGCGAGGGAGGGATGGGGACAGAGGGAGACAGAGGATCCAACCTGAGAGTCTGATGTGGGGCTCGAACTCACGAACCTCGAGGTCATGACCTGAGCTGAAGTCAGAGGCTTAACTGAATGATCACCCAGGTGCCCCGTATGTCAGTATCTTAAAGTGTCTTCTCTGGGGACACTTGGTTTCTGCAGAGAAAAATTCTTTAAATTTGTATTCTTGTGTGTAGTGGGGGTGGACGTAGTGTACCTGACTGCTGGCCCTTTGGGTTTTCCATTAATAATTCTTTCCCTTGCCCTCCACCAAGCACCTCTCTGGTTCCATTTCTCCAGGGAATAAACTGCTGGTCTTCTGAGAAAAGCCTAGACGTTTAGCAGATTTTCCATCAGTCCCCTATTTCCAGCCTGGGGCTTTATCCACACCTTCTGCAGCCCGATCCTGTTAGCGTTCTCCTTCCCAGATGCCTGCCAGGCAAATGAGCGCATTTCTCAGTGGTATTCATTCCGCTAGGACGTAGGTCATCGTTTTGTTGACTCCTTTGTCCTCTATCAACAATTTGCTGGTATTTTTTGCTCATGTTTTTATTCCTTTACTTCACTTTAGTGGGATTCCCATAGGGAGATAAGATAATTTGGTATGTTTACTTTACTGTTTTAACTGGAAATCAGATGTGTTTGCTTTAGGTGGGATATCGGCATGCTCACTCATCCTGTCTCAGGTGTTCCTCACAAACATTCTGTAAATATGGCTGATACGATTGTCTGAAATTTCACAGCTAAGGGAATGGAAATTCAGAAAAGGCTTAACTTGCCCAAGCTGATAAGTGAAAAAGCCAGGATTTGAATGCAAGTCTTTAACTCTAAGGATATTTAGTAGTAATGGTAATATTAATACCAAGAAAGGCTAACACTTTTATAACACTTACTATGTATGGTATGCAGAATAATGGCCCCCAAAGGTGTCCATGGCCTAATCCCTGGTACCTGTGAATCTGTTATGATACATGGCAAAGAAAAATTAAAAGTACAGATGGAATTAGGTTTGCTAATCAGCCAATCTGCTAGGGAGATTATCATGGACTATTTGGGTGGGCCCAGTATCATCACAAGATTCCTTGAAAGTGGAAGAGGGAAGTAGAAAAGAGGAAACAGTCAAAAGGAGATGTGACTATAGAAGACACAGAGAGATACACTGTTGTTGGCTTTGAAGATGGAAGAAGGGTGCCCATAAGCCAAGAATGTGAATGCCCTGTAGAAGCTAGAAAAGGAAAGAGAACAGAGCCTCCCCATGACCAGAGTCTCCAGAAAAGAACACAGTCTTGTCGATAATTCAATTTTAACCCAGTGAAACCCATGTCGAGCATTTGACCTACAGAACGGGAAGACAATAAATATGTGTTGTCTATGCCTCTATGTTTCTGTCAATGTGTTGTAGCTGCCATAGTAAACTAGTACACTATTTGCTAGGAATTTTGAGATACCCATATAATAGAATACTTCTGAACAATAAAAAGGAACAGTGAAACATATAAAAAATGGATGAATCTTAAAAATATGCTGAGTGATGGGGCACCTGGGTGGTTCAGTCAGTTGAGCGTCCGACTTCGGCTCAGGCCATGATCTAGCTGTCCGTGAGTTTGAGCCCCGCGTCGGACTCTGTGCTGACAGCTCGGAGCCTGGAGCCTGCTTCGGATTCTGTGTCTCTGTCTCTCTCTCTACACCTCCCCCACTTGCGCTCTGTCTCTCTCTCAAAAATTAAAAAAAAAAAAATGCTGAGTGAAAGAAGTCAGACACAAAAGAATGCACACTGTATGATTCCATTTGTAGAAAACTCTAGAAGAGACTAATCTAACCTATAATGATAGAAAGCAAATCAGTAGTTGCTTGGGTTGGAGATTTCTAGGTGAACTGGAAACAACTTCAAGGGAGCATTTTAGGATAATGGAAATGTTCTTTATCTTGATAGTGTTGGTGGTTATACAAGTATATACATTTGTCAAAACTCACCAAAACGAACACTTAATGTGAATACATTTCATTGCATATGAATTATATCTCCATATATTGATTTTTTAAAAATGTATGAAGTCCTACAGCTGAAGTTATAAGATAGTCCAACTCTAGAGTCTGTGTTCTCACCACAGGTAATGCCACCTATCATACGATTTGGTCACTATTAAATCCAAATCGTTGTCCCTAATTGTGTGGGTTAAAATCTTTTGACACACCTCTCATCAAGGGATGGAGTCTAGTTCTCCTTCCTGTGAATTTGGGTTGGTCTGTGAGCACTTCAATCAATTGAGTAAACCAGAAATGGCACTATCCCAGTTCTGGGATAGCCTTTAAGAGACTGGAAGCTACTATATTGGTTTCTTGGGGCCCTGGGATGCCTTACAAGGTCAAACCACCCTGCTTGAGAGACCACGTGGAGAGGCCCTAACACTCCATAGAGGAGGTGACAGTCCAGCTGGCCCCACCCACCTTCTTGCCAGTCTCCAAAAGACACCAAGTATGTGAGTGGAAATGTCCTAGACCTTCCAGACCAGACAACTGCTGGGTGAACACCACTGAATGACCCCACACAACATCACACGGTACAGGCACATCTGCATCATACGACTCGCCCAGCTGACCCCGGCCTGAACTCCTTACCCACAGTATCGTGAGCGATGATAAAAAGGTTGCTGTTTTAAAACCCCAAGGTTTGAGGTACTTTGTCACGCAGCAGTAGTTAACTGGAAAACTGATCATAGGGCATTCCCATTTCTGTAGCCACTGGGATTTTTCAGCGCTTCATGGAAACCTTCCCCTGTAGTGTTCCAGATGTGACACTATAATTGTCCCACTCGTGGGCTTAATAAGAACAGCTGAAAGAATTGTGGAGGCCCATCATCACTCGTTACATCAAGTCTATAAATAAAGAGAAATGGGAAAGCAGAAGCACCAGGGTCCTCTGCTCAGTTACCTCATCAGGGCCTGCCGATGGTAAGGAAAGTATAGATGATCGGTAGCACACCTAACCCGAAAAGCAAACAAGCTCAAGATTTTGTGTGATAACTAGATATTTATATAGTTCTTCTACGAAAAGTAACTTTTCTGAAACTGAATCATCTCCTGGCTACATGTAAGCCATTGGCTACATCGGAATGAAGATATTTTCTGAAATGTTGGGCAACATCTGACTTCAGCATCTGTGTTAATGCAGCATGAGAAATACAAAGCACCAATGCTTCACTTTATGGGCCCGGAACTCTGCTTCGCTACAAAGTGCCAGCTGTCCCCAAGCTCCCGTTGCTTACTCCTCAAGAACAGTCAACGTACAAAATAGAGCTACGCACAGACTAGCAGAGAAGCCCTCACAATACTGCAGATTCAGGAACTGTCACGTCTAGCCTAATACCTTTCAGATAAAAATGTTTTCATTTGTTATCATTTCTAAGCGCATTTTCATATAATCAGGGTTTTTAAAATGTGTGTGTTTGTGTTTACAACAACCCAGACTGTTTATCTACAGTCTGACAAAACAATATCGACTGTGAATACTTAAATAATCTGTCGATATTGTTAGCGATGCCGGGTCACATCACTCCTTGCATAAAGGCCCCTAATAGCCACTTACTGAACATTATCTACTGTGCCTAAAACTTCTGACGTGATCACTCCACTGTCAACCTCTTTCACCTGCCGTTGTCTTTCCCTTCACTATTCCCTGGTCATAGGGGCCTTTTATTCAGCACTTATTATGTGCCAGGCATTGTGCCAAATTCCTTAGAGGCATTATCTGATTAAAATTCATAACAGCGCTAGGAAAGAGACAATATTATTGTCATTTTATAGATAAATTAAGACCCAGAAATTACACGAATTGGCCAAGGTGACATAACTACTGAGTGTTGGAGCCAAATACGTAACTCTCTGCATACTGATTCAACTCCCAAATGCATATCTTCCCTGAATTCAGACCATACATCCAGCTGTCTTATCGGTATCTCCACTTGAATCTCTAGTAGGCATCTCGAACTGAACATGCTAAGTGACCAGAAGTTTTGATTTCCTCTTTTTCCCCCCCACTTTCCCAATTTCACTGGCAGCACACAGTTGCTGAAGACAAAAGCTTAGGTGTCCTGCATTTCTCTCCTTCCCTCCCCACCAACACTCAGTTTCTCAGCAGCTCCTGTCAGGTTTCTTTCCAAAATATAGCCTGAATATGCCCATTTCTCTCATCTCATTTCTTCTGGACTAATCTGGGCCATCGTCAGTCTCCTACCTGAGCCAAGAGTCTCCTAATTGGCCACCTGCTTCCTCTCAGGCGTTCATCAGACAGTGGCCGTAACGGTCTTTGTGAAGAGTGTTCACTCACTCCTTATAAACCTCCAGTGGCTTCTTCCCGCTACACTTAGGATAACAATCCCCGCCAGTTCTCAACCTCTCATTGTTTAGTATTGGCTTTTTGTTATTGTTGCCGTTGTTGTCTGGGAAAAGGAACTCAAAAGCAAGGAGTTGTGTCAATCATACTCTTCAGTTGGTACATTAACATCTTTCGTCCACATGAGACCCCCCCGCTCGCTTTGTTTGTTAGTCGGTTGGCCTGTTTATGTCCTTTGATCCAAATTCCCCACCTGCATTTCCTCCCCGTAATGTGAGCAACCATTCTAATGTGTTTTACACATGTTATTATAAGTTGTTTGTTGATGGCTTTATATACCCACGTTTTTAACTTATATAAATGATACTGTGGAGTAAATCACATTCGGCTTCTGACTTTTTTCACTCAGTGTCGTATTGTGGAGATCCCTCCCTGCTGCAAGTTGCGTGTCGCCTCTAGTCTGAGTCTTCTGGCTGCTCCATAGAACTCTCCGGCGCATCCGCCACCTTAGACTATCTGCACCCTGATGGATAGACAGACACCCAAGTTACACTGGCTCCCGCTCCTCGGCACCATAAGCGGTAAATGTCACACTTCTGTGGACTTGCGTGAGAATTATTTTGCGATACATACCAGAGTGAAATTGCTGGGTAATCTTGTATATTTAATTTGAAATGTACTGCTAGATTGCTCTCCCGAATGCCTACAGCCTCCGTTCCCCCCAGTAGTGCATAACGGGGCCAATATCTCCCCCTGCCAATGTCCCTGCCAGCATTAAGCATTATCCAGCCTTCTGAATTTTGCCACTCAAATAGGTGGGACGTTTATGACAGCTAATGAATTTGAGCATCTTTTGTGTGCCCTTTTGGCTTCCTCTTCTGGGATTTGCCTGATCATGGCTTTTGCCTGTTTTTTCCACCAGGGTTATTGATTTTTCTTGCTGATTTTGCAAGACTTTCTTGTAAATGCTTATAAATGTTCCCTGATTGATGTAAACAATGAAAATATTTTCTCCCAAGCTATCATCTGTCAACTGTATCAGTGTTATTCCTTATTCGAATAGCAAGTCTCTGCTTTGATAAAATTAATTGTTAGCACTTCTGAATATTTTTAAGCAGTACTTTCTCACCACCAAGGTGCAAATAATAAAGGCTTCTTGTTTTTCCCTTCCAATGTGTGCACCTCTTTTTTCCCCTTCTGACAGCTTGGAAAAGACCTCCAGTGTTATGGAACACACTGGCAATGATACTGAGTACCCTTTTCTTGTTCCCAATCTACCAAGAGGTACCTCTTGAGGTTTTCCAGGAGTACAGTTTTTGTTGTGGGTTATCAGTTAAAGTGAGTCCCTTCAGTTCCTTGTTTCCTGATAGGCTTAGCATAAATAGGTATTGACTTATTTGTGGTTGATTAAATGCTTTTCTACATCATTTGAGATTAATAATATGTTAATAAATATAAATATTTTAATATGTTAATAAAATTCTGTTTTAAAATGTTTTAATAATAAGTTAATAAATATTTAATATTTTAATAATATTTTTACAACACTCTACTAATGTGGTAAATTATATTGACAGATTTTCTGATGTTAAACCATCCCTCCATTCCAGGGATAAAAGGGATAACTAATCTCTTATTGAGGATTTTTGCGTGTACGGCTGTAAGTGTGATAAGCCTATCACTTTCTTTGTCTATGTGTTTTTCGCGCTATCCTAAAATACCTGTGAAGTCAAGATTACGCTTACCTCACAGAATGGTCTGGGCAATTCATTTCCTATTCTGTAATATTTGTATAAAACAGATATTGGCTGTCTCTTCAAATGTTAGTTAATACTAATGTGTAAATCCATCTGAGATTTGGGGAGATGGTTTTTCTTTGAGCAGGTAATTATTTTCATTTCAGCAGATGATGACTGGTGTTTGCTGATGTATTTAAGTTCTCCATTTCTTCTTGTGCTAACTCTGACATCTTGTAATTTCTTGGCATTTCTCCATTACATATAGATTTTCCGGTATTATAATACTCTTTTATTATTTTTTAAAATCTTGATTGAGACTGACATTATTTCTGCTTTTTCATTTTTTTATTCGCATTCCCCTCTATTATCTTTTATTATGCCAACATTAAATTGTAATATAGCATACACACGGAGGAGTACAGATCATAGGCATATAGCTCTATGAGTTTCTGTGAGGTACATACCTAGGAATAGACTTGGTGGATCAAACCTATGTATGTACAGAAACACATACGTACCAAAATTATCACACCAACATTATAATTGCCAAAAGTGACAATAACTTAAGCGTTCATCAATGGTAGAAGAGACAAGGAAATGTTATTATGTTTATACCATAGAATGTTATACAGCAATAAAAGAACAAACTACTGCCACACACAAAAACATGGATAAAATGCACAAACATAATGTTGGGCCAAAGATACCAGACACAACTGAGTACATACTATATGATTTGATTTATATAAAATTCAATAAAGGCAAAACTAAATTATGATTATGAAAATCAGAATAATGGTTAACTTTGTGGGAGTCGGGGACTGGAAGCATTCTAGGGTACTAATGATGGTCTATATCTTGATCTGTAGTGGTTATCACAAATCAGTAGTGGTTATAAAGATTGGTTCATTTCATAAAATGCAATGAACTATTTGTAGTTATGATTTGTGTACTTTCCTATGTGTATAATACACTTTAATAAAACAGATTCAAAAGAGATAGCAACTATCACAGTGCTATACCTAAAAGCCTTATACGTATCCCGTTATAAGAACATCTCATACAAAGCGATTTCAAGAAATTGAAAATCAGGGGCGCCTGGGTGTCTCAGTCAGTTAAACATCCAACTTCTACTCAGGTCATGATCTCACGGTTCGTGGGTTCAAGCCCACGTTGGGCTCTGTGCTGACAGCTCAGAGCCTGGAGTCTGCATCAGATTCTGTGTCTCCCTCTCTTTCTGCCCCTCCTTTGCTCGTTCTCTCTCTCCCTCTCTCTCTTTCTCAACAATGAATAAACATTTTAAAAAATTGTAAAAAGCACAATATTTATAAAGAAGTTACAATAGTCATAAACTTGCTTATGCCAAATAACATAGGAGCTTAATACATAAAGCAAACCTATTAGAACCTATTTAAAGTGCAATCAGAGTGAAAGATGTCAGGATACTTCCTTCAGAATCAGAGAATCTGGTACTCGAGTCAAAATAAGGACAAGAGGGACTAAACAGCATATCAAAAAATACAAATTAATAAAATTTTAGATTGATTTTAAAAAGCTCTAGGGGAAAATATACAATTTTCATAAACCATAAAATATTTACAGAAATCAATAATATACATATTCATAAAGAAAACTTTATAAAGTGAGATTATAAATAACCCATCAAAATTAAGAATAATAATAAAATATTGACCAGAAGTAAAAAGCATTGACTACATGAAAATTAAGAAACATACTTTTAGGGATGCCTGGCTGGCTCAGTCAGTAGAGCATGTGACTCTTGATCTCTGGGTTCTTGAGTTCAAGCCCCGTGTTGGGCATAGAGCTTATTTTAAAACACACACACACATATTTCTAAATAGCCATTAGATCAATAAGTTCTCAAAGCTAAAATCATTAATTCTGTATAGAAAGTAATGAAAAGGGAGAACATGTCATGCATGAACTTACTTGACACAGCCAAAGGTGTACTCAGAGCTTTAAAAACAGTCATAATGCCCTTATTATTTTAAGCAAGAAAGATGAGGGGCACGTGATTGGCTCTATCGGCAGAGCATGTGACTCTTGATCTTGGCATTGTAAATTTGAGGCCCACGTTGAGTGTAGAGATTATAAAAATAAAATCCTTAAGGGGGCATCTGGGTGGCTCAGTCGGTTAAGCATCTGACCTTGGCTCAGGTCCTGACCTCATGGTTCGTGGGTTCAAGCCCCACGTTGGGCTCTGTGCTGAGAGCTCAGAGCCTGGAGCCTGCTGTGGATCCTGTGTCTCCTCTCTCTGGCCCTCCCCCTGCTCATGCTCTGTCTCGGACTTTCAAAAATAAATAAATGTTAAATTTTTTTTTAATAAAATAAAATCTTTAAATAAATAAATAAGCTGAAAGATGAAGAAATTTGGTATCTACCTAGGATTTTAGAAAATGAATAGGAAAAGTTTTGTTTTTTTTTTTTTTGCTATTTAGGAAGAGAGAATTTATAGAGATAAAAATTGAACCTAACCAAATGAGAAACAAAATTTAGTAGAACAATAAATGAATCCAAATGCTAGTATCTCAAAAGAATCAGTAATAGGCATAACCCATTGCAAACTTTCTTAAGGAAATAAGAGAGAAAGGTAGAAAAGATTACTAATGGAAAAAGAGACAAACTACAATATAGCAATTTTTTTAAAATTATAAAATGAAACTACACCCAACTCCTTGGCCACAAATCTGCAGATATAGAGGAGATAGGTAATTTCTCAGTAAAATATAAATGACCAAAATTAACCACAGAAGAAGACATGAAAAACTTTGAATAGGCTAATTATCACAGAGGACACTAGAAAGGTCAAAAAGATCTTTCACTAAAAATGTTACCTACTGGTTTCATAGCTGAAATCTACCTAACCTTTAAAGAACAGCTAGTTCCAATGTTATTTAAATGATTCTAGGCCATAGAAAAAAATGCAGAAGCTCCTTATTGATTTTACAAAACCTGAACAACTTTAATACCAAAACTTTGTAAAGAAGGTATAGAAATAGATAACTGCAATCTTGCTTATGTACATAAATGTAAATTTTTATTTTTCTTTTTTTTAATGTTTATTTATTTTTGAGAGAGAAAGAGAGAGAGAGAGAGAGCACAAACGGGGGAGGGCAGAGAGAGAGGGAGACACAGAAACTGAAGCAGGCTCCAGGCTCTGAGCTGTCAGCACAGAGCCTATTGCGGGGCTGGAACTCACGAACCATGAGATCATGACCTGAGCCCAAGTCAGACGCTTAATCAACTGAGCCACCCAGGCATCTCCAAAATTTTCTTTTTAAAAAGACAAATAGTGGGGCGCTTGGGTGGCTCAGTCGGTTGAGCACCTGACTTTGGCTCAGGTCATGATCTCACAGCTCTGTGGGTTCGTGCCCCACATCGGGCTCTGTGTTGACGGCTCAGAGCCTGGAGCTTGCTTCGGATTCTGTGTCTCCCTCTCTCTGCCCCTAACCCACTTGCATTCTGTCTCTGTCTCTCTCAAAAAAATAAACATTAAAAAAATTTTTTTAAAAAAGGCAAATAGTATCTAGCCTTTAATGAAAGAATAAAACAACGTAAATAATTAAGATTTATTCAAGGAATACAAAGGTAGTTGTACATTAGGAAGTCTATCAAAGTAATTCTTTAGAGCAACAAGGCCAAAATGTGTCCTATCACACGTACTAAAAAGGCATTTAATAAATTCAACAATCATTCCTGTGACACTCCAGGTAAGGGGCAGGACTTCCAGAAAGGCTGAGTGAGGAGCTCAGCAAATACTGTCCCAGAAAACCAATGATAAAACTGGACAAAATTGTTGAAAAAAAAAAAACCACAATCATTTCAAATTCTAAAAATTAACCAAAGCATGCACAAGTTGAAAAGCGTTACAGTCCTTGTTGTGAAATCTCTTTTTCTGATACTCATATAGCCATGTCAACATTCTTTAGCTCAGTGCTTTTTATCTTTTTACTTGTAACATATTTACGTCTTTAGGTGAAAGGTGGATTTCTTTTGTGTCATTTACACAAATGGACTAGGGTTAGGTTTAAATCTACCCTTTTGCTATCCGTTTCCTATTTGCCCCATCTCTCCTTTGTTCTTTTTTCCCCCTTTTACCTGCTTTCCAAAAAAAATTTTTTTAGTATTCCACTTCACCCACTACTGTGTATTAGGCACACCTCTTTTTCTTTTGTAGTTGCTTGGCAGTTGGTAATAGATATCTTCATCTCATCACAGTCTCCCTTCAAATAATTTTATAACATTTCTCATGTACTTTAAGAACCTTACAAAAGTGTACTCCCAACTTCTCCCCTCAAATACCTTGTTGGCCTACATTTTCATTCTTTCTATGTATGTTATAAACCTCACAATACATGTAAACACACCCACCTCTCCCCCTGTGTCTCCTTCCCTTTGACCCCACTGCCACACTCCACTCACAATGCCTCTGACACCAGATGTGGGGGCGTCCCCATAACAAGCAATTCTGTGACACCACCTGGGTGTCCTACCATTTAACTTGGTTCTGCAGATAGCATTGGATCTCGCAGGTTAAGGGCTCAGTCCCATGAGACCACCACCTCCTATATTTGATGTATATACTATATTTGACAGTTATTCAGATGCCTGTCCCAAGTTCAGGTGGCCACCTGTGCTCCTGATTGGCCATAAATCAGAGGTTCCGAGGACCCCCTCCTTGGGTTCAGTTAATGTGCTAGGGTGGCTCACAGAACTTAGGAAGACAGTTTAGTTACTGTTCACCGCTTCATTTGCCACTTCCTTGTAAAAGGACATGATAAAGGATACAGATGAACATCTAGATGGAGGAGATGCAGAGGGAAAGGTCTGGGGAAGGCTCGCGGGGCTTCCGTGCTCTCTCCAGGTGCACCCCTCCCTCTCTACCTCCATATCTTTACCAAATGTGAAGTTCTTTAAATCCCACCCTTGTGGGATTTTTATGGGAGCTTCATCACATAGGTGTAATCAATCATTAACTCCATTTCCAGCCCCTCTCCCCTCTCTGGAGAATGGGGGGTGGGGCTGGAAATCCCAAGCTTCTAATCATGGCTTGGTCTTTTTGGTGACCAACTGCTGTTAATCCCATTCCTTGTAATTTTATGTCCAGTATGACACCGGAAAAAAATAAAGTAGGGAAGAAAGATAGACTCTGGGTGGATATTTTCAATATGGCGACCAGGGAAAAACCTTACAGGTGCCGTGAAATTTGAGCAGAGACCTGAAGAAAGGGAGGTGAGGAGATCCGAGTCTGCTGTCCACAAAAGCAGGACTGTGCAGTTAGCACTTTTCTCTTTTCTATTTAATTTGCTCTTTTCTTCTAATAGAGCAAGAATAACTTTCCATTGTCTTCTGTGTGTGTGTGTGTGTGTGTGTGTGTGTGTGTGTGTTTTGTCTCAGGGTCTCCTTAAATATGTTCTTTTACATTTTTATTTTCTATCTGGCTCTCTCCTGTCTTCCTTTCCCTTATTAACTCATGCTGCTTCTCTTGTAGCTTCTGTATCTATAATGGCTTTATATTACTTCCATTCTTTCCAAAGTTTTTACTATTCACTGTTCATCTTCTTTCACCTTACATTTGAACTTTTATCTCCCCTTCAATATCATATTTCTAGAGACCACATTTTCTTTAATTTACTTGCTATCGGGAGGAAACATAGTCTGTGGCATATGTCTTTTTATCGGATTTTTGTTTCTCATGTACCTTTTTCTTTGTGGCCACTTTCTGATTATTAGTCAACATTGAGAGGGACCAACTCTAGACCAATTACTCACAAAAGTTTGCATGGGAAAGGTTCAGAAACTGAGTAGAGACAAGGTAGCTTGGACTTAGGACTTTCTCACACTTTCCTGCCACATGCTGTCAATACTGCAAGCTCTCAAATTCTAACGTTCTGGAGCTACCTTTGGGGTAAGCAGAAAGTTCACCTATCTCTTATATGCAATGTTTTTTTTTAAGTGGTGATTTAGTGACTCTTGTTCCTGGGTGTCTTCTTTATCTATAAGCTGCAGTTGGGCTGATTATCACCTACCTTCATTCATCTATCCCATCGAATTGATAGCTTCTTGCAGAGATGAGAAGTCTTACTATTCAGCCCCTCATCTTCTGCTTCTCTATGTTGCTAAACCATGCTTGGGATGCTCCCAAACCCCACCTTCACCCTGTCAGACCTACTGATTCGAGAAAGTGAATAATGGTTTGGCCCTCAGCTAGGGCCAACTACTTCGAGGAAACCCATGTGCTGCTCAAGGTCTGTCAAGGTATGTGCCCATTCTTGCTGTGCTCCTGTGTTTGGTCCACATAATACTATATTTGACAGCTATTCAAATAGACTTGTTCCCTGACATTGCTGTTGCTTTATTTCATGTTCTTCTCTGTGGTTTGTTATTGTTGGGCTCACAGAGAAGAGTGGAATAGAAAAAGTCTTCATTCCAATTTTTAATTAGAAGTTTCTAGGCACCTGGGTGGCTCAGTTGGTTAAGGGTCTGACTCTTGATTTCAGCTTGGGTCTTTTTTTTTTTTTAAGTTTTATTTATTTATTTAGAGATGGAGCTCCTACTCTGGGCTCAAACTCACGAACCATGAGGTCATGACCTAAGTGGAAACTAAGAGTCAGGTGCTTAACCTACTGAGCCACCCAGGTGCCCCCTCAGCTTAGGTCTTGATCTCAAGGTCATGAGTTCAAGCCTGTTGTTGGGCTCCACTCTGGGTGTGAAGCCTACTTTTAAAAAGTCTCTACTATTGGAGCACCTGGGTGGCTCAGTTGATTAAGCATCTGACTTTGGCTCAGGTCATGATCTCACAGTTCGTGGGTTCAAGCCCCATGTCAGGCTCTGTGCTGACAGCTCAGAGCCTGGAGCCTGCTTCGGATTCTGTGTCTCCATCTCTCTCTCTGCCCCTTCCCTGCTCGCACTCTGTCTCTTTCTCTCTCTTACAAATAAATAAACATTAAAAAATTTTTTTTCAATCTCTACTTAATTATTTTAATTTAATTCAACTCAGTAAATATTTTTTGAGTGCTTATAAAGTGTAAGATGCTGTGTTTAGTGTTAGGGAGGGTAAAAAGATGGGGGTAGAAAATCACAGCAAGTATTTGAAGAACACAAGTAATCCCATTCTGTTGGAACACAAGCGTAAGGAAAGAAATCCGCACCCACCACCATGATGGCCACAAGAGCCCTGTTTCAGCAGAAAAGTCTTTGCAACTTTGCTTATGTGAAATAGTCTTATTTATGTTCTGGGAACCCTCAGGACTATCCTAATAATAGCAATGCCAGGAAGTATTAATAAATGATGCCAAACCATCCAAATAATTATGCTAACAAATATTCAGCATGTTCTTTGGTATAGGTAGTTTCATCCAGAACCATGTGGGCCACCTGAAAAAAAAAAAAAAAAAAAGACCAAATGTAGGATAAGCACAGATCTCTAGAGTGGCAGAATGGCTCCTTGTCTAGCTGAGAACGTGGCTGTGTCCTGCAGACTTAAAGTAGAGGTAGTGGTCACCTTCTCTTCTCTGTAAGTCTGGGGATATTGAAAGCAAAAATTACTACAAGGTTTCATAGGGTTAAATTGCTTCTCTCTACAGCCCCAAACCGTGACAGAAAGTCTTCACCTTAAAGAAACAGTAGCTGACATTCAAAGCACTTTCTCACTCATTTGCCTCTGACCTTCTTGTCCAACTCCTTTTCTCTGACTCCTCTGTATTCCTCAAGAACCATATTTTGCTCAATCTCTGGATTCTGGGAAGAAGCCAATGGAACTCTGATCTGTTTTTTGAAAAGCAGAGCTTACAAGGTGAACAGTGTTTTTTTCTCTTTCTGAATCTTGTGGGATATCTTACAGGTAGACTAGCTATGGGAGCCTTTGAATTGGAGAGGCACCAGGAGTGAAAAATCTTAAGCACTTTTGACCTAACATCAGACCTTGGCTTTGAAAAACGTTAGTATATGCCTATGTCAAATTGGTGATCCATGGTCCTGAATTGGAAATAACAATATATAAGCAGATTCTACAAAATATATTTTATTACATTGACAATAATAATTAGATAAATCCTACTAGGAATGATAGAAGGAGGAGGATTGACAATTATGGAGCTAAGACCTCTGGGGAAATGATTCTCTGAAATGTGGTCCCCACACCAACAGCATCAGCATCACCTAGGAAGTGGGCGGAAATGCAGAGTCTCAGACCTCTCCCCAGTCCTACTGAATCAGGAATTTTGCGAGCAAGACCCAACAGTCCATTTTAACAAGCCCTCTAGGTAATTCTTATCTATGTTAAAATTTGAGAACTGATAGCACTAGGGGCAGAAAAAGAACTCAAGGTACAGATCAGTAGTTCTCCAACTTTATCCTGCATCAGAATCACCTGGAAAGCTTATTAAAACAAAGATCACTAGAGCCTGCTCTAAGAGTTTCTGATTCAGTAGGGTTAGCTAGAAGGGAAGACAATTTTCATTCTAATATGTTCCTAGGTGATATTGATGCTGTTGGTCCTGGGACCACTATGAGAACTACTGGTCTTGAGTAAATGCAAGACTTCCTTGGCTCCAGATTAGAAAAAAAGATTTTCTGGGCTGAGGAGTTGGGGAGCTGGGAGTGGGGAGGAGAAGTGAAGACCACATAGACATGTCCAGGATTTATACAGAGAAAGGTTCTGCCCGCTTTGGGCTCTGGGGAGGCAGCAAAATACGGGCAGGCAGGGCTTTAGTTTCACTCACTGAGTTTTCTGCTGTCCACATGTTGTAGGAAAGCAGTAGAAAGAGACAGAAGTCCACAAAGGGCCAGGCAGACAATCTTCAAAGTGGCCTTCTTGAACCAAGGCCCAAGGACCAACCACGATGATGGCGTGTCAATCTATACCTGTGTGAAGAATTGAATTCATAGAGAAGATTGGCTCCTCCTACCCTGACACCTAGTGCCTCATAAGCCTCCAGAACTCAGTCATGAACTGAGGAAGAGTGGTGGAATCTCTAAATGGACCTAGATTGTTTCCACCACCATGTAGGAATGAGGCCAAGGCCATCCCTGAAAGAGTGAAGGATCTGGGGAGATACAACCAACATAGTGCAGTTGAAAGGGTCCATGCTGTTAGCATCTTTCATAGGCTCTTTGGGATATTTTTAAAGACAGAAATTTTGAAATTTAATTTCAGTGATGCTTAGAAAACATGAAAGAAGTGCAATGCCTCCTGATAAATCCTTCAAGCTAGGACCTGAAATGGGAGTTTCAGTTGCCATACGCAAGGGACTGGTCTGATGGGGGCATAACACAGAAATTAAGTTGAGTTATAAAACATGAAATGACTAATTATGAGGGAACAATTGGAAAAATTGAAATTGAGGAACATTCTACCGAACAGCTGGCCTACACATTCAAATATGTATTGCATATTAGATTATGGGATTGTATCAGTATCTTCCTAAATTTGAACAAAAAATGAGTGTAACTTTGCAGATTGAGATTTATACCTGTTATCTCCATACCCATAGCTCATGCTTGCTGCTTTCTCCTGAATGGAGAGAAATAAATAATGGAGAAAAAATTCAGCAAAAAGAACTTGTACGCCAAGAATAGGAATTGTTTGCTTTTCCAATTTTGAACTATTCTAAAACTTTCAAGGGTCCATGGGTGAGTTCCTTCTGTGGGTGGTTAGTAGGCTGTGCTCAGAGTGAGATGTGCTGGAATTGTCCAGGGCAGGTGTGGAATATCACACAGGCTTGATTTCAGTTGTTTTAGGATGATAAGAGCCACAATTTGCCACCTGAGACACCTGAGACATGAAGACCAGCCTCTTGCAATCCCTTTCAGAGTGACTGCTCTTTGATTTCTCTCCTCGTGCGATCTTTCTTGCTTTTGAATTTCTGCACTGCTTGCAATCTGAACTAAACATTCTAACACTTGATCCTACGCAGCCTGGTATTTTTCCCCAGTTGTTTCATGTACATATCACTCATCTCCCAACCGAGATGTAACCTCCCCAGAGGCAGGAACTGTGTCTTCCATTACTTTCGCATACTGAATGTGCACCTGTAAGCGCAGAAGGAACATTTGTCCATTTATGCACAGAATGCAGTGAATGAATGAATGAATGGTAGTGCCCGTTTCTTCTAACATGCCAGTTTAAAAAAAATAAGCTTCTCTCAGACATATGTTTGTTGGATTTGGGAGAAGTATTTACTGAAAAATTTGAGAATTCTCCATCTGCATATGCTAACTTGTTATTTATGTCATTAATGGTTGCCTGTATAGTTCTTTCAACTTCTTGTTAGAGAATGACTGCATGCCTCATTATTTATGGCCAATAATAAAACAACTACAGGGGTGTCTGGCTGGCTCGGTCAGTGTAGCATGCGACTCTTGATCTCAGGCTCGTGAGTTCAAGCCCCACGTTGGGCTTACTTTAAAAAATGCATCTATAATAAGCATAGTCAGTGCTTACCTCAAGTGAGCTGTTAGACTAAGCTAGACAAGACTGAAATAAGAAAAATATTGCTCTGTTGTCCCTTCTTTTTATGGTGTACATATCTTCCTAACCTACCTCCCTACTCCCACTCTCCCAGTTCCTTCCTAACTAGCAGCCAACCAATTCATTAGCTAGTAAGAACTAAAGTATTACCCCTCCATAGGACTATTCGTCTTTCAGTAAAGGAGTCATTAAGAACTAGATTTTAGGGGCGCCTGGGTGGCTCGGTCGGTTAAGTGTCCGACTTCGGCTCAGGTCATGATCTCACGGTCCGTGAGTTTGAGCCCCGCATCGGGCTCTGTGCTGACAGCTCAGAGCCTGGAGCCTGTTTCAGATTCTGTGTCTCCCTCTCTCTCCGCCCCTCCCCTGTTCATGCTCTGTCTCTCTCTCTGTCTCAAAAATAAATAAATGTTAAAAAAAAAATTAAAAAAAAAAAAAAGAACTAGATTTTAGGGGTGACTGGGTGAATCAGTCAGTTAAAGCACCACTCTTGGTTTCAACTAAGGTCATGATCTCATGGTTTATAGGACTGAGCCACCCATCAGGCTCTGACAGCATGGAGAGACTGCTTGAGATACTCTCTCTCTCTCTCCCTCTCTCTCTGCTCTTCCCCACCCCTCTCTCTCTCTCTCAAAATAAATAAATAAACTTAAAGGAAATAAAAATTTAAAAAGCTAGATTTTAGAATCTACAGAAATGAATTGCCAATTGTAAATATTCATATATTGAAAAGTCAGTAGGAGATATTTAGGGATCAGTTTTCTTAAATCTTCCCTTCTAGGAAGGAGCCCATTTTACCTAGTCATGAAGCCAGTGCTAGTAAGATTTATGAAAAAGACCCCATTTCTTTCTCTTTTCTTTTGTTCTTTCTTTCTTTCTTTCTTTCTTTTGAGTGAGAGTGTGAGCAAGGGAGAGGGGCAGAGGGAGAGAGAGAGAATCTCAAGCAGGCTCCAAGGTCAGCACAGAGCCCAACTTAGGGCTCGATCTCACAGCCGTGAAATCATGAGTCAAAACCAAGAGTCATTTGCTCAACCGACTGAGCAACCAGGTGCCCTAAAAAAGATCCCATTTCTATGTCAAGTTTAGAAGCCCAATTTTTTTCATTTTATACAGGTATATTCATGCTTTTGGGGAATGAATTTGGGCTAATGAAACTTATAAATCATTGGCTCATAAATCAGAAAGTAATTTATTAACTTGTTTATGCCTTTTTGTTATTACAGTATTCCTGTATTCTACTTAAGACATAAATGTCAAATATCCGGTAGAAGTGCTAACAGTTTCTAATACCATGCTCAGAGCAGACATTGCTAATTGAGCGTAGAGCTCCTTTCCTTCTTAACACAGCACTCCAGGCAACCATTGCTCTTGATCTGTGCTGGTTTACAACATAAACCTTGATGCCGTTGCTGTCCTTCCTGATACCAAGGTACCTAGGAAGTAAAAAATTATTAGAATTGGCAATAATGGAATCAGAGCAAATGATCTGTTAGCAAAAAAATACAATTAGAAAATAAAATGACACAAACAAAAATAAATCAGAACTAAGGAATTATAAAAAGGAGTAGGAAGTCAAGCTAGGGGAGGGGCATGGCTTTATGTAGTTAATGTTGTTAGAACTTAATATAAATTAACTGGATTCAGAAGTTAAGAAAGAGAAATGAAAGAAGGGAGGAGGGAAGAAAAGAAGGAAGAGAGGAAGGGTAGGAGGGAGGAAGGACATCTTTTGGATGGAATGTCATATGAGGGATGAGTGATTTGTTAGGCAGTGTCCCTATTTCAATGACACATGCAGCAATGAACTTCATAAGGCTATTCCTCAGTAAATGCCAAGGGCATGAGCCTTAGGCATAATTCAGTGAAGACAGTTTCATAGTGGGCCAAGATAATGTGCTCTAATTTGATACCAAAAAAAGAACATAGGCTACTAAGAAGTGTGGGTGAATAATCCCAGAAGGAATTTGATGGTTTTGCAGAATATTTTCTACATTTGGGATACAACTGCCAACCCACTACATAGTATAACTTCCTAATGACCGTGATACTAAAAAATAGTATCATCCTTGAGTAAGCCCTTATAAAATAACACTCTTCCTCTCTCCCTTTTAAGTAATTTTTAGAGTTCGCCAGAGACTTCTGTCATTGTATTCTCTCATAACATTGCTATGTCCTAGAATAAGGCGTTTCTGAATTAGTTAGATTTTGGAAGAGTTGCTTCTTGGGAACATATGAAACATATTAACTTGACCATGTTTTTCTACACCATAGTGTAGCACACGCTGGTGCTGTGTGCCCAAACATAGCAATTGTAATTCCAGATGCTTCCCAATTAAGAACAGTTCCTAGTACATCTAGGTGCTCAATAAATATTCATTGAATAAATGAATCTCAAGAACCCTTTTATGTTAGTTTCTCCAACAGGCTTTAGGTTTTGAAAGTTTGTCCAGTAAACAATTTGCATTTGAATAATGATAAATTTGCATGTTCAGATCAGGGTGATATAACTCTGGCCTTGTTAATTCTGAATGTTTTGTGATATTTGATTCTTACTGAACTTCACTTAGATAGAGTGAAAGACACCTCCTGGTCTTAAAATGTTGCCTTTATTTGGGACCTTCTTTCAATGATATATGCATGATCCTTACCACATACCATAAACCAGACTAAATTCTAGAGGAATTTAAGAGGTATATGCAGAAAGTGAAATGATTTTTTAAAAATTAAAAGAAAATTTAGGGGCACCTGAGTGGCTCAGCCAGTTGAGCGGTGGCTCGGTCGGTTAGGCGGCAGACTCTTGATTTCAGCTCAGGTCATGATCTCTCAGTTCATGTGATCAAGCTCCACATAGGGCTCCATCCTGACTGTGCACAGAGCCTGCTTCTGATTCTCTCTCGCGCTTTCTCTCTGCCCCTCCTCTGCTCATGCTTGCTCTCTCTCAAAATAAATAAATAAACTTGAACACATTAATACATAAAGCAAAAATTAAAAGAAAATTTAGATGAATATTTATTTTCCCCAGAGTTTAAAAAAGGAATCTAAACATAAAAACATTAATAAAAAATGGTAGATTTTATTACCTGAAAGTTAAACTTCTACACACAAAAAATCTAAAGGCAAATAGAAAGTAAGAATATATTTTCATGAATAGGTAAAGATTTAATAGCCTTCATTTATAAAGTACTCATACAATCAGTAAGAAAAGTAATTTCTCAATAGAAAGATTGGCAAAGGACACTGACAGTTTTAATAAGAAAAAATAAAAATAACCATTAAAAACATTTTTAAATGGCCAACACTAATAATAATAAATGGAAATTAAAATGAGATACTCAGTCTGATCTATCACTTTAGTATATATTTCCACAATAATAATAATATTTAATACTGGCAAAGGTACAGTTTTTCTGGAAAGCATTTTGGCAATATGTGCCAAAAACCTTTAAGGCTCCCAGGCAAACGAGGACAAGGTTGTATGTATCACATTATTTTATTACATTATTTATAATGGCCAAGATATGGGGGCAGCGGCGGTGGGGGGGGGGGGAATCTAGATGGCTAAAGAGAAAAGGAATGGTTAAAATAAGTAAACCATGTAATGGAGAAAATTTTTGATGAAATTGTGAAATCATGAGAAAATTTGTGAAATAAGGTTTAATGACAAAAAAAAAAAAAAACCTGTGTGCAGAGACATATACACAGTGTAGTTTCAGTTACCTAAAACCAATATATCTGTATATGCATAGAAAAAGTTTAGAAGCAAATATACCAAAACATTAATCTATGTTTTGCTAATTAACTAATTTTTTCTTCGTTGTATTTTCCCCTTATTTTCCAAAATTTTCCATAGTGATCGTAAATTATTCTCCCAAGTTTTAAAAAGCAGCACATGAAATAAAAAATGAAATGCCTGATCTAACTGAAAAATTCTAGAATGCTTCCATATAAACATTCAGCTTTTTCTAGATGAGTATTCTCCCCGGGGGTGCCTGGGTGGCTCAGTTGGTTGGGCGTCTGACTTCGGCTCAGGTCATGATCTTGCAGTTTGTGAGTTCGAGCCCCGCGTCGGGCTCTGTGCTGACAGCTTGCTCAGAGCCTGGAGCCTGCTCTGGATTCTGTTTTCCTTTCTCTTTGCCCCTTCCCTGCTCACACTCTGTCTCTGTCTCTCTCAAAAATAAATAAACATTAAAAAAAAATTAGATGAGTATTCTCCTAGCACTTTTTCTGGGTTCTGCATTTTGATGTTTCATGTCCTTAAGCTGTTCTCAACTTACCTCCCCAGGGGGCAGGTGCACTTCCGTGATTGGATGATACAGTTTCTCTAAGAGTATACCTTAATTACTAAAAGCCAGGTCAAATCTGATGGGTCAGATGTGCCTTGTAATTAGGAAAAAGAAAAAGAATGTCACAAAGAAATAGTCAAAGGCATCCCCGTCAGACTTTAGAAGCAAGCTTTCTGCCCAGTACACTTCCCCCAGGAGCCTTCCTTGAATCCCTGGAGGGTTCGGGGTTCCTCTTCTAGCTTCTGGTGTTGCTCTGGCTTGTCCTCAGCATTTACTGCCTTAATGAGATCATCTTTTTCTGTGCCTTTCTTCCCTCCCTGCCCTGGCTGCAAATTCCTTGTGCACATGTCTCCCATTTTACTCATCTCTGTAGCCTCAGAACGCAGTACTAGTCAATCAGAATAGTACTTCTTATCTAGTGGCTTCATCTGCACCTCGACCTTTAAAAACAAATTCAAATAAGAAGTGAAAATATTAGTCTCTTGAAGCCAAGATCAGGGAATGATACTCAATCCTGCTTGCTTTCTCAACTCAGCACAGCAAATCGGGCACATATAAAATTAGTGGTTTCAGATTGTTCTGGCCAGAAGTGGTATATGAAACCCAAGCCTTGTATCATTATCACATGCTCACTTACAACTCTCCCCGTCCATCAACAGACTAATCATTAACTGAAATAAGCCCTTCTTTCAATAACTTTGCTTGGAAATGACTGCCCAAAACCATGAAACAGAATTGAAAGCTTCTCATTTTACTGAAATTGGACCAACATTTACTGTTGCACACTCACTGCTGTGGTCACTGTCTGTTCCTAGCCTTGCAAGCCAAGGGTCTCTTCTCTGTTAGCTGCCTAGCTGTCATATTGGTATAGACAGAGGCTGAGGCTATGGTGAGCTCTATGGGCTGCAGGAATCCAGGGGGGCTCTGCAAGCTAGTAAAATTCTTCCCTTTGGGATTTGCCTATACTGGATTATCAATAGTATTTTCTCTGGGGCGCCTGGGTGTCTCACTCAGTTAAGCATCTGACTCTCGATCTCCGTTCGGGTCATGATCGAATGGTTCATGAGATCAAGCCCTGTGTTGGGATTCTCTCTCTCCATCTCTCTGCTAGCTCTCTCTCTCTCTCTCTCTCTAAATAAATGAACTTAATAAAAATACTGTTTCCTCAGACTTCCTCTGGAAATCTTCCTGAGCTTTTCCATCTCGACAACTAACATCCTTAAAGGGCCCTGCTCTGTGAAGCCTTGCCTGACCACTCTGTCCTTCAAGCCCTCATCGGACTTTGTATGGGTTTCCTCCCATGTCTGCTTCTTTCACTAGACAGTAAGTTCCTTGAGAGCAGGAGTAATGTTTTATGTTTTTTTTTTTATATAGCACAGTGCTTGAAAAACTGTCAATAATGAATGGAGTTGAGCCACTGGGGGGAAAAATACCGCTCTAAATACTTATTATATTTTTAGACTCACTCTGGGAGTTCCCGCCACTTCTAAGCAGAATTATAAACATTTTCTATGACATAGTGTGGTTGGTAGAAATCTTTGAATCATATTTGTGTCAGTTACTAGCTTTATATCCTAGTAAGCTAATGTCTCTTAAGCCTCAATGTCCTAATCTTTTATAAAATGGGAGTAGTAATAATGTATACGATGTGGTCACGATAAATGAAAAGTATGCCATTCTTTTGGCACATAGTAGGGGATTAATAATCTTTTAGCTATGTTTACAGTTTCCCCCGTACCTACTAGAACAATTTTTCCCACCAGTTTTTCTCTTATCTTTTAAGATTCTTATTGTTTTTTCCCATCAGGGTTTCCTGATGCTCTAGAGCAGTAGTCTCGAGAGGGAGCAGTTTTCTAGAAAAAGCCAGATATTGGATATCTTTAGATTTCACAGTCCTTGTTCCATGTTCTTTGTTTTTGTTGTTTTGCTTTTGTTTCTTTACAACCCTTTTAAAACGTGATGCCGTTCTTAGCTCACAGGCTATCAAAAAGCAGTCCAGATTGGACACATGACCCATATGGGTTTAGGGGTTGGCTATACCATGCTCTAGAGTCAGGGTTCTTTTTTTTTTTTTTTTTAATTTTTTTTTTCAACTTTTTTATTTATTTTTGGGACAGAGACAGAGCATGAACGGGGGAGGGGCAGAGAGAGAGGGAGACACAGAATCAGAAACAGGCTCCAGGCTCTGAGCCATCAGCCCAGAGCCTGACGCGGGGCTCGAACTCACAGACCGTGAGATCATGACCTGGCTGAAGTCGGACGCTTAACTGACTGCGCCACCCAGGCGCCCCTAGAGTCAGGGTTCTTAAAGTGAGCCCCACCAGTGGCATCAGCACCTCCCAGGAACTCATTAATGCAAATTCTTGGACCCTACCTCAGACCCAGTGAATCAGAAACTCTGAAAGCGGACAGAGGAATCTGTGTTTTAGTAAACCATCCAGGTGATTTTAATGTAGATGTTCACCCTTGACTGCATGTTAGAATCACCTAGAGGGCTTGAAAACATTTCAATACCCAGGCTTCACTCTATACCGAACCAGGAACTCTGTGGGTGGAACCATAGGTGTTGAAAGCCCTGCAGGTGAATCAATGTGCATTTGCAGCTGGAAGCCCATTGTATAGAGCTGAGGGGGAGGCTTTGCATCTGCAAAGAAAGACTTAATACTAATATTGCCAAGGGATTCAATACTATGGGGTCTTTTCTTGTTTTGACAATTTCTTGAAGGAATCTTAACTACAATCAGTTCATCAAGATAGCTATTCAGTACTGCATATAAAGCACTAGACACTGGGGATATAAAAGAAGTATATTAATATGGTCCTTTCCACCTTTGAATAATTTGCATATATAAAGCAAACGTCTCAATTTCAAAAAGCTCATAATTCAGTTTTACAAGGAAAGAACAGCTCAAGAATCACTGCCCATATTTCCTTCGTCACTGAGTTTCAACCTGAAACATCTTCATTTGTCACTAATTCCACTCTCTCTTCACCGTTACTCCAATGGGCCGCACCCATTGCTCCATTATTCCACATCAAGTAAGCTGTAGGGTGTTTTATTCTTGTTGCAAAATCACATTTTCCTGTAAATATTCTGTGGAAAAGTCTTTGTACGGTTTTATATTGGTAAGATAATTCTAGAGTGCCACATTTGACAAATGACATCAGCTAGCCTGCCGTAGCCATAAACCATTTTAGAACTCTTATGCGTAATTTGGCTTCAGGTCAAGGTGGTGTAATATGAACCAGCAGAATATACAGCACAGTGTGTCCTTAGCAGCTATCCTAAAGATCAGCAAAACTCATTCCTGTAAAAGAAGCTCACCCGTGAAGCAAGGTCAAGCCCAGTGGTCATTAGAAAAGGTTCACTTAATGGAATCACTCCTTGCCTAGAGGTGCTTCTGCTTTGTAACTCTTCTGTGGTGGTCCCTTTGGTTGCCTACCTTATACCTATTCCCTCCTACCACCCTTGCCTGTCTTCTCTGCTGTAGGTGTTCCCATGTTGTTCAAGAGTCAGATAGCCATGTTCCTCAAGGGAGGAACCTGGCCTCCTCTCCAGACCCAGGGGCTAACTCTTGACCATTTAGGCTAATCATAGTAATTTCATTTCCTTTGTCAGTGATTGAGTTAGGAATAAGCTTGTGATTCATAATTCTGGCCAATGAGATTTGAGAGGAAGACCGCAGAGGGAGCTTTTGGAAGGTTCTCCTTGCTGTGCAAAATGCTGTGAAAACATGCAAAGGAAGATGTTTCTTCTTAGGCCTTTGGATACGGTTTTGTGAGGATATGATGCTTAGAACTGCCATGGCCATCTTGCAACCATGAGGGGATACATCTGGAGCCAAAAGCCAACACAGTGAGAATGATGTAATAAAAAGATAGAAAGAATCTGGCCTCCACAATGAGCTCGTTAGCTACTGAATTAAAGAACTCAGATATCACCTGACCTCCAGATTTCATTGTCATGTAAGATAATAAGTATCCTTATTATCTAAGCCACTTTGGGTAGGTTGTCTGTTCTTATAGCCAAAAGCATCCTAATTAATACATCTGTGTTAGTCATATAATCAGATCTGAAAGAATCTTGTGTTATACTTAGTGTCTGCTTACTCCAAGAACATACCTATTAGTACTGGCGATTTTTCTGTTGGGAGAAACATTTTTTTACTCATTCCTTTCTTAGTTTTCTCTTGTTTCCAACACAAAGCTATGTCTCACTGAGTACTTTATATCTACCGCTGTTATTCTTTTTTTTTTTTTAATATGAAATTTATTGACAAATTGGTTTCCATACAACACCCAGTGCTCATCCCAAAAGGTGCCCTCCTCAATACCCATCACCCACCCTCCCCTCCCTCCCACCCCCCATCAACCCTCAGTTTGTTCTCAGTTTTTAACAGTCTCTTATGCTTTGGCTCTCTCCCACTCTAACCTCTTTTTTTTTTTTTTTTTCCTTCCCCTCCCCCATGGGTTCCTGTTAAGTTTCTCAGGATCCACATAAGAGTGAAACCATATGGTATCTGTCTTTCTCTGTATGGCTTATTTCACTTAGCATTACACTCTCCAGTTCCATCCACGTTGCTACAAAAGGCCATATTTCATTTTTTCTCATTGCCACGTAGTATTCCATTGTGTATATATACCACAATTTCTTTATCCATTCATCAGTTGATGGACATTTAGGCTCTTTCCATAATTTGGCTATTGTTGAGAGTGCTGCTATGAACATTGGGGTACAAGTGCTCCTATGCATCAGTACTCCTGTATCCCTTGGATAAATTCCTAGCAGTGCTATTGCTGGGTCATAGGGAAGGTCTATTTTTAATTTTCTGAGGAACCTCCACACTGCTTTCCAGAGCGGCTGCACCAATTTGCATTCCCACCAACAGTGCAAGAGGGTTCCCGTTTCTCCACATCCTCTCCAGCATCTATAGTCTCCTGATTTGTTCATTTTGGCCACTCTGACTGGCGTGAGGTGATACCTGAGTGTGGTTTTGATTTGTATTTCCCTGATAAGGAGCGACGCTGAACATCTTTTCATGTGCCTGTTGGCCATCTGGATGTCTTCTTTAGAGAAGTGTCTATTCATGTTTTCTGCCCATTTCTTCACTGGGTTATTTGTTTTTCGGGTGTGGAGTTTGGTGAGCTCTTTATAGATTTTAGATACTAGCCCTTTGTCCGATATGTCATTTGCAAATATCTTTTCCCATTCCGTTGGTTGCCTTTTAGTTTTGTTGGTTGTTTCCTTTGCTGTGCAGAAGCTTTTTATCTTCATAAGGTCCCAGTAATTCACTTTTGCTTTTAATTCCCTTGCCTTTGGGGATGTGTCGAGTAAGAGATTGCTACGGCTGAGGTCAGAGAGGTCTTTTCCTGCTTTCTCCTCTAAGGTTCTGATGGTTTCCTGTCTCACATTTAGGTCCTTTATCCATTTTGAGTTTATTTTTGTAAATGGTGTGAGAAAGTGGTCTAGTTTCAACCTTCTGCATGTTGCTGTCCAGTTCTCCCAGCACCATTTGTTAAAGAGGCTGTCTTTTTTCCATTGGATGTTCTTTCCTGCTTTGTCAAAGATGAGTTGGCCATACGTTTGTGGGTCTAGTTCTGGGGTTTCTATTCTATTCCATTGGTCTGTGTGTCTGTTTTTGTGCCATACCGCTGTTATTCATGAAGACCTGAGTGAGCCCTTAACTTTGATACTGCCTCAACCTACAACAGAATGGTAATCCCATCCACCCCAGGCACAGACACAATGAAGGATAGTCCTTACCACAGAACAGCTGACATTTTTATCCGCTTGTGGTTGTTAACATTGACATTGACAATACCGTAATCCTGAGTCTGAGTTCCTCAAAACCTTCTCTCTATAGTTCGGTGCTTGATACATAATTGTCATTCAATAAATGTTTATTTGGATGAATGCATGAATAAACTCTAATTATTTGTAAATATCACATCAAGGAGGATTTAGAGAATTGAAGATATTTGAGGCTCTATTTTTGAGGCCAAAACCCAAATACTAACTAGCCTCTTTCTGCGACATCTAGCTAAAACCAGAGTGGGAAGTATTATAGCTCCCCTTTTAGGAATGAAGTGCCCCCCCCCCCTTTCTCTTGCTCTTGCTTTTACTTGCTCTGTTTGGAAGTTTCAGAACCTTAAGCGATCTGGTCCTATGAAAAATTTTAAAACAGGTATTTTCATGTCCACAAGAAGATTATTATTGGAGCCCGAAGAATTCCGTCATTGCTCGTTGAGCGTCTGTGACATACTGGAGTACGGCATGCATTTTGAGAGGCACATGCACTTGTGTCTGTTCTATAGTAACTAGTTTATTTGGATGACTTCAAGGGCAAGGGACCGTAACATCGCTTTGAAGAAGCTCCTTCATTGGAACTATTTCATCCATCAGACTGACTCCGGTAGCTAGAGTAGAGAAAAGATGGGTTTCATTCAACCTCCTGTGCCCTTTCCCCCAGAAAAGGGCCGATTTGTGACATTCAGGTTGAGCCTGCGCAAGGAGGAAAACGCCCTCTTGTTTTCTTGTGGAAACGTCATCATCTGTCTCAAAGAAGGGAAACTGCTTCATGCTAAGATTAAATGTCTCAAGAACCAGATCATCTTCACTGAGAGAGATTGAATGACCTCAAGGGAAAGAAAGGAATATCGTGCTGAGACCAGGCTTCTCTGAAGCTAATTCTGCTTCGGAAATGAATTCCTCGGTGCATAGCCCTTCTCAAATCGTCCCATGAAGGAGGGGAGAGCATACTAGAGCATAGGAAACGTGTGGGTTAAATGTGCTTCCCTCAGTCCCTTGTCATCTGCGCAAGGATATAAAAATTATTGGCTGAATCCTATTGATTAGTATTAATCCCTCCACAGCAGTATTAATCCCTTAACAGTCTGAATCTCTACCTAACAGTTAAGCTTTCCTTATGAAATGGTGACTTGCCTATACGTCTGTCTCTTTCATTACATTTTAAGCGCCTTTAAACCCAGTGTCTGAAATACTTACAGTAGCAAGCACTCAGTAAATATTTTGAAATGGAACTAAATCATTGTGTAATAGTGAAAAGGCTCAGGCTCACTGAGTTGACAGGTAGTTACTAAGCCTAGAAGAAATCAGGCTGAGACTGTAAGCAATGGTACTTTGCTTATATGAGAAGTCATTGTGATTTGTAATCAGAAAGACAACCTTTCAGACCCCAGCTTTGCAACTCACTGGTTGTTCTCCTTTGAGTTAGTTACTCAATCTCACCGAGCCTCTGTGATACGAGGATAGCGACACATTTCTTCAGTGGGCTGTTGGGAAGATTAAATGAAGTGGTGTGGGTTGATTATGGCCCCTCAGAATTCATGTTATTGAAGTCCTAACTCCTTGAATGTGACATAATTTGGAAAGAGGGTCACCGTAGACATAATTAGTTAAGATCAGGTCATACTGCCCTAGGGTGGGCTCCTAATCCAACGTGACTGGTTTCCTTAAAAAAAAGAGAAATTTAGGGGTGCCTGGGTGGCTCAGTCGGTTAAGCATCTGATTTCGTCTCAGGTCACGATCTCACGCTTCATGAGTTCAAGCCCTGCATCGGGCTCTGTGCTGACAGCTCAGAACCTGCAGCCTGCTTCAGATTCTGTCTCCCTCTCTCTCTGCTCCTCCCTCACTCATGCTCTGTCTGTCTGTTTCTCTCTCAAAAACAAACATTAAAAAAAAAAAGGATACACACACACACACACACACACACTCCGGGAAAACACCATGTGAGGCTGAAGGCAGCAACTAGGGTAATATTTCTACATGCAAAAATAACAAAGATTGCCAGCAAACCAACAGATGCTCGAGGCATGGAACAGATTCTTTCTCTAAGCCCTCCAAAGAACCAACCCTGTGAACACCTTAGTCTTGGGCTTCTAGCCTCTGAAACTGTGAGACAACAACTTGTTGTTGTTCAGATCCACTCTGTTGGTGGTACCTTGTTACGGGAGCCCTAGCAAACCCACAGGGGCGGCGTGAACAGAGGGCAGTGCATATGTAATAGGTATTCAGAATCTGTACTTATTATTCTTTCTTTCTGTACTAGACTTTCATGGAAGTTTACATTCAAGAATGACTTGTGCTGGGGTGTCTGGGTGGCTCAGTCGGTTAAGCCTCCAGCTCTTGATTTTTGCTCAGGTCATGATCTCACAATTGTGAGATCGTGTCAGGCTCTGCACTGAACGTGGAGACTAGTTGAAAGTCTCTCCCTCCCTCTCTTTGCCTCTCCCGTGCTTGTGTGTGTGCATGTACTCCCTCTATCTCTCTCAAAAAATTTTTTTAAAAAATTAAATTATTTTTTAAAAAAGGAACAACTTTGGCTTCAGTTAAACATTTGATTTTGGACGAGACAACTGAAAACTATAGGGAGTGATGATATCATGATTTATGTTAGGAAGGCAGAGATTGGCTAATACAAGTCAGAATAAAAATATGAAGACATGGCACTTAAAGTGAGGGTATGTTACATGGCTTGAGAAAAATACCACATTTTTGAGAAGTTATTAAATATTTATTTATTTATTTATTTATTTATTTATTTATTTATTTTTCTCCTGGTATTTTTCTTCTTCTTAAAGCTAGAATTAATGTCAACTTTTGATCTTCATGGTATATCCTTAGAACTAAAAACGAACCAACCAACCAAAAATGAAATCAAACCATGGATGTCTTTAAGAGTCCATTTTCTCATAAGTTGCAAACAAGACCGTCTATGGTTTTTATGGGGAAAGTACAGTTAAGTTCTCCCTCTATTTCCCAAGACAACAAAGGCCTTTTCTTCTCATGTCCAAATTTCAAAGTCTTGAAGTGTGGCCATTCATAGACATTCAAATGTGCACCAAAGGGTTTCTGAGTGGTAATTTTGCTCCATTATATTGCTGTGTGTTGAGGTGCTCCTCCTTGGAGAAGCTTCAGGGCTAGTGAGAGAGACAGATGAGTGAACTAATGATTGCCACACAAAGGGAAGAGAACATTGAGAGATTCAGGAATATGATGCTGGAAGAAGCCACCCTGCCAGAGAAAGGGAAGAGGGCTTTCCCAGAAGGACTGCAATGAAACTCCATGTTAAGCAATGAGTAGAAGTTTGTGTGTTTCAGCAATATGTAAAGTACAGGGAGGGGTGCTGAGTGAAGCATGAGGAGTCAAGGGGAGGGAGGGACTTCCTGGTGGAAGAAGTCAGAGTTGAGATTTGAATGAAGCAGGAGAGCATGGAACCCCATGGTGCAAGGAGGGACAGTTCAATACCTTATCATGGCCAGGGAGACCTGCAAGAGATGAACCTGGGGTACTGAACCTGAGGTGATGTCATGAAAGGTTTTATTGGCCATGCTAAGGAGACTTTATTCCATTGACGGTAAATATTTTTTTATTGTGGTAAAATAATGTAGTAAAATAAAATTTTATGCACAACATAAAATTTACCATTTTAACCATTTCTTAAGTAGGCAATTCAGTGGCATTAAGTGTATTTACAACGTTGTACAATAGCACTGTCCATTCGCAGAACTTTTCATCATCTCAAACAGAAACTCTATTCATTAACATTAATTCCCCACTTCCCCCTGCTCCACCCTCAGTCTACTTCCAACCACTATTGTACTCTTTTTTTTTAAGTTTATCTATTTTGAGAGAGACAGAGAGTGAGCGGGGGAGGGGCAGAGAGAGGTGGGGAGAGAGAGAGAATCCCAAGCAGGCTCCTCACTGTCAGCACAGAGCCTGATGCAGGGCTGAAACTCACCACCCATGAGATCATGACCTGAGCTGAAACCAAGAGTCAGATGCTTAATCAGCTGAGCCACCCAGGCACCCCTCTACTTTCTATCTCTATGAATTTGCCTACTCTAGGTACCTCATAGAAGTGGAATTATATGATATTTGTCCTTTTGTGTCAGTTCACTTAGCATAATGTTTTCGAAGTTCATCCAATTGTAGCATGTATCATGTTTTCATTTTTTAAGGCTGAATTACACACACACACACACACACACACACACACTACATTTTGTTAATGCATTTATCTGTTAATAGACATCTGGGATGTTTCAACCTTTTGGCTATTATGAATAATACTGCTACAAACGTTGGTAGACAAGTATCTATGTGAGTCCCTGTTTTTAATTTTTGGGGGTAGATACCTAGAAGTGGAATTATTGTATCATATGATAAGTCTATGTTTAGCTTTCTGAGGAACCATTGAACTCTTTTTCACAGCAGCTGTTCCATTTTACATCAGCAATGTTCAAGAGCTCCGGTTTCCCATATCCTCACCAACATTTGTTATTTTCTAGTATTTTTGTCTGATAGTAGCCATTCTAATGGGTGTGAAGTGGTATCTCATTGTGGTTTTGATTTCCATTTCCCTAACAATTAGTGATGTTGAGCATCTTTTCATGTGCTCATGGGCTATTTGCATATCTTCTCTGGAGAAAATATCTATCTTCCTATTTGCCTATTTTTTTCACCTTCAATTTTTTTTAATTTTAGTTTTTATTTTTTTTAGTTTACATCCAAATTAGTTAGCATATAGTGCAACAATGATTTCAGGAGTAGATTCCTTAGTGCCCCTTACTCATTTAGCCCATCTCCCCTCCCAGAACCCATCCAGCAACCCTCAATTTGTTCTGCATATTTACGAGTCTCTTCTGTTTTGTCCCCTCCCTGTTTTTATATTATTTTTGTTTCCCTTCCCTTATGTTCATCTGTTTTGTCTCTTAAAGTCCTCATATGAGTCAAGACATATGATTTTTGTCTTTCTCTGACTGACTGATTTCACTTAGCATAATACCCTCCAGTTCCATCCACATAGTTGCAAATGGCAAGATTTCATTCTTTTTGACTGCCGAGTAATACTCCATTGTATATATATACCACAACTTCTTTATCCATTTATCCATCGATGGACATTTGGGCTCTTTCCATATTTTGGCTATTGTTGATAGTGTTGCTATAAACATGGCGGTGCATGTGTCCCTTCGAAACAGCACACCTGTATCCCTTGGATAAATGCCTAGTAGTGCAATTGCTGGGTCGTAGGGTAGTTCTATTTTTAGTTTTTTGAGGAACCTCCATACTGTTTTCCAGAGTGGCTGCACCAGCTTGCATTCCCACTATTTGCCTATTTTTTAACTGAGTCATTTCATTTGTTTTTTTTGTTGTAGGATTGCAGGAGTTCTTTATATATGCTGGATATTAATTGCTTATCAGACATGTTATTTGCAAAGATTTTCTCCCACTCCTTGGGTTGCCATTTTGCTTTTTTGATATTGTCCTTTGATGCACAAAAGGGCATTAAGTAATTTTAAACAGAGAATTGATATTTTCCAGTTGGTGTGTGGAGTGTGGATTTGAATGGGGCAAGGCCAGGGGGCAGGGGAGACAGGTTAGATGACCACAATATCCAGGCAAGAGATGGTAGGGTCTGAACTGGAAAAAACGGAGAAGAGATGGAAAGAAGACTTATTTAGGAAGTAAAAGCAACCAGATTTTGGTGAGAGAAAAAAAGGGGAGGGAGATGTGTTGGGAAACTACTTTGATATTCAGTAAGAGATGATGAGGACCTGAACTGGGGAGCAGCAGTGAGGGCAGAGAAGAGACAAATCTGAGGAGATTCAGTCCTAACGGATTGAATAGGTGTAGAACAGAGAGGAGTGATTGATGGCTCCAAGCATGGACAGCCCAGTAAAATATTACCTCAATGTCCAGTTAACAACCTAAATTAAATTAGTCTTAGACACAGACTAGTCTAGATGTATCACCCCCTGTATAAGATGGTTTGGTTGAGCCTGCCCTGAATTTTCCCTCCCACCCTCACTTTCCACTAGAATCTTTTCCTCTTACAAAAGTATATTCTATGATTCATTACTGCTCATGATACCAACCTCAAATACTTTCAGAAGGGTATGAGATAACAAATAAATGTAAAGAAATAAACCCAGGTTCAAATCTGGATCACCATTTACTAGCTTTGCAACTTTGATTAAGTGACCTAAACTCCATGAGCTTCTGTGTCTTTCTATGTCTGTTCAGTGCGCATAATAGTAGCATCTTCTTCATGCAGATGCCATGAAGATCCAACGGAAATGATTCAAGTCAAACCATTAGTGCTGGACTGAAAGCCTCAATATGTATGAGCTTTTGCAACCATTGGTATTCCACCTCTATATCCAATGGCAAAGTCCAGTTAGATCTAAAACAGCTTCAAGACTGTGGCACAACAGAGAGCAATGAGGGCAATATATGAACATCAGTAACCAGGGAGGATCATGGAAGAATAAAAGCCTTGGAATCAGAAGATCCTGGGGTTAAAGCCTGAATTATTCTCTTGACTTGCTCTATGGCCTCTTCTGCCTAAGACCCAGTGGGGGAGTGACAGCAGGTCAGTACCGGTGATGAAGGGAATGTTGGTTCTCACCCTTCTCACAGAGGTTTGCCACTGCGTTATGTCTGTCTTCAGAGGAATTACCTCCAGTAGAAATGGCAACTCCGCCCATTTGGAGCCCAGATCTACAGAATCAGTGCTTAATCTCCTACCCACATGGATGCGGCAGTCAACTTAGATGATGCACAGGTATTTATTAGGAGAACTAGCACATATTTCAAATCAGAGCCTACTCCTCACGATCGAGGGAGTTATCTCTTACTACATATGCTCTCCTCAACCTTCACTAGAGGTGACACTACGGTAGGATGGGGCCTCAGCCTGTTGGCCACTCTGAACCTCAGGCAAATTCTGAGGAGCGTGGGTTACAGCTGCGGTGTGGTGCAAAAATAGTACATCACAAAGTGACTTCCCGCCAGGCTTTCTCTACCAACAAAAGATTGAAGCTCTTTTGTAGTTGAGAGTGGGAAGGACTTGGACATTGTCTCATTTAAATAAGCATTTTCTGCCCCTTGCATTCAGTTAGCAGTGGTGATATCAAGTATTTAAAGCTGTTGTGTCCCATCTAATTATATTTCTACAGGGAAATGTTGAAGAAATATCTAGCTATATGTACACACTTAGAGAGAGATGAAGAACCATAGCTGAAACCACAGGATTTTAATATGTCTGACATAGGCTAACCCAAGCTTTGAAGAACATATGACACCCTCCTTTCCCCACAAAAAGCAATATGGCAGCTTTTAGAATTTTTTTGTTTAATTTTCTTGCTAATGCCAATTAACCTGTGACTATATTTTGTCTGCCTTCAAAGGACGTACATATAATGGAGAGTACTAGTCACAAACATTGTGTTCCACAAGCTAACACTGACCCATGCGCGTTTTAAATTTGAATTGATTGCTGGCATTAAAAACAGAAAGATTTCACATGGAAAATCAGATTTCTGTTCTCTCCTGATAAAGTACAAAAAAGTCACCTCCACAGATGTCAATAACCACCTGGAGGTGAAAGGCACCCCCACACGACTCAGTCCCCACCTCATCTGTGGCCATCATCCAAGTTACTCCCTAGCCCTTACAGCCAAGTGAGTAAGAGACCCTTATATCACACACATTCTATACCATTCATGTCACAACAAACAACTACTTATTTATATTTGTTCCACAATAATCAACCAGGTATTTATGAAGCATCTACCAAATGCCCGTTCCAGTCCGAGTTGCTCTTGTAAGACAAGAAGACAAGGAAAAAAATCACTCCCATATCAACAGCATTTATAGTCTGGTTCTGTACTGCCCGAACAGCCTTTAATCATGTGGCACTACTGAGCATTTGAAATGTACTTAGTCTGAATTGAGATGTGCTGTAAATATAAAACACACAGTGTATTTTAAAGATATTCTACAAGAAAAAGTAAAATGTATCATTAGTAATTTTTATATTGATTACAGGTTGAAATGATAATGTTTTGACAAAATGAGTTAAATAAAATTTATTATTAGAAGTGATTTCACCTGTTTCTTTTTATTTTCCAGTGCAGCTATTAGAAAATTTAAAATTACCCATGTGGTTCACGTTATATTTCTATTGAACAGCCCTGGTCTCGTTGGTGAATGTGTTCAGCAGAAATTTATTCAGACTCCAAGAAGTTGGGACGAAAAATGCACAGTAATGGAAATGGAAGATGGATCTGAATGGATGAGATGTGACTAAATCTATGTCTATTACCTCATAGAGCCTGAAACTGCAACAGGCTGTCTGTCCGTTAATCCTATTCTGACTCTTTCCCTTCTGCTTCACTGGCATGCACTGGGGACGTTAATGGTGACTGACTGTGAGAAGGAGGGGGAGGGGAGGCAGCAAAGCTTGGGATTTCAATTCTGCTGGGAAGTGTTGTTTGCTTAGGTGCTCTGAGAAGCAAACAGCCAAGATGGGATTAAATATGCAAGGATTTTGTAAGGGAAAATACTTGAGTGAGAAAAAAATAGGGAGGGACCCAGAGAAGCCTGGGAGAGCAAGTCAGAACAGAAGAGGAGGCGGGAGGGACTAAAGGTTGGGGGAACTGTCCCTTGCTGCTGCTATGGAGCCTGAGGATGTTTCAGCAAATAGCAGAGTGTACTGGGGGCAAGGTCAGGGGTACAAGGAGTCCTGGGTCTCTCAGGAATGGGTCTACTGTAGTATCCCTGCTGCATTTGGTCACTGGCTTGGAACAGCCACTGGAAAACCATAGTCTGAAACCACCAGATTTCAGACAAGCTTGGCCTCCACACAAACGCAGCAATAGGTTTCAGAGCACAGCGAGCCAGGGCCCTTGGTTAATAGTGTTCTCTCTAGTTGAAGGTCTCCTAGTGCATTTTCAGGACTGCAACAGAAGCCAGCTCTGGTATCTTACAGGCTCTTAGTCAACCTAGAAAAGGCATGGCCAAAATATTTGCTGCAAGAGAGCAAAGACTTAAAATAGCCACTCCTTTTTTTCATCCTTAGAATGCCAGCATCTTTACCTGTTCACATAGGACTTGTGTTCTGATCCTTGAATTATTTGTATGATTCTCCTTTGAAAATGTTACATAAACAAATGTGTGTGTGTGTGTGTGTGTGTGTGTGTGTGTATAGATATAAAAGAGCATCCCCAAAATATATATATTCTTTATAGCATGAGTTGAAGTGCTGATAGTCTAGCAGGGAGCATAATGGGGGTTTGAATTAAAAAATCTTAAAGGTGACTTCCAATCTCAATAGCTGTACTTCTCTAATTGACTCTTAAAGGAGTAGACTCTTTTTTCAATAGCCTTTTTCTGTAACTATAATAAATTAGGCTCTTTGAAAAGTGGAAGAAAAAAATTTTTTTGAAAAAATATATTTTAAAAAGTAATTACCCCAAATTCCACCACAGAAACCACCATTATTGACATTTAATATTTTTCAAAGCACATGTGTATATATTTTAACCTTCTTATAATCTCCTTTTATAGTATAATGTAGCATATACATTTCCCCATATCATTAAAAATGCCTTAGCATGGTATATACTATACATTCTGCATGCCTCTTTATGATAAATTCCTAAAAGGCTAGTAATTGCTAGGGCAAAGGGCATACAAACTTCTAATGGTTTTGATATATATTGATACATTACTCTATCAGCAGTTCATGAGAGTGTCTGTTTCCCTAAACTTTCCTCAACCCTAGAGATAGTAATTTTAAAAAATCTTTGCCAGTCAGATATGGAGAAAATGGCAGCATATTTATTTTCTTTAAACACTAGTAACATTGAACTTTTATATTTGTTTTATACAAAATTTTTATACAAACTATTAAGTTTGTATTTCCTCTTTTGTGAATTATTTTGTCTTATCTTTGATCAGCTTTCTATTGAATTTGCATCTTTTCTTATTGGTTCATAGGACTCTTTACATACTGATGGCCCAATCCTTTATCTATCAACTATATTGCAAGTATTATCTCAGTGTGTCATTTACTTTTCGGTTTGTTTATGAGGTTTTTATGATATACAATTGTTTTATGCATTCAAAACTAGCAATCTTTTCATTTATGATTTCTGCTTAGTTAAGCCTTGCTTATTTGTATAAAATGTTTATACAAAATTTTAAACCTATGTTTTTTTTTGTACTGAAGAGAAAATAAAGGTGGCTTTACTTTTCACATTTAAATATGTTATCCTATGTCAACTATACTCCAATAAGAAAAGATTAAAAAATAACAAAATAAAGATGAAGACATTGAGGCAGAAAATATAAATATATATGTCATCTATCTGGGATTTATTTTTCTATATTGCTCAAGGTAGGAATTCACTTTTGTTATTTTACATACTGCTATCAGTTTGTCCCAACACTACTGATGGCATAATCTATCTATTCCCACTTATTTGAATTTTCATTTTTACTATGTACAAGGAGAGTATTTTAAGTTTTTCTGTGTGTTTAAAAAATCTCCTTTTTGGGGTGCCTGGGTGGCTCAGTCGGTTGACCGTCCGACTTCAGCTCAGGTCATGATCTCGCAGTCCATGAGCTCAAGTCCCGCATCAGGCCCTGTGCTGGCAGCTCGGAGCCTGGAGCCTGCTTTGGATTCTGTGTCTCCCTCTCTCTCTGCCCCTCCCCTGCTCATGCTCTGTCTCTCTCACTCTCAAAAATGAATAAATGTTAAAAAAATTAAAACAAATCTCCTTTTTATTCATTTCCAGTTTTCCTGCATTGTTATCAAGATGAGGTCAATATGACATGGTGCATTGCAAAGTAAATTTTTACTGCTAATAAAATATTTAAACTTGTGATTGATGTATATATGAATTAGAGTCCATCTGATATATCAATACTAATATCTTTCTCATTCATTGGTGTTATACTTCTTTTTTTTCTAGTTTTATTGAGGTATAATTGACATATAGTAGTGTATAAGTTTAAGGCATAGTAAGTTGACTTGCATACATTGTGAAATAATTACCACAATAACTTTAGTTAACATCCATCATTACAGATAAAAATATATATATATATATATATATATATATATTTTTTTTTTTTTTCTTCCCCTGTTATGAGAAGGCCTAGGGGGCATTACAATTCTTTAGGGTGGGACAGACAGGTAGAAGCTATGTGGAACCACATCTTTATTGTTTATTTTTTTTTAAGTTTATTTATTTATTTTGAGAGAGACAGCACAAGTTTGGGGGGGTGGGCAGACAGAGAGGGAAAGAGAGAGAATCCCTAGCAGGTTCCTCACTGCCAGCACAGAGTCCAATGCAGGGCTTGAACCCGCAAAGCCGGGAGATCATGACCTGAGCCAAAACCAAGAGTCGGAGGCTTAACCAACTGAGCCACCTCAGGCGCCCCAACCACATCTTTACATTGGAGGTCTGGTCATTCTAGGGTTCTTGTTCTTGAATTTCCAGAAGGACTGTTTCTCACAATGTTTTAGAGAGTCTTGCAGTAATTCTCCCTGGTTCCTCTGACTCAAGCTAGTATAATTAAGTCTCTATTCCTTAGAATCAATAAAGCCTAACTGAAACACCATGCACATGCTGGACGAGGGCACTAGTTCACATCAGATCAGTAGCCTGAGGAGGAAGACGTGAAACTCGAACACAGATCTCTAAGGGAGTGTTGCGGCCTTGGAAAGTGGCTGGGTTTTCCAGTTATGAAGTAGTCCACTGTTAGTTAGGTTGGGCCCTCTGTGCAACAGTCCCCCTAAGCAGCTGGTTCTGAGCACTGCAGTGGGATCTAACTCTGAGCATTGCTGTTAGTTCACCTCCAGGAGGTTCTCTAGGGATCAGTTCACTCCTCCCTGGCTACAGTAGCTTCAGCTCTCCAGCATGGCTAACACTGAGACTTCACTGCCAACCCCTTTTCCTTGCTCCTTGAGTCTTGCTTTCACATTTCATGAATTAGAGATTGTCTTTCCTTTCTTTCAAATGAGTCTTACTTTGTTTACAGAAAGTGTCTAACAAATATATTTTTTAGATTTTCTAGAATGTGGTAGCACTTTGAGTGTCTCCAATAGTTACAGGTTTGCTCTTGTTTTTAAAATGCCTTTGGAGGAGCATGAAGGGCTTTACTAAAGTCCTTGTGCTCCAATTACCATCATGAGCTGAAAATTACATTTTCCTGTTTAATTCTTTTTTTTCTCATTTAAAACAAAAAAGTCCTAATTTTTACATGATACTTCTTTATTGAATCCTCCCAAGTAATCACGGAAAAAAAATACAATGAAAGCAGATCAGCTGGGAGAAATACCAGGATATCTTTAATAGCTGTAAAGCATTATTCAACATATATTTGTATACTGTCAGAATCATAGGCATCAGATTCTTCGATATTTTGGTCTATTCTTTTCTCCATTCTTCTCTCTTATAGTCAGTTCACATCAGGATGCCTACTGGGTGATATCAGCAACGAATAACTAGTCAAATAGGGGTGCCTGGGTGGCTCAGTTGGTTAAGTATCCGACCTCGGCTCAGATCATGACCTCACTGTTCACGAGTATGAGTCCCCCGTGGGGCTCTGTGCTGACAGCGCAGAGCCTGGAGCCTGCTTCAGATTCTGTGTCTCCCTCTCCCTCTGCCCTGCCCCCACTCATGCTCTGTCTCTCAAAAATAATAAATAAAAATGTTTAAATAACTCAGTCAATAAACACTTGTTCAGCGCCACAATTTACAAAGTTTTAAGCAGAGGGTTGTAGGAAATGTGGAGAGTAACCAAGTGCTGGATGTTTCAGCTGCCATCACAGAATTACAAGCAAACTTCAACAGAGCACATGAAAAAGTGTTCCGCGTGATTAGTCATTAGGGAAATGCAAGCCCAAACTACAGTGAGAGACCCCTTGGCACCCACTAGGAAAGCTACAACAAAACAGACCTGTGATAACAAGTATCTGTGAAGATGTGAAAAAAATGGAAACCCTCCTATTCTTTGAGGTGATAAAAATGTTTCAGAATGAGATGGTGGTGATGGTGATACAGTCATTTGATTATACGAAAAACAACCAAATTGTACAATTTACAAAATACGTATCTGTCATGTGTTAGTCAGAGTTGGTTAAGTACTGTAACAAACAACCCAAATCTCAAAGGCTTGAAGAAAGCTCAAAACTTCAACAGGAGGTGGGGGAGGAAGAGCTCAATTCTGACAACAGAGATTTTGGAAAGCTTCTCAGAACAAATGACATTTAGGGCAGGCCATAAAGAACCAGGGATAACATAGTAACAGCCCTGCACGAAGCATCCCCATCTGCTCTTTAAATGTGCCAAATGCCAGGCCTTTATTTTTAATTCTCTGTATAGACAGGATGGTCCCTTTGTTGCAAACGAAGACCCTGAGGTTCAGAGAGGTCAAGATGGCTTGCCCACGGCCACAGAGCTGGTGAATGGCAGAGAAAGAGTAGGATCGGTTGACAGGCAAGCTCTTGCAATATGTAGAGGTCTGGGTAGTCTACACAGAGGGAACAACATGTGCAAGGGCCTAAGGACAGTAATAGTGGAATGTGGATGGGAACCAGCAAAGAGCCAGGTAGCTGGGCCATGCCTCCAGTTAGCGACCGGAACTGGGACCTAATCTTCAAAGGTAGGCAGGGCCCAAATTATGGAAGGTTTTGTGTGCATGATGCAGAAATCTAGAAAGCCAGACCTCCTGTTCCCTCAGCTTATAATCCGTTGGAGAGATAAGACCAACATGTGAAATAACAATACCATGAACACATTATAGGCTGGAAGTAGGATGATATTCTAAGCAGATACCAGTAAGAACTGGGTGACTTGAGTGTCTACGGATTCGTTTGGTACACCCACCGAGCCGGAGCTGTTGTGTGGCCTGGAAAAAGGGGCTCCATGCTAGAAAGCTACCTTACAATATCTGGGCAAGGCAGTGAAATGAGGAGAGGAAGCAGACAATCTGGGGGGCTTCGCTGACCCCCTCCTGGTGTCTGAGATCCCTGCCAACCCCTTCATTCTTCTCTTTTATATGGGGCTGAGTCTCTCTCCTTGTTTATGGGTTCTTAACACTCCTTGCTTCAAGTGACTGTGTTCCTCGTTTTTATCTTCTATCTACCTAGCTTTGGAAAGTGGGATCAAAGAAAATACATACCCTAAGGAGAAACCCAGGGAAGAAATAAATAGATGTAAGTCAGGTCATAATTTTCAGATCTAGAAAAGCAAGTTACTCAGAGTAATTCACACATCACTGAGAGACCAATTAGAACCATTAGCAAGTTGTTAGCACTGACTGTAAACTACCTGCTCTGATGTAGCCCCAGCCTTTCAGAAGAGGCTGTGTGGTGTCATTGGAATTAACCATTATAAACATACCTGTTTATAAATAACCCTCAATCCACAACTGCTTGCTGGGTGCTTTACCTGTGTTTGCATTGTGGTCCCTCCCCAAAGGAAGTTTAAATACACACACACACACACACACACACACACACACACACACACACACCTAGTCTCAAACCACTAGCTACTGATCTTGATGGTGGAGCTAACATAAAAGATGTGGAAGGTCCTCAATAGCATAACGTTGTAAAAAAAAAATGCGAGGAAGACTATGGATACTACAAAAGTTCAGACTCAGAGGCTGGGACTACTCAAATAGGCCTCCCTTTAGGAGTTAGACTTGGAGCCTTGCCTTGAAGGATGAGTAAAATTGAAGCAAAAAAGTGGAGGAGATTGAAGAGAAAACCTATTTCTAACAGAGTGTGGGCTCTGGCATCTGACTAGTGAGAGCCAATCTTGGCTCTACCACTTGGCCTTGTATTCATCACTTTACCCCTCTGTGCTCCCATTTCCACATCTGCGTGGGAAAGATGAGAACAGTAGTGTCTATCTGATTGCATTGTCGGGGAAGATGAACTGAGTTCACATACATTATGAATTACATGATGCTATGTTAATACACAGCAATCAGTGCTAGCTGTTATTGAGCAGAGCAAATACAAAGAAAGCACATTTCAGAGTAGTACCTTTTAAAAACAAATCCCACGAAATGAATTTATGTAGATCAAGATAAGAAATTATAGGAGGTGGTATATGTAGCATGCACTACTTTTTTTTTTTTCAATCAATCTGCATTTTCCTTGGTTTCCTTTTGATAGTCAATAAGAAAGGGAACCCGTATTTTTAGTCAGCTTGGGCTGCTATAACAAAATACTACAGACTGGGTGACTTGAACACCAGAAATTTAGTCCTCACAGTTCTGGAAGCTGAAGTCTGAGATCAGGGTGCCAGCACGGTCAAGTTCTTGGTGATGGCCTTTTTCATGGCTCCCATTTCCAGATAGCTGTGTCCTGGGGGGGGGGGGGGGGAGTGCTGTGGGGGAGAGCTCTGAATTCTCTTCTTGTCAGGGCACCAATCTCATCATGAGGACCTCACCCTCATTATATCATCTCTCAAAGGTCTACATCCTCCTAATAGCATCAACATTAGGGTTAGGGCTTCAACATAGGAATTTGGGGATTGCAAACATTCAATCTACTTAAAAGAAAAATAGGAAACAAAAAATTCAAACTTAACTTGTTATGAATGACCCTTTGGTGCCAAGAATTTAGAAGTTAAAACTTTAGGAATGAAAGAAAATTAATTATAATAGCAATGAGTTTGAAGTTTAAAAATGAACTTTTCTGAGCAAAAAGGATATCCTTTTTCTTTCAAAATTATAGTTAGAATGTTTG